>NC_081824.1:124654161-126031161 GCF_030867095.1 Alligator mississippiensis
TATAGGGTGTGAAATGTGTGTGTATATAGTGTATGTATAGTGTGTTTGTATATAGTGTGTGTATAGTGTGTGTGTGTGTGTGTATAGTGTGTGTGTGTGTATAGTGTGTGTGTATATAGTGTGTGTGTGTGTGTATAGTGTGTGTGTAATGTGTGTATGTATATATAGTGTGTGTATAGTGTGCGTATAGTATGTGTGTAATGTGTGTGTATGTATATATAGTGTGTGTAGTGTGTGTAATGTGTGTGTATGTATATTTAGTGTGTGTATGTGTATATAGTGTGTAGTGTGTGTGTATGTGTATATAGTGTGTAGTGTGTGTGTATGTGTTTATAGTGTGTAGTGTGTGTAATGTGTGTGTATGTGTATATAGTGTGTAGTGTGTGTAATGTGTGTGTATGTGTATATAGTGTGTAGTGTGTGTGTAGTGTGTGTGTATGTGTATATAGTGTGTAGTGTGTGTGTAGTGTGTGTAGTGTGTGTGTATGTGTATATAGTGCGTGTATAGTTTGTGTATATATATAGTGTGTATAGTGTGTGTTTATAGTGTGTATAGTGTGTGTGTATGTATATATAGTGCGTGTATAGTGTGTGTAGTGTGTGTGTATATATAGTGTGTGTAGTGTGTGTGTATATATAGTGTGTGTATAGTGTGTCAATGTATATATAGTGTGTGTAGTGTGTGTGTATATATAGTGTGTGTATAGTGTGTCAATGTATATATAGTGTGTGTAGTGTGTGTGTATGTATAGTGTGTGTAGTGTGTGTATAGTGTGTCAATGTATATATAGTGTGTGTAGTGTGTGTGTATGTATAGTGTGTGTAGTGTGTGTATAGTGTGTCTGTATATATAGTGTGTGTAGTGTGTGTATAGTGTCTGTATGTATAGTGTGTGTAGTGTGTGTATAGTGTCTGTATGTATAGTGTGTGTAGTGTGTGTATGTATATTTAGTGTGTGTATAGTGTGTCAGTGTGTATAAAGTGTTTGTATAGTGTGTGTAGTGTGTGTGTGTGTATATATAGTGTGTGTAGTGTAGCAATGTATATATAGTGTGTGTATAGTATATATAGTGTGTGTAGTGTAGCAATGTATATATAGTGTATGTATATATAGTGTGTGTGTAGTGTGTGTGTGTGTAGTGTGTGTATGTATATATAGTGTGTGTGTAGTGTGTGTGTGTGTAGTGTGTCTATGTATAGTGTGTGTGTAGTGTGTGTGTGTAGTGTGTCTATGTATAGTGTGTGTGTAGTGTGTGTGTAGTGTGTCTGTATAGTGTGTTTGTAGTGTATGTTTATGTGTGTGTATAGTGCTTGTGTGTAGTGTGTGTGTGTATAGTGTGTGTAATTGTGTATGTGTATATAATGTGTGTGTGTGTATATAATGTGTGTATAGTGTGTATGTATAATGTTTGTGTGTATAATGTGTGTATATTTTGTATAATGTGTGTGTATGTGTGTATATAATGTGTGTGTATATTGTGTATAGTGTGTGTATATAATGTTTGTATAGTGTGTGTGTGTACAGAGTGTGTGTTTGTGTATAATGTGTGTGTATATAATGTGTGTATGTATAATGTGTGTATATTGTGTATATAATGTTTGTATAGTGTGTGTATATTGTGTATAGTGTGTGTATATAATGTGTGTATATTTAGTGTTTGTGTGTATAGTGTGTGTATATTTAGTGTTTGTGTGTATAATGTGTGTATGTATAATGTGTGTATATTGTGTATATAATGTTTGTATAGTGTGTGTATATAATGTGTGTATAGTGTGTGTATATTTAGTGTTTGTGTAGTGTGTGTGTATTTAGTGTGTGTAGTGTGTGTGTGTGTAGAGTGTGTGTATTTATAGAGTATGTGTGTATATAGTGTGTGTGTAGTGTGTGTATAATGCGTGTTGTGTGTGTGTGTATATATATAGTGTGTGTGTATAGTGCATGTAGTGTGTGTGTGTATATATATAGTGTGTGTGTATAGTGCATGTAGTGTGTGTATGTATATATATAGTGTGTGTGTGTATAGTGCATGTAGTGTGTGTGTGTATATATATAGTGTGTGTGTATAGTGCATGTAGTGTGTGTATGTATATATATAGTGTGTGTGTGTATAGTGCATGTAGTGTGTGTATGTATATATATAGTGTGTGTGTATAGTGTGTGTAGTGTGTATAGTGCGAGTAGTGTGTGTGTGTGTATATATATATAGTGTGTGTGTATAATGTGTATAGTGCGTGTAGTGTGTGTATATATATAGTGTGTGTATAGTGCGTGTAGTGTGTGTATATTTAGTGTGTGTATAGTGTGTGTAGTGTGTATAGTGCGTGTAGTGTGTGTATAATGTGTGTAGTGTGTATAATGTGTGTAGTGTGTATAGTGCGTGTAGTGTGTGTATATATAGTGTGTGTATAATGTGTGTAGTGCGTGTAGTGTGTGTGTATAATGTGTGTAGTGTGTATAGTGCGTGTGTATATATAGTGTGTGTATAATGTGTGTAGTGCGTGTAGTGTGTGTGTATAATGTGTGTAGTGTGTATAGTGCGTGTGTATATATAGTGTGTGTATAATGTGTGTAGTGCGTGTAGTGTGTGTATAATGTGTGTAGTGTGTATAGTGCGTGTGTATATATAGTGTGTGTATAATGTGTGTAGTGCGTGTAGTGTGTGTATAATGTGTGTAGTGTGTATAGTGCGTGTGTATATATAGTGTGTGTATAATGTGTGTAGTGTGTATAGTGCGTGTGTATATATAGTGTGTGTTTAGTGTGTGTATATAGTGTGTGTGTAGTGTGTGTATAGTGCATGTAGTGTATGTGTATAGTGTGTAGTGTGTGTATAGCGCGTGTAGTGTGTGTATAGTGCGTGTAGTGTGTGTGTATAGTGTGTGTAGTGTGTGTGTATAGTGTGTATAGTGCGTGTAGTGTGTGTATAGTGCATGTAGTGTGTGTATAGTGCGTGTAGTGTGCGTATAGTGTGTGTGTGTAGTGCGTGTAGTGTGTGTGTAGTGTGTGTATAGTGCGTATAGTGTGTGTGTATATATATATATATAGTGTGTGTGTGTGTAGTGTGTGTATAGTGCGTATAGTGTGTGTGTGTGTATATAGTGTGTGTGTATATATAGTGTGTGTGTAGTGTGTGTATATTGCATATAGTGTGTGTGTAGTGTGTGTATAGCGCGTATAGTGTGTGTGTATATATAGTGTGTGTGTAGTGTGTGTGTATATATATTTTGTGTGTGTGTAGTGTGTGTATAGTGCGTATAGTGTGTGTATAGAGTGTGGGTATAGTGTGTTTGTATATATAGTGCGTGTAGTGTGTGTGTGTGTAGTGTGTGTATATATAGTGTGTGTATAGTGCGTGTAGTGTGTGTATAGTGCGTGTAGTGTATGTGTATAGTGTGTAGTGTGTGTATAGTGCGTGTAGTGTATGTGTGTAGTGTGTGTGTAGTGCGTGTAGTGTGTGTGTAGTGTGTGTGTGTAGTGCGTGTAGTGTGTGTGTAGTGTGTGTGTGTAGTGCGTGTAGTGCATGTAGTGTGTGTGTGTGTAGTGCGTGTAGTGTGTGTGTATATATGGTGTGTGTGTGTAGTGCGTGTAGTGTGTGTGTGTGTATATATATAGTGTGTGTATAGTGTGTGTGTAGTGCGTGTAGTGTGTGTGTGTATATATATATAGTGTGTGTATAGTGTATATAGTGCGTGTAGTGTGTGTATAGTGCGTGTAGTGTGTGTATAGTGCGTATAGTGTGTGTATAGTGTGTGTGTATATATAGTGTGTGTAGTGTGTGTGTATATGTAGTGTGTGTGTGTATATATAGTGTGTGTATAGTGCGTGTAGTGTGTGTGTATATATAGTGTGTGTATAGAGTGTGTGGGTATAGTGTGTTTGTGTATAGAGTGTGTGGAGTGTGTGTATAGTGTGTGTGTTTATAGATTGTGTGTAGTGTGTGTATAGTGTGTGTGTATATATATAGTGTGTACAGAGTGTGTGTACAGAGTATGTGTATAGAGTGTGAGTGTAGTATGTAGAGTGTGTATAGTGTGTGTGTGTGTGTATAGAGTTTGTGTGTAGTGTGTGTGTGTGTGTGTATTATAAAAATAATACTTATCTATTAATTTAGCGAGTATGGTTAGTATTCCCTATGAAAAAAAGCATTTTCACATATATGATCTGATCCCGCATATTTTAATAGTGGGAAATACTTGTCTTATGGTATTTAGAGTTTTTATTTGGGATTTTGTTAAAAATGCTCACATTTTCTTTTTATGATGTGCTATACTTACCACAGATGGGGCCACAAAATGTGAAAGGAATAATATGGTTCTCTTGGCAAACATTTTTTTTTTCGTTCTCCAGTTCTGTTTTGAATGTGGTTGTTAGTCTCCCTTGGAATTTAGGGTGCTTCCACGTTAGGGCATTTACCAAAGACAAGAAGTACACATGTACACATTTCTTAAAAAAAAAAAGAAGATGTTTATGATAATTTAAAAACATTCAAGGTTTAAGGAATAAACCTTTTGCTCTTAATGTTGCTCTGATGCCCCTTTTTGTTTGTTTGAAATTGTTCCTAGTTCTTAATTCAAGATTTGCATAAAGGGGACATCACTGTGGCTGCATTCAATGATCTGTCCAATAAACTTCTGCGGGAGTACCGTGACGATGACACAAGGAAAGTAAAGGAAATAACTGACCATCTAAATACCTCTTGGATAAACCTGAATCAAAGGTAACTGCAGGCCTCTGCTTTGAATGTAGGTTGTACAGTAAATCTAAATCCTACTATTTTAAATAGACTAAACATAGGATGTCAAATCATAGTCATTAAAGTGCCCCATATGTTAACTAATGCCATGCCTTCTCTGGGGCATGTTGTCACAATTGTCAGAGAGTCTGATTTTTAATACATTTAATGATGGAGCTCCCACACTTGACCCTGGAAGATTTCTACAAACTTTTCAGTCTTCTTGTTCAGAATAAATAAAAAAAAATCAGATGTTGAGTCGCAGGTTTTTTTTTCTTTTTTTCAGTCATACAGCTGTTCTTATGTCTTCTTTTTTAAAGGCTATGCATGTTCAGCACTATGGGTGTCTGTACTCTGGGGTGGAGGGGTGTCTTAATAGAGCATGGCTCCTGGGCATGTTGCTCTAATTAAAATGCGCAGTGTTGCATGTATGCAGCATCCCACATTTCAAAATGGTTATGGAGGTGCTTTAACTAAAGCTCATTTGATGAGTTTTAGTTAAAGCACCCCCGATGCAAATTTTGAAATGCGGGATATTGAATACACATGGTCATGCTGCAGCACACTCGATTAATTGAGTCTGCTTTGACACGTTCTGATCAGAATGTGTTGGAGCACATGCAGAAAGATAGGGTGTCTATACATGTGATAGATTCCTTGAAGATGTTCCTCATCCTCCTTATTGTGTTCCTTTTAATTTCTTTACCTTGACTATCTAGTGTGAGGTACAGGAACTATAAATTCTCAATTCGAAATTTACTTACTTGCACTCATGAGTCAAGATGTATTTACTTGATATTGTTGAAAACCTCTTGGTTAATATCAGGTCACATATATTTGTGTGCATAATGCTGTTGTATCCAAGGTAATCAAATGCCCATGTACAAACCCTTATATTAGTAGCTGGCAAATGACTAATACAAGAATAGCATATGTCTGCATACCAAAACTTTAAAAGACAGTATGTGGTTGTAGTCAATAATTTATTGAAGGCAGGATCTATAGGGAGAAGCATTATTATAAGGAGAAAATAATTTAAAAAAAATATTTAAATGGTTAAATTTTAAAAAAGGCAAGTTTTCTGGGGGAGAAAAATGAGGAAGTTAGAAGCTAGGCTAGTGAAATTTGTGTAAGTGATATTATGTCCTGAGGAGAGAGAGGGAGGATATTTCAGTAGCAAGCAGTGGGTTTCAGAGGTAATTAAGGGAATAATATATAGAATTTTGTTGCTCTTCCTTGGAGGAAAAGTCTACCTTTGTAGTTTGTACATTTGATGTGGCAAGAAGTGTATACAAATAATTTCATAGTTATTTCCATTGAGAGATGACAAATGACATAAAATGCTTTGTAGCTCAACCTGCCTGATGTTTTTGAAAGAACAAAACTAAGCCTGTTTTTAAATAGTTCTTCTGATACAGGCTGGGCTTTTAAAAAAGAGTTTCAAATTCCATTGAAAATCATTGGATTATGGGCACTAAACTTCTTGGTGTTGAAAATTCCTAGCCATATTGTGAGAAAAGTCTTTAGCAATAGAAATTACAATAGAAATTCTCTTTTTTTTTTCATAGTATGGACTACTTTGTAGTGTTGAGGCCATCTCCAAGATGAGCTGTGCTCCTGTTACTGAGTCATGCTAGGATTTAAGATTGCATATAATCCCTGTGGCAGCAAGTGCAAACCATGTGTTTATCAAAAAAAAAAAAAAAGAATTAAACACAGCAGACTTGGAGCTTCTTTGTCTTCATCTTAATTTCCTTGTGCATCCACTCACTCCAGAATATCCCCATAGCTGTTCCCACTGCAGTTCTGCTGTTCAGGATTCCTCTGATGATCCTTGGCACATGTAGAGGAAGCAGTTTGTTTTCTAGATCAGCATCTACAGTAAACTCTAGTGGCATCCTAGTTCCATGCTTCAAAGTATTTTATCTAGAGATGCAGTGTCTGTCCAGCTGTCAGTGGGCCATTGGGAAGGCCTCTGTAGATTATTGCTGGGAACCTGTAGTCTTGAGTAAAACAAGAATTAGTTTTTGATTCTCTCGGGAAAGAAAACTTACAATAGCACTTGGCAGTTGTTCTTTTTCCATATAGTTACTGTTCATATATCACATAGTCTTAAAACACCTGAGAAGACTAGGTATTTTGCAGGGTGAAGCAGGGGAGAGATGAATTACAACTTTGATTATGCGTGGGTGTTAAGGGGAGAACTCCTACACCTGAACTAACTGGGTGAGGCAGACTGGGGCTTACCAACCTAAAACAGAGAAAAAGCAAGAAATGGAAATAAACAAGCTTTCAAGAAAGGCAGCGTTAAAGTGGCATCAAATAAGCACACTAAAACACTGAATGCCCCCTTCCAAATTGTTTTACATTTGCTTTGAAAGCAAAGAAATAAAAATCAGAATTTGTGTAACGCCTGGCAATCTAGGATGTCCTGATTCACAATTTAAGGTTTACTTCACTTAACAGAATTTGGATGGAGAAGGGATTGTTTGGTACACAACATTCGGTTTTATTGTTTATTATAAGCATAAATCTGTACTTTAAATCATTTGAGATGTGCTAGACTGTTTGTTCTGGCAACAGCTATGCATGGAGCATTCAGGACCAATATTTGGTTACTTCAGCTGGAAAAGTCACACTACTAAATAGCATCATAATCAAGCTATAAACAGAATTCCAGCGATGGAATTCAAAGTTGAAACAGCCTCATTTTAAAACAGTTGGCATTAATGATGCTTAGCTCTCCAGTTTGATGTGGTATAAATTAAATATGCTGTCCAGTGGCTATTAGTGTTTAATTTTCATATTTAAAGGCTGAAACTGATAATTTGTTAATATTTTTGTTGCCTCAGTAATGGGTTATACAGCAACCCAGATGCTCCTCCTTTACTTATTCTCTAAGATACACATTTGTACATACTGCTGAGTATAGATTTTTAGTTTGCATCTGAAAAGCAAGTGGATGAAATTTAAAATTGTTATTGGGCTAGGAAGAACTTGTACATGCAAGGGTCTACACTTTTATTTTTCTTCAGCATGTCTTCACTGATAAACTTGTCAAGTTTTCTTCTGCTTTCCTTTACTTCCGTGACATCATCTACATTTTTATGGAAGTCTGATGGTGCTTGAGATTTTAATTTTACAGTGCTGAAGACCCTTGTCATAGCCTCAGTTCTTTCAGTCCATGGCCACTGAATTGAACTCCCTTTCCCCTTTGCTGGTGCTTGCATTGGCTGCCGTGTGGCGTATAACATTCTTGTTTTTCTCAGTTTTGAATGGATGGTCTCTGGTGGAATGGAGCAAAAGTATGTGGGTCTCCTCTTAAGCAATGTAGATCACCATTAAAGTGCCACACAAGTCCTAGTTTTAAAACGCCCCCACAGTCTGCATCATCACTCACAAATCTCTTGATAGTACTCACACTGCTGGAATACAAACAGCATACTTAATGGACTGTTTTTCAGCTGTAGTTCAAATAGCATGAAAGTGATGTCTATAATAGGATTGCATTCTGTCCCTTAATTTCAGCCAAGCAGAAAGTTTGAGACATTAAAACTTAGTGCAGCAGCTATCATTCCTGAATTAACCTAAAATTTATACCTAATTCCATTATCTCATCCCGCCATCCAGTATACTAGTGCTTAAATATACAGATCTGAGTTAGTTGTTTTTATTCATCCTCATTTGAAGATCACTCTTTTCAGGCAATTCTTTCCATTTTCATTGCTGTTATTTCACCTCTAGCCTTGCCTTCCTGCTGGGGGAAGAAAATCTCTTACAAAGGGAGAGGATTTTGAAGTGAGAATTCCTAAATTTTTTGAACCTTTCATTCTTACCCTTTTTTTTTTATATAGCTTAGGTTGCTTTAATTCCTTTCCATTATTTCTACACCGTATTTTCATCAAACAATACCTTTATTCATTGTATAAGTATTCCATTATTATTTCTCGACAAGTAGGATGAACATTCGGCCATATTTTCTCCTGAGGCAGCAAGGAATTGAAGTCTTGCCCTGTCAGTAGTGTAATCGGTAGTAGCTGGAACTTGGAAGATGCAAGAGATGAAAAGTGTGCAAACAATATTACTTTTGACAAAACAGTTATTAAATAACAGCATTAGATTTTTTTTTTGCTCTGCTGGAACGGAAATATCTTGCTTTTTATGATGCTTTTTCCCCCTCTGGAGATCTAATAAACTAATTTACAGAACCACAAGCTTGATTCTGAAAGGAAGCGTGCACTTGCAACTTCTTGGTTGCAGTGCTTGATTTTGAAGATCTTTTCAACTATTCCTGAAATTCAGCCTTCTCTGGTTTCAAGTGATGATTGTTTAAAACTGCTTAGCAACATTACATGACCCAGTATGAGAAGGAGAGGGAAATAAATAGTAGTATTCTTCTAAAATATAAGAATCTACAGAAGCAAGAATGTGTATGCCTAAGTTTAGATTTTGACCAACAAAACTTGTACTTACAAAAGCCCCCGTACTTAAAAAAGTGACAGGTAGTGAAAACCTTGGCTTTACTTCACTTGGAAAAAGCAGCAATTTAAAAAATAAACCTTTTGGCATGATGCCTTGGTTTAGTTCTGACTTCCAGGATGGACGCTGTGTACTGAAAGGACAGCATAATTTCCTTATAGTAGAGGTTCTATACAAAGAAAGCATGTTATTGAAACTACTTTTTGACCTTAGTTTGAATTTGATGCTTTAGGAAAAAAAATCTCTTGTTGTACTATGTGCAACTTTGGTAATAGTTAAGAGAGAGCTATTTAATGTTGACCGTAGAGTTACATTTCTGTAACACATAAATTGCATCACATAGGCCCCCCTCTAACATGTTATATCTATTGCATAATAAATTCAGACTGGCTACATGTACAAATTAACTATCATGCCTTAAAAAGTTCCAACAAGCTATAAAGTTATTGCTCAAAATTGCCTAATAACTTTATAGCTGGTCTCTCTACAGTTTTAATTTGCATTTGTAGACAGTCTGCAGCTGGAAGACTGCAGGTGCTGCAATCTCCCAGGCTCTGGGGAACACAACACATGCCCAAGCCTGCGAGATCGCAGCCAATGCAGTCTCCTAGCTGCAGGGGTGCAGGGGCACTCCTGGCAATCTACCAGCCATTGGGCATTCCATGCACCACTGTGACTGGCATACCACAGCAGTGCCCCATGGCTATGGGGGCTGAGAGTCCTACAGCTGATGGGAGTCTGTCTCAGCTGTGCCCTACCTGCAGCCAGGAGCAAGAATCCCTACACCTGATGGGTGGGTGGCAGCCAGGAGCCCCATATGGTGCAGGGATTCTCGGTCCTAGTTGTGGGTGTGGATGATCCTACAATGGCATGTCATTTGGCATGGCAGGAAACACTATTGTGTGCATCACGCATTAGCTCCAGTCATGCCTTTACTTGCATGCATAGAAGGGGCCATAGAGTTTATATTTTTCTCCTTGGTGGAAAAACCATGAATAAAATAACTTTAAAACTATACAGCAGCTTCCAAAGGTTGCGAAACATCCTTTGTGATTTATTACGATGTCACCAGAGCACCTTAGTGTATGCATTAGGGCATAAAAGTGTGTGTGGTTATACACTTGGAAATCTTGTACGTTGACTGGAATTCCTTCGTCTGTAACAATCAGATACTGTCATACTTCTTGCATTGACATTTTGGTAGAAAGGTATTATTCAGTTAGTGAAGTTGGCAAAATCTTTTGCTCTATTAGAGATGGGCCTGAGCCAGTCCTTCCAAATGTGACCTTTTGATCTGTCTATCAAATGGCAGCAAAGTACTTGGGCTTTTTACTTATGTGATTTCAATTGGATAGGTGTTTCTTTGAAATTGGAATATTGAAATTTTGTTTACTCACTAATTATGAGCTCCTGTATACTGCATTGACTGTTCTATTAGAAATAGTTAAAAGATTACCAAAGAAGTAACTGCTGAAGTGTTCTTTATAGACACAGAGTTGAAACAGGTCCCCTATTAGAATTATCCTTTTGAAACTGTACATAATTTCATTTGGGCTGTGGCCAGAGAGGAAAACCACTAATGTTAAGCATAGCATTTCATTCCTAGGTCACTAAAAGCTTATCTGTATATCATTTTACAGATTTAATCTTAACTGCTTTTTAAAGAAAAAAAGGCCATGTTGGGTATAAGACCATGTGTCTGGAAAAAAATCATAAATGGCTAATGGTTTTGCAGCATGAATAGGAATTTATCCAGTAAACTTGTCAAAAACAAGTGTGTGCTATGCTGATATCAGTGCTGTGATCCTAAAAGTGTATCCTTTGTATTTGGGACAGTTGTGTTTTATTAGAGTATGGAAATCATTTGATTCTTCCAAACAAATAGAGAACATCTATTCTGCTTTATATTCTACTGCGCTGTAACTTGGAGAATGTACACAACTTTAGGAAACTGCTTCAATTTCGTTCTTACTGCTGCTTCCATTTCAGATGGTGTTTCTTGATAATGACCCTGAGAAAAGTGTTTGAAGTGTGGAAATAAGAGCTTCTCACACTTGTGATAGCCCAAGCCCCTTATGTTAATGCGTACACGGAAATGCTGGTTTTTAGTGGATAATTTCTATTCTTTCATGTATTCTTACATGGGATATGTGTGTGTGTGTGTGTGTGTGTGTGCATGTGTGTGTGTGTGTGCATGCACGCTTGCATGTGTGTGTGTAGTCTGCAGTACAGAACATGCATACATAGATACAGATGTGAATTTGATATCTTTTATTAGACCAACCTAAATGGTTGGAGAATAGTTATTAAGCAAAAAATAATTGCCCACCCTTAGCCTAGAGAGTAGGGGCAGGACTAGCAGCTGTAGCTGAGTTACCACTAGAGAACTGGTGAGCCAGGACAAGCTTCTACCCCTGCTCTATGGGCAGGGGCATGAGAAATCCTGAAATACTGGAGAACTTCAACTGGGGCAGCACATCTTTGGGGAGTGGCCACACCTTAATGGAAAGGAGCTGCGTAGCACGAATGCAAGAGACTCCTGCCCTGAAGTGGCTTAACTTAGAATACTCAAACCCACTTTAAGGCATCAACGCACAGACAATCCAGGGGTTCAGAGTACACTCAAAACTCTGAGTGTACTCTGAACCCCTGGATTGTCTGTGCGTTGATGCCTTAAAGTGGGTTTGAGTATTCTAAGTTAAGCCACTTCAGGGCAGGAGTCTCTTGCACTCGTGCTACGCAGCTCCTTTCCATTAAGGTGTGGCCACTCCCCAAAGATGTGCTGCCCCAGTTGAAGTTCTCCAGTATTTCAGGATTTCTCATGCCCCTGCCCATAGAGCAGGGGTAGAAGCTTGTCCTGGCTCACCAGTTCTCTAGTGGTAACTCAGCTACAGCTGCTAGTCCTGCCCCTACTCTCTAGGCTAAGGGTGGGCAATTATTTTTTGCTTAATAACTATTCTCCAACCATTTAGGTTGGTCTAATAAAAGATATCAAATTCACCCAAGGAACCTTGTCTGCCTATATCCTTAGACCAACATGGCTACAACCTAAACCCCTAGATACAGATGTGCCATTCTAGGAAAAAATAATGAAACAAGCAGGAATAGACTTCATAGTTTTCTTACTGCTTTAATGAAACAAGTCTTTTACAGTAGCTTCATTTGTTATACACACAGTGTATGTCCTATTGTGGGGAGTAACTGAGATATTTGCTTCCTTTTTGCTTCCAGAGCTGTTGATAGGCAGAGTGTCTTGGAGACTGAACTGAAGATAGCGCAGGCCTCCCTCAGAGATCTAGAGGGTTTTGTCAAGTGGCTTCAAGAGGCAGAAACTACAGTCAACGTCCTTGCTGATGCATCCCAGCGGGAGAGTGCTCTTCAGGACAGTGTTTGCATTAGGGAACTCAAGAAACAGATGCAGGTAAGAGCATTATGGGAATTATGAGTATTGTGTGGTGTTTCTATACCATTGAGAAGAAAAGGTGGCTTCTTACAGGGAAAAGGTGGCTAATCATCAGGAAAAGCTGCATCTTGTTTAATAAATCAATATTTAAAAATATGAAGAAAAATGGAAGGAGTTATTTATTTAATGAAATATAAGATTTTTTTATGAGGATTAAAATAGGGGTGTCCAAGCTGTGTTCTGAAGTCATCTCTGCCTCTCATCACTCTTTAACTGTTGCCTCTGAAGACAATTGTGTTAAGAAAATTGAATTTACTGCTTGTATTAACAGGAAATGTTGGAGATGTAAAGGAACTGAAATGGGCCAACACACAGTACATGAACCTAAGCATGTCATTGTTGAAATAAGATTGATTCTCTATTAATATTGCACTTGGTATAATCATTTCTACTTGTGTAATGGGTAATGCTGCTAAATCACCACTCAGCACAGGTGGTGAAGAGTACACAAGATGGAAGTCTGTAGTTAGTGGAAAGCCTTATTTTAGCATTTGTACCATAAGGTTTTGTGACCTCTTTGGAGCTGTGGCAAGTTTCTGTTTAAAATGGCTGAGTTTTTTAGGTTTCTTTTCTTGGGTGGGTGGGGGGGGGGGGGCACATGTAGCTGCTCTTTGTGGTGGAAAATGCATGTTGTGTGACAAGGCTGACACTGATTCTTGACACTTGCTTTGACTGCGCCCTGTCCACAGGGGAGAGGAAGGCTGAAATATAGCTGTCTAGCCACCCTTTTTAGTTCAGCACCCTTAAATGAGTCTTCATCTTTCTTGGGATCATGCACTCCGCTCTATATTGCATAGCAGAGGGAGCATAATTCCCTGAAATGAGTTTATGCACAATTTTAAGTTACCTTTCAAGTACGAAAGAAAGGTGTTAGCTAAAGCACATATCAAAGGCTCTTATAGCTGAATGACTTCTGAAATGAACCTTTTTTCCCTTGATAGCTTTCTAGGTCACTTTAAGTCTCTGATGCATGTCAGTCTTTTAAAACTATAGCATTTTATATCATTGCATTGGCATGTATAATAATTCCAAGTATGTTCCTGTCCTTTTTTTAGCTGTTATTTTTTCAGGTTTGGTTTCTGCACAGAGCAGTTAAACTTCTGTCTTATGCCTGTAAGAGAGTAATATAATTACTCCAGATTCAGAAACTTAGTATCTGCTCACCATAAGAAATATTTTCTTCTTCTTTCCTTCCATGCTGTGTTTTTATGTAGTGAGACTGAACTGCGTTCATCTCAGGATTTTATGTATTAAATGTACATGGAATCATATTCCTAAATCAAGTTGATTAAAAGCATGCACCGTGATTGTACCTTACTCGCTTTTATGAGAAATGCTATCTGAACAATGTATTCACTGAACAGCACTTAACCGTGGTTTCAGAATTGTGACATATCTTAGGTGAAACTTATGCTATTACCATATAAACAAAACCTGACTGAATATTTCTAGAAGCCTATTATTTTTGTTACACATGTCATGCCTTTTCAAAATAAGACCATCAGTTAGAATGGCACTTCTGTTTTGGTAGGTATCTTGCACTGCATTATTGCAAAGCTAATTTGAGTGGTTTGTCACACCGTAGTGTCAATAATCTGCAGAATGTGCAACCCTCTAATTTGCTTCCTCTGAGAGATTTTAATGGTAATAACAATTTAAAACAAAACAGTCCTATATTTGAGTAAGATAGAGGGCATGACTGTAGAATGATTGTGGCACCAGATTTCCTTGATTCCACCTCCCTCTACCTAGATATTGCAGAAGGTGTTCCTTTAGTGTTAGCATTTAGCTAGAACCCAGAGATGCCAGTTTGGGTTAGACTTACCATTGTGCTGGGTTTTGTGCAAACAAGTCATGACTCTCCTAAAAGAGCTTACAATCAGGTTTTGAAACAAAATCCAACAAGTGAACTAACAAACAATACAAAGTGGTATTTGGGTAATGTGAATACGATTCAATGTGGAAATGCTTATAAGTGGTTTAAACTGTGTGGGTTGCTTAAGAAAGAAATAAAAATAAATTTAGCTAGCCATAAGTCTAGACATTTCTGATATCTGATGCACAGTCATTTTGTGGATGACTTATGTCACCTGGTCGTAGAAGGAGATAAGATTGGTCAGGCAAGACCTACCCACAACAAACCCGTGCTGGCTACGCCTCAGGATGTTGCCATCAGCCAGTTTGTCAAGAATAGTTTCTGATAATTTTTTCCAAGATTTTCCCTGGGATAGAGGTCAGGCTGATGGGCCTGTAGTTCAATGGATCTACTTTCTTCCGTTTCTTGAAGATAGGCACCACATTGGCCTTCTTCTAATCTTCGGGAACTTTGCCTGAGCGCCACGAGTTCTTGAAGATCCACGCCAGGGGCTGACCTATGATGCCTGCCAGCTCCTTAAGTACCCTGGCGTGTAAAGTGTTTGGGCTGGCTGACTTGAAGGTGTCCAGCTTCTCAAAGTGTTCCTATACATGGCCTACATTGATGAAGGGTAACCATTCTCCCTCACCCTGGCCACCAACACAAAATATCCATTAAGCAGGTTGGCTTTTTCCTGGGTGTCAGTTGTCAGTTGTCCGATATGGTTTAGCAGGGGTCCAATGTTACCCTTGCTTTTCATTCAGCTTCCCACATATCTAAAAAAGGACTTTTTATTATCCTTGATATGTGTAGCTAGTTGGAGTTCAGTCACAGCCTTGGCTTTCCTGGTTCGCTCCCTACAGGTCCGGACCCATGCAGAATACTCCTGCTTTGAGGTGGATCCAGCCTTCCATTCTTTATAGGTTTTTCTGTTTAGATGCAGAAGGTCCACTAGTTCCCTGCAGAGCCAAGGGGGCTGCTGTGCCTTTCCGCTGAGACGGGATAGACTTTTCTTGTGCATCCAGGATCGCTCCCTTGAGGAGCATCCACTCATCCTGAACTCCCCTTCCATTCGGGTCGTGGTCCCTTAGGGCCTTGCCAACAAGCCTCTTGAGCTTGTCAAAGTCAGCTTTTCTGAAGTCGAGGACTTCTGCATTGCTGATTGACTTGCCAGCTTTACGGCAAATGGTGATGGCGATCAGCTCATAGTTGCTGTCTCCCAGCTTCCCTTCAATCATTAGGTCACTAATTAAGTCATCCCTCGTTGCTAGTAGCAGGTCGAGCAGCGCTTTGCCTCTCATCGGTCCATAGACTTCTTGAGTCAGGTAGAGCTCATCCATGCACATGAGGAAGCTTTGCGACCATTCAGATTTGGCTGAGTGCTCTTCCCACAAGATGTCTGGGTAGTTGAAGTCTCCCATGACAACCATGCACTGGGAGCATGGAGCCTCAGCCAGGCTCGACTAGGCGAATTCCTGGTCGCGCTCTTGATCAGGGCTAGGAGGTCTGTGCTAGACTCCCACCATTGTGTCCCCTGTGCCATGTTCACCATGGATTTTAACCCGTGCATTTTTGGAAAAGGGTGTATTAAAATGACATTAAAGAACCATTTGCTTCTCTGTGGACTGATGCAGGGGATGTATATTCTTCAAGTTGATCCCATTTGTCTGAAAGGGAGTTTACCAGCACTTGAGACCTTTAAAGCTGTACTTTGCATAAGTAGGGATGTACTGAACTCGAGAAGGTGGCTGACCAATTTCATGGGCAGATTCATGATTTCTGTGAAAATTGCACAGGTGTGAATTCGGTAGGTACATAAACCATTGGTCTCGGAGCTGTGTAATGCCTGAAGTTCTGGGAATTTGTCAGATCCTGAATGTTACTTTAATCAGTGCCTACATACCATGCTGATTGCTTCACAAGAAATATGTATATAGCTGCTTATATAATATGTGTACTTGTTTTTCAGTTTAAAACAGAAAGACTGATAGTTTAGCAACTGCTTAACATTAAAGAAAAAATGTTTGATATCTTGGTGAATAGGTGAATTAAGTTGTAGTTCTGTTCAACTCAACTGTGTAATATAAGCCAGTTGTCTTCATCCTTATCTTCACCCTCCATTATCTTGAAGGCGGTGGCTCTCAGGTTCTTCAGAATGTGACCTCATTTTACAAAGACAGATTTTGAGACCTCCCATCCTATAGTTTCTTGATAGTTTCTCCATCCTTCCATCTATCCACGAAGAAAGAGAAGATAGATAAGAAACCACAGATGTGTTAGCAACTTCCCTACAGGTTCAATACCCACATATAGAAATCTACCTTATAATTCATGTTGTTTAATATTGCTCTGTTAAGATTTGATGTTGTGTATTGTGGTTGTTTCTGAGGTAAGATGGTCAATGTAATATATTTTTTCTCCCTTCACTTGAGGCAGTTTGAAGATGTTGTGGTAATGGAAGCCATGTACATGTATAATAATTCAGTAATTTACCCAGGAATTGTGCATCTTTTCTCAATGTATGGTGCTTTAAGGCTTTGAGAGGACTATGACTTCATTTTTTTTTTTTTTTTATCAGTGTCCATTAATCTACCATAGTCTTGTCTGGATCTCCCTCTATCTTGTTAAGCAATACAGCCATCCAGTGTTTATTCTCCATTCTTCTTCCACCTGTGTTTGATAATCAGACTTTCTTGAATGTTTCTTCTTGCAGCCTTTGTACTGAAAATGAAAATGTATTTCACTGAACTAAGCAATAAGACAACAGTTGGATGTGGTTTTACTTTAATATGGCTCTCTTGTGGGGATGTTGATTATATTAAACCTGGAGTGTGTTGGGTGGTAGCAAGCCCCTGCCCTCCAATATTCTTAATCTCTTGAGTGTCTTACTGCTTCTGTTAAATAATACTGCTTTGTCATGGAAATATATCAAAATATTGGCTCTGGGGCTTTAAGCCTGTAGGGACCTTATGTAGTAAGGGAGCAGTATGACTTGATACATTTTGTTTGCCAAAATCATACCCTTATTCTTGTTTCCATTCCCTAATAAGTCATTCCAGGAAAGGTTCTAATTGGAAATGGCTTTATAAAAATACTCATACTTTCAGGTTTGGAAATTATTCATGTGGGAGCTCTTTGGATGAATTAGCTTTAAGAGAGTTTCATGGGAAAGAGGTTTTGCCCCCTGTAGTTTTTCCTTTTGTACTAGATAATCTAGCTTGGAGACCTGCCTGTATGTGATTGATTAGCCCTTAACGTATGGCTGATATAATTAGGGCAGGTATCCCTCTGGTCTTCTCTCAAGATTTATAATACAGTCTGTTCTTCACTCATTCTACAGCTCTGCCAGAGCTGCATTTAGTCTGAGAGAGAGAACATCCTTTTCCAGAGTGAGGGAGCGAATGCTGTTCAGCCTCTCCGTACAGAGCAGCTATAAGGGAAGAACTATTGCCATATGTTGGAGCTGTCTTCTCATAGGAATTCTGTTTTGTTTTGGCAGCTTTAGTGTTTTAATTAATAATTTTACGTGCTATTTAGTGCACTCCTGAATGGTAACAGAGACTCTGCAGCTCAGTAACTTCATTCATTCCCTGCACATGCTGAGCTGAGCAAATACTGACTAGGAGGATCCGGGAAGGCTTTTATTTTCTTGTATTATTTTTTAATGAGAGAAACTTATGCTATATCAACCTCCTTTGCCTTTGAACCATATAAAGCCTGTAGCTCTCAAAAGCAGTCCTGGAAGCGAGCATGCTCAGAAAGCTGGCAAATCATTGTCCAGTGACCAGGAGGAAATGATAGTTGCTTTTCATTTATAATGCAAATTCTGAGGTGTCTTCAGAAGTGTGGCAAACTTAAAATGATGGCTGTGGTGAGAACATCTCTGCAGAAAGTTGTGGTGTTGTTGCATCGCTTGCAAAGGATGGCAGTTTCTTCCCCACGTTACCAGAAGCTTTGCAAGGTGAGTAAGAAATGCAGAAATAGAACCTGGGGAGTCTCTAGACATGACTTGTTTATCTTTTTATCTCAGAAAGCCAACTTTGGGTGGCAAAAATGTATCCAATTCTGAACAGTGCATTTTTAAAGTTGTTACATGCTATTTACATATATGTATGTAATGTAGTGTTTAAGAATGATAAATAAGTAAATGTACCTTTAAATGCATTCACTGTTTATAATTAACAAAATGCTGTTTGTATCCTTTAAGCATGTGTGGAAGGAAACTGTTATGATCTATGCTCTTTTTTAAAAAGTGCCCCCCCCCAGGATAGTTGCTTACTGACAAACATTCTAGTAATTTAACTCTTAGATATCTTACAGGGTGCTGAAGCTTTCTTAAATCTCTTGCTCTTTCTATTCTGCTTCTGAGATTAACACAACTTTAAGCAAGCATATGATTTTGGCAGATTGGTAAACAGTATTACCACTCGCATCTCCCCTGTCTATTTGTATAGTTTTCTTCCACAAAATCAAGTAGTAAAGTGATGTGAAAATCATTTTCACATATTTGACAGCCTTGTCGTAAGAGTCCTGTTATCTCATTTTCTTGAGACTGGGTGTTTCTAATTTCAGCAGGACTGTAATGCTGTTGCATACTTTGCACAGGTACATCTGACAAACTTTGTTGTGGAAGTGTTTCAAGGTGCCCACTGAAAGTCCTTTTTAATTGGGATGATCAATCTGCAGATGTGAAACCTAACTGTGGGCTCTAGGTCTGTACTATATTTCTGCAGCCATTACTTAGGTAGATAATATTGCCAAGGTATTGCTTGTCTATGTGTAATAGTCATGCTTTGATGGATTATTGGAGTTTAATACAGATGAATGCCGTTTCATGACTTTGACAGTATAAAATTGGACAAATTCTCTCTCACACGAGAACTCTGGTGTAGTGACTTTTACCATGAAATCCATTGGTTGTCTTTGAACCTATTTTTGGCTATTGGTGTGTATGATGTTTAAATTTGTTTTTTGTTTTATGTTGCAAGTAGGTACACGTTGCATGTAAAGTACATGAAACCTAATCCACACCTGTAGATAGATCAAAAAGTGCTCAGGCTACAGTTTTGTTACAGTAGTAAAGTAAATGGCAGTAGCAAATCACTGACTGTTTTCTTCAGCGTTAGAGAGATTTTTTTTCTATTGGGGTAAATAAAGAAATGATTTAAGGTAAGAACACATTTTCCAAACTTGTATATTTTTATTACCTTTTCCTTACTTCCAAAGTTGACCATAAGGTGTCACAGAAGTAAAGTGTGTATAGGAAGAGTTCTGGCATATTTGGGAAAAATCATGCTCTCTTTATGTGGAAATTTGAAAATGTTCTCTGTTTTCTAATTTAGTGATAGTGTTTCAGTACAAAAAATTAATTGAGACCATCTAGTTTCTTGTATAAGTACAAATTATTACCATGTCTGCCTCAGCAGTTCTTGTTTCAGTCCATTCTAGAAGTAAGTATCTAATTTGTGTTGGAAGACAAATTAGTCATAGAAATAGGGCAGTTGCTTTTATTAATGAAGAGGACAATGTTTTAATTGTTTTATTGTTATAAAATTATAAGCAAGGTTGTAAACTTAGAATATCACTTACTCTTATTTTTATTTTTACAAATTTGTGTATTGACTGCTTTTAGCTGAATATCAGTAGAGTTGATATGTAATAACTGTAATAATTGTCTACTGATCAGAATGGAAGCCTAGGAACTAGTTAGACATATAATTTGCTGAGTTTATATTTACTCAAGGGATATTAAAAATCTTAGCAAACCAGTTATTAAAGCATATTTTCTGACTGAGAATCCATGCAGTGGTAGCCTCTGGGAAATCTGTATAGCTTAAAATTACATGTTGTATGTTTTTCTTGAAAAGCTATGCTGCTTAGTGTTCTTAGAGATAGCCTGGTGTTCAATTTGATTAGAGTTAGAATTAGAATTGCTCTGCAATGTTTGCCTGCCTGCACTGCTAAATCAGCTACTGATAGAAAAGAAGGAAATATTTACAGTCCCGGCCACTTCCAGCAGGTGTCAATGTAAGGCAGTGATATATGAGAAACTAGTGATGCAACTTTGTTCACAAGACAAAACTGAATGAAAATCACAAATTAAAACTAGCTCTTAAGGAAATCATTACTTGTACTCCATGTTGTTGTCTCCACCTCCTCCTATCTCTGGAAACAATATTCAAGCATGCACTTGTTTTGATTACTTGTGTACATAGAGGCTTAACAGCTAGATTCTGCACACAAAGTTACATAGTTTTTATTAAGACTTCTGAATATATTTTAGTGATGGAGCAAACTGGTGCATCACTGATATTTTTCTTGTTGCATAACCTAGCATATATGGCCTAAATCTCAAGGAAAAGAAGTCCCCTCTGAGATTACTGGGGAACTGGGAATGGAATTAATGTAAAAGAAATATGAATGATCAGACAAACTCAGTGGTTATCTGCATATGTGATTTATAAATGAAAATAACCAAGCTTTATCCTTAAATTGTAGAGTGAAAGTTAAAATAGTCTATTCTTTAATTTATCAGTTTTGGTAAAATAATAACCCAGAGTTTTTAGGCTGCAAATTTGTTAAAAGCAGAAATAAAAACCTGCCTTTCACTGAAGTACACACAGAGCACTGCTGACTTGGTAAAGGAAAAAAAACCTAAGTTTAGGTTGATATATAATTTCTGGTGGCCTTTTCCCACCACTTTATAACCAGGGAAGATGTTTTGTCTTCATCAGGATCTGCACTGCAACTTTGGTATATTTAAATTAATGGCTCATCCAGAATAATTTGGTACATTTAGCAGCCCAACTATAGCCTTCTGTTTACATAATGTAATAAAATTTATTTCAGCACATAGAAATGAATAATTGAGTATACCCTCCATAGAATGGGAAAAAAGGTACTTAGGTGTGTTTGTCTGAAGTCAGGCAGAAGAAGGCAGGGCACATTGCACATTAAATACTAAGTTATAAAGCTTTAAAGTGGTTAACTATGCTCTCTATATTTGTCAGATTCTTTTTATTAATGAATTCTTGTATCAGTGTTCAGAAGTAAGAGCAGGAATAGACTTAATTCCAAATTTATCATTGATGACCAGGAAAAAAAAGCTATAATCTTGTGGGAGATTATAAAACTCATAGATCTTTCCCAAGGAAGTTAGAATGGCATTTATGAAAATTAGAATGGCATTTATGAAAATACTGTAGGAAATTAGGAATCTAATGATATATCTCAATTGGGTACATACAGGGAATATTTGAAATTATGTTGATGGAAAATGATATTGTTTACTGCTAGTAAATGTTAAAAAGCAATTAGGAGGCCAGAATAGGAAGCCAGTTGGTATTTGTGAGACAGAGAGATAATATTCTTTTGGGTGGGAGGGGGGAAGTCGCAACATACATGAGAAAATATTCTAAAAAATCTATGTATAAAGTATCTGAAAGCTCAAACCTGATAAGACATTAATCTTCAGTCCTGAAGTGACGCATGATAGCTTACATGAGTTATCAGCTTCCTCAGTTGTGAAGATAAATGGCACATCAGAACCAAACATTTTGTGTTCTTTTTGTATAAATACATAGTTTTAAATTAAGTTCTCTGCTTTTGTACTTTTGCCTATAGAGGCTGTTAGTCAATTTACTAAGTGATTGTCATGTTAATAGTATATAATTTCAAAGGTAAATCAGAGTCTTCTTTCATGTCATGTTTATGATTGCTTTCTCTGGAAAGGACAGTTTGTGTTGAATTTTGGAAGTAGCAGCAACTAGTGGTTTTCATATGGAAGTTTGAAAAGCATTATTGGGATAAAGGAAAAAAAATCAAGGGATTATTGTATCAATTGCTTTGGGTGCCATTTTGGTTTCACCAATTTTGACAAAACCAAAATTTCACACTTGTTTCAACAGTCTAAACTTACTTAAAAGTTACTGATAAAGGAAGGGCAATCATCAAGTGAGGCAGGGAAGGAGGAGGACGAATGAAACAGGAACATGTTACATGCTGAAAGGTTGCTAGGATAGGAGAACAAAAAAAACATGCTAGAGCAAATTTTGAGGTAGAATCTCAGGATGTGTGCGGGCTGATTTAACTAGCTAGGTATTTGTTGGGTGACGAATATAATGCAATTGTCTGATCAAAGATGTATCTAAAGTATGCAGAGAAGTTGAATTATGCAGGTATTAACTTTATGATCTGAAAAGTAGGAAAGTTGGAGATATGTTACATCACTCTGCTTGTGTAAAGGGACCTTCAAGGGAGTACAAATGTAAGTTACATTTTCTTTAAGATTCCTTTATCCTGCCAGAGCTGTGATGGCCCATAATTGCAACTCAGGCCCTCTATTCTGATAGATCTACCACTGGAAAGGAGATTACTGACAAACATGATAATTAAGGAGAAACTTGGAAGCTATTACCATAAGGTATTTGAATAAGAAATGAATTTAAAAGTTGCACAAGTAGAAGGCTATTAGATGTCAAAAGATAATATTTTGAGGAATTTAGGAATCTAGTAAGCAATATTGGAGTGAGGCAGTGTTAAGATCCGCCTCCGTTAAAGGAGAAAGATGATGATAAAGAAGACAGGATGTTACTTGCGTTGAAAAATATTAATATTAACACCGATTAATTGGGGGTATGATTTTATGACATACCACACAGAAATCTGAAGATTTTAAAGTTCCTGTAAATAGAAAAGGTGAACCAAGGAAAAAAGAACCAAGCATGATATGGAAGTAATGAAGACTTACAGGACACAGTTAAGAGCAGCAAAAAATATGAGGATGGGATGTTGACCACGGGGGCTAAAGGGACCAGAAGATTCTTTCATGAAACTGAGGACAAAGGAGTGCTAGAGAGAGATCAATTAATATCCTAGAGTGAGATTAGATACCTGGCTATTGAAAAATGTATTTAAAAAGATAGATTTTACAAGAATACATGTTAACAAAAAGAGGTGTTGAAAAACATGGAAATCCTAGTGGTCAAATTTATTCAGCTGATCAAGTTACTATTTAGAGGAATGAAAAATTCATGTGATTTAATCCCAATACTTCTGAAAACTATGGAGGTAGTCAAAAACTAGAAAATTAATATGGATCTTCAAAGAATAAAAGAGAATCATCCTTGAAATCATAATCAAAGAAAACTGGTTAAAAGTCTACAAGCATAAGGATAAATAACAGCCTGTTGAGTTACTGCATAGTGCCAACTGAGATCATCTAAGTGTCTGCAATTAGGTCTGACAGGTCCTAATATTCTCAAACAATAGTGTAGAAAGGAAACAAAGAGTATACTGATGCTTAATTGGAAGAAGTTTTGAATAATAATGACAACAAATGAAAGAGACAAGTGAAATTGAAATATAGGTGAAAATATAAGAGAGATTCATGTTGGGGAAAATGAAATGAGGTCTACAAAAATAATATAAATAACAGAATTAAAAGAACAGTTTAAAAATAACCCAAGTGGATTACACTAAGCTTCTATTGACATTTATGTGTTTGTATTGGGAGAAGATGGATAAATAAGTGGCCCAGGACATTTTTTGAGTTGTATTTGCACAGGCAGTATGTCACAGGATATTTTCAGAACCCACGTTTGGAATCTGAGGTTGGTACCTGAACATCAAGGGACATCAAAGAGCACAAAATTGCCCTGCTTACGGAAATAGATGAAGAGTGCTGAAGTTGTAGAGCTTAGTCCTTTTGAAGGTGTCGGTAGTACAGACATAGTGCTCTCAGATGAGTGGGCAGATAGTGGTCTCAGATGTATTGAAGTGTGTAACCTCTCTCTAAGAAGAGAGAGATCATTTAACGTAACTGGGAAACTAAGAAAAAAAAGGGTGAGGGTAAATTAAAGGAAAACTACTTGACAGTAAAATCCAGTGCCTGTGACATGCTTTCCTAAGTGGTAGAGTCAGTTAGTGCTTGGCCCATTTTAAGATGAAACTAGACAATACCTGAATGGATGTTCAGTCGGAACCAAAGCCTTTTGTAAAATCTGGAATTAGGACCAGGTGACCTAGGAGGCTGTTTTCTTTTCTATCTCTGATTTCTGTGCTAATATTAGCAAGACAGTCTCTTACTTTCTAAAATTTCTTGTGAAATCAGGAATTTAGTTTTCCTCAAAATAACTTATTTTTGTTTTTACTATTTCTGGTGCTTTTTCAGTCCTACATTTTAATGTTTCAGAAGCTATTTATCACCTGCTCTCTGTAACTAGAATCCCCCTTTCAAATAAAGTTGTTCATCCTCTTGGAAATTATTATGAGCAGGATGGAGCTAAAATAATTGAAAATGGGGAGGATCTGAAACAAAACTTTGTTTTATCCCTTCTTCAGTTTTTATCATTGCTACAGAACTCTATAAAAATTGATGCACATGATTTGTTTATTAAAAGCAGCACGTGTTCTCTAGTGCTTGGTACATACCATGCTTTTCTAGAGGTTACTTTCTTTGGTAACGCAAGATTGTGAGGAGAAACAAAATGGGAGGGAGAACAGAAAAGGATGTACATTTTCATATTTTAATTACTCCAATTACTGCAATTAGGTCTGACAGGTCTTAATAGTCTCAAATAATAGTGTAAAAAGGAAACAAAGAGTATACTGATGCTAAATTGGAAGAAGTTTTGAATAATAATGGCAACAAATGAAAGAGACCTTTTTTGGGGCGGGCAAGCAGAATATAATTTCAGAGAAACAGAAAGAAGACAAGTCCAGGTGCTTTGTATTTTTTTAATGTTATTTCAGACACAATCTTAAACACATATTTCAGGACATCCTTTAAAAATCACCTTTGTCTCAGGTGTATGTCTAGGTTGTTGAGCTGAAAACGTTTTACCACCTCAGAAAGAATAAAAATAAAGATAAAATATAGAGTTGTTTTATTACAGTCAGTATTGGATTAATGGAAGAATTGAGTTCCATGAACTTCATGTGTTTACAGGAACTGGATCAATATTTGATATATGAGACCATCTATAGTAGTAGTTTACCATAGTTCTTTTTGATTGCAACTACTTTTCAGGGAAGGATTTTTTTATGTCAGTCCTACTAGGACTCAGTGGTGGGATAACCCTGCCCAACTTGTATACTCTAGCACAAAAAGGCCATAAGTTCATATGTTTCCTGGTGTTTAGTATTTTTATCATCATTATAGTGCCTAGCTGGCTAAATGACTGTGGGGTCTTGTTCATTCCTTATTTTGAAACTTCCTGTCTTGTTATACAAAGCATCTGAACAAACATCAAGGGCACTACATTTGCTGTGTGTTTGAAAAAAAACGAAACCAAGCAACCTCTTTTGAAGGTATGAGCCTTCCACAGCCAGCCACTAGGAAGTCTGATACTGTCTGCATACCTGTATATACTCTTAGCTCTCTATTTTAATTGGAGCAGAGAGCAATGAGAAAAAAAGTCCCTAGGTCACGTATGAAGCCAGATATCCCACAGTGCAGCTTGTGATGGTAGTTACTAAAGACATGCTTTGGTTTTGCATTACTTATGACTCATGACATATGGTAATTTGCTATAGGACACTTTATATTAAAGCAAAAATTATTGTTGTTTTATTGAACTTGTGTATGTAAATTTAGTAGTGGTGAAAGGTTTTAATGATAGCCCCATAAGCTGAAGTGATACAGTTGCCAATTTGGAAAAGAATTATGGAGCCAAGTGCTGCCTGAGCTGAGTATTTTCTGTTTTACACCAAGTATAGGAAACATTGCGAATACAGTGCCATAGCCAAATACCTGGGATGGTGCAAATGATAGTTGTTTGGTGGTGACTGCTGACTACAGTATCTGCAGGCAAAGGTCCTGTGATGAGGGGAGGAGGGTGAAGGCCAGAGCTAACTTTTCCATGTTCTCCTATCAACCGTCCAAATCCCTGACCTGAAGTGACTGTTCTCTTGGGGGAGGAACAGGTACTTTAGCCTTAATGCTTGCTCAGTTTTTGGCCTTTTTGCTGAGACTGCCAACCAATTAGTGCTAATTGTGGTGGGCTTTGTGATGTAGTCCCTGAACAGTCATCTGAGGTCATTGCTTTTTCCTCACGCCCTTCTTGGACTCAGTTTGAGCTATTTTTTTTAAATGAAAAACACATTATTAACCTACCGTCCAGTCAGTCATCCTTTTTGCTCTGTTTCAAATGTTCCAATTTAAGTTCTCTTCATTAATATTCTCTCTGTTATTGTTTGGCACAAGAGTAGCTCTTCAGTAGCTATGGCATTCAATGCTGCGAACCACAGGAAATCCTTTTTTGCCTTTTCCCTTTTCTTTAACATGAACTACACAGTCGAGAAAGGGTCACTTAATACAGTTTTTCATAGCAAAATGAAAATTACTTGGTTTTCATGAGTTTCCTAGTCCTGTCAATTTTTCTGGAGACAGACACTTAATGAAACTGGCATACCTCTCTGAAAATGCAGATGTTTACCTGTTTCTTTTTCTCTACTAATGAAAAAAAGTATATTCTCCCTCTCCCCTGTGCCCCCATGTATTAAAACAACTATTTGCTGTGCCAGTGTCTATTTACTTGTCATAAGCAGCTGAAGACTGAAAACATGCCTAATCCTTCAGGTATTTTCACTAAAACAAAATTCATGTTCAATCTGCTATCTCATGTTGTATATAATTTATTAGTGCCACAAGAAGTAATATCTGAAATGCGCTCTCCCCCACGTTAATATATATACATTATGGAAAAATTTGCTGGTCTTCAGGCAAGTAATTTGGTTTGTGTCAGGTTTGTGATTCTGTATATAGCGAAGAAAGAAAATGTATTTTCCAAGTTTGAACATGGGTGGAAAAATGTAGAGAAGTAGCAGACAATTTTTTTTGATTAGTGATGGGCCAGACCTGCAAAATTTTGGCTCTGGCTCTGAACATACATTAATTTATTGTGTGTTCAGGTTAAGGTATTAAGGATTCATGTGATTCTAATTTTGTGGAATAATGTGTGCCCATATTCTCCCTGGTACTGGATCTGGTTTTGTGTTGTGGGATAAAACCCTTTGATAGCAAGAGAAATGATGAGCTGCATGTTTCCATGCCTCTCAACAGAGCATGTGATGCACAGAGCATGACAGGAATGTCTTTTAGTGATGCAGGCTTATTTTTCTTCTTTCCTTCCCAGGGGCATTGAGCCAGCCTCCCTAATAGGACAGCAACTTTACACCCTGCCAGCAAAATCGAGATTTGCTGATACACTGTTTCTAAGTGTTTTAGACAGTGCTGTATGACTTAAATTGGGGTTTCTCAGTAGAGAACGAGCCTTAAAAATGCAGGCACTAGTTCTCTGAATGACAGTGCCAGAAATTGTTGCTTAGCTGTTCGGCTGAGAAAAGAAGGCAATATTTTTCTAGTGATTAGAGCAAGGAGCGTTTGGGTTTTAGTCCAAACTTGTCTTGGGGGAAGTCCTTTAAGCTCTGTTTCTTGTGAAAAAATCACAGGTTTAAAGAAAACATTTACATTTTTAGATGAAAGGTGCTCTTTAAGTGCAAGCTTATTATGCTCCAATAAACTATTATTTTAAACCATTTGTAGCTTATTTTAGAGAATGATGCATCATTATTACTTTTATTATTCTTACTGTTACTCACTTCTCTTATTAATGCTGATTGTATTAGATTGAATAAAGGGAAAAATAAGCAGAAAAGGCCAAATTATCAGGGTGTTATCAGTGCTGGAGAAACCTATTAAATACAAGTGAAAATTGAAAGAATTGGCTATAATCATCTCATGGTACCATAAGACAATTGGATAATCAGGGGTGTGCAAAATGGGCCGTATTCAATTTGGATTTGGCCCAAATCAAGGACAGCAATTTGATTAGTTGATTCCGATCACTGTCCCCGATTCGATTCAGCTGAATCTGAAGATTCAATGCTTGGCGGCGAACCCGGAAGTGGACTGGAAGTACTTAAGAGCTAGGGGGACTGTGGTGCATTGTCATTAATGCATTAATAATTAAAGTCCAAGGTCAGAATCTTGAGAAGAGTGTGTAGAAGCAGAAGATACACCGAGATATGCAAGCTTTGCTAGACCACAAAGTACAGCCTGGGTAGAAGACCATACTTTTTAGAAAAGAAAGCCATGGTGTTGAAAAGACCAGGTTTTCTGGTCAGGAGGATGGCGGGTTGTGATACTTTTGGATGGAATGATACTCATGCTTTTGGAATGAAATATAAAGGAAGATTGAATTTTCAAGCTGGAACAAGAAAAGAAGGTAAACTTGGTCAGTAACTATTATTGCAATGTCTGAATCACAGCTCTGGGACAGGCACAACAGGCATTTAAACAGAAAACTGGTAGGCTTTAAACTTCATTCTATCTAGACCTAAGCCCAAGTATGCAGACAAGGCAGAAAGGGTGTTAGATTTCAATTCAAGTCTATGGTGTAACACTAAATATGGTCATTTATTTTGTTTAAGGTTATTTAATTAGATTATAATGTATGTTTAGATGTTCAGGACTGCTTTGGTACTGTCCTAGCATGTGAACATCATTCCTGTGTTTTTGTACTGAGACCCTGTAAACTATTTCTGGGTGAGGATTTTGAAGAATAGTCCAGTCTTGTTCTGAGGAAGCTTGAGACTATAGTGACCTGTCCTCTCTGTCAGCTGCCAGTTCTGTTTATAGAGGACTCACAACTTTGGGACCTCTGCCCTCTGTTACCTTTATTTTTACACACAGTTTTCTAGTGTGGGATAATGTAGGGAAGTGCCAAGCAACTATCTCTGATCTGTCAGGTTATGGTTTTAATGGAAGTTCCTCCAGGTGACCACCCTTTGAATGACTTCTGCCAAAGGGCACTTGCATTTTGAAGTACCACATCACATCCTGGTGGGCACTCTGTTTGAACAAAGCATTAGTACATGTCACAGAATGGGAATATACCATACCTGCTGTCCCCTCTCCCCTTGCCCACTGGTTGTGGCACTGAAGATTCTCTGAGGTGGAGCAGCAAGATAAGTTGGGTTTTTTCTCTTAGACTCCACCAAAGTAAATCAGTAATTAGCTTTCAAATAAAATATTTTCTGCTTCCTCCTGCAGAATCCCTCACAGAAGATTTCAAGCTTGCATTCAAGGGCAAGCAGTCCTTTTCTCCATGTGTCCAGCAGAAAAACTGCCTGGGACACTCCAAGTTCAGAAATGTCTCCAGAGATAGACAAATGCTGACTTATGGGTTATTCAGTCACTTAAATGGTAGGAAAAAATAGGAATTCTTCCCATCAGAGGACTCTATTACAAACCCTAGCCTTAAAGGCTAGGGACAAACATTCAAAAAGCCTGAGCCTGACTTGATTCAATCTTTGCAGGTTAGTCTAACTTGGATAGGCTGAACTGGTTTGTAACTGCACAGACATCCTAGACATGCAGGCACATACCTGCAGTGCATAGGCAACGTGTAGGGGGTGCACAGGGGTATACATGCACCCCCTAAGACTGAGCGCTCTCAAGTTAGGCAATGGGTAGGGGGGGCAGGCAAAGTGCTGCTGTCTGTCCCGTCCCCCCCCGAGAAGTCCCCACTTGGCCTGCCATCACCACTGATGTCAGCATAGTCGCCTGTGGGTGGTCCCTGCTTGCCTCTGCTACTGCTACCGCCACCGCTGCCACCGCCTGCGGGTGTTTGCCATGCCCCCACATCTTTGGGAGGCACGTGTCACCTATGCTGCTGTGGCTCAGGCTAGAAGGGGAGGAGGGCGTGCTAGTACAGTCCCCCCATTCCTTGCACATCACTGAACTGAGGGGGGTGTGGCCAGGCCCTGGCAGGATGCTCTGGTTAGCACCACCAGAGAATCGATAACGGTGTTTATCACCCCGACTCAGTGTTTATCACCCTATTAAGAAAACAACAGAGGAATATTACCAGCTACCTGTTGATTCTACCTGTTGAGCAGGGACCATAGGCAGCAAGTGGTCTGCTTGCTAATATACAGACATCTCCTGCTTAGCAGGGAGTAGTGAGGTGGAATGGGAGAGCAGCCAGCAGTCTGTGCTGGAACTGTAGCCAGGGAGCAGAGGGGAGCAGAGAGCCCTGCCCAGTCCAGAGTGCATGCTGGGATGCAGGGGGAGTCTGTTTTTTTTCTTAAACCAGCAACAGTTCTGGGACAGACATTGCATAAACCAGTTTGACTCAAATCAGTTAAGTCCGAGACTGTGTTCAACCAGGTTTATCTCAAACTGGTTTCAGCCATTTTCAAACTAGCTTATGTGTACTGAACATCTGTTCTGGTACAGGTTTAAATCAGTTTCTGATCACTTAAACTGGTTTATGTGTAATGTCTGCCCCTAGCCAAAAAAGCTTTCACAATGGATACTTTCTAATGCAGTGGTTTTTAACCTGTGGTCCATGGACCCCTGTGGGTAGACTCAGAGGTCTGCAAAAGATGACTATATTCAATCAAAAGTACATGAAAACTCACACTTACAATTCAAAGGGGTTGCATATCCATCCAGAATTTCCAAAGGGCTCTGCACCTCCATTCAAAATTTTTTTCAGGGTCTGCAAATGAAAAAATGTTGAAAACCATTGATCTAATTTAATGAGAAACTCTCATGGACCACCAAACTACTCTTAAGGGATGAACATAATACGTATGTCTGAGGCTTAGCAGAACATCTGCATCGTGGAGGTGAAAGTTGGTATCAAAGTTTCACTCCATTGTGATGTTCTGAGACAAAATAGGTTCTGTAATCAAAGCTATCTACAAAGTGTTTAACTAGCCATCTATTAAATTTGTTCAGGCTCTATATAGTAAACCTGTTAGCCTCTGTGGATTGCTACGTTGGCAGCAATTTCAGTATATTCCAAGAATAAATATACTTCTTTTATAGATCTAGAATGAAAAGAAAACAAAACCCATCTGTGGGCTGGTGGCTTTGTTTATACAAAATCTTCTGGTAAATGACTTCCCAGATAATCAACTGTACTATATATATATAGTACACTATTTTTAAAGTTGATGCGTGTAACATGGTGTTTCTAGTAATGTATTTGGGATTTTGCTAAGCTGAATGAATGCTGCAAACATTTTTATCCAGTTGATTATTTTCTTGTTTTTCTCAAAACTTAGATTTGTCTTAAATATCTGTATACCCGTGTGATCATTCTGCAGCTATGCTTAGACAGTATGTTTCTTCCGTGTTTTGTTAGCTCTGATGTGTGCTTTGTGGACATCAGTTGCATGTTTCAGTAAGAGGGATGAAAATAGACTTGACTTAAAATGAGAGAGAGGATACAGCTCCTACTGAACTATAATGTATGACTCAAAGCTCCAGAAGGGACCTCAAAGTTGCAAATGGAACTCAGTGAGACAGATGAAACTGAAAATAAGAAAATGTTCTGTGATTTGCCATCTGGAGGATAAAAACACTGGCTTGTATGATTCCACCTATTGCATTTCTTTAGATTTATTATTTATGTTAAATATATTGCCAATTAAAAAAAAGAACCAAAATTACTAACTAGTACATGGAGAGATGAAGTAGCAGTGTACACATTGAAGAGCTCTGGTTTTATAGGTAGGTGTTTGATTTGCATCAGACAGTCTTTTGAAATAGATGACTCTGTGCCCATTGTCCTGGAAGAATTTGAGTTGTGCTGCATACTGGTTTGCCCTTTCACAGGAAAAAAATTGTTTAAGAGCAAACATTTTATTCTTGTTGTGTTCCTGCAAAATAGCATTTTACATGTTTTGAGAACAGAAAGAATTTATTGGAATACAAAAGTACTGCCTTAAATAGTCAAATACGGAACAGGCAGAAATACATTTTTGCATAGGACATTACACTAGAAAATTGTTCAGTATAAAAACCTGTGGAAGATTGTAGTTTTACTTCTGGTGTAATTTTTTTGTTTTCCTGCCAAAGTTTATTTCAGTATATGTTGGCGCTGTATATTGAGTTGTTTTAAATCAGTGCTGTACACTTTTGACAAAGTTGTTTAAACTTCTAGTCCGCTACTTAAGACTTTAATTATGCATTACTATATGATACCGTTGGTTTTACATTTTTTGTTAAAGCTATTTAGGTTGTTCAGGTTTGGATTATTGTAAATTGAAACTGTCTTCTGACTTGGTTTGGTTTAGGTCTGTAGTCATTTAAAATATGAAATGCAAAATCACTAGTTGAAAGTTTCCAAGTATTTCATAATCCTATTTATTTTTATAAAGGACCTTTTATTAGAATATGCATGCAGTTTTTCTTGTGTTTTAACGTTTAGTATGTAGATTTGTTGGCATACCCTTATTTTTTTTAAAGGTTCCTGTTTGTCTTTTGCCAAATTATGGAGAAAATAGGGCCTTTCACCCTAAAAATAGGTTTGTTGAGATTTCTTCACTAAAATGTTTGCACAGTTGATGACCATCACGTTCAAATGCAGGTCTCCTACAATTGGATGTTTAGACAGACCATTACACCCCGGTAAAACTATGCAAGGGTCTATCCAGGAAATCCATTGCATGGTCAGGGCTCGTTAAGTTTTTTTTAGATCAACTTATGTAATATTGAAGGCCTGAATTAGGTACTACTGTTTTTCAGAGCAGGAGAAGTCAGTAGTAACCTTATTTTTAAAGGTTAAGAGTTCCTTTTTCAATTTTTTTTTTGTGGAGTTCATGAACAGAAATATTTTAAGCATGCAAATAATAGTTTGTTTAAAGAATGCACAGGAATAGAAAGTGGGTGGAAAGAACAGATGAGGAGTGGTTGCTGAGTTACTTCTAGTTTACTACTCATATAGGGTGACATAAAATTTTAATGATTAAGAGTGTGCTTATTAGATTTATATTTCTTCTTGTCATACAATTTTATTATCTGCAGTTTATTTTTTTATTAAATGGAATAAAACCACCAAACAGTTTAGTTTGATTTATTTGCTAAGCAGTACATGTGTATCCTGCTACCAGACTCAAATATATTCAAAATTTACTTTATGATAGGACCAGGGTGAAACAGTTTCATTTAAATTTGTTGCTCTTAAGGAATGTTTACTTAAGAAAAGAGAAATATCTGATGGGAGTCAGAAAGCAGAAACCTGCTGAAACAAAAAGTACAACCCTGTTAAGTCAAAATGTCTTCATTAAAATTTCTTGCTTGTCTTTTTACCCATAAATAAAATGGGGATTAACAAACTTTAACAGGAGTGAGGCTTTATCATTTGTCCCTTGAACAAAGATTGATGTTGCATAGATCTCATTATGTATAAATTATTACGAAATCTTCCATAGGCACAGGAAGGAAATAGGCATTGTGCATCTTTTTTCCATCAGCAAAGGGGTCGTGAGTTTGGAAGGTTATTCCTGTAATAGTATAGGAGATTATTTCCTTTGGGTTTATCAGAAGATGCATATTGTACAGTGTATACGTAAACTGTGAGCAGTATACAGAAAAAAGGTAATAAAGACAAAATAATGAGAATGAAAGCCCTAGGCTGATCAGTTGAAGTGCAGCAAATTAAAGTGATGGGAATTCTAAAGGATTATTAAATTGCATCATTTGTTTTCCTTTTTTGCATTTTTCCTTCAAAGACTATGATAGACACTATGATAGCTCTAAGCGGGGCTGTATCTTTGATTTCCCCTTAGTTATGTATAAGCTAACAAAATTTAAAATAAAAAGAAGCTGTATGCCAGTATTATAAGGATTTATCAGTATGGAATATGTAGTATATCATTTGACAGTCCCATTTATTACAATTTACCAATCCTGTTAGCAGATATAAGGGAAAATTGCTTGTGCACAAACTCTCAGTTCTGTAGAAATGTGAACTAATAAAGAAATTAACACTTGTTCTTTGCTAACAGGATTTTACACAGCTAAAACTAACTTGAAAATCTTTGGGGAATCTCAGCTCCTGTGCACTGTGGATAAAATCTGTCTTTGCTTATTTTCAGTTCATTAATTCCAGTGGAAATGCATCAAGGACCAGTGCTGTAGTAAAACCACAGGAAAATTTATATTGCAGGAAGGAATTTTTTATTTACCAGAAAGAAATGAGGACCGACACTTAAAAATTACCAAACTGCATATACTTACACACTAATTGGTGCAAATTATAATGCTGCTTCTTGAACTTTCAGTTCTGTTTTTCTATTTTTCTGCAGAAAACATAGTTTGAAAACAGTGAGTTTCAAAGTCTCCTTCACAAGCTAGTAGATGAGATAGTGGTCCTTTTGCTTGCAAGGCCTTATGATCTTCACTTTATCTGTTGATTTTTAGAAAATATGCTTTTAGAAAATAAATGTTTGTTTTGTTTGTTGTAACATGATTGTTTATGAAGCTACTAGCTCAAATAGAGAAGTGATATAAACATTTGGGACAAGAAATACCTCATTATTTTATGTTTGTATGGCACAAAGCATAGTGAAGTCCTAGTCCATGACTGAGCCTCTTAGACATTAATGTAATATTAATAGTTTACCACATTCATGGTAAAAGTTATTGGATTTCTAGCAGGGGTGAATTCAGGAGGGTTGCAGTGGTGCAGTCTTCTTCTACTTGTGTCTCTTTACCATATTTGACCATTTTGTTACAAATGCTTGCGCTCGTCTATTGTACTTTGCAAGATCTTTCATTGTACATATGCCTTTGAGCAGCGGGCATTGCAACAGGTATTGCACAGCCTGCCCCACCCAGACTTTAAAAGGAGCTACCCAGGAGGGGCAGCAGCATTTCTAGTCAGGCAGTGCTAAGAGACTTAACTGACTTCATGGCTCCTTAGCCTCTCCCTGATTCCTGTTAACCTGTCTCCTTCACAGGTGTTAATGACCCTCTGTCTATTTTTTAATGCTCTTGATGTTCTACTATTCAAACTATCCTTTCTTCTGCTCCTTTGCTGTCTATTAGCCACTCCTAGTGATGCCTCTTTTCCATTTCACAGCCCTTCAGATTGTTTTTAGTTCTAGCTAAAAAGCTTAACTCCAGTGTGGTAATATTAACTCAGATATAGAAATGACTGACTGGAGATGAATGGAGGTACTGTCAAGATGCACAACAAGACTATATTTTCTTGTGTGAATCTAAAGGAGATGCATACATTTAACTCTAATGACTACACTGCTAGTGACCAGGGATCCAGGTTTTTCCTGATTAAAAAACAATCACACATTCTCTGATTAAAACCCCCAAAATCCATGATAAAAATTAAAGGCCTCCCATAGCCTCCCAGGCCTACAGGTCCCCCCCACAGGCTCCCCAGCCCTGCTGGTGTCCTTTGCCCCTCAGCCCTGCTGGATGGGCTCCCCAGCTGCCAGGGCTATGGGGCCAGAGACCCAGGTCTGCAGCCGCCTGCACCGAACAGAAGGCAGTGGCTGCCGCAGTGGAGATGAGCATGGAGCTGGCTCTCCCACACTGCCTGCTGCAGGCTTGGGTGGGGGAGAACGGGTGTCTCCTCGCCACAGCGCACACTCCCAGGAGGACCCACGCCCCCAGGATCTGTGCACGGTGCAGGGGAGGGGCGGGTGCATGGTGAGGACTCGAGCTCTTGCCCTGATGCCCTCCCCCAGGGCCTCTGTAACCTACGGGTGTGACCCAGCGCTGCATAGCAGAGCACAGCTACACAGAAAAATTGCTTGCAGCTGCAAGCTCCACACTTCCCTGGTGACTCGTCTCCTGCATGCATGACAGCAGTGAGGGCCACAACCCTGGGCCACCACCCCTGCTGCCCCCACGCTCGCAGGGGATCTCACCAGGACAGTGTGGAGCTTGCAGTAGCAAGCAGCTTTCTTGTGTAGCTGTGCTCTGCTCTGCAGCGTCTGGTAGCACCTTTTGGGCTGTGGATGCCCTGGGGAAGGGCAGCAGGGCGGGAGCCCTCTCCTGCAGTAGGCAGCCCTCCCCTGCACAGATCTGGGGGGCATGTGCTCCCCACCTCTCCCTCCCCTCCCTGGAAGCCAGCCCCATCCCCCTGCTCCCAGACAAACCACTCGCAGCCTCATCCCGCTCCCCACCACGGCCTGGCAGCCCCCGGATCCAAGCCCCATACACAGCCCAGCTGAGCAGCAGCCACAACCCCAGCCCTTCCCAACTCCCTCCCTTCCTCCTTATGGGGGCCTCAATTCCCCCTCCACCCCACTTACCTATGGGAACTGCTGTCCACACTGCCTGGGGCCATGTGCCTGTACATGCACATGGCGTCTCCTGCCTGACCTCCCTCCCAGCCCCCTGCAGGCTGGAACTCTGCCAGCCTGTAGAGGGTTCATGTTAAAACTGCAAAATCTGCAGGTTTCTCTGCAAAAATGAGAAATCCAGGCTTTACTCCAATTAGGGGGAAAATCTGTTTTACTCTGTTTTCCTGTGGGAAATGGAGAACCCAGATCCCTGCTAATGACACTATATCTTTGGACTATTTTGCCTTTTTTTTTTGCCTAGTTTGGGGTTGTTTTTTTTTTTAAACTAACTATATTATCTAGAAAATTAATGCACGTTCCAATAGTTGTTTGTTTTTGCTTTGATCTTAAACTGAATAATATATTGCCAGCCCCTCTAGCATATTAGTAAAGCTCCTACTTTCTTTTTAACTGGAGAAAAATGTGTTGTTTTATATGGGGTGATGTGCCATACTTTTTGCAATCTCCTTTTTTAAAATCCTAGATCACACAATGATCCCTGGTATTGAGTAGTAACAAAGACAAACCTGACCCTTCATTAGAACTTCTCAGAGAGCTGTCTTGTGCTCCAGTCTAGTGTTTGTGCGACTTCCCTCCCATTCTGGCACTTCCATACCTCTGTCTTAGATCTGTTGAATACCTTTTGTTACGTGTATGCACGTACACGTGCACTCCTCCTTTCTGGATAGTCAGACAAGATGTAATTATCACATCTGGGCCCAACTGTGGCCAAACTGTCTCTTTCCTTCACTCAGTTTCCCCTTCCCCCAGCCTAGTTTCATTTTTTTTCTTGTTTTGGTTATTTCATTTGACTTAGCATTACAAACTGCTCAGATAACTCAGCAAACATCAGTTATGATCTTGGTATGGAAAGATGAGTCAGATGATAAAAATGATAGCACTTTCTGCTTCAGGTAGCATTATTCATGGGTAGTAGCGTTGCTTCATATACTGCAGACCAAAGAACATATGCCAAATATCTAAAAAAAATCTGTTGTATGATAAATAGTTGGCAAATGTTTGGTTACTTCTGTTTGAAATGTTTCTTAATTATAGTGGAAGTCAACGTTGTAGCACCTGATTAGTGCAATTTCCCTTGCACCGAATTGTTCATTCTCCCATGGAGTACGGGTTTATAATTGTGTGTGTTTGGTAAATAATAATAAATTATCTAAACCTTTCAGAAGTTAGGGTTAAGTTATTCCATAAATAAAAAACCTTGTCCCTTGCAAATAAATAAAACCACTTCAAAACAATATTCTGAACTAATTTTTTCCTTAACACAAATTCCAACCATAGTGCTGCATGTCTCTTATCTAAGATGAAGTGCTTTAAGACTTGACAAATGCTTTCTAAGGAGACTTCATCTGTTGAGGAACTGGGCACTGTAAAATAATAGGCCTTTAATGTCAATAGGATAACTGTGATGCTATAGTACAAAAAACCTGCCAGTCAAGGAGTGCGGGGGAGGGGGCAGGAGAGAACCCCAGCCAACTGATCCTACTAAAAACAGTGAAGTGATGTGTCAGTCTGAAAATTAGCTTATTGCTTAGCCATTTTCTCATGTAAGTGTTAGAACTACAGACTTTAAAGACAGATACTCCGCAAAACTCTTTGCTACATCCACATTTAGAAAGTAGATTAGGGGCAAAGTAGAATTCTTAAACCTTTTGCTTTTCCCAATTCTTTTCACCACTTCTCTGACCTTCCTCTGTTTGTGCTAGTTTGTAGGCAACTGTTTCTGTAATATTTAAAACATTTTTATATCCAATGCATTTCTTGGGATTTGGCGTATTTGGTAATAGCTTTCCTGTGTAGACAAGGTATGAATTTGAAGAGCAGTATCTATTCTGCACTAACCCCTGTGTAGATACTGTTGATGTGGAGTAAGAGTGTCACTATGGGGATCTAGTACAGAATAGCAGTTGCAGAAATACTATTCAATAATGGGTATTCTGGGCTATTTTCCCATGCAGACAGTTCTTCAAGAGTGTTCAGCTGCTTGCTCTTACTTTTGAGGTTTCAGTAATCAAAATATTTTTCAAAGATTAGAGAATGGATTGTAAATTGTTCTCTCTTACTGGGAAATGCATAAGGAGACTTGCTTCCCAGAGCTCAAGTGACAATTATAATGCACCAAAATACACTTTTATTTTTTTTAGTTGCAGGTGTTCTATTAGAAGATATGGTCCCCAGAAGGGCTATAGTAGTACTGTCTAGAACACCTTAAAAATAAAGGGGATTCAGTTACTTCTGTAGGGTTAAAGTATATACTACACATTTACAACCTTATTTTTAACACTTGGATTACACTACTTATACAGTGCAACTGATAGAGACAGGAGGAAAATGAACTTTGAATAGAAGGCAGGGCAGCTGTTTATAGTTTTATTTACAGAACACCTGCATATTAAAAAAAAATAATTTGCTTAAAATCTTTTGCAGTGTTATCAGTGAACACTATGAATCTTTTTATAGCTCTTTTGACCAATAATGTAGCCAGTTCCTACTAGTAAAATATTTCCAATGTTGAAAGAAATGAACCTCAGTCAACCTAAAAATAATGGTCTTTTTGGAATGAAAGGAACAACATTGTTTTGAAAAGATAAATATGTAGGCACACAGTATGTGTCTTGGTACACAAGGCTGCGTTTAAATGAGATATGAGACTGAGTGACAGAAGGTGAGAAATTCAATTCCTGTTCCCAATAGGCCTATGTAGTGAAGTTCCTTTAAGGTGTCCTTCAGACACTTTTATAGTACTAATTTTATGAAGATACACAACCATAGTTCTGCCAGGTTTTCCTGTATTCTTTACTTTCTTTAAACAGCCATTCCCCAGCTCCCCAGGGATAATAATAAAAATAGAAAATATGAAATCTAACCATCCATTTGTCACCAATAGTAAATGTCACTTCTCAATCTACTATCCCATTCATTTTTTTGATAGTTTCCGAAAACAGTATCCTTTAGAGGAGGGCACTGAATAAAGAGCATAAGATAGCTGAGCAGAATGAATCAGGAAGACCATTTTGGGCACTGTGGGCAATATGAAAAAATGCAGAGGCAGTTGGAAGGTGGAAACAAGTTAGAGGTGTCCGAGGTCTCCCCAGCAATCTTTTACGTAGATGTAAGAATTGTAGCTGAAAGGTTTTATAAATTGGGGGGTGTGCGTGCATGTGCATTTTCCACACCCCTACTCTGCCCTCTCTGTAAGTATCGATTATAGCAGGAGTGAATGTATGGATTCTGAACCTTCTGATGGTTGCCCTGATCATCAGTCCGGGAGCCAGAAGATCAGAGCTATTGAAACAATAAACCACACAATTTTTACAGCTTCAGATGATAGCTTCTTTGTTCTTATTTTTATCTGTTTTAATCAATGGGACTTAATAGTAAGAAACCCATTGCTGGGCCACCTGCAACTAGCTTTGTATAAATTATTTTAAAATAAATAAATTACACAAAGTACATTTAAATACAATATTAGCATTTATAGTAGATGTTTGTGTTCAGACTGTCTTCTTGCTGCAGGTCCTCAAGTAAAGTGGTTTATTTGGTTTGTTATTTTTCTGTGACCTTTTCTATCCACACACAGTGGGGCAGAAAAAATACTATTATGTTTTTAACACTACTAAGTGCTATGTCATGTTTTATGGCTTTAAATTACAATAGTTGAAAATCACTTACCCAGCATGCACATAGAATCTTTTCACAATTGTACTATATAGTTGCATCCATTTAAATATTTTAATTGTTCATACTGGGTGCATCTACATGAGACGCTTTACTGTACAGTAGAGAAGATTACTGCGTAGTAAGTGTCACCATCTATTAATGCAGACCCTTACTGTGCAGTAACTTGCTTAACTTGGCAGTTAATTTGCTACCTGCAAATACAAGCATAAAATTAACTGCTGAGTAATTACTATGCAGTAAAGCATGTGTAGATTGCTTCCTGTCTGCAGGAGCTGCCTCTGTTGGGCTGGGCTCTGCCACTGGAGCCCAGGTGGGGACAAAGTCCCCCAGCCCTGACAGCAGGGAGCTCTTAGCTCCTGCTGTACAATTGCCCCCACCCCGTTTTGGGCAGTTCCCAGCCAGTTTTGGGCTGCATGTACAAACATCACTGCAGCCCGTGGCTGGCCAGGAACTGTCTTGGTCTGGGGCAGGTCCCAGTCCCACAGCTTTTTCTCAGCCCTGTGCCCTGATCAGGCAATTGAGGCATGGAGCTTGGAAGAAGCTGCATGGGAGGGGCAGGTTCCAGCCCCGTCTCAATCCACTGGTGAGACACATAGCAGTGATGTTGCTTCTCATTTCTAGGATTCATTGATCAATGATCACGTATATCCCCTATGTGCTTCAGCTGCTGTTAATGCTTTTTTGGGATCCATTGCTTCTGTTCAAGTCAGAGCAGTTCTTGGTTCCAATGATGTAGTTATCTGTAACACATTCAAAATACATTTATGACTGGCTATTTGGATGAGTTAGAAGGAGCCAATACAACTGGACACAACTTGGTACCGCTGGGTGAATGGTAAATGTATGCTTTTCATAATAGTCCAGCTTTAATTATTTGACTATTATGAAGGAAACTATTCATGCACAAGGATTTTTTGTTCACTGTGGGGGGAAAATCCTTTGAAGTTTCAGATAATTGTTTTGTAGCTGGTTTGGATTGATGTTGATATATTGGCATTTGCCCTGATGATCTGAATTTCTGAACAAAAATACCCAGCAGCCCTGTAACTAGAGGCTATGCTCCAAGCTATTTTGCTATGTTGTTCAATTCACCTAGAAGTTTTGACAGTGAAGAGGATGTTCTTATGGAGATACCAGGAACTCTTGAGCTGGGAAGTAAGAAGGTTATGAGCAGGGATCCTGGTTTTCCCTGATAAAAAAAAAATCACAGATTCTCTGATTAAAACCCCCAAATCTATGATTAAAATGAAAGGCCACTATATATGTAGGTATCAGTTGAACACAGTGTTTTGTTGCTATATTTATAATTTTAAAGTAATTTGGAAGCCTGCCAGTGCCTCAGTCACTATAATAAAATAAATTCTAAACACCTATAAATGTTGGTATTTGATTTGGGGTTTTTATCATGGAAAATCAGAGCTCCCCCTGCCACATAGCTTACAGAATGCAGGTCTAGGTCCCTTATTCCCAAGCCACAGCCTCCCAGCCCCTCTGGCGCCCCTCACTTCCCCCGCACAACCTCCTGCTCCCCTCCCCCCCAGTCCTCCCAGAGCAGGGCCCCCAGCTGCCAGGGACCCAGGTCTTGCCAGGGCAACACAGAGTTTACAGTAGCAAGGAGATTCCCAGCCAGGCCCTGCTCTGGCTTGCAGTGCCGGGTCGCACCCACTGGGCTGCAGAGGCCCTGGGAAGGGTAGAAGGGCAGGGAGCCCAAGCCTGCAGTGAGCAGCCCACACCTGCCTCCATCCTGCTCACAGATTTGTGGGGCATGGGTCCCCCCTGCTCCCCCTGGGAGTGCAGTCAGTGGTGGAGAGCTGCATCCCCCAGATGAATAGCCCCATCCCACTCCCCACTAGGGCCCTGCGGCCACGCATTCATAGTTGGTAGCATCAGAAGGGACCTGAGCAGATCATCACGTCTGACCCCCTGCCATGGCAGGAAAAAGTACTGGGGTCAAACGACCCCAGCAAGGTGTTCGTTTAACCTCCTCTTAAAGACCCCCAGGGTAGGAGCCAGCACCACTTCATTTGGAAGTTGGTTCCAGATCCTAGCCGCCCTGACTGTGAAGTAGTGCCTCCTGATATCTAGTCTGAATCTACCCTCTGCCAGCTTGTGACCATTATTTCTAGTCACTCCCGGTAGTGTTCAGGGGAACAGGGACTCCCCCAGTGCCTGCTGGTCCCCTCTGACTAGTTTGTAACAGGACACTAGATCGCCCCTCAGTTTTCTCTTGTGGAGGCTGAACAGGTTCAGGTCCCTTAGCCTCTCCTTGTAGGGCCTGCCCTGCTGCCCCCTGATCATGCGAGTGGCCCTCCTCTGGACCCTCTCAATGCTGTCCACATCCCTCCTGAAGTGTGGCACCAAGAACTGGACACAGTACTCCAACTGCAGCCTGACCAGTGCCGCATAGAGGGGGAGGATCACCTTCTTGGACCTGCTTGAGAGGCATCTGTGGATGCATGACAAGGTGTGGTTGGCCTTCTGACCGTGTTCCCACACTGCCGGCCCATGTTCATTTTGGCATCAATAATGACTCCGAGGTCCTTTTCTGTCTCTGCACTGACGAGAAGGGAGTTCCCCAGCCTGTAGGTATGCTGCTGGTTCTTCCTCCCCAGGTGCAGCACCTTGCACTTGTCAGTGTTGAAACCCATCCCGTTCTCATCCGCCCACCCCTGTAACCAGTCTAGGTCCGATTGCAGACTATTCCTCACTTCTAGCGTGCCCACATCCCCCCCCACATCTTAGTGCCATCAGCAAATTTGAACAGGGTGCTTTTTACCTCCTCGCCCAAGTTACTGATGAAGATGTTGAACAGTGCGGGTCCGAGGACCGAGCCCTGGGAGACCCCACTGCCCACATCCCTCCAGGTCGAAAATGACCTGCCTACAACCGCTTTCTGGGTGCAGCCCTCCAGCCAGTTAGCGACCCATTTGACTGTGTAGGTGTGGACGCCACAGTCCCCTAGTTTTTTAATGAGAATGGCCTGGGAGACAGTGTCGAAGGCCTTCCTAAAGTCCAGAAAGACTATGTCCACTGCTACCCCTGCATCTAAGAATTTTGTGACCTGGTCATAGAAGGCCACTAGGCTGGTCTGACAGGACCTGCCTCTAATGAACCCATGTTGGTTGCCCCTAAGCATAATCTCCCCTGATGGCCCCTTGTGGACATGTGCCAGGATAATTCTCTCAAAAAGCTTACCCAGGATTGAAGTAAGACTGACTGGCCTATAGTTTCCTGGATCCTCCTTCCTCCCTTTTTTGAAAATGGGAACCACACTGGCCCTTTTCCAGTCATCTGGCACCATACCAGAGCACCACGATTGCTCTCTCGCCCCCTTTGATCCTTGTTGGGATTACCTCCCTTTGGGCTTGGAGGATTGTCTTCTTAAGGAACAACCACTCTTCTTGGACACCCGACTCCCCTCCCCTCCGGAACGTCAGTACCTCCCCAACTATTCTCCTTTCCTCATTGAAGTCCGCCCTCCTGAGGTCCAGGGCTGCTGCCTTGGTGCAGGCTTTTGCCACCTTGCGCTGGATGGTGAATTCCAGCAGGCAATGATTGCTGTTGCCCAGGTGGTCAAGCACCTGCAACCCCCTCATGAGGTCAATGCCTGTGGCCAGCACCAGGTCCAACAAGGCATCTCCCCTGGTGGGACTATGCACCTCCTGGGTTAGGTGGACGTCCTGTATCTTGACTAGGAGCCTACGTAGACAGTCGGACCTGGCTGACTGCTCTTCCCAGCAGATGTCTGGAAAGTTCAGGTCACCCATGATGACCACATCTTCTGACCTAACTACCTCCGTGAGCTGACTTAAGGCTAGGGTGCCTTCTCTGCCCTGAGGCCAAGTTTATATATTGGCCAGCCCTACCCCTGTTAGTTACCTGATTCTTGCTTCTCAGCCTTGGTGCAGGGATTTCCCATTATTCAGTATCTACAACCTTATTTACCATTAGCCTGCTCCACAAGAGGCAGGTCCTGGGTTGGTTTCTCCTCATTAAGCAGCTTCTGTCCCAGCTTATTGCCCTTACCTTATTTCTGATCTGGAGCTCAACCTTTGTGAAGCCTGTATTTAGGCAGTTTATTACCTATAGAAGCCAGTAGTAGCCCTGCTCCTCTAGCATCTTGAACCCTCCCTGGACTGTTTACTGCCGTGTGCATCCCTTGCAGGCTTCCCTGATCAGAAACTTCTCTGCCCGGTTTAGTGTGGGGTGAGCCCCTTGTCCTGCTCCAGAGCTAAGCCTTCTGACAGATGTGGTTAGTCATGTTTTAATTTGTGATCTCACCATATATTCATTTAGTTAATGGTGTGATGAAATAAATCACAACATTACTGCACAAAATATATGTAATAACTTTGTGGCTGGATCCTATCATGCCTTTAATTGAACATGTGGCCAGTGCTCCCAGCCTCTGGAGCACACCAGAGCCTTTCAAGACCCCCATGTTCTCCAGAGGTTTAGAGCCCCCATCAGCTGACTGGAGCTCTCAGCTGTGGAAGCACACCCATCAGTTGGTCCCCGGGATGGGAACTCATGTCAGGGGAGTGCAGGGAGCCAACCCGCTACTTGGCAGTGCAGGAGGAACCTGGAATGGGGCTTTTCCTGCATCAGCAATATGGTGCTATGGGCTTTGATGCTGGATTCCCATAGTTGCGCTTCCTGCCATGTGCATGTGGCATGGCAGGAACCATGATTGTTGGAATCCCATATGATATCCCACCACACCTTCAAATTAAGGCCCACACCTTCTATCGAGGGCCTAAGTTCAAACTGACTGAGTCCTTGCTCCACTAGGCCACCAAAGTCCTACTTCTAAGAGGGTCTTGCAGATTTTTCTCATCCTTCAACCCTTTCTCAGTAACAGGCTAGGGCTCCCTGTTCCACTGTGATACTGTAACCAAAAAAAAATGTAATGTTGTTTTTTAGCTTGTGCCCAGAGCATAAGCAATGTATTCTCATGACTCTCAAAGTGCACCCAGCAGTATTCTATATTCTAATGTGAGCTACATGACATTTTTCTGCCATATGGCATATGTGTAATCAGTGACCGGGTAAGTCTGGTTTTACTCAGCAGCACTTCTGAGCGCTGTCTGATGTGTGTTGTAAACAGGTCTTCTGAGTTCCTCCTGAAAGTTACTTTCATTTTGAACAGGTTGATTCATCATGCCACAGAACAAATCACTGACAAATCACTTGGGACTAAAGTATGGAAAAGAGAAGGGTTAGGGGGGACTTGGTGGCAGCCTACAATTATATAAGAGGGGTACATTAGGACCTGGGAGAGCAGCTGTTCACCAGAGCTTCCCAAGGGATAACAAGGTCTAATGGCCATAAACTTCAGGAAGACTGATTTAGACTAGACATAAGAAAAAAGTTCTTTATGGTGTTGAGTGTCCAGGGTCTGGAACAAACTCCTCCCAGAGGTGGTGCAAGCACCTACTCTGGACTTTTTAAAAAACGTGGATGTATTTCTTTCTGGAGTCACTTGATCCCAGCTGACTTCCTGCCTATGGCGGGGGGGGGGGCTGGACTCGATCTCACAAGGTCCTTTTCAACCCTTAATGCCCATGAAATCTGTGACAACTAAAGAAGTGATTTTTGTGAGGGTAGATAAAAACCAAATCTGTCAGTACAGCATGCATTTAAAAGTGTAATCATTTACCAAAATTAACAGCTTATGATATTAAGAGTTAATCTAATTTATTTAGCTCAGTTACAATTTTCTGTTGATGCAGATTGATTTTTTAATTTTTTTATTACTATATAGCATCTTTTTACCACCTTAAGCATTATAGTTCATAAAAAACCAGAGATCTCACAGTGTTAATTAGGAGAAATGATAAAAAAATAAAAAATATATGAAGGGACAAGGTAAAGGTTAAATAAGCAGCATGTGATTCTTTATTTTAAATTACAAATATGACTTGTTAACAGAATTCTTCTCCTGAAAACAAGAGAAGATAAATCACTAATTGCAGGAAAAATAAGTTTTAAGGAGGCAAGTTTAATACAGTTAAAAAAAAATATAATGTCCTAAGCATGAAGATCAAACTGGACACAATGCTCAAAATGGGAGTCTGAACAGAGGTCTGAGTAGTAGAGAAGTTGTGAAGTACCTTGCAGATGAAGTTGAGTTATTAGAGTATGATGGATAGAACAGTTGGAAAAGACAGCTGTTTTAGCTATAGCATGCTCCATAGACTGGAAAAAGATGATGCAGAAAGGCCAGATGGGATTTACTTTAGCTAGGATACTGTGATCTGGCATTAACGAAAGAGAAACGTGTGGACTCTACAGAAATGGCCTAGAGAGAGGTAACAGTATTTGGAGAGAATCTGGCTGTGGAAAAGAAGAAAACACAGGAGCTGAAGTTGATCACAAAGCCATAGTTGTAAGTGACTGGGAGAAAGAATGGCATTGTCAGTGATTATGGAGGTAGTAGATAGGAATCAGTCTCGTTTGGCCTCCATGAAAGGTTGACATGTGGGGAAACCTACTGTGGGGAGCATGTGGTGATAAAATAAATGGTGTGGATCAGAAACAGCTTTTCATACTATTACTATACAGATTATAATAGAAGTTAATTATCCTTCGGATGGAAGAGTCTCCTTGGAATAATATGGAATGAAGATAATGATTTACAAAAAAATTAAAGCCAATAGTGTTCTAGTTCTCCATTTTTCTTTCCTTAACCCATATATGGAGTATGCCACATTTTGTAGCACTGTATGGAACTGCTGAATTATTTTAATTTATTCTAAGTAAAACAGATTATCATAAATTATTTTACTACAGTGCTAATAACTGATTCCACATTTAATACTAAGCCCAGTTCAACCTATTGTATGGGTTTGGCAATAGAATCCTGAGAAGACCATCTTTTCCATCACAGCTGTTTGGAGGTGCAAAAGCATTTTCAGAGGAGTGGTACCAAGACAATGGAACTCACTTCCCAAGAGCTACAACCAGGGGTTTCACCATGTTGACAACTAAATGTAAACTCATTTTTCTCTCTTTCAGAGATGCATACTTGTATTCTATTCAATTACTTTTACTTTTATTGATTGAGAAGATGATTAAAAAAACAAACAAAACAAAACTTGCTCAAATTCTTTGGTATAAGGTACCAATATGAGGGCCAAGATAAAATAAGTACAGATAAATATGTTACATTATTGTCCTCTGCTCCTTGTTCCAAGTAGCCCAGCTAAGCAGTAACATGGGAAATGAGGTTGTATATGCTAAGTCTATCAAAAGAAATCTCTACATCTGTAGAATAATCTCTTACTCTTTTTGGCTGGTCTTCTGTTGATTCCTCTAGAGTGAGGATTTCATGACAGACTTCTTGTTTCCTTAATTTCTCACAATGTATCCAGTTGCTTTAGCTATAACAACAGAAACATTTGTATTTAAGAGAACATTTAAACTATTTTTCCGCCGGTTTATCTTGCCAAGGCTCATTCTAACTATTTAGTTGGCAAAAAATTCTTACATCCTATGTCAGGATGATTAAGTATCAAGAATTGTTGTAACATTTTAAATTATTAGTCACTTACGTTGCTGTTGCTTAAAAAAAACCCATGTGCTGTAGGTACTTATAACTGTTCAATCAATTACATTTATTGTACACATAGGTGGAAAAAGTAAAAAAATACAGGTGACTTATTGAAAACTTTTGCTTTAAAATTTAAGTAGTACAGATTAGTTTTATAAAAGTTTCCTGGAGTTATGGGCGCAGGTGAAGGATTCTCTCATCTTGGAAATAAAAAAGAAGTAAATTGATTTATAAGTGAAGTAAATGGGGTAGCAGAAACAGAAAATATTTGCTCAGCTGTGTTTAACTTTGCTTTTTGTGTACATTTTACAAAAGATATAATAATAAGTTTTAACTTAATGTTTCTTAGGATATGAGCCTCTTAAATGTTTATGTTAATGAAGTGTTGCATTTCATCAGCCAGATAGATAATCAGTTGTATTCATTAGCTAATAGAACACATGACATTGTATTTTCAGAAGTTCTCACAAATTGGTCATGTACAAACACATCCGGTGCACTCAAAATTGGGATCTTGATAATCCGCTTTGGGTGATTTCAATAAAAACTGGATTGTGGAGATCATTATGGTTATTTATATCAGCCTTTGGCCCAATAGTTTTAAATATATTGTTAACTAAAAACAGTTTTGGGGTTAGTGCCTTATCCTTCTGCTGAATGTGGAATGGACACGTTAAATAAAGGAAAAGTTGTAATCTAACCTAGGGCAGAAAGGATGGGCAGCGGATGAACTGGATTGGGATGAGAGGAGATGGTTGATTAATTCAACTTAAAACTTTCTGTGTAGTTAAAGCTTTTAATATTTAATAGAAAATAGGGAGAACATGCAATTACTGTCTTCTGCAGATAGTGTCCTCTTTTTTATCTCCATTTTGAATATAGGAATTTTTCATGGTTCATTTGCCCTTCTGACAAAGTTGTGGTTGTTATGGATGAATAAAAATGTACATTACAAGAAAAGGTAAAGCCTGCCAGTAAGAACATGGCATTGGGCAATTAGTTTCCAAAGCTATCCTCTAATAATCCACAGTTCCTCTTACCAAATATCTGTGCACACTGCACATACAATGGAATTATGTTGTATTATCTAGTAAAGTACCTTATTTATCTCCATCAAAGCCTCAGGAGTTATTTACTTATAGCCATGTCTTCTACATCTAGCTAAAGGGTAAATTCTGAACTGTTTTGGGACTGAACAAATTAAAATTCAGAATACTATAATTGCCATAAAAGTAAAGCTGTTGACTTTAAAATATGCCTGTGTGGTTTATATCTTCATCTGAGTCATACTGAAGTTAGTATTTTTTCCCTTCATTCTTTATTTGGCTTATATGCGTCTCATGTAAATAAAGCAGTGTCTGTTTCACCATTATCTCAGGGCTTGCTTCATTTTCGTAATATGGCTCCATCTGTTTAATTGGCAAAGAAAAAAAAGAAAAAAAAAGAGGAATTGCATTTCACTATCCATTAAGGAATCTGGGCTTTAGTTTATAGAGTGAAAGAGTAAGTTGGCAATTGTTGCAATAACTTGGTTCATCTTTTTACTAAAAGCTTTGCTTCTCACTTTAATATGAATGTTGTATTCAAATGGCACTATAGAAATTGGGGTAAAGGAGCAAACTTGGGTATAACTGTCTAGATGTGTAGTGAGGAGGCCTTTGTATGTTGGTTTTGCACATTATTTTTATAAAGCAACAAAACTTGAATGACTTTTGGCTCCTAGGATAAGGATGAATCGGAACACTTCAACTGCCATATGCTTTTGGCTAGTATTACCAAGGCCTAGTCTGTCCTTTTTTTTGGTAGAAGGATACAGATTATGCCTTCCTGCACCAGCAAGTTGTAGGAGGTGTGGTCAGAGTTCATAAGTGGAAATGGGCAGCGGGTCTTTTAGTTGTTATCCTTAACCAGTCTGTGAGATCTGAAGGAAACTCAGTTGCATAGCTAAATGCACAAGTGTGCTGAATCATATGCCATTGTTCAGGCTAAGCTTTGTCTTTGGTCCAGTGGAACCCATTTCCTAATGCAAAAGAATTTGTTGTCTATCATGTGTTCTCACAGCCTTCTCCCCCCTTGTGCATCCGTCTGCGCTAACAGAAAGATAGCAAAGATTAAACTTGTTTTGCGTTATCTGCTGTTCTGTTTTCTCCGTTTTCTGTGGAGAAGAACTATTGAAAATCCGTTCTGTGAGCTGAGGAGGCTGCTGAAATTGATTTCAGCAGGGGGACGGGGACGGACGACTGAGGGGCAGGGTGGTAGGGCAGCAGAGGCAGTTTGAAAGTATTTGATACCTTCAAGTAGTGCTTTGAGTAGAACACAGCTTCCGTTGCTGAATTAACTGTTAAGTATTGGAAGGTGTTGTTCTTGCTAAAGAGTATACTTAAGAATCTAGAAATATGATACCTGTTGTTATTTAATAAGACATGATGGATCAGAGGCCCTAGGGGCTAGGCACTGTACAAACAGAGAACAGTAAGATGGCCAGCGACCCAGTGATCTTTCAGTATGAGGCAAGAGATGACCAGTTGATACAGACAGGCAGATGTTAGGGTATAGGAAGAGAATACAAACAGGCTGATAGGAAAAATAGCCATCTTACTTGTTAAGGTAGAACTAGAATAACTGCACGTTTAACATTCTTATACAATCTGTGAATGTTCATTCTCAGAGTAGTATTATGGCATACTCTTCTTGTTCCTGAAATCTATATACAAAGACCGTTTCCACAAGTCTTCAACAACCGCTGATAGATCAGCTGTGAGAGTGTGTGCCTGCTGTGACATTGTTCCAGGAATGTATGCTGAAACCAATGCAGGCAATTCTTTAAACATGCCCAGTCTCAGACATCTGGAAGAGACTGTGATAACAGAAAAAAACAAATTGTGAGCTGCAAGTTCATAATGGAGACTGGAGAGCTGTTTTCAAAATGCAGTATTTTCTGACATCTATAAGATCTGAATGAGAACCTGGGTTGTGGTTTTGGGGATAGAGTGTTCACAGTCCATGATGGAAGGTCTTACTTTTGTTTTAAGCAATATAATGACTGTGGGGTGACAGTGAGGTGTAGCAGAGTAAAGCTGAGCTCATCTTGTCATTTGGCCCCTTTTGAGTTTGCAGGTGAGAGATGTAGGTCGTGGTGTCTAGAAAATTGACATTAGTGTAGGAGTATTCCCAAGAGAATTTGATTGAAGGCTGTTCGTTGGTAAACCTGCAGTGGAAGTTAATAAGCAAGTCCAGGTGTTCAGTCCAGACAGTGAACATGTTATCTATGTAGCACAGGTATGGTGCGTGTTTGGTGACACAGTTTTGCCAACAGGGTATATGGCTCAGGGGTATCTAGTTGCAGGAAATTGGAAGGTAATAGCTTGCCTGCCTAGGAGCACTGGATCAGCTGACAAGAGGGGCAAGTGGCTGGCTTTAGAGGAAATTAAAACCTCCCAGGAAGTGTAGTGAGGAGGAGAGGGAAGGCTGTGGTGCTGAGAGGGAAGCACAGAGCTGGGGTTGTCCTCTAGGGTCAAAGGAAGGACCAGAGCTTTTGGTTTATCCTTTGTTGTGTCATTTATATTGTTCTCTGTGGGGACAAGGTTGCCCCCAGAAAAATAAACTACCCAGTGAAAGGAGTGACAACCCGCTAAACTCCTCTTCTAGGTAACTCATAAAAAAGTTGGCATACTAGGGAGCCATTCTTGTGTCCACAGCTATTTCCATGGTTTGGAGGAAGTGTCGGTTGTTGAAAGTGAAATTGTTGTGGGTAAGGATGAAAAGGATGGTTTGGGCAATACATTGTGTTTGAGTGTATCTGAACATAGTTCATTTTCCTGTAGGTATTTCAGGCAGGGAGCTGTGCCTTCATGGTGTGGGGCATTAGTGTACAGGTTGACTACATCCATGGTTGCACGTATGGCCTTTTGAAGGTGGTTGGTATCCTGGATCTTGTTGAGAAAGTCTGTTGTTTTTTGTAGAAAACTCGTTCTTTGAATGACGACTGGTTTCAGGTTGTTTTCTATGAATCTTGATAGCTCGCCAGTGAGGGTAACCTAGGTGGGTCTGTCAGGGTTGCCCTCTGGCTAGGCACAGATGTTACACTTGATGGACATTAAAAGGAGTCCACCCATCTAAGCTGCAGTGCGCTGCAAGGCGGAGGCATCTGCGGGAACAGAAGCCCCCCTTCCCACACTTCCCCCTCCCACCTCCCCAAGCTGTGGCACACAGCTGGCTGGGATCAGAGGTTGTCACTGACTCAGGACAGTGACAGGCAAAGGGGCAGGCTGGCCCGGCACAGGAACAGCAGAGAAGCTCTGCTTGAGGCAAGCACACTGCCCTGCAAGGGGCTCTTGAGATGCCAGCAAATATGACCTAGCTTAAAATGAGATGGATATGGCACAGTCGTTCAAAGTGCTCTAACCTAAAGCACTTTAGTCTGACAGTGCATCCATCAAGAGTTAACTTAGCACACAAACCACCATTTTTAAAGTGCATTAGGTGCCATGAACATGTGCTCCATAACAGACTTCAGCTGTAGAGAAAATGTTTTTTAGTTTTCAGACTTTAGCTGTAGAGAAAATGTTCATTGCCCTCCACCCATCCTAGTCTATCAGCTTTTGAATGAGTAATATAGTTAACATTCTTGTTAAGCTGTTTGTATTTATTTAGATGATCCCTAAGGAGTTCCACTGAGGGTGGAATTCTGTCTGGAGAAATATTTTTGAAAGTGTATTACTTTTTTGTCCAGATTTTTTTCGATAACCTTCTGTAAATAATCACCCATGGTATGTTTTTTTAGAACTGTAATTGCAACAAACCTTATTCTATGATAAAGAATGCATGATCTACCCTTTAAAAAGGATGCTATCAAATATATATTTGTAATATACATATTATTTATAGTGGCTTCAATTTTTAATGTTTTTTCAATGCCCCAAGAAACGCACTGTACTTTACCAAGTGCAACCATCCTCCTGTCCCATGAACGCTCAGTCTATATTTGACAAATGACAAGTAGAGATGCACTAACAAGGGCACGCAATAGGGCATGATGGTTCTTGATGAGCCATTATTTTGTTTTCTGTTTGCTATAGTGATCTTTTAAAATCTCACCAGTGAAAACAAAATGTTATTTTATTTATTTATTATTTTCCATTTAATAAAAATAGATATTTCCTATACGTATCCCCATGCTAGGAATACACATTTTTTTTCAGTTGAGATGAAAGGGAGGTATCACTTGACACACAGTGGCTTTGTAAAGGGAACACTGCAACTGTATTCCAGCAGTCCAATTTTCAGCAGTATAAATGTGATTCCATAATTCTATGACATCATCACAATAAGGGCATAATCAAGAGCTTAATTTGGGTATCTCTATCTTAGGGTTTACAGGAAAAATGCCTTCTTGGAAACCATCCAGATTGCAAATGGAAGTCTGCAAATGGCCTGACAGATCATGAGAAGTAGCACTGGTGCATACAGGACTTTGTAGTTACATTCTTTGAAACTAAATCCCAGGATAAACAAGTTAAACTAGCCCAATAGCGGGTATTAATTTGGTAATTGCTCAGATGAGAAAAATATTTGAATGCAGTTAAAATCCTTACCTCTGGCATATTTTGTGGACCATCATGACAAGAAAACATTTATTGGGACTGCATGTTTGCAAGCAGCTTCCCTGCTAACCCAGATGCATAGTTTGGAATTATTTTTTTATAAGGAAGTGCCTAGAATCTTTTGCCATCCCCTGAGGTAAATTCACCCCTGAAGTAAACTGAAAGTATATCTCTATTTTCACCTTTCAGCAGAAGTGAGAACCATCCATCCTACCAGGCCTGTCTTCAGGAATAACCCCTGGTTTGTCTGTTCAGTAAGAGAGTGCCAGTCATTCTTCAGACCAGTGCTGGTCAATTTTTTGACTTGCAGGCCAGGTGAGGGGCATGGCAAGTCTGCATGCCAGATAGGTCTCTTTATGCTAGGATTGGACCCAGGGTCCCCCTATTGCTTCTGCCTGCTAGGATAAGGCTCCATGCCATCTATGCTCTGTCCTGCATGCCAGGTTTGGACACAATACCACCCTGTATGCCCGATCTAGCGCATGGGGCCATGGACCCTTAGAGAGCTGTGTGGGCCAGATCAGATCTGTGGGTTGTGGATTGAGCACCCATTCTTCACAGATTACCAATACTATCTTAAATATATTCCCCAAGACCCTGTCTTTTGCAGAGCTTGGATTTGTCAAAATAAAATAAATGGTTGGATTTGACAGATTTCCCATTTTGAAAAACATGTTAATTTTCAAAATTATCAAAATGTGCCAAGTTTTGACATTTTCAAAATGACAAGTTCAGTTCTTAGTCCAAAATGATTTTTCACTTCAAAATTTTAATTATGAATCATCTTCTTTCATACGGCTGATGTAGAAACAGAATAGCAACTATAATTTTACATTTAGGTGGCTGAGCCAGACAATTGCATCAGGAGCAGAAGAGTGTATCGCTGTGACACCTCCGTCATGTTTGTGGGTTGGGCATTGACTCTCATATGTTCCAGGGTCTGCTCTGCGTGATCAGTCACACACTGAAGAGTTTTTCAATTTCCATTTGTGCATCAACTATTCGCATCTCCCATGGTTTGTGCAGATACAGTTTAGAGTCGCCCATAAACCTTGTGGGAGATCAAAGCCCAGGGACCTTCTGCTTTGGCTTTATCACAAGATGTTGCCACACAAAGTTGCTTTCAGGGTATGTGTAATGTTCCTGTTACCTGTCACAACCCAGTGATTTTAGTGCCTCGGCACGGTGGAATTTTCCCGCCACATGAGAGCCTCTTGCAAAATAAAGGTTTTCTGTTGCTGCAGAAAACCCCCGGTGCGAGAGAGTTCCCACCATTCGAATGCAAATTTCTGTCCCGCTATTGGCCAGTTCTAAATTATTCCTACGTGGCGGCTAGTACTTGGCTTGCTAGCCGTTTAAAAATTAGCGCGACTTTCGCCCAAGTCGGAGAACTTTGAGCACGCTGCAGAGTGCCTCTGGAGAGATCTGACTCGTGGCTGAGCTGATCGATAGACTGATCACCTATCAATTCTTCTCCCCGTTGCCGAGCGCAATCCCAGACGTATCCTTTTCCCTGCTGGCCTGATTTGTAGACAGACGTGCTGGCCTGACCCCTGCCAGCTGGAACAACTAACGAAGTTGTTCAGACGACCAGACCGTTTTCGTCGCAACCGCAAGCGACGTAAGTAAAGTTTTACAACCATAAAGCTTTCTCGGCCTCTCTATTCACCAGCCCGCCCCGACGAACAAACAATTATTAAATCACCTCGAGTTGGCTTTGGCTGTCCGAGACATTACCAAGATGGAATGCAGTGATGATTGTTTTGTGGGGATTTGGCTTGAGTCTCCATTTCTGAAAATATTCCTCAATGGTATTCATTAGGGCTGTGCAAAGCTTCAGTAGCCGATTTGATTTGGTGGCTGAATCTCCAAATCTGAATTGAATCGGGGGATGCATTAATCTCTCTGAATCGAATTGGAAGCCGCTGAATTGAGTCCAAGAGATTCAGAGATTCGACCGTAGACTAGACAGGTAGGCACTAGGCAGTGCCAGTGGGAGCAGCTGGGGGAGCAGCCAGACGAGCCCCAGCTTGAGCTGGCAGCCCTGGGAGAAGCTGTGGCTCATCCGGCTGCTCCCCCAGCTGCCCCCCTGCTGGGGCGAGGCAGGCAGTGCTGGTAGCTCTGGGAGAAGCCGCGGGGGCTGGGGGGAATTATCAGGGAGCTGGGGGAACAATTGGGGAGCTGAGGAATTGAACTGGGAGCTTGGGGGAATGATCGGGGGTTGGGGGAATAAACAGGGGCTTCTCCCCAGCTCCCAGTTCAATTCATAAGCATATAAGTATGATAATTTAAAGGATAGTATTATAACCAGGCTTCCTATGCACATGCACACGCATATGCACACACACACACACACACACACACACACACACACACACACACACACACAGATATCTATATATAGATATATAAAAAATAAAAAGATGTGTGCATTCATTTTGAACAGAGCTGTTACAAGTTTGTCTTCTATCCACTAGGGAGTGTGGATTCTGCTTGTGTATAGAGCCCTTGATTCTCAAATCAAGAAATAATAATGCCAAATTCTTTCTAAATTCTTTTTTTAATATTAAACTAATATAATGGAACGATATTCTTGGGTTAATCATAGTGCATAGATAGGGTCAGTAGTTTGTCTGAAATGCTTATATGAATCTAGGAGAAATCTAGCCTGAGGCTGAGTTCTATGCACTCCTCTAATATGATACACTTTTGATATGGTAGTGGAAAGAGCACAACCCCCTTGAATGGCTAGTGTTCTTGTATACACCAGGCCAGGAATGATGCTGCTGCAGTCATTAAAAAGGTAGAACCGGAGCACAGTTATTTCATTAAGTTTAGCAGCTAGAATATTAAAGTTCATCTTAGGAGTTCAGTGGTATAGCAGGTATAATGCCTTTGAAGTACTATAGTGAAATTGAGCTTTGTCCTTCAAGCTGTTCAGGAGTCATATCATCCAAACAACAACAAAAAAGGAGTTGAATGTTTAATTACTGCAGTAAGAAATTGCATGTCTTGCACTAAAGGCTCCCAAATTATTAAATGACTTTAGCTGACATTAATCATCCCTGCTAGACTGTGACAATCATAGAGATAGCCCCTCCAGGGACTTTCTCTGTCTAATTTCATTACAGACTATACAAGGACCAATGAAGAAAAGCCAGCCTGCTTCTAGGGATGTGATTACATCTCAGATATCTTACGTTGGGTTGAGTATTTGGGTCTCATTGGTACATCTAGGTACATCACAGAGCTTTAGGAAATACATACAAGTTTTAAAGGTGATAATTTCTGTCAGTGTTATTTTGATCCTTACATCTTGTTTTTCAAATTTTGTCCCTGGTTCTATTGATTTTGTTGTCATTGTTGTCAGTATTAGAAAATGGAGCTTTAATAATGCATGATGCTGCTGTTCAGGTTATCTTTAGATTTATAACAGTTTTGCAGGACACTAGTGTGAAATACAACCTTTATTAGGAATACCATAGAAAATACTTAAGATAGCTGCTTCATATAAATAACTTGTCCTAATTAAATACTTTTGTGAAGGCATCTTATCTTAAATAATGTGAAAGTATAGAGTTCTAGGAAAGCTTCTCTCTCTTCCTCTCTTCCTGCTCCACCCAGCCTGCCCCCATTTCAGCATTTTTCTCTCTGCTATCTGTTATTAAATGGAAACTGCAGTCTGCTATCCTTAGTAATTGTATTTCCATGAAGTCAGTGGTTCAAAAATGCTGTGTTACTTGTGTCTTATGGTTGTTCTGTAGAATCAATAGATTTCCTTTTTCTCCCCCCCCCGATATGTTTTAAAGCATCTAAAAACAATTAAGAGTGACTGAATATTCAGTTATTGCTAATAATGATTTTGTAAATCTTGACCTGAATAATTGATACTTTTTCAAACTTGAGGAATGAGACTGTAGACTGTAGAAAATCAGTTATTGACTGTGGGGGGCGGGGGCGGAAGAGAGAGATGTCCCTGAGACAAGAGTCACTGAAGCAGCAAACAAACAGTGAGCAATAAATACGTAGCTATCCTTTCAACAAGAAATGTGTTCTCACTGTCTTAAAAGTTTTCTGAAATACCTAAGGCATTTACAGAATTACAGAGTTCTGTATCAGTGATTCTCAATCAGGGTGCTGCCAGATCTTTTGAAGGATTCCATGAGGTGTGAGAATATAAGCAGATAAACTAAGCAGATAAGGGCAGGTTCAGGTTTGTACCTGGTTGGGTGATCCTCTGTCCCCACTTTTGGGCCCTGCAGGAAATAGTCACTATGATATATGGATTAGTTTGTGAAATTGGGTGCTACTCAATTTACAAAAGTTATGGAAGTATGCCTTGAGTACAGTGAGGGGTGCCTCAAGTCTGAAAAGTTTGAGATGCTGTTCTATATAGTAGACATGGTCAGCTTTCCAGAACCCAAAGAAAGGTTTCTAAAGCTTATCTTGATGTCTGCATTAATGCAAATATGGAAATTCGAACATTACTAATTGGAGCTTTTTCAGTAGCGGATTGCCCATGCAAATCTTTCTTCTGTAAAATGACTTCAACATCTGTGTAAGCCATGAGAGCTTCTAGAGAAGTGATCTTCAACCAGGGTGTCATGGGTACCAAGGGTGCTGTGGCTACCACACAATGTTAGCGCTGTTAGGTTGCAGACATGATTTATGTGATAAACCCAGAGATTTCAAAGGGAAATTCATAGTGTTAAGAACATTCTGATTTGTGGTTTTTCTGAGTTCTTTGCAAATCAGAATTGCTGTCCTATTTTTCTTTATTCAAAAAGCAAAGAAAAATAAAAGCTGGCATTTTCTGAGAGGTGTCTCAAGCCAAACAAGGGGTGTCTTGAGTCTATAAAGGTCCTGTGGTATGTTACTTTCCCTCCCCACCACCTGCACTGGCTCAGCTGCTTTGGCTGCTATGCTGGAGAAACAGATGATTCCCCACCCACTCCTTGCCCTGCCTGTCTGTTTAGCATGAAGAGAAAAAAGCAGCAGCATATGTAATATATCTGCTTACTTCTGTGTCAGGACCAAAGGTCCAGAGACATTCTGTTCTGTAATGATCTTTGCGTTGTGCTTTTTACCATAGTATCTGAGTGCCTTGCAATGTCACACACATTACTTAACATACTACTGCATGTTTATTTTTTCCTCCTTTCTCCTAGAGAGAAATGTTCATGATGCAGTGTTCTTATTTATTTGAAAATAATCCATTACATGTCTTTTATGACAAATAGGGCAAAGTTGAAGAAGTGCACCTTGTACATGGAGTGGAAGATGCTGAGGAGGTCTGTGATTGTTTTAAGGCCCTGGGGTAATTCATTTAATAGTTAGGGACCAGCCCTCCAAGAAAGCTCTTTCTTCTTCATAGACTAATTTTACTTACTTTCCAGAAGTTACCCTATGCCAGAGCAGTATAGTTATCAACCATGGGGGACATGGTTCAGTGGGGGCACTCAAAAAAATTAAACTCCACACCCTACCTGAGCACCACTCCAGTTCCCTTCCCTAGCCTATCTGCTGCTCTGGTTTCTGGTCCTTGCCCTTTCTGCCACTGTACTGCCTGCTCCCTCCCTGATCTGGCATGTGCAACACCAGGGCTGTGTCCAGATGAGTGTGAACGTGCAGTTTATAGCGCTGCAAACCATACATGCCATACATGCCGGCATTTGCTGTGCTGCTAATTTGCAGCATGATGGGTTTCCTTGACAGTGGGAGATCCTGGTGTAAAAAAAAATCCGTTCTAGAAAAAGTGGGGTGGCTCCAATGGCAGCAGCATATGCCTCCTGAAATTGGAGCCTGGCCAGCCAGAGCCATGCTCCAGCTGCTGGCCAGGCTCCTTGTGCCTGAATTGCTACTGCTGGAGCCATGGGAGGCTCCCAAGTTCCCAGGTAAGGCTGTGGGGGCCAGTCCAGGTACTGGCCCCGGCCTCCCCATCCTGCCTGGGGTAACTTGCCATGCACCAGCACACATGTTCGGGGGCATTCCCTGGGGACAACTGGGAGTGGCAAAATTGTGTGTTGCTGCTAAATGTCCATGGCGAATGCACATTCCCACTTATGGGGATGTGCTCCAGGAGGCTACCAGTGCCACTTGTGGCCATGCCTGGCTTAGATAATCTTGTAAAAATCCTGGGCCCTTGTCATTGAACATGCTAACAGTAAAGATTGAGACCTTGAGCGCTATATTTTTTGACAAGCCAGTGTAGGGTTAAAAAGAAAAAGTTTCAATATGTTCCCAGTAGCTACTGCTCCTGAGATGTGCTCCAGATTTCTGTGGCCATTTGTACATGACATGGGGGTTTAATTCTCCCTAAATTGAAGCAGTATTTTTTAAAAACACTGCTTCAGTTTAAGGTGAAGTAAACCCTGTGTCATGTACACCCGGGTTGAAACCTGATCCTTACCTGCCTCTCCAGTGGCGGAGAGGGGAAAGTGCTGCTGGTGAGCAGAGTGGTCCCTGAGCTGCCAAGGGGGGCGGTGCTGGTGCTTCCCTGTGTGGCAGTGGTGCGTGTTTCCTGCCCCCCCCCAGCAGCATCCACCCACAGGCACCCAGTTTGGGCAGTCCTGGGGGGCACCATAGCCACGGATGGAAGCATTGGGCCCGCGTGCAGCTCAGGCAGGCAGGCAGGCTCGGGGTGGAGGGGTGGGAATCAGGTTTGCCGCTTTTTTTTCCTTCTGTCGAGCCTGCTTTCCCGGGCTGCTGCTGGGCTGCCTACATGGTCTTCCTGCACAGCCCCTGAGCTGCACGGAGCTCAGTGCTTCCCTCTGAGGCTGTAGGGTAGGAAACTAAAACTCCTCAGAAGTGTTTTACTTTGCATCGCCTCGGAGTCATTTGCTGTGTCACAAAGTCATTTAAGGCGCATTATGCTGCTGAATGTGCTACATTGGCTGGAATTAACACACAGTACGCCGCCGCCGAATGTGCAAACAGCAATACCACTAAAGCAGTGTAAGAGGCATTTAATTCACTTTAAACCCACTATAAAGTTTCATCTACAAATGCCCTATGCTAGCAGCTTATGTTGGAGGTTTTAAGTCCCACTGATGCCCCTGCACAGTAGCGTGTTCAGTGATAGGCACCTGGTTTAAATCTACCTGCTTCTTTGAGCAAAATAATAGACTCTGAGAATAATGTTTGGGGGGGGGGAGGGGTGCAGCAAATATTCCCAGAATTCATTCCCAATTGGGGGAGGAAGGTGGGGGCAAAGGTTTTTTTTTCTGTGAAATGAAGAATTGAACAGGAAGGTTTCTGAAGGGACCACCTAACTCAAGAATTGTGATTTTGTGATTCCTTAGTTAATTGCACCAGATCTCACAGGGCAACAGTGGAATGAAGAGACAAATGGAGAAAGAACAGGAAACCATAATACACAACATTTGGGGAAATTTACATTTTTCTGTCTGGTCTTGTGAAGCCAATCAGTGTGCTCTGTGAAACATAAATTCATAGAAAATTAGGGTTGGGAGGTACCTCAGGAGGTCACCTAGTCCAACCCCTGTTTGAAGCAGGACCATCCCCAATTTTTGTAGGACAGTGTGGAATTTTGGGTCTGTGTGTTGGTGCCCAACGACTCCCTAAAACAGGAACTATAGTTCTGAATTTGAAAAATTGGCCCCAGATCAGCCGCGGTCCAAGGCCCTGCTGCATCTGCTGAAAGGACACAGCGTGATGCTGCTTGGTGCAGTGGGAACACAGCTGTACTGCTTCTTGAAGCAGTATAAACCCATTAACTCAGCACTAGACCAGCTAATTAGGCTTGCATGTCCATTGTGCTACACTAAGACAACTGCAGCAACTAGAAGTGGTAAAGACTACTTTTGGTGCTGAATGTCTTAGGATTGTGTTCCTGAGTTTTTTCTAAAGCTTTACTCTTTGGATGCAGATGAGCTGGAAGGTTTTCAGGTGGATCTGAGCTCTGAGTGTGCCTTATCATAATTCAGACAAATTTTTACATATTCTATTCATTCTCAAAGAGAAAAGGAAAAGAAAACTTGAGAGAATAAGCCTGAGCTCTTGATGACTATGAATTAGAGCTGGTGAAAGAAGTCTATTAAAGGACTACCCATCCTTGTATTTCTTTCATTGCTTCTGAATTGAAATTATACTGAATGGGAAGTGCTCTAGGTTTTAAGTCATTAATGATGAATGGGAATGTTTATTCAAATTTAAATCTTTTTCCAAATTGAATTTGCTTTCATAGTATGGTAAAGGCGAAGTGAATCTGTGAAAGTTGCACAGTGCAGAGGGGTTTCATTATAGAAATCCATGTAAATGTCTCAGTCTGCAGACAGTTACTAATGCCACTATAATCCAGAGGTCTGTATCCTGTAATGGAATGGATGCCTGATGGATGGAATATTAATTGCAAGCGCTCTGAGTTCTACTTTGGATCATAGTCATACTTGTTTTTATTTTCATTAGGAAACTGCTGTAAGATGTACATGTCAAATAGCATTCCAAACCAAAAATGTAAATTTTGTGTGAGAAGATAGAAAATACTTTTTTGTAATATAATAGGAAAGGACAGGAATTTACCAGTGATTTGTCCTCTTTCAAAGATACTTAGGATTCATTTCAGTGTGATACTGAGAGAGAGAGAGATATTAAACCAGGGGCTGGTGAAGTGGTGGGGGAATGGTAGGAAGTAAAGGCACCTGAGCTACTAGGTTGGTGCCCATTTAAACTTTTTTCCCAGATAAATGCTGTCATTGGGGGTTGAACCAGAAGAAAATTTAATATAGTTAAAGGAAACAAGGGAAAAGCTAAAATAAAAATGACCCATCTGTTAATATTCCTTCATAAAATAAATTCATACTGAATTCTACTTCCTTGAAAAATTTTACTGTCCATGTTCTGTAAATAAATGGTGTCATAAGATTTGTCTGAAGTACATATCTGTATAACCAGCTGAGAAAATAAGGTTAAAGTTCTTACTCTTTTATAAATTTAGTACATGAATGGACACCATAGGCATAGGTTAGTCTTAAACATTTTCTAATTAATGGAGTTAATTATTGATTTTTAATTTATCATTTAATTATTTCCTATTCTAATTAGGGGAACTTCTTTTGGCATAGATAGAGACTGGTTTTTAGACAGGCTTTTGAATGTTGGACTTCTGCAGAAGTGCAGGGTGGTTGACAAGGGGAAGCCAGCCTCTCCCTCCTTTATTGATGTCTGGTGTACAAGCAAGTTCTTTTACCCCTTTAGGCCTAGTCCGCTGATGACTGCTGATCTAATGCCTTGCACTGAGGGAGGTAAAAGATTATTAGAACCCTGGAGATTAAAATAGTAATTTATTATCTATTCAATTGAATATTCATGCTTTTCTGGGAGGACTAAAACCCTAGATTAGCCTGCATGGAAACTATTTTTACTTTAGCTGTCAAAGGAATGAAACACCCCCTCAGTAGTGGCTAGGCAGCCAGCAGCTTTTGGAACCAGAATTACCAGTATTTGGGAGGATGGATGTACATGTATTTTCTTAACAAGTTGCAAGGGAAATAAGTGATCTGAATTCATGCAAGGCAAATTCTATTTTTGCATACCTGTATGTAACATTCTCTTCCATATGATGAATACTGGGTCTGTTTACTGGGACCTAGGATCCTGACAAATGGATCTGGTATTGGGTGACCATAAAACACCAATAATGTGTAATAGAGGCTAGAAGTGGCTCAAGATGCATTTATTCTGGTCATGGCAGAGGTGTAACTGGAAGTGGAAAAGCAGGAGGAGGAGAAGCAGGGCACAGGTCCCCTGCTCCATTTTGATGCTGCAGCCCTCCCTTGCCCTTAGCTGCCCTCTTAGGCAGTGCCCAGGGCTTGTGCCCCTCTCACCCGCTGCTGTATCATGGCTGCTTGATCCATGTTTTTACATTCCAATTCACCTGTTCCTTCTGTACTTTAACCCTAGTGAAGTCTAAGTTAGTAATTCAGAGTGATAGGCTAATGCATTCAGGGGGTTGTACAGAAGTGCAGGAGGTATCATGCTATAACTTTTGTGCTTTATACAATGTGCTACAAGTTACAGCATACTTGAACATAACAGTAATTCAGTGATGGGTGGGGGCTTGGAGCCTTCCTGCAGTGGCCAAGGCCAGGCAGTAGGGGGCACTGTTGCATGCATCCCAGCATGCTCTGCAGGCCCTGGGGCTGCTGGAGACTGCCAAGACCAGCCAAAGGGGCTAGCCATAGCCAAGCAGCCTGCCTGCCCAGAGCCACTGCAGCTGGCCCCATCTCCAGCCTGGGCTTCTTATCCTAGCCCCACCTCCTCCCTCCAGCCAGCTGAGAGCCACAGCTTTGCTGGGGGCAGGATGGAGTGATGATGTCTCTCCCTGAAGTGCCCCTGGGACTGGGGTAGCCCACAGCCTGGCTGGATGCTCTGTGAATGGGGGGTGGGGAGGGAAGAGGGGTCTCTTCCTCTCCCTGCTTGCTTCCCCAGGACCGGGGAAGCAATCAGCCTGGCTGAGCATGCTGTGGGGGAGGAGGGGATTTTACCTCCTGCTTGATTCCCCCTCACTGTGTGCCTGGCCAGCATGGCTCCCCTGGTCTCAGGGGCAGGGAGACACACCGCTCTCCTGCTTCACCAGGCTATGGCTCTCAGCTGGCTGGAGGGAGGAGGTGGGGATGGGATGAGAGGGTGTCACCAACAGCCTGTGGGCAAGGCTGACCTGGTGCTCAGGGACGTAGAGGAGGTAAGCTCTTTCTGCCCGAGGCTTGAGTGCAGTAGCCCTGCACAAAAACACATGGGATGCAGGCAGACTCACCCAAAAGTAACCCTTGCTGCAAAGCTATATTCAGGTTCACTAAGGGACCATACCCTAGAGCAGCAGTTCTCAACCTTTTGCACCTTGCATCCCACCAACCATTTTGTCAAAAAAACCCAGTCCCACCATGATAAAAACAAAGCCCCACTTTTCCCAAGAAGTGTATTTTTATGTTTACTTGCATTTTAGTATTATATTAATCATTAATGGAAATTTTCAAATGATTTGAAGTTCCACCTACATGACCTTCGTGTCCCACCAGTGGGACACATCCCACCGGTTGAGAAACACTGCCTTAGAGCACCTTCATCTGATAGCTCATCAGATGAGTGTGAACCTTTTGTGCCATCAGCCATTTTAAAAGTGCTCTGCAGCCGTGAACGTTTGTTACAATACAGCTGTAGAGCACTCTGCACAAAACAACTGTAACCTCTATATGCACCCCAGGCTTCTTTTATTTTCTTACTACATCTTTTCTTTGCTGTGGGGTTTTCCATTCCTGAGTTGGTCTGTAATGCCATCTTCAAGGCTTTCTTTTAAACAAACTGCTTTCAAGTGTAATCTTCCCCTTAAAGAATTGTTTATAAACCCCACATACATTTTTGAGTGATATGCCACATGTTCATGCTTCTTTCTGTTCATTCCTTCTTTCATTCTCATGTTCTGTTAGTCAGCTAAATATTTAGTTCTGCATCACATTGTTGACTCTTTGCTCATAGTCTGGTGCACATGGATTATTTACTATCCTTCTACTTAAAAAGACTAATGAGCTGAAGAGTCTTGGTTTTCTAATTCTTAATAAAATGCTAGGCCACATCATGCTCTCCCTGCTAAAGGAAAGAGGCTGAAGGGGGAAGATAATTACAAAAAAAAATTACAAAAATGACTATTAAAGAAGCCTGTATTTCTTTTGACTTAGCAGATTGAATATCTAATTATTGTATAATTGAATATTAATTAGTTGTTACTTGATTTAATTGCTTCCTGGAGAACTGGCTAAGAGATGAAATTTTCATATAGAATAGATTTTTTAAAATTATATCATTGGTATGATGTAGGTATATTAATTGCTGCTAGTTGTTTCATTTTCATTTCCATTCGTGGTTTTTGCCAGCTAATTTTGAGAGGAAAAATGCAGTAAGTAACACAGTTACTATTAAGGTTCACTGAGTAGAATTTTAAGTGCCAAAACCTATATGTAAGCGTTTTATTATTCTGTAGAAGAAAATTCCATTTAGGTCAGAGCTAATGAAATTTATTTACTTTGATACTGAACTGTAATTATACTTTCATGTAATGAACTATTTTTTAATTTACTGCAAATGCCAGATTATTACAAGTATAATTGTTGGCAGTCCTAGAGCTAATGTGGATGGCGGTGGTGGTAAAGTTGACTCATTCTCAGTCTAATGAGATGTTGTGCACTTGCAGAAATATGAATTTGTAGAACTTCAGATATTAGGAAGTCATGCCAGGTGTACTAGATGCAGTAAGTGAACAGTTTCCGTCTAAGTTGGCAGATACAAAAATGAGGGTATTAGACAAGTGTTGCTCATGCATTTTTGTAAAAGATAGGACATCTTTTAAATAGAATTTTCTGTGGACTCCATTTGTTTATTATCTTTTTCTTGTATGCTGACAATCTTTACAGAGCTTGTTGCTGTAATGCTTTGAATATATTGGGAAACGGAGGAATATATTGGGACATTTTGTCTTAAGTTCTGCTGACATTCTTCAAGTTCATTGCTTGTTTAATTTGCAACAATATCTAATCATCATATTTGTCCAAAATAGTGTGTGTTACAGCCCAAACATAAAACTGATGCTTGAAACCACTTGCAATTCTGTGTCATAGAAAACTACAGATAGTATCCAATGGCAGTAATGCAGGAAAGCACTGGTGGAGAGTTTATTAATTCATGCCCTGCTTCCTTAGTCACCAAGTACTGAAACTCATCTGGTGATATCACCCAGTACATATGAAGTTAACTGAATGTGTCTAAATGCCACTTTGCTGGCATTGGTTTGTTGTTTTCTTCCAGAAAGACTCCTTGTGCCAAAACCATCATTTTTAGATGGTTTTGTTCTTAAAAGAACTGAAGGATTGTAAGTGCTTAAGAATTAGGTGGAAATGACTTTCTTGGGTATTTTTTTTAATGAAGTGTTATATTAAGTATTAAAGAATGAAGGGGTGTCAGTGTGTTGCTTTTGATGGGGCTACCATCAGTGCATGTTCTCTTTATTGTGTGCATCCTGGCTGATAGATGACAACAGCACCTGAACAGTAAAGCCTTTTTGGCAGGAGAATGGAGGAACTGGAGAATATTTTGTACAAAGAAATTAAAGAGTAGCTGCTTTTCTCTACAGGCTTGCAGAAATTCCACCATAGCTTTCCTCGCCTAATTGTTTCTGGTCTGTATGGACTACTGTCATTGTCAGTATATTACTATTGTCCTGAGTAGTGGGTGAAAGTATTGCTTTTGAATATTCTTCTGGGCTCTTCAGGGGGCAGCCTTAGAGACATGTCTAAAGGTTTGAGAGAGAGAAAAACTATGGGGGAAGTGCACTTTATTGGTGTGCCCTGCAGTTATTTTGTAACAGTGTTTATAATGTCCAAGGCTGCTTTTACTTCTACTTGAAAAATTAAATCAACCATATGAGTAATTGGTTCTTTTCTGCCTGTAAACAGTAGAATTCACACCATTAAGCTTTTGTGCCCGTGGGAAGGAAAATGTATCCCACTAATCATGAGCAAATTAATTGTTTCTTAACGTATCCATCTTGTATCCTGATACTGTTGTGATGGGTTCTAATTCCATTGACTGGTAATGTCAAGTAGGGTAAAATTGGTCTTGCAGGCTTATATAGCTTGTACCTCATCTGACTATTACTTTCTGATGTTGTGTATTGACTTTGACTGCCCAGAAACTCTGAAAACTAGTTTTTCTAATTAAGTCCAAGATTCAATTTTTGTTTGTTTGTTTTTATTATGTTAGGTTATCGTGGCAATGACAATGTAAGGCACAATATTAAAAAACCCCAAAAATAACCCCAAACAAGCACTTGAATAAAGTTGCTTTGAAGTGATCATGGTACTGTGTGCTGCCCTCATATCTTAAGAACAAATGCCTTTCCAAAGTTAATCAAAGTCGCAATCAAAATAAACAGCAATAAAGTAAAACGACTATACAAATGGGTCTTACAAGTAAATGGGTCTTTTGCTTCAGGGATGTATTTGGTAGCCATCTTGGACTGAGACAAAAATAAATGCAAAACTCTAGAAGTCTTAGTTTCAGAGATTATACCTTTTATTAGACCAACTAAGATCTTTTGGTCTCATGCTGTGATTTGAAGTATGACAGATTTGGGCTCTGGCTAACTACCAAGAAGAATGCTTTTCAAGGGCAGACATCTATGATAAAGTTTTAACACAGGAACCCAACCAAAAGCATCTCAGCTGCCTCCATGGTATAACAGACAAATGGCCACAGAGCTAACTAAATCTCCACACCACACCTGGCTTTAAAGTTTATAATTTTGGCAATTGAAACAGGCTGGATTCAAACAAGAAGCTGGAGCTTTCAACACTTGTTGCTGCTGTTTATTTTAGGGCAAATGAAGGAGCTAGAATAGAGGTTCTCAAACTTTTTCTTATCGCATACCCCCTTCCAGATTTACCAGCTGCCCACGTATCCCTGCCAGCATATATTTTTATATTTTAACCCCTTAAATCTACTTTTGGCATCAGCATTATCTCATTGCTTTGTTGGGCTTCGAAATTACAGTCCAGTTTAGAACATTTGGTGCAATACTTGAGGTGGCTTTATTTATGGTCCAATTACAAAGAGATGAGGGAGGGGGAGGAAGGAATAGCAGTATATGATGGCTGAGGAAATAACACACAATCTACTTTATCTGGAAAAAAGATGCTAACTTTCACAAGAGCACCCTCCATCTATACACTCTAGGGAAGCACTACTTACAGCATCATCTTTGCTTCATTTGTCTTTTTTCAGTCAGCTGCAAAATATCCTCTTATTATCTCTACAGTATGCTTTTAATTGAAATGAATAAAACTGCTATTATGAACCACCCATATTATTAACAAAAGAAGAAAACTGAGGCAAATACTTGGTTTGTTGTTATAGCCCTGCTATTGCCAATGGAAAATTATGATTTACATTTGTTGAAGATCTTCCCCTACACCTTTTAAAATTAGATTTATTTATATAACTGGGTAGAAAAGAAAAGACTTTGTCATTAGGGTTGATTTCATGTGCTTCGTCTAATCCTTCTCCATTTCCATTACTATATTTTCTGTAAAAAGACACACTCAAAAAGATAAAGTTTCAGGGGAAAATGTTTTTAATATAATTTAATCTAATTTTGGTCATTTTTTAATTAACATTTCAGTCATCTTTTATAATGAAACCTCAGTGTATAAGATGCACATTTAATTTTAGACTTTCATTTTTTGAGAACCTACTGCATTGTGTATGCTAGAAAGTCTATTAGTAGTGACAACGTCATTGATTAAATTGACTTGACTTGGATTCACAGTACAAGCACCAACCTCTGCATGGTCCACTTCTGGCTCTTAAATTGTGGTAGATTACCATGACAGAATTTATTGATATGTAGTATGAAGCTGGTTGGCTTGCCCTATAAGAGCTAAGGGCTTTGTGATTATGACTTTGTGTCATGGGGCGGTGCCTTGCAGGTGTGATGCTCAGTACAACACAAACTGTGTTCATTGTCATAAATTGAATGAGGTTTTGAGCTGGTCCCATTGTTATATAACCAGATTATTTAGGTGCATACTGCATCCCTCTGCCCCTCAGTGGATCCTAGTCTGTGTTGGAGAGTGAGCTACAGGAGCATAAATTACTACCTCTCTGCTTCAAAGAAGCACATAGAACTTCTCAGATTTCTTTTGGTCTCCTTTACCTCAAGATCCACTTGGAAGGAGCCATCTGAAAAAGTCATTAATGTAACAGTAGATAGGTGAATGAGGCACAAGCCCTAGGCACTGTTTGAGGGCTGGATGATCCGTGTCTCTCACCCTTGTGGCACCCTGCACCTTTTCTGCAGTGGCTCCAGCTCTAGCAATAGGGTGTGCAGAACATCAGCAGTTGTGTGGGGGAGGGGTGCACGTCAGGGTTTTGTTTTGTTTTTTGCCATTAAAAATTGGTCTTCAAATGGCTACTCATTACATGTGTCAGAAGTTTAAAAAAAAGATAAAATATCTCCCCACTACTTGAAAAGAAGAAGATGAAATATCTTCCAATAGCAGTGAACCTCCAATTGCTGTTCCTGTATCACCACCACCTCCTAGGGCCAGAACTGACCAATTATAGCTCTGGGAAAAGTACTCAGGGGAGAGGTGATGTGGGCCTCTGAAAGTTCAATTTGCTATAATTTTTCTTTGCCTGGTAGGCAGCTGTGCAACTCAGTTGGCAGAGCCATTGGCTGTGGACTGGAAGGACCTGTGGGTAGTGGGTTTCCATTCATTGTTCCCATTTCCAGCACAACCCTGAGCCCCACCGAGCCTCCTATTTAAATACCAGGAACTACCTGGGGATAAAAGGCAGCTGGAGCGTGGTACTGACCACATCACATCCTTCTTGTGCTGAGGTTAAAGAAACAAGGGCCTACCTGAATGGCCTGTAAACAGGACACCTTTACCTAACACAACTAGCAATATCACAGTGAGAGCAATGTGAGTGAATGTATGGAAGTTGTGTCCTTTGACTAAATAGGCAAAAGAAAAAAATACATACTGCAAAGGTTATTTGCTACTTTCCAAACTGGTATGCTGTTTGTATGGAGCCCACAATAACTAACTTTCCCATCTGAAAATTACAGATATGTTGAGCACGAAGAGTGTCAGGATTTTTAAATGCAGGATTTAATGGGGACTTTAGAAGAATGAAGAAGGTTTCTTTGTACTGGAAACATGCTTAGGTCTCTACTGAGTCCCACAGTGTAAAACCAACCCTTTAAATATGTGACAGCAAACTCTATATTATAGGATCCCAAGCAAAAGTGCTTGAAAAATAATGAGACTCATTTCATACGTTAATGTAAAATTGCACTTTAAGAATTCAATATTACTAATGTAAGTAACAAACAATAGTCGTCACATGGGGATTGAGGACAGTGAGAAATGAATAGCACATGCCATTTAATTATTTGCACTTGGAAGTTACAATAGTCAGTATGATTCTTTGTTTTCTTTTGCATAAGGCACTTTAGGTTCATCTCTTTATTTTAATTTTAGTTTTAAGTTGTGTTTCTCTCTTACTGAATATAATAATCTAAAACAAGTAAGGAATTGCTGTTATGTAAATGTAATGTCTGTATAATGCCTAATATTTCCCCTCTGGAGGTATAAACTAGCTTTTTTATGGTTTTTCGTCTTTAACTTATTTGATATTTAGCTTGTTTTGCACCCTAAATGTGCTACTTAGTCTACAGTGGAGATTGAAAGGAAATTAAGAGCTAAAACCTTCCTATTACTCTGTATATGTTTTATATAGCTAGCAAAAGCAATACAATTTAGCATTTTATGGAAAGTTAGTGGAGTTGACTCCCAGTTCTTTTCTGTATGCTCCTTCCTTCTTTCCCTCCTATATAGTTGTGAAAGTATGGGTGTTTATTATTATTGTTTATATTCCTCTAACAACCATAAAGCTGCTGGATAATGTCTACCCACAGGAATGCCTTGACCTAATGCTTAACTCTTCTTATTTAGAGTGTAAGGATGTAGGCTCTGATCCTCATCCCTACCTTGGCCTCTTTCTGAGAGCCGAAAGGCTGAAGTGGCGTAAAAATGTTTTAAAAGTCCGTATTCAGGCTTAGACAGAGTTCTGAGGCAGGTGCCATAGCTGAAAGACATCCCAACCTCAACATCACCATTAATAAAGGGTTGTATATAGGTGCTGAAACCTGTACTACTCTAGAGAGTTCAGCAGCACTGTCATCCACAGGGCAGCTAACAGAGGCAGGCATAACTTAAACAGGTATATAGAGCTTTTAAAATTAGACCAGAGCCATTCTAACCTTTGGAGCATCTCAAGATTAGGTGGGCACATGGGCTGTAAATTCTCTGACATAACACAAAATCTTATACTTTCATAGTTGTTAGGGGCTGAAAGGGACCTTACAGATCATTGGGCCCAGCCCCCCTGCACTTGGGCAGGAAAGACCCTCTGGGATCAGATGACTCCAGCAAGATGGATGTCAAGATGCTTTTTGAAGATCGTCAGGGTGGATGACTGTATGACCTCTGTGGGGAGCCTGTTCCAAACCCTCAGTACTCATCTTATAAAGAAGTTTTTTCTTATGTCTAGTCCAAAGTGATCCTCAATCAGCTTGTGCCCATTATTTCCTGTCCTCCCCTGAGGGGCATTGGTGAACAGATGCTCCCCCAGGTCCCAATGTATGCCCTTGATATACTTATAGCCTTCAAACTATGTCTATCCTTTGGTATTTTTAGAGAGATTGCTTAGCATTTGCAGATGATGCAAAATATGGGAGTAGGAGCTTTCTAGCTTACATAGCAGTGGGGAAGGGGTGGTTTTGGGGAATGTTTGAAATACTAACAAGAGCCATTAAGTACACTGTGTTCTTCCTGAAACTGCACGCTTCAAGTTAACTTGAAACCATGGACTTCAGAGATGCAAAGACTTTTCATTCTAATAAAAAGCTCTGGGTGTTAACGCTGAACTCTGATGTCTCTTTGATGTCAGTTCTCCTTGTGCTTACTATTGATAACATGGGAGATGGGGGTGAAATGCAGAGGAATTTACTAAAAAACAAAAAAAACCAAAAAAAAACCCAAAAAACCAAAAACGACTTGAGGAGGAAGAGAAGAGAGATGTCAAGACAAGGAAGAATTAATAACTTAAGAATTAATAACAGATGGATGAGAAACAACCTTAGCAAATGATCTTTTCCTAATGACTTATTCTGAAGATTGATAAATTACTGAATAATTGGTTTAAAAAAAAAAAAAAAATCAGAAAATACCTATTAAATAATAATTTTATTTACTACTTGGAGGCCATATATCATCCTTGTCAACCTCTTGTTGATGCCATTGGCTGTCTGTGGTTATTATAAAATTCAAAATGGCTGTTTGGTCCCAGTGACCATAATTAATTTGGACTTCATGGTTCTCCACTGAATGAATTTGGCTCTCCTAGAAAAATAAGACGAACATGTGAACAGATCATTAAAATTAGAACATTAAATCTTAATAAATATTTCATTAATATATAATACTTTGACTTGTTTTTGTAAATGCATATGTGCTATACCTGGGTCAAATACACAACCTGTTTAACTCACTAGTTCTTATTTATGTGCCAAAAATGTAGGTAATCTGTGTGTCACGGCGGGGTCCTTCAGGAGGGCCGTGATCTCCTCAAGGCCCTCTCTCTGCGCTGATTCGGCCCAAGGGCACCCTCTATTCTCGCCCGCCACGTCTTTGCTCTTAAGAAAAATGTAATAGGGAGGCTGCCTTGTGTCTCCTCGGGCACGTAAACTCCTGGACCCCTCGTAGGTCTTCCCGTACGATGGGTACTACTCAAGCACCCTAGCCTTGTGGGCTGCGCGTGGCTCCTACCACCCCTAATACCACGCCCCAAGCCTCGCTGATGTACCTGACGTTGGTATGCCTCACTCTATGTCCTCTGCCCCCTCTCTGGGACCCGCTCCCCTCTTCGGGGCTCGCCGTGCCCACCTTTGGCTTCCTAAACTGCTGCCCCCTTCTCTGGGGCCTCTCCTAGCGCTGCCCCCTTTTCTCTGGGGCCTCCTCTAAAAGTGTTGTCCCACTCAGGGACCCCTGTCCACTTTGGGACTCTATACCGAGCCTCCGGTCTTTCAGGCCCACTGCGCTGCTTCCCCTTCTCCCGGGATGCTGTGCTGCTATCCCCTTTCCCTGGGGACCACCGCAGCACCCTGTCCTTCTCTTGGGCGCACCGTGCTGCTAACCCCTTCCGTTTGGGGCCCACCGCAGCACCCTGCCCCTGTCCTGGGTCTTTCTGCAGCACTAGCCGGTTACTGGGCTCGCTACTCCGGTCCTGGGCTCCTCACATATGGCCCCTCTCGGGCTCCTCACATATGGCCACCTTTGGGCCTCTCAACCATTGCCCATCTTGGGCCTTACACTGATCCCCTTCTCTGGGACCTTCTGGGCCCCGCTGGGCTCCTTAATAAAACTGCCCCCCTCTGTTTGGGGCTCTCTACACCCACACTGGGCTCTTCAAAGTGCCCCTCTCTGGGGATGGGGTCTATACACCCCTCAAGTTGTGCCCTTACTGGCACTAGGGCCCCCACACCACTGTGGGACCCTCTATGAGGATCGCGCCCTCACTGGCGCTAGGGCACCCCACCCCTATGGGGTCCCTATGAGGCCTCCTCCAACCCCTACAGCCTCACCCAAACCTCCGGTGTAATAAATAACAACGCCAAAGCAAAACCACAAGCCCCTAGGCTGTAACTCAAATTGAAGTCGCCTGGCTATAACTTAACATTACGGCTCAAGCCTCCTGAGCTGCCTTCTGTAACGCCGTTCGAGCAGTCCTTGTGGTTCTCCCTGCTTCTAGGGTCATGGCTGAGAGCTCCTGCCTCTCTGGCTGCTGGCAGAGAACTGCCAGCCTGGCCTCAGCCCTGGGCTTTATAAGGGCCAGGCCCTGCCCCCTACAGGCAGCTGGCTCCCCTTAGTTGCTCCGGCAACCCGCAGCTGCGCTCATTAGGCTCTGCCAGGGCTCTCTCCCTGGCAGTTTCTCCTCTCTAGGAGCAGAAGCACTAAGGTGCCCTGCGACACTATGACTTGTCTGCCGAAAGTACCCCCAAAAGTTTAGAAAGTATCATTGTGTATCTCCAAAGAAATAATATTTTTTGATTGTCTGGGGTAATCTTCTAAAGCAGATAATGTTCTTTTCTATTCTTTCAGTGGTGCATGTTTTACATACTCAAGGAATACTTATTTAATATTCATGAGCTTATGAATAGGATTTTCAGAGAGACAGAAGAACAGTAACTTATACTTACTCATTTTTCCTGATTTATTTTAGATGCACTAGAAACTTTCAGAAAGTTTTTTTGGCATTTCATCTGTAATTTCTGAAAATATATTTTCTTTAATATATTTTCCTTTGATTTGCAAATAGTGTTTTACTATGCTCTTTAGTTGCTGCTGTTGGATTTTTGAGCTTTTGTTTTTGTTTTTGACTTTCTTTTATATTATCATTGGGCTGGATGACTGCTTCTATAGAGCATTTCATTTGCAGGTCTTGCTGAAGGAGAAATGTTTGCTTTTCTTTTTGTAATAACAGTGAATTTCTAACCTTAAAAGTCTTCCGTATCACATTTGTGTAACAGTTTGAAGATATGCCAGATATTCTATTTGAACTATTTGACCATATCTTTAGCAGTTGATTTTTTTCCCCTTGCTGCTGCTTTCAGCAAGGTCATCTAGTCCTTCTTGCGATCACCTACCTCTGTTGTTAATCAATTTCTATTCTTCATTAACACATATTAAAGATAAACCTTTACAACTAATTAATGAGGTAATACAGGTACTATCCCTACTTCCTGGTCTTCTAGCCAGTTTTGAGGGGAGTCGGTGTGCTCTGTGGGCCAGATGAGTGACATGGGGCTGGTTTGTAAGCTAGATCCTGTGTGTGGGGTCAGTCTGCTGGTACAATTTGGTGTGTTGGTTTGGCTGCATGCACAAGATCTGGCTGTGTGAGCCAGCCTTATCTCATGAGCTGGATGCAGCTGTAGAGTGGCGTTGGGCCACGAATCTTATGTGATGACGGACCATGAATCCTAGCCGGCAGGGCTTCCCATTGGTCCATAAGTTTGGTATCATGGGACTTAAAATTAATGCTGCTACTTTTCTCCCGCTGCTAAATTGCTGGACCCATGAGGAGATCCATGAATCAGAAGACATGGCTCTGTGGGCTAAAGGTTGAGCATCTCTGCTCTAGAAGAGTGGTGGTCCTGGTTTTGGCTCCATGAGAAAAAATAATAGCATGGGGCCGGTCCATGGGCCTGTGCCACCCCCCCATGTGCCAGGACTGGGACCCTGCCTCCACCTGGTTGTTATCTGCAAGCTCTGTGCCACCTTGGCCTTTCTGGGATTGTGCTCTGTGGGCCACCTGCTACACCTGCCCAGCCAGGCTTGGGCTCTGGGGCACCATACCCCTTTGCACCAGGATTAGCCCCCACATTGTCCTGGGTGCTCGACCCAGCGTGCAAGACCAGATGCTGCAGGGCTGGGGAGCCAGATCTAAGATCAGCAGTGAGATCAATTGTACAAAAGACTGCCAGGTACATGAAGTGAACAAATGGGGAAAATAGAGAAAATATTTATCTCTCTTCTTTTTGGTGACAGTATTTGTAGGTATTACTTGTTACAACAGCTGTTGAAAAAATGTTTACATTGATTGTGTTTCTTTAAACCTGTGCCACTTGAAGGTACACATAACTTGACAAGCATGTAACATACACAGACCATGACTTGAAAATACCAGCCCTTTCAGGCTGCAATAATTATTTGATTTGATTCTGTCTCCATGGTGTGAATCACCTTTGCCGTTTTCTTTTTAATTTTTATATTTATATTTCTCATGCTGACGTATGCTACAAAGTTGTCAAGCTTTGGCATTAGGCTAATAGCAAATGACAAGATTCACTGCCACTAACCAGGCTCTGTAACACAATTTTCCAGTAATGATGAATGCTATGAAAAAAAGTAGTAGTAAAAAGCACGCTACGGCAGGAATAAATTTTTTTCCTCCATATTTCCATTCTATTTTGATAATTCATTTTTATGGCATCCCCAAGACAATAACTTGGGTTTATAGCCATTTGCAGTGTAGCATTTTATGATGGCAGATATATTCTTTTCTTAACCAGCTAGAAAATAAGCAGAACTTTCTCACTTCTTTTACACCTCCTCTTATAATTTGAATTCTTTCTTTTTTCCTTGGCAGTGGTTTTTAATCCAAAAACGCGGCAGTGGTTTTTAATCCAAAAATGCTGTACTTGCTCTCTGTACTATTTTATTTGCTTTGTGTCCTCTTTGTAATGTCTGTATTTTGCTCTTTTTTCTTTCTGTTTTAAATAGTGCATTGTTGGTACACTTGCTGGTACTAGGCTATCAGTTGTTTGAGGAACAGTGCTCTAATTCCATAGCTTTCTGGCATCTGGACAAAGAACTGAAAAGGTAGCTTGTCAGCAGTGCCTCATGGGGTCTTACTTGATCACTCCTATATCACTACATCATGGGTTTGACTGGAAAACATAGTTGGATTAAGCAAAGGACTCAATTGAAATAACAAAAATGAAAATAGTTCTTTCCTTTTATGAAGTCTAAAATAAATAACAAATAAACAACAATAAGAACAAAAGATAAGTTAAGAACCAAAAGAGAGCTAACTTATGCTAACCAGACATGTAATGCTGAAGACTCTTTCTAAAATAGTTGCCTGAATATTCTCCCTACTTTATTTTAGAGTTAACTTTTAATGTATTTTTAGTTGCAGAAAAATTTAGATAAAGAAGCCTTCAAAACCCCCAAATGAACAAACTTCACAACTAATTTTTAATTACCTTGTTAGTTGCATTGTACACATTAATTAGACTAGAAGGAGGCTAATCTGCAACAGCAAAATGTATTATTTTTGGTAGCTTCTTATTTCAATTGAAGAACTTTAGGGTTGCTGCTTTTTCTGTTGTTTATAATGAATTTCAGAGGAGAATCATTTCTGAGATGGATCTGCATCAAAATAGTTTGTAGTACTGCAACTATCAGAATAAAATTCCCAGTGGTTTTCACCATGCTCTGTATATTTCTGAATAAAGTAATATAATAATTTTCACAGTCTAGACATAGGCTATCTCGTCCTTTCCAGAGAAAAGTACAGATCTAGAATTTATATTAAACAATAAATAAATTATTTAGTGTTTATATTTGTCATACTGGGTGCATCTGTGCGTGCAATTAATTCAAAGAATAAACTCAAACACCTTTTGAACAGTCTTAGATTATCAATACATAAATCATTCTTCCTCCTAATTTATAGTCTTCCCAGCTAATTCTAGTTTTCCCTACTGTATTTATTGAATGATGAGCGAGTGTATTTCTTTTATGCCTTGATTATTTTTCCCTCCATAGTTATTCTCCTGAAAACAATGCCAGATTGCTCTTCTTCCTGGAAAAATGGAACGTCATTCTCCAGAAACAGTCAGTATTGTTGTTAGTGGCACTAAGTCTTTGGCTTGGATTCAGTCCTGACTTCTTTCTGTAATAATGATCTCATCCCATCTGCATTGCACTTACTTTCATCAGTTGTAAACTGTGAGAGTCTTTGGGCACCTATACATGTGATGGACCTCTGTTCTGATGTGTGCAATTAATCGAGTCTGCTGTGAGTCTGCTGGAGCATGCTAACCAGTGCACTCCAGCAGCCTCTGCATCACGTGTATTCAGCATCTCTGCATTTCAGAATGGCAGTGGGGGGCACTTTAACTAAAACTTGTCGAGTGAGTTTTAGTTAAAGCGCCCCTGCCACCATTTTGAAGTGTGGGATGCTATGGGTGCTTTAGAGAGGCTCTAAATGTGATGCTATGGGTGCTTTAGAGAGGCTATGGGTGCTTTAGAGAGGCTCTCAGAGATGCTCTAATTCAAGTGCCCTGCCTCCCCCCATGAAGCGTGTATAAATGTCCTCAGTTACTATTTGAGCCCATGCTTGCCAGATGGTATTGCAAAGGTCCAGTTAGATCCAGTCTTTTGAGTTTTGGCCTAAATAGTAGGGCTGTGCAAAATTTTGCCGGCTATTTTGATTTGACACTGTTTCAACTCATTTTGAGCTTGAAACAGTGAAATTGAATTGAAACAAAGGACTTTGAAAAAGCCTCAAAACAAAACAAGGCTAGTCAAAGTGTTTCAAAAGTTTCAAAATATTTCAAGTTTCGAAGCAGTCGGCAGCGAGGTGGTGGGAGACAGGGGAGAACCAGGGCTGTGCTTCTAGCCACAGCCGGGAGCACAGCCCTGGCTCTCCCCGTCTTCTCACAGCTTCGTCCCAGTAGCAGGCTGTTACAACTTGAAATGAAATTGGAAACAAAATACCGTTCCATCCAAACCTTGAAACTGAAGTTGAAATGGAACAGTGCCATTTTGCACAGCCCTACAAAATAGTAGTTTTTATGCTGAAGAGAAAAGTTATGCTCCAGTCTGTGTCAATGATAACACTGCCCAAGCTTTTCTGGATCTTTTTTTCTAGGATCATCAGTCACTGAATGGATAAACAGTTAAGAGGCCTTCTTGGACAAGGGACTCCAAGTGATAGACTTTGTAGACAACTTTTTTTGTGTCAGGTTAATTAACACTTTGAATGTAACAGTTTAGGTTTAAAATAGAAGCTATAGACAAACACAGATATTTCTCATATCATTAGCACTTCTAAGCTTAAGTGATCTGATTCATATGCATCATATTCATATTTATCATTGGTCCGCAGTGCCCTTTCATTAAAAGAATTGGTTGCATTCCATTGTGAAGAGACCATTTCATCTTACTCTCTGTTATTTCTCTGTTATACTGTGGCTCTGACTGTTGGATAGAGTAAGACTGTGAATACATTGCATTACATTTTTAAATATGTAGTGTTGCCAGTTGTATTCCACAATTAAGTTGATTTGAAGTTTTGTTCTTAATGAGGCAGTTGAATCTTTCTTTATTTTATTCCCAAACAAGTCTCAGAGCAGCTTACAAAAGAGGACTTTTCTTAAAACTACACTTTTTGAGTATGAATGAATTTTTGAAAATCTACTAGTAAATTTGTTAAATAGCTTGGGAGTTAAATTACTTTAAAGTGAGGTCTATAAGAAATTTAGAACTTGGTGTTAAATTTTTCTTGCAAATGTTATTAATAGTAGAATAACTTGGATTCCTTAGATGTCTTAGATTTTGGGAATAAGATTTATTTAGAGATTTTTTTGGATTATTGATGAAGTCACTTATCCCTGAAAGTTTTTGCTTCATCACAGTCTAGTTCTGTAGAAGAACGTTATTCCCTAAACTATGCTGTTTTTCTACAGACATTTCCATGAAGACTTGTCCTCTTTAAAAATGCCTGGTTGTCAATGGGACAAAAGCTATAGACTGCTCTCAAGTAGCCATTGTGAGAAAAACTAACATTTTTTCCACTTCTTTCAATGGAGCTGACTATTCAAGTATGCCTTCCAATAGCAGAAACCATAAATGGCTTCAGTCTTGTTGGATAAGATATAAAATGGTGGCAAACACTTTAGGTAGAGAACAGTTTAGTTTCTTCAAACTATGGTCCTAATCCACATTGTTCAAAACATTAATGTGCCTGCTTTTGTAATGCATCTTGGTTTTAGCCTCAAGACTAAGTCTCAAAAAACAATAAGGATGTGTCCACCTTAACATAAACAGTTTTTCATGATCTCAGGCCAGTTGGGATAAGGATCTTTCTTAGATGCATATGTACCGTTTAGCTGTCTAATAAATGGAATAGAACCTGGCCCGAGCTGTATCTAAACCCAGGAGTTTCAGAGTTAAGAATAATATTAAATACAGACACCAAAGGTATGCTCAGCTAGTTTAGGTTGCATCATATTCTCTTTTATTTAGTAACAACATCAGGGGGGAGGTTATAAGAACTATAATGTCTTTAAAAATAAACCTAATCTAATCTTTAGCAATTAATACTAAAACATGTTTAGTTATAAACATACGATTATGAGTAGTCTACTAAATTTAACCTTAACTGTAAATTTCCTGTTTCTGTCCCATACTGAATATTCTGCTTATAATATACCTGTAATACACTTTAAAACTAGCTTTTGTCTGGTATGTATATGCAAGATGCAGGCAAGGTCAAACAGAGGCTTGTTCTCTCTCAATGGTAGAAAGTTCAAGAATTGAAGTGAGTACATTCAGATACTTTGGGTGCTAAAATTATCCTCATTGTTGAAAATATTTTTATTCGTGTTTCACCTGCTGCTGCCAAGTCAGCCATATAAGCACAGTAAGGCGTGCCAGAAATAAATTAGAAAGGGAGGGTGATTAGTCGACAGTAGCTTTTCACTATTTGCAGGTTTTGTTAAAAACAGGGCTTAGCTGATGTTATTTTATTGACAGTACATTGACAGGTATATGTATTTGTAGTTATATAACTGGTAAGCAGGGAGTTTTTGCTTTCACACTTTTAGTGTGAAAACTTGGAATGTTACTATTAGGGATGCACCAATAAAAATGTTCTTGGCTGATACCGATAGACAATTATTAACTAGCCATATCAGCTGATATCGATCTGATAACCAATTTCCAGGAATGCAGCCTGGCAGCTTGGAGAGCAGCATTCTGCTGGTGAGTCTGTTGTGGGGAGTGGATGTTGGGGAGAGAAAGGGCATGGCAGGGCAGATCGAGGCCCTCGTGCAGAGGGAGGGAGTGGGGCAGGTGCAGGTGCTGCCCAGTCAGGGTGGTGAATGCGTCCCCAGGGCTGGGAACAGGACAGAGCCACAGGCAGCTCATCCAGGGAGCGTGGGGGTGTGGGGTGGGTGGGTGGCTCCCCAACTCTGCTTGCATCCCTGAGGGAAGCGTGGGGAATATGTGCGCTCCCCCTCCCCCCAGTATTTGTGCATAGGGCGAAGGCGGGCTGCCCTCTGTGGGCTCAGGGCCAGGGGTTTTGCCAGCCTCTTCCCACTAGGGTGGCTGGGTGGGGTTGTGCTTGCGGTGGGGTAGGCTCAGCTACGTGGGCTGGGCAGTGGTGGTGCTGGAAGAGCTGGCTATGGGGGGGCTATACCCCCCGAAACTGCCCTAGCACCTCCCCTGCTCAGAACACTAGGGCTCCTGGAAGGAAGGCAGCAGAGTGCAGTGCTCCAAGCAGAGGAAGTGCTTGGGGAGCTACAGCCACCCCAAAGTCTCCGTGGCCCCCCACAGCCACCCCTCCCAGCACCACTGCTGCTGCCCACTCCATGCAGCTGAGCCTTCCCCCTCCAGAAAGAGGTTGGCACAGCCCCTGGCCTTGAGCCTGCAGTGGGCAGCCCACCCTTACCTGTGCACATATCCGGGGGTCACATGCCATCCCTGGGGGTGCGCACAGTGGCAGGGAGCTTCCCGCCTCGCTGCACCTCCCTGGATGAGCTGCCTGTGGCTCTGTACCGCTCCTGGCCCTGAGATTACATTCACCACCTTGGCTGGGCAGCTCCTGCCCCTGCCCCCGCCCTGCCTCGCTCCCTCCCTCACCATGGGGGCCTCGATTGCCCCCCCCACCCTATGCTCCTTCACAGTTCTCTAAGCTGCTGGGTGGCATTTATTGGTGACATTATCAGCCAAAAAAGCTGATTGTTGATCATGTTAATTTTCTTGTTATCGGTGCTGATCCATAACGCAGTGCACCTTTATTAGTATACATGCAGAAGTAAGCGAGGGTTATTGAATAAAGAGGTTGTTTTTAATTTTCCTGGAGAGGGAGGTGTGTGTGTGTGTGTAGGGAGGAGGAAGGCTCTTTCTCCCTTTCTCCCTCTTGCCTTCCTCAGTTTTTGTGTGTTCTAAGACAGGGGTCAGCAACTTACAAGTCCCAGTTTGGATCTGGTCCACAGAGCCATTGGATCCAGCCTGTGGGCATAAGGCTTTGGTAGTTTCAATTGTGGTTTCTTTCCCTATGTTGCCATGGGAAGAAGTGGTGGATGTGGGCACGTTCCTGATGCTACTACAGGTGGTTCCTACAACCCATTAATCTGCCTCTGACATGAGGTGGATCATTCTGGCTGGCAGCTGGAAAAAGTTGCTAACCATTTTTTTTAAGGTGTGACTTAAACAGTTGCACTTCAGTGTCCTTCAGTTTTTGTTACTCAGACAAGACTGTTTGAAATTGGAAAGAACTGAAGTGAGGAGTGCTGAAAATATATAATTTGGTATGAGAAAGCAAAATGGAAGGAGTTACTGAATAGTTGTTAAAATCAGAGTTGTATAGGAGAGGCTGCTGGGTTGCTTGTTTGGTGGTTTCTTTTTAAGTTATGCTTAAATAAAGCTCCTGAGATTTCAGAGTTAAAACTTATCAGAAGTCTGGAATGTCTTGTATATATTATTATGTTTTACAAGATAAGAAAATTAAGCTCTTTACAAAATAGGAAAAATAGGTAACGTAAGTGTACAGGTAATGTAAAAGGCCTAAGTAATGTTGATAGAACTTTTACATATTTAACATTACATTATTATGCATTTTTGCAATGACTGTTTTAAGTGATGTTTAAATAACAGAAAAATTATAAAATCCAGAGTTGGTCAAAGTGAAGCACTTTAAGGTTTTTGTATCAACAAGTGCACATTTTAGGGACCAACATGAGATGCTTATGCTTTCTACCATCATTACATGCTAATTTTAACTATGTACAGGAGTTGCTGTTCTCCCAGGAGAAACTATGAGTGTGTAGACATTTGTGATTTTTTTTTTCCCCAGAGCAAAAATGGCTGCTTTGAGAACAACCCAAGTGAAATGGCTTCTGGGACAATCTCTCTCTAGAGGCCAAATGTCTGTACAGGTACTGTAAGTGCAACTGAGAAGACCAAGCCTTTACACAGAAGCAGAACACATCAATGATACATTTTAGGAAGGACAGTTTCTGCTGCATATACTCCTTATTCCAGTTTCAAATGTTCATATTAAGCTATTATTTTTTTCAAAAGAAATGAATGCATTAGTTCTCCCTGGGAAGAAGTACTACTACATTTTAAAGTTCAACCATGTTAGCTGTAGCAGTGATAAAAGATTAGAGCTATGTGTACTTTATAATAGGAAGCTGTTCTTCACTTCTCCATAACTTGTCTATGTGCAGAATTGCACTGGTTTTAACTTGTGATTTTAAACCAGTTTAACTAAGCCATTGAAGAAGCTGTTTGCAGAATTTTTTTTGCTTTAAATTTAGCTTAATTTTGTTTAGCTTACATTCGTTATGAATAAGCTGAAACCAAAGCTAGTCAGATTAAAGCAGAAATAAGTAAGAGACTCAGTTATGAGGGTTTGTGCAGGTTAATTAAAGCACTGCAAGTTCAAGTACAGGGTTTCAGAAATGATTCAAAATACTCTGTACAAACTAAAAACAAAACAAAATACTCTTTTGTTTATGTGCCATACAATACATTTTTAGCTCAAATTAGATAGCTTTATCAAAGTTATGAAACAGAGATATGGGGGATGCTTATAATGGATACTGGCATTTTGTGTGTAGATGCCACTGTCCATGAGTGATATAGACTAGAACAAACCTAGCAGTTCCTATGTAATCTTCATTAAAAGAAGTGTGTGTTTTGTATGTTCTAGCCACTGCATAAAAGTTAATTCTGAGAGCCATCCTTTAAAACTGTACGTGCTTTAATTGTTGGTTCCTGTCAACATCTCTCTCTAGATGTCTGGTAAGCTGAGCATTTCAAAAGCAGTTTCTCAGTCTAAAATGATCAAAACAAGCCCATCAAGTTGGATCAGAAAACATACCTACTACAGGTTGTTCACTGCTATTTGTTAGGAAGACCTTACTATCAGTGCAATGATTGTGCTGTTTAGATGTGTAGAGTCTCACAGCTAAATTTTATTACCATTGTATCTAAGTGTTTTTGGCTGATTACTTTTCTTGTGTTCAGTGACCCTATACTGGTATCTAACGAGGACTGGAAGATGTATTACTGGCATTTTGTTCTCTTACTCATAAAATTTCACTTGCTGATACCTCAAGGTAGAATGTTTTTTACAGTTTTTCCACAGAGGAAAGTTTTCAACCAGTTGTCATCAAACCATGAATTGTGTCTTTTTCTTGGATTACTCTGGGAAAACTGTGTGTGTGTGTGTGTGTTGGTTGCAAATATTTTTGCCGCAGCTTTTTTTCCAGATTTATTTTTGTAGTTGATAGTTTTATGAGCTGTTTTAAAAATATCAGTGGTATTTTTGAAAATACCAAATGCTTATCTATGGCTTCTGAGTGTTTCCTTTCCTCCATTAATTCACCAGGTGGTGACAAATAGTTTGTTTGCTGATTGAAGTTTATGTAGTCTGGGTGTGGTACTTTGTTTTCACCCTGGCTTAACAGCTGTGTATCTGTAGAACTACCTTTTCCATCCTGAAAAATAAATTATTTAATAATAGTAATGTACAGGTCCCTGATCAATAGATAACATTCTGATTCAGCACAGCCATTGAGATTTAGTTGTTGCCTCCATCTGTTAGTTATTTGTATGATGCTTTTGTTTAGCTAGTATGACTTTGTGCAAAAAGTAGGTTATTAAATTTAGTGAAAGAAAATTCTACAGCAACAGCTCCTTAAGTGGCTCTCCAGTCTAGGCTCAACCCCCGAGTTAAGCCTTCAACCCTACTCCTAATATGCTCCTCTCTACTCATTTACAGGTATTTCGGTTTGGTTTCTGTGAAGACAGTAGAGTTCCAGTGGTTCTCTTCTATAGTATAATGTGTAGTTCTCAACACGTCTACTTGCAGAAATTTGTGCAATGTTATTGTTTCATGTCAAATTAAGGCCCTACTTTTTCAAACCTTCCACGAGTGTTTTTTTTCCTCTCAGTTCAGTGCTTCTGTCTTTGGCCCTCTTTCCCTATGTCAGGGGAAGGGAGTACAGTATGTGCTTTTTCAGATGTCAGGGAAACCTTATTTGGCAAGTAGTCCAAGCCTGGCATACAGGTTGAGTAATCCTGCCTTTGGCCTTCTTTTGCTTCTGTATGTCCTGGTAATAAATCTTTATTTTTTCAGTGTATGCCATCCACAGATCCCAAAGTGCTTATTTAAATCTCATAGTCAAACGTTCTTATTTTTCATTTGACAAAGCCAAGGCATAGAGAGGTTCAGTCACTCGTCTCAAGTCACACAATGAAATTATGGTAGAGGTGGATATAGAATACAGCTAACTTCCCATTCAAGCTTGTAACATCTCTCTCTCCTTACCTCTGTGTCTGCTGTTATTTAGGGTCTAGGTTTACTTCACTTATGGACAACTTTACATAATTAGTCAGATAATACATACAAAGTACTTCTCTCAGGAGCCTTTTTATAAGAATTTTTTGACTCATATGCTTTATTTGCAATTACAGACCAAAATAGTATAGAAGGGAAGTTCATTTTAGATATAACTGCTTTAGACATAACTCAAAACCACTGTACAGACTGCTTGTTTCCTACAACAATATCACTGCTGCTGCTACTGCTGGTACTACTTAATTTGGGAAGGAAGCCTGAAATCAAAACAACTCTGCCTCTTTTTCTTTTTTTGACCTTTTGAAGAATTTAAGAAGAGAGAGAAGTATTGAAGTGGATGATGCTTTAGAGCCATCAAACTCTAAACAGATGAAGGAATGTAGTATTTTTCTAGAGATATGTGCTGATCCTCAAATATGCTACAATAAAAACTATGAAGGATTTTCTTTTAGAAATTTTGTTGGCTCTCATGACACTTCATCTGTGACAGTGCTGCTGTATTGAGGAAAAGGAATCAAAATTAATTTCAGATGTGTTATTGCCGGGGCTGCCATTTTTCTCACAAGGAAAATTATGTATTTAATCAGCTGGATTTTCATTGAACTCAGTTAAGCAGAACCTAGTTATTTTGGGGTGAAGAGAGACTATATTTTTTTTTTATGAATGCAGTTCTTTGAACAGCAGCTGGCAATTTTTTAGGTTTGTTGAGAATCTCATTGCTCAGGGATTGTGATATGGGAAATGCAGGTGCTAATCTTCATAGAAAGAAAATGCATACTTTTTTGGCATTTAACTATTGCATTTAAGGTTACTTAAAGACTACTTTGTCATGGGGTGAGACTTGGGATGCCAGATTTTTCTGTAGGCAAATAGTGAGCAATTTGTACATGTATTAAGAAAAGAAAGTATTCCTTTAGTGGGGTATAATTTTACTTAAATAAGTGTAAGCATTTCAAACCAAAGCACCTACATGTTTTTGTCAAAGGCATATAAACAAATTTCTACAAACTTGAGAAAAGTAAATTGCAGAAAACAGAATGCATCCACCTTTGTGATTTACTGCCAAGGTCAAACATGCAGCAGTGACCAGGAGCCTTTTAAGTTTATTGGTGATTATGCCAAACTCACATGGGATATGAGCTTGAACAGCCACAGATCCAGATGCTTGACTCTTAGTTTATATTGTAGAAATTTTTAGTAACTCAGGCCCAGTGGCTAGCACGAGGAAGCCATCAAGCTAGCATAAAGTCACTCCATCTTGATCTGATGAATTATAGTAGGATGTCTTAAATTAGAATATTACCTAGTGGAACCTGTCATCTCTATTTTGTGGTGCCTCCACAGACTGTCCAAATAATACATTTACAGAATTAATTACTGCAGCATTGCAAACAAACCCCAATTTATATTACAAACACTTTATGTGAAGAGAGCTTTACTATGTAAGAATAAGGGAATGAGAGGTTAAAAGAAACTTTTTGATCCAAGTCGCTGGACATGGCTCATTGCTGGGTTCCAAATAAACATCCTGTGATGTATCCAATGCAGAAGGTCTGTGGCTTTGATCTCTTGTGATGCTCATGGGCAGTTCTAAATCATATCCGCATATACCATGGGAGATGTGGATACTTGATGCACAAATGGAAAATTTAAAACTCTCCAGTGTGTGACTGTGGTCATCCAGAACAGACCATAGAACATATAATGACTCAATGCCCAAACTACGAATATGAAGGAGGTATCACAACTGCTGCTCCTGATACGTTAGGTGGTTGAGCCAGACAGTTGCAAAATTACAGTTGCTGTTCTGTATCTACATCAGCCATATGAAAGAAATAGATTGCTGGGTCGTGTGTGTGTGTGTGTGTGTGTGTACACACATGTATTAATGGCCTTGTCTGTAAACTGATTGATTGAAACTTATTATATCCTCTCCCAGAGGATAAAGGGCCAAGTCTACCCTGTATATATTTGGACCTGTCAATCTAAGTATTTCACACTTGATGTTTCAATTACGCAGCCCCCGTTTTTTTCACCGAGAGATGTTTTTGGGGCTACAGGTGGGATTGTAGAGCACAGTGAGTTACTCCTACTTTAATGGGCTCCAAATGTGCTCCCCGCCCAGTTACTGACCCTGGTCCATTTTTCCTCCTTCCTTTTCTCTACTCAAGGTGATTTTAAATGCCTTTCTGGATGCACGATTTAAGGGAAGAAACAGCAAATGTTCCTTGTCAATTTCTTGGTTACTTGATTATTTACATCAGCTGAAAGAGGCCAAAATCAATGGGAGTTCTTTTGTGCTAATACTGGAACTTCATTTTATCCCTGTCAAAGACCTAATTTGCCTTAGCGGTTGCTGTTATCAAAGTAGGGCACAGGCACCTTCCCTAAAGACCTCAAGCCAGAATTTCTGAGGCTGCTTTACTCTATACCTCGCCTTAAAAATAGACTAGCCCTGATCGATGCCTCTTACTCTTTAATCCTCTGTGGATGCATTTACATGAGATGTTTACTGTGTAGTTGACTAATTAGGCCTGCAGTAAACATTGCACGTCTACCTGTGCACACCTATTAGGCCAGAGTAAACTAATTTACTCTGCAGCAGGATAGTACTTTTAAATAAAAGTACTATCCTACTGTAGAGTAAAATCTCCCTAGCAGCACACATGTAAATGCTGCCCTGGCTGGGGACAAGGGTGCTTTAGTGTGGGGGCTACCTGCCAGCTAGCCCCAGTCAGCTCCTCTCCAGCACATTGAGCCATGGGAAGCATCCCAAGGCTGGCATGCTGACCCCCATGCTGACCTGCCAGCTGGGCCTGCAACCTGGTTCAATGTGTTGCGCTTCCAGGTGCATATGCAGACATGGCTCTTGGGAGCAGTAAGCTCCGGAATAATAAGTTCTGGAGTTTATTCATGCGCACTAATAGCACAGATAGACGTGCCCTGTGTGAAATTGCTTAAAGCTCAAACCCCTGTTGGGAGATAAAACTGAATATTTTAAATCTGTGGTGGCCCTTCACACTCCTGCTTTCCTCCACTGCCTTGCCTGCCCCCCAAATAAATATACATATTTTTCCTTGTTTTTTTTTTAGTATCACTGAGTTTTCCTCCTTTTTCTGCTAGTGTCTAAATGTCTGCTGTATGGATTAAGCAATACAGATACTGTCAGAAAGATGTGCCTTGAGGGTATCTTACCGTGTGTGTTCAAGAAGTTATTTTACATCTTCTGTCTACAGTGGATGCCAGATGATCCTGCAGTTCACCACATTTGTGAGCATTCTGATTCAGATCTCAGAGGCTCAGGGCTGAACGGGGGACTGTTAATGAGAATGCCTAGCCATATGGTTAACCTTTTAAGTGATTAATAATATTAAAAAATTAGTGGTCAAAGCCATTGTGCTGGTTCATTTCCTATGTAGTAGAGTGTGATTCATGCCATGTTGCTGTCATTATTTAAGAGGAATAGAATATTAACTTGAAATCTTTTAATAAATACAGACATTTGCATGTTTGCTGAGAAAAACAAAACAGCACTTCAGCATTAAGGGATCATGGAGATGAGAACATACTGGTTTTGCCAAATGTGACAAACTTACTGTATGCACAACCTAGTAGTATTATGGCTGAGAGATTCCTTTGACAGGTTTGGTTATAAGCTGTTTCAGATGTGTGGGGTCTTTTGTTTCAGAAACATGTTTTAACACCAGCAAAGAGGGTTGTTCAATATCTATATTGTCTTTTGGTGTCTTCAATCTAATTCTTTGATTATATTTTTTCCCCTGGGACAGCTTTCACTGTATTTTCAAGGGAACTGGACTGACTAAGGATCCCTAAATCTAATCTCATGCTGTTTCAACAGATCCATTCCTTTTTACTTGATACCTCTATGAAATCTCCCTTGTACATTTTTATGTTCAAGTTGCAAGTCTAGAAGAAAGAAGAATCACAGCTATGAGTATGTGATTACTGTTTGCTGTTCACTTTATCAGTTAGTGGGGATGCTTGAGAATGGAGTTGGAGTAATTCCTCACCTTTTTGCAAGAAGGTGAGGAATTTTTTTTGCTTCCTAAATATTTGATGTACATATAATGAAGCAAAAGATCCTTAGGTTCCTCTGTTGTCACATTTGTGAGGTACATTTCCAGACTGGAAATTGCAATTCTGTGTCTTTAAAAATGGGTTAAGTCAGTGGTACTCGTTCTTTTGGCCCTAAGGGCTGGATAAGTGGCATAGGGCTGGTCTGTGGGCCGGATTGGGCCCTGGGTGCCAGGATTAGGCCTTGTGCTGCTTCCATCGGTCTCCATGCTGTCCTGACTGGCCCTATGCTACCCCACTTGATCCTAACTGCCCCACTTATTGCTGTGCTGTTGTGCACAATCTTGCTTGGCTTGTATCGTTCTATGCTGTCCTGCTTGGCCCCATGCTGCTCCATGCTTCTCCAGTTGGCCCTGCATGGTCAATCTAGCATGCAGGGCCATGGGCTCCTACCCAGGTCTGGAAATATGACAGCAGGGAGCAGTGGCAGCTAATTGCCACTCCCCCCACTGCCAATATATTGGACTCTTAGGGAGCTCTCTCAGCCTGATGACATGGCTCTGGAGGGTAGATCTGGCTGGCGGGCCAGAGGTTCAGCACCCCGGTTTAAATAAACTATTTATAATTTAGTTGTTAATTAGAATGTCATTCAGAGGATTGTTTAAAGATGATGTTACATTATATTATCCTGTATTGTCAGCTGTGTCATATGTAAGCCAGTTGTCAGTATTTTGTAACTGATTTCTACCTTTAATAAGTCAATATTTGCAGTAACGATTGTATCAGCATCTCCATAACATTTGTGTTGAAGGCAAAACTATTTTCAGTCATTTAAAAAAATAACACACATTTTTTTTCAAGCCTTACTATTTTTCTGTGTGTGTTTGATGTGCAAAATCTCAACATTTACTTGTGAGCTTAGCAGAAGTCACCCTTAATCACTTCCAGTGGTTGGCACCATACTGTGCCTTGTAAGAGTGTCTAGAAGAATCCTCTAGTTCCTTGTGTTCATTTAGAAGGGAAATTTTTTAAACAATCACTCTAACTTTGCAGGGTTCAAATGCTGCTTCTGACATAGCATTTAATGGCTTTTAAATTAACTATATAAATGCAAGCTGAGACATTATTTTCTTTAAGTTATTCTGTATACCTGATGTAATTGGTTACTTCCTGGCACCAGTAGAGTTTTTTTTAAGCTTCCTTTGTTGTTTTAAACTTTTCAGAAGTCACAAAAATTAGTAGAGCTGATGTTGGTTGAGTTGTAAATAATGTGCTGACTTTATGTTCTTGTCATCTGGGGAACCTGTTACTTTATGCTTTGTACCTTCAAATGTTCAGCCTCTTACCTCAACAAAGAGAATCAGAAATTTAGAGGACCAGGTAGATTTCAGCTAAGGCTCTGAAAAGATATTAGAATAAGCATCTATCTTTTACGTAGCCTCATACAAAGAAAGGGTTTCCAAAGTTATACAGCCAAAGCTATTTATTTCCAGAAAAATAACTGGTAATTTAAGGGGAGGAAGGAACAAATCTAAGGTGTTTTTTATTTAAATGAAATACTTGTTCAGTCAGCATGGGGGTTACAGCTGTAGATAATATAGCATGCATTTTATCCTGAGTACAGATGATATAGTCATAATTTCAATTGTAAATACTCTTTTTATCAACGGGCCAATGATAAAATCTCAATGTGAGCCACTTAGCTGGCAAAATAGCACAGCATGCACAGAAATCTACTTATGTGAGGCAACTCAGTACAGTGCTTGGTGCCTTCATTTAGACTGGATATTTCCACAAAAATATGTGGCTTCTGTCTATTTAGAAGTTAAGTAACAACTTTTGCTGCTTTTAAAAAAATATAGTGGAATATAACCATGAAGAGGCTCTGAGTTCCACACTTCACTGATCTCACAAGGATGTTCTGGGATGAAATCTCATCTTGCATGCTAACAACTCTAGCCATCCTCTCTCTTTCTCTCTATATTGAAGTCTTATACTGTGAGAAGCTCAGTTTGCTGGTCTTTGCTTTACCTCAAGTTGATTTTTGCTTTACTTCAAGCTCAGTACAGATACTAAGGCTCTACAGATGTTCAGTTTCTACCAGGAAAACTGCTGATCTCCTGGTGGAAACCACAAGTGTACATTCCAGCTTTATCTCCTGGAGTAAAAATGGCTTCTCTTGGAGGAAAAATAACCTGGAAACAACCAAGGTTAAACCACTCCTGTGAGAGTCTGTCCTGGAAGACTGAATGTGCACACTATCCCCTAGCTTTACTCCTTCTGAGGACCAGGAGGAGGGAAGCCAGGAGAAAGGCTCTCATGCTTGCCCAAGACTGGGGTCACTCTGGTTTGGAGAAGGCATGTGGGGCACCTCCAGAGTTTCTGGTATAAGAAGCAGGCAGGGGCTTTTCCACATTGCTCCCTCTCCTCAGTTCCATTGCTCGGGAGCCTTGCCACCAGGGCAAGATGCCTCTGTCTTGCTCTGCACTGCTCTAGACTCTTGGAGTCTTTCAGAGCCTTGCTGCAGAAGCTGAGGGCTTCCCCCTCCCCCGAAAATGCTTGCTCTTAGCTCCTTATTAATTTTTGACCATGGAAAAGTAATAGAGCAATTCCTTTTCTTTGTCAAGAACTCAGAAAGACCATAATAGTTCAGAAGGTTAATCGCACTATGGATTCTTATTTGAAATCTCTGGGTTTATTCCATAAATCATGTGTAGGTATTTGCACATGTAATAGTGCTTATATTAAACGGCACCCCATGGAATCCGTAAAGGGATCTCATGGCATTCCAGGGTGCTGCAGCAGCACCCTGGCTGAGAATCACTGCTCTAGCTGAAATTGAGTCCAACAAACTGACTAGAAGAGATGTTCTGGTGGTGTAAATTTGGGACTGAGAGTAATGTTCTAATCCTAGCACGGATCCTGACTTCCCTTGTCATCCTGATCAAGTGCCTTAGGAATTAAATTCTACTTTCTGTCAAACCACTTATGCCTGTAGGAGATAGCAGTGTTTCATGCATATAGGTGGGGACACCAGTAAGGATAGATTCTGGTCATTAACCTTTTTATGTTTGATTCTTTATGTGCCACAGGGAAAAAAAAAATAAAAGACTGATGGACTGAACTCTGAAAGGTGGAAAATATGCCAACTATTTTGTAGGAGGAAATAAAATGGATAAATGGGGAAAGAAAAGGTAGAGCAACTCTTTTTTGTATAACTGTACGATTAACTAAAAACTACTGCATTTTAGCTTCATTCAGTTTTATCTAAGCAAAGTGCTTTAGGTACTTTTAAGATCATGGAGCTGGAAGGGACCTCGTAAAGTCAGCTAGCTCAGTCCCCTGCTCAAGGAAAAATCATCCCTGACTAAATCATCCCAGGTAAGACTTCTTTTTTATTAGCAAAAAAGTCTGTAGGAGATCCATAGTGGCATGGCTTTGTTGGGAGATGTGGCTAGGTCAGCGTTTCTTATCTTTCCTGTTTCAAACTAACAAATGCATAGTGTGGTAGGTGCTGGGAAAGGTTTTCAAGCCATGTATTGTTGAACAAGCTTCTTTTTCTTTTTTTCTTTTCTTTTTCTTTTTCTTTGGTTTTAAAAGACCTGCTTGGTCTTGAGCAGAAATGACAGAACAGACTTGGTTAGCACTGCAATTGGGAACAATTATTTCTGTGAGAAATGTCAGAATGATCAGTAATCATGAAAGGCAGCTCTCTGACTAACTGCTTTCTAGGGAAGGTATATATACAGTGTTCCACTAGTAATCCTTTGGAAGGTTATAGTACACACATCCACACCCACACACACCCATACCCCCCACATACCCACACACACACCCTTCTGAAACACAGGCATTTTTCTTTTCTTTTGGGCTGTTAACTAAAATTTGGACTGGCTGTACTATGGCTTATTAACAAAATTGCATTAGTTTTCCTTTATGAGCAAAAGCATTTTAAAAATGATCATGAAACCTGGACTCCACCTTTTCCTTTAAGCTGATCATTTGGAGAACTTTAGTTTGTTAATACAGGGATGATTTATCTGTGATAAGATATCTGTCTAATTGTCTTTGATAAATGGTACCAGGTCTACAACTTCTTTCTTTGAAAATCTCTCCCACATAACTTAAATGTTTGAGTTGTAATCAGTAATATGAAATAAGTTGTGACATTTTTGTATCAGTTATAAGTGAGAATAATTCAGAAGCATCACAGTAGGATTGGATTTATTTGAATTCATTCTTTAGGTTAATTTTGAACATTACTTAGGCTTTTGAGGTCTTTTACTTTATGGTAATTGGAAATCTAGATTTAGAGGAGACCTTTATCTTCTGTGTACAAGGGAATGAAGGTGAAGAAATGACATAACACAGACAGACTAAATAAGAAATAAGATTACATTTTAACATTGAATACAGTTTCCAGGAAAAAAAGCTGGTCTACCTTCTTTTTTCTTTCTTTCCTTTTTCCCCCTTTCCTTTCCTACTTTTCCTTTCAAGGTAATTGATAAAGTTCTGCCTGACAGGTTGTTGAACATCTTATCAAAAACGGTTGTACTTCCTCTGTTTGCCAGTCAGTTGCAATACAAACTTCAAAATACATGTTAGAACTATAAGAGGAACTGTAAGAGAGTGCTTTTTTTTTTTTTTTTTTTTTTTTTGCCAAGCTGCTCATTTCAAGTGATTTAACTTCTTAACTGTGTCCAGTTATCAGAAATCACTCCTGTTAAGGTACTTATGGAATTATATATTATGTTGATAAGGGAATTGTTTTATATATATCTTCTAGTTCTTCCATTGACAGCCATATATATAATATAATTTGAAAGATAACTTGTTACTTTTCAACTCTTTGTTTCCATGAGTCTGACTTTAGGGTATTTGTTACTTACTGGTAAGTAAATAAGAAGTGAATGGTAGCAAATTAACCAGAAAATAACTTACTATTTGAACATAAAAACACATTTATTAATGAGAGAGCTCAAATCTGGCTTTGAATTTGTTAGAATTAAAATCTGTTCCTAAGTGTTTTTTCTTCCTGCAGACTACATGGCTAAAATTCCAGTGTGAATATCCTAAAAACCTGTATTTCTCCATCAATATTCATTGTTAAGTGCATGTCCAAAGTTTTATTGATATTGTGCATTATGGCACTAGAGCCAATTGTTCTTGCCTCGTATGATAGATCAATAGAGTCAGATCTAATTTAAAGAAGATTTTTGCCTAGGTTCCCCAACACAGATGGAAGATTATTTTTTGATCCATTGCAAAGGAGCTATTCTTATTGCCTCAGTAAAAAAAGAGAGAGTTACTAAATTCTTGGTAGCATATCCTACCATAATAGCTTCCATTTCTGGCTGTTAAGTACAAGAAAGTTTGATGCCCTGATTGCAAGAAGGCTACTTTGGAAGCCAAAGATTTAACTTTTTTACTTATGTCCTTGTCAGTGAGATAATTATGGCTCTAGGTGGTGACCATGTTGAGATATTTGTTACTTTCTGTGTAGGAGGTCTGATCTGAACGTGATAAGGTTTTTTGATATAATCATTATTAAGAGTATTCATCTAACTATCATGCATGTTTAATGGACAGAGTGTGGGAGTAAACATAAACTGAACCATCGATGTCTAATAGGAATAAACTTGATGGAATAAATTCCAGTAAGTTGGTAGAAAATATTTATCTTTTCTGGTTTTATAATTATATTTGTCTGAAGCCCTTGAAAACTGTGCAAATTGGAAAGCTTGAAGTTTATTTATTTATTAATGCATCCAGATTCTTTCCAAAGCAAAGTAGAGATAATGAGTGTTTGGGGTAGGGAAAGATGTGCCAATAATATTTAACAGGCTAATAGGATTGATAAGGCTTCAAGTACCTGAAGGGGAATTATAGAGAGAGGGTGATAAAGTATTATCTGTGACCATAGGGGACAGGACTAGGAGCAATAACCTGAAGCTGCAACAGAGGAAATTTAAATTGGAGATTAGGAAGAACTCTGAAAGTGATCAAGCACTGAAACAGACTACTTAGAGAAGCTCTCAGTACCATGAGATTGAAAGACATGAAACATCATAGTTGAATTAGTGGCCATCATAAATCATTGAAGAAATACCAAAAATTCTTTAGTATTGGTGTTGACTTTTGGGCAGCACAATACCTATGATTTAATCTCTCATTCAAATTCAAAACTGCAGTTTTTCTCAACATTTACTTTTAAAGAATGGCATTCATACTAAGTCCCTGACAAAGAGACAGCAGCTGTGTCCAGATGAGCAGTGGTGTGCGATTTGGGGTGCTACAAACCTCTTTAGGGCATTACAAGTGCAGATGGCAAACATTAAAATGTGCCCTGCACTGCAGATTTGTAGTGTGTGGTCAAAATTTGCTACTAGGATTTCCTGATAGCAAAAAAACAAACAAACACATGGAACAAAAAGCTGTGCAACACACACACAACAAGCATGTGCCAGCCTATATGGAGGCTGGGCCATCCAGAGCAACAGTCTGGCTGCCAGTCAGGCCTCTGTGCTGCCCAACCTGTGCCCCTGCTGCTCCAGGCCACCAGTTAAGTCTGCTGGCCCCAGGCTTCAGCTCTCCCTGGCTGAAGAGCTGGGAGGAGCTGGGCAAGGACAGATTGTCCTGAAATGCCCCTGCATGTTTGGGCGCACCCCAAGTCATTCCTTCTGTATAACATTATTCATGACATTACCATGTATGACCAAATAGGCTATTTGACCTGAGTTCTTGTGGGGAACACTTTGGGGGACTCAGTGTGAGCATGTTTTGCTGTGATTCATAAGGATCATAAGATTCATAAGGATCTCCATCCCCGCACATTTTCAAGAGCAGGTTGAACTGGGATGGTTTAATTAGGGAAGCTTCTGCAATGAGCAGGGGGCTGGACTAGATGACCTTGTGAGGTCCCTTCCAGCACTACCTTCCTGTGATCCTACGATAAAGTTCAACTCATAGTTATAAACATAGTGAACTCAGTTGTGCCACTGCTGAGTCTCAGCTCCCATAGGAATAGGGTAGAAGTGTAGCAGTGGAACACTGGTGCCCTGGAGGCACTGTGCTTTGGAAGCCTTAATGCCTTCTGGAATTGGGTGGCAGTAGAATCGAGAATGAATGCTGTACTTCCTCACCCTGTGTATTTGTCCTGCTCCTTGGTGAAGGTGGGGTTTAGTCCTGTTCACTGTTCATTCAAAAGTACCCACTTTAAGCAACACTGGACAGTCTCCTATTTTGCACATTGGAGCACTGGGGGAAATAGTTCTGTGTCCTGGCTTCAGTATTATCTTATCCCATATCCAGTTCTAGTACAATTGCAATAGCAAGATCTTGCTGTATACTACTTCCTCTTATACATTCTCCAGAGAAGGCATTGCATGTTTTTAGAAGGATTGTTCTCTGAAATGGTTCGAATTATTTTTCTCTCCTGTTAGTTTCTTTTAAATGGTAATTAAGTTTACCTGATTGCTTCAATTCTATCATTATAAACTAGATCTGTAGTAAAAAGAAATAACACTTATGCTGTGCAAATTGTATAACTATAGATTTTGGTTGCAGAGTCATTATGCAGTTACTAAAAAAAAAAAAATCAATGCTTTTTTTGATCTGCAACATTCAAACCTTTCTAATAGTCTTTAGAATTTACTCCTATGGTTTAATACGTTTAGATTAGAGCAGAGTTGTCCTGATCATGCCCCTTGTAAAGTAACCTTCTGTTTGGACAGTATCTTTTTTTTTTTACCCAGCTGCATCAAATATTGTAGTTTGGTTTGCCTGGCTTTTACATTAACATCAGTATCATGGGTACCATTCTGTGTAGTTTCAGAGGATTTGGATGATTGGACTGGTTGATTTATAAATTATAATGGGACAAATGAGGTCTCCGTAATCAATGATAATGGGTCGTTATTAAAAAACATTTCTTTTGAAAATCGTTTTGAAGCTTAGAATGATTTATTGGAATGATGCACTTTGATATGTCTTGGATGATGAAGGCCTCTTATGATTTGTTAGATCTGTCTAGTAGAGGTCCACTGATTATATCAAAGAGATTAATTTTACTCTGGATGGAATATTTCATTATGGGTATTCCAGTATGGATAATTTATGAATTAAATTTTTAAAAATTATTTTTAAAATTATATCTAAAAATACATATGCGACTTATTATATTGTTGGGATAACCTTTGTCAATGGAGAGATGATTTGTGACTAGTTACGAGTGCCAGAATGGCTCTCTTGAAATGACTGTGTTTGATAATAAGAAATGTCTTCTCAATACTCCCACTTGTTAATCAGTTTGTCATAATCCTCAGTCCCTCGATACGATTACGGTCATGATTCTGAGCAACTCTTTACCTCTTACAGGTTTGAGTTCATAATACATTTGAGAGAGTGACTGAGGCTGGAAAACTTAATGGAATCAATGAGGTCTTTACACAGGATTCCTTTTCCAGAGGTATTCTGGCCACTTTGTTAACTAAAAATGCAGGACCAAATACAACAAGCTGTAAATCTAGAAAGACCCAGACACTAGTATGTGTTAAGCCACTTACAGCTTTGGAACGTGGTGTCACGGATCACATCTCTTTCAGGGGAACCTCAGCCTCAGGACTTCCCAGAAGAAACCTTATTTGGTCTTCCTTTCCTGAAGACCCCCTGAAGCCAGCCCTGGTAGTCTCAAAATGGGCAGGCCTCTGGCTTTAAGATCCTGGTAAGGGTACAGTTTCTGAATCAGAATTTCCTAGACCTTAAATCGGGGGCAGGCAATTATTTTGGGCACAGGGCCGCTTGCTGAGTTTTGGCAAGCCATCGAGGGCCGTATGACAGGCAGCTTAGGGCAGATTAATATTAATTTTCTAAATTTTTTTAAGGCCCCATGGGCTGGATAGAATGGCCTGGTGGGCAGCATTGTGCCCACCCCTGCCTTAAATTCTGGAGGCTGTAAATGGGACAGGGGGAAAACCCTGGTCATACCCTGTTCACTCTCACTTTTGGCATCTACTCAGCCACTGTGTGACCTAGGATACTGGGCAAGATGGACCTATGGTCTAATCCAGTAAGTGGCAGTTCTTATGGCTTCCCTGTCAGTTCATAGCACCCCCACCTCAGAGAGCTCCTTCTTTTTGGTTAGCTTCCAGAGAGAGGGTTGTTGGTTTTTTTCCTTTGGAAGGAGGGGCATATGATCAGAGGCTTAATGTCCCAAACAGCACAGTAGACTGCTCAGCTCCAAACAAACCGTCTTTATCATGCCACTGTAGATCCCTTTGTCCTTCCTCAGACTCAACTCTACCCTTCCTGGGACTACTCTATTCCCACTCCCCCAACTTTTTTTAAAGCCTCACTCTTTCATCAGCAACACTTTCAACAACCATTACAAAACTATAGTAGTCATTATGCAGATTAGAAGTCATACAGTAAAATTAAACATACTGTCATGGGGAACCAATCAGGGAGCAGTCTCTGAAAACTGCTGCAAGACCCAGCCTACCGTCTTCCCCTGGGCTGAAAAAGACATCCAAGTTTCCTACCTATGAAACTATTTACAGCAAAACAGGATCACATTGACCTCCACCAGCGTTCCCCACAAGAACTCAGCCTACCTTAGCCTCTTTAGTCCCATCACACATGGTAATGTGATAAAAAGTGCTACACAGAAGGAATTACTCTATCTCCTTGTCAGGGAGTTGAGTATAAATGCTATTGCTTAAAAGTGAACTTTGAGAAAAGCTACAGTTTTCAGTTTGAATGAGAGATTAAACCATAGGTATTGAGCTGCCCAGAAGTCAACATCATTACTAAAGAATATAAGGTATTACTTCAGTGATTTATGATGGCCACTGTCATTCAAGTATGATGCCTCATGTCCTTCAAACTCGTGGTACTGAGTACACTTGCCTACAAAACAATGTTCTTTTAAATTGCTAATAATTTTTTATGGGTCAATTCTAATAAATCTCATAACAGGCCAGTATCATTCACAGTTTAATAAATATGAATAAGCTGGCAGTTCTTGCAGGTTAGCAGGTTTCTTTAAAGGCCCATTTTTTATTTGTGTCAAAAGGTCTGCTTTCAGATGAGGCTTTGCTTGAATTAATCTGCCAGGAGGATAGCAAATACTTTAGTTACAGAGAAGAAAATAAGGATGCCTAAAACTCCATTTATATGGTAGCCCCAAAGAGTGGCATAACCAGGGCATAGTAACCAGGGCAACCACCCTGGGTGCAGTCTACACATGTCCCTGGGACCCTAGGGCCACTGGGTCAGGCCCCTGATGCTCCCAGGGCTTCAGGGATCTGATTGTGCAGAACAACAGACCTATGTCCCTCTGGGGGACTCCCCATTTGCAGATGTATGCTGCAGGAATTTCTATGATGCATGTATCTTGTTACTGTGCCCTGAATCAAGGTGCACTGAACCAGTCCGAACTTAAGGCACAGCAGAGAGATGCATGCTTTATGTAAAATCCCCTGCAGTGAGTCCCTATGGGGCCTCTCCAGCTTGCAGATGCATGCCCCAAATCAAGGCATGGCAGCTGATAAGGCAACCTGATTCTGCTTGCAAGGGAATTCCCATGGCACACAATAAGCAAACAGATGTCCTCCCATTTAAGGTGTCATAAACTATGACTACCTTTGGTTGTGGTGACATGTTTAGGCATATGGAACATGACAGTGGGCTAGGCTGTCTGTTTGCTCATATGACATAACATTTTTGGTTACACAGACTGGGTCTGTTTACACTCTATTAAGCCCAGTGCCAATATTCTTACACAATTGAAATGCCTCATCAGTGGCTGCTGATGACTTTCAGCAGTAATTGTGCATGTTGAATTAAAGTGTCTCATATCTCCTGAGTTCTGTGTCAAAACCAAGAGAAAATCAAGCAAAGTCAAATGACTTGCACTCAGAGGAAAACAATGTCTTCATTCAACATTTTGGGCTAAGTACAGGCAGTCAAAAAGCCTGAGGCTGAACTGATTTAGTCTTTGCAGGTTAGTCTAAACTGCAGAGATTAAACTGAAAAACAACTGGACACACGTTCATTTTTGATTCAGGAAATGCAGCCATATGTCTGCACTGAGGTCTCTGGGATTTGTGGTCCAGAATTACAGCAGCAGGACTCTGTAGGGTTGCTCATTACTTTCTCTTCTGCTTCCAGGTGCCTCTGGGATGTGTAGTTCACAGTTGTAGTCAGCAGTAAGTTTTTAGCAGAGCAGCAGCTCAGGAAGGGAAGTTTAACCCCCTACCCTAGCCCCAGACCTCAGCCGGTCCCTGCCCCCCTGCCCTCCCCTCCCCTCACACAGCACAGCCCAGGGGTGGAAAGAATGCTGGGATGCTGGGGGACTCAGATGTAACTTGAACTAGGAAGGGGTCTGGGATAGAAGTTTCATAAACTGATTTGACCCAAATCAATTAAGTTTGATGCTACATTCAATCAGGCTTATCTTAAACCAGTTTCAGCCATTTTGAAACTGGTTTATGTGCACTGAACTTTTGTTCTGTTACAGGTTTAAACCAGTTTCTGATCACTTAAACCAGTTTATGTGCAACTTCTGTCCCTAGCTCTGGAGACTGCAGGCTTGTTGGATCATTTCTTAGGCCCTTGCTCAAGCTGACAGGAAGGGGTAACTGAGGAATTATAGCAAAATCATTGACCCACCACCGACTGCTACTCCCTCTTCTTCCACAGATGGGACAGCCAGGGGGCAGAAAGGAAAAGGAAGCCATGGGAATCAAGCCCCCAGCAAGCATGATGCATTAACTTGTGGCCTATTTTAATCATCAATAGCTCCAGAGCTACTTCTCTGGTGCCTCTTTCCCCCCACCTCTTCCACTATTGCACCAACCATGTAATCTCAGGAATTTGTGGTCTGCATATATTGAAACTTCCATAAGCTATAGCCACTAGGAATATATTAGATTCTAAGGAATCAAAATAAGTGAAAATATTCAGTTTCATAATATCAGTAATGTTTTAATGTGATTCCACAGTTTGAAAGATGTTGGTGATTCCGAGAATTGAACCAAAAAATTACTAAAAAAAAAATCCCCAAACAAAAACCGTGTTCACCTTTTACTAACTTTTATGGTACTATAACATTTTTTTATCCCCAAAACTTGTATCTTATCTGTAATTTCGGTGCGTTGTCTCCTTGAGATTGTCTTGCCTGATACTACGTGTTCTGAGGAAGACCACTATTATGAAATGTTATCTTTACTCTGTTGTCCATGCTTATCCAATAAGGAGCTTTCTTTGCATTACATATTCCATTTCTTTGCATGGACCTGGTTTGTGAACATCAGTTTACTGTTGGGGGATGAGAATCCTTTCTCTTGCTATAAATACAGTAGTGTTTTTTGCCTCTACTGCAGCGATCTAAAGGGACATTGTAAATATGTGTGCGCATTGTAATAAATACTTTCATGATCATAGTAGTTATCAAAACAAAGAGATTATTTGAGCCATTGCATTCTAAATTACTTTTTATTGTCTGACCCTGCCAAAGGACAGATCCCATTGGATCTTTTACTGGGAGACCTCAGGCCACCTTTCTTCTCAATGACCTTTTGGTCCTTTGGGACTCTATATCACTTTAAGTACAGCAGCTGACTTGGCTGCTGGCTGAGGTTAGCTGGGAGACCTGTAAAATACTGGGAGAGCCCTCTTAATGGAGCTGTGTTATTTGTAGTCAATACGTAATGAACTATAATGTCACATAGGAGGAACCTTCTTGTAGTGATTCAGTTTTATACTGTAAACTCAAGTGGGAAAGCAGCACAAATTTGATTCTTTTACTTTTTAGATCACATTAGTAGCACATAGCATTTTACAAGGGAGACGGGGGGGTGGGGTGGGGTGGGTTGGGGGTGGGGAAGGGTGGAGAGTATCACTGTGGCTTTTGAACAAGTGAATTTTCCTACTTCTGCCTGAAGCCATACATTCTGAATGAAACCAGGATGTATTGATTTGCTGCAACAACCTATTGACCTCCATATGCTTTATGTCTGAGTCTCCTAAAGAGGCTGCATTTTGTTGTTGTTGTTTCTTGTTCTTCTGACTTGCATAGATTACACAAATAGCACTGAGTTCCTTCCTATTGCAATCATAAATTCTTGGACTTAGATTTTATTTTTAAAATATTTTTGTTTCCCCAGGAACCCTTTTTTAAAGTCAGGATTTAGCTTCAGGTTGTGTTAATGTTTTGACACTTCCTAGTTTTGTGCGTTATTTCAACTGCTACACAAATTCTCGAGCATCTTGTTGTGTCTCAACACATGCTTAATTTTGTTATGTAGAAAGCATTCAACCTGAAAGGTATTGTTCAACTTAATGAGCTGATTACTATATTGTGATTCAAGTGGATGGTTATAGGATCACATCCGAGTTAACTAGACGTATTTTCTTCTTGTGAAAATGAATGATGTGCTTTCTATTTTCCTCAAGTAATTTGCATTTAGTTAATTCTACAGCTTCATTTGTCATTTTCCAAATTTCAGTTACTTGTGCCTAGTACATGCCTTCTGTTTGTTAAAATTGTTTTTAGCATTGACTCTTTTTAAAGTCAGCTCATTTAAAAAGAGTATTTAGACATCCCATATTATTTACTTTAGAATTCTTGTATTAGATATTGCCAAATGTAAACCATGAAGGAAGGCTGTTCCTTTGGATTGTTTTTCTCCTGACCATACAATTTTGAGCTAAATCTTGCCAAGAATTGTCAGTCATGTACTTATAACTTAAAAAGTCACTTGGACTCTATGTTATGCAGTAACAACTATAGATAGTACTATGAATGAATAAATGCTTCAGAACTGTTGTCCTTTCATTTTTATTGGATTTTCAGTTGTAATTCCACTGTAATTCATGAAGTCAATTTTATGTGTAAGTGGCTTAAAATACTCTCTTACTGTCCTTGTGGTGCAACATTATTTAAAACGGATAGAAAATGCACCAAATAGGTTTTGTACAGTTACATAAAACAGTTCTAGTGTATGAGGTCACATTCCTCGAGCGTCATGCACTAAATGCATTAGAACATTCTCTTTCCCTGTTTTGTACTTCTTTATGAATTTCATTATATGAAAGAGTATTTTGAAGTAAGTTCTCTTTCAGTACTGTTGGTGGTAAGCTTATTTTATCTCTAAACGATTAGCATAGAGGTATTTGCATGATGGCTTACACTGGCAGATTTAGAGTTCTGGCATTCGGTTATTAAACCTTCTTATGTGATCTGTAGTTTTCATTATAAAATTCCATTTCTGTAACCAACATTAGGAGTAATGTTATTTCTAATGATGGTGGTAGTAATCATGAAAATTTAAACAGTAATATGTAATAAATAGCACAATTCTAATGGTTTATGAAGCATTGTTGGCACCTCTCACACCTAACAACATCATTCAGTGTCTACAGGCCCACAATACTTGCAAAGACTTTGTTAAATATTTGGCAAAGCAGCACCTAGTTGAGTGTCTGGGGATTTTTCTCTTCTGTTTTTGGAAGATTTTGCAAATATTAAAATGTATTTTCATACGAAGGAGCAACAAGAAAGTTTTACTGATAGGTTTACAGTTAATGTTGAAGAGCCAATTTACATGCTAGCCAAATGGTAGATGGTCTGCTTCAATATTTTTACATCGTTGTACAGAGAAATTCAGTACGTTTCACCTGAAACTACACTTACATTTCTTCAACTTATATAAAATATGAAAGCAATAGGTCTTGCTTTGACATGTATAAGTTCTGTGTTGTAAGACATATAAATGTAAATGAGAGGTACATATTTTAATACCTGGCTATAAGACACATGAGTTTAGATATTTTACACAAACTGGGGTGAGTCCTGGAATCACAGGTCCCAGGTTTTACCCAGCCAAAAAACTGTTTAACACTGGAGAGGCCCCACCTGCTGTGGATATAAGGGTTATTCATGACCATTTTGAAGCCCCGTTACATTGCCAGAGGTGTGGAAAGAGAGCGTAGTTAGTTATAAAGAAGAATCAAGACCATAACCTTGCGTGTCCCACAGGACGGAAGTGGGATCCTTTAAAACAAAAGTTCAGTAGAAATACCTGCAGGCCGTATGTAATCTCATGGGGTTCAGCCTTTCTTTTTATTTTTAATATTTTTTTCAATAAATGGTTTATCCTGAAAAGGAAAAAAAAATGGGTTTATAGACTGAGTTCAAGCAAACCAATCTATATTTTAGATCTTTGTAGGATCCACTGTATCCCGTCAATAAGTTTAATATTGGTCTTTTTTTAAAAAGGGAGAAACTCTTGGAATGATGATAATGATAAATGAGCTGATAGTTTAAAAATGTTAGGGCTGACTTTAGTGGGTCATCGTCAAAGCTAGCAGGCTTCAAATTAAGATTCTTAAAGCTGTGATATGGTTTGAGGATGCACACTGCATTGCTCCCTTACTATGCCCACCTGCTTTGTTCTTGTCATTAAGGAAGTAAAGAAACCTACTCTCAGAAATGCTCACAGAGGAAGGGGCAGATCCTCAGTGACATGAATTGTTACAGCCTCATTGATTTAACTATCCTAGTTGCACTGCACACCAGCTAAGGATCTGTCTCAGGGTTGGTTTTGGTAGCGAGACTCTGTTAGCCAAGAAAGTGCCAGGGTAGGAGTGGTTGAGTTAGGTGCAGTGGGTATGTAGAGGTTGACAAAACAAGCACTTATTTTCACGCAATTTCCAGCCATATTCAGCATGCAAGTTGTTCTGCTGCTGGCTTTGCTGTGGATGCCCTTTATCCAAAGGCTTTGCCCTAGGATTATTATAGGCCTAAATACATCATTGGCTTTATCACAAAATCATAGAATCATAGAAAATTAGGGTTGGAAGGGACCTCTTGAGGCAATCCAGTCCTCTGCTCAAAGCAGGACCATACCCAACTAGATCATCCTAGACAATGCTTTGTCTACCCGGGTCTTAACAGCCTCCAAGGATAGAAAGCCCATAACCTCACTGTACCAGTGTTTTACTACCCTCCTAGTGAGAAAATTATTCCTACCATCTAACCTAAACTTCCCTTGGTGCAACTTGAGACTGTTGCTTTTTGTTCTGTTATCTGTCACCACTGAGAACAGTTTAGCTCCATCTTCTTTTGACCCCCCCCCCCCCCTTTCAGGTACATGAAGGCTGCTATTAAATCCCCTCTCAGTCTTCTCTAGATTAGTGTTTCTCAACCCGTGGTATGTGCACTCCTGCTGGTACGCAAGACGCGAGCAGGGGGTACATGGGTGCTGCATTTTGGTCTTTTCCTGCTCAGGTTGGAAGTTCTGGCTGCCGCCCCTCCTGCTGTGTCCAGTGCACTGGGGTTTTCACTCCCCAGTGTCAGTGTGCCAGGGGATAGGGAGGGAGGCCCCGCGCAGGCTGTTTTGCCCCGGGCTGCGGTGGAAAAACCACAAGTGCCACAGTGGGACTTCTGGTTTCGCTTTTGCCTCGTCAATAGTCAGGGAGTATGTAAGGTACCAAAGATTGAGAACCACTGCTCTAGATAAGCCCAGTTCCCTCAGCCTCTCCTCATAAGTCATGTACCCCAGCCCCCTCCTCATTTTTGGTGCCCTCCGCTGGACTCTCTCCAATTTGTTCACATCCTTTGTATGGTGGGAGACCCAAAACTGAACACAGTACTCCAAATGTGGCTCCACATCTGCTGGAGTCACAGAGGGGAATGATCACTTCCCTTGATCTGATGGCGAAACTCCTACCAATGCAGGCCAGTTTGCCATTTTCCTTCTTGGCAACAAGGGCACACTGTGGGCTCATATTCAGCTTATTGCCCACTGTAACCCCCAGGTCCTTTTCTGCAGAGCTGCTACCCAGCCAGTCAGCCCCCAGCCTGTACTGGTGCATGGGATTGTTTTGTCCTAAGTGCAGGACGTTGCACTTGTCCTTGTTGAACCGCATGAGATTTCTTTTGGCCCAATCCAATTTGTCTAAGTCATGCTGAATCCTAACCCTACCCTCCTGCATATATCTACTACTCTCCACAGCTTGGTGTCAGCTTCAGACTTGCTGAGGATGCACTCTATACCATCTTCCAGGTCGTTGATAAAGATATTGAACAAAACGGGCCTCAGGACCAACCCTTGGGCCGCTCCACTTGATACCAGCTGCCAACAAGACATTGAGCCATTGACTACTACGCTCTGAGCTTGATGATCCAGCCAGTTTTCTATCCATCTTACAGTCCATTCATCCAGCCGTTACTTCCTTAACTTGCCTGTGAGAATGTTGTGGAAGACCGTATTGAAAGCTTGGATTTTTGGGCTAAATCCTGCCAACAGTTGATGCTCTCTGTATTGCCCGCCAAGTAATCATTGCAGATTCTGGTGGCCAGAGTTTGCCTTTTGAAGTAAACTTTCATTTCTAATGGTGTATTTTTAGTGCAGTGAAAGATAACAAATTGATAGCTCTGGTAATTGATGTCCTTTGTCAACAGAGCACAATGCTTCGGCAGCATTGTAGGTATCCTCAGATCCTTCTTTCAATGTGAATGAACCTTGAGCCAGTACTTCATTATCCTCATCCCTTTGTTCCTTAATGCCCCTGCTATCATCAACCAACAAAGCTCTGAAGTGCCAGGGTCCTAGCCATATGATGTGGATTCCTATCTATTTGAATCTGCAGCAATACTACAGATGAATCAGTTGGAAAGTGACTGCTTTGTAGTTACTGTCTTTTATTCATTTGAGCCATTTAAAATGAAACTATCCTATCTGGATTTGTGTATGTGTTTGGATACGCAACAGAATGTATATCTGCACCAGCCTTTTCTTTTAAGGTTCCTTTCATCCCTGTTTTCTGAGTTGCATACAACAAAGTGATACAAAGAACTGCAGTCAAATCTTGTTATATTTCACAAAATGCCACCTTAAAAACATTACCCATACCACCGGAAATGTACCACTGACTGAGAATAATCTTGTTTAAGGCTATTCTGGCATATAATAATTTTACTAGCATTTCAAATAGCCATAATGGATAAGAAGCAAGTGAAACTGTCACAGGGCTCACAGAAGGCTGACATGCATAATAACTATAACAGAAGTATTTCACAAATGATAGATTTGTTTTTTTTTATTAAAACTATTATTGCATTTTTGACTCACCAGAAAGTTTATTTGAAGCATTTTTCAAGTTAATATTGTGTGATATACAGGAAGCATTGATAATAGGTAGAGCAATTCATCATATGTGTGCTCTTACTTTGTTTCAAGTGGAAATGATTTCAAATCAAGTAACTTCCTTGTAACCAAACTTCAGGTGTCAGGTTTCCTGTTGAAATGAGAGCAAAGGCCTCATATGAAAGCAATCTGCATATGTTGAATCTGAAGTATTAAGACAGGCAGGGTGTGTGCGTGTGTATAGGCTTTTGTTTCAGGATTACAGTTATTTTTGCAGTTGAAAAAAATCTATTTAGTAACTGAATATCCTAATTTCCTTCTGAGGGGAAGGAAATGGATTGAGTCTATAGTGCAGTTAGGGGCTTATGGACCAGGATTTTTGCAGTTGTTAGAGGTACTACCGTTTTGCAGCAAGGGAGGCCTCCAGGAAGTGGGAGTGTGCTTAGCTTCTGAGCAGCCTGCAGGGTGGTGGAAGGGAGGATGCTGATTAAAATAATAAACAAATGCTGGGAATAGATTACTGCTCTGGTGTTAAAGTAAGATCCCCTGTGAAGATTTCAGAGGCTGCAGCATCATCCTTGGTTGAAAGTTTTTGAAAGAGAGGAAATACCAGTTTCTTGCTTTTTTTTTTTTTTTTTTTAATGGGACTTAAGAGCTCTTTTGCACTACAGCATCCCCTAGGCAAGGCTGACATAGGGAAATGGACTGAAACTGGCATGGTCATTACCGTAGCAACACAAGACTGTTGGTGCCTGGGAGAGAGCAAGAGAGAAAGGGCTGGCCTTCTGTCTGCTATTTTGGTGATACCTCTTCTTCTGAACAAAGTCTGCTTCAGCCAATTTTGGTCTCAATTAAAAAAGCTGGCCTTTATTTTTTTTTTCCTACTCAGAAACAACTTTTTTGGGGGTAAAATCCTTCTGAGTGGAAAAAACCTGGAATAGTTTGTTGTTTTTTTGGGTTTTTTTCAACTTCTGCACGCCACGAGAATATAGCTTCTTTTGTTGTGTGTAATTGAGACCAAACGCTGAGCTTGAGGGCCAGCAGGTTATTACTGAGGCGAGGGAAAGGGAATCCTGGGCTGCCGGCGGAGAAGAGGAGAGCATGCCAACCTCATGGAACCTGCTGAACAGAACGAATAGCTGCCATTCGCATTGAAGCACCCAGCCCCTGAGAGCAAGTGAGTACTGTGGGGCCTCAAAAATGTTACAGTATAAGCTACAACCGGAGGAATATGGTACCAGGGAAAGGTATGCTCAGGATTTTCCAAAGGGTTGCAAAGGAGCATAGCTAAAACAAGAAAACCAATGCTTTTTGGAGTCTAGATCTGGCTTGGAGGATCTTTACCAGAAAGATGTAGGCTTCAAGGGACACTTAACCATGATTGGCCTGAACTTCAGCTTATGGGAGTTGCTGACCATATTTGAAAAGGTATGGAGGCAAGTTTCAAGTACTTTTATTTTATTTTGTTTTTCTTTAAATAACAACCAAGCAAAAGGGCAGGTCTGGCTAATTTGACTAGCTTCTGTCTCTGTCGGTTCATGACCCTCATAACTGTGAGTACCTCCCAGCTATTTACATGTAGTCTCCTTTTTCGCATCCCCCTCAGCCTTTGCAGTTGATTGTGTAATATTTACTCGTATCACCTTCTTTTGATTTAAAAAAATAAATAAATAGCAGAAGTCTTCAACAGAGCTCAGCAGGGGGACTTCTCATGGTGCTTTTGACTTCACATTTGACATTCAGAGAACATCTCACACTTTCTTTTGATTTAGCCAACATTTATTGTAGTTTTTAACAGTAAATTCACTACTATCCCTACCTCTTTGTCTTTATTCCTCTTATCCCAACCTAGTTGTTTTTTCCACTTCCAGGAACCTGACGACAGTAATGCTGAGTGGCAGGATTCTTAGTTTTACTGGTGTATTGGTTAGGGTGTGTGGGAGTCTGCTAAAACACATGGCTTTCACCCTAGTGTCAGCACCTGTGTTGAGACCTGGGACATATGTTTACTTAACCAAATCCTTAGCTTGGATTCCCTTATGATATTTTCCCTCTGTCTTTTATCTTGTGGCATGTATGTAATAGGGTCTCTGGTGCTCTTCATGGCTAGAGTTGGGTGCGTGAATAAATATGTTAAGGTGTTCACTATGCTCTGCAGGGCAGGGGAAAAAACCAGATACCCAGATCTTAAAACCAGTAAAACCTGCTCTTTTCCTTTGTGCAGTTTTTTGTTACAAATAAGTAGTGGCCACTGCAACAACTACATTTTGACGATTCAATACCAAATTAACTGCAAACTATTCACAGAATGCAGTGAAGATGCCATTTGTCTGTGGTGGGGGGAGGGAATTTTAAAAACGATTTCATATCATCCAAAATCAGCAGTAGCATGATGCAGAGAAATTTGTTATTTAGTTGTTTCTTCAACTAACCTACCTTCAACTGCAGTCTCATCTGAGAATGAGGAGGTACTTTTCAAAGACAGAGACAGATACTGTCCATCAATGAGAAAGAGATCAACAAAAAAGGGTCTAACTGCAGTAGCTACTACAGCAGATGAAAAAACTTTATGACAACTATCTGTTGATTTGTGTATGTTCTTTTCTCTCAATAGGTATGTAGTATATATAGCATGAATTATTCACTGTGCAGAGCCGCCTGCAAGAATCAGTAGTTGTCGGCAGTAGCTGGATTTTTGTGTTGTAATTGCTGCTGTTAGTCCTAAAAGCTTAGCTCAGGTGCCAGAGGTTAGTAAGGTGTATCCTTCTTGGTATCTGAGTCTCTGGGCTATTTAAAGACAAGGATAGAAAGTAGCTCTCTTACCAGTGCTGCTGTCTTTCCTTTATATCACATAGAGCCCCGGTGTCTCCAGATTTCTCACACTTCAATATGTTTTAAATATGCAAGTGGAAGACATTCAATCTTTTATTCTCAGTAAATGAATTGATTGCAGCAGTTTCAGACAAAAGACAAAATTTATGAATCTCAGCAGTTCTGCACTTCTTTACCTAAAGTCACTTATATCCTTTTATCTTTTGTGTTGGATCTTCTAATATGATATCGGAGAATACCCTGGCACTGTAGAAGAATATTAATAAAATCTTTGCAACGTGTAATTCTTAAACTATACAGTTTGAACATGTGCTTTTAAAACAAACTTTTCTTGCATGTTTTTCTTTTCCCTGACATGATATGCATATGTGTTATGCTCTTCCCTGCCACAGCATTTTACTGCTAGGTATACTAGCGTCATGATAGAGATCCTGCCTTGCAAGTTGCGTCTAAGTTGCTGGGCCGGTTAATGCCATGTGGTAAGGAGTATATTATGAGTGTTTTTACTGTGGTTGTAATGCAGAAGCCAGATGGCATTCTCAGAAGCTTGAAAAACAGGCCTTCCATATGCAAAAGTAGAGTCATATTACATTAAAGTAGATGGGGCAACTTTGGCTTTATTCAGCCTCACTGATGCGACTGCTGGAATTAGTACTAATAGATTTGTGGTGTTTTTCAGATGTTCAGTAACTGCCACATGACCAGGCTGCAAATACAGTAAATTAACACATGTCAACAGTCTTTGATATCTCAGGTTTCATGAGATTGAAAGAATGTTATTAACTTTGTACGTCACCAGTTAAGTTTTTCGCTTTAAGGCTAAAGTTGGCTTTAGTCAAGGTTTTAGCCATGCATCAACTTTGAGTCAGTTTCTTGCAGACTTGGAACTGCAGCCCAATACTTTTAATGATATAAATGTGAAACCTACAGGCATGAAAATGATCTATCCAGAGGGTGTGTGTATGTTCCCCTGAAAGTTTGTTTCCTAAAGTATTTAAGAGTTTTGGCAGTAATTAAATTACTGTCATATTTGAGCCAATTGCTTTTATAAACTGCTTTAATCTACTTACACTACATTCACAACAGATATAATGATAATCAGTGTTGTCTGTGTGACATTTTAGAGAGGTTTAATGTCTTTCTGTATGCACAGGGCTGCCAATGGTAGATTTATGGCAGTTCTATCTAGGGGTTTTGCGTCTGCATGTGTTCTGCTTTTCTGTCATGAATTTCTTCTACAGCAACTGCTTTGTAGCACACAACCGCAGGCCACTGTGGCATGGGAATGAAAACAATTCTTCGAAAGTCAGAGCTGTCTTCTGAGACTAAAAGCTAGACACCTTTCCAAGAGAAATCCATATAATTTTTCTCTTGAGGCTGTTCCCCTTAAAATTTGTGTCTTTTTGCAGCGGTTTTATCCCCTCCATCTGGGGGTAAAAATGCCCTATCTTTCCCCTCTGTTCTTCCCAGTCTGATCCCTCATATTATGATCATACTCTTCTCTCCCCGAAGGATCTGACCAATAGTGAGAGGTCTTCCTGGCACTGGGGACTAGTGAGAGATAAATCTAATGTGGATGTGCACCCAAAGGCATTTTATAGTAGCAGACAGATTTAATAGCATATCTGATTCGAAGTGGAGCAAGCAGCCCATTCAAAAGAATCTCCACTGCCTTACTAACTACAGTAAATCCTCAGTAGTAGCAACCAAATAGATCCTGTTGATGCCTCTGATCCTATATGGGGTTATTCCATTGAAGCCTTTGCTTCTCATTGATTAGTCCATCTGTTCCAATTTGAAGGAGCTTTTCCTTAGTATTTGAGTTCTCTTTGGGGCAGTTGTAACCCTGGGAGGTCTGGAGCAGAGAATGGTGATGGCATCACTTCTGTTAATGATTTCTCTCCTGCTTTGGATCCTTTCACTGAAGGAAATGGGTAATCATCCCTGGGGGACTGTGTTTCCTGTGCGTGTTGTGAACCAGAAGCCTGCATTGAGTATGTTTTGTCCTGTTCCAATCATGGGCAGTGATTTTTATGGGAAGGAGGTAATGAGATGTACATCTGTTTCACCTGTGGTTGGAATTACGCATTCCTGTTTTCAATTTTTGTCACTGATGCTTAGCTGGAAAGAGAGACAATAGAGCCTGAGGTTACTGTCCGCTGGGTATTTTCACTCTTTAAGCCATATTATAGTCTATGTTTTAGAGCGAGTATTATAGAATTTGATAAGAATTATACCAGTAATAGAAATTTTATAGAGCTAAAAAATACAGTGAAAATATAGGCTTTAGTAAAGAATTTATCACTTTTATAGATATTCTTTTAAACCTGCCTACAGTAGACTGCAACAGTATTAAAGTGTGTACAACTGTTTAAAAAAAAAATAAACCTGTAGAAAGAATAAGACAAATTATAACCTATTGGCCTTTTCTGTAATAGAGTTCAACCTTTAAAATAGTATTGTTTAATTAAGTTTTGCATACCTCCATCTACCCATTTATGAAATCTTGACAATAGAATCTGTAATATTAAAGGAACTTGGGCATCTTTTAGCATAGTCTTTAATAAAATATGTATTAGGAGCTTAAAACTAAAACCTGCACTATTTGGGGGTCCCGGTTTATCTTCAAAATGCGAATGGAACAGAGTAGATTCTACCTTTTACTAAAAGGCCTGTGGAGATTTCTCCAACTGGCCTTGTTTTCTGGTAGAGAGGTCAGGACCTTTTCAGAGGAAAATATTTTGGCTTAAGTGTAACCTTGTAAAAACCCACAACATAAACAAGCAACATGTGAACAACAACATAGAACTAATTACGACAGCAAAGCTCAGAGGGGACATGTTTTGGCAGGCATGCCACCAGATAAGCTCTGCTCTCTCCCCTGGTACCATTCTGATCCCCTTCCCCTGCTCAGTCTGCTGCTCCTCTTTCTGCTCCCTGGCCTTTCAGCTTTGTTTTCTGCTTTCTGCCCTATCTGTCTCTGTGTTATCTATTCCCTCCTTGATCTGCTTTGTGCCACACACACATGCTGTCTGTGCCACGGGTGGCACTCATGCTGTGACGGATTGGCCACCCTTGGGACAGTTCATGCTGTTGCAGTCTGAGTGACGGTCTTCTGGCATTTCCATTTTACAAACCATTTTTAAAACACAGCTACTGCAAGGATGCTGTCATGCAGCTGAGGCCCAGATTTATTTCTGTAATAGATTGGGATAATCTGATGCACAGTGGTCTCTGCTATCTAGATAGCAGTTTAAAACATCCACCATGTTTTGCTCTGAATGGATTAGGATGAACACAGGAATGGGATCAAGGAGGTCATAGAACAGTTGAAAGGAAAGACTCTTAGAGAGACAAAAGACCTATGAGACTGATGTTGGGAATGTGATATTGGAATGTGTGACGGGGAAAGGATGAATCAGGGAGCACTGAGGGAGATGTAGAGGAAACTGAGTATGAAGATGGGACAAGGAAAAGTTTAGATTGCAAACTTCAAGCTCTTATATATATATATTTCTGTTAAATGTCTCTTTTTTGTGGCTGTCTATTATCCTGTTTCACCCAGGTCCAAACATCATGTTTCCCAGTGGCTTACTGAAATCTGTAGCCAGGGAACCCTGATTGGATTGTCCTGATGAGCTCTGTAGGGGCAGAGCTCTGGTTTAGTGGAAGTCATGTACCATATGTCAATTTATGCTTATTTATGTACCAAGTAGTGTACTTTGTTTCTGTCCAAGCAGAAAAGTTCAAAAAAGAAGACAAGTTCATTAACAAAGTTGATTCTCTGAACTAAGCCATCAGCAGCATGAGCTGCTGCTCATCACAGATGAGTTTCATGTCAGCAAGGATGCAGATGCAGCAAATTCATAGTGCCTTGTTCAACATATCATGACATTTTTCAAATGCAAGAATCAAAACCATTTGGAAAGAAGCATTATTTTTTAATTTCTAGGCATACATACCAACTAGTGTCCCTTTAAATATAATTAGTGCTGAAATTTTTGCACAGAGATTCTTGATAGCTCTGGAGTTAATAGTCTTGTATAATATAAAACTAGAAATGTGTTTGGCAGCTTTTCAGCTATAAGCTTGGGGAGATGTGGAAAGGTAGGTGAAATGGCTAGGCCTGACAAATAAGAGGGTGTGCTTGATAATGAAGTAACTTCTTTTTTTTTTAAATAGATGCTGGCTTTGCCTCCAGTTGTAGGTCAGAACCTTGCAATTGGCCAAACCCCAGTTATTTCAATGGGCCTTTATGACGTTACAAAGATCTACTAGCATGTATGAGCTTGAAGAATCAAGATACTATCACATTACAAACATGAAGATTACTTCTTGCAATTTACTGAAATTCTACCTAATTCAGATCTGAGTACCATATGCAAGTTTGCTGACATAATGCTAATTCATGGGATTTAGTCTCAGATCAATAAGAAATAAAATTGCTTCACCCTTTTAATTTAGATAGCTCATAGCACTTTTCAGACAGACCACGTGCCCTGTTTTACTGTGATAAATCAGGCACAACTAAAGGAAGTGATACAACAAGTTAATAGTGGAGCTTAGAATACAGCTTCAGCAGTAACTTCTGTCAGGCATGGAATCTACCAAAGATTTCATTGTTTTTCCAGTGGTACCTCTCATTAATTATTTTTCTGCAATGAGAATAACTGTATTTCTCTAGTCTTGAATGAATGACTTCACTCCTTGCTGTCCCAAATACATGTTGTATGCAGAGATGCTATATTTAGATGTAGTCCAACCACCCTCTTTGGTGTGGGAGGAAAAACTCCCTGGGGAGTGATGGAATGTGTTGAAAGCAGTTTGGAAGAATAAAACCTTAAAGGGAATCCAGCCTTGTTGAATTTGTTTCCCTTAGAAAGGAAGTTTGTTTGTATCTGCACCAGGTTTTCTGTAATGATCTTCACTGATTAATCCCATTGGGGCTGGCAGTATGCCCCACAGTTCTTTCACACATTCATACAGATGTTAGCATAGTTGATTACATTGGTGTTTCTCTCTCTGGCATTCATCGCTTCTGTATTTGATTATAAAAATGAAAGTAGTGCTGTTCTGTGTTTGATAGAAACAACCACAGTCATATCTTTCAAGGCAGGCGAGATACCAGTACATAAAATGCATTTCTTGGGCAAGGGGAAATGAGAAACTTGTATCTTATTTTTCCTTTAAATACTTAAAAAAAAAAAATGATGGTGTCTACAATAAGCTATGACATGCTGCCTCTCGTGTACACTTAGTGTGTTTAGCAAAAGTTAGGGTATGGTAGTTGAACTGAAAAAAGATTTTTAGTGACTGCTATATAGAGCCAGGAAAATTAGCTCTGATTTATGGAAATGCACATATTCCTGACTAGAATATGTGACCTAAAGCACTGTATGTTGAATGAATTGCACTGGATAGTTGCAAAGAGCTGAGAGGCAAGTGTGCACGGTCAAGAATGAATATATATCCTTACTGGATGATGGGCTTCACAAGGAATTTCTGTTGCATTTATAGATCCTGTGTAGTACAAAACAATGAGAGGTAATAGAAGATATTATGTGCCATAAAAGATTCTTGAAGATGTAGGGAACTTTAAAGGCAGTATTACTACCTTCATTTAATAGGGAAATGGGCAGTTAGTTGCATGTTGGCTGCTGCTGTTAAAGTCCACACAAGTTGGCTCTCTTGTTCCTTTCAGTTCTTTTGAACGTCTCTCTCAGAAAAGTTAAGTGACTGCCTGAGGGAGGCACCAGGGTCTCATGGTTTAGCTGTACCACTGGAATTAGGGCCTTTATATATATATATATATGTATATTTAGCCTTGGGGGTGGGGGGCAGGGGAGAGTACCTGTTAACATTACTCTTTAAATTTGCCTCAGCTGTAAAATGGGAATAATAAAAGTTTTCCGCTTAGTCCTTTGGACAGCTGGACTTCTAATACCCACATATTCTGTGCCAAACCTTTCATATTTCACAAGTAATGACTTTGCATGCAGAAGCATTGTTTTATCCTTGTAAAAATCCAGATCCAGGGAAATATGTTGCATGTTGCTCCGGTACTACAGTCTTGGTAACTAGCAAATTTCACAAGGTGCAGGGGAATGAAAAAATGCTTGGAATTTACAGTTACAAAAATAATCCCCCTTGTTCTAGTTACAGGATTAATATGTTCTTTCTTTTTTCCCCAGGACATTCAGGCTGAAATTGATGCCCACAATGATATTTTTAAGAGTATTGATGGAAACAGACAGAAGATGGTAAAAGCCCTGGGAAACTCTGAAGAAGCTGCCCTGCTCCAGCACCGTCTTGATGACATGAACCAGCGCTGGAATGACCTGAAGGCAAAGTCAGCCAGCATCAGGTTAGTAATAGAAGCATCAAAATGTGAATGGGAGAGGGTCTCTCTTTTTCTGTTATTGTCCTGAAATATTGCTGTCCCATAAAAGTGAAATTTCAATTTTTTTTCTGTAAAAGACTTTTGGATTCAGATATAAAAATGCTGTGCACTTGCTAGTCTTGGTGGTTTAACTACTTGAGTTGCTGTCTTCAGAGCTATACAATTAAATCTGTCCAATTGTACATAGTATTAACAGCACCAGAAAGTGATTATAAATCTCTTCTTTCACCACTGTAATTCAAAAGTAGCTTCAATGAAGTCACTCCATGAAGTTACAACTACTATGAAGAGAAATCCATGTTTTTAACTGAAGGTAATACTTGCATCTTGGGTATGGAGTTGCTTTTTTTTCCTGGTGAAAATCACTGATTTATACTTTTTTTTAATAGGTTAAGCAGGACTAATGCTCATTTATTTTAAACCTAATAGCACATTGGTGCAGGGTGAAAGACTTGCTGCCTTTTCAAATGTGCTCATAATTAAAATTTTTACAATATCATTTTGCAAGTAGATTAATGTTACTATGGTTGTTATAGGGAAGAAAGTGAATCCCATATTAATGTTAATTACTTATAAAGGCATTTATAGAGATTTTAATTGCTACTGCTTGGCTAGTGATTAAAGCAAACTATATTTTATTGTAGTATAGGAGTGTTAAGTATCCATATTAATTCTCCAAAGACCAGAAAATTCAGCTCAGGCTGAAATTTAGGTTTAATGGTTTGAATTGTAAACTAAAGGGACAAATGATTCAATTATTTAATTTTAGGTTCTACTTAACTATGTCTCCAAGTGTCTATACAGTCATATGGAGCTGGGCAGCTCTGTGTAGTAAAGGTCCAAGGCCAAGATAGCAGAATTTCAGCAGTTTGGTATGAAGTTGCAGAGCCTGACCCTTGTGCTATGGGTATTTAAGACAATGGACATTACATTTGGATTTCCATGCACTTCACTCACAAATAAATTAACAGACAGGCGAGACTAAAAGACATTTATTTGATAGTTTAATCAACAGCTGCAGAGTTCTAACAATAGCAATTTAGTCTTTACCAGGGATTCATAATCATTTGGGAGAAATTAATGGCCCAAACTGTCCTCAAGTCATTTTTCCCAGCTACTAATGAATCTCCAAGCAAGGACCTCTGGATGACAGTGATCAATGCTAGACGATCGCTTCTCAAAATTAAATTAGTTTATTTCTGTAAAGGCATGGAGAACATACCATCCACAGGACATTGTGAATGGCAGCCCTGTGCATGTTGACATCTGCAGTGCTGCTGAGTCAGGAGTATGTTGCCTTGAACTTATTACTGAGAGGTAGGCTGAGAAGACTACTGACAAACTGAAGTAAATGCATCTAGTAGAAATTAACCTTTTCAGATAGACATCAGCACTGAAAGGATTATATTTCTGGTTCTGCCTATTTTGCCCCATGCTTCATTTGTAGTTCATCCAGGCCTTTGTTAAGAACAAAGAAATCTTAGGCTAGAAAGACAAGTCACTAAGTGAAGTGGATCAGCTGTATTGAGATGCATTTGGGTGTAGCTGAGCTGCTTCCCTGGACAAAATAAATGTTGCTGATATGTTATTCTATATGTTATTGATCTTATGGGACAACAGTTGACATGTTCCCAGATGACTCGGGGCACTGAGGTGTGCCTGCTCCTTTAAGGGCAGTGGCAGCTTAGGTAGAAAACCCTGGGGTCATGGCCGACTGGTGCCTCCCGAGTCTGGGGGGGGAGGACCAGTACACTGACTGGGCGGAGGGGTGGGAGGGGAGCAGAGGCCGATCGCTGAGCCCAAAATCACCAGCGGTGAAACTGGAGTGCACTTTCGCCAGGACTTCTGTTTTCACAGCTGCCGTTTCCAGGGGGTGCATGTGCACCCTGCACCATTTGTATTATGTTATAGCCCAAGGGCTCATATTTTTGTTGTTGTTTGTGCATCGGTGGACGGGAATGAGGCTAAATGGGGAGGAGGAGGCCTCATTGGGGTACACTACTGTGTAGAGCCCCAGCATCGGAGAGGACGCAGTGGAGATGAGGCTGCAGAGAGCTCAGTACCAGAGAGGGCTGCAGAGAGCCCAGTGCTGGAGAGGGTGCCACTACAGGGGGTGTAGAGACCCCAATGCCAGAGGGTCTAACTACAAGGGCCCAGGGCCTAGTGATGGCAGGAGGTCTAGCTAGACTGAGGCCTCATAACAAGGAACAGCATTTAAATACCACCTACAAGGCATGGGGTGTGGTAAAGGGAAGGTTTTGGAGCCACGCATCTAGCCCATGAGGCTTAGGGTGTCTTGGGAGGCACTGACTTTGAGTGAGACCCATCAAGGGATCCAAAATCAGCAGGGTCTAGTGGGGTTTAGCAGGATCGTGATTACACAAACTTGTGAGCAGGCTCCCAACTTATTATTTCAACCAGCAAGACGTGGCAGGAGAGATTAGAAGGCATCCACAGGGCAGAGCAGGCAGTCACAGAGCTCTATGGTCATTATGACAATCCCTGGGGACCCCACGCCATGACACCAGATCTGCCCTGGGACTCTCTGGGTTGGGTCTCTGTAAGCAGTAAAAGCTGAGGGTGTTCTAATGCAGTCTCAGGCTTGTGACTGGCAATCAGCCAATTGGATGTCCCAGTCCCAGGAGTATACTGGAGGGAGTTGGATACTCTGGTGAGGTCCTGGAACTGAGACCGCCAATCAGCTGATTGATGATCTCAGCCATGTGACCACACTGGAGTTAGTTGGGCACTTTCATTCCGATTTCCAGGGCATGCAGGATCCAGCCTATGAAGCCTGGGAGCACGTGCCTGGGGCAACTCGAGATTGCAGGCAACTCCAGGTTGATCACAGTCTTCTGCCACAAGACTAACACATCTGCTACAATAAAACCGCACAAAGTAGTGCCACCTCTGTCACGGCTACACATTTTAGGTATTTCTAGCACGGCAAGAGGTATGAAGATCTGTTTGATTGGCTTTTGTGCTACCCTAAAAAATCTTATTGTGGCACAAAGGCAATATTTGTTTCTACCCATAGCAAACAAGAAAAAAATGACAGAGTATTAGTATATTGCCTTAGGTATCTGCCTTTAATTCTTCTGTTTCTTCACTGTGCCCAGATTCATGGCTGAACTACAAGTGAAATGCAGGGTAGGTCTACAGAGAAACTCAAATACTATTTTATGGTTTAGTATGGGAGTCTTGAAAGTTATTGTTGGTGTAATCTTCTCTGTTTTTCTACTATTCCTATATTAGGAATTTTCCATCCCTTCTTTAGAATAAAATTTCCAATCATGTACACTTCCTTAGCTAAGCTTCCATCCTTGTTGCAATACGTACTGAGGGCATAACTTATTCTGTGTAGAGGGCTGGCACAAGACCCTGTGCACCACTTAAACTCTTAATGCTGACTTTACATGAGACTCGAGTGGTGCACTGAGCCAGCCTAGTGCTAGACCTCTTCACAGAAGTGGAATTTATTCAGAATGATTAGCTTGCTTGCTTGCTGCCAGGTGTAGAGTGCTGCAGACTGAAAAGACAGCACTTAGATATGTGCTTTCAGATACAGTCCAGGAACTGCTGGGGAATTATATTCTGACAATGGAGATTTTTTTCTTAGTCTGAGATACCTGGGCTGCCCCACCTTTCCTTCAGATGCCAGAAGCACCTTAGACTTAGCTACACTTCTTCTGATTTCACACTAAAATCTCTCTTAGAATACTGTAGGCTAGCATTTTTGGCTGATTATAGTCTGTCAAAGCCAAATGTTTGGGTATTTCTGACCCATCTTTTCATCTAGGGGAATGAAGTGCTGGGGGGAGAAAGTAAGATTCCTTAGATGGGACCATCTGCCAAACTCCTTTTCTTCATTTATTTCCCCCATTCCCTAGCACGGTGGAGTTATCAAAAAAAGAACAAGAAAAAGGGTAGAAGGTGTTCCTGCCATGGGGCGAACCTTTCAATGTCCCCAGGAAGGCATTCTACCACAATTACGGTATTCACCCAAATCCAAGACAACTGAAAATTTAATCTAATTAGAATCTAATTAGTGGAAGGTCATTTTAAGTGCACCCCCTCCCACTTGTGAAACAGAGAGAATAGTGGCTGGGCTGCCCCTTGCTCCCCTGCATCTTCTCTTCCATACTTGTGCCTGGCTCTCCTGCCTCCTGCCATGTCCACTTCAACTTGGCCCTCCATGCATATGCTTGGCACCTGCTGCCTGTTCCTTGCCCTTTGCTCCCCTGTGCAGCCTGCCTACCTCCCACTCCTACTCCTTCCCCCCATCCCCTTACCTTCTGCTACAGCTGTGCTCTTCTGGGGCATTCAGCAACAGTGTGGCCGCAGCTTAGCTTGGCCAGGGAGAAGTCGTGGCAGATCCCAGTCAAGTTGGGGCTGGAAAGGACCAGAGTTGGAGTAGGAGATAAGTGGGGAGAAGGCAAACCGGGGGGGGGGGGGGGAGTGGGGGGGACGGGAGCAGAAGTGAGAGGCAGATGGGGGTAGTTGAGGCAGGGTGGGCAGGCACAGGTACAGACACAGGCAAGGGTTGGAGGAGAAGGCTGCAGATTCCCCCACCAGCACCCTGCAGTCTACCCCGTCATACCCCCTGTCCCCCCCTTCCCTGCCAAAGGAGCCATTCTGACCTGGAGTATATAGCAGCTCAGCTCCAGCTTCAAAATAGAGTACAGGGTCAAAGCTGGAGCTGAGCCACCATCTGCCCTTGGCTGTGATCAAGCCCAAGATGAGGTTCTCCCCTCCACCCCATGCCAGTTGTGGGGGAAAACCTTATCTTGGATTTAAGTAATTATGTACATTCAGCCTGCTTTGTCTGACTGCCAGATTCTGGGTGCAGTTGTTTGTTGAGGCCTCTGCCTTGCTTTCCTCCAGAACCTCCAGAAGTGCTTGTGGGTCTAGCCCCCTCATCAATCCGTGATTCTTTTGGCTTCTTCTCCAAGTCCCTGGACACACGCTACCTTCAGTTGTATATATGTCCAGACTAGCTGTGGTTAGAAAATGAATTTTTTGGTTTAAAACTCAGATCTAAAATATTTAAGACTTTCACCCCCAACCTTAATGGAAATTTTTACTAGAATATCATCAAAAGTTTCATTATTCTTTCAGGAGAATTGAACATACGTCCACTCTTCAGTGGCTGCTAGCATATTTCACTCCTGCTGCCAGTGTTCTTCCTTTTAAAAGTAGGAAGGTAGGGTACAAATAAACTGAATTCTCTTATGGTATTACAGTTTTTCATACCCAAAGTTACGGGCATTTAGTTTGACTTCTTTGTGTTTCTTTAGACTTTCTGATGAGAGAATACTTCACCTTCATTCTGTAACAAGGCACTTTCATGTCTGTCTTTTCCCCTTTAAAATATAGAGTCCACTAGACTTTGAAACCATATGCTAGTAATATTTAGCTACTGCCATTAATCTAACATAGCAATGGGTATTTGCTAATGGTATAGTACAATGAGTTTAATCTAGTATTATATACCACATCATTCTCAATAATACCAAATGAGTTCACTCATGATTAATGTTATTGCAGTGAATATTAAATTAATAGTGAGCCACTATTAAAGTGTCCTTTAAATATCTGATTAGTGATGCATATTTTTCCTTTCAAAGTTCCCATTCATTTTGTGTACAAGAAAACTGCTAAGAGCAGACTGGTTGGATATAAACTTCAGGAAGGACACACAGGGGAGAAGAGGAGGAGTTGAATTTTATGTAAAAGAACCATCTGATTGCTCTGAGCTCCAGTATATAATTGAAAATAGGCCTGTTGAAAGTTTCTGGGTTAGGGTTAGAGGGGAGAGCAACAAGGGTGATGTTGTGGTGGGAGTCTGCTATAAACCACCAGACAAAGAGGAAGTGGTGGATGAGACTTTCTTCAAACAGCTAGGGGAAGTTTCCCAATCACAGGCCCTGGTTCTCATGGCAGATGTCAATCACCCTGACATCTGGGTCAGCAATACAGCAGTGCTCAGGCAATCCAGGAAGTTTTTGGAGAGTGTTGGGGATGACTTCCTGGTGCAAGTATGGAAGCAGCCAACCAGAGGCCATCATTCTTGACCTACTGCTCACAAACAGGGAAGAAGTGGTAGGCAACGTAATAGATGGCAACTTGGGCAGCAGTGACCACAAGATGATTGAGTTCAGGATCCTAAGGACTGTAAGGAAGGATAGCAGCAGAGTAAGGACCCTGGATTTCAGAAAATCAGACTTAGACTTGCACAGGAAACTTATGGGCAGGACCCCTTGGGAGGCCAGTCTAGGGGGGAGAGGAGTCCAGGAGAGCTGGTTGTACTTTAAAGAAACCTTACTGAGAGTGTAGAAACAAACCATCCAATGTGCAAGAAGAGTAGCAAGTACTAGCAAGTATGGCAGAAGACCAGCTTGGCTTAGCAGGGAACTCTTCAGGAAACTAAATCATAAAAAGGAAGGTTTTAAGTAGAAACTTGGACAAACAACTAGGGGAGAATATACAAGTATTGCCTGGGCATACAGGGATGAAATCACAATTGGAATTGCAGCTAGCAAGGGACATGAAGGGTAACAAGAAAGGGTTTCTACAAGTATGTCATTACCAGGAGGAAGATTAGGGAAAGTGTGGTTCCCTTACTAAATAGGGGAGGCACCCCAATGACAGAGGATGCAGAAAAGGCAGAAGTATACAATGCCTTTTTCACCTCAGTATTCTCAGGCAAGGTCATCTACCAGACTACTACACCTGGTGGCACAGTGTGAGGAGGAGGTGAGCAGCCAACTGTGGCAAAAGAACAGGTTAGGGACTGTGCAGAAAAGCTGGACATGTATAAGTCCATGGGGCTGGATGGGATGCACTGGAGGATGCTGAGAGAGTTGGCTGATGTGATTGCAGAGCCACTGGCTATCATCTTTGAAAACTCATGGCGATCGGGAGACGTCCCAGACAATTGGAAAAGGGCAAATATTTAAGTGTCCATATTTAAGAAAGGGAAAAAGGACGATCCAGGGAGCTACAGACCAGTCAGCCTCACCTCAGTCACTGAAAAAATCATGGGGCAGATCCTCAAGGGATCCATTCCTAAGCACTTGGAGGAGAAGGCGATAATTAGGAATAATCAGTATGGATTCACCAAGGGCAAGTCATGCCTGACCAACCTGATTGCCTTTTATAAGATCAACTCTGTGGATGTGGGGAGACCAGTGATGTAGTATACCATGACTTTGTCAAGGCTATTGTTATGGACTCCCACAACATTCTTGCAGGCAAGCTAAGGAAGTAGTTGAATGAATGGACTATAAGATGGATAGAAAACTGGCTGTATCATCAGGCTTAGATGGGAGTAGTCAGTGGCTCGATGTCTAGTTGACAGCTGGTGTCAAGTGGAGTACCCCATGGGTCAGTTCTGTGACTGGTTTTGTTCAGTATCTTCATCGGTGATCTGGTAGACGGCATAGGGTGAACCCTCAGCTAGTTTGCAGATGACATCAAGCTGAGAGGAGTAGTAGATATGCTGGAGGGTAGGGTTAGGATTCAGAGAGACCTTGAAAAATCGGAGGATTGGGCCAAAAGAAATCTCATGAGATTCAATAACGACAAGTGTAGCATCCTGTACTTAGGACAGAACAATCCCATGCACCAGTACAGGCTGGGGACTGACTGGCTGTGCTGCAGCTCCGCAGAAAAGAACCTTGGAATTACAATGGACAATAAGCTGAATATGAGCCAACAGTGTGCCCTTATTGCCAGGAAAGCTAACAGCATACTGGGCTGCACTGGTAGGAGTGTTGCCAGGAGGTCAAGGGAAGTGATTATTCGACACTGGTGTGACCACATTTGGAGTACTGTGTCCAGTTTTGGGCCCCCCACTGCAGAAAAGATGTGGACGAATTGGAGAGAGTCCAGCAGAGGGCAGCAAAAATGGGTAGGGGGTTGAGGGACATGACTTATGAGGAGAGAATGAGGGAGCTGGGCTTATTTAGTCTGCAGAAGAGAAGGCTGAGGGGGGATTTAATAGCAGCCTTCAGCTATCTGAAGTGGGGTTTGAAAGAGGTTGGAGCAAGACTTCTTAGTGGTGGCAGATGACAGAAAAAGAAGCAATGGTCTCTAAGTTGCAGTAATGGAAGTTTAGCTTATATATGAAGAAGAACTTTCTCACTAAGAGGATAGTAAAGCACTGGAACAGGTTACCCGGAGAGGCTGTGGAATCTCCATCCTTTGCAGATTTTTAAGAGCCAGTTAGACAGCCTTGGCTGGGATGATCTCGCTGGAGATGGTCTTGCTTTGAGCAGGGGGTTGGACTGGATGACCTCCTGAGGTCCCTTACAACAATAATTTTCTATGATTCTATGATAATATTTTAGACATTGCCGGGTTTGAGGGATGTAAGAAATGTATATGGACCATGTAGAAGTAATTAAATGTTTAGTTCATGTTAGAAAAATGTGAACTTTGGATATATAGATAATTTTAAAAAATCTACTTGTAAATTGTACTAAAAAGATCTCCATCTATGTCTCATTTCTGTAAAACTAAGAAGTTAAATCAATGTCAGCTTGTGAATCTAATAGCAAAGCAGTGAATTAAAGTAAAAAAGTACAAAGAAGACTGTTGACAAATGTACAGGAACATCATGCCATTTCACCTGCTTTAAGTAGGGTTGGTGCTATTAGGGATCTTCAGGAGAAAGTGATCTGATGAAAACACTGGATTTCCTTAAGATTTATATTTTTTTTATAGAGGTCTTACAGAAAAAAATCAGCTTAAATTAAAATAGGTGAATACAAGCTGTGCACATCAAATACAATTTGCTGTTCTGAAATACACTCACCTATGAGGACTGTACCAGCAAGTTACAGTAAAGTCAGCTAGGAATTTATAGAGCAGTAGCTACATTGCACATACCCATGTGGGTACCAGTGTGCAGTACGAATGTGTTGAGTTCCTCTGACTTGAACATAGTCTTGGTTAGTTCTGATAGATGGAAGATGAGGCCAGGTGTGTGAGTTGGGAGTGTCTTGTGATTCTTCCAGGAGCTCGGGGATTGTTCAAGGCCTGAGGGACGAATGATGAATGTACCTTGAATCTCTGACATGTTGCAGCAGAGCAGTATGGATTCACAGGCTACTTTTTGTATTTTCAGGCAGTACTTCACTCACCGTTGGGTGTAGAGCAGGAGATTGGATGCGGCAGTCAGGCCCATTATACAGATGGATGGCTTGAATTCAGTATTGAGAAATGAGAGTCAGTAATAGGGAGCCTAGAAAATTAGAACCTCTGAATCAGGAAATTGTATGCTTAGGTCCTTCCTTGTTGAGAGAGATGTTTTAGGCACATGCTAAAGACATAATAGTACTTAAATATTTTTCTGAAATGAAGTAGAGGAGAATATGATACCCTCACTTAAAGCTGTCTCATTCACCCTTCCCTGGGTTGGGGGAGGGGATGCATTCATCATCCAAATCTGTCTTCGCTCCATATAAACCCAACGCGAAGTGCCTTCCAATTTATGTAACTCAAATTCCTCTCACGCTGGAACCACAAACCTTCCTAAGATCTTCTTGGAGTAGGCTTTACAACACATGATACATGTTAAATTAGTACTTCTGTGATCAGGTACTAGTTATTTGAACGACTGTTTAAGAGGTCAATATAGAAGATGGCAAGTGATGTAGGGGTCAAATGAAAAAGCTACGTGCCTGAGGAGGTAAATAATTTTTGGATGTCAGTTTTTAAATTAGCAAATGTATTAAAAAGAGGCACAAAGAAAATGCAGAGAATACTAAAGTGAAATCTGCTGATATATCAGCACAAGGGCAGCAGAGAACACAGAGGAAGCACCAAGTTAAATAGAAAAGAATTTACAGAGTTCTGCTCTGTAACCCATCTGACACGTGACAAGTAAAATTATTGTTTACCAGGGAAAGATAATTGCATGTGGGGCTCAGAATTAATCATAGAATAGATATGCATAGAATGATTGGAATTAAATTGGATCAGAAGGACCTTGGAAAGGACTTCTCTGCAATTGTCTAGATAATGCAGGGATGTCTTCAGGATAGTGAATGGTTTGTATTTGGAGGGACAGAAGAAACTAAGCAACATGACATGACAAAATTACTTGGAAACGTTATGCAAGAAATGAGATTTATTGGGTAATATCTTTTACTGAAGCAGGTTTTTAATTGTGAGATGTTAAGCTTTTTGAAAAATTCTGTCTCTCAGATCTGGACTGATCAGGCCTTTCTCAGGTCAAGTCTGGGCTAAATGTGACCTAAGACATGGCATTTTGTGCCTGAAAGCCTATCTAATATCTCTTGCAACTAAAAAGTTGGTCCAGTAAATTCTGTTACATCTTGCTTTTTGCATAATACCTGGTTTAGGTAATGTGCAAGATCAGGTACCTGGATCAGGGCTGCCCAACTTCCGTGTGGTCCTGCAGCCCTACTTACAATGAGTGCAGGATGCATTCTCCTTAGGCTGTGTGGAGTGTGGGTAACGTGCAGCACCATGCAAGATCCCCTGCCCTGCCATGCAGTGGGTGCCATGCTGCATTGCATGAGGGGTAGGGTCCCCCAAACCTCTTGGCCACAGGGTCCTTTGCCAGGCTGTCCTGCCCGTCAGGGGTAGGGGCAGTAAGAGGAATCTGGAAGAGGCAGAGACACCCTGATAGTAGCATCAGTGGAGTGATGGTGGGCCACAGTAGTTAAATTCATGGGCCACAAGTTGGACAATGCTGACCTTGACTATTATGACTAAATCAAAAAGGAGGAGGGAGGGGGGAGGCATGGAAACAGCAAATAGCTAGCACTACAAAAGAGAAATTAGCATGAGGGCATGCTTGTTAATTGCATTGCTGCATAATACTAGAGTAAGCTGTCATCTTGAAAAACCTATACCATTACTATGTTTTTACTTACTCAGGATTAATACCTTACTGTTATAGTTATAGAGTCATAGAGAATGAAGACAGGAAGGGACCTCCAGAGATTATCTAGTCCAACTCACTGCCTGAGGCAGAAGCATTCCTAGCCAAACCATCCCATACAACCATAATCTAAACTCTACATAAGACTATCCTTAACCCTTACACACCACAGACCTAACACTCTAACCTGCCACAGGTAAAGCACAGGAAACACAGCAGCCAATGTCATGCTTCTGTAAAATATTGCCAGTGTATGCTCAAGAGGAAGGCAAAACCCCCCACAGTCTGTATCACTGTGACCATGAGGAAAAATTCCTTCCTGACCCCAGATATGGCAGTCAGTCTGACCTTGAGCAGAGGGGCAAGACCCTCTAGCCAGGAATCTCTGGCTTTGCTCCTAACAGGAAAATCAGCATACCCCAGTTGAAGTCCCCAGCCTTAGCTGTAGCTAGTACCCAGTGCTTCTGGGGCATTAAAAATACCTTGATACATATAGCAGAAAAAGTGGGTGGGGAAGGGGGCAGAGCAGGGGCAACCAGCAAAGCCCAGAAGCATGGGAATTAACCATGGTAGAAAATAGGAATAGCTATGCTTAAATCATCCCCAACCAGTGCCTGTCCAACCTCTTCTTGAATAACTCCAGTGATGGTGAGTCCACAACTTCCCTAGTCTATTCTATTGCCTCACTATTTTCAGAGTGAAGAAATTTTTCTGGATATCCAATCTAAGTTTACTTTGCTGCAATTTCAAACTTTTGGTCCACATCCTCCTATCTGCAGCAAGAGAGAAAAGGTGCTTTGTCTTTTATATGGCAACCCTTCAAGTATTTGAAGCCTCCTATCATGTGTTAAGTGCCTTTTCTGCAAGCAGAATATGCCTATCTTGTTCAGCTTCTCCTCATATGACTTGCCTTCCAAGCCCTTGATCATCTCTGCTTGCCTCTGGACCCTCTCTAACTTCTCCACATCCTTTTTAAAATGTGGACCCCAGGACTGCACATAGTACTCCAGATGAGGCCTACCTAGTGCCGAGTAGAGAGGCACTATCACCTCCCATGTCTTATATGTAAGGCTTCTAATGATGCAGCCCAAAATTACAATTGCTTTTTGTGTGGCTGCATTACACTGACACTGCAGATTTATATTGAGTCTGTGATCCACCAAGATTCCCAAGTCCTTTGCCATAGAGCTAACATCCATCCGGGTGTCCCCCATTTTGTATTTGTGTTTTTGATTAGTCCTGCAGAGGTTTAGCACCTTGCTTTTGTCCACATTAAACCTCATCCTGTTAGCTCTAGCCCAGCTTTCCAATCTGTTGAGATCCTTCTGAATTGTACTTGTACCCTCCATGTTTACAATCCTTCCCAGTTTTGTGTTGTCCACAAACTCGCTCAAGAAGCTTTCTGTGCTAGCACCTAAATTGTTAATAAACACATTGAACACCTGGTGATTGAGGTAGATTGTTCTTAGAGATTTAGGCCCCAGCATCAGAGAGAGCTAAGCTTTCTTTAAAAATCCTGTGGCACAAAGGTTATACATATAAATTTGAATACTTCAAGATCAATTTCATTGCAGAGAGTAGGGATATTCCTTATCCTGTTCACATGTGCATCTCCCAGTGTTTTCCCATCAAAAAGATATAGTCTACATCCTGCCATCTCTCCAGTTGGTTTCTGCTGTGCAAAATGTTTTAAAGCAGTGATTTTTTAAAATGCTTCTTGAGCAGTTATTTTGCATTTAGGTGTTAGAGATACATTCCTGTTTTCACAGGGACAGTTTCTTCAAGTCAAGTCTATTCTGGTTTTGAATGCTGCTCAAGCCTCTGAAGATACTTTTATGATTTTTTTCAGGGCTCACTTGGAGGCAAGTGCAGAGAAGTGGAACAGATTGCTGACATCACTAGAAGAGCTAATCAAATGGCTGAATGCAAAAGACGAGGAGCTGAAAAAGCAGATGCCCATTGGAGGAGATGTTCCTACTTTACAGCAACAGTATGACCACTGCAAAGTGAGTTGCCTGTGTGATGCAGATAAATACAGTAAAATAAGATAAGGTGTATTAGAGTAGGAGAAAACAATTGACCCTAACGATGAGTCTTTAGAAAAGTACTTTTTTCATTATGGCCACATTTTCTTTTTTAGTGAAGTGTAGTTTAGAGACTCTATTCAAAATTGCCTCAAAGAGCTTCTGGATTGAATATCTGAACCAAAGAAATATTTGATCCATTTTCTGGTTCTCTTGAGCTTTTAAGAGAGCAGACTCTTGTTCTGTAAGTGGAATTGAGCAAAAGCTGAAAAATAGCATTGGATATAAATGCGGTAGTATTATCTTGCGTGGCTCTCCACATACCATTAAAATGACCAGTACTGGGTTTTTTCCTCTGTTGAGAGCATTCAACTACAAAGAAGACCAAACAGTCCTCATAAAAACTAAAACAAAACTGCCCAGGCCTTTTGTTTGTTGTTTACCTCTTCTAACTATGTAAAAGAGGATGCTTTAGTCTCTTAAGATATGTTTTTAGTCATTCTGAAAACATCCTAGTTTATATTAAAATGCAGGCAAACAAAAGCCCATAAAGAAGTAAATAGATTTTTTTAACCAAAACTTATTATGCTTTGCTCAGATTGTCTATAGTTTGTTGTATATAGTAGTCCTGCACAACAGCACACTGATTTAATTTCTTTGATTATATTTAACAGGGACCCAAATATTTTTAAAGTTCAAAGTTTATATTTATAGGAAATGCTCTCACATGAACAATGCATTTAAGACTTAAAATTTCACTAACTCAGAATGCAATCTAAACAAACCCCAAATCTGAGTAGCATATATTTTTCCTTAATCTTTCCTTTTCTTTTTTTTCTTTTTAATTTGCAGAAAAATAAGACCCATTTAAAGAGGTTGTAGAGTTACTGTTTTCCTGCTCTTTTCAGCCTAACTCAGATTATCATGCTCTTTTGTAAGCTCAACTTCTTGAAGCTGTTTATAATGATCATACAGTGAATTATTAATTCAGGTGGGCAATAACTGACTGGAAAAGATATAAATATAATAAGGGGAAACAAGTGGTAATAGGTCTTGAAAAGTATTTTTGTAATGGTTTACGTTTCTGTGCAGTGATAGACTGCTGTATATAGTGAGTAATATTAATTCCTACTTCTCATTCTCAAATGAAGATCTCCAATTGCTTTATGAAAACAGGTGTTCTTATGTCTCAAGATAGAAGAACTGAGGAACAGTGGTTTGAAATGCCCTAGTTACTAGTGAAAAGGTAGCATTTCTAAGGACAGAACACCAGGATTTTTCCTTCCCTGTCTTTTAAGATTAGGAGCAACTGATTCATATTGTATATGGGGATGGAGCTCGGTTTGGACTGAGCAAACTAGTGCATCTGTATAAAGAATCTGTATATTTGGGGGCCTCTCTAGATGATTAAACTGTAGCTTATTTTTTAGAATTTGAATAATAATTAAAAACATCATCCTGTTGTGGACCGAAGTCTGATTTTGAATGCAATTGTGCAGCTCTGGAGAATCCATACGCACAGAATTTTATGTGGAATTTGACTCATCGGCTGAAAAGTGATTCTTAGACAGGGTCTGGCTCTAGATTTGATTTAGATCAGTGATTCTCAGGGTGCTGTAGCATTCTGGGCTATCTTGAGATCCTTTCAAGGGTGCTGTGGGATGCCATGCTATGTTAGCACGGTTACGTGTCCAGATTTGATTCACAAGATAAACTCCAGAGATTTCAAACAGGAATCCGTAGTGTTAAAAACATTTTGACCTATTGTGGGCTGAGTTGTTTGCAACACAAGAATTGCTGTAGTAATATTCTGTTGTCAAAAAAAGTGATAACTAAGACCTGGTATTTTTTGAGGGCTGTCTTAAGTCTAAAAAAGGCAGAGAACCACTGATTTAGATCATCCATCCTACCATCCAACAAAACAAAAGGAAAATGAACACATATTTCTCATGAGTATGTATTGTTTTCTAACCTTAATCAAAGCAGGCAGGATTTGAGAGGTCCCGACCTTCTTTTCTCTTCTCATTTGTAGGTTTATTTTACCTAGCTCAGTGTGACAGCTTAAGGATATATAGTTCACCTTCCTCTGAAATACTATTGATGGGTTATTGCCAGAGGGAGGACTCTGGACTCCATGAACTGGTGTTGTGATCCTCATTGGCAACACTGAAATGCCTGCATTAAAATACAACTGGTTATTACTTCATTTGATGTAAAACTTAGCAATATTACGTCTGATGGAAAAAAAAAGACTCTCTCTTCAATGGAGAATGAAAGTAAAAATGATATCTGTGTATTCTCCTACCTCTGCATATTTGAATCATCTTTAATTAGGGCTTGCAATGAAAATGTCTCTGATCAACTCTAAATGGCTTATATAGGTAATATTTCTCTCTTCCCAACTCCTATCCCACATCTCCACCATTGTAAATGAATTTCAAGTGATCCTGTTTTATCATTTATTCTCATGGACTCATTGGATCACACGTCTTCTTATTAAGCATAACACTCCTTTCAGTAGCTGTCAATACTGACCATTAATTAGCTCGAGTGCTCCCTGAAGAGAAATGTGAGGCAAGTTCTCACCTTTCTTCACTGCCAAATCTCCTTCCCAGTGCACTGACAGCAAGAAATCAGGCCTTCAACCTTGTTCTCCCAAATGTCAGGCAGTCTTCTGGTTGGTATTTATATTTTCTGGCATAAACTCAGTGCCTGGTTCTGTGTACTGAGATATACTTGCAGTCATGCCATCTAGTAGAATTAGCTTTTTTTTTTGTTGGCATTGTGAATGTTGCAGATGAATGAAATTCGACTTTATTCTTGTTTGTGATGTTTGAATGAAGCATTCATTTGGATTTCCCACCTTTTATTGACATGTGCATATGCTGTACAGTGAGTTATTTGCTTTAGCTCCTCTTCTGAGTCCATTTTCTCTTGGGTGAAAAATCCCCAATTAATTTATATTTAACTGATTATGACGAAGATAAAAAATGGATTTTTCCCACCCGTTAAAGTACTTCCTTCAGTCACTTGTCAGCACAGAGTACTCTTAATAAGTTTTTCAACTAGCCAATGTCTTTCCCAACCCACACTTCTCAAATTGTTAAATTTTCTTAACATTTCACATGTCTTCAAGGTACATTTTTAATACAGCTAAAATTCTTGTTCTCATTCATGATATCAAGTGGAGTGTGCCAGGGGTCAGTCCTGGGACTGGTTTTGTTCAGTATCTTCATCTGTGACCTAGATGATCTATCCTCAGCAAGTTTGCAGATGACACCAAGCTGGGAGGAGTAGTAGATACACTGGAGGGTAGAGCTAGGATTCAGAGCCCCACACAAATTGGAGGATTAGGCCAAAAGAAATCTTATGAGGTTCAATAAGGACAAGTGCAAAGCCCTGCACTTAGGACAGAACAATCCCATGCTCTAGTACAGGCTGGGGATTGACTGGCTAAGCAGCAGCTCTGCAGAAAAGGGCTGGGGGGGGGTTACAGTGGTCATTAAGCTAAATATAAGCCAACAGTGTGCCTTTGTTGCAAAGAAGACTAATGGCATATTGGGCTGCATTAGTAGAAGCACTACCAGCACATCAAGGGAAGTGATTCTTCCCCTCTGTTTGGCACTGGTGAGGCCACATCTGGAGTACTGCTTCCAGTTTTGGGTCCCACACTACAAAAAGGATGTGGACAAATTGGAAAGAGTCCAGTGGAAGGCAACAAAAATAGTTAGGAGGCTGGGGCACATGACTTGTAACTGGGCTTATTTAGTCTGCAGAAGAGAAGACTGAATGGGAATTTAATAGCAGTCTTTAACTCCCTGAAGGCTGGTTCCAAAGGGAGCCTAGACTGTTCTCAGTGGTGGCAGATGACAGAAAAAGGAGCAATGGTTTCAGGTTGCAGCAAAGGAAGTATAGGTTAGATGTGAGGAAAAACTAGGAGGGTAGTAAAACACTGGAACAGCTTACACAGACAAGTTGTGGAATCTCCATCCTATGAGGTTTTTACAACCTGGGTAGACAGAGCTTTGGCTAGAATAATCTAGTTGAGGGTGATCCTCCTTTGAGCAAGGGGTTGAAGTCGATGGCCTCCTGAGGTCCCTTCCATCCCCAATTTTCTATGATCCTATGATACTTATTGCCATGTGCCTAACTGTCCCTATAGTGCTCTCTCTTCTAGTTTCCAAAATTGTTCTCATCTGTCACTGCAGACTAAAAATCATGCACGAGTCTAAAAATCATGCAATATTTACTTATTTGATTTATATGCCACCCTTCCCAGGAAGGCTAACAGGAGAAGACAATCTTTTAAAACAGGAGACTGGCAAAACAACTTAAATGGGAGTGAGACCATCAACATAAGACAGGGACTTCCTAAATGTTATCTCCTTCTAGCTTTTTTTGCTAAACAGTTGTCCAAAGGAAGATCTTAAGAATGCTTCCAAAAGATGTCTGGGCTTAGGCTCTGGTGAGCCTCAAGAGAAAGGGAGTTCCAGAGCTAAGGAGAGATTCTTGAGAATGACCTTCTGTGAGTTTTCACCAAGGGGACTTGGGGTACTGATGGTAGTCACAGGAAGTTAACTTTTCGCTGACCTTACGGAGTCTGAATGGGAGTAAGGAAGAGGGAGGTCTTTTAGGTACATGGGGCCCAGACTGTTTAGGCCCTTGTAGTTCAAACTGAGCACCTCAAATTTCACTCAGAAAGCTATTAGGAGCCAGTGTAGAGCACTGGAATTATGTGCTTCTGGTGACACACTCCCATCAGAAGATGGATCACTGCGTTCCACACCAGCTGCAGCTTCCGGATGGTCTTCAAGGGTAGCCCTATGTGGTGTTCATTTCAGTAGTATAGCCTTGAGGTTGTTGAGATATGGATGGTGGTGGCCAGATCAGAGTCTGAAAGAAAGGGTCACAGCCTTCTCATCATTTTAGAGTTGGTAAAAGGCATTCCTAGCTAGTACAGCTGCCTGAAGATCCAGGAGCACCCTGAGGCTATGAAGCTGAGTGGCAAGGGGAACCTAGACCCCACCAATATTCTGCTTGGTTTTGCTTTATGTGACTATTCACATAGGTTCATAGATTCATGGATGCTAGGGTTGGAAGGGACCTCAATGGATCATTGAGTCTGACCCCCTGCCAGTGGCTGGAAAAAGTGCTGGGGTCATGTGACCCCAGCCAGGTGCTTGGGGGTCTTCAAGAAGAGACTGGACAAGGTAGGGGAGAGCATTACCTCCCTTGGAAACCTGTTCCAGATTCTGGCAACCCTAACCATGAAGAAGTTCTTTCTGATGTCCAACCTAAATCTGTTCTCCATCAGCTTGTGGCCATTGTTTCTAGTTATTCCAAGAGATGTTCTGGTAAACAGAGCATCTCCTATTTCCTGCTGCCCCCTGCTGGTGAATTTGTATACTGCCACAAGATCCCCCCTCAGCCTTCTCTTGTGGAGGCTGAAAAGGTCCAGGCCCCTCATCCTTACCTCATAGGGCCTTCCCTGCAGGCCTTTAACCATACAAGTGGCCCTTCTCTGGACCCTCTCAAGGTTGTCCACATCCTTCTTGAATTGCGGCACCCAGAATTGGATGCAATATTCCAGGTGTAGCCTGACCAGTGCCACATAGAGGGGGAGCATCACTTCCCTGGACCTGTTTGTGATGCACCTACTAATGCACGACAGAGTACAGTTAGCTCTGCTAATTACTTTGTCACATTGATGACTCATGTTCATCTTGGAGTTGACAACAACTCCAAGATCTCTTTCTGCTGCTGTACTGCTGAGAAGATCATCCCCCAGCCTATAGGTAGGCTGGTGATTCCCTCTCCCTAAATGCAGCACCTTGCGCTTGTCCTTGTTGAACTGCATCCTATTGTTCTCTGTCCACTTCTCTCACCTGTCCAGGTCTGTCTGGATTTGGTTTCTTCCCGTCAGTGTGTTTGCTTCACCCCATAGTTTGTTGTCATCTGCAAATTTGGACAGAGTGCTTTCCATGGCTTCATCTAGGTCGCTGATGAAGATATTGAATAGCACCAGACCAAAGACCCGACTGACCACATCTTTCGAGGTCGATACCAACCTGTCCACCACCACTTTCTGGGTACGATCCTTAAACCAATTTTCCACCTACATGACTGTAATCGTCTATGGCACAGCTGTTCAATTTGTTTATAAGAATAGGATGGGATACTGTGTCAAAGACCTTCTTAAAATCCAAGTAGATGACATTTTCCTTGACTCCTACATCTAAGCATTTAGTGACCTTGTCATAGAAAGAAACAAGGTTAGTCAGGCAGGATCTACCTGCTATGAACCCATGGTGGTTGCCCTTCAGCATTATATTACCTGTGGGACTCCTACAAATGTGATCCTTGATAATTTTTCAAGTGTTTTCCCAAGGATAGAGGCGAGACTAACCAGTCTATAGTTACCCAGATCCTCCTTCCTCTCCTTGAAAATAGGGACCATATTGGTGCTTTTCCAGTCCTCTGGGACCTCACTTGAGCACCATGAGTGCTCAAACAGTCATGCCAGTGGCTCTGCTATGACACTGGCTAATTCTTTTAGCACCATTGGATGCAGCTCATCCTGGCCTTCTGATTTAAACACATCCAGCCCCTCCAAGCATCTCTTTACTAGGTCATTGCTGACAGCTGGTGGGCTGGTGTTTCTGCTGCTTCTGTCAGTAATGCATTTGGGAGGTTTGTCTAGATCCGAGTATGAGGATCATGTAAGAGGAAGCTGGTTTGAAATGATCATTGTTCTATTTAATTCAGTTATCTAAACTGATTAGTCTTTTTTTCCTTTTATTTCTTATTATTGCCCCTTCACATATAACACTGTTTCTGCCCCTTTACTCATTTTCAGCCTGATTACTACAACTTGGTTCTTTTTTTTTTTAAATCCTGACCTACCTGAAGTCAGTGGGAGTTTTGCAACTGAATTCAAGGAGGCCAGGATTTTTACCCTCAATGTTTTTCACATCTAAGTTCTTGTAAAAAGTATTAACTCCATTTATTTTCCCAAGACGTAAATCTCTTCATCATAGTATTGCTGCTTCTAATAGTTTGATATTCTTTTTCCTTCTTTTTAATTTAACATGTTGTTCTGTCTCCAAAATATCAGTTGTTGACTTTCTTGTTTCTCTTTATGCTGTTCATTTTGTTAATCTTTTATTTTTTTTTAGCATTCCCTGGGCTATGTTTCAAAGGAGCTATAGAAATAAGTTCAATAAATGTGATTTTTAAATTTCTGTTTGCTTAGTGTATTTATGTGCTACTGAGATGTGTTTGGATGAGAGGAAAGAAAAGGATTGAAAATTAATTTTAAAATTGGCAGTTGATGGTTATCATGCTAATTTTTTATGATATACAGTTTACAAGCAGCAGTTTTACTTTTATGAGCAAGGGTTGCCAAATCCAACATATCATATCTAAACAATTAGGAACCTCTCACAGATGGAGTAATGTATATTTGGAAACAGTGGTTTCCCTTACTGGAAATGGAGCAGTATCCTGTGTCCTGATGAGAGTTCCCCTGCTTAGAAACCTCTAACTCCTACCTGGCATCCACCAGTGCCCAGACATTCTTTTTCCTTGTCTTTGAGAACAGTCAAGGACATTGTGAGATTAAAAAAAAACAAACCCCTAGAAAAGGAAAATGTATTAGAAAATTGATAGGAAGTCAGAATAAAAATAAGTTATATAAAATTTACCTAAGGCTAAGACTGCACTTAGCCTCATGTACCGTAGAGAACGCAACTGTAACTCATCACTTCCCTGAGGGTGTTGTTTGCAGTGTCAGAGTGAAGGTAGCTGCCTTTTCAATCCCTGGTTTACAATCCTTTTTTTCATTTTTGTCATTAATGCCAATCTGTATCCAGTCTGACTTTTTTTTTTTTTTTAACTCTTCCCCATTCTTTTCCACTTCTCCATGTAAAAGTTTGTTTTAGGATTTTGAAGAGTTTTGTCATGATAGGATTTTTGTGTTACAAGAAAAAAATTGCAGCAGTTCTGCTTGAAAATCCTTCTGGAGTTCCTGATTTAGACTCCTCTGGTTTGGGACAAATGCGATGGTCTGAGATAAATCATTTAACTTTGACTTTTCCTAAGTATTATTATTCTTTTCCAAATAGCAAAAAGAGGATACTTACTAGTCCCACAAGGGTGTTTTGTGGATTAATTTCTTAATTTGTGCTAAGAGGTTTTAAAATGAAGAACGCTATGTAAATGCTAAATGTGATTTGTCTTAAGGTATTCTGTAGCCTCACCCCAATTCCCAATTTTGCTTGGGGACCCAGGGACTTGAGAAGGGGGAAAGCATCAGATGTGAAGCCACTGCTGCCACCCCTACAGCTTCTCAGTTTAGGAAGCTCATAACAACTACTGCTGAGTGCTTCCCAATTCTTGAGTCAGCATGGAGGTAATTAGCCAGTTAGGCTGAAGTCCCAACATCTGAGGAAGTAGGTACTGCCAATGAAAGCTCATGCCTTCCTAAACTGATTAGTCTCTTGCTGCCCTGCCCTGCCTTTTGTCGGAGTCAGCAAGACTATTTGGAAACTTGCTTTCTGTTTCTGAGGTCTGCACATTTACTGCCATTGCTGCAATAGTAGTGTAGCTTGATCTGTGCTAGCAGGGAGGTTAGTCTTAATATATGATGGCCAGGCTTGAAGTATTTGCTGTTTCTAATCTAGATTACATATTGATGATGTAATGGGGGGCCTTCTCAGGGTCGATTTAACTGTGGCCCGCCCACCTGTTTCTGGGCTCATCGCCCGCCTTCTCTCCTGCCATGCCTTGTTGGAATTAATTAGTTCAGCTCCCTGAACTGCTTCCCCTTCGGGTATGCTCTCCCCACCAGGACCTTTGGCTCACTAGCCCTGGCCCACCTCCAGGCCAGTCGGGGCCCCAGCCCCTCGGCTCTTGGGCATTCCTCGTGGTGGGCCCCCGGCCCTTTGACCCTTCCGGTCCTGGCCCCAGCATGGGCCAGTCAGGGGAAGTCCAGACAGGCATGAATCTATGGCCTCACTCTCTTTCTCTGGGGGTCCACCCTCCAGACCCTACAAAGGGGTAACCCACCCGGTTGTGGGGGCTAGGGGTTAAGGTGCCCTGACCTGCCTTTCACCAGGGTGGTAACTTGCCTGGCATTTCCTGGGGGCTCCCACGCTACTGGAAGCCTTACCAGGCCACCCACTCCCGGCAGGGTGCAGTTTTAGGTCATGCCCAGGACCAGGAGCCTCCTGGCCATCCCCTACAGCTCCTCCCTTACCTTCAGCTGATACCAGCAGCCCTACAGCCAGGCGATGTTGTTGCCTGGCCTCCAAAAGCCAAACTGCCCTGTTTATATGGGCAGCCCAGGGCTCAAAATGGCTGCTGTCATCAGGCACCTGGCAGCTGCCAGCTCCAGGCTCTTAAAGTAACAGGCATAAACAGTGCCCTGCCACAGATGATAAAAATTACCTAGACTTTATCTACTCTAGTGTTTTTACAAGCATGAATGTGCTTATATCATTACTACAGCCAACAGGGAAGTTACCAGTTTAAGTGATCAGAAACTGGTTTAAGCCTGTAACAGAACAGAAGTTCAGTGCACACAAACCAGTTTCAAAATGGCCAAAACTGGTTTAAGATAAACCTTGTTGAATGTAGTATCAGACTTAGCTGATTTGGGTCAAACTGGTTTGTGGAACTTCTGTCCCAGACCCCTTCCTGGTTCAAGTTAAATCAGAGTTCCCCAGCATCCCAGCATGCTTTGCAGCCTCTGGGTGGTCTGTGCTATCTGCTGTAGAGAGCAGGGCTGGGCCTGGCCCTCTGCTGTTTAGCCAGAGAAGGGCCAGGGGCGTGGCCAGATGCTGGGCTGGCATGGCTGCCTAAGGCAAAGGGGGCAGGGAAGGGGTTTATTAAACCCTCCTCCATCCCCTGCATTTGCTTCAGGCTGCTGCTGAGGCTGGGCATGCCCCCCACAGCTTGAGCAGCAAGCGGGGTGAAATGCCTGACAGGGGCTGCTGTCTGATGGACTCTGGCTGGGGTCTGTGTTGCTGGGACCGGGGAGGGAGGTGAGGAATTAAACCTCTCTCCATCCCCCTGTTCGCTTCAGGCTTTTGCCAGGGTTGGCCATGCCCCCGCCACTTGAGCAGTTGGGGAAGGGATGGGAAATGCCTGGCAGGGGCTGCTTCCCTCTTCCCCCTCCAGGCACACCCTGGCTGTGCGAATAGAGAACTATTTGATTCAGATTTGGCTGATTCAGAGGCCAGCAATTTGATTTAGATGGCTTTTCCGAATTGATTCGGCAACTTGGCGTCCAAAGATTCGGCACCAGTTTGGAGAGATTCAGAGATTCGGCCATAGGTTATAATGGGGAATCAATTAAATAACTATAACATTGTCATTTTTTGGCTGATTCAAGTGAAACTTGGAGAGATGGTAGCCCTTGCTAAGGGCATGAAGCCTGCCAAGCTTCATGGAGATAAGTGCAGGGGTTTCTGGGAAACTGCACCTCAAAATCTTGAAAGCAAAACTTGTGTCACATGTGTGTTAAGCCACAGCAAGGTGAAAACTGCAGGGATGGTAGCCCCTGCTGAGGCCACAAAGCCTGCCAAGTTTCAAGGAGATAGGCACAGGGGTTTCTGAGAAACTGTACCTCAAGCTGCTGACAAGCAAGACTCCTGACATGGGTGACACTGTGTGTGTGTGTGTGTGTGTGTGTGTGTGTGTGTGTGTGTGTGTGTGTGTGTGTTAAGGCACGGGGGTGAAAACTGCAGGCCTGCTAGGCCCTGCTGTGGCCATGAAGCAAGCCAGCTTCATGATATCAAGAAGATATTTAGACAGAGGCTTTTTATGATGTGTCTATGTCCCTCCCCCAGACAGTGTGATTGGAAGGGCAATCAAGGAGAAATTGCACTCACTGGCCAGCTAGAGATGTCAGTCCTTCCCCCCTCCCAGTCCCCCTCTCCTCCCTTCTCCCCCTCCCTCTTTTAAGTTTGTTTCCCCTCAAAGACTGCTTTCCAAATCGGGCCAAATCTTCTCTGAATCGAATCGTGAACCAAAGCTTCTCACAGCCCTACTGTGCAGGCCAGGGTGGGGGTTTAAACCCCTCCGCAGTTGGCCTGTTGGGGCCTGGCCACACCCTCTCCTCCCCAGTTCAGCTTCCCTCCAGCCTTCCATCCACTGCTGCAGGGGAGGGAGGGCTTGCTCTAGCACCCCCTGGCTTCTGGCCTGAGCCACTCGAAGCATGTGGCTGCATTTCTGGAATCAAAAGTGAATGTATATTCACTTTTAGGCTGCATATTTTAGGCTTGCTTGCCAATTCAATCTACACAGGCTAGACTAGCCTGAAAAGATTGCATTGATTCAAGCTTGTGCTTTTTGAATGTCTGTATTTAGCCCAAGACCCTGTTCGTTCAGGGGGAAGAAATGCTTATCTCAGTTGGCGCTCTTCTGCAAACACTGCTATAGACTCTTTCTCCCTGCAGGGAACAGGAACTGGGAGAGAGGTGGCAGTAAAGTTTGAAATTGAAAGGAGAAAGGGAGGAGCACCTGCAGAGAGAATAGAGGCTAAGGAGTAAATGAAGAGAGGATATGGAGGGGGAAGTGAAGGAAAAATACAACACTGAAGGAAAGCAAGGAAGTGAATCTCTGTAAATGGTACACTCATTTCATTGCTCAGTAGAAAGAAGCATCAAAATGTTTTGTGAAATCAGCTGCATCCTTTTTAAGATTTGGGAGCATGCCTGTATGTGATATAACAACGACTGTTTTTGAGATGGGCTGAAACCTCAGTGTTTCCGTGTATGGTGGAGAACATTTTCAAGTATTGTTAATCCTAGCATTTGGACTGTGGTGGTATGCTAAGTGTGCACGCTGCATAAATGGGTTGAATCATTATGGCTTTGGCATGAGAGAAAGGCAGTACTTTCGTATGATGTGAAATGGAAGGGGCCTTTTCTAAATTTTGTTGGCTCCTGCCTGTGAAGCTGGACAAAGGCTTAGATCAGAGGTGGCCAAAATTGCTGGTGGCTGGACTCCATTTCCCAGCAGCCCTTGCCCATGCTGCTTCTGGCTGGTCTCCATGGACTAAGTCACTTTCTTAGAAAAGAGTTGGTGGATGAGGTAGGAAAAAGTTGGCTATTAGTTTTTCTCCCATATGGTGAAATTCAGTGCAACTAGAAAGGCCACCTTGAAGAACAATGTCTTGAGGGCTTAGCTTAAGTAGAATCTATGAACACTTGGGAAATAACAAGACCTGTTTGATTGAGAAATAGCTAGATAATGCATGGTCTCAAAAATAATAAAGAAGCTTCTTCTTTAAGAATAGGAACCCATTTTCTTACCTTTGAGAGGATTCCCAGTAGCTGAAGGGACATAAGAATTATCTCTTAAACACAATGTAAGTACAGATCTGCCCACCTTTGAACTCTAACAAAGAAGATATCTTGGAGCAAACTAGACTGTGCAACTGGCTGGTCAATTTCTGGAGCTTTAACAGCTCTTGGTGCCTAAACTCCTCTGCCCTGGTCTTCTTTCCCCTCCTCAGCCCTCTAAATGGAAAGGAAGGAATGAAAAAAAGCTGGAAAATGTTGTGAGCATGAAGGCCACCCAATATATTAGTAGTAGTCCCATGGTGGTGTAGTCAATTGTTATAGATACTGCTCTTTATCTCAAGACACACTGCCTGCCATAACAAAAATGTAGGACCTAGGCCAAAAGATTCCTAGCCAAGTAGGAACTTGGAGATCTCCTTTGCCACTTCACATGTGGAGCTGCAGCCCTGCTGTTACACTTGAGAAGCTATGTTTTGTGCAAGAGCAGACCTTCCCTTGTTTAGAGGTATAAGATGACAGTAAGAACCATAAGTTAATATTCTATGTAGGTTCATGAGGGGGAAGTTCCCATAGAGTGTGAAGTAGTATGACCATGAAAGTTCCTCCAAGTAGAAAGTTATCTCATGACAGTAGTACACAATGGAAGAAGGATACAAGATCTTTATGTTGGACCCACAGAAGACTAACTGAAAAAAAAAAGTGAATGGCATTAAGAAAACCAACTTTGGGGCATTTATAGTAAACAAAGAGGGATTCAGATGCTTGCAGGTTACATCAACAATTTCTGCCAAACAGGAGTTGAGGTCCTATTGATGTGGTTCATCAAAAATGGAGTTAGAGGCAGAGAGAGGCCCAAGTGGAATTGCAAGATATCTCAGATTAGTTTCAGCAGTGTCAGGAAAGAATCAGCAAGGCAGATCCCAGCAGATGTACCCCTAACGTGCCCTGATATAGAGAGAATATGGCCATTATCTCACAGGCCACACAAATGGCTAGATTCATTATCCTGTCCAAGGAATGCAGCTCTCTAGCTAGAAGAACTGACTTTAAAATTTGAGAAAAAATGTTTAGTATCTTGGGATAAATACTGTCCAATTTCTTTGCAACCACTGGTTATATCCTTGTCAAGGATGGGAGTGAAAGTCTCATCTGTCCATCTTCTGCCCTTTTACCTGAAATTGCAACTTAATATGACTGAATATAATGATGCTGAGTGAGAGGTGATATATGGAGTGTCACTATGAGGGGCCGAACTTATCCACAGCCTTCTAAAAGACAGATGTGAAATTTTGAAACGCCATGCTATTCTTGCACCTGCATTCACATATATTTTTCTCCAAGGCAATACTGGCCTAAAATGTCAAAAAAAGCTGTTCTAACTATAAATTGCCAAAACAGGTTTTATGTAATGATCTAAAATACGCCTGAGGGTATTTTCAAAATTAATACTGGAATCTCTGATAAAAATAAATGAGATACCAGACTCTAAAAATAGATACATCTGGAAAAGTTCATTGATCTATAGTGACAAGTTAGTAATAAAAAGACGATTTGAACAAAATATTTCCCTTCTTGCACTGAACGGTATCTGTTGGCTGATATGCCCATGTATAAGCGATGGTTATAGCTATTGTTATCACTAATGCAAAAAACGTTACTGTACTCCACACTGGCGAGTTTCTTTTACTATCCCAGATGTCTTTTATTTTAAATACTTAACTTTTGCAACATCACTCACTTATCACAAGGAAGATTGTACTTTGGGGAACAAGCTAAAACAGTCAAGCGCAAAATATGCTTCACTAGAATCCTAATTTAAAACTCCATTTGCAATTCTTTTTTTTATTTTTACAACATACTTTTGGAGAAACTATTCACGAGAGAAGAAAGTAATGAATACTACGATTTAAAAAAAACCCACAACCCTAAATAATAATATATAACATAGATATTGATTCAGGGAATTCCTAATGGGTCCTGATTTTAAGTGTTTTACAGGAGTCAGGTCTATGCCACTTTCACAATAATAGAACAGAGGGTACCATATTTTTTCCTTTCCCTCATTAAGGCATGCTGTTCCTGTCCATCTATCTCTGAACTTTCTTGGTTCACTATCTTCTTCCACGTAATCCAGACACATCACACCTAATGACATTCATTTTATCCTCATCATTAAATTCAGCAACTGACAAGGCAGGCACCCAATGAACAGCATTATTTCCTTAGAAATTCTGTATGCTCTACATCAGCCTGGAAGGAAAACACTCCCCAAGGCAGAACTATGAAGTTGGAAGATGGCCACTGATATGTTTGTTTTCAACTCTTGCTTGTACACTTCTTTTAATGCAACAACTTGGGTTTCTTTGTGTATAGACCACCAAGCAAGATGGATATCCTCAATTATGACCTCTTTATACTGCATAACATGGCAGATCACATATGAGATAAAGCAAATACAAAATAATAAAGCACTTCCTAATCAATAATTAAGGGCATTCAAAAAGGTAGCACTGCAAGCCTAGGAGAACACTTTATCCCTATTAGGAATAATACATTATATTTATAGACCCAATGACACAACAGAATTCTGAATCCTGAAAGTTTCCTCCTGCAAAAATACAGGCTAAAATACAACCAAATTAGACCATTCTAAAAGGAATTAAGACAAGTGCTAAAAAGCAGCCCACTGCCTGACAGTCAGACCAACCCAAGGCCTAACACTAAAAATAGTTTTTCCTCCCCAATTTTTCCTGTTAGTGTAGTGATCTCAACAGGAATTCCACCCTTTAAAAAATGCAGAAAATAGTTTCTGGTGGGTTGAGTTAACATTCCTGATTGTATAAGAATGGCTCAGCCAACAGGGAACACCAAAGAAACATGAAGGTTTCACCATCTGACCTACTTAACCCAAGTTTCAACATAAAATAAGCCTAACATTCCATATTGAAAAGCTTGCCATTTTTCAACACTTTCTCCAAATTTAGCTTCACTCCAGGGAAGATATCTTCATGTGCTTTTTGAAGTCCTGTTGTATACATTTATTTATATTCAGAGTGGTTTGTTAATTTTTGAGCCCTTCTACTTTGGTAGAAGAGCAAAGAGATGAGTCCTATTGCCGTATCACTCAGCAAGCTGTCTCACGCTAACAAAAAGTTACTATGGTAGAAAGGTTGGCTCTTTCTCAACCGTGAAGGCTCAGAGCTCCACTTGCCAGGCATGTCATTTGGCAAAATGCTGGACTTTTCATGTGCTCATAAGGCACAATCCTTTGAATCTGTCCTGCATTTAAGGAATATTTTCATCAGACACAAGATTCCCAAAGCAGCAGAGAGAGGTAACATATTTTTTCAGATAGTACTACTTGCGATATCTTCGATATGCTTGACTCTAGGTGGGACAAGAGGGAAGTATGACTAAGTAAAATTACCTTTGGTAATTTCTTCTGTCCTAGGTCTATCTACTGCCATCAGACTTTTTCCCCAGACTCCCCCAGGGAAGTTACTACTTTGTGTTCTTGAATTTTGGGGGGGGGGGGGGGGGGGGTTACTCTTAAAATCTTTCTCCCTCTGGAAATACCTTTTCCAGAGAATGAAGAGATACTGGCTTTATAAACTGGGCTTGCTTGCCTGATTCTTTGTCTCCTTGCTGCTTTTGGAAATTGTATCCTAATCATTAAGACAGGAAAACAGAAGACTATATAAAGATATTACCAGTGAGTAATTTCCCTCTATGTTTCTACAAGTAGATGAGATTATTCAGAGTAAATGTTATAGGCACCCACTAGAAACTATATGATGTTATACATTACAATTGGGCTTACTAAAGACCAGTTTGATTATATGAGCGCTTTGGTGAATTTGGATAGAGAATGCTGTACATACGTTGCTTAAATTTGTCATTGAATCTTTCCTTTCCTAGGCATTGTTTTTTGAGAAGAGAACAGTATTTTTTTTTTCACAACTGCCCAGTTACTATTAGTAATAAACCTTTCTACAGGTCTACTCTGTTGTATTTTGCTTCTTATAATCTTCCTTTCTGTAATGTATTAGAAAATATACGTAGCAGAATAAGCATTTTGTATAAAAATTAAATATAAATACCGTTTTCAAAGGACTGCTGTTACTATGACTTAATTTTTACATAGTGTTTTGTCAGCCAAGTCAGGTAGTGAATTGTCTGTTGCTAAAGCAATTGCAAACCATCTGGCTGCGTCCACATGAGCAGGGGTGTGCATTTGCAGCAGCACAAATAGTAAGGGCATGAATTTGTGCCACTACTTTGTGCTGCAGCACGTGCCCCTGCTTGTGCGTTTTGCAGTGGGATACATTATCCGGCTGCTCCATGTGATCCAGGGGGAGCTGGCAGGGTCCCAGGGTTCCTCAGTGCAGATCTAGCTGGCAGGCAGCCCCCCATGCTGAGGGACCCTGTGACCCAGCCAGCCAGGGAGCAGCATGAGGAGATGTGGGGAGCAGGGGATGGAGGAGCAGGAGACGCGCTGTGGAGCCCCTGTGCTGAGGCACCCTGAGCCCCACCAGCCACTCCCTGGATGGCTGGGGCAGCGTACCTTTAGATGGGGGAGTAGGCAGCCCTGGGCTGCTTGTTTCTTTGTCTCTGCGTGTGTCCCGGCACATGCCACTATGGTGTGCTTTCTGCTGCTTTTCCCTTCTGGGGCTTTTTGTTTGTTTGTTTTGTTTTTGTTACTGGGAAATCCAGGTAGCAAATTATGCCCCAGCGCTGCAGTTAGCGGCACTGTGTATGGTTTAAACATGCAGCACCTGCAGTTTGTGACTCCGCAAACTGCACGTGCCTGCACGTTTGGATCCAGCCTCTTTGTTTACTGGCTGGAAAGCTTAAAAGCCTGTCTTCCCAAATAGAGGCATGTATATACAGTAACTTCCATGATATGAGCAGCCTCTTTCTGGTCCTGTGATAGAGGAATATCATCCTTGCCTGTAAAAGATGATTTTTAGATATCTTCTGCAGCACAACCTACACACCATTTTTCCAGTCACTGAGTAGTGGCATGCAGGGTTTTCCTTTACCTTGTCTGTTATATATGATTCTTAAGCCAGTTTTTGTAGGAAAAGATACCTAGGGAGCAAAACCTACAGATAATGTAAAATGTTATTTAAGAGCACAGGCATATTTTGTTAAAAACAGATAACAATTCAAAAATACCATTAAAGAGCTATTTCTTAAAGGTCCACTAAATCTACTTTATCTGTACATTGCAGTTAGGATACATGAGTTTAATGCTTTAGACATTTTTGGTTAAATCAATGAGTGGGTAAGGAAAGAATTATTTGTATGAACCTTATGTAATATTCAGCCATAGCAAACATTTTTTAAGGTTCTTAACATTGTGTCTGGCAAATTTACTTTTCTAAATGATCAATTATATCATTTTATTTAAAAAGCAAACTAAAATTGCAGACTATTCAGTAGGCTCTTGGATAACAGGTTGATTGTATAAAGCTAATTCAGGACTCAATTTAAATTGTTTCCCCCATATTGCTAGAATTATTATCTCATAAAAGCCTGCATGTAGAAAGATGAATAAGCTCTCCTGAATTTTAAAAATATATTTGTATAGAGCTCACTTGTAATTTATGTCCCTGTTTCACAGACAGCAGTAAATGGTAACTATACTTGCTGTATTAATCTGTAATGCATTTGGGTGCAAATTGAAGTTTCCATACAAATGGGAGCTATGGCATTCAATAAAATCCTCATGTTTAACATTGCATTTTCCTGTGTCAGTAGTGTGGGTCAGAAGGGATTTCAAATTAACAGCAAAGCGGAGAGAGCAAAAATAGCAAATGACACAGTTTCAAGGAAATTATTGGAAATAATGCATCATTTTTCAGTTAAATATTACTTCCAAGTCATCTTTTATCATAATCTTTTTTCCCTTCATATTGTCTACTTCAGTTTTTATTCACTTCATGTTCATGCACCTTGGAATTAATCAGATATTTTAAGTCAGGTGCTTTTAATTAGTATGTTTCCTCCTTTTTTTTAGTATCACCTGGTTTTTGAGTGATGAGCTGTCTCAAAGGTGATGGGCTAGAAGATTACATTTAAGGAGCCAAGAGCATAAAAGATTCAAATTCCACTTATTAAGTAATAATCTAAGTGGACATTTATAATAATGGTGTTACTCTCACTTTCTGAAGAGGAGGGAGAGAGAAAAAAGGTGAGGAGCCTGATCTGAAAAGGTGATTGCTTTTGGGATCAGATGATCAAAATATCAATTGTAGGGCCTCATCATGCAAGGTACTGAACTTTGGCCACCATTCAGCAAAGTAGTGAAGCATATACTTAACTTCATGCACATGTTGGCTTTTTGTGACTGCCCCTAGGTTTTTATTTGCTTGATTGGAGTTAAGATATTCAGCTTCTGAAAGGCTTGATCCAAGAAGTGCTTTTGGTAAACTGGTTTGGCAACTATGCTTATGAGTGAAATCTTAGAAAAGTCCACAGACTGTTAAACCAGCACAACCAGGCGTTTCAGTGGTAAAGCTAGGTAGTGTGACTTCCTGACCTCCTTCCATGCCCCCAAAAGATACCAGCGTGTATGGTCCGGGAACACTGGTGGGGAATCAGCACCAGTGTTACATACCACCGTTCTGTAGTAAGCTTATTTATTTGTATGAAAACCCATTATTAAGGCATTGTTAGCACTAATTTCCTCAAGGTTGTTCAGCAACTGCACCATCTGTTTTCACTTCTGTTATTCTAATCTTATCTTCCTCCTGCTGCTGCCTCTTTTAACCTTGTCGCAATCAGTATTATCTAACACCAAACTTTGCTTTCACCCTCTGGAGCCTACCTTTTACATAGACTCCGCCTCTACTGTCAAGCTGTCTATAATTGGGACATCCTTAGCCTGTTCTTTATGTCTGATACTACAGGAACTCTCTCTAGCAAAATGTAATATAATGTGTGGCTATAATATAAGATTGTGAGATCTGACCTGAGTTCCAATTATTTTGTCTTTCATGTGGCATGTTTATAAATATAATGGTATAAATTGTCATTGGGAGTAGCTACTGTACCATTTAAAAACTATGCACATTGCTTTCAAAGGTGAATTTTGAAGGAGAGCTGCCACTAGTGTGCCACATAAACCCAGTCAGAGTTGGCATGTGTGCTTTCAGGAGACTGATGGATCATCAAATTATGTGACTCCCTTTGCTTTAACTAGCTATGAAGTAGAATTTGAGTAATTTTTTTTCTGTTTAAGTAGCATATTTAAGTAGCATTTTAAAGCAGAAATAGAAATCCATCATTACTGAAAAGCTGTAGTTCAAATATTGTATCCAGTTTATTAGATTTTCTAGGGTTGGGCATGAGATTCTAGCTGTTTTCCTGTTTGAATACAAATAAGTAGGAATTTGGTACAGTATATTTTTAATTTGCTAGACTTCAGAATTTAGAGCCACCAATGCTGAGGACTTTGGCATGAAGAACTATTGATCCATCTGCTCACTGTGAACAGTATTTAACAATTCATTTCTGCAGATAGTCTTAGAAAGCTTTTTCTGTTTCAGCGCACAGAAAAGGGAGACATAGTACATCATGGGTGATCCTGCAAGTGCTGTTTTGATGTTTAAACTATGGTATGTGTCAAGCTTTGAGAGAGGTTTATCTCTAAGCTGCTTATGTTTTAAAGCAGTGACAAGAAATACAGTTAGCAAAAGGACTAAATTGCTTCTTGTCAAAACTACAAAACTTAGAAATTTAACCTTTCTTAATGAGCACCTGTAACTTGGGCCATCTGATTCAAGGCTGAAGGGTAAGTTAGATAGAAGTACTATTTTAATGTGAATATTTTTAATCTGTTGTGAGTCTTTTATCTGTTGGATGAGTTAAAAAGAAATGGTTGAGGTGTCACCATGAATGTTGTAGGTATAAAGAGGGCAGAAGGGAGCAACCTAAAACTTTTACAGTGTTTCAAGATTTATCTTTCAGAAGTGCTCCTTGACAGTGTGCCAGAATTATGACATTACTTTTTTATAATTACAAAAATATATTTTACAGATATTTACAGGGGCCCAAATTTATAAGCCTATAACCTGAAGGAAAACTGAGGAAAATGAAAAGCTACAACAAACTGCCTATTCAAATAAAATCCTCTTTCTGGGACTATGCTCTTGAAAGACTTAATAACCTTACTATTCATTCATAACTAAATAAACCGTTTTGCATCCATATTGTTTCACAACAAGCTTCCATTTGCTATTTGATGTTCATAACCTTCCTTTTAGCCTCCTTTATTTTTTTTCTAGATGGCAGATGATAAATGAATGTACCTTTCCTTTGGAAAGTATTTTATCTGTACTGCCATCATTTGGTCATCTGGCTTTTTTCCCTAGGAGGCACTCGCCTTCAAGAAGCCACATTTCTCTTTTCAGTTTTCTCATTCTTTTCTGCTGGAAATGGAGGCATTACACTGAACCTTTTTTCATGGTGTCAGTCCCTACTTATAAGGAGCTTGCTACTTCCTTGCTGTATTTGTTACTGTGTCCAGGGAAACCCTAACTGGCTAAATAAAAAGGCTTAAAAAAGGGGGATTGCCACCTCCCAAAGGCTTTCATTCATCAAGGAGACTCCTCCAGGGAGAGATTGCATGTTTGAAAGAGCTACCCAGATACCACGTGAAGACTTACTGCAGCACAGAAGGAAAACCCTAATAAATTGCACCCCACTGCTTATAACATATCACCCCTCCCTCAAACCTATATGGAAAATCCTCAAACAATTGCAACCCATATTTAGAAGACCCAGTTCTTAAAGATATCTTCTTCCCATAACCACCCGTCCCAGCCTTCAAACAAGCACAGAACCTTGCTAACCTCATCACCAGAAGCAAACTTCCTATGGCTCAAAACACACTGAATAGATCCATGCCATGACAAGAAATGTAAAACCTGCCAACATATCTCCAGTACTCCCAAAATTACTACACCACACAACAGAACCATCACCGCTCCCGGATCTTACAGCTGCACCTCCAGAAATGTAATATACCTCATCCAATGCACCAAATGCCCTGATGGAAAATACATAGGAGAGACCAAACAACTGCGCACCAGAATGAATGTACACTGGAAATCTATCAAAGACCCAGTTACCTGTGGGGGCACATTTCTCACAAGAAAACCTCTCTCTCAGTTCTAATCCTCAAAGGGAATTTACAAAAAACTTTTCACAGATGAGCCTATGAACTTCACTTTACCAACCTCCTGGATACAAAAAAAAAAAAAAAGAACTAAATGTAGATGTTGAATTTATGATGCATTATAATCTCCCTAACATCTGACTCCCCAGGTACCTTTCCACCATTTACCAGCTACATTCATTCCCCTTCCCTCCCCTCTCCTCCCACTGACTCCTCAATTTACATCTTCACTGACTGGCTTTCTTGCATGCATACCAGCCTCTGGCTCCTTTACTATTCATTCCATCCAGGAAGAGCACACATCAACTGCAGATGCTTCCTCAGCCTGATGAAGGGTATTTGTATCCGAAAGCTTGCTAAGAAGAATTTTCCAACTATTTGAGTTGGTCTAATAAAAGATATCAGATTTACCCAAAGAACCTTGTCTGCCTAAAATAGGGAGAACCACTTATTAGACTTCTGAGGCCTTCTAGGACTCCTATAGTTATTAACTGGCTTGCTGTGATCTGCTATAACACCATCTGAGGCAGCTTCAGTAGCAAGGCTCTTTCACGCAGCTTCCGGAAGAGCTCTAAACAAGGAAGTATTCCAGTTAGGTGGCTTTTGCACGCATAGCAGAAAATTAGTCTGCCTCTGTCTTCTATTTGAATACCTCCTTCAGGTATTTGAAAACTTTTAACAAATTCCCCCTGTGTCTCCTCTTCTTGAGGCTAAATAATCCTAGTTCTTATCCCAAATAAGCCTACCCGGTTCTACAGTTGATGCATTAGGCTAGGACTCAGGACATCATCTCCCCCCATGTCCCTCAGTGATGGGCTTCCTTTCTGACATTGACACTTAATCACTGCTCTTTTCAGTTCTGCTTCTGTAAACTAGGTCATGGTATTATTTCTTGACCTTGAAGGACAGTTAAAGATAATTTCATTAATGTGCGTGCAGCAATGTGATACTAAATTTGTGGGTTTTATTCAAAAGGTGAAGGAGTATTGTGCAGGAGTGAATCCAGGAGGGGGTGCAGTTGCAGCCCTCCCACTTTGATTCCTGCTCCATCCAAACTTTAAAGCCACCTGTGAGGCATGTCTATTCAGGCACCTCTGAGGGAGTCAATTGACTTCATGGCTCATTGTAATCTACTAGACCCCTATTAATCTCTCTTCTTTTTAGTGCTCTTCATGAATTCTTGATGAATCAAGCTACCATTTCTTCTGCAATTTTGTTATCTGTTGGCCATTCCTGCCAATATCTCTCTTCTGTTTCACAGCTTTGCAGACTGTTTTTAGCTCTAGCTAAAAACCTTAGTTCAGGTGTGGTAATATTGACTCAGGCAAACATTAACACAGGTGTGGAAATGACTGATGGTGAAGTGTTGGATGCACTGTCAAGAAGCTCAAGAAGGCCAGATTTTAATTTGCAAATCTGAATAAGAGATGCACATTTAATTATGACTACAGCACTAATAATTCCTTTTGACTATTTTTGCCTAGTTTGTTGTGTAATTTTAAATATTATATATAATTTTGCAAATGTGTGTGCCTTCTTATAAAGTTATATTAGTTTTTTGCTTTGATCTTAAACTGAAGAATATAGTAGTAGTCACCTACCATATTATAGGAAAACTTTTAATTTCTCTTTAACTGGAGAAATATATGATTTTTTTTACATGTGATGATGCACCACACTATCTGTACTCTCGTTTTCAAAATCCTAGATCTGGCAATAGTATTGGGCACACACTATGAACAGTGAGAATAGGAAGAAATCTTTGAACCTCCCACCTTGTCTACTGTTTAGCATGTCAGGCCTTATGACAAAATCTGCAACCATGTAATAAAAGATTCTATCATTAACAGAAGCAGAGCAAAGGTAATTTATTTTCTGAATTTTTAGTAACTCACTTTAGAGCCTTAATATTTTAATGTAGTTTTCTCATATGGAATTACTCGTTTTAGTAAACACAATTTGATCATTGCTGTACATATATGAAAATACAGCCCCTGCCTTGAAAAGCTAATCTGAAAGTAATTTGTTAGGGTTTGGTTTTTCAAAAACACTGGAGTGAGGTTTGGGCAGCTTTCCTGCAGAAGAAGGGATGCATTGGAAAATCTGTATGCAACAGTTATTTTAAAAAGTAGTATCTAAATTGCAGACTTTAAGGCTGTAGGAAGGCACAGTACAGGATAATATGCAAACCTTCCCGCAGGACTGCACCCAACACATAGCGATTGAAAAATTTATCTCTAGGCCTGGGAAATTCATTTGTGGACTCCACAAAGATAATTTTTTCTCTTGGTCTACTAGATAGCTACATGAAGCTACTGGGTGAATTGGTCAGACAACAGGGACCTATGCGCCACCTTTATACAGTTGATGCACAGCTTTCCAGCTCACCCAAGCATAGTCCACTGCTTGGATGAGCTGGATAAAGAAAACTGGCTGAAGCTGTCCCCCAAACTGAGATAGAGGTTATGGAAGCAAAGGAGGGCTTTGAAGGTTTGCAGTCACAGTGAAGTCACTTTGGTGGAAGATGCATTCCCACAACTTTCTGTACTTTGAAATAGATCATGATTACTTTGCTAAGTTGTCACAAATCAGCATCTGCAATACCTTTTTTCTGTTACTTACAGTTAGCAGGAGACTGTCCAAGTTTGTGAAACAGTGACCTGGTCTCTGTTGTTTATGCCTTTTTCACCTCTCAGTTGTACTACAACAGTAGTTTTCAATCCCTGGATAGACTTGAGACACCACTCTGAATTTTCACTCTTTTTCACTGCAGAAAAATAATATAACGATTTTTTTGTTGCAAAGAACTCAGAAAGAGCACAACAGTTCAGAATGGTTTTCACATTATGGATTCCTATTTAGAAATCCTGGGTTTAGCTTGTGAATTACATTTTTACACTTAACAGTGCTAACATTGCATGGCACCCTTGGAAGGATCTTTAGGCACCCCAGGGTGCTGTAGTACCCTGGTTGAAAAACAGTGGATACACATATAATAGGAAGACTTTTATCCGTTTAAAAATGGAAACTGGTGCAAATGTGACAGCATGTCTCCCATTAGCATTGACAGTAAGGAATATGTTAGATATGTGCCCCTGTTCCTATAACTGACTTTCTAAAATCAAATCAGGTTTAAGTTCTTGGTCCTTATGTTTAAAGACTCTCAATGATGTATACCTAGGACATCTACTAAAGATATTAAATAGGGCTCTGGGATGATGGCTGTGGTTGACCTCTTTGCTCCTCTGTCCAGTGGAATTCTGCCATAAAAAGAAAGCTTGCATTTGCAAGCTATTATTCTCAAATGCTAGCCCAGAACTGCAGAGTGGACACCCACTAGAACAAAGGACCATCACCCATCTTGCCTTCTTTCACACGAAAGACATGGTGCATTGTGTTAATTTTATCTTCTTTCACAAACAGATCCAGCAAGGTTGTGATTGTGTGTGTACGCTTAAAGAAATACTCAAAGCGAGGCATTCTGCTGTGTACCTCATGAAAGAAGGAAAGAAAAACCATGACAGCTGTTTTTAATGCACTTCAGAAATGCATTCTGATATAGTGATGCATTTGGTCAAAGACTGTATATAAAACAGCAAAGAACTGAAAGTGCTTACCTTGTTTTGAGTACACTAGTAAATTAAAATGTCTTTTATAGGAGTAATTAAATATTTACTGAATGATGAAATTAACTATCACTTTATACGTCAGTTGTACAGTATGTAAATAAGTGAGGCTTTTAAAGTATTTTAAAAATCTGTATACTAATCAATAAGGCTTTGTGGGACCAGCGATTTACAGTGTTTAGGTTTTTCAACACACTGTGGCTTTACACTTGCATATTTTAAAACCATCTTAACTATATACTTACAACTTTAGCAAGTATCATGAATCAGGGTACTTTCCTTTTCCCTGAAAGAAATGCCATAATTAAAAGCAAAACAAGGGGAAATAATTTAATATAACAGATTGACAGGGTATTTAACTATATTTTCAGGTTGTGATATTTCTTTTTATCTTTTCGTATATGAGACCTCATTTAATTTAATATTTTAGCTTTAGCATTATCTTTTCCTTTTTTCCTATGTACCTTATCAATGTTATCCACTTATCATTATAAAAACAATAATAATAACACTTAAACAGTACAGTAGCATAATTAACCTATAGGTTTGTTTGGTTTTGGATGCATATATGCGTAAACATTGTTTTGTCTGTGAAGAAATTCTAGAAAACTAAGAGAAATTAATATAACAACTGACAATTGAGAAAAGGCTCAGAAAATGTTCCATTATAAACAATGAGGCAACATTTCCAGTACATACATGCTATGGCTCTAAAGTCTTATGAGAGCAGTTTTATTTAAAATAGGTGCTCCATGGAAAATGTGCTGGCCTTATAACAACAACAAAAGCAGCAAAACAAAAATTTACACATGCTAGCAAAAAAGGTGGCACAAGAAATGAAGTGTATAAGCTTATTTTATGAATGTGTTTCAAAGCTGCCTTAAGTGGCAACCTCTTGTGAAAGTACCTGTAAAGTTAAACCTGTTTTATATGTGTGTTTTCCAAGTATTAGTCAATTTTGTATTAATTAAGTTAAAAATCTGTTAATATTACATGTTTCTGTGCATCAGTGGAACAAAGACACTTTGCTGGGCTCCAGATAGCAGTTATTGCCAAATTGTATAAGGGGACTGCCTTTCTTTAAATTTGCAATAAAACCACATTATATAATTTCATTTCTCATCTATGGGCGTGGTTAGTTTGAACAGCTATTATGAAAATCATGAAATGGGCAAAGGAGGAAGATGATCTCACTTATAATTAAAGATTCTTTTTTTAAGTATCTTTTAAAAAAAGAGTTTAAAATCCAATTACCAGAATAAGTAAAGTAATCAAGTGACAAGTTTATTAGGATAACCATATATTCATAGAATAGAAGAACCAGAAGGGACCTATAAGGTCATTGACTCCAGTCCCCTGCTGTGGACAGGAGTAACTGGGCTCAAACAAGCTCAGTGAGGTGCCTGTCCAGCCTCCTCTTAAAGACCTCCAGTGATGGTGACTGCACCCCCTATGCTGGGAGTGTGTTCCAGATTCTAGATATCTTTACAGAAAAAAAGTTTTTTCTCATGTCCAGCCTAAATTTTTCCCCAACTAGCTTGTGTCCATTGGACCTCATTCTCCCAGGGGGTGCCTTTCTAAAGAGTTTCTCCCCTAGATCTTGGTGTTTGCCCTGATATACTTGTAGGTGGCTATCAGGTCACCTCTCCATCTTCTCTTACTCAGGCTGAACAAACCCAGTTCTTGAAGTCTGTCTTCATAGGGCCTATCCCCCAGGCCCTTGATCATGCAGATGGCCCTTCTCTGTAATAAGAGGGCTTGACTATGTAATCTGATGATTTATCACAGTCAATTTGCAAATTATTTCTAGGGTCTTTATTCTGGTTTAACTAAAGCTTACATTATAAACCCAGAAGTATTGTGTTCCTGTTTCCCCATTGTAGGACAGGATGCCTATCCATTACATATTCTACTAATATTCCCCTTTTAGTGAAATGTCATCATTTCAGAGGTTTAGAATTTCATGTAGAAGGGTCAAGACCATTATCTTTGGCAAGTTTAATTCAGGGGAGCGAACAAGAAATAATAAAGCAAGATAAAGACTGTCACACAGTTAAGCTATATTATTATAATATACATACACCTATCTGAGGTAAGGAGCAAAAGCTCCTAATTCTACATCTAGCCTTAAATCAGTTCCAGCTTCCCTAAGAAGTAAAAGGATAAGATGCTCTTTATTCCTTGGCTTTTTTTTAACTCTCCTGTACTATCTGCACGATCATTGATGTAAGGAATCGCAGGTTCTCACTCCTGTTTTTTCCCCACTTGTTTTTATTTGGTTGTCATCTCTGGCACTAAACTTTGAGCTGAATTCTGCCTTTCCAAGTTCCCAAAATCTGTGATACAAATAGGACCAACTAACTTGAAGAAAGAATCAAATGCAGTATTCCATTGGAAAAGGGGGAGAGTCCCATCTCCATAATGCCTCCCTCCACCAGTGACACCAGGTATATTAAAATTTGACTTTCTCAGTGGCCCAGAGCTTAAAATTTCCCATCCTTGTGTAATGTGGAGAAATACTGTCAATTTGGATATAAGAAAACAATTTATATCAGGTTTTTTCCTGGTGTTTGTTTTACCATGGGTTTTCAAAACAGTGATTAAATGTTTAGAATATTAGCAGGAGTCCTGAGAGGGAGTTGAAAAATATGTCTAATTCATTACATTGTCATCACTACCATCTGGATGGAATAAGCATCTTTATTAAGGATCTGTAGATTTCATCTGTTATAGGACTGCTTTAAAAATCAAGAGGCTATTGAAAAGTGAGGGACAAAGTCTGGCAGGAGAGGAAGAAGGCTGAAACAGAGAGACATCTTGGAGGTGTTGAAAGGTGATTATGAAAATGGGAAGAGATGAAAATGAAGGTGCATAATGTGACACATGAAATGGTGGCTGGGGCAAATGCAGTGAAGAATGGCCCTATGAGGGGAAAAATAGTTTTCTAGATTATGCCAAATGCTTTGGAGTGACAGTATTGAGAGCTATTTATATTTCTTGTTGAACAGTGTTTTACTGTTATTGCATTTGCAGCCAGTCATTATTTGTATTGTCGCACATTACTGGAAAAAAGAGATTCAGTTCACTGGGAGCCAAGTGCTGATTTAATTTTTAGTAACTATTCATTTAGCTGGCTAAGGCATTAGAAATAACTGCTGTGGCTTCCTTTTAGAATCTAAAAGAGAGGAGTAATTAGCTTTGGCAAGGCCTCCACTAATGAAAATGTTTCCAGCAGCAGTCCTCAACCTAGAATTAGCGATGCAGTGTCAAGCCATGTGTTCTGCCTGCCGTTGGTCCCTAGAATTGTCTGCTGATGTCTAGTTGAACCATGGCACCCTTACATAATATGTGCTTTCTGCTTTCATGTGGGATGCTAACCACTTGAAATCTGGCAGAAGGCAGGGCAAACTGGCACCCCCAGTCTGCCTGTTCATGCTTACTAAAGACTCTAAGAAATAATTTGCAAATTGATTATGATAAATCATCAGATAATCCCTCGCATGAGGCTGACCTTGCTTTCTCCCCCTTATTGCTCCAGTTGCATTAGCAGCTGGAGTCTCTAGGATCATTTGTATATGTGACGATGTCAGGATAAACATGTGATGAAAATTTCCCTTTGTGTGGCTTTATGGCCACTGTATTTGAGATAGTGTCACACATTACACGTACATGAGTTTTGGGAGTTCAGAATGAGTTTGCATTGTTGCAAACTAAACTACATCCCAGCGTAGTTTAGTTTGCAATGTTGCAACCTGGAATGCTGTAGCCATTAGCTCAACCCTGGCCACAGGAGAGGCAGGCAGGCTTCCTCCAAAAAGAAGGATCTGGTGTGTCTCAGTTTCTGCCTTCAGCAGGCTCCTGCAGCTAGCAGGATGCCTGGGGCTGCCCAGGAATGGGCTGGCTTGTCTTTGGTGCAATACAAGGAAGTAGCAGGAGGACAGCTGGATGTGCTGGCAGCTGGAGAAGATGGTGGAGACAGTGCACGGGGCAGACTGGTAGCTTCACCCAGGCAGGCTGGTAGCTTTACTGAGACCACCCAGGCTTCCAGCGCCCAGTGCATTGTCTCCACTTCCTTCTCCAGCACACCCCACCGCCCCCCTGCTGCCTCTCAGCGCTGCTTCAGGGGCAAGCCAGGCTGTTTGGGCAGCCCCAGATATCCAGCCAGCCACAGGAGCCTGCTGAAGGCAAAGGTGGTGAGGGGCCAGCCAGATCCTTTTTTTTTCCTGCAATACCTGCCCACCTCTCCCATGGCCGGGGGTCAAGCTGACAGATTAATGGCCCCCTGGCTGTGGGAGAGGCGGGCAGGATCTGCTGGGGAAAAAAAAAAAAGGATCGGGCCCCTTGCCATTTCTGCCTTCAGCCGTCACCTATGGACACTAGGACAGTAACATATATGTGGTGACAGAAAAATAAAACCCACCGTTTCAATTAAATACTCTGTTTCAATTTAGGAGGCATAGAATACAACCCTAAGGACTAAAACCCTGTCATGTATACAAGCGCCCTAGGCTCCCCCTCTTTCCTTCCTGCTCCTGCTTTAGGGGGCGCGGAGGCATGGTGGTATAGCCCAGTGCTGAGGGTGGTAGTGCAACTGAGGTGGTGGCTGCCCACATTCATGGTGAGGAGAGGGTGTGCCACTGGCGGGCTCAGTGCAGTGGCTTTCCACAGTGCAGTGGTGGAAGGGGGGAGTGCAGCCCAGGGGCTGCGACTACAGCAGTGCAGCTCTTGCTAGCCCGGCCTACATGGCATGCAGCTCCTGTCTGCTTTTAAATTGGAGAGCCCTGGACTAATTTAGAGAGGCATAAACTTTCATAAGCAACAGCTTACTTTGTCAGGTGCTCAAGATATGCAAGTCTATGTACATTTTATCCCTAGTATGTCACTAACAGCCTGTCTGTACCAATCACTGCCCATAAAGCATGGATGCTGTATTTGAGATAGTGTCAGCACTTCCATTATAAAACCTGCTTGGGGTTTATATAACTTGTCATAAAATTTGTTCCAGCCTATGGTAATATGTTCTGTATATCGTGCAGTTTAACAGTCTAAAACTAATCAGGGTCAGTGTGGAGGACACAGAATTTCTTCCTTTGCCTCCCCAAAGCAGATAACCTTATAAATCCAGGAAACACCTGTCTTGTGAAGAAGGGGCTATATTATATGCTTAGACTGTTTTACATGCATATCTGCTTAGCAATTGGTTGAGGTGGACAAGATTGCTATTTGATAGTAAAGCTCCCTCCTCTTAACATATTGAGCCTAGATGATGGCATTTGAAACATTTTGGGAAAAGTATTTTTGAAGTGACTGTTAATATTTTGAAATGTATTGGTGTTTGCCATTTTATTATTATTTTTCCTTAGAAGGCAGAGTCCTCAGTAGGAGTCCTGATATCAATATGCCTTGTCTGGATAATTGTTCTCATGCAAATATATACAAAAGCATCAAATTGCTACAGTGCTGCATCTGGAATAAGTCACTCTAAGGGACTGACTCCTCTTTGCTACTCTGAAGAATGATACTTAATTAAAATCATGATGTATTTCATCTAGAGCTCCATGTTGAATGGAGTTTATTCAGATATCCTAAATCTAGATCCTGGAGAGTAATCATCATTAATTCATTATGATGGCAGTTAAGTTGGTATTATTAAATCAACTTGTTTAGTGCTCTGTGTTGGAAGATGCCTTGGGTTTTTGTTTCCTGGCAGTGTTCAACATTAGAAAATATATTTTCTACCAATGTAAATGATAGATTTGTTTTTACTTTTCTGAAAGAGTGTTCAAGCTGCCAGAATGTCTGTCATTATTTCTTTTGGCATGTATCTAATGTGCTTCAGTTGGCCGATCAATTTTTTCCATTAAGTTACATTTAATTAAACCTCTTTAAAATCTATCACATACAGTTGTGTAAACAAAGAGCAATTACAAATCTTGCTTTTTCTTAAATTAAAAAAAAAGAAAGGAGTAAGGAGAATGGAAAGCTGTGGAATATATCCCCTTTCTTAAAAGCATTGTTACATTTAAAGACCATTATACTTTTCACTTGGAGCACTTTTGGGAACTGTTTCTCAAGACTGTCTTTAGCTTTGAAAAATGATAGAATGCTGAGGCTTCTAGATTTTGTAGAATTGTCATTTTTACTCGGTGAGTAAAATTTTGAAAATCACTTGTAGTGGAGTGGAGTCTCATAAATCCCATAAGTGCTTTAAAAATGTTTTCCAGCATGGTCCTATTGTTTGGGTCTTGGGTCAGTTTCAGCGAGTCCTCCAGGGGATCCTGTCTGGAACCATTGTGGCCTGGTCTCTGGTCTCTGATCATGCCCCCTGAAGCCAGCCGAGGTGTGACTTCTAGAGCGGGGGGAAGCTCTCTGGCTCTTTCCTCAGAAACTGTGGCCTTTTGGCCCCTAACCCTCTCTGGTTGTTCTGTAGCCCTTTCTCAAGAAGACAGCTTCCAGTTCAGCTGCTTTCTCTCGTGGAGAACAAGTATAAATCAAAGTACCAACCAGAGAAACAGTACCTCTTGAATAAAGGCATTTATCGGGACAAAAGCCACCCAGCCAGGGTTCTCTGCCCCCTCTAAAGGGTTAAGCCAGGGGCAGGTAAAATAAGGCTCGTGGGCCACATCTGGCCTGCCAGGCACTTTCATCTGTCCCATGGCACCCACCAACAAATAGTACCCTGCCCAGCCTTTCACAAGAGTGGGAATGAGGCGCTCATGGCCAGGGGGGTAGCATGGAGCTCAGGTGGGCAGTGTGTGGGTGTAAGGGAGGGTGATGGGGTGTACAGTCCCCCCCACACTCCCCGCCTCATGGTGCATAGCTCTGGTAGGCAGTGGTGGCACCATCAGCAGCAGCAGGCAGGGATGTTTGGGGCGCTAGTGCCCAGCTCCAACCAGTGCTGCACATCATAGCGAGGAGTGCAGCCCTTGCTGGGCTGTCTCTATTGCCAGTGCTCCCTGTTGTGCATGCACAGCCCTCACACTTGCACACCATGGGAGGGAAGCCCCACGTGCTGGGGCCATGTGGAGCAGGGAAGGCAGCCGGCTCCAGCAAGTGGACAAAAATATTTTTTGTAATATAATTAAAATATGTTATAGTTGGTGTTTGACTTTTAGCATACAATTTGTTGTTTTTTTCTGATTCTAAGATGGCAACCCACCCTCCCAAAGGTAGTATTTTTTGGGGGACAAGGGCAGGGACTTCCAGTGACAATGGCCAGGGGTTAAGGGTGAAGCTTCCAGTGCCAAGATGGTGACCAGGGAGCAGGGCAGCTGTCAGGGAGCGAGGCTACTCATGCAGCCCTCAAACTCACCAAACCTTGTTATGTTGTACTCCAACCAAAATAATTGCCTGCCCCTGGATTAAGCATCCCTCTATCATTCTTCCATCCGCACAGCCCTGAGCACCCCAAAGTTACTTGGCTGTTTCCTTTCCAGTCTGCCCAGCTCCTGAGTCCTCAAAGCTCCTCTACTGGTCTTTGTCTTCAGACTGTCCCTCAGAAGCAGATACTCTGCTTGTTCACCAGGCCCTGTTCATTAATCCTATCTCATTCAGCTTTATATGGGCCTCCTGGGTGTCACCAGCAATCCCACCTTTTTTGATGTGTCAACAAAGGTATTCAAATATTTGTTGATGCTAGAAGTTCATCTTGTCTTGCACCACACATAGGCATCTCTCTTGGCCCTTCTTTCCTCAGCTATAAGCCGGTTCTTAAATTGAGGCATGGAACATAATAATATGAACTTATTAAAAAGAATTATTGCAATTATAGAATTATTAGATCCCATACTAGTTTTCAGTTTAGATTTCTTTGCCATATTCCCTTGTCTACCCATGCCAATAATATAGGGACAACCAAGATAGTACACCAGTTGTCAAGGATTCAGTTTAGGACCATGACATTTCTATTGCTATATAAAGAATATACATGGCTGAAAAGCAGCAGTGCATTCAGCTACTCACTAGAGCCTTATTAGTGTACACCCCAATCCTGGGACTTTTCCGTTCTGTGACAAACACAGGCACAAGTTGTTCCAGGGTAAATGCAACCTCTGTTCTTAGCCTTTGTGTCCCATCCCTAAATCTAGCTGTCCCACAAAACAATAAAAAAATTACCCCCCTAGCCTTTGTAGAGTCGCTAGTCCAGTAGGGTTGTCATGTTTCTACACTAGAAGTAGGAAATAGAATTAATTCTAATTCCTGCAAATATGTTGTGATTATTTGGCATAAATTTGTTGGTGTAATTATAATAGTTCAGAATAATAATTTTTAAAATGGTAGTTAATATCCCTGTGAACCGACATTGAAAGGTTGAGAAAATACTGGTAGGCATTTTCCACCAAGGAGTGTAAAACGTGTCAAAAGCTGTCCTCTCTACAGCCCTCCTCTGTCCAGCCTAATGAAGATAGAGCAGTACCAAGATATGGAAGAGGCTGAAGTTATTACAACCTTTATTTTCTATCTCTGTATGTGTTTTTTAAATCCCACTGGGGACATGATTTACGATGTGCAGGGAACCCTGGAGAGGGCCCTTTTTTAGTTGTTAACATGCACACTCCACACTGTGACTCAAATATCATTTGCTGTCAGTGGGATAGAACCAATATGCATTTTTGTATTAAATGTTCATTTAGGGATGTTAACCAGATGATTTCTTTTAAAGCACTGTAAGAAAGATTTTTTATTTCCTATGCATAGCAATGTAACGTGAGTCTGTTTCCATCCACTTTTTTGTGTAGTTTTATTAGTGCTATCAAATTTAATGATTCTTCTGCCTTTTTAGCTGTCATATTTATAATGGCTGTAGACCAGTATATGCTGATTTAGCTTTGAAGCCAGTGGGACAAGCAAAAAAAAAAAAAAAAGGAATTGTATTCCAGCAGGTCTTATGTTCCATTCTTTTAATTTCTTACTGTTCACTTTCTCTGTTAAAGAGTAGGTATTGAAAGAAAACAAAGGTTCCCACTCCATTAAGTGCTTTATGCCAAAGTTGTCATTGATAGAAATTGTGGTTCAGGTAATGGTGAGTCAGGAAAGCAGGGGAACCCTTCCTAGCTTTGGTTGTATAACTAGAAAGTAAAGTAGATGTTCAGTATTAAGTAAGGATTGCTCTAAAAAAAAAACCTGTAAACCACCAAGTATGTAAGTTGTACAGATGACACCTTCGATAGGGTCCCTGCAGACTAAGGAATTCAAGGTGAATGCACTTCTTCGGGCTGATGTAAATTGTACAGGTGGGAATTTGCACTGCTACAGTATGGTCTTACTCTTCCAAATTACTCTAATGGCACAACAAAGATCTTAAGCACCAACCAGCCTCTTGGAGAAGTATGACAACCATTTAGCAGGATTCTTCTTAAAATTTTGCTTCATAATCATAACAAACTTCCCATTGGCTAAGAAGGAGACTTCATGCCCTACAAGGCCCCTCAAACCTTTTAGCAACAAACTAAGGCCTTTCCCTCAGTTAAAACAATTGTTGACCTAAAAATACAAACAATAACATCTCATTTCAATGAGCTGGGAAATATGAGGTCCAATTATGTAAAATTATTGGTGCTAGAAGGCAAATAAAGAACATCATTATGCCTCATATTTTGTAACCTTTACTCAATTAAGCAATGCTTCTCTTGTTTTCTAGCCTTATTTAGATGCTGTTGCATTCATACACTGTGACATTTCTTTCTCTTTAAAGGGTAGGTATTTTCTCTTTTTTCAGGCAGCTAGCTTTGTGCTTAAATTGTGTTCTAAAAAAAACCCCCTATGTTTATTTTTCTGGCGAAAGAACAAAAGACATTCAGTTATATGTAGTCTGAAGGCAGACTGTGGCTGCGCACATTCAGCTGTAGCAGTGGAAAATTTCCACTTTGTATGCCAGTCCACCTTCAGTCTTCCACTGGCCCCTCTCTTCTGGTCCTTGTGTCTTCCCGAGACCAGGGTGATCGTGTTCTGGGGAAAGTGTGAGCTGCTCCAGTCCTCCCGTTCCAGGGGGGACTGGAACAGCTGGGAAAATCCCCTGCTGCCTTCTTACTCTGGGGACTTCAGAGTAAAAGCAGACAGGGGGCAGTATCAGGAACAGAGTGGACTCAGCCCGATGGCAAAGTCCCCACCTGGTCCAAATACCCGGAATTCAAGTGAGGAGTGGGTGGATGCTTTGCTAGCCTGAGGAGAGCCTCTCCAAACCCTTTTTTCAGCCCAGCCACCTTTTAAATTGCTTTTGTGGCCGCAGCTGTCCAAGCCAGCTGGGACCCACCATTTTTTGTCCAGGAGAAGAGTTTTGTTCAGGAAGAGTTTGAACATTTGTATGCTTTGGGTTTTTACCAAGAGAACGGTGATATTTATGGTAGAAACCAAACTTCTATACATGGCCTTTATTAAAAGAAAGTCTGTATCTATATTTTGATTTAATATTAAGTTTATTCAGATCCCTCAAAGAATCGGTATAATCTTTCAGAAATCTCCATAAGATTGTTGTGGGTGACCATTTGAAGATGAGGCCCCAAAATCCTGCTTTATTTAAAACAGCAGCAGCAAATGAGCTTCTACCTTTTGAAGTTGCTTCTTCATGTGTAAGTGAAAGAATAATAGTCTTGGGTGAAGCCAGAAATGTTTAATATTTGATGCACCATATAAGTACCTAGAAGAATACAGATGGAGAATTTCAATTTCCTATATTTTTATAAATATTAATAATACTCCATAATACTTTATAACTTCATGGTCCTTCCAAGTAGTAATTTAAACATTAAGATCTAACTGCATCTGTAACTCCACATAGCATCAAGCCACAAAGAACATACTAGAAAACCCCAATAGATCATGAGGAATAATTATAATAAAATACTATGATGATATAATTATCAGATCACCCATATCCCAATGAGAAAGTAAGTTGTCATAGTATGATATTCATTCATAGTCAAGGAATATGCATAGTTGTAGCCTCTGCATTTGATTAATAAGTATCAAATGTCTAGGGAAATTAATGACATTTAGAGAAAGCAGTTTCCTAGGGCAGAAATAAATTATTGATATTTTCTTTTCTTTCTTGTTTCTATAATATCTATAATGTGACTCACAAACTTTTCTGAGGATAGTATCTCTTCCCCAAAGAGCAGGTAAGTTCTAACAGGTCTTCGCCCAGACATTTCCTGCTAGGCATAGTGCTTAATGTCATAAGAATTGCCAATAAACTGAACAGGACTCCTCATAGCATGAACTATTCAGTTGTGTTTAGAGGATAGGTAGAAACTAAGGAATCTAGCTGAACAGTGATGCTTTTAATTTTATTTAAATATTTTGTGTATTTTTAAATACTTTAGCAGAAAATTAAGGTTCAGACCTAGTTAAGATGACAGTCTGCTGTTCCCTAATAGGTGGCCATCAGCATATGTATTTTCATACGCTTTTCCCACAAGTATGATCTTAAATTCCAAGTAGTGTTGGAGTGGTGGTGTAGCTGTGATGTTCCTGGAATAGTGTGAGACGGAAGGATTTTCTAGGGGTGATGTGTTTTATTGGACCAACTATATAAGTGGGATTATTGTTTCAGAGACCTGAGACTTCCTTAACAGAAACCAGAACATCAACCACCTCCCTGAGAAAGCCATATTTGCAACCGTGGATGTCACCATAAAAGCGCTGCTGGCTGCCTTAAATATCTACTAAGAACATGGAGTACATTCAGATTTGCAACATGTTGTAAAAATCCACTTCATCCTCACCCACAATAACTTCACTTTCAACAAATGATAAACACTTCTACCAAACTATGAGCATAGCTATGGGCATGACTGTCAGTATACCGACTACACAAAAAGCCATTTGGAGGAGGAATTTTACCCCCCTCAAAAATCCTTCCCTCTTCCATAAATTGTAACTGACTTTTCTTTATAACTGATATCAAATGAAGTTCTCCAAGGAGAAAGTTTAGTGTTAGTGAAGGTTGTTGTTGATTGTAGATTATTGGTCTTGAACAATTCTGAGGCCTTTTTTCATGTTACATGAGCGAAGAGGTTAGCACTTGAATTTTTGCATGTAGTATTAAGTATACCAGACAGAAAATAGTAAGCTCAAAGAATGAGAAAAACTGCATTTTTTTTCTTTACCTCTTGTTGTCCATTTTGGATAACTGTTTCTTGCCATATGTGCAGGCCAGGCCCATAAAGCTTAATCTCCTAGTCATATTACCTCTATAAAAATCTAAGGAGTTTAAGATAGTCATGTTAGCAATTCAGACACCCTCCTATCTTGTCAGTGTAATCTTCGGTCTGCTTTACTAGGTTTCCCACTTTGTCACCAGATTTTAATATGCTTTATGTCACTGTAGATGGTAAAGTACTTGGTAAGTGGGGGGCAGGGAGGAGAGATTATCTTTATTTTTCTATGAAGTACCACCTGCACTTTAAGGGTTGTATAATTTACATTAAATGTAAGTGGTGAAATGTAAATGAAGCCTGAGGTAAACTCAGAGTAAACTGCTTCATTTAGAATAAGTTGGACAATAGGTCAGAGTTGTTACAGTTTTGGTGATGAATGCTGATGATTGCGAAGTCAGAATGACATGTGAAACTCGTCTTCTCTGGTTGACAAAATATGTTTTCTTTCCTTTCTTCCTTTATGAATGCATAGTTTATCAACTGCATAACTGCTTTATACCTGGCTTCCACATACACAAACACATATAGACTAGGACATTTACTCCATGTACTTTTATACAAAACTTTACATAACACAAAACCCTAGGACGGGCGCATTGGCTGTTGTGGAGAAACAATTATTGTAGGTTCTTGCATTAATCTTTTCATTCTTTTATTGGATCATATTCTTTAACTGCGCAGACATCATTATGTGTTATATCACAGCTGCCAGTCACAAACTTGATTCCTATGTGTTCTTTAAAAACAGCTTTTCCTCTATTTTTCTCAGTCCCCCTGACAATTTCCATTCAAAATGTAAAAGAAACGGAAGCTTTTTCCGCACCTGGTACAGAATAATGACTGGGTAATTAAACACTAGTGGAGCTATTTGGCACATAAAACTACAATGCAGTAAACAGATTTGTGTTCCAATACATGTATCTTTTATTTCACTGAATGGATGCATAACAAAACCTGATTTTAAATGTATTCTCTTTTAAAGAAATATCCCATGTGTTTTCTTTAAACTTAGCTTTCCATCTTCTGTTAGGGCCATTAAACAGACCTCTCCTTGACTTCTTCTATACATGCCTATACATTTCAAAGGGCAAAAAAAATAAAGGCTATAAATCAGGAGTACATAGGTTTGAAAGTCCACTTATGCTAGAAATGTAATTTTAAGAAAGTAACTCTGAAGGAATTGTGTGCTGTCTGTGACTATTCAAAATTCATGAATAGTCTAAGTTTTAAAGCACTATGATTCCTCAAGAGAGAAAAGTCTTCTGCTATAAAGTTTTGCTGTCAGAAATCTTGGAAGTCTTTGGTTTAAGCAAGTCATTTCTTTGAACCTAGTTACTCAGAGAATAAATTATAAGTTAGAACATGGTGGTTAACAAAAAGAGTTATTTAATATGAGAAGTCCTATATCACCATAAACATCTTTTATGAAGATATAACACACATACTGTTAGATTGCTTTGATTTATTAACTATTATAGGGTTAGGCAGGAAATCCCAGGTATGATGAGTGAACCACACATTTCAGAACCATTGAAGGAAGAACAAATCAAGATAGACAGCAAATCATTGAATAATCATTGTAATAAATCGTGTGTCTATGGTTTTTGTTCATTCTGTGCCCTCAGAAAACCAATATTAAATGACAGAAGAATTGTGTGTTGTAGGTTTTTGGATTACACTTTGTTATTTTCAAGGCCTCAGAAAGATGTTCCTAAATCCTGCAAAATGAATTAGACACTTGTTCTGTTCAGTTGTTGCTTGTAAGACATGACATAAAATGTAACAACAGGAACCAGTGTTATAGTGTGGTAGGGCTTTTAATCAGTTTATAACTGGAAGAATTATTTAAAAGCCGAAAGGATTGTTGTGTTATTGATCAATACTGTTTAAACTCCAGTCTGGTAAGTGCATAATGCTAGACTCTCTCAGTGAGTTGGGTCATTGGTTTTTAGATGTTTATTTCTCCTTGTTAGAGTCAGTCGAGTGTCTAAACTAATGACTCATTCTGTAGGAATCTTGAGGAATTTCCGGCCTAGCTTATAGTAGTAAAGATATAAGTAAAGGTGGGTTTAGGTTCAATTTAGCCTCTTAATAAATATCTTTCCTCAGAACAAAAATGAAATGATGGTCATCTGGTAACATTCAGCTTCTTTCTCATATCAAGATTCATAGATTCATAGATTCACAGATGCTAAGGTCAGAGGGGACCTCAATAGATCATCGAGTCCGACCCCCTGCACAGGCAGGAAAGAGTGCTGGGTTCAGATGACCCCAGCTAGATGCTTATCTAACCTCCTCTTGAAGACCCCCAGGGTAGGGGAGAGCACCACCTCCCTTGGGAGCCCATTCCAGACCTTGGCCACTCGAACTGTGAAGAAGTTCTTCCTAATGTCCAGTCTAAATCTGCTCTCTGCTAGCTTACGGCCATTATTTCTTGTAACCCCCAGGGGCGCCTTCGTGAATAAAACCTCACCAATTCCCTTCTGTGCCCCCATGATGAACTTATAGGCAGCCACAAGGTCGCCTCTCAACCTTCTCTTGCGGAGGCTGAAGAGGTCCAGGTGCCCCAGTCTCTTCTCATCGGGCTTGGCCTGCAAGCCCTTAACCATATGAGTGGCCCTTCTCTGGACTCTCTCCAGGTTATCCGCATCCCTCTTGAAGTGCGGTGCCCAGAATTGCACACAGTACTCCAACTGCGGTCTGACCAGTGCCCGATAGAGGGGAAGTATCACCTCCTTGAATCTGTTTGTCATGCATCTGCTGATACACGATAAAGTGCCATTAGCTTTTCTGATGGCTTATCACACTGCCAACTTATGTTCATCTTGGAGTCCACTAGGACTTCAAGATCCCTTTCCGCTTCCGTTCCACCCAGCAGGTCATTTCCTAGGCAGTAGGTATGCTGGACATTTTTCCTCCCTAGGTGCAGCACTTTGCATTTCTCCTTGTTGAATTGCATTCTGTTGTTTTGTGCCCATATGTCCAACCTGTCCAGGTCTGCTTGCAGCTGTTCCCTGCCCTCCGGTGTGTCCACTTCTCCCCATAGCTTTGTGTCATCTGCAAACTTGGACAGAGTACACTTCACTCCCTCGTCCAAGTTGCTGATGAAGACATTGAAGAGTATCGGTCCAAGGACCGAGCCCTGCAGGACCCCACTGCCCACACCCCTTCCAGGTCGATACCGACCTATCCACTACGACTCTCTGGGTGTGACCCTCTAGCCAATTCGCCACCCACCGGACTGTGCAGTCATCCACGTCACAGCCTCTTAACTTGTTTACCAGTATGGGGTGGGATACCGTATCGAAGGCCTTCCTGAAGTCTAAGTATACGACATCCACCCCTACTCCTGCGTCCAGACGTTTCATAACCTGGTCATAAAAAGAGACTAGATTAGTCAGGCATGATCTACCTGCTACAAACCCGTGCTGGTTTCCCCTCAGCATAATTTTTCCTGCTGGGCTCTCGCAAATGTGAGCCTTGATAATTTTTTCGAAGACTTTGCCTAGGATGGAGGTGAGACTGACTGGCCTATAGTTGCCTGGGTCCTCCTTCCTCCCCTTCTTGAAAATGGGGACCACATTGGCCCTTTTCCAGTCCTCCGGGACCTGGCCCGTGCTCCACGAGCGTTCAAATATTCCCACCAGTGGCTGTGCAATGGCGTCAGCCAGTGCCTTCAGTACCCTCGGATGGAGCTCGTCCGGGCCTGCCAACTTAAAGGCATCCAGTTCCTCCAAGTGACTCTGCACCATCTCAGGGTCTACACATGGAAGTCTGGCATCTTGCTGCTGCCTCTCTACAACCCCAGTGAGAGACTTGTCGTGCCCCTCACTTAGGAACGCTGAGGCAAAGAACTCGTTGAGGCGTTCAGCCTTGTCCCCCCTGTCCATCACCAATTGCTTCTGCCCATTTAGTAGGGGTCCTATTCCTCCCTGGGCCTTCCTTTTACTCCCTATATATATAAAAAACAATTTTTGTTATCCTTTACTTGGGATGCCATCCTCAGCTCCATGGTAGCTTTGGCCCGTCTAACTGCCTGCCTACAAGTGCGAGCAGAGGAGGTATACTCCTCTTTGGTAATCTCTCCCCGTTTCCACTTTTTATATGCTCCCCTTTTAGTCCACAGGCTGCCCTGGATTTCTCTGGTCAGCCAAGGAAGCCTCCTGGCCCCTTTCCCTCTTTTTCCTCACATCAGGATCGTCTTCCTCTGTGCCCGAAGGATCATTTCCTTAAGGTACAGCCACCCTTCCTGGGCTCCCATCTCTTGAAAACTCCTACTCTGCAGTGCGTCCATGACTAATCACCTGAGTTCATTGAAATCAGCTGGACTGGAATTTGAAAGACTCCGGACTGGAATGAAATATATTATTGTATGTAGGAATTCATGACTTTATAATCTGTCATCAAGTTTGATATAATGGAGATGAAGCATTAATGGAAAAAAATGAATCTAAAATGCTTGATATATTTGGGTGTTGCAGTAGCGTAATATGAAGTGTAGAATATTTCTGAAATATTGGCTGAGTTTGTTTGTGGATATAATTACCTTTACATTATATGCAAATAATCACAATGTGTTGTCTTATGCAAAGTAATAGAGCTATGTGCCTATGCCTAATAGTAACATTATGCATGTGCTCAGTGTTTTTCCAGGCACACACACCAACTTATTACATGTGGCTTTCAAAAATGCTTAATCTGTGCATCTGTCTCTAAATTTTTAACAAGCAGTTAAAGTACAAATCTCTGTGGTACCAAATGGAAAAAAACCCACAATATTTTGGACTACAATTTTACTTATTATTTTAATCTGCAGGTAGACTTTTCTAATGTAGTATTAGGTTCCCATAGTCCCAATCAGTCAGTACAGTCCCTGTACCTGTAGGCTTGGACCAGTACTTTTAAAAGACTTCAGACATCTGTCATCAGGGTTTATTCATCTCTTTTCCCATAGGAGGAGACAACTCGCTTTGAAAGGAGTTCTTCATATGGATGTCTAGTACCTCTCCAGCCAGTGAAGTTATTTATTTCTTACCTAGGAGTTGGCAGGCTATAACCTGAGGGCTGGGTCAAGCCTGTGGAGCCATTAGATCGGGCCTGCAGATAGGCAGCTTCAGTTTCAGGAGGCTTTGGTGGCAGTCACTTTCCCATGCCATGATGAAGAGAACTGGTAGGAGTGGGAACTTTCCCCATGTTACCGTGGGAAAAGCAGTGGTGCCAGCCATCCGATCCCCGCACCTGTGCTCTGAATTGAGTCATTCCAGCCTGCAGCCTAAAAAAGTTTGCCAGCTGCTGCTCTAACCCATGTCAATTATAGTAGTCTGATGCAAAACAAATACAAGGAAAAGAAGTTACCATAGTGTTGCCATGGTAAAAACAAATTTGACCTATACTTAAGGTACAGAACTTCAAACTAACTAATTATTTGTTGTTTAGTAACCATAGATGTACCCTGTAGTATTTTCTAGCCAACTACAATGAAAGCATTCCTTTCCCATCAATCACAGCCAAGACATTATTCAAATCTAGCAGTTATGGATCAGTCCTGTGCATGTCTTAACTACATTAGTCCTTGATGCCAGGGTGGAGAAAGAGTACATTGTCCAGGCGGAATGTATTAATGTGCCTCTGTCTTAGCTGGAGCACCCATTTGATCTTTTAGTTTGGAAATCTGAACTCTAAAACTAAATAAAACCTGGAAATGTGTCCATCCACTTCTCAGGCATTATACCAAAAATTTTAGTGTAGTAGAAAAATGTATGATTATATACCCTTCTTTATGCTTCTCACTAGTTTCTCCCCTCCCTTCTCCCTTGGTATTTTTATTCTCTGCAGTCTTCTTGTAGATTTGATTTTCTAGTCAAATTGTGTTTTTGTTCTCCTGAACACTAATGAAATGTTAGCTAGGGAGCAGACTTATGAGTGGATTTTTGTTATAGTGAAGAGATATTTGTTTGGAAGGACATATGGGATATATATGTTATATATGTATATATATAAGCTGATATATTGGGTTATTTTTGCATATAATACTCTCCTCAGTATTCCTGTTCACTGGCCCCCAAACAAATAAATAAAACAAGTATTGCTAAAAAAAAAAGGGGGGGGGAAGCATAAGTATGCTTGGTTGAAATGGCTGCTTTTGAAATAGGTTTCTATTCTCCAAAAGTACTGGGGCTTTTTGCATGATTAAGATGCTACTACTTTACTCCTAACTTTCATTTTAATATTTTTAATTTGAGTAGTACATTTCATGCTAAAGGATCTCTTAGTGGAGAGGTGCAAGTGAAGAATCTCCATCAGTGGTGTGAAATTAAGGAAACAGACTGTGAATACATAAAGCCTATGTGTTTCTCATTTTCTTGATAAAAATAATGAAAGTTCATTTAAAGGCAACCTCAGTTCAAACATTTACAAGGAGCAGAATGAAACAGAAAGAATAAAAATGTGAGTTCTACAAGTTGTGAATTAGAATAACGATTTGGAAGCTTCATAAGTTGCTGTCTGAAGGAGGATAGAAAGAGAAAGGAAGAGCCATCTGTGTACAGTTTCAGATCTTTGATGGGACTTTTGCACAGACTCCAGCCTCATGTGAGCACCTTGCCCTGAATACTTCTGAAACATTCAAGGGTGGGGAAGGCCCCAGGGAAATCTGCAGCTTAAAATCTGCATTAATTTTGAGTTCATGTTGACAGAATCTCTTTCAGTTGGGAACAAAATAAAATATCTGGGGTTTTTATTGTTTTTATTTTCTCAACAAAATTATCCTGAAAATGCTGATGATTAATCAAACCACAAACATCTTGAAAGTAGAGATTTATACCCAAGGATCCCAAAACCTAAACTACAGTGTGTATATTTTAGCGATCCTGTACTCCTGTCTTCCTCTTCAGCTGTGAATTAGTAAAGTGTACTTTCAGGATTGGTAAGTTATGAGCATAATGCTAAGAGCCTTATTCTGGTCTGTATACTGCATGAATTTTAAATACAGATGCTGACTGGGGCATGTTGCTTGATTTAAGAGAGATGAATTTGTTCTTTAATTTTACTCTCAAAGTCTCTGTTAAAGATACCAAAGGCAAAACAGAGCGCACACATTTATTTGCATATATAATCATTGTATATATGCTGCTTATTGTGATTATTAAGTAGTAGAGGAGCAAAGTTGTAGTGTAGCCATGACAGTCTAGAAATTATGTGAGAGCAGTGAAATAGACTGCCCAAGGAAGTTGTGGAATCTCCATCCCTAGAGGTGTTCAATAAGAGGCTGAACAAGCATTTGTCAGGAATGATCTAGGAGTAGCTATGCCTATGTTATATGACCGGTATTTCCCAGGCTTCTGGGCTTTGCTGGTTGCCACATGGGGCTGGGAAGGAATTTTTATTTTCCTTCCTGTACCTGCGTATTGGGAGAGGAATAGATTTTGACTAGCTTCTGCCAAAGCTTCTGTTGAGACTAAACTCTGGAGGTTCCTAGCAAGAGTGTCTTGTTTCTTTGCTCAGGGTTTAGACTGATCAGCATGGGAGATCAGGAAGGAGTTTTTCCACATAGTCTGATTGGTGTGGGCTATGGGCCATCTTCCTCTATAGCAGGGGAGTGTGGCTCTCTTCCTTAGATCTCTTGAGCCTATTTTTACAACTCTTGCAGCAGTTGTCCCCCTGATTTACTTGTAGTGAGTTAAGCTGTATGATAGGGTTGATTGTGTAGTGTTTGTAATATGTTAGACAAGGATTTGTATGGCATGGTTTGGATAGGGATGATCCTGCTTCAGGTAGGAGGTTGAATTAGATGATCTCCAGTGGTTGGGTCCAGCTCTATTTCTCTATCATTCTTTTTTATAAGTGAGACCATGGTTGAGTGAAAAAGAAGAAGGGAATTGACGAGTTAGTAAGGACAAAGAAATAGATAAAATATAGGGGAAAAAGGGAAAGTTGTAACTCTTTACCTGCAAAGTTAGGGTAAAGAAGTAGGAATTATATTTCTTAAAGCTAGAATCTTACACACAGATCTGAAGAAGTGCCAGGCAGTGTCAAGATGGATTTTGATGGAAATGTTTTCCTCAGGTGTAAGAAACAATGTGACAGAAAATGAAAATGTTTGAGGCAACAGGTGAATGGTAGGCAACAAAGCCTGAAAAAGCTGGTGGAACATGGGTACCAGGAACCAGGATTTCAAGTCATGAGGTTAGTCTAGGAGAGCAAAGTATAGCTGTAGACGGCCACAAGCTTGTGTGTGATGCAGAGTCATAGGGGAAGTAGTAGAATGACACAAGGAGCAGGCTGATGTGGTCAGGGGAACCCAAGAAGATGTGAGCTGTAGAATTTTAAATGTACTCTCAAAAGAGTACCATATTTACTCAAATCTAAGATGAGACCCCCCCCACCCAGCATGGCGGGGGAAAGCCCTACATCTTAGATTTGCATACAAAGTGTGTGTGGGTGTGGGTGTGTGTGTGTGTCGGGGGGGGGGGGAGTGGCTTCTGCACCTCTGGCTCAGGCCCTGAGCCTGGAGTCAGATCCATGATAGCCTCCTGCCCCTTCTTTGTTTGCCTTCTGCTGCTTCTGCCTCTCCCTTCCCCCCACCAACTCCCTTCTGCCCCTTACAGACAGGTGCAGCTGAGCTCTGCGGGCTGTGTTCCCTTCCAAGCCCAGAGCACATGGAAACTCAGTCCCCTGCCCAACCAACCAGCAGTGCTAACTCTGGTGCATTGCTGGCTGGGGCAGTGCTTCCAGATGCTGTGCTGTGGAAGGGAACAGAGCCTGAGCTGCATCTAACAATAAAGGGGGATGGGGAAAAAACGGAGATTGGGGAAGGAGGGAGGGGATGGGCATAGGCTGTGGGGAGCTGGGAGTGGGGGAGTGCTGGTAGCTGGAGTGGGCAGGAAAGCTGCAAGGGGAAGAAGTGGGGTAGGGGCAGAGAGCAAGGGAGCCATCTAACCTCCCTTTTCCCCCCTCCCCCCTGCAGCCACAGCTTTCCTTGCTGTAGCTGGAGGGAGGGGAGGCAGGAGTAATTTAAGACAACCCCCCCAATAATTTTCCAGATTATATACCTGAAAAATGTTAACTAATTTATAATTTTTCCACATATAGAATGTAATTATAGGGGGGGGGTCATCTTAAATTCAGGGTAGACTGAGATTTGAATAAGTATAGTACATTTTTAGATGTACACAACTGCATTTTTAAATAAAAGGTATAGAAGATGGGTGGACTGTACAGAGGTTGTATAGGATGAAGCCATGGGATGTATATCCCTAGAAATAGGGCTGAGATAGAAATATTCCCTCAGATAGGCCTAAGAGAAGGAAGAGGATTTCCATAGTGGCGTAAAAAACAGAGGAAATATCGGAGATCAAGTTATTACCAAATGGAGTTTAGTTTGGTGACTGGGCATGAGTAGGTTTCAGCAAGATAGAGGCATGGATTTGGATGGATGGAGGTATGTCTGGTAAATTTGCAGAGCATGAATGTGAAGAAATAGTTGCAATTAGAATATGATACCTGGTGATATGCGGTGGCAAAGAAATGTATGAAGGCCAGAGCTTTGTGTGACTTATCAAAAATTGTTGGAGAATATAACCCCCAAATATATTATTGAAGACAAAATGGAGAAAAAGAACAGAGTAACAGAGCCCCAGGAGAACAAAAATTTTAGATGAGCTTGGCCGAAGGTATCAAAGAAGGTGACATACAAGCTCTGAGAATTGTTCATGAAACCTTCGGCAAGAGCAGGTTTAATAGCTATAAAAGACAGAAAGCCAGACTGGTGCAGACTTGAGAGAGCTAGAGAAAAAGAACTCTATAAATTAGAGCTGGGTACTTTTAAATATCTATAATTTAGAACTTGTCGTTAATATTGTAAAATTTTGTGCAGTTTAGCTTAAAATTAATAAGACAAATTGTCTACCTTCAGTTGCCACATGATCTCGCACACCCACACCAACTTAAAAAACAAATACTTGAGCGTAATTGACGTGGGGTACAGCAAGCTGAATAAAAGAGTGCTTTTATTTTTTGTGTGAGTGAACATTTCTATTGCAGGCTAGACTTACCTGGAGAAAATATTTTGGATTTTTGAGACACTGCTAGTATAAAAGACGTAATGTAAGAATTAAGAAAGGAGTATTCCCCTGTACCTCAGTTTCTAAAATGTACTTGTGGCCTCTCCACATTCTAGTAAGAAATTAGAAAGTAAACGAGACAGAAAATCAATGAAAGATTATCTGGCTTTAATAGTCTTTCAGACTTTTGAACTAACATCTCCAATACATATTACTGCTTCTTATAAAAATGCCCTCTGGTGTAAAACACTAACCCTCAATTTGGAACAGGCTTAATATGAGGACTTAATTAAGTTTTTAGAACCTGATCCCACCAATGTGTGCACAAGTGTCTTCACTTAAATGAGCAGTCCTGCTAGGGCCAAACCCCTACTGAGCTTTCACACTTTATCACTTGTTTCATAATGTTAAGTGTGCAGGAGATATTTAATAGCATGCACAATATTCTCCTTGGAGTTCTTTGTAATGACCATGTGTGTTCTAAAAGGAAAACTTTGCTGTCGTGTATGCAAGGACATGAGAAGTAGAATCATAGAAGAGTAAGGTTGGAACAGGGCCTCAAGAGGTCATGTAGACAAACTACTTGCTCAAGGCAGAATCATCCCTGACTGAACAGTTAAGTGTTTATCTAACCTGCTTTTAAAAACTTTTTTCAAAACAAGGTTAGAGGTTTCATAACCTCTCTGCATAGCGTGTTCCAATGCTTAACCACCCTCAGAAAGAGAAAGTTGTTCCTAATATCCAACTTAAATTTCCCCTGTTGCAGTTTAAAACCATTGCTCCTTGTTATGTTCACTGAGGCAACAGAGAATAGTTTGTCTCTGTCCTCTATAATCACGCTTCAGGTATCTGAAGATTGTTATCAAATCCCCGTCAGTCTTTTTTTCTCCAGACTAAATAATTCCAGTTCTTTCAGCCTACAGACAGTCAAAAAGCCTAAGGCTTAATCGATTCAGTCTTCACAGGTTAGTGTAAGCTGTGTAGATTGAACCGATAAGCAAGTGAACGGACATTCATTTTTGATTCCAGAAATGCAGCCACGTGCCTGCGGTGGATCAGGCCAGAAGCCAGAGGGTGTCAGAGCACACCTCCCTGCTGGGCTGGGGCAGACAGCTCGAGCCAAGGCTAACCTGCCCACCCTGCAAGGGGAGGTTGAGTGGGAGGTGCAAAGCATCTTGGGATGCTGGGGCAGTGTGTGTCAACTTGAATCTGAGGGGATCTGGGATAGATGTTCAATAACCGCATTTAACCTAAGTCAATTAGGTCTGATACTACATCCATCCAGGTTTATCTTAAACCAGTGATGGCCATTTTGAAAATGGTTTATGTGCACTCATATTCTTTGTGCTACAGACTTGAACCAGTTTCTGATCACTTATACACCAGTTGATGTGCAATTTCTGTCCCTAGCCCTAATAATTGTTGTCACTCTCTGCATGACTTGTTCTTGTGAATCCATGCCAGCTGTTCCTGATCACCTTGTTCTCTCCCATGTACTTAGTTCCTTGATGACATGCTGTGTAGTGTTTCCAGGTATTCATACCAAACTGACCAGTATGTAATTTTCTGAGTCCTCCTTCTGTTTCTTGAAGATGGGCATTATATTTGCCCTTTTCCAGTCATCTGGGACCTCACTTGACTTCCACAAGTTACCAAAAAATTATAACCAGTGGCTCTGAAGAGAATAGGGAGCAAGATTAGTCTTTTCCTGTGTACTGAAAGGTTTGAGGTTTGGGTTCTGGCTTAGTGAAGAATGGGTGGACTAGATTAGTAAAATTAATATTTAGAGTTTTGTTTAGAGATATTAAAAAAGATGGCCCAGAAATAATTTTAAAGCAGAACTTATACAATGTAGCCTTAACATTATGCTATTTTGGATTTTCAGTGATAAGTAGTAAATGCAAGTATTTCGAACAAAGTATTTTTCTGTGGCAGTGATAATTTTCAAAGTTATAACATTTTATACGGAGCAAAATCTGATGTAGAAAGGATCATCAGAAATGACTGCTCCTATCTTTTTGAGCAAAAAGTTACTTTTTAACCCTCCTTAAATACAGACCAAATGCTAGGGAAAAAAATGGAGATTTAACAATATTTGCATGAAAAATCTCTTGGAGAAAAATTGCAATTGCCTTGGTGTAACAGGCTGAAAATATCTTAGGCTAATTGGAGACTGTCTTCCATCTGTTCTGTTCAGTTGAGTTTTGATACCATGTAGTTTGATTTGTTTTTGCTTCTTAATTTTCTATATTTTTTTACTTAACATATTCTAACGAATGCAAAATGTTCTTGCAGTTCTCATTGCCAGTTGTGAAATTATCTTCGGCTATTCCGTTGGATGTAATTTTTTTTGTCATTGTATTAACAAAAGAAAAAAGTTTATTAAACCATTCTGTTATATGCTAGCAATCCTGCCGGGAGTAATGAAAGGTTTAAAGTATGTTTTTGTGTAAGTTCAAATATAATAATTTTCCTTAGGTGAATATTTTAAGCCCATTATCATAATTTTTCTTGTACTCGCACATTTAACTTAGCTCTGCAAAATCACGTCTCAAATCAAAATTAATTTCCTTTTGTCTTTCTTGTGCAAAATTTACATGTTCACTTGCAGCCTGAATTAAACATTGGCTATTAGTCACTCACTAGACAGTCTGGTGAGAAGGGTGAAAATGAAGTGGATGCTACATTGTCTGTTGTACACAACATTAGGTTACAAATGAAACTTTTATTTTCCTTTGCAAAAGGCACTTAGGCGTGACCTGAAGGATAAAGAGCAAACCATTCTGAATGCTGTGGACCAGGCACGAGTTTTCCTTGCTGATCAACCAATTGAAGGCCCTGAGGAACCAAGAAGGAACCTGCAATCAAAAACAGGTCAGTTAATGTTTTCTTCATATTTGGAGCGTGTAAAATGAACATTACAACATCCACACATTTATAGGTCCCTACTAAATACTCTTTATGTATTGAAAGCTCTTATTTTCAAAGCAGAGAGGAGTTTCATATCCCATTAAACTAGTTCTATTTTAAATTTGAATTTTTGCTTTATCAATGTCTAGTGTTCATGATAAAGGAGGGGATAAATGCAAATAAATGATAGAAGACAGCTATTTTAATTTTAAAATATTTTGAGGAGGAAAATCAGGTGTTTTTTCCTTTGCATTGTACACTCAAAATGTAGATAACATAATCAATTGAGTTTCATATATTCTTAGTACAATATTTTTGGTCTACATCTGAAATATAATCAGAGGTGATTCAAGAAAGATTATTCATATATAATAATTTAAAATCTGTGTATGTTACTGGTGGTAAAATACTAAACAAATTTTGAAACTGCTGAATGAAAAACATACTTTGCGAGAGATGTTGGTACCAATAAAACAAAGTGTTATACAAAACATATCCTCTAGAGCAGTGTTGTCTTTGATTTTTAGGTAGTAATTCCGCTATTTGAATCTTTAAGATTCTTTAGCAATTGCCTTCAAAGAGCTAACTCATAATGGTATTTAGCTATTTTCAGGAGCCAATGTGAAGAGGTAGTCTCTCTTTCTATAACAGCACAGAAGAAAAACAGACCAGATAATAACTACATAATTACATAATAAATACCCTATTGTACAATAAGTGTTATGCATCTGTAGAATAAATTCATAATTGTGTCCTTTTTCTAAGCTATAGTATTATTATGAGATATTACCACTTCAAATTACATCATTTTGCTTAGAATAAACTAGACATTATTATGCCATAAACTGCAGAAATATGAAGTTTTATGAAGATATATATAATTTATCACTCATATAATTTATACAATAGTTATATGGTTGGTTCTACCTTTTGTTACTGTTCTTTCTTCTCCTTTCATTCACATTGTAAGATCTTCCTAGCCAACTTTTCAACTATGCAAAATTTGATGGGAAAAATTTGAGTCTTGCATCTATCTACCTTTTCTATTTCTCCTGTCATTTTCTTACACAGTTTTTTGCTTTCCTAGTTTATGATTTCTTCTTTGATTGTGGGTTATGCAGTCTGAATACCCACTGGTTAAAACAAGTGAACATTTTTCCCCTTGACTAACTCTTGCATCTTACCTCCTGCTGTTTTGGAAGATCTAGGAGGATACTGTGCAGAACTAGTTGGCTTGGAACTTGTTTGATATGCTGCACATATAGTAAATATGCTATTTAACCTAAATTGCAAGAGTTGTCTCAAGGATAAATATATATGTGTGTGTGTGTGTGTGTGTGTATGTATGTATGTATGTATATTCTGAGTTTAACTTGGATTTTTCAGTTAGTCATGAAGTTTGATTACATCACAGCTCTTTTCCCAAAAGATGTCAAAGCAGCCAATTAAACCTGTGCCAAATCGTAAACCACTGCCAGTGTGGTCTTTCTTTCTCAGAACCTTTTTTAGAGTGACTTTGGTAAAATGGTCAGTGCTGAATGAAAACAAAGGTTAATCTTTGGAGGATGGTAAATGTTTACTATACAACTTTTACTATATAAATATGCTGCTTTGTAATATTTGATGGTGGTAATGACAGAACAGGATGGTGATTGATGGCTCTAGTAAACTGCCTAATGATAATTGCCAGGCAGATGGTCTGTGAGTGATATATGACCATCTTCTGCCTACTTACTATATTTCAAAGCCAGACCAACTCGCAGACTGAAGTCTCTAATTCACTTAGTTTGTATTTCTCTTAGGACCTTGTTACACGGTAATTTTATGTGGCTTCTGGAGCTTTTAACCCTTAGATTGGCTGCATGTTAACACCCTTTAAATGACTAAAAGCACTCATTAGTCATTTTAAAGTTATGCTACTCCAGGCAGGATTATCTCTAATCTGCCTAATTTTGCTCTTGTTGCATTAAGGTGTGGCCACTCCCAGGATGCAGTGGTGCCTTCTGAGTCAGGGCAAGTGGGGACACTGCGATGCAGCAGAATTGGGCATGGTACCTTGACCCGCAGGCACATCGGGCAAAACAAGTGCTGCTGCCCTGATTGCCTGGCAGCGGTGGTGCCTCCTGCCACTACTTGGGCTGACTCTGCTCCTGCCGGGCAGAGCAAGCTGGTCTGAGCAGCCACAAGAGGTCGTACCTTCCACTGCCATTTAGACCAGTTCGCTGCTCCTTTTGGTGGTGGTGCCAGGGGAGCAAGCTCCAGAGAATAAAAGGATCAGGCCGCTTGAAACTCAAGTTACTCATGGCCAGCTGGCAACCTGGCTGGTGCTGATGGCACTGAGGCTGCCAGCCAGATACTGCCTGAGCTCTGAAGGGCCTGATCCTTTTTTTCTCTGGATCTTGACTCCTGTGCTACTGCCAACTGTGCTGCCAGCCAATCAGGAACTACCTGAGCTCCAAGGGGCCTTATCCTTTTGTTCTCCATAGTTTGCTCCCCAATGCCATTGCCGGCTGAGTTGCTGGTTGGCTGCACACTGCCTGAGCTCTAAGGGGCTCAATCCTTTTAGGAGCTCAAGTGGTGCCTGGCCAGCCAGCAGCAAGGACAGCACAAGGAGGGGCGGGCTCGGGAGAACAAAAAACAATTGGGCCTCTCGGAATTCAAGCAGTGAGTTGGTTCTGCCTCCGGGCTCCTAGTGCTGCCCCTGCTCAACAAGCCTCTAGGGACAAGTCCTAGCTGTGCAGATGAAGGACCGGCAGAGATGATTTTGTGCCTTAAGGTGTGATTACTCTACTAAGCTGAACAACGCTAAGCAGATTAATATTTATTTGGCTTATAGCATAAGGTGCAACAAGGCCCTTACACTTACCTTTACTTTCTCATTCCTTCAGTCTCTTTATGCTCACTAATTCCACACTCTGTTTTACACTGGTCATGCAGTGCCATACAATTCATAGAGTCCCTTTATAGGCTATAAGTATAAGGGACCATTATATCATTTAGTCCAATTTCTTATATAGAATCATGATAAAATAGGATTGGAAGGGACCTCAGGAGGTCAATGAGGTCTAGTCCAACCCCAAAGCATCCAACCCCCCCCCCCCCCCCCCCAAAAAAAAAAAGTCTTATCTGCACTTCAAATAATGGAGATTTTACAAGACTCTAGGTAATTTATTCCAGTGCTTAGCTATCCAGCTCTCATAGGCAATTACATTTCACCAAAGGGCCGCTGTTTAACTGAAGCCTAACTTGTCTGTCATTTAGAAGGACATCACCTTTCGATTTGAAACCCTTAAGAGATGGAGAGTTCACCACATACCATGACTTTTTCCAGTGGTGAATTATTCACAGCTTTTTTTTTTTAATCAAAAGATTGTATTTTGTCTCTAATATATATTTGTTTGGTTTAGCTCCAAACATTGGTTTTTTAATGTCTTTCTCCGCTTAAAAGTGGTTTTAGGATTCTAAGCTCCAGAGCCTGTCTTTCAGTATAAGTTTGTGCAGTGTTCAGCAGGGTGAGGTCCTGATGTTTATTGAAACAGGCAGCCACAGTTACAATACCCATAGTAACAATTAATGTTATTCTCTTGGAAGTCATAACTTTCCCATTTCATGGGCTTTGGAAGAGAATTTTCAAAAACAAAATCTGCCTTCTCCCCTTCAAAACACCCACCCTCAACAAATGTATTATAGCGAATTGTGTAAGCATGTGCTTGGGGTGCACTGGGTTAACACTTGATGATTGCTGCAATCTCAGTTAGCAGGGAAATGAGAGCTCAGTCTAATAGAAGAAGATTGCCAACTGATTATAATATGACATCTGTGCAGGGTCATAAGTAAACTGAATAACATTAATCCAGTTTTATTAATCTCCTTCCACACCCATGACGTCCCTAATCACTATTCAATTAAGGAAATTGCTGTGGTTCAAGAATATTTCATAGATGCTCATGGTATTTAAAATAGATCCTAGCATACCTTTTTCTTTCAAATATTGTCTTTGAAGCTCTCTGCTCTTTTATGAAAGGCACTCTACAAAGATTAACTGAATTATACTATAATTTAATTTTCATATTAGTTATTAGCTTGATTTCAGTTAATTTAAAATCTGTTACATAAAATGTAATTTGCTCTGTGTAGTCTGAAACTATTCAACAGTATCTTAAGGAGTGTCTACATAAGGGCACTCAGGAAAGATGATCTGAATTAATTGAAGGTATGATTCTAAAATGCATTCATCAAACCCCTGTGTGGGCACTCCAATTGAGAATTAAATTAGCTTTAATTCTTATTCAGGTGAGCAGCACGGGGTATAATGTCTGGTTCCAAGTGTCACGAGGAAGTGGCAACGTATTTCTGATACTTGGATAAGAATGTGCATCTACTCATTTGCATTGGGACCTCACTGTTGTTCTGAGGCATGCGTTTGGGTGGTCTCTTGCTCACTGTCGGTGTTTAGGCTGCTGGGGCTTGTGTGCTCCAGGGAGGCTGATGCAAGCAAGTAGCCATGTGGAGTCCAGGTGCGACAAAGAAAGAATGATTCAAATGTGTATTCCATGGCAAAAACTCAAGAGAGGCTTATTATCACTGACACAGTATGCTAGCTGGTCTCTTTAACAGTCAGCCCAACTCAGTGAAACATCCCAGGACAATGGTAGTAACTTCATGCATTAATAACCTCCCCTAGGTTGCTACAAAGAAACAAATCTTGCAGGACCAATATTTATACCCAGAATACCCACGTATTGTGTGAACGCTTCTTATCTGTCTGTCTGCCAAGATACCCACTTCTACTTGTCTCTTTGCCAAGTTCATACCTGTCTCCTTTAGTTCTTCCATATCTCAACACCTGTTCTGATTAATTTTACTTTGCTCTTACTACTCTCTTCTTACACCAGCTTCTGCACTCATTAGTACGTTCTCGTTTTCTACATCTCTTAGCAAACTGTTCAGAGGTCAGTGGAGACTTAACCACAGTTAGCATAACTGGAAGTGCTACACTCACCACAAAGTTTCACACCTTTTCATCATAAGATTGTATTATTGAAATACACTGTACATCTATCTCTGAGATTTTTTTTTACATATACAGCAGGTTCTATCCTTATTCCTGTTCTTTCCAGGTGTACCTTACAATACACCTTTGATGAGTTTGGTCCTGAGTTCCTCAGACACTGCCTCTGTTCCCCTGGGTTACTGAAATAAGTTAAATAATCTATGTAGGGTCGGTTACCATTGCTGCTATCATGGCACCCCCCACCCCTTCCCCTTCAGAGTTCAGTTGCAAGGTGACTGGGAGGAGAGAGCTTTTCGTGGTTGATCCCCACCTGAGAAATACATTTCCTACTTCAGTTCACCAGAATTTGAATCTGTTAACTTTCTGAGCCCTTTGCATTTGTTTTTCTTGGCCAGGAAAGAATAAGTTGTTTTTAGGATAGTGAAGGCAAACAGCATTAGTGGGGAAGTGATAAGAATCAGATTAGGATTTGACTGAAGGAAATACCCATGTTAAATGTCCCTTTATTATTGGGCAGTATTTCGCAACAGGAATATGCTACCTGCCTTTTGGTACAAGAGATCTTATATTAACTACAGTGCACCCAACTGGTCTGCCATGCATGATAAGATCTTGTGATACCTTCTGAAATAAAAATAAACTAGCTCCGATTACCATGTCAGTTCTGGTATTATTCCTTTTACCACATTGGCCTTATACTGTACCACACAATAACTGGCACTTTGGAGAACAGAGCTTTCACAGTTCAACTAACTTTTCTGCCTGTATTTTCTTATCCCCATGTGTGGGTTTTTTTCTCCTGTCTTCTTTTTGCTCTTTCCAGGGAACTTCACCACAAGAGCATGCTTTGCCCTTTTCTTGACTTCGAATTTTTAGCTTCTAAATACAGTAGATTGATAAACCATCGTGCAAGCTCCTGGATCCTATAGATGAAGGAGATAAGCCACTGAAAACATGTATGACAACAAAGCTAAAAACTTGTATCCATGTTGCATAGTATAAAATTTAGAAGAGTATAATTAATTACTTTCAGACGGTTAGATCAAGGGCACTGTTACAACTAGCGTCCCAAATCCGTTAACTATTAAGAAGTTACAGTCCGTGAAAAGAGCAGAAAAACAAAATGTGTTTTCTTTCCCTTGGGTTCTCAACAATATGGCTTTCCTCAAATTCTGGCCTTAAAATTCCATTTATATGTGCAAGGAGTTGGGTTAAAAATTAAAAAAAAAAAAAAAGTCAGAAGGTGGCGCTGATATAATGAGCATTTCATAAACTTGAAGTCTGCAGCGTGCATGTGTACTGCATGACGTTGCTAAAGTGCTCACTTCCAAGTTACAGGGAGATTATTCTTAGCAAAGGTTATTTTGATGAACATATCCCTTTAAGTTAAGCATTCACCATCTGTTCTACCCTTTTAATTATACATTTAGAAAATACTGTAAATCACAAGAAATATTAAGTATTGGTCATTTACATGCATAATTTTTGTTGGCAGGCTTCAGGCATATTTTCATGTTTTAGATTTAAATAATAGTAAAACTTTTTTTCTCTTTCTACATAATTGTCATTAACTGAGTTCCCTGATGCAAGCATTGTATTCATCCAGGGAAGAATTTTCTAGAAAGGGCTTAAGCTTACTATTTTGTCGAATGGATGGACATTGAAATGTTTCCTGTTGCACCCAGTTTTACCAGGGCACTGGTTTTATGTGTTACCATACATCCACGTATTGAAACCAGCTGGTTGGTAGAGGGCCTGAAAGAAGAGTCCATTTGGCTGCTGGTGTTTTTGGAGAAAGGGGACTTTGGAAAGTGAGAATGAAGAGCCCACATCTTATTTGAAAGCTGTTCGATTGTGTTCCTAAATCCCTACAGCACCTTGAAACAGTTGTGTTAAAACTTTAGTTCCAACCTACCTTGCATTTTTCTGAAAGCCTCTATGGCTGATTGAAGAGGTGGTAAGATTATGGCACTGCAGAGATAAAAGCTAACTGCCTATATTGTGCTTCCCGATTCAAAGATCTGCTTCAGCCTGGACTAGTAAAGCTGAAAAATTCTTAACCATTTGATGCCTATTTAACTTGAAATGGTCTCAATAAAGTCACTAGTGGATGGGTATGTAGCAGATTGACAAGGAAAAGAAGTGGCCATATACACCAGCTGGTAGTTGGTGTGAAAATCCTTTGTGTGGCATTTTGTACAGTGGCAGCTTGAACATGGGAAGAATTATTGAAGCTGAGAGCATGATGGCAAATGTTATAATTGTTAAGTTGTCATTAGACATACCAGTTTGTTTACTCTGTGGAGGCCAGTGTGTGCTCAGAGCCTTATTGATTTTTTGACCTGTAAACTATCCTTTGACTAAGCTTGGAAATGTTACCAAAACACTTCACCACTTCCACCCCCAAGGGAGCTGGAGCAACAGTGGTCAGGGTTCACTGACACTTGGTTACAAATATTCCACAAGCCACCAAAGTCTGTGTGAGGTCTCTCTTTAAGGCAAAGAGTGCAGCTGATTTGATTGATGACAAGCGGCCTTTAAAAAAAATAAACTCCAGAATTAGCAGAGTCCAACTATGTAGTAAACTAGCCTTGATATAGCAAAATATAAACTGTAAACCAGATGAAATAATGTCAAACGTGTCTTAAAATACACGGAGACATGCTGGGGAACCTTAAAAACTTCAGAGCTCAAAAACAAATCTGAAATACGAATCTGAAATAGCTATACTACTAGGGTATACCTCAAGGCCATGTGACATTGGATCACCCACAGAATCTTGCCTGTTTTGTTTTGCAGAGAAAAAGTGTCCTGTATCCCTCTCATGTATCCTTCGTGGAAGGACAGCTCCAGTGTCTTCGGGGAGTAACCAGTCATGGGCATTTGTACCACTAAAATCCTGATTGGTCTTTGGTGGAGGAATACGAGGCCCTCATATCTTCCAACAATATCTTCCAAATCAGCAGCACAGGGCCACCTCCTGGGCTGCCTAGAGTCACTAGGGCTTAGGGGTTCCTCAGTCATGCTGCTTTTCTCTAGAATGTCTTCTTCATTAGGGACTGGAAAGTAGAGAAGGTATGGTGAGTTAGAAAGCAACTCTGTGGCCTCCAAGGATCTCTCTTAAAGCGAGTGCTTTAGGGAGCTGGTGTAGAGGTAGTATAGCAATACTGGAGGAGAAGAAAGAGTCAGGCTTCCTATTTTCTTAGTTATCTCTATTTTGCAAAAATATTGTGACCTTTATTCGAGGTCATAACACTTTTTTGCGAAATAGAAATAATATTTAATGAACAAAATAGTAAGCGACTTTCTAATAGTTATATTTTTCTGAGGTTATTTTAAAAAAATAGAAACATGCATAAGCTTTAGATTTATTTTCTGAGCAGCTCAAATGTGCAGTTTTGCAGGACTTGGGGTTTCATGTTCTTCTCTAGTGCTTCAATTTTCTTCAGTTCCAGTATAATTGTCTTGACCTCTCCGTGAGCATCTGCTGGGAAATCTCATCTTCCAGTGTCAAGAGACACATACATTACAAGTATCCTTCTCATTTCCCCCTACTGAAGACCATACTCTGCTCTTTCCAGAAATACTCACCATACACAAACTCAGACTCCAGATATTCAGTGCTCTGTGCTTCTAGCAATTGTCATCTTCAGAATAAAAGCAATGTCTTTTATCCTACGGCCTTTTTTCCCTCAGTCCTTATCTTTTTTTTTCAATTATATTTTCTTTGATGTCAAGAACTTTCAGTGCTGAGAGAAGAAAAACCAAATAGGTTAAGATGAAAATGATGAACTACCCCCCTTTTTTTGCTGTATATACAATAGATATTTAAGCTATGAGAAACTGGTGGCATTCTGTATCAATGTCTGCATGACTGGTTCCTTTGAATTTGCCTAATTGCTATATTTTTGCAGAAGCCAGTTGCTTCACATTCTCTAAAGTTCCTGTTCCTGTGTAGTAGTTTTTGTCACAAGCAAGTTTTTGCCAGGGTTTTTAGAGACTCAAGAGAATACTTATCATTCATGTGATGCTGAAGACATAATCATGTGATGACAGTACTTTTGGATTCTTCTATTTATAAGCTTGACAGTATTGTATTGTGCTTGCTTAAATGTGCTGAAAGTGCTCATCATAATGACAGTTATTTGTGCCCATTGCATTCTACTGCAAAGCCTCACTGAACGGTACAAGAACAAACATATTTGATATAATTGTGGGGAGGGACATTAATTCACCTACAGTTCTGGCATGCACTGTAAAGAAGAGAACAACGCAGTATAAATCAAGTATGGCTATAGTAGCATAGAAACAGACCACCAGTCCCAGTCAACCTCAAGGACTAAGGAATGCAAAGGTATGGGTGCTTTAGAAAGCCAAGCCAAAATAACAAAAGAACTTCTAGAGCAGCCTACCTTATTCAAAATGAACCCATGCATAATACTTTTTCTGCTTACATAATATTAAATCCCTTTTGCTTGTCTGTCCATTTTATTCTAAAGCTCAGTTTAAAAAGGTTAAATTCTATTTCAGGTCATCATCATCATCAGAAATGTAGAAGAAAAATTGTTACATTCATCACTCTAAGTTTAACCAGAGATGCTTATTAAAATAATGTTGTGCCCCATTAGTAGTGGATATTTTTGTTTTCATTTTCCTGACTCCAAGGTCAGTTATTAATATCTTTCCTCTCTGATAAACAGATGGTCTGATGAATATAGAGCTTTTCTAGCTTTTTGAGCAGCTGCTGAAGTCGAGATAATGTAATAAGGACCATAAAAAAACCAACCAAACAACAACAAAAAACCCTAACAGTCTGATCAATCAGAAGAGTTTATACTAAGTGAAGACAAAGCAACAAACTGTACAGCGTTTTTGCTAAGAGTCGAAAGGAGTTGTATACAACTGCCAGCTTGTTTAATGACAGAGTTATGAAAAGATTTCGTACCCTAAGGAAATTTGTCATTGTTAAATCATCCTTTATAATGATCTGTAGTTCTAAACTGTACAACACATTTCTCTGCAGATGTGAACTACGCTTTGAAAAAATCATGTTCTTTTTTACATGTTGGGTTATCACAGTGGCACAAACATTCATACAGCGCACAGTCGGAAATGAATGGATGCTGAATGGGTTTTATAATCTCCATGGTAAATGTGTTTTTAAGGCAAGTTTTCAAGCACTTCTGAGGCATTTTGAAAATTAACCCATCTCAAAACATTATTAATGCAGCTACTGCTTTTTAAATTAAAAAATGTGTTAGTTGCCCTCACACGCACAGAACTTGTCAAAGGTCTCCAAAATGCCTTGTGTTTTATTCTTATTACCACACCTCTTGTCATATGAGAGGAAAGGGAAGTCAAACTGCCTGTCCCTTGCTTTTGATGCCACAATTACCATCACATCATAGTTGGCTGATATATTGTTATGATATCTTCTCCTAATACATGTAGTGTACTTCACTGATTTCTGTACCCAACTGCTGTTCTCATGCAGTTTGTCTTCTAGTTAGACTGGATAATAGGCCTCCCTTGAGCTGACTGTTAGCCCTACTTCAGGCAACCAACATAGAGCTCACAGTGAGTTTCTACCATTTTCCCTGAAGTTTTAAGACACTAGGTAACTTGTACATTTTAAATTATCACTTGTTATCTGACCTGAAGAGTTGAGGTCTTTTTGCTGAGCAGCATGTGATGATTCACAGCCACCATTATCACCTTATGTGGGTCTTTAAACCCTCTTGGCTGAGTCCACATGAGCATGGGTATTTGTTTCCCTAGGGACAAGAAGCAGCAGCACATCTTGTGCCTTTGTTACTTGTCCCTGGAGAATGCCTGTGCCATTCGCTCTCTGGTGTGCAGCAGGTTACCCTGGGTGGGGTAGGGGAGGCTGGGGTCAACACTGGGTTGGCTCCAGAAGCCTTACTTGGCAGGGTCCTGGGGGCCTCAAGGCTGCAGCAGTGGCAATCCTGCTGCTTGGAGCTTGGCCAGCAGCTGGAGCATGGCTCCAGTTGGTTGGCTCCGGTTTTGGGTGGCATATGCTGCTGCTCTTTTTTTTGCGCAGGTTTTTTGACTCTGCAATCTCCTGGGGTGAAAAACCCCCCTGCGCTGCCACCTTGCAGTGTGGAGAACAACTGACTGTATGGTGCATGGCGCTGCAGTTGTGTCTGCGGTGCTACATGCCACAAGGCTGTGCATGTCTGGACGCGGCCTTGAAGAATTTGCTATTTTTTTTTTAACCCTGAAATGTTCTTAGTTATATAACAGCATCTTAGTATTTTCTAAATAAAACCTGAAATGATTTTGTTGTACTACAAAGCAGTTATTTGCAAGTGCATTATCCAAGTAAAACAAATGTAAAATATTTACAGCATTTTTTTTGTAACAGCAGTAACATACACACACACACAAATTATTTATTTTAAAGTAGTCCCAGAACTTTTTAAATTAGATTTCCTCTTTGTCACTGAATTCTAATCAATTCAAATTACTCTTGAAAAGGTGATAACAGGTCCCAAATATTAACAGTTCCAAAATTAATTAAAATGAAAACTCCCTTGCTATCTCCAAGTAATCAGATAATCCATCATTGTCCTTCTTGTATAAAAGTATGGTCTTTAACACTACATTTTGTCTGAAAGTTTTTAGATTATTTCTTTCTCCTTTTTGTTAATGTCTCTTCAGAAGTCTGGGGTAGAAACTAATCTCATAACTTTTTCAGTTTCAGCCCATTTCCATTCACAGAAATGTGTTTTTTGGGTATTCTTGCTGAGATTTTCAGTTCTAAACTTGCAGTATACCATGAAAATGGCTTAAATATGACATTAATATAAAATGACTATTGCAGAACTGCTGAAGTACTTTAGATGCACTGAGAAAGTGTCATTCACTTTGCCAAAGAGATAAAACAGCAAAATGACGAGCGGGAAGGGGAAGGAGAGGTTCATGAACAGGGGCAGTGAGGTAGCATGTAGATTACTCTTGCAGGTTCAAGCAGAGGAAAATAATCTTTTCCTCACCCCCGCTCCCACCCCTGCACAGGTAGCACACATAGTAATAATCAGCCTTAGGCTTTTGTAGTCCATAATACATGGAAATGAGCAATGACTTTTTAGCAATTAACTTAGCTACATTGTGTGTTTTTATTTGTCAGCATGGGCATTTTTGTAATTTCAAAGAGACTCTGCAGGGTAGCAATGAGCTGTGGACAGCTCAGATAGAGGCTTACTGAATTACACACCTCACAGTATTTAATCTGCTCAGTCAAACGTGCATATATGAAAATACCCCAAACTACCGAATTTCTTTTTTTTTTCCACTTCAGAGTTGACCCCTGAAGAGAAAGCATTGAGGATTGCCAAAGCTATGCGTAAGCAGTCCTCAGAAGTAAAAGAGAAATGGGAAAGCCTGAATGCCAGTGCCAACATCTGGCAGAAGCAAGTAGATAAAGCCTTGGAGAAACTGAAGGACTTGCAGTGTGCCATGGATGACCTTGATGCTGACTTGAAAGAGGCTGAGAATGTGAGGAATGGCTGGAAACCAGTAGGAGATTTAGTGATTGACTCATTGCAGGATCACATTGAGAAAACTACAGTAAGCATGGAATTCTTTGTGAATATAGTTTTCTTTGTATTAGCCTGGCATGGGACTCTAAACACTAAATTCTTTCTCACTTACTACATATGATACATGTGCCCATGAACACAGTTTAAGTATATAAACGGTTGCATAAGATCTATTGTTGCCTTATAGATAAGATTGCTCACATGCATTCCTGAAAAATGAAATATTTGAACTTCAAGACAACTGCAAGTTAAGGCAACTGTAACAACTTCATGCACATTCTTTGGCACCCAAATATTGTTCCTATCCAGAAACACTTGGTCCTTCACCTCCATCAGAAAAACCTTTAATTCTGGCATACGGGCACCCACAGTGCAACTGATGAAATCCACACTCAGGTCATGACATTATCTCTAATCTTAGTTTTACATTTGAAGTTGCTAATGGAAGAATTCAGGGCCTTGAACTGTGATTGCTTTTCAGTAAGAATTCCATCTTTATATGTATCTCAAAGCTTTGTGCAGATGTTCAATTATTTGTAAGTAATGTATTTGGCTGCTTCATTTCATGCATGTTTACACAAGCGTCCTTTTTTCCAAAGTTTTTCTCTGACTTTCAGGTTAAACAGAACCTAAAAACTTTAAGCCAGATTAGTTAAAATAATTTGCATCCAGACTGCTGTTAGTTTAAGAAGAGTAAAACGCTGATCCCTCTTTCTTTTTTATTTTACTATAGATACGAAAGCAATTTCTAGCATGTTGCTCCATGTGTTAAGAAGCAGTTTGTCATATCTTGATGGCTTTTCTGTAAAAGGGGGTAAAGCAGTGTCTATTAAATTGTCATTGCTGTGATAAACAGAGACATCTGCTAGAGTCATAGGAGCCTCTTGGCAGTCAGAAACCAAATTCTTCCCCTCTTGCCAGTAGGTGCCTCATGTTAATAGAACAGATTAGAGAGAGTTTCAGAGGAAGAAGTAGTAATTGAATTGTCTAAAAAACCCTTTTCTTTTTCCAGTTGTTTTTTCCCTTGTTTTGTAATGTTTAGTGGGCCCTTTGTAACATCAACCCATTACTTCCACCTGCTCACAGCAAGAAAGGCATCGAATGCATCTTTTCAACCATAACAAAAACTGCTTCAATTTTGTTTTAATATTATATTTAGTTTAGTTTGATTCAGAAAACCTTCTTCTGCTTAGTTTTTAATCATTTTAATAGTTTTAACTCTGCAGTGTGAATTGCTGATGCAGTTCAGTATTGTATTCCTTTACCTAGGAAGATGCACAGCTTTGTGCTTTGCTAATACAATAATAAAGTCTCTGAAGAGTTTTTGTCAGCAGCCTTCCACTTGGGAACAATAATTACTTTTATTTAATAAATTTGCTTAAGAATTCTTCATATAGATCTTCATTAGTAAAACTCATAATGGGGTATCACATCATTCTGGTATTTATTGAATGGAATGTAGTCATTCTGCACAGGGCTACATAAAACCTAGGCACCTCTAAAATTTAATATATACCCTGTTTGAAGGCTTATGTTGCACACAAGTTGTGGCTTTATCTTATGCACAGGTATGGGAAGAATGAAGTTTTATAGCTAGGGGTAATACTTTAGAGCCAAGATAACTGAAATAAAAGAGCTTTTTTTTCCACAGTGTGCTAGTTGGAGTTACATTCTTTGCATGCAGTTGTTTTAGCTTTTTCATGTCACAATACCATATCAGTCACAACCAAATATAGATTTGTATTGGTTTGGTGTGCCAGTGGTCACGCATAAATATGCATGTGTTCTTTCAGGCTTTTAGAGAAGAAATTGCACCCATCAACTTGAAAGTTAAAACAGTGAATGATTTATCCAATCAGCTCTCTCCACTTGACCTTCATCCATCATTAAAGATGTCTCGCCAACTGGATGATCTTAATATGCGCTGGAAACTTTTGCAGGTATTCCGTTATTCTGAAGATAGCAGGGGAATGCATCATTTGTACTCTTCTTTGTCTTCTTAGGAAACATTACCATTTTTCCTCATTGCTCTCTAGACTGGGTTACCATCGTGACAAAAGCAATGAAAGGAGCGGTCTTTACCTCACTGTCTTAACCAATTCCATTTCTGCTTTCTTGGCAGTTCACTCAAGACATTGCATTAAACTCTGGAGATTAGATGTATTTGTATCTATATGTTAACAATATTTGTACCAATTTGTATGCTCTGGAATAACTCTATAAATCATAGTTACTGAGACCTGTCAAAGTTTGCCCAGATACTTCTATTGTCTTGCCACCTATGTAAAAGTGGATTTTTTTGAACATCCAGTTTCCACAAGGGACTTTTGATATATGATTTGAATGTTGATAGTCTAGGATGACAGGGGTGGGGAAAACTAGGTTTGCATAGAAAAAGAAAGGGAGATATGAAGTAGATTCATATTACACCTATATATTGGATTGGTGCTTGAATGATCTGGGACTTTGAAGTTAGGCAAACTTGGTTTCACATTGAATGAATTAATGAGGTTTCCCAAGTCATTCAAGTCACTTCAGGAATCTTTTCACTGGTTCTCGCAGTGAACCATCATCACATACATTATTTAATTATTTATTTTCAGTCTTCTGTTTCCTTTCCTAACTTTCAAGCCCTCCATCGCAACACACACGGTGGGTCAAAGAATTGGTTACAAAAAAATGAACGATAAAATGGGAGGAATTTGTCTTGTCTTTGACTGTGAGAACCTGCAGAACTCAAGAGAAGTAAGCTTCTAGGCTAGTAGGCTAGAAGCAGCCTGTCTCAGGAGTCAAAGTTAATAATAGACGTGCACCGATACATTGGTCTGTATCATATTGGCACCAATAAAAGGAAAATTGACATTATCAGCAATTCGCTTTTTTTGGCTGATGTGGTTGATAATGTCACTGGTAAATGTCAAATATACTCTGTCCAAGTTTGCAGATGACACAAAGCTATGGGGGGATGTAGACACGCCGGCGGGCAGGGAACAGCTCCAAGCAGATCTGGACAGGTTGGACATATGGGCACAAAACAACAGAATGCAGTTCAACAAGGAGAAATGCAAAGTGCTGCACCTAGGGAGGAAAAATGTCCAGCACACCTACAGCCTAGGGAATGACCTGCTGGGTGGCACAGAGGTGGAAAGGGATCTTGGAGTCCTAGTGGACTCCAAGATGAACATGAGTCGGCAGTGTGACGAAGCCATCAAAAAAGCCAATGGCACTTTATCATGCATCAGCAGATGCATGACGAATAGGTCCAAGGAGGTGATACTTCCCCTCTATCGGGCGCTGGTCAGACCGCAGTTGGAGTACTGCGTGCAATTCTGGGCGCCGCAATTCAAGAGGGATGCGGATAACCTGGAGAGGGTCCAGAGAAGGGCCACTCATATGGTTAAGGGCCTGCAGACCAAGCCCTACGAGGAGAGACTAGAGAAACTGGATCTTTTCAGCCTCTGCAAGAGAAGGTTGAGAGGCGACCTTGTGGCTGCCTATAAGTTCATCACGGGGGCACAGAAGGGAATTGGTGAGTATTTATTCACCAAGGTGCCCCCGGGGGTTACAAGAAATAATGGCCACAAGCTAGCAGAGAGCAGATTTAGATTGGACATTAGGAAGAACTTCTTCACAGTTCGAGTGGTCAGGGTCTGGAACGGGCTCCCAAGGGAGGTGGTGCTCTCCCCTACCCTGGGGGTCTTCAAGAGGAGGTTAGATGAGCATCTAGCTGGGGTCATCTAGACCCAGCACTCTTTCCTGCTTATGCAGGGGGTCGGACTCGATGATCTATTGAGGTCCCTTCCGACCCTAACATCTATGAATCTATGAAATGCCATGTGCGAGGGTGTGGGTGCAGCATGCATGTGGCCAGGAATGCAGCCTGACAGCTTGGAGAGCAGCATCTGGTTGGTCAGTCTGGGGGGGGATGGGGCATGCTAGGGGGTAAATTGAGGCCCCTGTGGTGAGGGAGGGAGTGGGGGTGGGGCTGTAGCAGGGGCATAGGCAGGTGTTGCCCAGCTGGGGTGGGCCAAAGGATGGAGTCGCAGCTCATCTGGGGGGGGGGGGGCTCCTGCCACTGTGCACACCCCTGGGGGAGGCATATGAGGGTGCATGTGCCCCCTGGATCTGTGCACGGGGCAGGGTGGGCTGCTCGCTGTGGGCTGGGACCAAGGGCTGCACCTGATTTTTCCCAGTGGGGAGAGTTGGGCTGGGGTTGTGCTTGGGGCAGGAGGTGGTGGGGGAGGTACAAGGGAGCTGTGCCGAATTATGGGATGGCTGTAGCCTCACCACTATAGCCCCCCCTCCCAGCACTGCCACCGCCCACCCCAAGCGCAGCCCTGGTCCAGCGCCACCCATGGGGAAGAGCCTGGCACAGCCTCTGGCCTCAAGCACGTATTCATGGGGCACCCCCCCCCATGCCTCCCCTGGGGATATACATAGTGGCAGAAGCCACCCCTCCCCACCTTCCGTGCCCCCCATGACTCCTGGATGAGCCGCAGCTCAGTCCTGTGCCCTTCCCTGTCCTGTCCTACCCTAGTTTCAGCCCCACTCCCTTCCTCACCACAAGGACTGTAATCTGCCCCCCTCCCATGATCTTTCCCTCCCCCTCCACCCCTGTCCCTTCCCCTCAGCAGACTTACCACCTGGATGCTACTCTCGAAGCTGCTGGGCTGCATATCAGCAATTGGAGTGGTACTGGCCAGTGTGGCTGGTCAACACTCGGCCATTGACCATCAGTATTGACCCAAAAAATCTTTATTGGTCCACCGCTAGTGATTAACATTTTTGAAGCCTCTCTCCTTGTCTCTTTAAACGTAATTTGGTGTCAAAATGTTTTTTCTGCCTTAAAGAGATTTAACTGAACAGCCAATACCCCACTGTATATACTAGTGCAATTTAATTAGTAAACCAGGAGGAAGTCTGTCAGCCAGAAAATCAGCATGCTCCAAGATGGTTCTGTCTTGTAAAGGCAGCCGTAAGATCAATATGATCAAAGTGAGGCCTGCTGACTATAAGCATTTGGACAAAGGAAGAAATGGGGAACACGTGAGTTTCAGTGGTCAGCTTTAGTCACCATGAAACTATTATGGTTTGTTATTGATCTGTATCACTAACAGCAGAGTAGCATTACCTTGCATTTTTAAGAGAAAGACACCAGATGTAAATAGGCTGAGTAAATAAATCTATCTAGTAAATATATTTTAATGTATTTAGCTAAAAGTGCATGGAAGCTGCTGTTTTTATTTTGGCTCTTGCTTTCCAAAATAAGGGAATTCCTAGTAAATGTTGTATGTGTCTGTATAGGTATCAGTAGAGGATCGCCTTAAACAGCTACAGGAAGCACATCAGGATTTTGGGCCTGGATCTCAACATTTTCTCTCCAGTAAGTAATTCTAATAAACTAATAAATCTGAGACAGTAGCTTTCTCTCCAGTCACCTTTCAAGTGATGATGCCATTGACTAATTTCAGCCTGGGCTTCACTCAGGAATGGATTTACCTCCTCCTGGCTGTGTCTACACAAGACGCTTTACTGCACAGTAGACTAATCTACTGCTCAGTAAAGCATCACTGTCTACATGTGCAGTAAATTAGTCCATATGCAGTTAGTAAATTTACTGCACAGTAAAGCCAAGTAGTATTAATTGCATGTGTAGACGCACCCTCTGTCTGCAGTAATGGTCCCCTCTTCTTAACTGTAGTGGGACTCTCAACACTGCTCCATGCTCATGGGTCACTTTTATGTGTCTCCATGCATTTTGATTCTATACCTGCCTACCTATTTACCAAAGTTCAGGTGGCTGTTAATTCAGGCCTATCCTAAATTTTGAGAGGAGTGTTGCAAAGTAATCATAGCACTCTTTATGTATTATCAAGAAGTGCTTTAAGATAGATGGAAAGTGAATAAATACATTACTTGACTTATATTGAACTTTCACTTCATAGATCTCAAGGCATTGCATACTAACATATGCCCAATAGGATAAACCAGATAACCTAACTAATTTCAAAAAGCTAAATACCTACTGGACCCTGTCAGCATATATAACCTATGTGTTCTTATTTAAAATCTGCAAGTATCCATGATAAGAAGGCAGGTGCCTAACATACAGGTCGGTGCATTCACTTAAAAAAATACAAGCCCCATATGGGGCAAAGATTTCTTAGAGCAGTAGTTCGAGAAAGGCTTCTTTTGGCAGGCTGGAAAAATTTAAAAACAAAAGGGTTGCTAGTTAATTGCTACTTAACCCTTTCTTTAGGTGAGCTGAACTACTGAACTCAGGCCTGCTAGTTACTTTAACCCAGATCCTTCGTGCAGAGAAAAGAACTTTAATGCTTTCTCCAAAAAAGAAACAATAAAGGAAAAAGCATCTAGTACTGTTGACTGGTGCCAGATTGGAAGTCTGGCAATCTAGCAATAATCTGCATTATTAGTATAGTTCACGAAGCATAAGGGTCAAACTTTCCACACAGTCTTATGAGTTTGCATCAGCTTTATACTGAATGGCCTTCTCCAAGCTTGGTATCATGTCAGTCTCCAGACTGTTCATTCAAGGTATCTGCCAACCAGTGGGTCCATCTTTGGTGACTGATTTTATGATGTCCACCAGAACAGAGACAGGTATAGGCCATAAAATGTTAGGCTTCACTGTTCCTCTGTTTGCTTCAAGAGGCAGTTCAGATCTTGCTTATCTTTTTACCAACTCCTTTTCTCCTCTCCCCCACCCCAATCCTCATAATTATTATAAAAGAAGAAAGAAAAAAAAAAAGTAGTGCTTCTCTGGTGAAAAACTTGCAGAAAAATTCCTGATTGAGAGAGTGATCATGGACAGTGTTAAAGGAAATACCTACAACTTTTGTTTAATGAACTACTTCTATAACATTTGGAATAAGTAGCTTTAAAAGGAAAGCAACAAAACCAGTATTAAGTCAGGAAAAATAAAAGTCTCTCAGCCTGACAGGTTGAGGTAGTGCATATTCCAAACAAATTTTTCGTATTCACTTTACCAGCCAGAAACACCATCCAACAGTGAAGAACAAGCAGGGTTGTAATTTGGTTAAAATAACCTCAAAACCTAAAAAAAAAAAATAATTCCTAAGATTCAAGGCTTGATTTATTTGATACTGTGAAAGTTTTATTCTAAAAGTTTCACCCTTCATTGAAGAGGACAGATCTTCAGTCTGTATTTGATTTAGGAGCAGTTATTTTAGATTTGCTTTTTCCTATTTTCAGCCCACCTTGTCCCCTGGCTCCATGTCCCTTTCTGTCAACCTGTAGACCACAGCTAGTGCCATTTCCTGTGGGCAAATCCCCCGCACCTCTTAATGTCCCCTTCTCTCACCTTATCTGTTGATTCCTCTTCTCTCATTTCCTTCCTCCATGTTCCAGCACCTTCCAGTATCTGCTGAACCTTATTCCCCCACCTATCAGCGTTTACCTTCATCAAAATTTGACGTCATACAGATAGTTGCTATTTGTCTGAATGCCAAACTTGGATTCACCCACTCACTACTATACAGCTGCATGTGGCAGGTGGGCAGTATGACAAGCTGGTCATTCCTTATTCCACAAAATATACTGTGATACAGCAATGTACATAGGTTATCACAGCTAATGCTCTATCCTTTTGTTGATCTGTTTCTCTCTTGCCACCAATACGGTATAAAAGAGGAGAGCAGTTGCAATCTAATGTTATCTTTTGCAACTTGTAACTGATAACAGTTATTTTCCTATTGGAAAGTTTATCTATTCCTGTTATTAAAAATAGATGTTAAAACATCTACCTTTGGAATAGTTCCATTATTGCATAGAAAATCCATTATTGATTAGAAAAAAATGTTACGTTACTATCTGCAAACCTCAACAATTTGATTTTTCTTTAATCTTCATTTATTTTTCCATCCATAGGTTCATTTCTCTGTACTTCATCTTTTGCATTCTTTGTTACATTAATGTCCATCAATCAGTATCTCCATATGCTTTGCTTTGTTTCAGCCTGCTGTACTCCTGAACCAAAGCTTTCAGACATCCTGTTTAATGCGTCCCTGAACTGCATCCAAACTTTTGATAATATCTGCAGTGTTCATATTGAGTGCCAGAATCAAGAATTACTCTGTTCATCTTCCACCAAAAAAAGTGATTTAAAACAAAGGGGGGAATTCATCTTTGTTAGAGGCTCATATAGCACAGGAAACTGTGAATGGTTTTACTGAGCTTACTTTTTAATCAGTGCTATATCGCTTGATCTATAGGAGGCAGAGGTTGAAAGAAATCCATATGATCATCTAGTCCATCTCCCTGCCAGTATACCAAAAATCCCTCCCTCCTGTACCATAAAAGTTGAATCTAAACTGAAAAACAAAACAGCCCTTGTGATCAGTTGGTGATCAGCAGATTGGAGCCCTGGTTCTCAAGCCACAGGGTACGTCCAATTTGCCAGTCATCAACTGTTTATTGGCTGGCTCTGGGGATCACACAACAGCTCGAACTGGCCCCATGGATCCCTTGAGCCAGCTCATCTGGGATTTTGATAATGATCTCAGGCTCACCCTGCACTGACAGGTATGGCACAATAGGGATCTGATTGCTGATCCCAAAATCACACCTGTCACACTCGTATGGCGTGGCAGGAGGTGTGATTTGTTTGGATTGTGGATTCAATATCATTACATCTTTAAGCAAATATTTGTCAATGGCCATAGTAATTGTAACTTTTCTTCAGAATGTATGAACCAGCCACTTGCTCAGATGTCTTTCCTTCAATGATTTTTTTTATTTATAACTTTTTTTCATATATATTTTTTTTACCTTGATGCTATGCAGTGCTTAACTTGTCCAGCCCTGTGGGCCAGATGAGTAGTTCAGGGCTGGTCCACGGGCCTGATCTGGCATGGAGAGAAGTGTCATTTGGACCATAGGGATCTCCAGGGGTCTGGAAAGTTGCTGACAGGATGAGAGGAAACAGAGTTAGTTGCTGCAGCTCTAGGAGCTGTGCCTCCAGAGGCTGCAGCAGTTAATACTGCTGTCACTTCACCACCAAATTTCTGGACCTGTGGAGAGCCCATGAGCTGAATGACATTGGTCCATGGGCTATCTGTTGGTCATCCTGGATGTAGAGAGAATCTGTTTGTTCAGTAGATTTTTCTATTATCTGTGTAGAGGTTTAGTCCATTTTTCATAGATATTTGAATGGGGGTTTCATGTCTCACTGTAGCAATACAGTTGTCAAAATTTGGCTTGTATATTTCATTATTAAATTCTCTACACTCTCATCATTAATGTCAGAAATAGTTTTTCAAGAATCACATATCACTTGCTTCTATATTGAATATGGTAAAGTGAATTTCCTTTACACTGCAAACTATAATCACATGCCAATTTGGTTATGTTCTCTGTGGAGATATACATACTCACGTTCTCTTACCACATCGCCACTTAAAAGTTACCTGCCAATTTTCCCATTCATCTGAATTCCTCACCTCCTGTTATCTCTGGAGATCTTTAGATCACCATACTTGTATTGTATCATACGTAGTGCATTTTTCCGTGTATGGATTTGTCGTTGGGCTGCTTGGCATTACAGATGGTCTACATTGATGTTTCAGACTTGCATACATTTCTGCAAAACTTACTGATCTATAGCAAAGAGAGTATTAATTTGGATTGCAAATACAAGATTGCAGTTATAACTAATAATAAATGTTGCTGCTATGTTACCTTTTCATTATATTGTGGGGTCTAAATTATGGTAATGAAGGCACTTATTTCCAAAGCTTAAAGCTGCTCGTAATTTCTAGATCCCATTGGAGGAAGTAGAGAAGCTAGTTTGTTAGCCTGCTCTGAATGTATGGCTTAATCAGCTACCATTTATAATCCTTCTTTAGAGTGAAATCACCACATTCGTTTATTTTATGTTTTGCTTGTCATCAAATAGATGGCAAGCACTGCCTGATTATATTGCCATTGTTTTCTCCAGCTGATTAGCTGATTTTCTAATTACTGAAAGCCTGACTGCAAAATTATAGTAATTCCTATTTAATTTATTAAATCAAGGTCTAATTTTAAAAGAAACAGTTGCTTTTTTGCTTGTTTGCTTGCTTTTTTCTTTCAGGATAGGTGCTACGTAATTACCACCTCATGTCTTTTTTTTTTTCCCCCCCCCAGCTTCAGTTCAGCTTCCATGGCAGAGATCTGTTTCACATAACAAAGTGCCCTATTACATCAAGTAAGTTTGTATTGGTTCTCATTTAGTTTCATTAAAGAAAGCAAGAAGTCTTATGGATTCAGCCTGATATTAATCTGGTGTTATAGGATCAATAGAAATGTTATCAAAATAACCTGCTTAATGTATCAAGCTGGATATACTATATATTATACTTCCAATGTTTTTGTACAAGATGATTAGAAATACGTAACAAGCATCCAGCCAAGAAGCTCCAGTTCAGCACAATATTTAAGTATATTCGTTTCATTAGGCACATTGAAATCTATCAGGTGGGCGGGAGGGGGAGAGAGGAGTGAGACTAGGAGATATTTAGATGCTTAAAGTTAAGCACATGTTTAAGAAGCTTACTTACTCAGACACAAAGGAAGTAGATTTGTTTTCATGAGAGACTGAATCCATTACTTAACTACAGTACCAAGTCATTTAATGACACACAGTTAATAGAAGTAATTTTGTGATTTACAAGGGAAAGAGCATGCTTTCTAGTTGAATATTTCTCATTTTTCTTTTTTTGCATTTAACCACATGTTGATTCATGGCTTAGCTTTTTCCTTAGCTTTTGAAAGTCCTCCCATTGCATAAAATTAATCTGTGATGAATAAAATTGTACAAATCCTGGCTTTCTTTGAGAGATTAATTTTGTAAAGAATAGAAATAATTCCTTATGAAGATATGGGGCATAATTTGATGCATTTTAGTGGCAAAACTCTGGGCAGAGATTAATGGTATTGGCTTTTTTATCAATAAATGCTTACTTGCCTGTCCTTTTCCCCTTGTGTTTGAAAGGCAGAGTTTGTAGCTTTATAAGGAGACTAGCTGTTTGCAAAAAGGATAGTTGCAATTTGTAATATACATTTCAGAGTTATGGTAAATAAACCCTGTAAAAGTTCTTGGGGAGGAATTCTTTCTAAAATGCAATGGCATGAGTGGAGGAAGGAAATACACATTGTCAAAAATTTGCCCTGCTTAAGTTAGGCAGCAGTGAAATTAGAGCTACCATTTTTATAGTGGCGGGGATTCAGGGAAGATCAATGCTTAAGGAAACAAGTTTGACCACAGCTCTCCCTACTCCTGTATACTTTCCTCTAATTAATGGAGCATCTTGAGGATGAAAAGTACTAGTACCTGAAGAGCCTCTGGCTGGAGAGGCAGAGTTATTTAAATGGAGGGGAAGGATGCAGTGTGTACTTATTCATTCCCTGCTTGAATCTAGACAGGAGGGAGAAAATTCAGTTGTCGTTTTTCTCACTGGATTCCCTCCCTGCCAAATTGATCTTGTGAAACATCACTACCTACAACAATCCCAAAAAGATTATCGTCCATATCATCTTACCTATTTTGTGAGCCCCACCTTCTTGTTCGACATGAAGGAGGTGTGTAAGGTCACACTGATATTACAGCTGCGGCAGTGAACTTTTTGGAATCTCTTCTCTCTCCAGAATTAACTGTCAAGGGGTTTGTTACTGATAGATGCAAGACAGTGAATGTTAAAGCCAGTATCCTTCATTGTGGTCCATCCATTGGTGCAGTTGTAAAGCAGCACTGTTTGAACTAATCGATCTTGGAAATTGAAAGGTTAAGGCCTATAGATCAATGTTAATGTACAGGCACACTCTGCATCCAGTATATTTTTTATATTTTTTCTGTACCAGTGTATGGTACAGATTAAACAAACAAGATATATATTTAAAACTCTGGTTTAATATGTCTTGTTTGTTTTATAGAAATACCAGGGCTAAGAGAAGCTAGTTACATTATGTCAATGTAAGTAGGTTAACTTTTCTGTAGGAACTGGAAATGAGCAGAAAAGGTTTTCCTGTCATAGATTACAGTATTTCAGATCTTCTAGTCTCCTGTATTCTAAGAACTTTGTCATTTATATGCAAACCCAGAAAGCCAAGGACATTTCTAAGGAATCTCTGATTGTGGTAAGGATGCATTAATCTGGGTGTCCTGCAACTCCGGAGGCATGATGAGTGTGGTGAATGTGGACGGTTGCGGGTAAGAGAACGTGCACTAGCATTCTATAAGTGTTTTGATAGTATTATAAAACAGGAACTATAACGTGCAGGTGAAAGAGGGTGCTATACAGCTGCAAGTGGGCAGTATGGGCAGTATGATAAGGTGGTCACTCAGTCCACAAAGTATATCCAGATGCATCAATATACATAGGTTATCACAGCTAATGCTCTATGCCTTCCTTGATTTGTTTCTCTCTTGTGAGAGCTGTATTATTTCTTTTTTATCATTTTCTGTCTTCTTTTTTATTATTATAAAGATTGGTCTTAATATTCAAGGTCAAAGCAATTTCACTTTACAAACAATTGTCCACTGAACCACCCAGACGGTTTTGTCCAGCTGTTTTTCTGTTGTCTTTGTGATGCATGCCACAGAAGTATTGCCTTGCTATTTATGTCCTAAAAGACTAGCAGAACGATGTTATGCATGACCAACAGTTTTATTTATTTTTGAAAAGCAAGCTGAAGCATGCCAGGCTCCTCAGTTGAGCAGACTTTCCTTGGCAGTGTCTTTATTTTCTTGTTGCGTACTGTCTCCAGATTTCAGAGTTGACAGCAGCAGGTACAAGAAATATAGAGTAACAGCAGTACTGATTCTTAATGTTGCCTTTCTGCAGGTTGTCAGACTGGATAATATTATTGTGATTTAAAAGTCTTTACAAACTTTGTTTCTTATTCAGACCTGGTTTAGAGAATGGAAGGAAACCAGTGGCGTTATCAAAAATATATTTAATGTAACAGATTAAATGTGCTCCGTTAGTTTAATTCAAGACAGTAATCAGAAAGGCTTAATGACTGTCCTTTACCAAGTGTGTGGAAGCTGTGCAAATTATCTCGGCACTTAATTTTTCTAATGATTTTCCTAAATTGTACCAAAATCTGCAGTTTAAATAAAATGCAACCTGGAGGTAATCTGCAGAGGAGACCAAGTTGCATCGTATTTCATCTTCCCTTATATTTCAAGAAAAGTTAAGTTTAAAATTTCTGTTCTAAGGAGATATCTTAAGGCACATTGCTCTGATGTTTCCTAGTAATTGGGAAGGATTTAATAAACTGAATATGTATTTGTGTGGGATGAAATAGAAAAACAAACTGATGAAGGAGGAGAATATGAGTATGATTTAGTGTCTGATGCCTTCTTGTCTAAATTATGACACTCAGGAAAATTAAGCTGGATTAACATTTAAAGTGCATTAGTTACACTGCATTAAACTACTGTGTGGTCAATTTTACTCAGAAGTAGAGTGGTTTTAATTCAATTTAGTTCAGTTTACTTTGGAAGTAAAGTAAATCTAAATCAAATTAAGACCACTTGATTTCTGAATCATTCAATTTATTTTTATTTCACTTCTTCAGGAAATAAAGCTACATTGAATTAAGGCCACTTTCATTGTAAGCAAGTGTGCCCATACGATGGTTTAATGCAGTTTAACTAATCCACTTGAAACTTACACCTTTAGTTAATTCAGATTAATTTATCCGAGTGCCTGTTTAAACAATATGTAAGGTATTCAGAAAATTACATTCTTATCTTTTGAAATGGGATGCTATAGTAGTACATACATTAGCATGATGTTTTAAAAAATGCATGCTCACAAGTTGTGTACCAAATGTAAAAATATCACTATTAAAAAAATGAAGGATATGAGATCAGAAAGTAAAAGGGAATACTCTGGTTTGCCATAGAGCTTTAAGGAGAGTGACACAATGATTAAAACATCCATTTTTTTTAGATAAGTAGCATTTGTTCCGTCTCCTGCCTGATGCCAGTGGTAACAGACATTTACGTGCAGAGACAGGAATGACTCAAAAGAAAAATGGGGTTGTAGCCTGCTAGCAAAATATGTCTCCTTCAGAGTATGGTTGCTTCCTTTACCTGTTTACTGACTTTTATGTGGAGGTCTTGACTCATTCTGGAGTTCTGTAAAGTACCTGATATATTTAAGAGCTGTTTCTTACTGGCTACTATGTAAACTCCTTTGACCAAAGGGTAACCAGGGGATGGAGTACTTTGAAAGGAAGTGAAAGTTCTTTGTTAGCAAGAAGATTCACACTACTTTCAAGCCCAGATTTATGGAGTACTTTGTGTTTCTATGCTCTGTACAATCAGCTGAAACTACATATGCAGTTTAGGCTGTCACTCTGTTTCCTCCACTTGTAATATTTTATTATGTAAAGCAAAAGCATTACTGCTGCCAGTTGGCATTTGATCTGTATAAGAATTTTTTCTTAGACCTTTGCTTTTCTGTCTGCATAATATTAAGTGGTAATAGTTTCAGAATTCTGCCACTTTAGGGGCTTCCAAAATTAGAGTTATTTTTTATATTAGAATTCAGTCAGTGATGTTTGAAATCAAACTCTTGATTAAACAGTCACTTGACAAAACTGTCTAGATGTAGTTGAAAAAAGTTGAATCTTTTTGTCTCCTGGACACAAGATTGTCCAAGAGACTTGGACTAATGAGCAGTATAGGAAAGGATGGAATGCTGGCCAAAGACCATTTCCTAATTCACTACTCCTTGTAATGGATGTTGTCATCAGTTTGAACAAAATGTTGCAAGAGACAAAAATTGATTTCTTCAAACAAGCATTACACAAAAAAAATTATAGGTTGTGCTGCAAAGATATGTGGGTTATAATGGATATTCTCTACAATTTTATTTATAACCATTTGAAGTGCACAAACAAGACACGACTGGCCTCTAAGAGAATGCAAAAAATAAAGCCTAATAAGAAACTCTACAGTCCTATAAAAAAAATTAAACAAATTTGGGAATTTGTATCCATTAACTTTTTTGTAAAAACTTATGTTGAGGGGTATCTACTTTTTGAAGGAAAAAAATAATGGTAAAAGGAATTTTAGGAGGAAATAATTACCCTTGTACTTCTCAGTGTTGTTAACCACCACTCCTCATGCTTCAGCTTTCTGCCTTTTCAAAATTTATTAGGTATTTATATTGTCTAGAAGAACTATAAAGGAAATGAGAGGGGAATAAAGTGAATTCAGTTCAATGTAGAGTATCTTTATAAGATGATCATGAAAGTGATTTAATACCAAAATTTAGAGTTAGACTAGTTATGTTTATGTGCTCTTAAAAAGGACACATAATCACCCAAAACATAACAGTTCCATTTTATCACTTTCTATATCACATGTAATATTACAAGGTAAGGAATAGATACCTTTGCTTCATTATTTTTCAAAGCTTCTTTCAGAAAAACAAATCTCTCTCTTCTGAACCTAGTTATACATCAGTGTGGGAGAAAAATCCATTAGCCCTGGACATTATTTCTCCTACGGCTGGCTCCATCCATAATCCTCTGTAAGTGTAGAAAGAAAAAATAATATTCAAATTTCTGCCAGAGACCACACAGATATTTACTTAGTTACCAATTATTGCACTAATCTTAATTTTCTGTTTAGGAATTGTTGGTAGTGCTTTTCATCAGAGTAGCTGAACAGATATTAGTCTGTCAATGACTGAAATGCAGCCACCCTTATAGTTCACAATATCAGCTGCCTTACAGCCAAAACTAGTTTCAGAAAGGAACTGAAAAGATATTGTATTCATCTGAAGCTACATGGAAAGCTTAGGCAGGCAGGTTGCAATAGATTCAGCCTTTATGTAAGCACATAAGAAGTGCCATACTGGGTCAGACCAGCAGTTCATCTAGTCTAGTACGCAGTGGCAAAGAGTGCACACTTTAGCAAGAGAGCTTTGAAGTGGATATATTTAGAGCAGTGGTACTTAACCTTTTTGGCCAGGAGGCCAAATAGGATGTCCATGACCAGAATCTGGCTGATAGTCCTGATCTGGCATGAGGTAGTCACAGCAGGGCCCCATCTGGCTACACCGAGGATGGCAGGGGGCAGCCTGGCTCCAACCTGGCCCTGTGGGGGGGAAGAGGATGTGGCCCAGCCCCATGCAGAGAAAAGGGGGTGTGGACCAGCCCCACAGGGGACAGAGGGGAGGGAGTGTGGCTCAGCCCCATGGGAGAGAGGGGATGTGTCCCACACCCACAAGGGAAAGTGGCTTGGACTTTGCCCATGGGAAGAAGGGGCATAGCCCATTTCTGCGGGGTGGGGAGGAAGCATGACTCAGCCCCAGCCTGGCCCTTTGGGAGAAGGAGACTTGATCTGACCCTGCAGGGGAGGAAGGAGTCTTGAGCTGGCTCCACAGCGGAAAGGGGTCATGGCCAAGCCTCCAGCCCAGGAGGACAGAGGCATAGCCCAGTCTTATCCAGCCACAGGAATGGGGGGAGGCCTGATTTGGCCCCAACCTGTGCAGGACATGGGGGTTGGAAATTTGGTAGTGGGAGAGGGTGGCCATATTTATTGCCACCACTTCCATACCATCAAATTTCCTGATCTGTGGAAATCCTCAAGGGCTGGATACCTATGGCTCTGAGGGCTGCATTTGGCCTGCAGGCCAGAGGTTGAGCACCCCTGATCTAGAGTTATCTATTCCCTATTCAACACCCTCCCTAGCATCCACCGTTATTGGTTTAGAGATGCCAAAGGGAACATCTCCAACTGTTCTGTTCAATAGGTATTGATTGATCTGTCAACCATGAATTTATCCAGTTCCTTTTTGGAATCTGGTGGCTATGCTGTCTGCCTCCAACACCTCCTGTGGCAATGAATTCCACAAGTTAACTATGTGCTGCATAAACAAATATTTTCTCTTGTTAGGTTTACATCTGTCACCTATTAAGTTTGGTGGGTGTGCCCTAGTTCTAGTATTCTGGGCTGACTGGCTCAAGAGGGCACATGCGGGGGTGCTCCCATGTATACCCCACCATACCAGTAAATCCTCCCCCACAAATCCTACAACCACATCCTCCCCCACTGACAATCACACAACCCACAAACACAGTACCCACTCATACCCTCCCCCACACTTCCCACAAATCCCACACTCCTCCCCACATGCACCCTTCCCCCACACACAGACCCACAGGACTCTGGGGGGAGCCCTTCTCACTGCTTTTTGCACACACCCCACCACAGGCACTCACACCCCCCCTTCAGGCACCCTCCCTTCCACATACCCCATACCCACCCCCACATACCCACCCACACATCCCCACAAACACCCCATACCCATCCAGCCACATTCACACATACCCCCACACCCTCCCCTACACCCCACATACACAATCATTCTCGCACACGCACACACACACAGCCCCCGACAAATTCCATACCCATCCACCCACCCATACCCCCACTCCTCTCCTCACCCCTTGCAGTATACAGGAGTAAGACTTCATTTTGAGCTATCATTCAGTCACCTTTATATACATGATGCAAATGCACACAAATCAAGAGAGAGAGAGATATTTAATAAAATTAAAATATGTTATTGTTAATGTTTGATTTTTAGTATGTAATTTGTTTGGTGTTTTTTCTGGTTCCAAGATGGCAAACCCCCTTCCCAAAACGAGTACTTCTGGGGCAAGGGGAAGGACTTCCAGTGGCAAAGATCAGGAGTTAGGGGCAGGATTTCTGGTCCCAAGATAGCAACCAAGGTGTAGGGCAGCTGTCAAGAGGTGAGGCTACACTTGCTGCTCTAGACAGCTCATCAAAACTCTTTAAGTGTGCCTCCATCCAAAATAATTGCCTGCCCCTGGGATAGCTGAAGTCTCCCATTATTATTGTTTGTTCCATTTTAGCAGCTTCTCTAATCTCCCTGAGCATTTCATAAATACCTTTATCTTCCTGATCAGGGGGTTGGTAGTCCAATCCTAGTTCTTTTCACTCAAGCATGGAAACCCGCAGGGATTCTATGATACTTTTCTTTTCAGGTAAGATTTTTATACTGTTACTGTCTGTACTATCCTGAACATACCATGCCACTTCTCCACCTGTACATCCTACTCTGTCATTCTTATATAGTTTGTAACATGTTAGGACAGTATTCCCTTGATTATCATCCTTCTACCAAGTGTGTGAGATGTCTATGATGTTGAAATCACTATGAGCAGAAGCAATTACATGCAATTTATTCTAAATCCAAGACATGCATGATTTTTTGAAGTATGCCGTTCATTAATTCAGTTAATTAATACAAGACCAATCATGTCTTGTTTGTGCACTTCAAATGGTTATAAATAAAATTGTAGAGAATAACCTGTTTGTTATAACCTTATCAATTTTATTCCTTTGTTTGTTTTACACTATACAGAATACATAAATCTATTTATTCTCAGATACTGATATGCTTGGTCAAATGTTTGTCATAAACATTTTTCCTGTTTGAATATTATATTATATTTTGTGTCAGTAGCTTTTGGTGAAGAATACAGCATACTTTTGGGTAATAAATGAGCTTTGTGAGACCAACAGAAAAAGCACTCAATATCAAAAGAACTCCTCTGTGATTAAGTCAGTGAAACAATACCGTGCTTTCTTACTTCACTGGTGAGGAGGGACCTATCACATAGCTTGCCTTTGTGACTTCTATTGGCATTACTATCCTGCAGATTTACTTACCATATTTACTCAAATGCAGAATGAAGTTTTTTTTCTCCAGTCAGCATGGCAGGAAAAGCCCCTTGTCTTATGTTCACATACATGGGAAACTCATTAAATACGTTGTCTGACATCAAGTTGCTGACAAATTGCTCAGTAATGGAAACCACCTGTGAAGTTTAAGTGCAGCCAGTAGGCCTGTGCAATGCGGCTACTATTCACTTTGGATTGAGATTCGTCTGATTTGGGGTACAGTGATTCAATTTGGTGATTCAAAGCACTGTCCTTGTTCGATTCTGCCGAATCTGAATCAGCGAGGCCCATCCCCAGCCCACTCCCAGCCTGACAATGGCTGCCCTGCCCACCCCAACTCCCAACACTTGGAAACCCACTCACCCTGGATTAATGGGGTGCTGCTGGGGGGGGGGGTGATCCCCACTCTGCATGGGCCTCCTGACCCCCCCTGCTCCCCCATCCCCCCCATGGCTGCCCTGCCCACCCCAGCTGTGGCCCTTTAAGGAAAAAAAAACTGAGAAAGACCCTAGACTCACCATTCCTGCTGGGTGGGGGGTGATCCCTGCTGTCCCACACCATGTGGGGGGCTCTGTATGTGCCCCCCAAAGCCCCGAGGCTGCTGCAGGAGCGGTGAGTCCCGGGGGTTTTCTCAGGTTTTTTTTCTTTTTTTCTTAAAGGGCTGGAGCTGGGGTGGGCAAGGCAGCTATTGGGGGAGCAAGGGGGGGCTGGGGAGCTCATGCTGAGCATTCCTTGCACGAGCTTCAGGGGTCTCAGTGCAGTAGATGGTGACTCCTTCCCTGCATTCGCTGCAAGAGACCTTATTCCTGCCCCAACCCTCCTCCCCTGCACACAGGGAGCCATGTCTGGGCTGCGGGTTGTAGCAGTTCCCCTGTCCAGCACAGCCTCACACCACCCAGCAAATGCACCTGCGCCTCCAGGCCCTGCCTCCCCCCAGGGCTTCTGGTGGGCTGGAGCAGTCCCCTGCTCTTCTAGTCCAGTGCTCCCTCTGGCACACTGAGCCTGCCTCTCCCCTGGGTGCCTTCTCACTCATAGAGAAAACCACAGGAGTCTCTCCCTGGTCCTGCGTCCCCCTCTCCTGTGCTCACCCAGCCACACAGGGGCTTGTAGCAGGGTCTTCCCAGGCTTGGAGTCTCCTGACAGGCAGATGCTGTTTTGTGCCTGCCCTGGCAGAGCTCCAAGGGGGATGAGAGGAAGAAAGGATCCACTGTTTCTCTCCAGTGCAGCCTCTAGCAGCCACCTCTGCAGGGCTCCAACAGGGGCTTTCTGAGGGATGGCCATGGTGAGGTCCTTTTCCTGGCTTCCAGCCTGTCTTTATTCCCTTCTCTCTTCCCTTTGTTCTCCTTTTCCTGGGAAAAATGCTCCCACTTTCAAACAAGCCCTCTCAGCCAATCCCAAGCCAAGACTCTTCCCAGGCTTTTGCTAATGTTCTTCTCATTCAAACCCCTGCTGGGCTTACATCACTTCTCCCACTTCATAGAGGGCTACCTCCAGAGCAGCTTCACTCACCCTCAGTAGTGTCCCTCCTGGGACAAAACCTCTCTCATCTCACACTGTCCTTCTGCAGGGGCACCCTTCCTATCCCTTCAGGTGAGTACAATTTTAATAATGCTGCTACATAGAGGAAGTGGAAGGTCAGATGACAGGAGTCAGCCACTCAGGTATTAGTGAGTGGGCAAAGAGTCAGGGACTAATGGAGGCTTTAGGCAGGGTTTATTCAGCCTCTGGAAACAGAAACAGGCTGTGCTGGTCAGACTAAGGCCAAAGCCTTAGACTCGAGGATGCAGTCTTTGTGTTGGGGCTTTCATTTTGTTTATACTACAGTGGTATAATTTCAGCAAACAAGATTTGTTACGTTATGCTGTTGTAGCTTCTATTATCTTCTGATAAAAGTAGATAGCTTTTTTTCCCCTTAGCTTTTATAGCAATATCTAATGAATCAGCTACTGCTACCTTTGCAAAGGAAAAGAGTGAAAAAAATAGTTTTCTTCTTTCTGTCAAGTTGCCAAATGGGTGCATGTTCATTTAGCATGTACTGACAGACTAGAAAGAAGAGTTTTGGCCTAGTAATATTGTTGTTTGATGTTTCGTGTTTGAAATAGCCAGTCATTTGTTTTTTTTGAAATCTTGGATTAATTTGTGTGTAATGAAATAGTTTCATGAATAGGGCAAAGTATGGTGTAGTGCGGTAAACAGGCTCCTGAGTACTCATTTTACTTTTTAGCAGCACAGTTTCAGGTTACAAGAGTGTTGGTTGTAGCCATGTTGGTCTAAACACATAGGCATACAAGGTTCTCCAGGTTAAGTTGTTGTGAGTAGTGTTGGTAGTATGCTACATTAAGACTTCAACTGAGTTTTGGGATCTGTGGCATTGATTTTACAAAAATATCTTAAAATGTCACAAATGATGTGCAGGTGATATTTCTTTTTCTAGGGCTAAGATTCACTGCTATGAATCCCATTGAAAATATAGAACTTTTCCCTTTGTAAATCTCTTGTTTCTAGTTCTGCAGAGAAAATATCATACTTTAAGCCACTGGGACAGGACTAACTGATATCTGCTCTGTATCCTTGATCCTTGCAATTTGGGAAAGAAACAGTGCAATATTTGGGGCAATGAAGGAAATATTCTACAAGTGTTTTGTGCTTCTTTGCTAAGGGTGATTGTTCAAATCTGTTCAGAACCTTGGAGAGATCCATTAGCAAGTAGATGAGATGGTTAAAGGCAAGTGATAAACTCTTCATATAAACATCACAAAACACTACCCGGATATTTTTTTCAGTCAGCTCCAGAACATGTAGAAATTTTCCAAATTCCAAATTTTTGAGAAGCAGCATTACTATATTTTCTCTGTTTTCACATCAAGCTCTGATTCTCTCAAGGAAGGCATTCAGACTCTGTTTTAAGATAAAAATTATAATGTAGGTTTCTCCATCACTTAATTTGTTAGCATCACCAAATTGTCTAAGTTTTGTGTGTGGTGTCTGTGTGGAGAAAACTGTGACTGTTTGCTAGTTATCATCTGGTCTCAACAGAATTTTTATAGTTAAGGAAATAAATAGTTCAAGGAGAATGTAAATTCAATTTTACTGTGATTCATTCTGGTTTTCTTGGTTGTCAGGAGCTTATTTCCTGCATATTTTCCTTCCTTATTTACCAGAAAAGCAGTGGTCCTTACTGCAGCCATAATGAATGTACTGTGTATATCAGGACAGGACAGGGATTTATGGCTTGAATACACAGAAAAGGAGTCATCAGGGTGCAGGAAGAAAGGTATTCCTTTACCTGCATTTCCATGTTATTTGTGCAGGAGACTATTCAGTGTTACTTTCTAAGCACACTTTTCATTGGCTAATCTAAACTGCCTCAGGTTGTACAAGACCACATCAGACACTAGTGTGCATTTCCCTCCTCACCTCCTACCCCCAGCTATATGGCCTTTGGAAAAAAAAAAATGCAGAGAAGAGCCAGCCAGAGAGTTTAGCTAGAAGGAGCAGCTGGAGAAACAGCCGAAATATAGACCTTTAGCCACTGAGAGAACTCTTTTATCATTTTGATCAGGGTTTTCTCTGCCCTGTGCTCCCTGGCCCTTACCCTCTTCTTCCATCTTCATCTCATCTTCATGCCACACGTGCCCATTTTACCCTTTTCCTCCCTGCCCTTTTCCTATCGTAAGCAAGCCTGCAACCTCAACCTTCCACAAAAAATTCTGTGGAACTAGAATGAGGTTTTCTCACTCCACTTGTGTTCTTCCATCACTCAGTGTTTTGCTTGTGCTGTAAATATTCTCAGGCAAAGGACCAGCTGTTCTTTGTTAGTATAGCATCTAGCATAAAAGCAGCCCTCATTCTTGGTTGGCCTTGAGGGTCCATGGCAATAAACATGATCATTAATAATGAACCATTGTCGTTCTGTGGAAGTGCAGTCAACTGAGAATGTGTTCTTTCAAATCTGTTGACAAAAAACTCAGTTATGAGCAAAAAAACAACTGCATATGGGAAAAAATAACCACCCTCTTCCACTCAAAGATTTGTCAGTCAAAGTTACACAAGATATTTTTGGCCTTTAGTTTTGAAATGTTTGAATATTGTAACGCTACACAGAAAAGATGGATCTCATGTCATAAAGCTGCTTTATAAAGCAAATCAACTGGAAGCAGTTTATCTTTCTTGCCTGCTATTTTGGACCCATAGAATGATTCCTTTGACTGACATTCTTATTTGTTGCATGTTAAGCTTACCTGCACATGCATTTATTCTTTCTGTGAAATTCAATTTGTGTGCACATAAAAGGGCTCAAAATATTATGAAAGTATTATTATCAGACACAATTTTTTAGTGGGAAATAGCAATGTTGAAGTTGGTGCTTTTCTTTTTCCTTCCTCATTAATAGTAATGAGACTCAAGCAAATAGGAACAAATGGAGCAGAAGTTGGAAGTGTTCTTTTGGTGGGTAGAAGGTAATATGGGGTTCAGCCAGGACCATCTCTGCTGACCTAACCACATCAGACCCAGAACTGAGAAGGGGAGAGCCTCCCCACGTCCACTCTAAAGGTATTAGGACACTAGCGTGCATTTCCATCTCCCACCTCCTACCCCAGATTATGTGGTCTTAGGAAAAAACTGCAGAGAAGAGCCAGCCAGAGAGTCTAGCTAAAAGGAACAGCTGCAAAAACAGCCAAAATACAGACCTTTGTCCATTGAGAGACCTCTCTACAATTTTGACTAGGGTTTTCTCTGCTGTGTGCTCCCCTGCCCTTATTCTCTCCCTCCATCTTCATCTCATTTTCATGCCACACTTGCCCATTTTGCCCTTTTTTTCCGTCTTGCTTTGCTACCCTTCCATCACTTACTATTTCGTTTTTCCCATCATGAGCAAGCCTCCTACCTCAGCCTTCCACAAAAACTCAGTTATGAGCAAAAAATAACTATATGGGAGAAATAACCACCCTCTTCCATTCATAAAGCGTTGTCAGTCAAAGCTGTATTAAATTTTTTTGGCTTTTAGTTTTGAAATGTTTGAATACACTCTAAAGAAATGCAGTTCTACATGTCAGAAATTTCCCAAGGAAGTTATTCTTGCTGAAATTTATAATCCAAATTTCAGACCTACAAAGGCAATGTACAGACATTCACTTTTTTCTGGGCAAGTCACTGTCTTCCTGGTAGAAACCATAATTGTAGAGATATTCAGGATATTTCTCCCAGAGCAAAAATGGCAGCTCCAGAAGAAAAATAACCTGGGAACAACTAGGGTTAAATCACTCCCAGGAAATAGTTTGTCGCTTACTGGACTGTTATGCTCCCCCCGACCAGGGAGCAGAACACAACACCCTTCATAAACTTGTACTGTGCTTCAGGGCAACACAAACTGACCCTGGGCAGTCTAGGTCAGCCTGTCAGGGATGCCCCATACACTGCTGCCATCTGTCTCCAGACTGAAGGAGCCAGTAGAGCAAGCTGAAATGTAGGCACAGAGGCCTCCTGGCTGCACATTGTCAGCACTGCACGCTTTCTGTTCTTCAGGGACCAAGTATTCAAATATCTGTTTAGGCATCTCCAGGTTAGTTTTTCTACCAGGAATACAAACCCAGGAGAATTCTCCCAGATAATTTTCACATGTGTACACAGCCAAAGTACATCATGGGAACTGTATTATGTAACTTTTAAAAATGGGATGAATGGACTGTAAGGTACATAGAAAATTGGGTGGATCATCAGGCTCAAAAAATAGAAATCCATGGCTTGATGTCTAGTTGGCAGCTGGTATTAAGTGGAGTGTCCCAGGGCTTGGTCCTAGGGCCAGTTTTATTCAATATCTTTGTCAATGACCTGGAAAATGGGATGGAGTGCACCTTCAGGAAGTGGTGGGGTGGAGAGTAATAGATACACTGGAGGGTAGGGCTAGGATTCAGAGTGACCTACACAAATTGGAGAATTGGACCGAAAGAAATCTCATGAAGTTATATAAGGACAAGTACAAAGTCTTGCACTTAGGACAGAATGATCCCATGATCCCATGCAAGCTGGGGACTAACTGGCTAAGCAAGAACTCTGGGGAAAAGGACCTGGGTGTTACAGTGGACAATAAGATGAATGTAAGCCAATGGTGTGTCCCTGTTGCGAAGAAGGCTAACAGTGTACTAGACTACATTAGTAGGAGAGTTGCCAGCAGATCAAGGGAAGTGATTATTCCCCTCTATCTGGCACCGGTGAGACCACATCTGAAGTGCTGTGTCCAGTTTTGGACACCCCCCCCCCCCCCACTACAGAAGGGATGTGGACAAATTGGAGAGAGTCCAGTGGAGGGCAATGAAAATAGTTAGGGGGCTTGGGCATATGACTTATGAGGAGATGTTGAGGGAGCTGGGCTTATTTAGTCTGGAGAGGAGAAGATTGACAGGGGGTTAATTTTAGCCTCCAACTGTCTGAAGGGTGGTTCCAAAGGGGATGGAGTTTGACTGTGCTCAGTGGTGGCAGATAACAGAATAAGGAACAGTGGTCTTAGAAATGGATGTAGCTTGCTTGTAAATTTAGGTTAGATACTAGGACAGACTTTCTCCATAGGAGGGTAGTAAAGCACTGAACAGGTTACCCAGGGAGGTTGTGGAATCTCCATCTATAGAAGCTTTGAAGACCCAGCTAAACAAAGCTCTGGCTGGGATGATTTAATTGGGATAGCCCTAGTTTGAGCAGGACCAGGTGACCTCCTGACGTTTCTTTTAGCCCTAATTTTCTATGGTCCTATGAAAATAAAAAATAACTTGTCTCATTGAAGTACAAGAAGCAAAGCACCTTAAAAATAGATTGTTCAGAAATAAAATACACGCTATTCTTAATAGTTGTTTGGTACATTCTGTAGTGACCATTTTACTTATTCTTATTTGCATTTGTGGACTTTCAAATTCAAATAAAAACAAAGATTAAAGAAAGAACATGTTTTTTGTGCTTCAGTATGTATTTGGTAATCTGGGATCATTTCATGTTCAATATGACTCTGCCAATTCTTAGTAGAGATGTGAAATTTTCAGTTTTAATCTCTAGTATAATTATTTTTAACTAATCTAATTCAAATTATACAAAGTTTTGTGTGTCAAGAATATATCATCATTTCAACAGGCTTAAAGCTCATAGTTAATATAGAGAAATAGAACCACCACATGACTAATACAAGAGAAAAAAAATGAGATTTTAGTGGGCATCAGGTAAGCTGCGTTTTAACCACATGGCTGCATACATGAAATCTTGATGGATTAAACCAGAGATGTTAAATGGTGGATTAAATAGCTGTACTTATTATATCATCTTCTGTTGAGAGCATAAATGCACAGAGTCATTTATCCTATGATAGTCGATACTTACAGGTTTAAGAGGCTGAAAGGTGATTTAGCACTTCATTAAATATGTTACAGAAAAGTCATAAAATCAGAGAAAAGTCATGTCACATATCCTGATATTTACTAATTTTAAATGCATAGTTAGACCTAAAATAAAAATCCTTCAAATTTTACAAATTTGTTGCCCTTAGTAGGGAAATTTTGCAACTTTACCATATCTGCCCTTCACTTAGCTTCAGAATCTGAGTGCAGCCAATATGGTAAGAGAAAACTGACAAAAGCAGGAGTTAAAAGGGCTCAGAAACAGGAAGCTAAATAAAGGAAGGGAGGTCATGTTTGTTATCTTGTGATCAGAAACATCAAGGAATTGTTGGTTATTTTGTGTTCAGAAACATCAAGGAATTGGATGATTCAGACTTTGTATGTTGATATGAGCTAGCAGGGTTTTTTTATCACTCCTGCATATAGTCATGTTTGTATATGTGTGTGCATTGGAATGATTTCTTTCTTATCTGAAGCTCTGCTTGTCTCTCTCTCTTATAGTCACCAGACGCAGACGACTTGTTGGGATCATCCTAAAATGACTGAACTCTTCCAGTCCCTAGGTGAGTGCTCTTCTTGACATGAATGATTTTATGGAGTTTGTCTTAATAGGATGAATAAAATGCCCAATTTCTATTGAATAGAAGTGCCTGAGTTTGTCAGGTACTTGTTTATCTAATCCAGGGGTGGCCAGCCTACAACATGTGTGCCATAAGCACCCTCTGTGTGTGGCATGTAGTGGATCAAGGGAGGGGACAGGCAGCACAGTGGCAGATGGTGCAGAAAGCAGAATAGCAGATTGATTGTGGAGAACAGTACAGAGCAGAAGGCAGAGCAGCAAATGAGGTAGCAGAAGGGGATAGGAGTGGCACTTAGGCGAGTGCAGGGTATTGCACTGATTTGTGATGTGTGCATCAAAAAGGTTGGCCCCCACTGATCTAAGCATTTTTTCCTATGTGGTTGAATATTTAGTGCCAAGAAACATGTTGTCTTTGTCTGTCTATGTTGTTTTTCAACAAATAGGTTTAATTGAATAGAATTAATTTTACCCTTTCATGTAGTATGTTATTTTATTTCAGTTCTGTTGTAATCAGGGACACAAAACCCTGTGTTTTCATTGTCTCAGAGCCTGATAACTAGTAACAAAAGCCTGTTTTATGTATTAGGAAAGCACTGAATTGACAGTATACCTGTATAAGCATCTGCATTTGATGCAAAATATCCCCTCAGGCATGCAAGGATAAAATACTATTAAAAAAGAAAAGATACTATTATACTTAACAGTTTGTAAAATTGAAAATTACCTGATTCTCCCTCTACCAGTTTATATACTGATGTTCCCATCTTTGAGGTGTTAACAAGTGATTGACATTATGGAAATAATATCAGATAACATGACATTATGGAAATGTTGGCTTTAGAAGACTCAGGTTAAACTTCAGCACTGCATTACTATGATCTTGGTTGCATCCATCACCCATCCTTCATCTGTACTTTCTTTGATTATACTGTGAGATAGCTCTAGTCCTCATGCTTCTCTGGAAAACACCGTAGTGCATGTATGTCAGTGTAATGATGCCTGCATTTCTGGTGTGCCTGTCCCACTGACATTAAAAGGAGTCTTTCAGTTGACTACCAGATAATTTAAACCAGGTCCAAACTTCATGCCTTGGGCTTCAATGTTATATTTTCTCCTCTTCTGCTAACCCTTATTTTTAATGTGAATTTAAGACCAAACTTTTGTTTGAATATTATATGTCAAAATAGTCTTACAGACAGGCTTCATTTTCCTTGCTATTGATCCTTCTTTAGAAACAGCTAACATTTTTTTGTGTATTTTAGCTGACTTGAACAACGTACGCTTTTCTGCCTACCGTACAGCTATCAAAATCCGAAGACTGCAAAAGGCATTATGCTGTAAGTTTATCCTTCAGAACTAATTAATCGCTCTGTACACTACTTGCAGAAAGGAGGGTGGGCCCAGTACTAGAGCCACTACTGGTAAACAAGAGGTCAGAAGTCTCCTTGACAGTTTGTCATTCACACCGTAAAATGACAGCATTGATTGTCTGTAGAATATGTCACTGCTGTGAATTAAATATGGGTAATGAAAGAAAAGGAAGGACAGTTTGGTCAAATGAGCTAAGTTGACTTGGCATCTCCCTTGATTTATATATTTGAAAGCAACATGAAAATAAATACTTGACTTTTGCAACGATATCCTGGCCCCAGGATAAATCGATACTGTGCAGTAGCATATGAGCCTTTCTGTGATCCTGAACCAGAATACACGAAGTCCAAAAGGGTGTTCATCTATATTGAGAGAAAATAAACCTCCCTGTTGCAGTGTTCTCCACTTAGAGATTTAGCCTTTATACTAAAACATTGGCCTGTATGGGAAAGGACTCTTTCCATGTTAGCTTTGGGCACAGCTGAGTGTAAGTTGTCCAAAGTTTGGGTAGGGGTGAAGATATTCAGGTCTGTGCGCTTGGCTTAGGTGAGAGGTCTGCAACATTTTGGAGCTGGGGGGGGAGGGGGGAGGGGAGAGGAGAGGACTTTAATAGAACTTAGTTCTGAGCACAGGCTGCTTCCAGCCAAGCCCATACTTCCACCATCACACTGGGTGCATTCACTCTTCTGCCCTGCAGTGCTGTCGCCACTGCTGCTCTCTGCTGCCAAGCTGATGCCTGGGCAAAGCTCCCAACTGCAGAAGTCCCTTGCTGCTGAAGTACCTCAGAAGCCCCTTGACTCTGTGGGCTGGATAAAATGGTACTTTGGGCCATAGGTTGCTGACCTCCATCTTTGGCCATTCTCTAACCTCCTTACTTGGGTTTGCTGTCAATTTTTCTCAGAAATAAAAGGTTCTTTTACTACTGCTAATGTTACTGCTACCAAAGATAATAGTTTGTTTTTATTCTGTGGCTTTTCTTCTGCAATATCAAAAGGAAAAAAAAAAAGCACATCTAGGGATTTTGGTTGGTTGGGTTTTTGGCTTGTCCTCCTCGTTCAGAAGGCTACATTAGTTTCTTGACCCCCCCAAACTTTATAGGTTTAAAGTTCTCATCTGAGTGGCTCACTAATGAACACAGGGCCCTGCTTTCTTTTGTGATTGATCTGTCCACTCTATGCTCCTTCTTTATTCTTGTCAATAATCAGAATAAAAGAACATAATTCTCTTAGTAATTCTCAGTAATAATAGATGGAACTGAGTCAACATGGCACTTGGTGACCAGTGGCATCCCTCATTGTTCAGTACTTGCACTGGTGCTTTTTAATATATTCATTAATGACTTGGATTTGGGTGTTAAAAACAAATTGGCAAAGTTTGCAGATGACACCAAATTATGGGGGACTGTGGTCATGCTGGAGAATAGGCTGGGGATACAGGCTGACCTGGGCAGGCTCATAAGGTGGGCGAATCAAAACCTGATGATGTTCAACACCAAGAAATGTAAGGTGCTACACCTGGGGAGAAACAACCTGCAACATGCTTACAACCTCAACAGTGCTACACTTACCAGCACCACAACCGGAAGAGACCTGGGGGTCTTGGTAGACCATAGAATTAACATGAGCCATGAATGTGATGCCAGCAAAGCAAATAAAACACTGGCATGCATCTATTAATGCATCTCAAACAAGACTAAGGATGTACTCATCTTATAAATCCCACTTGGCAGAGTTTTAAATGTATAATCATAGAAAATTAGGGTTGGAAGGGACCTCAGGAAGCCATCTAGTCCAACCCCTGCTCAAAGCAGGATCAGTCCCAGTTATATTATCCCAGCCAAATTTTTCTAGCTTTGGGGTCTTAAAAACCTCCAGGGATGGAGATGCCACAACCTCACAACATGATCTCAGCAAAAAAAGAAACATACACAGCAGCAGTTTTAAGATAGTTAAAACAGTTTGAAAACATTACAGTTTTCCACTGGTTGAAGGCATGCACTTAAAATGGATTAGTTCAGCCATACTCTGGGCTTTCCTCAGTGATGTTAAGCTCCCACAGAGCGGCATCTGGGAGCATTGCTTCTGTTATCCTCTGCTTGATTAGGAAACTTCATCCCCATCTTGTTAGACAATGGTTTTATCCTGATTGTCAGTTCTGGCTGGACCTCAGCAATGCTGAATGTTTGAATGTGATGCTTGTAGCACTATAAAAATGCCATCTACTATGGAAGGCTGCAATATATCTCTTCAGCAACACAGGTTACCATGGGCCTCTCAAGCATCCCCTCGTGTAGCATTTTAAATTAAGGCCAGGATATTGACCTTGAAAAACCTCCATAACCCGGTCTTAGGATAGCCAAAGGATTGTCTAAAACTCCTGGATGAAAGCCATGGTTAACTATTATGCTCCTCTGGCACAATGGATGGTTCTGAGACTGGAATGACTCCTTCTGGTTTCTAGGGATCACCACAGCCTTAACTTTTTTTGAAGTGAAAGGACTGCTTATTTAACCTTGCCTTCTCAGGCACAAATACATAGCAACACACTGTATATATTAAAAAATAAAAACTCAAACCAAGCCAAAACAAGACATTTTTCTGTACCTGATTCTCCTAGTGGGAAGAACATGAAGGGACAAATTACACACAACTGGTTTCCTTGCTTAGTGAATTGCTGGAAAACACTTTGATGTTACAGAGATGAGCAGATAGTAAGAAATTGTGCAGAATAGAATGAAACTTAATTCAGATTACTTTTAACAAGCAATAAGAAAGAACAGTGTTTCCTTCCAAATCCTGAAAAGTGGAGAGATGCAATAGCAGCAGTATTTAGCCCTTTTTCAACTGCAGACCTTGGAGTGCTTTGCCAATCATTAAAGTATTATCATCAAGTATTATGATGGGGAAACAAGCCATGAGAAGTGAAGCGACTTGTCTGAGGTCACCCATCAGACCAGATCAGAATGAGAACTCTTGTATTACAGTTCATTCTGCTGTTTAGTAGTCGATACAGTGTCTCATGAGTGAAGACTGAAAATCCCCCTTGTTTCTGCCTGACATCTGAAGAGATTTGTTAACTTAATTGTACATGCATATTAGATAATGAGTTCATTTAAGGTATTAAGAACCCATGAAGGGAACAGATAGCTTAGAAAGATGGTGCTTGTTAAAGCCATAAAACAAAGCATCCTAAAAAAGTTCAGTTTCTAAACCCTGTTTTTTGTCTCTTTCACTGAAACTCCTTACTCATTGGTGTGATTTTATAGAGGCCTGAAAAAAAATATAATAAATGCTGTTCTTTCTGTCATTGCCTGCTTACAGATGCTCATCTCCTAGCCAAAGGTACAAGATGTAGTTTAATTCCCTGTGGCTATAGCAGTTGGTATTTCTTTTGTACTCATGGGATCACTGCTCAGATAAACAAAGCACAGCATCTGTAAGCACCCCTGTTATGCAAGTGGGGTTCAAAAAAGACATACAGAACTGTGCTTTTGGTTTGTCTCTTGTGTAGGCAGGGGTGAGAAATGAGTCTGCTGTGCTTCTGACTCACCACTTGAGCCAGCCTGTCATTTGAAAATAAAAAATCACTTCTCATAATTTAAATGTGGACTGTTTATTCTAAAGGTGTCTGAATGTAGAATGCTTCAGAAAGGCTTATGTCTGGCTTATGCACGAATGCAAAGAAAGTGTCAAATAGAATCACTAGAAATAGAGGTCATCACAGACTGGTCAATGTGACAAATTGCGGTCAGAGCATGTATGACTGAGAAGAAGGCCTTTTTGGGAAGAAATACAAGGACAAAACTGAAGTGAGAACCTTAGTCCCACTTGTTCTTCATAGACTTTGACTTTGAAATGTGAATAGGTAATGTGGCAGTAGTAATGTAATCAGATTAATTAATATGTAAGTTCAGCGCTCTCTTGGAATTCAAATTGTAGGTTTCTGTTTCTAGTCTGCGCTATCCATGTAGAGGGAGAGAGTGGGGAGTAAGAGCAGAGAGCTTCCTAAATTCTGTTTGCAGCCCTGCTGCAGATTCACTATGTGATTTTGATCAAGAAACTTAACTTCTGTGTACCACAATTTACCAAACCATGAAATGCATATAGTAATTCTTTCAGGGGTGTACTTGGCAGAAAAGGACAATTTTCTTGCCATTTTCCAGTTGGTCTAATAAAAGGTATCATTTTGGAACCAAGAGTTCTAGTTTTTTGTATGTCTTATAGTAATTCTTAGCACTTGTATACGTTCCCAAAAAGGTGGCATTTAATTGCCAGTAGAGTTGTAATTGACACACAGTGAAGACAGGGACCGACCTACTAGTAGCTAAGAATTGGTGCAGTAGCGTGTGCCTGGTGGGGTACATTCTGCAGACCATGATTAGGAGATCTCCAATAGCATAAAACATTTTTCCCCTAACTTATTGGCAGTTAGTTTAATATGAGCCAGCAGTGTGCCCCTGTTGCAAAGAAGGGTAGCAGCATGCAGGGCTGCATTGGTAGGTGTGTTGCCAGCATATCAAGGGAAGTGATTATTCCCCTCTATTTGGCACTGGTGAGTCTGCATCTGGAGTACTGTCTGCTACAGAAATGATGTGGACAAATTGGGGAGTCCAGTGAAAAGCAACAAAAATGGTTAGAGGGCTGGGGAACAGGACTTATGAGAAGAGGCTGAGGGACCTGGCCTTATTTAGTCTGGAGAAGAAAAGACAGAGGGGGGATTTAATACCCACCTTCAGCTACCTGAAGTGGGGCTCAAAAATGGATGGAACTAGACTGTTCTCAATGGTGGCAGATGACAGAAAAAGGAGCAATGGTGTCAAGTTGCATCAAGGGAAGTTTAGGTTAGATGTTAGGAAAATCTTCCTTAGAAGGTAGTAAAGCACTGGAACAGGATGCCCAGAGAGTTTGTGGACTCTCCGTGCTTAGAGGTTTTGAAGACCTGGCTAGACAAAGCCTTGGCTGGGAAGATCTAGTTTGTAATGGTCCTGGCCTTGAGCAGGGGATTGGACTACGTTGCCTCCTGAGGTCCCCTCTAACCCTAATTTTCTGTGATTCTGCTCTGGAAAGGGAGGTTTCTTTCTTTTTTTAAGAGCAAACAGGTAGAATAATACTTCTTTGTATTCTGCTTTTTGGGAGGTAGATTTTGATAGATTTATTTTTATAGTAAATAGAACAGTTTGTTTCCTACAAGAGTTGCACAGGTACTTGCTTTTTTTGTTTTCTATTATGTGGGGTGCATGAGGTGGGGAAGGAAGCATTTTTTTTACCCTGTTTTGTGGCTGGGCAGGAGGAAAGGAGCCTGCAGATCCATTCTGTTAGATATAGGGGTCTACCTAATTCATGGGGGATGCCCCCCGATTTCATGGTCTGAGAGCGGTGTTGGTCACCATTTTCATGGTGGAGTGCAGCACCCTCTCCCACGTCTCCGATTGGCTGAGGGGCCTTGGAAGTTCCACCCCTCCCTGAAGATTGACAGATATCCATCTGTTAATCTCTGAGGAGAGTGGGGACTTCCAGGGCCCTTCAGCCAGTCAGAGGTATGGGACCCTCTTGCAGATGGCCATCTGTCAATCTCCAGAGAGGGGCGGGACTTCTGGGGCCCTCTTCATAGGAAAAGCCCACCATGCTCTGCCGCAAAAATTTTCCTCCCCTTCCCCCCTCCCCCTCCCCTATGCTTCAGGATGCCAGGGCTTCTCACCTCTGTTTTCAGCTCCTTTCCCCCACTCCTCCCTATCCAGTTGCTGTTCATTTTATAGCTTTTTCACAGGAACCAGGCTTTTTCACGGGGGACTTACCTAATTTGCGATTTCCACAAAAATTGCAATTTTTGGTAGGTCCTTAGTTATATACTAAGAGTACTTAGTTATATCTTTAGAGTACTATGAAAAGGCCTCACTTTGGTATTGGGACTCACTGTGCTAGGATATAAATATGTATTGATTCTGGATTGTGCAATTTTCTTATTCTTGTAAGATGCACTTGAACTCAACTCAGGGAAATGTTGTTACTGATAACAAGAAATAAACTATACCAGAAGGGGAAAAGAGAATCCTTTTTCAACCAGCATTCGGTCATGGGGCCTCTGCAGGTGATTTTGAATTAAACCACGTACGTAAGAACTCTAACTCTAACAAAGGCTGGCGAACACTGGAGCTGACTGCGCTGCCAGAATGTGTGTCAACATCCTCTAGCCTGGCTTTCCTGTGGGCTGTTGTCATTTACAAGGTCACAACTTCACAGGAGTGCTTTACTACAAAACCACAACAACTTTGAATTCACCATTAGCAGCAGCATGCTGTCACTTGCTCCTGAGCCAGATGAGCACATAAGCTTGAAGCATGCAGAATGGCTCTGCTTATGTTTATGGCTTTCTTTCAGGAAAGCATCCATAGTATAGAAAGGAAAGATGTGTGAGCCTCATTCAGTTAATTGGATGGTTAACGAGTCAGTCTTTACGCATGTTCCTGTCATTTGGCAAGACTCAAACTGGGGCAGTGAAAATTCACTAAAACATATGCTGTATTATGGCCATAAGCCACCATGAGCACTTGAATGTGGTTAAACCTTTCCCTATCTGGATACAGGCTGTTACTTAAAAGCTTTTGGGAACGGGATTGGCAAGAGATTGGCAGTGCCTTTCTATCTCCTGCTCCCTATCTATGACATATTGTAGGGATTTGATAGAAGGCTTTCTGGCTGTGGTGTGTGAGAGAGGGCAGAGTTAAATGTTCTTATAAGCCCTTTTAGACGCTTCCTTCCCCTCTGCCCTCCCCCCCCCCCCCCCCCCTTAATTCCTAATGTGAGGCTAGGATTTCCTCAACATAATATTTGTTATACAAGAATAATTTACAAAATCAATTATACTGTGTCTGACAATAGAAACAACTTCCTGATGACCTAATATACCTCAGTATAATCAGCCAGATGACCAGTGCAGAATATTGGGAAGCTAGAAATTCCTTTTTTGCCACACCCCGCAAGCTATCAATACAGCTCAATGGCATGAACTTTGATCCCATGTATACTTCATTAACTTAGTCTACATACATTTTTAAGTGCATTAAATGTGCTGTCCTTTAAGTCTGTTCTATTCTTTGTTATATCAGGTATCAGGTCAAAAGTGGGACTCTTTCAGCATCCTAAATACTGTTGATTAATTTGCATGAGCATAGCACTTCAAGTCTTGGAGACTGAAAAATAGTTGCTGTATCTGCTTGCACTGAAATTTTCAATGTAAAGCCCTTTGTGTTAGGAAAGTCCAACTGCAAGTATCTCTACTTTAAGCCAAAAAAATGTTTGTTTTAATACTGAGGAGGTTTCATTTACCAACACATCAAGTGCAATACGTACTGTAGTGTTTTAAAGAGCACCTGTTATGAGAATTTTGAGTTTTGACCCATACTTTCACACCCAATGGGTATGAAAGAATGACATGATCTTAAACAGTCTTGGACTTCATGGGTGCATCCAGATGAGCATGCACGTGCATCTTGAAGCATCTCAAACCCCTTTGAGACATGGCAAGACACATGTGCGGGAACAAAAAAAGTTCCCTGTGCTGCATATTTACAGCGCGGGGGCAAAATTAGACTCCTAGATATCCAGGGGTTAAAAAAAAAAATGCACCGTGGAACGGCGGGGCAAGGCACAAGTCAAGACCATGCCTGGAGACAATCCGGGAGTCGGTCCTCCAGGAGAGAGGCTCTGGTTTCTGGCCAGAGCATCTCTGTGGTGCTCCTGCTGCCCCTGGCGCTATCAAGGGTAAGTTAGGGATGTGGAGTGAGTGGTTTATGGGTATGGCTGGGCGTGGTTGGGTGCGAGGAGTGGCAGGAGGATGTCAGGAGGCTGTGGGGAGTGGTGGGGGATGTCAGGAGGTGTTGGGAGTGGAGGGGGTTGTTGGGAGCTATGGGAAGTGAAGGGGGATGTCGGAGGGTGTGGGGAGCAAGGGGAGAGGATGACCCATATGGGGGTGGGTTTGTGGAGGGTCTTGAGCAGTGGCTGCCACATGCCTGCCCCCCTGCCCGGCTCCTGCAGCAGTGGTGGCAGCAGGCAGCGTGGCTGTGGCTCTGCTGCAGGCACAGCTGGTGGCAATGCTGTGCTGTATGGCTAGTGCATGGTGTTGGATGGGCCGCAGCAGGTCCATTCAACATGTATGGATCCCAGGTCACACAGCGGTGTGTTGCTGCCACCACAGCCCAGCTTGCCCGCTGCTTCCAGCACCGTGGCCACTGAGTGGGGTGGGGGCAGGCATGTGACAGCCCCAGAGCTGTCCCTAGGGGTGTGTGGGGCCCAAGGCATATCAGCCTGTGTGGGGCCAGGGGTTGGCAAGCGACGGGGTGGTGAGCAGCCAGAGCGTGGAGCCAGTGAAGTGTGGCAGCCACAGCAGAGCTGGTGGTGCGTGGTGGCCACAGCAGAGCTGTGGTGCCCTCCAAAGCAGGGGCAGTGGCTCACTAGCCCAGCTTTGCACTGGAGTGGGATGCACAGCTCCAGGAGGTGTGGCTTCTGTGCAAACACACGCTAGCTGTGCGGCCCGGGCCAGATTGAGCTGGTGGGGTGCATTTTCCAGGTGTGCCTGAGCCTCATGGAAAATGCACACCACTGGCCCGACCCAACCCAATCTGGCCCAGGCTTTGCATCTAGTGTGCATTTGCACAGGAGCCATGCCTTCTGGAGCCACACGTCCTGCTCCAGTACAAAACTGGGCTAGCGAGCCACACTGGAGTCAGTGCGACATGAGGTGCCCGCAAGTGGCGCCAGCCCCTGGGTGACACTGGTGAGAGGTGCCAGTCCCTGACAAGCAGCACAGGCAGCCCCAGCTCTGAGCTGCTCAGGGACATGCTGCGAGGGGCTGGCAGCAGCAGACTGTGAGCACCCCACTCACACTGTTGCTGCAGGGGGTATATTGTGGGCCCTGCATGGGGGGGCTGTGACCCTGCAGGGTGCCTGGGACCCTGTGGGATGGGGGAGGAGGGCCTGCGGCCCTGCAGGTTGGTTAGGACCCTGTTGGGGAGGGGCTGTGGTTCTGCAGGGGGGGCAGTCCATGTGCTGTGTGGTGGGACTACCCTGTGGGGGCCAGGGGACCAACCCCTCCTGAGCAGCCCCCAACAAGGTCTCCCCACATCCACAATCCCCCCACAATTGCCCCACACCTACCCATACATCAGCCTGTATCCCCCTCCACACCCCTTCCCACCCCACTCCTGCAAACCCCCCATCCCCCCATCACACAGCCATCATGTGAGAAGAAAACCAAAAGCACACATCAAGCCATATAGATATTTAGAATTTATTTTATTTCAAATTGCTTCCAAATTGCTTTAACTTTGTAAATATATCAATAAAGCATTGCCCAACTGATCTCTCTTTCTCTGAGTGTGATATGTATAGTGGTCTTTTGTTTTAATTGTGGAAGAACATGGATTTCGGGGTGTTTTAAAAAAATGGATTGGGGATGCTGCTGCAGCAATCCAGCTGGCACAAGTGGCTAGTGTCCCCAGATACCAATTGGTCAGGCCCACAGGTGCTGGCCCCAGGCTCTAGCTCCCCCTGTCTGCAGATCCGGGAGGAGCCAGGCAGGGTTATTTTTCCCCAGCTGGCACAGTTTGCCCCACACCAAAGTGCATGTCTGGACATGTGCACTGAGGCAAAAAGCCTTGACTCAAATTTGTGCCGCTTCTATTTGAGCTGCTGCAAGCGCATGTGCCTGCATGTGTGGACGCACCCCATATATGTGTGGTTAAATAGCATTTTCTCACATCACTTCTGCCTTTTCAAACCAGTTTGGAGATTCTTTTTATTCTTTTTGTTCTGATTTTTGGATTCTCAGTTGCTTCCATGAGATTTATGCATATTTTACTTATTCCAGCTATTGTATGATGTTACGGTCATACTACAAGGCCCAGCGGTTCCTTGCAGTTATACAAATGGCAAAGTGTTTTACTTTTTTAGCATCCTGCCATATATGCGCACATGCCGTGTTTTCCAAGCTGAAGAGGTGTGGCAGGTTTTTCATAAATACTTCTCTAAGCACCCAATCTCTAAGGACATTGTTAAGCCAGAATACACCATGTGTCAATATGGGGAAAGAGCAAGGACTGTGAAAGAAGTATTTTATTGTCTTATTCTTATTTGTATATTGGTATATGGATAAGTAAATTGGACAAGATGGAGTTGAGAATGTTCTATTATTGTTTAAGGATACCTTCTAATATCGGCTCATTGAAACTCAGCTCAATTGCTCTAATAGAGTAGAGAGGTATCTAAACACCCAGTAGCAGTACAGTTTTTGCCACTGCCATTTTTGTTTTCTGTCTGTCTCATTTTCTAGCCCCTGCTAAACCTATCTCATGGTATACAAAGAGTTCTGCCCTTCTGGGGTCTTCATTTTATATTGCTGGTGTGCAGCAATTTATTATTCATCCTAGAACTGTCAAGTCTTATTTCCATTGAGAAATTGCATTTATAATGTTAATGCACTACTGACTCTACACAGAAAGGAACAACCATGGATGATAGTATTTTAGATTCATACTGTAGGTTACTATGGAAAAGGATGCCAGGAAACTATTACTGCTACTTGCTAAAATTCTAACTCATCTAATCAAAAATGTTATTGAGGATTATACCAGCACTTGGTTCATACTGTCCTTCCTTATACCAAGTTATTCTTCATCTCAATTGCTGTTAGAAAAAGTTAAATAATACTTTTCTTTTTATTTCTCATCACCTAGCTTGCATTGTTATCCATCAGGAATAAACTAGTTCTTCATAACTATAGCCTTGTTCTATCAATACCTAAGAATTTGCACTGCTTTGCACTGACTAGAGTTGTTTATCATTTAGTAATCCAGACCAGATTCTGCTTTCTGATGGACTCAGAGAACTCCCATTGTAATATCTCAGCATATTAATTGTTTATTTTATCCAACCCCCACCCCCTCACCCCAAACAAATAAGAAACAAAAATAGCGGTGAACTGCAGCTAACAGAGAGGTGTTTTACCACAATGCTACTAAGGAAAGTCATTTCTTTCAACTAACATCCTCCCTGCAGTGATTGAGCTGAGAACTCAAGGTGCAGCCGTGGAATATTGAGATATCATTAGTAATGCCATTTTTATTTATAATTGTCTGTCATTAGTGGACCTGTTGGAATTGAACACAACAAATGAAGTTTTCAAAGAGCACAAGCTGAACCAAAACGACCAGCTCGTTGGCGTCCAGGATGTGATCAGTTGCCTCACTACGGTTTACAGTGGACTTGAAGAGAAGCACAAGGACCTGGTGAACGTTCCCCTCTGTGTAGATATGTCTCTCAACTGGCTGCTTAATGTATATGACAGGTATGTAATATGTTCTTATTGCCTTGTATGTCTTGATACTTTTAGGGTGCCATTAACAAAATCTACACCTTGGGCATGTCTACACAAGATGCTACTGTGCAGTGGTTACTGTGCATTTATTTAGTACTTGTTTACTAAATGAATGCATGGTCACCAGAGTTGCTGCACAGTAGCACTGGTGAATGCCTTTTAAGTGATGCTACTGTGCAGTAGCCTAATAATACTATACAGTAGTGTGCTAGCACTGTTTGTTGGTGCTGTGACATGCTACTGCACAGTATCATTCAGCTAATGTGCAGTTAGCATCTCGTGTAGATGTGCCCGTTATGTACAGTGAATTTAATGGTGCTACATATGGTCTCTTGAAAATACAAAACCATAGGATTCTAGATTAGTCTTATTTGTTCCTGATTTTCATCTTGAAAGAAGTGATAGTGGTAAGGGAGGATGCTTTCATAGCAGAGCTTTAAGCAATACATTAGTGAAAAATGTGCATTCACATCTATTGATAAAAATCTCCATTTGATTCAGAAGAGGCAATATAGTTGCTTGAAATGACTCATTTTTTCTCTCATCTAGTCAAACATACATATCAATATGCAATCATAAATATCAGTCTAGAATTTTAATTTCTTGCCAGGCAATGTGGAAAGACTGGAGGAGGCATGCATTTTTGTGGACAAGTGGTACTATGCTGGGTGAAAAACCAGGTGGGCAGCCAGGATGTGAGCCATCTTCCCCTGTATAATATCTCTTACAAACTTAGATGTACCAGATAGCTGGGAGTTTTAAATCAGTCGCACGGTAGCTAAACAGTCCTGTCATTTTTATTACTAGCTGCAACCAGGGATATCCCGTTTCTCTTGGTTACATATAGGTCATAGCCCTGATTGAGCATTTTTTTGCTTAGGCTCACACTAGATTACTGTGGTTGTATAACACTGAAAAACTGGATTCCAGGTGTTTCTGAGGAAACTCACCGAGTCTGAGCAGACTGCTGGCAGTGTATCTAGCTCATTCCTTCTCTGAGTTGGGACCTACTGTCCAGCTGCCTTAGATTTCCAAAACCAGAGCCAAACCAATGTATTCAATTCCACCTGGTAGCTTAAGCACATTCTTGAGAGGACTTGGTTTCACAGTTGAATTCATGAGGGGCATGTGAGCATTATATCAGGAACTCGGTGGCTTTGTAAAATAATTCCACCAAGAGAAACTGATGGATTTGTGCTCTCCTTCCAGAATCCTCACTACTTAAGAGGAGTTTAGGTTTTTTTGGTTAGACTTCCCTCTCCTCATACTCAGCCTTTGGCTTTGCCTTCCTTAGCTGTGCAGTGCACTACCAAAAGCTTGTTTGGGACAGAAAGTCCATATATTCTCTGTAGGTTTGTTTATTGAATCTTCCAAAGTCTTGAGTTTTTAAAAGTCAGTTTTAACAACTTGTTTCTTTTCTTCTTCTTGGCTACTGAGGAGTTTCTGCTGCTGCAGTTCCTCTCTGTATGGACACCTGAGGAAAGATCCTGTTTCCTTCTGCCTAAGCCATCTCTTTAGCATATTTGTTGCGTTGCTGGGCCAAAGACATGTTAGTGGTGACTCTTTTGATTATTCATTAATTGGTTCCAGACAAAATTGTATGATACTTGACATGCTCCCTGTCAGCAAATGGCTCATTTCATGTGCTCTAAGGTTAGGAGTTTGCACATAAGAGTGCAGAAAATCAATTAGATTCCCCACACTGTTCCGTTTCTACTCTGTTTAAAATTAGGGTTATCTCTCTAATATCCAGTGAAGTTCTTCCATTCCCCTCTTTGAGACATCCCTTCTCTGTCTACATTTTACAGTAAAATAGTCACAAGAATCATACTAATCTACTGTTTTACAAAAAACCTTTTAGATCAGACATTGTACAAATCTCCTACCTCATGATCCCATGGGAAGAATATGTCTGAGCAGATTTCATCCATTTCTCTCCATGTGCTTTTCTTACCCTAACACCTCTGATTCAGTTAGGACATTCACAACTGTTTTGGCCCTGGCAGAATGGATTTTATCCCTGAATTGTCCCTGGTATGCAAGAGATCCTCAGCCTTTCTTCCCATCTGCAGAGCATGCCTCTCATTTACATTTTAACTGATCTTTCAATGAGTTATAATCTTGTAGAGGTTGTCGGGGAAGGCAGAGATTTTACCAAGTATTTATTGTCCTTTAAGGAGAAGGAGCCATGCAAACGTTTCAGTTATAAACTGTGGCAAATACTGCTCTAGGAGATAATAGAGGGGCAGTTTGAAGTATGTTCCTTGACTCGGAAGCCCTTTGTACATTAGAATCAGAAAACTGATCGTGTCAAAGGACAGAATTTCCCTAGCTACAAATTTAAACATTGAGGCATTATTATTATTTATTTTTTTCAGTTTACCACTTGCTCCCTGTTTTGGTTGAAAAGCCAGTTGTATTTCTGTCCATTTTTAAAATATGTAATGAATAACAAACCTTTTTTTCCCCCTTTTGGAAATTTTTCTTGTGTTTCTTCCTTGTTCCAGTTTTTTTTTAAAGGGGGATATTGACACCTGAAATAAAACTTTTTAGATTGAGATTACAGAAGGCTTTGATTTAAAAACCATTTTAAATAGTAGGTGATTTCTTTCTTGTAATAAAATATGAATGCAAATTTCCTTGTTCCTTTTCCGTTTCCACTCCTGGAAAAAATGCTAACAGATTGGGACCAGTTTTAAATTCCCTTTTTTTTTTTAAATTGGCCTTTAGAAAGAACTGATTTTTCTCCTGACATTTCCTTTGTTTATTGCTTCAGTGTTATAGGTATGCAATGTTTCTAATCATTAAATTGCCTACAAAAAGCATCTGTTTGTCGCATGCTATTAACCTGAGATTTAATTAGCAGCTCACAGATTGTACAACTTCCCAGTTTGCAGTCAAATTTACCTACAGATGTTTGTGGCCCTTAGAAAGAAGCTATTTATTTTTAGAAAGAGTTGACAAAAACAGTCTGTTGTGTTCTGGTATTTTCTGACACATCAAGAGTTATTCATTCTTCAAATTAGAAGGGGAAAACAGACATTATTTACTCCCAGAGACTTTTACGTTTTCAAGAACACAAAGGTTATTCCATTGAGTAACATCTGTTGTAGAAATACTACCGTTTTTCACCTTCACCTCATAAGTGGATAGTTTTGGGTTCCTCACCTCTTTTGGCTAGTTTAATGTATCTTTAAAAGTTTTTTAAATTTAATTCTGAAAATTTCTGGAAATTTAATTTCTAGCTACAGTGTGCCATATGGACTCTTTTAAATGCTTTCGTGAGAAAAGGTAAGTATGTGTGAACAGTCTGTTTTTTTTAAATAGGTGATTTCACAGACATAGTTTCCTGTAGTAAATCACTCAGTCTTAAAAAATATATTTAACTCATCTGAAAGTACCTTTAAAATAATTGTATTATTTTTATTATGGATGATATACAATTTTAGGAATTTTCTGTACGTCACTTCTATGAAAACAGGCTAACACATATCAGTACAGTATTACAAATCCTGCTGTACCCCCAACTATTAAACAGGTGCCTCACATGTTTAAGGAGTACACTTTTATTGAATTATATAAATTATTATAGGTAAAAGTTCCATTCTTCCACTTGGAAGGTAATTAAAAGAACCCAAATAAGCTGCATCCCCACGAGCAGGGGTGTGCAGTTGCCACGGGGAAAAAAATGGTGACACAAATTTGTCCCACTGCTTTTTACCCTGGCACATGCCCTTGCATGTGGGGTTAGTGTGTGGAAAAATGCTCAGGGTGGGGTAGGTGAGGCTGGGGTCAGTACCTGAACTGATCCCAGCAGCCTTATATGGGGTCCTGGGGCCCTCCCAGTGCTCAAGCAGTGGTGATTCGGCCACGCAGAACCTGGCCAGCAGCTGGATCGTGGCTCTGGCTGGCCAGGCTTCAGTTTCAGGTGGCGCTTGCTGCTACCACATGCACCACCCCGCTTCTTTTCCTTATACTTTTTTTTTTTTTTTGATACTGGAATTTCCCAGTATCTAAATTTGGCTCTGTGCTGCAAAATATGCAATGCAGAGAACCAATCGCATGCATGGGGTGTGTTTTGAGGTGCCTTGTGTGCACGCTTGTGTGAATGCAGCCATAATGTCCACACTGAAGGTTTAAGGGTTTTCTGTTGACCTTTCTCTTGTATAGGAGATTGTTGTATTCTGGAAAGATATTTAACCTTTTTCAGTATTCTTGCTTTTGTGACAATGGGCATCTTTTCTCTATGTGTATGTGTAGAGATGTGTGACTTCTGTTTGTAGAGATGTTTGACTTCTGTTCTGTAGGTCCAGTTGTCCGTTATGTGTATACTAGGTAATGTTGTATACCTAAGCTTCTGAATAATACACCAAGCTCTCCTCCTCATGCCTCCTCATTATTAGTCACTTGTGGTTTAGTCTTCTGCTGAACAGTTATAAGTTTGTAGTAGTAAAACTTCACAGGGATTTTTTTTCCAAGATTTTATATTTACAACCAGTCAGTGGCAAAAAAATAGGGTAATGCAGCTTTAAGATGGCCTAGTATCTTTTGTTCATTCCCAAAATGTCACATTCAGTTCAACCTACCCTCTGAAAGCCAGAATTTGAAGAGTTAACGTCGCCTGCACGTGCAGGCAACCTTAATGTTGTTTCTGTCTGACAGCAAGTCATTCCCAAGAGGAATTACCTTAAAGTTCTTCAGCTGCACTTACTGTATTAGGTATAGCTGTATGTTTGACTAGTGAAGGGATTAGTTGGAGCAGTTTGGAAGAGCTGTGATTCTTGTATGAAGCACTCTGGGAAAGTTGTTGGTAGAGAGGAAGTGACCCCCTTTGATTGACCTCTGCAAGCTTGATCACAGAAAAGGAGAACAGGTATACCTTGACAGACTGATTCAGTGTCCAGCCCTGAATTGTGCAGATGTTGTCAATAGCAGGGTTCATCTTGCCATCAGGATTGTTTGCAGCAAGATGAATCTGGTCTGTCAATTTAATGTTGGCTAAGTGAAAGTATGGCGTTTGAAAGCATTATGTGGAAAAGACAAGGGGGTTGTGGAGTGGGCTATGTGTTTAAATGCAGGGCAGATATAGATAAACTGTTTATGGCAAGTCAAAGGCGGTCTTAGTATGTGTTGTGGTTATTTGGGTATCACTTCCAGAGGGGAGAGTTAAGGTTCCAGAGGTGCAGTGCATGGTTTTCAGAAGTTTTGAGTTTTGCTTAACTTAACATGTGGAATGGCATGAAATACCTCCAGATGCCTTTAAGTCTGCAGCAGCAAATGTCTCAGGTTCATCTGTTTGTTTTCTTTCTTTTCTTTTTAACAGAGAGAGAAAAGTAATTTGAACGAGTGAGTGATCATTTAATTTGTAGGTTTGCAGTTGGGATGCAGTGGTGCCCAGCTCTCCACAGATCCTGTATCCCTCAAAAGAGAGTGCAGGCCAGTAGGGCAAGAGGCTCACTGCCCCTGTAGGACAGGGCTTCTCAAATTCCAGTCCATTTGGAAGAACAGGAAGTGACACACATCTCCCTTCCCTACCCCACCCCACTCATGTGCCTGCAGGGGCAGGGTCTTCTATATCCCATTTCACATGACTAGGATTTTAGAGCAATGCTAAGACATATCCAGAAAGGCATGTAGACGTTTAAGCACTTAGAAAGGTACTTTAAATGAGAAGGGGCTCTCAACCTGAAGTGTAGCAGAGCTTCCACTCTGGTAGGTCACATGGCAGTGCCATCCAGTCTGCATGCTGGCAAGCTTTTTGCTTTCCTTTGACTGACAACAGTCAACTTTGCTCCAAAGCCGCTTCTAGCAGAGTGGTTTTCACCCTTTTTAGACTCAAGACACCCCTTGGAAAATGCTAGCTTTCATTTTCCCTTGTTTTTTGGCTCTAGGGGTTGGGGAAAAGGGGCAGAAAAAAGATGAAAAGCTCAGGGGGAGTCTAGTCCTGATTGGGCAAGGACAGTGGAACTGAAAATGAATTGCATGGAGAGAAGAAAGAAGGGGATTTGATGAGGAGCCAGATTATGGGGAATAGGACTAGCTCTGGCTGGGAAAAAGAAAAGGGACAGAAGATTGGGGTTAGAGGAAATGCTAAAATTACATCAGGAGTCCCAGGAAAGATCAGTGATGGTTGTGGAGGAAGGGGGGATTCTTCTCCCACAGTCTGGTTCAGAGTGCTGCAAGCCACTTTGCTGTGGCTCACAGGGCTGTCATCTGGACCATGGGGGTCCCCATGGGTCAAGAAATTTGGTGGCATAGGTGCAGTGGCAACATTAATTGCCTTAGCTCTGGGAGCAATTAATGCTGCCACTGTTCTTCTGCTGCCAAATTTCTGAACCCCCGGGGAGCTGCACGGGCTAGATGACATGCCTCCACTGGCCAAATGAGACCTATGGGTCAGAGGCTGAGCACCACTGGTCTAGGGAATGAGAAAAGAGCTGTCCACTAGGAGTCAGGTTTGAGAGAGAGAGGGTTGCATGAGGAAGCATAGAGGGGTGTTGGAGTTGGGCAGTCTGCTCCAGAGGCTGGAATGGAACCTGAGTCTTCCAGATCTCACCCTTCCTCTGTTGTCAGCACATACTAGTAAATTCTTCTAGCCTAGTGTCTTACTTGCTTCTAGTGCTGATCAACTGACCTACTGCTGTGATCTGTTACTTGATTAGCTCATATAGCAAAGGACTGTGTGGTAGATCCAGATTTGTCCAGCTGCTGGTGACTTAGGTGGGTCTGATGACACATAATGTAATTTCTGTGTTTTCAGTTTATTTTTAAAGCCATTGTTTTTAGTGTAATTATCTCTTTTAAAAGATTTTTACTGAGATGGAAAATTAAATACTTGAGAATTGGGAAGTGCTAGAATTATGGTTGTATCTCCATTTGACAGAAATCATGTAAAGTATTATAAAATCATTTAAGTATTATACGTGACGTAAAAGTAAAGTTTATAAAATCATATAAACTTTTATAAGAAGATTATTACCCTTGAAGTCAGACTGCGGCTGCTTCAAGCTAGGCACTGCACATCTGTGGCTGCTCTCAATAATTTTATTAATTTCTCTGAAGCTCTTTACTCCTGTAAAATGGAGATGACAGTGCTACCTAGTTGCACAAAACAAGGTGGTGATTTTGAAGACAATTTATTAATCTTTGTGAAGTATTTAGATACTATGGTGAAAACAGCATAAAAATGTCTAGGAGGAAATTAGTAATTTTGTATTCAGCGCAGCTGCTTACTGTTTTGGTTCAGTGGTATAATCGTTGCCTGCTATGCAGGAGACCCGGTTTAAATTCCTGGACGCACACATAACTACAACCATTGAGGCACCACATGTCTGGCCTTTGGGTTCTGTCTCAGTGGTCCAAAGGTGGGGTGGAAGGTCTGGGTAGACTGCCTGCTATACTACTAGATTCAGTGTAGTAATTGAATGGTAAATAAAGCCTTGGACCAAATGTTAAAAAAGGAAGAATCACAGAAATGTTAAATACAGTGAATGAGACAGAGGTTCTTTGAGGAAAAAATAGATGATTTTGTAATTAAAGACTGTATGATATGTGACACAAAGGAGCTGAACTAAGATTGCTTGGCCAGTGTTGTTTCTGGCAGCTCATAACTTTAGCATTCTTGACTTTGTGACTTTAATAATGCTTCTTTTTAGGTATAGCCACACACACTTTAATAACTGCTCTCATGCCCAATGTGTTTAACCTAAAGCTAAACAGCAGTTTTTCAGCCTTGGGAAGGGTCGTAACTAAAAGCAGAAGCCAACACAGTTTTTGCAAAGAAATTTTGAACTGTCCTGGGTACCTGTCCTTTTCTCCTGGGTTTTATCACATTAACACCAGTTGTGAACAGGTTTTGTCTTACACATTTAAATTGCATCCTTTGGAGTCCATTTGGTATCCTTAATCTTGTTTTAAAAGTCAGACAGCATGAGCCTGAAGTCACATTGCTTAGAAAAGAGAATGGTTCCACATTTCCTAATTACCATGTATGCTGAGATGTTTATGTCCTGGTGTGCCTATATATCCTACTGCTTTAAATGGAGGGAAGAAAGGCAGTGGGCAAGCAAGCAAATGAATCTCTACAGTCTGAAAACTCAGCTTTATTTTGTACTCCATGTCTCATGCTGGGCAATGTGCTTTCCTGCTGTGAGCTCATGTATACATTTTGATGTATAGATCGCATTATTAAATTACGCTAGGATTTCACAGTGCTGAATTTCAGTACTTTTGAGGGGTAATGCAAAATGTTTAGATACGTACCTAAGTTTTAAGAGTTTTCCTAAAGGTTAATTCTTAGTCATGAGTAACTGGTTAATCACATTTTAAGTAGTAATCCAGCCACATACTCATGCACTTAATTGTGTAATTAAACAAGGAATATGCCACAGAGTTATCACACAGAATATGCGTAGCACCTTTGTGGCTGGTTCCCATTGCATCTTAAATTGAATAGGTGGCTAGGCCTGTTAGCTAATTGGGGCTCCCAGCCTCAGAGGCACGCTGCAGCCCTTGACTCGGATGTACCTCCAAGCCTGGCAGTGTAGATCAGCTGTCTGCCACTCCCAGCCTCATGGCCTAGACTGAGAGTGGCAGTCAGTTAATCAGAGCTCCCAGCCCCAGGGGTACATCAGAGCCCTTAACTCCAGCTGACTGGCTTGCTACTTGCCGGTGCAAAAGAGGAGCCTATTGTAACCTGGTAAAAGAGCCATGATTGTTGGGATCCCATGGCACCTTTAATTGAACATCTGCTAGAGCCATTAGTGTTATTTCCAGCTTTAAAGGCCTGGGTTTTGTTTTTGTTTTATAAGTTGACATTTAATAAGCACTTTTGCATTTGAATGAATCATTGCCATAATATTAAAGTACATTTAATATCGCTAAATACTTTATGTAATTTCAGTGGTCGGACAGGAAAAATAAGAGTGCAGTCCTTGAAGATTGGGTTGATGTCTCTTTCGAAGGGCCTTCTGGAAGAGAAGTACAGATGTAAGAATTTGTTTAATAAAATTTGTGCTTTCTATCATAAAATGTCACGTTTAATCATGATTTAACAATTATAGAAATTATATAATCATTTTTTTTCTCTTGCTTAAGACAGGATTTTTGGATGACAGTTTAAAATGTCATTAGTATTTTCTCTGTCATCAACTGTAGTGGTAAAGTGTGAGAAGTAGATGTTATGCCATTGTTGATAAGTTTTCATGATGATGACAGTACTAGTGTTGGAGTGTTGTAGCCATGGTGCTTCAGGAAATGTCAGGAGGCAGGTCTTTTTTGTGACTTTCTTTTGGACCAGCTTTGTAGTTGGGAGGGCTCTTGGACAAGGTTTAAGGTATCAGGCATCCTTTCCTAGGTCACTGACCTGACCTGACCTGGCCACTGAATGATCTTAGGAGGGCACCTGATGCTCAAAAGCTTGTCCATGAGTTCTCCCAGCTATAGAATTTGTCCAGTAAAAGATATCAGAAATGGCCTTGCCTGTCAACATTATGATAATACAGTTATAATATATGGTGTTACACTACTTCCAACAGTGAAGACTAGAAAAAATGCCTTGATTTAAATATTTTAGAACAATCCAATGCTTGTTTAAGAAAACAGTACAATATTAATATTTTTAGTTTATGGAAAAACAAATAAGTAATAGGTAATTGGAATGGGTCCACATTTGGCTAAAACCATGCCAAATACATGACAAAAATGCAAGAAGACTTACAGAGGTGATGCAGTGCTGCAGAACCGGTGCTGCCCCTTTGACTCCTGCTTTACCCAAACTTTAAAACCAACTGTCGGGGAGAGGCAGCTGCATTTCTATTCAGGCGGTTCTGAGACAGTCAGTTGACTTCATGGCTCATTATCATCTCCCTGATTCTTGCTAATCTCTTTCCACCACAGGTGTTAATGACCCTCTATCTTTTTAATGATCTTGTTCTCCACTATTCAAACTATCCTTTCTTCTGCAGCTTTGCTGTCTGTTAGCCATTCCTGGTAATGCCTATCCTTTATTTCCCAGCCCTTCAAACTGTATTTAACTTTAGCTAAAAACCTTAACTCAGGTGTAGTAATACTAACTCAGGTGTAGAAATGACCTGCTGAAATATTAGAAGCACTTTCAAGATTCTCAAGGTTAGCTTTTGTTTTGTGAATCTGAATGTGGTGAAGTGACTACAGTAAGTAGTCACCAATAAATCACCAATAAGTGTTGAAGTGGCATTAGTGACTACAGGAATAATGACTCTGTATCTTTGGACTATTTTGACTATTTTTGACTGGTTTATTGTTTTTTTTTTTTTAATTTAGTTTATTGTCTAGCAACTTAATGCACATTCCAATAGTTACTTGGTTTTGGTTTGATCTTAAACTGAATAATATATAGCTAGCCCCCTAGCATGTTAGTAAAGTGTCTAATTTCTTTTTAACTGGAGAAAAATGTGTTATATTGGATGATGTGCCACTGTCTACACTCTCCCTTCCAAAATCCTAGATCTGCCTATGATGATTTAAGTAAATGGTGCTCAACCTGGGGCTGGATGCAGACTGCAGAGCCAATGTGAAAGGCTAATTCCTTCTTTTCTCTTGTCACAGATTTCAGCCATGGGTGGGTGGCAGAGGTGAGTAAGGGGCAAATGGCATTAGCATTCAGTTTCTGGACTCTGGAGCCAGAGCCCTCTCTGATGTGCTGGTGAGCTTGGAGAGTTCACTGCACATATGCCACAAAACTGAAGGGGGTGTGGCCACAGCCCCTTCCCCCTTCTCCTGGCCCTCAGCCCATTTCTGATTTTAAGGTTTGGACAGAGTATTTAAAAAAAAGAAAAAAAAAGAAAAAAAGGTTGAGCACTACTGATTTAGATAATCTCATAGATATTGGAAATAGTTTCAGGGGAAAAAAAAGGAAAGACTGCTACACAACGAATTCAGGGATAGAACAGAGATCAATACATCCTAGGAGATAGCCAGTAATACAGTATTTAGGAGTCTTAAAATTAGTTTTCATGGGATTAGTTCTCTGACAGATTTCACAAAGCAAAAAAAAATATGCATGGAGTATAACATACCTTTCAAAGAAAACAGTAAAGATCTAGAGTAGTATGTTTTGTGTTTTCCTTCACAGCACGTTTGATTCTCAAATTTACATTGTGCACTACAGTAGCAAAAATCACGTGCCCTAGTTTTATCTTTTAGCATCTGCTCTTGTATAGTCAGAGTCTATCCCAAGCATGCTTTGTATTTTATTTTCTGTTCCCAACTTTATAGTTCAGATGAATTAGAAAAGGGCTTTTGGGTACTTTTGCAACCATCAGAATTCAGGAGGGGTTTTGGTATTTATGCAAAATGAAAAGCATGTTTCAGCTCCTAGGAACCAGGTGCCACTGAGTCAACTAAGATCAGAAAAATCTTCTAATTATTGTATTTTTTCCCATTCAGAATTGTCTTCAGCAGTGTAAACTAAACCTTATTAGTTAAGCATTCCTGGGGGTACTAAATATAGATGTTTAAATTGAATAGTAAATAGAATGGATCAAGATAAAATGTATCAGTTATTTCTAATAATAAAGCAAAAGTTACTATTCACCATAAGTACAAATTTGCATAATCAAGTTAACAGTTGAACTTTTCTTTGAGGAATTATATGTAAAGTACTTATAGCTTTAGGCTGGTTACTTTGCCTCAAAAGATTTTTTTGCTAGGACAATTATAAATTCAGTATTGAAGTAAAGTGACTGAAGGTGTGGACACATGTACATTGGGAACCCTTTCAGAAAGGGGGTCTTTCAAAAGGGCAGCAATTGTTAGGTTCTAATTGTTGTGTGTGAACAAGGTCATTTGTTGCAAAATTCTCTGACTTAAACCTGGATGAAGTAGCATTAAAATTTGGAGTGGTTTTACTACATTCCACCCTTAAGTATTGAAAATAGTTTCTTGGCCTGCTACTTATATTTTTACTCTGACCTTTATTGTAAATATCTCTTTTTTCCTAGCTACTTTTCTTCCAATGAGTCAGGTTCTGACATGGCTGATTTACAGCCTTGTTATGCATTAATTTTAGGCAGCTCTTGGATCTCTTAGCCCCTGGACTGTCCACACATTACCACCTAAAACTATTTTTAAGCACACTTTAGGCAGCTTAAAGTTATGCCACTCTAGGGCATGTTTATCTCTGATCTGTTTTACCCATCTTGTGTTCCATTAATGTGTGACCCCTCCCCACAGATGAGCCATCCAAGTTGAAGTCCTGCAGCATCCCAGGAAGCTGTCTCCCCACCCCCACTCTTCTCTGTAGACTAACTTTTCACCCCCTGAACTGTGCTGCCCAGGGGGCCATTCTGGCACCAAATCAACTTCTCCTCCCACCTCTAAGGGTTTGACCTTCCACCCCCAGAGATGCAGCCTCATGCAAACAGACTGTTTTGGGTGCCACACTTCAAGAGGGATGTAGATAACCTTGAGAAGGTCCAGAGGAGGGCCATTCTTATGGTTAGGGGCCTGCAGGTAAAGCCTATGAGGAGAGACTGAGGGATCTGGATCTTTTCAGCCTCCACAAGAGAATGGTCAGGGGATCCTGTGGCTGTTTAGAAGTTCATTGGGGGGGTGGGGGGGCAGCAAGATATTGGAAATGCTCTGTTTACCAGGGCATTCCTTGGAATAACCAGGAACAACAGCCACAAACTGACAGAGAACAGATTTAGGTTGGACATCAGGAAGAACTTCTTTATAGTAAGGGCCGCTAGAATCTGTAATGGGCTTTCAAGGGAGGTGGTGCTGTCCCCTACCTTGGAGGTATTCAAGAGGAGACCGGACAAGCACCTGGCTGAGGTCATATGACCCCAGTGCTCTTTCCTGCCCAGGGCAGGGGGTCGGACTTGGTGATCTATTGAGGTCCGTTCTGACCTTAACAACTATGAAACTATGACTGTAGAGAGCACATATCAGCTAGCCAGGTTGCAGGGCACAGATAAGTCCAGAGAGAAGGTTGGGGGTGGGGTGGGGAGTAGGGAACACATTGGGGGCCAAGTTGTGTCCCCATGAGCTGTGGCTTCATTACCAGGGCAGCCTCAGTAGCTCCCCCCCAAAAGAACCTTCCTTCACCATTCCTACCTCCCAGCCACTCTGGGAAACACAGTCAGCACCCCCCACATCCCAATTTATTAAAACATGGGACCTTCTTTAATTTACCTCCACTTTATTTGTTTGTAAATTCTTTTTTAAAAACTTTTTATTATATCCTTCAGTGGCTCATTTCCTTCATTTCACCTGCTCTCCCTTTCCATCACTCCCATTTCATTACCCACCAATCTCATTAAGTCTCTGCCTCTGCCTCATGTTCCCGCCCCTCTTCCAAACCATCTCTCACACAACTCTTACCTAGAACAGGGAGAGACTCCTGTCCTGGCTCACCATTTGTGTAATGGCAACTCACAGCTGTAGCTTCTAGTCCTGCCCCTGCTCACCAGCCCTCTAGTGGCAAACCACAGCTGTGCAGGTGGGGGACAGCCAAATAAAGTTTTAGCCTTAAGGCAGGGGTGTGCGATTATTTCGGGTGGAGGGCTGCTTAACAAATTTTGGTGAGAATTCTTTTATCATAATTAATGACAGAACCCATGCTTATATGTACTTTAAGCATGTAAATAAAAGAACAATAAATGAATTCTTCAGAAGGAAAAATGACTCAAAAACAAGGCTAAGTGAAAATAGCTAATTGTGGTGTGTCAGCTGATTATTGACAGGATCAGAATTGAATGGGCTGCCCAGTGTAGCCCTGATCATGGCTTAGTTGGTCCACCCTGCCACTCATTCAATTTAAGGCAGGATGGAAACCTGCCACAAAGTTATTACACAAAACATGTTTTTTGTAATAACTTTATGGCTGGTTTTCTGTTTTATTGTGTCATTAAATCCCCTGAATGTGTAGCTGGTTTAGATCCCTAGCACATGTTATACTTAATACATGATCAACATGATTAAGCAGTTAACTGTGTCTTAAGTTGTTGCCCAGTCGCATGTTAATGTCATTCCTGGCATGTTAAAACAAAGAGCCAGCCTTAAAATTATTACACATTTCATTTACTGGGTCCAAGGACCACACAGAGCAGGGTTGGGCAATTATTTCAGGTGGAGGGCTGCTTACCAAGTTTTGCAAGCTGTCAAGGGCCACATGAGTAGCCCTTCCCCTTGACAGATGCCCCACCCCCTGGTTGCCATCTTGGGCATGGAAGTCCTACCACCTAAACCCTGACCTTTGCCACCAGAAGTCCCTCCCCTTGCCCCCAGAAGTACTTCTTCATCAAGGAGTTTTCCCATCTCCGAATCAGAAAAATACCAAATTATATTCTAAAAATCAAATATCTACAACATTCCTTAATTCTATTTCAAAAACTATTTTTGTTCTGGTTTACATGTGTTTGTGTAGTGTACATAGATGTGATTGCACAGTAGCTTAAAATGAAGTCTTACTTTTGTATATTGTGGTGGGGTGGGTATAGGTTTGTGGGGGCTGTGTGTGTGTGGGTATGTGGGGTGTAGGGGAGGGTGTGGGTGTGTGGGGGAGGGTGTTGGTGTGTCTGTAGGGGGTTGATGGGTGTGGGGTGTGGGTGGATATGGGGTTTGTGGAGGTGTGTGGGGGAGGAGGGTGGCTGAGTATGTGGGGGGTGTCTGCATGTATGGCAGTGCAAGGGGGTGTGTGGGTGCATGTGTATGATGGGGTGTGTATGTGGGACTCACCCTGTGAACACACACATACAGTCCCTCCCTACACACACACACGCATACACATGCGTGTACACACACACACACACACACACACACACACACACACGCTCCTTCTCTGCTCCCCACCCTGCACACAGAGTCCCTCCCTACTATCCCCCCGGCCCCCAGCACCCATGTGGGCCCTGTGCTCCCACAGTTCAGCAGTGGAACTCAAGGAAGAAGCTTTATTTAAAACCTAATTAATTTTGGAAAGTAAGTCATAGGATTTGAAATTTTAATTCATGATAATATCTCTGATCAGGAAAACATAGGCAGATATTCAAAGCTAGGTATGTGCTTTTTTACTGAGGAGATGTAGTCTTAAAAACATACTTCAGTATTTTCAGAAACTGAAGACTGCAAATGTAAACTGAAAAAAGGGATTAACTGTATTACCCAACTTAGTATTTAGACACTCAGAATAAAGAAAATACCCTATTTTTTATCATCTGTTATTTATACTGAACTATAAAACAGCACAGAAAAGGCCTGTTTTTTAACTATTTATTTTTAGTGGTACAAATGCTTTTGGACAGCAGATTAAATCGTTATGATTATACATATTCACAGAAGCCAACATTTAAACTTGCATGTGATTATTCACATCAGAATTTTTGCATGTTCCTCCGTAGAGGAAAAGCAGCATCATATGACTTGTCTGACCAGTAGCACCTTGAAGAATGACTCAGGTATTCACAGGACATTGTTTCTAATTGATAAATCCTATTGGGAATAGCCCAGAAAGAAATCCAAGTACCCATTTTTCTTGCATATATTTCACAACATGGAAATAAAAAGAAATTTGCTCAAAATTTGCTATTAATTATTTATCAAACTTGAATCCTGAAGCTAAAACTCATCCCCAAAATGTGAGAAACAAAACTGACTGGCAATTAAAACATGAATCAAGGCTTATGGAAAACTTATATGAAATTAGCTGTTTTTACGTAGTTTTGGAGACTTTATCACAAGTTTCAAAGAAATTGTGTAAAATTCTGTGATATAGTGGTACAAACTAATTGAAGGATATCTACTTTTGGTTGAGCAGCTCTGTTTTCAAATGATGTACATTTTGGAAAACTGACTCTTTGGAAGTATGTGACAATATTGCATGGTTTATTAATCTTCGTAAGGATGGGAAATTATAGGACTTCATTTACTTTTTTAAAAAAAAGAAGCAAACCCTATGTCTAGCACAATCAGCATGAACAAATGATGCTGAAAATTAAATTTGTCCTAAATGCATATTTTCTTTATGCATATTTCTAATTAAAGCCATATTTTTTTATAATTATGGAGTTTTTATCACTGGGCTCCTGGCAGCTGTTTGGATGGCTCGGGTTCAACAATATTATCTAAGTAATTTGATAGCTCCACAACCTTTTTTTTAAGAAAAGACATTGAAAATACACAAATGCTGAATTTGTAGTACTCTTTCAGCAGGAGTGATAATCTGCCTCCTGTCTACTCTACTGCATTTTTCCAGTTATAATGCAATCACACATTTCCAGGGTTAATTTTTAGGAAAATATTTGTTTCCTTTAATATAAGGTGTTGACTACAAATATTGTCCTTGAATTGGTAGTACCCTGATAAAATCTTATAGGGAATTAAATAATTGTGGAAGGAACCTGAAGAGTTAAATTAACTAAAAACAGTAAAACAAAAAAAGGGATCCTCTGTTTCAAAGATAATTTTGTCCAAGTCTCACCATATTGTCTTCAGCCTAAAAGTCCATGTCAATATGCAGTGAAGCAAATGTTTTTAATGTAAATAGAAGCTGATCACAGACTGAAACAAGGAAAGGCCCTTATTCAAAACACAGATTTGAACTGCAGTTCTGGACCCAAAACTCATATAACATGCATATTGAAAACCCTAGATCCAAATGGCCTTGGTTTTGGGAATTCCAAGCCTACATTTTCCTAATTTATTGAGGGATGTTGGGAAGTGAGAAAATGACTGATTATAGTTACACCTTCGTGCAGGGGTCCAGTCAGATTTAAACTCTCCTAAACACATGAGCAAAGTGCATTCAGGTAGCTTGCGTTTTTGAAGAATTACACATTTTGTTACTTTTTAATCCTTCTAATTTAACCTCAGGTATATTTCTAGTTTAGCGCTAGAAATAGGGTCATAATCATAAACCTTTTTTTCAAATGATATACAACCCACAATAAAAATAAATAAATAAAACCACAACAACAGTTTGCAGATGACACCAAACTATGGTATGGGGTGAAACAAACACGCTATTGGGAAGAAACCGAATCCAGGCAGACCTGGACAGGTTAGAGAAGCGGGCAGAGAACAATAGGATGCAGTTCAACAAGGACAACTGCAAGGTGCTGCATCTAGGGAGAGGGAATCGCCAGCATACCTGTAGGCTGGGGGATGACCTTCTCAGCAGCACAGCAGCAGAAAGAGATCTTGGAGTCGTTGTCAACTGCAAGATGAATATTAGTCATCAATGTGACAGTGTAATTAGCAGAGCTAACGTCACTTTGTCATGCATTAGTAGGTGCATCACAAACAGGTCCAGGGAGGTGATGCTCCCCCTCTATATGCAGCACTGGTCAGGCCATAACTAGAGTACTGCATCCAATTCTTGGCGCTGCAATTCAAGGATGTGGACAACCTTGAGAGGGTCCAGAGGAGAATCATTCGCATGGTTAGAGGCTTGCAGGTGTCATGACCCAAAGGTCTGATTTTTTTGTGTGCGCTTCGGCACTAAGAATTATCCCCGTAGGTATACCGCTTCGTTGCACGGAGGAGTTCAGCTGCGCGGAGAACCCGCGTGCAGGGAAGTGTTCCCGCCACTTTGCAGCGATCTTTGCAGGGTGCATTTCCTTTGCAGCACAGAAATGCACGGTGCAAAGAGTTCCCGCTCATCGTATGCAAATTTGTGCCCCGCAATTGGCTATTTTAAATTATTCACATGTGGCGGCTAGCGATTGGCCTGCTAGCCGTATAAGAGGCTCGAGCAGTTTCCGCCCAAGCCGAAGAGGACTCCGCATCCATCTCGTGGGGACTCTGAGTGTGCGCGGCAGGGTAATAGAAACCCTGTGTGTCGCTCAGAGGGGTTTGGCGGCCTGATCCACCGCCCACCTCTTCCCGTCTTCGAACGGAGCCTACTATAAGACGTAACGACGAGTTTAATGCGTGCTTGTCCTGGACATCCGGAGTTTGTCTGCGTGGAGCCTAGCAACCTCCACGTGATTGTTCGTGTTCTGTCTGCGTGGAGCCTTGCAACCTCCACGTGTGTTCATGTTTTTTGTTGTAACCGCAACTGAAGCAAGTTCTCAGCCTACACCACGACCATCTCGGTGTAAGTAAAATATCTTAAAATCAACCATTACGTGTCTGTGCCTAATTCTAGCTCGGCGCCCGCCCTCTCCGATCCGGCCTGCCCGGGCTGCTGGCCACAGCCCGCGTGCAGAGCAACGAAAGCGACCTGGGTCAGACCCGGCGCGCACAGCAGGGAGGCCTTATGACAAAAGACTGAGGGACCTGGACCTTTTCAGCTTCCGTAAGAGAAGGCTGAGGGGGGATCCTGTGGAAGTATACAAATTCACCAGGAGGGAAAGGGGGGGCAGGAGGGAATAGGAGATGCTCTGTTTACCAGAGCACCCCTTGGAATAACCAGAAACAACAGCCACAACCTGATAAGAGAGTAGATTTAGGTTGGACATCAGAAAGAACTTCACAGTTGGGGTCGCCAGAATCTGAAATGGGTTTCCAAGGGAGGTGGTGCTGTCTCCTACTTTGGGGGTCTTCAAGAGGAGACTGGACATGCACCTGGCTGGGGTCACATGATCTCAGCACTTTTTCCTGCCACTGGCAGGGGGTCAGACTTGATGTTCCTTTGAAGTCCCTTCCAAGCCTAGCATCTGTGAATCTATGAACATTTCAACCCATTTTAATTTTTGTGAGCATCCACAATGCTGAAATTGCATGCTTTTCTTCCTTCCTGCTCACCTCATGGCTCTGTGGCCCTTAGGGATGACTTGCTCCAGAGCTCAGGACTCCAGGCTTCCAAGCTCCATGATCCTTGCATTAGAGATAGAGTTTGAAAGTCCCTTCCTACCTCTTAGAATTTCTGAGCTCCTACCCTTGTCTGTCCCCACTCTTATGGAGCAGACCAGATTGATCTCTGGGCATCACTTAGCCATTGTGGCATTTCCAGGCGGTTTCATCCCTTTACTCTGTTGCAGTCAGACCAAAATAGATGATCCTTTGCAGAACACAGGTTAGCCTGGGATTGTCCTCTCCTCTACCACCCTGCCACAGGTGGCTGTGTGGAATCCTTAAAAGTACCATGCATGATCCTCGTCTCTACAACCCTTATGTGTTCTGTGCATGCTCTGTGCACTACTGTATCGTTCTTACTAGGCTTATAGTCAGTCCCACATATGGGTCAGCTGTGATTTTTATGATTCTTTTTGGGAGGGGAAAAAAGTTGCCTTATAGTTGGAATGAGATACTAGGTGCCAATCAGCTGTGATATTTTTTTCAGAGTCTTTTCCGATAAAGCACATACTTAGTCATGCTTGGCCTCAAATTTCAAATTAGCTTAAGGCTTCCTTTGCATTTCTAGTTTTGTGTTTTTCATCCTTCAGAGTGTATTTTGGAGGAGTTGTGGGATGCTCTGTGAGCATGCTATGGAGTTGTGGGATCCTCTGTGAGCAATTAATCAGTTTTTCTTCTCCTGTGGCAAACACTATCAGCAGGTTGCTGCAAAAACCACTGCAGTTCTCAAGAAATTGCCTGGGACTGAATACCTGGGATATGGCTGGTAACACAAGCACAGTCCAGGCAACACCAGTGCTCTTGGCAGTGATTTTATCTCACTCGTGCTAAGGGCTAACCACCCCATGAAAGGTGATTGTTTGATAAATGGGGGGGGGGGGTCTGAATAAAATAAATTAGTTTGTATCTGCTTTCCCCTAGATTATACAGTTTTAAAGCATTTTTCCCAATGAAGAAGGAGTTGACAATAATTTAAAAGGAAGAAAGGAGAGCAATGAAAAGTGTTTGAAACATATGGACAGGTTCTACGTGCTTTGTCATCAGAAATGCTGTTGAATTTGGATTTTTAATTGTCCTTACAAAACTACTATTGCCTATTTTGATAATAGAGGTAAAGAGAATAAGAATCTACATAAATGGATTTTCTCAAACTATAAAGTATCAAATACCTCAATTTAAGTACAGAATAGGGGACAGAGGTTCATTAAGCACAACTAGGAGGAAAACAACATTTATTTCCAGTGCTTGTTGTGTTTGTAGTAAAATATTAAATGAGGTTCTAAGACATATACAGTCAATGTTTAAAAGATTGTGATGTGAGATTAGTCAGAGTGACTGAATTTGGAAGTACAGAACTGTAGAGATCAGAAACTGAACTAAAGATTGTGAAAGAAAAAAAGGAGTCACAGATTTTCCAGATTGGAATTCAAAATGCAAAAAAGAGATGCATTAATAAAAATCAGTGTTTAAGAAGTACTGTCTTTATCGAAGGTGGATCTGTAAACCTACTGCTGAGCTTTGCTGTGAATTTTGACTGTTCTTGAATACCAAAGTGAGCCAGATAATCATTTCAGCACTGCTCTGATGATAGCTTCTGCTTAATTCAAGCTTTCTTATTTTATTCTTATTTTGCCTAATAAAGAATATAAGAACTGGGTCAGACCACAAATCCATCAGGCCAGATCATGTATCTCATAGAGACAGAGAGCAGATGCTAAGGAGGGGCTTTCCAGACTGATCTTTCCTCTGCCTTCATTCTGTTACAGCTTCCAGCATTCAGAGGCCTGGGAAGTCCTGACTTGTAGGTTGTACCCCCTAACTATCATGTTCAATATCTGCGACAGCACCTATCCTGCCTAAGTTTGTCTAATCCTCTTTTGAACCATGTTTAAATGACAGGTCTCTACAATATCTTGTAGCAATTAGGTCCACAACTCAATTACACACTGTAGGAAAATGAACTTATACAAAACAGTACACTTCCTGAACCTGAATTCAAACACCTGGGGAAAATACTTCTTAAATTTGTTCACTGCTCAATTTTTTTCGGCAGCTGTTACCTCTCAAGTTTTAATAATAATTTAAATATCCGTCTTGGTAGCAGTTTTCCAGCTTATCATTTAGGCAAAAACTTCCAACTAACGCAATTATGTCCAGGGGGGTGGATCTTGTATAAAAGAGAAATAGAATAGTCCTGCCAGGTTTATATCTAATCCACCCCCTATAGTCGATGCAAAATTATTTCGTACAAAATATTTCATAGATCTCGTGTCACCTGATTTTGTATGATTCAAGAGGAGTACTATCCAGTACTTCCACTGCCCAGTCAATCATACTATCAGGATGATTTTCCTGACCTTTTAGCAGAATTTTTCTTTTCTCACAACCACTCCAGTACTCTCAGTGATGCTCCACAGCATCTTGACTTGTGGCTTAGGAGGATAGAAAGTGAAAAAAAAAATGGGATCAGTGATGAGGCTGTATGTCAAGGGAAAGGTTTGTGTAACTAATGTCACATGCAAGAAGTTTCTTGGTGCTCTCATCTTAAACTTTTTCATTCACCAGCTATGATGTACGCTTCTCTTCTTCTCTCAGTTCAGATACAAGTGTGCGTCCACTCTCAACTACTCTACTGATAGGTCCAGTTTTAGAATGGAATGGGATGTTGATGTCAGATGTATTGAATTACTCCAGTGGTAATATAGAAAACAGTGCAAGTGTTAAGTAGCAATATAATCTACACTTATTGAGTTGAATTCTGTTCTCAGTTGCACTAACCTAAGTCAGGAACAACTCTATTAACATTATTCAGCTACATTCTGGTAAAACCATTGTAGGTGAAGCTGCAGTAGGGCCAGAGTAATTACATCTGGAGTAGGAAACAGAAATAAATTAAAGGAAGAGAGGGCAGACTGAGACTAACATGACTTTTCCATATGAACCAGTGTCTATTATCTGTTACAGATCTTTTTAAGGAAGTGGCAGGGCCTTCAGAAATGTGTGACCAGAGGCAGCTTGGCCTCCTTCTTCATGATGCCATCCAGATCCCCCGGCAACTTGGAGAAGTAGCAGCTTTTGGTGGCAGTAATATTGAGCCCAGTGTTCGTAGCTGCTTTCAACAGGTAAGATCACCAATGGCTTTTCTCCATATATTGATGTGTATCTGCTTATTTTTCTGCCTTTTAAAACATTTTATACATTCAGAAATTGCAACAATAAATCATCTAAAACAGATCTCTCTCTCTCATGATCTACATAACATAGAGTTTGATTTCTTGCTTGTATACAATGCAGGGTGTTGTCTGTCATCAGTGGGAGCTGCAACCACTCTTATCAGCTTGAAAATCCTACCACTTCTGTTTACACTTTTAATTATGAGCTTTAGTCCCTAAATTTAGGCAATGGAGGTTTAAAAGTGTGGCCTTAGATTTTAACCTCCCTGATCGTTTATTTACTTCACTTAGACAAAAAAAAAAAGCTGTGCTTTCTTCATAAGATGTATGTAAAAAACATCAAAGGGCGTTTGCACATGTGCTCTAGGGGTGGAGGTGTTGCTTTAATTGGAGCAGCTCCAAGAGCCACTCTAAAGCATCTGCAGCTCACGTATCAGCATTCCAGTGTTTCAAAATGGCTGTGGGGGCACTTTAACTAAAGCTCATTGAACGAGCTTCAGTTAAAGTGCCCCTGCCACTATTTTGAAGTGTAGGGATGCTAATATATGAGATGTGAAGGCTGCTGGAGCATGCTAACTAGCACATTCCAGTAGACTTGATTAATCAAATCTGCTCCCACACACTGTAATTACAACATGTCAGAGCAACCTCCCCACACATCTACAAGCACCCAATATACTGTGATATTATCTACATAGTGGCCATGCTGGAAAGCCCAGGGCAGTCCTGAACTTTCCTTTTAAATGAAGTGCACATAAAAGCAGAACAAATATTTAAAAGTGTGATTTGTGAGTTAAGTTTTAATCAGAAATGTACATATTCTGATAAGCAGGCTGCTAAGGATGTGGTTACAATGCAGCTTCTATAACTCACTTAACACTGTAGGAAAACATCAATGACTCAGATTGTATTTGAAAGTATTTTGAAACTTATATTTATTGCAGTCTTGGCAGCCCACAACCCTGTTAAAACTTTTTGTAGTAGTTAATTATCCTGATTTACATTTTCTAGGCAATGTTATAGTCTGAGAACAACATGATTTCCCTTGTTGGAACAAGAGTTGATCTCAGCAGTGCAGGGGAGTGTTGTTGATAGTAATTTTGACCCTGCACATCAGGAAATTACTTAGTGTTAGGTTTTTGACAAGGGAGCTGGCAATTTCACAATGTGTGTAACGTAGTCATTTACATGTCTGGAGTCTTTATGCAACAGACAGATCATAGAACAGGGCTTTCTAGTTGCCTGCAGTTCAGCTTCATGCTACATGCAGGGGGTTAATCAGGCTGCAGGGAATGTCTGCCTTTTTTAGGGAAGATTGGAGAAATGAAAATGAAAAAATGAGAATTTGAATGGAACACAACCAAGTTCACAAGTTGTACAGGTTGCCCAAGGCTATGTCTGTTCTATGGTGATAATTGTGTTGGTTACATTTATTATTTCTGTGAATGTGGCTGCCTCTGAGCAATGTCAGGAATTTTACAGGGATTTAAAAAGTCACCATGGTTAAGATACTTAAGTGGTATGTTAGACATTTAATAGTATTGTGATTTTATTAAATCCTATGGAAGAGAATATTAGGGAGCCCCCCTAAGAGAAGCAACATCTCTCCTTTCACCCATTTCAGTAGCAGATTCCAGGACTTCCCCAGTGGTAGGTGTTTGTTTTATCCCTTCGTTATCAATTCTGAGTTTTGAAAGGTTTGTCAGGGTTAAACCATTCTCAGAAGGTCAAAGTGGTATTCCACCTGTGTTTTTTTGGATTTTATTTTGGAGTTGAGGCTGTTTTAGTTAAGGGCACAAATAATTTGCTAGATTAAGATAGAGTTCAATAAGTCAATTAAACAACACTGGATGTTTCATAAGCTTTTTTATATTACCGTTTCAATGAATGAAAGATATTGTTAATATGTCTGCCCCTGGCTGCAAGTGGCTCAGTTTGCATCTAGAAGAGGGCACTCAGCTGATGGAAAAGAGTTTCTTTGCCTCACTACTGGATTTGATGTGTGGTCCCTCAGAGGTCTGTCCTATCCTTGATTTGTCTTTGATGCTGTTCAGATATATATAAAGGCCACCTGGCGAGCTAATCTTTACAACACAGAGTTAGGGCATCATTGTTAAGTTCATTCTGACATTACAGCTGTCTTCTCTGCTGGACCTTGCAAGTTCAGTTTGTGCTCTCTAAGAATGCTTACATACTTGCAGCATGATGTGTCAGAGCTTGTTCATTTTTAGCCATGTGAAATGAAAACTCAGCGGAGGTTAGAGCTCTTTCTTGATGTTTCTGCTTACTGGTAAAGAATTCAGGTGTCACTTTGATCATGAAGTATGGATTAAGTTATATTTTTAGGTCCTGTCTTCTTTGTCCTGCACTGATCTCAGGACAACACGAATGCATCCTTATGAACATGAAATATGATTAATGTAATTCCACTTTAACAAGGCTTCTCCATTGGTTGCAACGTGTTCAGGATGCAGTGGCACATTTGCTTGCAACTGTGATATTTTTAGCTGCCCTGTGTTCCTTGTATCAGCTGCCTGTTAAGTGGCAGGTTTTCATTTTAATGTTGTTTTAATCTAATTTTTAAATTAGATTTAACATCTTAATAAAAGAATAACTTCATTGGCTTTCTTTATTAAAGAAAGTATGCCCAGTCTGCTCAGGCTTTATTAAATAACTTTTGCTTGAGGATTTCTCACTGAAATGCCCCACCTTATATTAGTAAGCAAATATACCTTTCCTGATGTGGAAAATTTGCTTCCTATTAATGTTCTGTTTCCTACTTCTGGTGTGCATATTTTTTGTTACGAGTCATCATTTTTTTTATATATTCTTTCCCCTCTTCAATATTTTTCCCCTTTCTTTTATTAACTGGACTTCCTCGATTGTTCTTTCCTGTTTGACCTTTAATGAGGAACATTTTTATTTTGTATTTTTCGATGTGTTGTGCAGCGACTTGACCTGGAAAAGGTCAGAGCTAACTTGTGGACCTGGAGCTAAATTTTGGTTTAAAATGAAATAGAAAAAGAAGTCTGCATCTTTGAGGTTTTTATTGTTGTCTTTGGGTTTCCTTCCTCAGAATCACAATAAGCCGGAAATTAGCGTCAAGCAGTTTATAGATTGGATGCATTTGGAACCACAGTCTATGGTATGGCTACCAGTTCTACACCGCGTGGCAGCTGCAGAAACAGCAAAACACCAGGCCAAATGTAACATCTGTAAAGAATGCCCAATTGTTGGCTTTAGGTAAGAAGAGTCAAATTGTGTATAGGGTTTTATGTAATCCGATTTTTTTTTTAAAAACAAAAACATATTCTCACCTCTTTGCTTTCTCCTTTGCAAATTGGTTTCCCTCTACAATACAGTCAGAATTTGGATCTTATTCCTATATCCTAGGTCTCATGATTCAGATCATTTTCTCTCTCTTTGCACTGGCATTGGTAAACTCCAAAAGATTCTATGAGTGTCGGGCATACCAGTAAAGTGGTTGTTAGGTTTCTTGCTAGTGAATGAAGTATGAATATGCTCTGTAGACACCAACAATAAATAACCTGGGCAATAAGAAAAATATGTATATTCATATTTATGCTTTACACAGAATAAGTGGACTTAGGTGGATGCAGCCAGAAGCTCTCGGGTCTGGACTTGGAGGGGTGCTACAGCTGTGGGCAGCTTCACGCTTCTGCTTCCAAACTGGTGGCAGCCCCAACCCAGAGAGAGAGAGAGCACATGGCACTCCAGAAGCATCCCCAGCCACTCAGCACCATGTGACTGCTGGAGTTGCCACCTACCTGTGGGCCAGATCTATTCACTTGGTGGGTGTCCGCCCATGGGTCAGATCTAATCAGTTGGCAGGCCAGATCTGGCTTGTGGGCTTTATTTTACCCAACCCTGATACAGATTAACTAAATAAGATCTGTGTAGAGCCTAAGCTTTTGTGAACTGAAGAACACTTTGTCAGATTGTGATTTCATCAGATGCTGGAGTTCACAAAAGCTTGGGCTCTATATTGATCTTATTTAGTTAGTCTGTAAGGTGCACATCTACCTTGCTTTCATGTCTGTCATACACCACAAGGCAGATAAATGCCTATGTAATTGTGGGGTGGTTAGGTAGGATGGCTTTCCTTTGCCTTCTGTCTCATATTACCTATGAAGCCAAGGTTTTCTTTGCCTCTGAATCTTTAACATATTTACTCCTTCAACATCCCTGTTGTGAAGATTTCTGCTTCCTTCTAGCCTAGTCAAGAAAAGGGACCTTAAATTACCGGACAGTAAAATTAAACATTGCCATCTCCCTATTTGCTATGTTTTGAAAGCCCCTATCTATTGGAGGCAAGTGATTGTCTCTCATTTAAGTACAGTATTGACCTCCATGCTTGCTTAGACAACCCTGAAAATATAGCTTGAGTGCACCCTAACAGTTCAGACACCAGAAAACAAAATCATTATTTTTAAGACGGCTTCATAGTTTTAGCAGGCCTCATTCCTGGTTTTAGAATACTTAGGTTTGGCGTTACTGTATTTAATAGACTTAAAAAAAACCCCAGGCTAATGTGGTTTATGCACAAATGTAAAGCTATATCTGTACATTTCTTAATACAAAGAATTCATTAAATCGTTCCATTCAAAATCATGAAAGGTGTTCTATACCATCAGTACATCCAATTTTTTAAAAAAAAGATAGAAATCTCTGCCACAACTTAACGATCTGTAGAATTATAGGGCACCTATACACGTGCCTGACGCCTGTGCCAACATGTTCTAATTGGAACGTGTCAGAACAGACTCAATTAATTGAGTTTGCGGGAGCATTTTAATTAGAACACTCCAGCAGCTTTGGCGTCTCACGTATTTAGCATCCCCATGGTTTAAAAAGGCAGCAGGGGCGCTTTAATTAAAGCTCATCGAACAAGCTTCCCTACCACCATTTTGAAGTGTGGCATGCTGGATACACAAGGCACCGTGGACATTTTAATTAGAGTGGCTCCTGAGAGCTACTGTAATTAAAATGCCTCCCTGACCTTGGAGTATGTGTAAAGATACCCGTCGTCTTTCACAGGGTTTGCCTACACAGTGAGTAAATGTCCAACAAGGACATTAAAGCTGGGAAAGGTTGTAGGGAATGATAAAGATTATATGACAATAGGAAACTGGTTTGATCACTTCAAACCTGTATCATATCTAAGCTTTTTAACATTAGGTATACTTTAAAGATGAACAATAGCTGAAGTATGTATAAATACTCTTTTAACTTGGGTGCTTTCTAACAAAGTGTAGTGGTTGTGAGTGAGTTTATTTTCTCCATTGCTATTTAATGGCACCTTCTTTTGCTCTAGTTCTCCATTTAATGATTCTGTGAAAGCCAACTTTCTTTTCAGCTAGAATAACACTTACAGCTTAGAGTGGTAGTTAGCTGTGTTAGTTGAAGTCAGTCAAAAGGCAGGGTAGATATGAGCCTTTCTAGACTACCTAATAAGGTATATGCATATAAAGAGCACAAACTTTAGTGATCCCAATTTCACTTCATCAGCCGCTGTGGAAGGACATGCAGAAAGCAAAGCATAGATTCATAGATGTTAGGGTCAGAAGGGACCTCAATAGATCATTGAGTCTGACCCCCTGCATAGGCAGGAAAGAGTGCTGGGTCCAGATGACTCCAGCTAGATGCTTATCTAACCTCCTCTTGAAGACCCCCAGGGTAGGGGAGAGCACCACCTCTCATAAGGAGGCATAAGGAGGAGAAAATTAGAATACAAAAGACAAGAGATAGGGGAGAGAGAGGATGGAGTGGGGTAGTGCTGGGGGAGAAAGTCCTTATGCCTTGTAGCTTAGTCATAAGGAAAATACTGCATTTAGACAAACTGGAATGTGACGCTTCTGTGCTTCTAAACACTATGGAGCGCATTTGTCTCTAGCTTTCTGCTGGATAGGAGCATATTCTGAGGCATAAATACTACTCTAGATCATGTTGTCTCACAACTCTAAAAATAGACTCCAGGACAAAGTTAGCCCTTAAGATTTCAGCTGACCCTTTTTGTTGTTTTTTTATTTAACTAGATCTTTTCAATATCCATTTCAGGTTTTTAAACTGTTACACAATCCACTCCAGGTGCAGGCTGTTTGCCGTGACTTTTTATTATTGATGAGCACCCACATGTCACTCAGCACACGGGTAGTCTCTCAATCTCATTTCTACTCCAGAATGTTTCCTACAGGATAGGCCTGTGTTCTTCTCACCTAATATATACAGGAATTCTGTGTTTTTAGTTAACATCTGCTTTCATTATTGAAAGCCACAAGCCTAAAATCACAAATTAACTATGGAAATAGCTCTCCAACAGTTCTCCCCCCACTTTATGCTCAGTACAAGAAAAGATATCACAAAAAAACCTTGCTTCTTGGTCATAACATCCCAAATTCCAGGTCTGCTGCTACATTTTAGCTTTTTGCAACCTGGGCCAAAAAATCAGATAATCAGTAACTGAGGGGGACGACCAGAGCAGCAGCCCCAAGCACTGTCTTTGTGGAGTCACAAAACCAGCCATTTCCATAGCGGAGGCTGATCATAGTGACAATCAGCAGAAGCAGGTGCTGCACCAGGCACTGTTTGACTGTCCTGGTTATGGAGATAGGCAGACAAGGTTCCTTGGGTGAATTTGATATCTTTTGGAGAGGCACTGCTTTGCCTCTGCAGGTAACCCTTGCTACTGCAGACTTGTCTTCTGGGAATTTGTGGCTTGGAAGTCTTAGAACGTAGGGAAAAGAAAAGAAAAGAGTTATAAATGCAGCCCCTAAGTACTCTGATACTGCATATCAATAAATATCCATGCCCTTGCATCACTGCACATAGGAGATATGTAACATATTTATGGAGACTGTTTTTTGCTTGTTTGTTCATGTGATTGCTTAAGTTTCCACTAAATGTGGGTCCAGTTTGACATAGACTGATCCCCCGCCCTACCCCAGGGGCATAATGATAAGTTAGAACTTCCTTACACTCCTGTGCAAGGCCTCTAAACCTTAGCTATCAGTCCACAGGAGTGAGTAGGTTTTTTGAACCCTTAGTTACACCCCTGTGCTAACTAACCAGTACAGGCAAGATAGCATGGTGTGGAAGAGAGGAAAGGAGAGGGTTGTAATTTGCTTTTCGAATTTGCTGCTGGCTGCTAGTCTCTCCTAGAACATGCAGCCCGCAAGGAGGGGCAGGGGGAGTATTGTAATCAGAAGGTTATTGATGCATAATCCCTTACTGTGCCTGATCCAAAATTTAGCCCTGCAATATTGTCTTTTTTCTGTCTCTCTTAACTGCTGTTTCTAAATTATGCTGCTGTGCAAAGGAAGAGGTAATAAACAATGGATATTTGCAGAAAGATTGCTATGATGGACTTCTGTAATACTGTGGGCTTTTATACACATACTTTTCATGTGGCGATGCATCAGAGCAGACTCAATTAATCGAGTCTGCTCCTCATGCTAACTGACGTGCACCTCGCTGCATTGCTTGCAGTTGTATAAGTGGCGAAACATGCGTTAGCACAGAGAAAATGGCAGCGATGCACTTTTGAACTAAAACACATTCAAGGTGTTTTAGTGGACCACTACCATTTCCTGCGTGCTGACATGCATTTCGCTGCTTATACAACTGCATGTGTGTCAGCACCAGGTGTTTTCAAAGAGTCCAGTGCTGCGGCTCCTCCATGTGTAAAAATGCTTTGTTTTTTTAAGCTAAACATAGCAAATTTTTATAAGAAATTTTAGAAGTACATTGTAAAATTATAGCCCCTTATTTCATGCTTGTGTGGCTGTACTCTGCAATGCTTTCTGTTCCAAAAACTCTTAGATATACAGGCAACAGATGCTGCTCCATAGGTCAGCATCCTGCTATACTAAAGCCTTCTTTGTATAGTATATGTATAGAGTATAGTAACTCCTACTGTAATGTATGCATGCACTTACCTAGTGATTTCTGACCTTAGCTTTACAAACTCAGTGGGTGCATATATAAAGTGTGTGCTTTACTGAAGAGTTGACTAATTGGCTCCGCAGTAAAGTGTCACTGTCTACATGTGCACTGGTATTAGGGTGCAGTAAATTAACTGAAACTGCCATAGGATAGTACCATCTGGGACAGTACTACCCTATGGCACAGTAATTGTGTGCTGAAATGTATGCGTACACAGTGATAGAAGCTGGCTGGGGCATGAGGGTGCTAAAGCACAGGGGTTGCCTCCTGCCTAGCCCTGCACTTTAGCACCCTTGTGCCCCAGCCAGCCCTTCCACTGCCTAATGCTGCCGCCTGGAGCTGACCCTCTGGATCCCCTGTCAACCCAGGATTGCTGGGTTCAAACTTTTGCATTCCCAGGTGCACATGCAGACACTGCACCCAGGAGCAGCTGACTCTGGTATGAGCTGCGCCCGAGTTTTATCATGTTACTTCAATGGCACATGTAAATGTACCCAGTGTCTCCTTGTAGTGCTTTTGCTGAAAGGCATCTGACTCAAATGAAGTTACCCCATTTCAAAAAGCAATTTCCTCTTCAGTTTTTTAAGATCACAGATACAGAAAACTAATTTAACTTCTGAGGTTTAACAGCAAGTAAATAATAGTATTTAAACTTTGGGAGCTCTTAATCACTTTGCTTAACATCTCTACAGGTATCGGAGCCTGAAACATTTCAACTATGATGTCTGCCAAAGCTGTTTCTTTTCTGGCCGGACAGCTAAAGGGCATAAATTACATTACCCAATGGTGGAATATTGTATACCTGTGAGTACTGATTTACTGGCTGTTTCTAACAGTTTTGTGGTCTTTCTGGGCTGCAGTTTCTTGCAGACTTTGAAGTGTAGATATTCTGCCTGTTTTGGATATATTGGCTACCATTTTTTCTGATCATTTTTCTGTGAAATCCAATGGGGACTTGCTGTTGCTGATTTTATGTAGTAGACTTTCAGATGCTGTAAGTATTCAGTATGGAATACTAACATTACATAGACAGGTAACTAGATATATACTTTTATAAAACAAACTTTCTGTACTGGAGAAAACTGAACTAGCTATACATACAATGTATTCAGATTTTGGAAGGACAAAAACCTGTTCAAGTAAAGTTATGCCTTTCTATTATAATAAAAAATGTGTATACTCATAACTAACCTACATTTTTTTTTCCAAGGTACATAGCTTGTTCAGACCCAATATATAACCTGCTGTACCAAAGTCTGGTTGGAAATAGCTTGAACAGTCTCCAAAATTCATAATATTTGTTTGGATTTTTTAATTAGTTTGTAGCTGAGAAATTAAAACAAAATAGCCACTTTTCTGTTGGAACACACCAAGAAGCAATGTGAGAATTTCTCTTGCAGCTGCTAGGAAAATTAATTTCCACAATTTGGCATCTTCCTAATGACTAATTAATCATGAGATTCCAATGGAAACAGTTTCCTAGATATTTTTTGTTAAACTTAAGAAGCTGATAAAACAGTACCACTTCTGGTATTTGTTTTTCCTGATTAACGTTTTAATTAATAGCTTATTATGTTTTGCATCTACATAAATTCAGCTAAGCCATACATAAGTGGTTGATTTATATCTTGAATATAAATAATCAAAAACATTTCTCAGAAGTGTACAACACAAAGAACAAAATTTGTCTGAATTTTACATTCTTTCATAGTTTATTTCTCTGTTTGGTGTGAGATTCTTAATGGAAGACATAGAGCAAGAATACATTAGATCTATCTGGTTGTTCACAATGACTGCAGTAGATAGGATTATTAACAACATTTTCTTATTGTTTTGCATGTTCTGCATCTCTCTCAACAGATTTCAAATTATATCGAGTAACATTAATGCTTCATTATAATCAGAAATATCCATGAGTTGCATAAAATTTCATTTCATTTCATTAATTCTGTAAACTAATATTAGGATTTGGTTGGCAAATTAGCACTCCAAATGCTATAGCTTTATAAAAGAAATGAGCTTGAAGAAAGCTTACATTCATGCTATACTATACTTTTGTTGTTAGGCCATTTGTAGTTTTTATAATGTTTTGTAATTACTGTTCTTTTTCTATCCTCTTTTTTTCCTCCTCTCATCTTTCGTAGGAGTTAATTAGGTAACTGAGGACTGTATTTTGAAATTTTATTTCTGTTATTTCAGAAAACATGTAGTTCCACATGCAAAAATGTGGAATTGTTAATAGAACTGTAATTTTCCTTGGTTTGCATGTGCATAATGACAAGTTTTGTGTTTTAATACCCAGACACATTTTTTTAAAATCAGCCTTTGAAATCGGAAGATGGAAAATAGAACTACAGCTTTGTCTTTGTCTGTCTTCCCCATATTTTGCCCACATTTGTTAAATATTTTGAAACAATAAATCTTTGCTATTTCATTTCCTACTTTTATTTTTGATGTTGAATGCTAAATTTTTCCAGGTATCAGTTAAGACTGTGTTTGAGGCTATGAATATTCTCCAGTAGTTTCAAATGGAGATGAGATTTTCTATGTACTAATATTTATGCAAATTATAATGGTTACTTGCACTTTTGCTTTGGAATTTTATGTTCTGAAGATAAAGCATGGTTTACATTTAATATTGTTATACCTTCCTTAATAGTTTTTATTGAGTTTCCCTGGAATAATATTGGGTTGTCTTTTATTCCAATTTAAAGCCTGGAGCTCTGATACTAAAGAGTATCCTTGTTTGCTGGTATGAAGTAGTTTGAATTAAAGTTTTTATACTTACAAAGAGAGCCCTTCTGTGCTGTTCTCCAGGCATATGTGTACTCTTGGCCTTAGATATTCGATATAGTTTGAAAGGAAGTTTGACCATTTTTGACAGTCAGGCAAATCTTGGGTAATTTCTTGGTTCCTGTTCTCTCATCCAGCTGACAAGATCCTTTAACTGTCAGAAAAAAAATGAATTTTTATTTCAGTTGTCATCAGTCAGTTTTTTCCTCATATAGTTTTGGAAGATGCTGTTAGGACTAGTTTTTCATCCTAAAACAAGTGACTAGAAGCAGAGTCTGTATTTTGCAGTTATTATGAGCTGTTCCTATTTTTTTTAAACAGCTCAGATTAACACCAAATGCATTTTCTGAAGCACTGTCATATGACAACTTTGTGTTTCTTGCACACAAAGCAATAGGGTTACTTTGTTCCCCAGATTTACATTTGATCTATCTACATTTGATCTATCTATCTTATTCACAGAGAGGAATGATTAAAAGAAAAAAGTCTGTTTCAGTTCATATTCTGACTTGGTGCATCTTTTAGAAGCATCCTTATTTACACAAAAGCCTTTTTATTTCTCCTTCCTCCCAGTACTGCTTGGCCACTGAGTAGGAAAGTATCATTGTGTGATGTGTGCGCGCTCTCTGAAGCCCATGTGGCAACCATAAAAAATTCAAATTGTTGTTTTGTTCTGTAATATTCTTTGCAACTTCAGATTTGCAGAGTTTAAGGCAGAAGGGACCATTAAATCACGTAGCTCAGTGGTGCTCAACCTTTTGGCAAGTTGAGTGGTGTGGGGCAGGTCTCTGTGTCAGACTGGGTCCCACCCTAAAGGGTAGGCCCTGGGCCCTGTGCCATCCCAGCATGCTGGGATCAGGCTCCATGTGCCGGGATCAGGACCCTGTACTCCCCCTGCCTGGTCTAACGTGCCAGCATAAGCCCCCATGCACTGGCATTGGTTTCTGGGGTCCTGTGCTGCTCTGCATGCTAGGATTGGTCCCTAGGAGCCTACACCTCCCAACACATGCTCCCTGCCCAGCCCTGCATACTGTGATTGTGGAATGGGGATCCACACCCTTGTATGCAGAGGCATGCTTTCCTGCCCATGGGGCTTTCCACAGGTCCAAAATTTTGGCAGCAGTGGAGAAGCAGGGAATCCTGGCAGATAAAGCCCAATCCAGACCACAGATCTGTCCCACACCACTCATTTGGCTAAAAGGTTGAGTACAATTGGACTAGATTTTTAAAGGTCTTTTCTGGCCACTTCCCTACTGCCAAATTTTTAGACCCATAGGCAAGTCTGTGGGCCAGATTGCATGGCACTAGGGGCTAGATCTGGCCCACAGGCTGGGGGTTAAGCACCCAATGTAGTCTCATCTCCTGTATATGCTAGGGCATTAATGTCATCCTGATGTTGACACCACTAACTTCAGTTTGCCTAAAATATAGCTTCCAGAAAAGGTCTCCATTTGTGGCTGTTCTTCCTTGGCCCTCTTAAACCACCAGTTAGAGGTGAGCTCCAGGGGTCCCTGATCTAATCCCCAGTGCACCAACACAGGTGGCATTTTGTCATACCACTCTTCAAATCTGTCTTCTGAAGAATCTTGCATTTGCTGGGCTTAGTCCAATATGTGGACATACCTGTTGACATAGTCAAGTTATTACTAACGCTACTTCATCTTGTTTGCATAGTCACCCCATACCAATTATGTTATGTGCTTCCTTCGAGGACCATGATGAAGACTCTTAGCAGCTGTAGGATTCATTTATGAATATATCAGAATGCCTCCCTTTTTGGCTGGGATCCATAAAGTCAAAATGTTTTCAATATGCATTTTCTTTTCTTTCACTGCTAAGTTTTGCTCTACAGAGCAATTATGTTTAAGCAGTGTTTGGTTACAGTCTAATTTCCTGCTATCTTATTATCATAGCCAGAATCCTCATCTAGTTTTCATCATGCTGTGCCTCAAGTTTGACATTTAAGACATTAATTTTTTTAACTTTATGGAAAGCAGGGTTTAGCATGCCCTCTAAAGAATGCAAGGAAATTTACATTGTTTTGAACTAAATAAAAATATTGATGCTAGAAAGGATCAAGGATTAAGGAAGTTGTTTTTTTTCCATTTGGCTTTTACTTTTGCACTTTTTCTTTTCTTCTTAAATGTCATAGTCAGTGTCAGCTTATTTATCTCCTTGGCCAATTTAACCAGAAATCATAACAAAGTTGATGCATGAAATTGCAGCTGTTTCCCTGGCCAAAGTTTCCTCTTCCCCATTGCTATCATGGAAGAGCAATTTCCTTTGTATTTATTAATGTCTAAAATATATGGAAAATTCATATGTGAGAACATATGGTTTGTCATGCCAAATGAGGTCACTGGTCCATGTAATAAAATATCTTTCTGGCTGCATTAGTAAAACATACACTGGGGGAAAAAACGGAAAACCCCACCATGCACTTCAGCTTGGCACACAGTACTATATGTAGGACATGATATAACATCCTTTCTTAACCCCTTCAACCTAAAGCAACAAATTTGACATGTGAAAAAACATACTAATTTGGAGGGGGTGTTGAACTGGTTTGCATTACATAAGAGCTTCCTACTTTTAATTAGTAGCAATAAGAACAATATTCAAGACTTAAGTGATACTCAGTAATTCTGGTTTGGACCAGGATCAGTTTATGAAACATGTCTCAAGCCTCAAAAGTTTGTTTTCTAAAAAGAACAATAACATTTAAAAAAAAAAAAAAAACAGTGGAAGGGGAAACAATATTCAGGCAAGAATTCAGCTTGAAGCCAGACGCATACATCCATACTGTGGAAGTTTGGAATTGGATGGGTACAATAGTAGGGTCAAAATGGAGAATGAGAGAAATGAACAGGTGAGTGCAGAAGGTAAGTAGGAAGATGAGAGGAAAGAGAAAGCACTAGGAGAGAGGAGAGAGTGGAATAACTCAATTTCTTGGACATTAATAGACAATGATTTCAGCCTCATGACATAGGTAGACTGTTGTTATTGCAGCATAAATATCTGGCATGGATAATGTATGTACTGTATTACATTAAGAATGATATTTGATATTTATGTAGAGTGTATGGGCTTGATCCAAAGACCACTGACAGTGGTCTTGAGTTTTCCATGGCCCAGTAGACAAGTAAGACTCAGACTAATAAAACTTGAGTTAGAATACCCATAACACATCTCTTAGTGTCTCTTAGTGTCCTAAAGATACTAAAGTATTAATTTCAGCATTACATTAAATATTTAAGGAAAATGTAAATGTCATTGCTAAATAAACCTGACATTTACAATCTTGAGTGAAGTCTGACTGAGAAAAACCTTTCAATCATGGTTCAGTAAGTAAATCAGGGAGGCGTTAGAAGGGATTTGTTTATGACACTGGCTTGGCTCACAGTATAAATAACAATCAGGATAATTTGGAAAGCAGCTTTAAGATTCTGATTCAAAAAGTTGACAGTAAAATCATGGGGCAAGAGTCTTATTTGGTTTTTAATCAGCATGGCTAGATTGACTTAGTTTGAGCTGAGAAACTATTTCAAAATTGACAACTTTGTAATGCCCAGTAGACATGTATAGAAGGCCATTCAAAACCAGTGCTTTATGCTAATAACTGACTGCAGCTTTGACAACTATTATATTTCTTTGAAGCACCAGCAGACACAATAACCTTTCTGTTATGTCCCCCTTCTTGCCTATGAAGTGGGAAGAAGGTAAGATTTCACAGCATTGAATGAAGTCATCCCATCATTAAGAAATAGAAATTAATGTGACTGTACTACTTCAGCATTTCATACAGAGTATGTAAAAAAACCAGAGAAATATAATTTGGTTAGATATTACCCTCATGGGGAGGGTAGTAAAACACTGGAACGGATTACCAAAAGAGGTGGTATCTCCATCCTTGGAGGTTTTTAAGACCCGGCTAGACAAAGCCTTGACTGGGATGATCTAGTTGGGGATGGTCTTGCTTTCAGCCCTAATTTTCTGTTATTCTATGATTCTAATTGTAAAGTGGTAACTCATAATTGCAGAATTTTCAGAGACAAGCAGTGAATTTTGGGATCTTTCCCACAGTTCAGAATCTAGGTCCTGGTTCAGGAAAACTCTTGAATAACTGCTGTAGTGTTTTGTTGAATGGGGGCCATAGGATCCTCTGGTTGACAGCATGTACCTACTGTAGTTACTAAGGCTGGTTTTGTTACTCTGGGTTTTCATGTGGCTTGAGTTCAGCGAGCGGGGCACATATTCCATTAGTTAAACTTAACCCTGTTCCTGCCATATACCTCCATGAGACCCCGACACAGCTTCCAAATTCTTTATTCTGTTAGATTTTCTATATGATACTTCGCAACAGCAGTGTTTCAAAAAGTGGTGATCTCAGCAAGGGCCATCCACATACCTTACTAAAAAAAATTAAAGATGGATTCATTGTATATGGACATTAGCATTGAGGCAGATAAAAGTAGGGTAAGGCTTGGGGTCATTTACTCTTTTTTGGAATGTTTGTCCCTTCCTGTTACTTTCAATACCTCCTGTTCCTGTTAGATCACTACTAATTCTTTTACTCTCTCATTACTTTTCCTACAGTATGTGACTAGCAGCTTTTATAATTTAGCTTCCTCCTGACAAGTTGAGCTATCATAAATGATGTGAGAATATACAAGTTTGTCTCTGTTTAGGAATTTCTTGTAACATTTCAAATGCACTTTTCTCTGAGGATTGCTCCTTTGTTTTCATAATTGTAGTTGACATTTTACCTTGCAAAGAAGCTGACCAACATTTTATTTCCCTGAAGAAACTCATAACATGATACACAAGATATCAGAGATTATTAGTCAAATGTTGGCCTGACCCCAGGGGAAAAATATGCTTCAGACACAATAAAGCTTCCTAGGAACCGTGCCTCCTAAGATTCCTCCACTACAGCAATCCTCCAAAATACCTTAATTGTCCTTCACATTCAGAGGAGGCAGAGTTACCTTCTTGTTAATTTAAGCAGCATGTTTAAGTATTTTGGAAGCAACCCAATGGCACAGGAAAGGGTTCCTTCTTCATCCTGACAAGCTTATAGATGCGTGAAGCCTGACCCTGTGTTGTTACCAAGATTACTTGGTTGGATGGAAGAAAGAGAAAAATAACAAGTGTGCTGAAAGCAGTTGAACATGACTGTTTCAACATCATTTCCAGCTGCAGAGTTCAGAGATTCATCTATTCCTTAAGATTGGATAGCTGTTCAGAATAAGTCTTCAAATCCAAGCAGTTGTATGAAAGTGCCTGTTGTACCCTTTCCCATCCTCTACCTGTATAACAGTTTTTCAGATATTAGGCCTAAGCAGTCTACTTACTACCAGTTCACCACCCTCTCTGCTAAATTAAAAAAAAAAAAAAAAGGTTGCTCTTGAAATTGTAGAAAGATTGATTTTTGTATGGTATATTCTTAAAAAGCATTTTCAATCACAGCAAGACATAATGAATCTCTTTTCTTTGGTCTGTATCCTAAGTGAGAAACTGGCAAGAAACAACTGTAGCTAAAAATTCGAAAGTCGTCACTTCCAGAAGTGCCTGGTCATAGTGATAAAATCTCTTCTTATACGCCTTTGACAGTTTCATTTGTTTTCTTCCTAACTTATCTGTACTAGAATTAGTCAACCTTAAAAAAAGCTATGAGATTTAAGCACATGTTTAAGTGCTGTACTGTGCAGGAACGGACTTAAGCACATTTTAGCTTTAAACACTGCTTACAAGTATATCTGACCCTGAGGCTTAAGCTCCACTATTAGAACTTTTCACTTCTTGTACAGCTACATGGGAGAGCTTTCCTATGAATTATGTAGTTTATAACCATTTTTGTATCTAAGGATCTTAACACCCCTACATATGTAAAAGTTATTGTGACAGGGGGGGCCTCCCGGGGCCGAACTCTGTGGCCCGCCCGCCTGTCACCGTGACAGCAGGCCTACTCAGGGCCGAGCTTTTCATGGCCCGCCCACCTGTCTCTGGGCAACCGCCCGCTCATCTCGCCCGCCACGCCTTTGATGATAATCAGTTCAATTATGATGATAATTAAGCGGGAGGCTGCCCTTCGACTGCCCCGATGCCCAGGGGCGCTCTGCGGCTCTGACCTCCCCTAATACCACAGCCCAAGCCTCGCAGATGGCATCATGGTGTTCAACATCTCACCGGCCCCCGCACTGGGCCCCAGAATCTCCTACGCGACCCCACTATGGTCTTCCCTACACAGGCGGTCACTCCGCCGCCACCTGGGCTACCTCACCCGCCCGAAGCCTTGTTCCCCTCTCGGGTGTGGTTCCCCCGGAACCTTTGGTTACCTAGCCCTGGCCCACCTCAAGGCCAGTCGGGACCCCAGGCCCCCGGCTCTTGGGCGTCCCTCGCGGTGGGCCCCTGGCCCTTTTGACCCTCACTGGTCCTGGCCCCAGCATGGGCCAGTCGAGGGGACTCTCCCCTTCGGGCTGGGTCTTCCTAGCCACTCTCTACTCCTCGGGCCTCACCATGCCGCTACTCCCTTCCTCCTAGGAGCAACCGCGGCACCTCGCCCACATCACTCCCACTCTCGGGGTCCGCCCTCTCTGGGCCCCTCACACACACGGGCCCTCTCGGCCCTCATCACCCGGGCCCTCTCGGCCCTCCTCCCACTCAGGGGTCACCCACCCGGTGGTGGTGGGAGCTAGGGGTTAAGGCGCCCCGACTCGCCTTTCACCGGATTGATCACTGGCCTGGCATTTCCTGGGGGCTCCCGTGCCACTGAGAGCCCCACCAGACCACCCACTCCCGACAGGGTGCAGTTTCAGGTCATGCCCAGGACCAGGAGCCTCCTGCCATCCCCTTGCAGCTCCCCCTTACCTCCGGTCATACACAGCAGCCCTAAGGCCAGGCAGTGTTGCTGCCTGACCTCCTGTAGCCAAACTGCCTAGTTTATATAGGCCCCAAAATGGCTGCCCTAATCAGGCACCTGGAGGCTGCCAGCTCCAGGCCCTTAAAGTGGCAGGAGCACCCTGTGCTCCGCCACAGTTATTTTAGTTCATTGTTAGACTTTGCTAATAAATAACTATTTTCTTTTCCATCTACTCCAGTTGGACTGAGCATAGTGCCTGATTTTACAGGCAGAGGGGTACAAAACCCAGTGGTAACAAAACTCACTCAATCGTTTCTAATCTGAACTTTTTGTAAAGCTGTGCATCAGTTATAGAGGCTGAACAGTGCTGTGGTGCTCTGTAAAGGCTTGCTTGGAATTACTTATCTGGAATAATTCAATACTGGCTTTACTACTTGTGAGTAATGAGGCTGTCCTGAACCATAGAGCAGTAGATCTTCTTGCAGTCCAACTCCATTTCATGTTCACATACAATACGATACTTTCCTCTAGTACAATCTTTTACTTGGTTTGTGCAGTATCTGGCACGTCAGCAACCCAATTTGTTTGGGGCCTTAGGTACTACTTAAATATAAGTATTAATACACATGTCAAACATGTACAGAAGGGATATAGAAAATAATACTTTATTATTTTCTATATCCTTTCTGTGCATGTTTGACAGAGTGAGTCTTCTATTCTTTGTTCATTGCCTCATTCACTGTGTTCTCTTCAATCTAGGAAGTGGTTGGTATCCATAACCTCCCTTCTCCCTGGACATACATATCATCTGCCTGCATAGACTTGTAAATGCACAGCGCTCTGGAACAGGAATGCAATTAGAGTGGCTAATGACTGAACTGATTCAAATATCTAAGTCTCTACCAGTGAATCCTTCCTTAGAGTCCCAAGGAGAGAGTGAGTATGCTCTCTCCTGTTGAAAACTCCAAGGAAACCAGGAAGCAGTATGATTAGTAGCAAGAGTAGGAGTGCATAGGAAGGAAGAAGCAATATGCAGCTCCCTGCATCACCAAGAAAAACCTGAACAGATTACAAAATAGAAGCCTACTTGAAATGTTGTCTTGAAAATATCATATTTATTCAAATCTAAAATGAGCCCCCCCCATCAGCATTTTAGATGTACATAAAAATGGGGGGCAGAGGAGGGTATACAGCTGCTGTGGCTCTGACTCTGGCCCTGATAAGAGTCTTTATTATCTGATTAGCAAAACAATGGCCTCTCTCCATTAGTTCAAACTTCTTAAACAGTTTACCAGCTGATCTGTTGATTAGCTCCAAAAGCCCTGTTCTGCCTGCCTGTCTCAATAAAATTGGAGAGAGACACACACAGATACCTCTTGGCATTAGCTAGCACACCACATGCCTAGGGCCCCTGGGGCTGAGGACCGTGTTGTGGGAGATGGGAGGGAGGGGGGGGATTTCCTGCTTGAGCAGGGAGGGGTGGGGTAGGGTATAAAGAAGCCAGCAGACCCTGCTGTGCCTGCAAATCTCTGCCGGAGCTGCTAATCTCAGCCAGGGAGCAAAGGAGAGGGGCCAGCCCTTCTGTGGAGCAGAGAGCCCTGCCCAGCCCAGAGAGCATGCTGGGATACTGGCGGTGTCTGGTTTAACTTAAAGCAGCAATGGGTCTGGGACAGACATTGCATAAATCAGTTTGACCCAAATCAGTTAAGTCTGATACTACATTCAACCAGGTTTATCTCAAACCGGTTTCAGCCATTTTCAAACTGGTTTATGTGCACTGAACATCTGTTCTGTTACAGGTTTAAACCAGTTTCTGATCGCTTAAACCAGTTTCTGTGTAATGTCTGTCCCTAGCCTTATTGTCAGGCACAGCTCAGATCCAACTTGGGCTGGATTCCCTCCCAGGCATGGAGCACATGGAAACTCTGTCTCCTGCCCAGCTAATCAGCAGGACTGACACTACTGCATGACCTGGCAATGGATGAGCTTCCATGTGCTGTGGTCCAGGAGGGAGAGGAAACAGAGCCCAAGTACTGTCTGACGGTAAGGACTGGCGGGGGAGAAGCAGAGACTGCAGGGAGCAGCAGGAGAGGGAGCAGAGATTGGGGGGAGGGGGGGCAGGCTGTTGGGAGCTGGGGGTGGGAGGGTGGCAAGGGAGGCAGAAGGCAAGGGGGCCACCTGACCACCCAGCCACTATTTTCCCTGCTGCAGCAGTGGGAGGAGGACAAATTTAAGACAGCTCTCTGATAATTAGATTCTATACCTGGAAAATTCTGAAATGTATAAATTTTTCATATACAGAATCCAATTATTGGGGAGTCATAAATTCAGAGTTGACATAGATGAGTAAATATGGTACTGTCTGGGAATATTTGTGTGACATATGAATTATGATTCTAGGAGATGCTGAATGTTTTCAATCACTGGCCCATGAATACGTTCACTGGTATAGTGCTTTGGCCCAGTGTTTATTTATATTGTAGCAATACCACGGGGCAGGATGCTATTGTGCCTAGACACAGTACAAAACCACAGCAAAGAGAAGACTTGCAGGGCAATTCTAATGTTGTGCATAGCAAGCTGTGCATCACAGGGAATGGGAAACCACACTATGATTTTCAGTATCGCCATATTATTGATGTTGTAGGAAAAGAATTGCAAAGCTGCTTATCTTTTAATTTAGATATTCAGGTTTGATTATATTAGTTCCATAGTAATAGTTTTTCCTCGTAAGCACTGTCTTCTTTCTGAAAAATTAGAACATGCAACATTATCATAGTTTCTTCTTATCTATACTCGCAAGCTCTTTTTCAGTGTTTCCTGGCCTTTTGTTGGTTTCAGAATAAGTCTGACAAGGTTTAGATTGTTTTATTGGTTTTTAAGGTGTTATATCCATTTCAGTTTATTTGATGTATTATTCCATTTGTTCCTGGCTGTGTATTGAAATGTGCTGATGCTGACCTTTGAGTTATTCCATATTCTCCCCTTAAGACTTAGTCACAGAGCTTTTTAGCCTTTTTACATCGCAGCCAAAAAATACAGCCTCACCTTTGTGGACTTGGTCATATTGAGGCAATTGAGTCAAGACTGGAAAAATATTTATTTGGCTTAGTTTTTCACTGTGGATATGTTTGAGCTTCTGAAGGTGGTCTTGCTGTCATTGCTGTGGCTTTTGTGGAGTTGGCTTATTAGCGGAAGGAGCTGAGAAGCCATGTCATAAAGGAGCTGTACAAAACAATTGCTGTAGGTTCAATGCAGATTTTATCTGAGAGCTCCTCTTTGTCTCTTCTTTTGGCAGAAAAAAAAATCTCCTTGCACTCTAGGCTGCCATTTGAGTTGTATTGTATATTGTATTCCGTTGTTTCTCCAATGCAGCTTGCAAGGTGTGACTTATTCACAGTTAGTATAAAATATTCCCGCATCATACATATGATATCAGTATTTAGTGCGTTTCGTCCCTCCCTTGTCCCTTGATCAAATTGATCCTTTTAAAGAATTAGGCCAGGCTGTCGTACCAAATAAAAGTGTCTCCCAGAAGAACAGTTTGCCAGATTAAAAGGTATTTATTTTTATAATGCACAAGAATTAGAAGTTCAGTTTATTGGCCTTGTGGCAGACTCCCATCTGTCCAGGTTATTTTGTGTGAAAATAGGTAACCTTTTTAGATTTGAGTTCATTGTTCAGACCATCAGTGAGTACAACAGATGCTTTCTGTAATGATCTTGTGAAGTCCTTTCATAAGCCCAGCTGCTTTCAATTTGGGGGGGCTTGCACACCTTAGAATTACAAAATTATCTTGCTTCTCTACTTTACTGCTTATTGTACCCTCTGCTGTTCTTCAGCATCCTATGCAGAAACTTGTTTCCAACACACATGGCTGTGTTACATTTAATCATTTGATGCTTCATAAAAAAGATATAATGAAATATTCAGGTTGATTTACATTAAAATACTTGCACAGGTGGGATGGGGAGATACATATTTTCACAATGGAAAGTAAAATGCAAGAAAGGTTTGCCTGACTGAATCTGGGTTGCCATAGTACTTAATGGAAAAAAATTGCAAGATTGAAAAATCTTTCATAGCTCTATTTTTACTGGGGATGCCCATCAGCTTTAGCAGCACTTTATGCTGACATGCTTCTCCCAAAATAGAATGTATAGAAATTTGGTGATACCATATATTATGCTGGTTCATTTAACTGTATTCTTTTTTGTGGGTGGGTGGGTAGGAGAGAGAAACCTAAAAAATAACAGTTTGGAAAGCCTTTCTAGTATGAGGACCAATGGATTTCATTGCAGCCTTCAATGAACAGCTGATACTGGAAGGAAATTGTCATTTTGATTTTGAAGTACAGTTAAAAGAATGCTGAAAATGTGACAAGTGGACCAGATGGGAACAGTATAAGTTTAAAAAAAAAATCTGCTATTCCCTCCCTCTAGTTTTGGGTTTTTATTTTTTGGGAATTGAGGGGGGAGGGCGGGGGTGAATATTCTTTCTTATACAACACCTAAAAAGTGTTTTTGTGTTTCCTTTGCTGCTTTTGTACCAAATGTTTAATAGGGAAAAATGTTGATATGTTTGTAAAGGACAGCATCAGTGGAGAGGAAAGAACAGGCTTCTCTGATGTCAGTACTGGCTATAACTTTGCATGTTTAGGCTTTAGGGATCTCATAGGTAGCACACTGGTGTGAGGGTCAGGAGGTCAGAAAGCTTTCTGGTTCAGTCAAGTGACCTGCTATATGGTCATGGACAAATCACTTCATTACCTCTGTTTCCCTTTTTACTCTTTGGCTGGCTTGTCTATTTATTATATCTTCCTATAATACCCAGTACTGTAGAATTTTATTTTTAGTTGTAACCTCAGGGTACTATTACAATACAAGTAATAAATAGGATTAGGTCAGGTAACTTGAGGACAAGGCATCACTGGTGAAAAAGTGAAATAGTGTAGGAAGGGGTGCCTTAATTATTTGGTAGATAGTACATTTTTAGGGCAATATTAAATCAATGACAATGAGTAGGCAATCTAGTGATACTTCATTTCAGTCATCTGTCTCCCACGGTACTTTTTTCAAAGCCAGGGTGGGGAGAAGGGTATTGCCACTTATTTTATGAATAGAATCAATAGAATATACTTCCTTACCAACACTCATATTAAGGAAAATGGATCAGAGGCTAGTGCTCTTGTGCTCCAGAATAGGTGGCCATTACTGCTAGTTAAGAGAATGCTTTCTTTTTTTGCATATCAATTGACCATAGTTCTGAATAAATCAACTTTTCCTTTTTTAAATTTGTATATAATTTCATGAGCCCATTTTTAGTTTCTTTATATTTTAGAAAATAACTGATAATGAAACATTATTATGAGGTTTAAGTACTGCTGAATTGTCAAGCTAGCATAAGAGAATTTGGAAATGTATATTTCCACTATTTCTGTTACACATTTCAGCATTGTCAGCCCTTAAAATCACCAGCATTTAGAAGTTCTTTTGTGTATGAGTGTCATCTCTTCCAGTGTCGTTCAAGCATCCATGTAGCCCAGTGCCAGTTAGAAGTGTTTACTAATATTATTCTTCTAAAATTTTAGACAACATCTGGAGAAGATGTGCGGGACTTCACTAAGGTGCTAAAGAACAAGTTCCGATCAAAGAAGTATTTTGCTAAACACCCCCGACTTGGCTACCTACCAGTGCAAACAGTTCTTGAAGGCGATAATTTGGAAACGTAAGTTTGAATATGGGCAACATGAGGTTTACCAGTTCTTTTGTTCTTTCTTTCGTTCTTTTGTTCATTCTTTCATTCTTTCTTAGATAGATAGATAGATAGATAGATAGATAGATAGATAGATAGATAGATAGATAGATAGATTGACACCACCATGGATATCTAAATGAGGGAGTATCTTTTTGAACCATTTTTTATACAATTTATTTTACACACAACTAATTTATAAATATGAAGTTCCTCTTCTAGAGATGTTGGGATTTTTTTTTTACTTGCCTCAGCAAGCCAGATTTAATAATGGTTACTCTTAGACAAAAATTAAGATGCACCAGCAAGGTGAGACTCATTCAATTGATTGACTCATTTCAATTGACTTTCTCTGACATCCTGGAATTTCAGGTTGGAGTAGAATTGTTTATCATGTCTATAGGACAATGTGAGCAGGACTTCATAAAGTGAATGAAAACTTCCTCTGCAGTGAGGTGAAAAAAAGAAAGAACCTTAAGGCTAAGCACAGATATTCAGGGAGGTTAGGGGGAGGTTAGAGCAGGTTCAGAATGGCCACCTGATCTAAGATAAGTCAGGATGGGGTGGCTAGCAGGAGCATTGGGGGAATGGGGCCAGGCAGGCTTGGGGGATGGATTGGTGGGATCAGGGATGCAGGTGGCATAGGCAGGGGGTACCTGGCATACAGGAGGGTTTGGTGGGATTGGGGAAGCTTGAGGGGTCCACTGGGGCATTTGGGGAGAACCAGGGGCAATTTTTGGCTGCCCTGTAACCCCTGGAAAACCCCTCCCCCCCGCACCGGAACTTACTTCCTCAGCTTCCAGCATCAGTAAACGCTGATAAAACTGGTGGCACCCAGAACAGCCTGCAGGAAGGGGGTTGGGGAGGCTGGCTGGTCTAAGGTGGGGAGGGCAAAGGGCCAGGGAGCTGAAAATAGCTCAATCACGGTGGGTGGGAGGGGAGAGGTGAAAAGTGCAGCCCTGGGGCTAAGGCTGCGTAGGTAACTATACAGAAGTTCCATGACTGAGTCTAACCTAGATCAAGTGAGTCTGATACTACATCAATCCCGATCTAGATTCATAGATTTATAGATTAAAAGGCTGTAAAGGACCTTGGAAGATCATCGGGTCCAGCCCCCTGCACTAAGCAGGAAAGGGAACTGGGGGTCATTTTAGACTGGAATTTTTATACCGGTCTGTGTGCTCAGAACTTCTGTGCAGTTATGGGTTTACATTGATTTCCAATCACTGAGACTGGGTTGGGTCCGAGTGTAAGATCCATACCAGGGTGAGCTAAGTTACATTGGGTGATCATTTTGAACCTTATTTAACCTTCCCCTATCTCTTGTGAATGTCTGCACTTAGTCTAAGAGATGAAGGTACATGTTTAAATGGCAAAGTATATATCAGGATTTTAGTTTGGTGCCAGCTTTCAAATGTCATTATTTCTTGCATAAGAAGTCTTAAACTAATGCTTATTAAATAAACAAACAAACAAAGCAAGTTGCTTTGCCATGACCAGATGCTGCCAATCATGCCAAGTTTTGGGACAGCAGGGAAAGATGTCTGTTTATCCAGCTATGTGGGAGGCATATATATAGTTTGCTTACATAATGTTGCTGTAGTCAGTGGTGTTGATGCTTCCCTTTCATAAGCAATAACACATCCATAAATATTTTCTCTTTAAAAGAATCATCAATCACTTCATAGAGTACTTGCTTGCATTTCCAATTTGATGTTCAGTCAAAAAATAAGCATTGTGGCATTAACCTTCTTTTTGCCTTTTAATTTTTTTTCCTGCAAGAATGCACTTTTATAAATTCACTTTCATCAATAGTCTTAATCAATAGTCCTAGCACTTAAAGGAAAAAAGTCTAAACCTCAGATGTGTATATCTGTGGATGAGATTACATCTGTGATGCTGTTTTGTATTTTTTTGATACTGTTAATGCATTTTAACATCCTTTGTATCAGTTAATCTTCTGTCTTCTACATGGCACATTGCAATCTGTGTAGCTGCCGCTTTTCTGTAATAGTTGTTGCTGACGTAAAACATCTAGGTATGCTGATGGTTAGATAGTTTGTGCTTTTTCACCTTTCTATTGCTCCAATAGCATTAAAGTTTTTGTTCTGTCGTTTCCTTCTCTTTTTTTCTTCCCTGCAGTCCTATCACGCTCATCAGTATGTGGCCAGAACAGTATGAGTGAGTATGCACAACCCCTGTGTCTGGAAAGCTAATGTGCTAACTGTTCCCTTAAAGCTGAATAGTGGATGGCCTGTTTGTTTAACCTGCTGCACACAGCTGGCCAAAACTCTCCTAACATTCTTTTTAAACAAACAAATGAAAGAAAAACCCTCTTCTATCAGTCTAATATATTCAACAAAACACTTCTCTTGCCCTGTAATTTGAGTACGTTAGACACTCTTAAAATTATGTTTGATTATTTTCTCTTAATAGCCCTTCCCAGTCTCCACAGCTATTTCATGATGACACACACTCCAGGATAGAGCAGTATGCCACCAGGTAAGAGACATACAGACTTCATATGGCTGTTACCTTTTTATCATCCCACTATGTTTTGATCCCTGCTGAGTTGAATATATTTCATGCTAAATGGACATTTTTTATTGGAGAGGGAAGAACAGCTTTTCTAAACCCAAGGTTAAATTGCATCTTTGGGAGCTCAGGAGTTATCCAGGCTAAAATTTGATGCATCTGCTTCATTCAGTATCATTAAACCTGTCATCAATCAATATGGAATGGATAGTATTATAGCATTACTCTGAGGTGTTACTAGAACGTTAGCATCCTTCTGTTTTGTCTTCCTATGTCTCACCTCTGATGTGACTCATCATACTAAACCCACTGCAGGATAAATACTTTCTTCCTTAGCCACATGTATTATTCATTTTGACTTTAGTGGCTAAATTAATACTAGTAATTAACAGTGAGCTTTAGAGGAGGGCAAAATAATTAAGAAATAAAGTGACCTTTAATTTGCTCTTCAAACAAACTGAGACTGTATGGAGTTCAGTTGTATCTGTTTTTTTAGGTCAGGGTAAATGGTATAGTAGTCTTCAGAATAAACTCCCAAGAAATGCAGTAATCTCAGGCTTGAGTCATGATGTAAAAAAAGTAGATGAGACTTAACACTTCTTTGGGGAACAGTCTCAAATCAGCCATGGAAAAGGATAAAGTGACTTTGTCTCAAGTGTCCTGAAATTCTAAGAGATTTCTGTATGGTGCATGCCATCTCCTTTGGGAAAGAATTGCTAACAACCGTTAGTAAATATGTGGTATATTTTCTACCAGAAATTTGTCTTGGCATAGTTCATAACTCTTGGGGACATGATATCATTTGTTACAGAGGCTTTCTTAGAGCAACTTGAGGCAAAAATTGTATTTCCAGGTTAAACAGTGATATTTCATTCGAAATCAAATTTGTGAATTGTCATAAATATAAGACATAATTCTCTTCCCACCCTTCACCCTGAAGACAATTTGGGGTTAGCACCCCAGCATGTCTTTTTAAGACAAAGTGACTTGACTGCCTGGATACTCTCAATTCCACATTGTTTGTGGACAATCCTTTCCTCTCTGGCCAGGAGAACTGGGAAGTTGAGCACTGGTCAGAAATACTTCAGAGCCTCTCTGGAGGTTTGTGATTACAATTTACCTTCAAACAGCAGAGAAGCTGATTTATACCTAAAACAAGAATCTTCCACATTTTGCTTTAAATATTTTTGTTGTGGTTCCCAGTCTACCCAAATTTCATTTCTGTAGCTTTAAAAGAGAAATGCAAAGCATGTATTTACTATGCCAGACTGCTTGATGCTGACTCTCTTGCCATTACATTATTTATCTACAAGTACCATAAAGCAAAAAAAAACCCCACAGCTTCAAAACCATTTTAAAAACAGCTTAGCTATACGGGCAAATGCAAACAGAAAAGCAACAATTACCTGTACAAAATGGATAAATTAACACTCAAGATGTTACCTGGTACCAGTGACAACTTCATAATTTTCATTTGACAGTTAACATTTTTTTGTCCTTCTCCTGTAACCATCAACAGCAAAGCATCTTATTAAGGGCTAAAACTGTAAAATAACTAATTGCATGGAACAAATATCATTTATTTAGAGAAAATGGCTTCTCTGTTTTTGGCACTTATGCAGAATTTAGATTTTATTTTCACCTGTGTATCTATACTTGCCCTGCATTTCCCTTCAGAACATGCTCAGAAGCCTCCCTTCTGCCCACACGTGCTCCATGGGGAAAAAAAATACAAGTTGATATGTAATAGCTTGTAAATCCCCAAAAGTGTGGTCAGAATAAAACTGTGACTAGTGACTGCTTGGGGCCAAAGGAGCAGGAGAATGATGGCCCTTCCACCTTTAAATTATTAGCCTGGTGGTTAGTCACTTAACTCAGGAGTCACACACCCAGATTTTGGAAGCGGGGGGATGATTTTGGACTCATACTTCCCAGCAAAGTGCATCATGACATGGGCTAGATATTGCCCAGCTCACTCTCCAACCTTTCTCTTGAAAGTGGTCTGCTGAAGAACCAAGAGGGGGAAAAGTGTGGTCAGTGGGGAGGACACTTCCTTGAAAGAAAAGGGACCCCTAGGTTCTGGCTCCTGCCCCAGCTGCCAGTGATGCATGCTAGTATTGCTGCAGTTTAATTTAATGCAAGTGGTAAATTGTCTGTATAGTCTCTTGATGCCTCGGAGTTGCCTAGAATCCTGGAAATTACAGAAGGCCTACATTTTATTCTTTAATCTATCCTTAAGGAGAGAAAGGTTTACAGGTTTCAGTACATCTTATGAATACTCCTTACATGGAGAAAGAGGGAATTTCAGTTTTTGTAGGTCTTTTGTTACTGCTTGTTTCACTATATTTTTAATTATGTTAAAAACCTGAAGCCCCTGTCAATCATTATAGCATAAGTTAAAGTCATCATTCAGCTAGGTGCTCTCTCTGTGTGAACAACCAGTGACTTAAGAACTTAGACCCATCACCTATTACAACCAGGCCTGAAGCATTTTAGGTACCAGTCTGATCTCTCTGTGGTTTCCCATAGTCACATTGCCCCTTTCTTTCAGGCTGGCCCAAATGGAAAGGACCAATGGCTCTTTGGTCACAGATAGCAGCTCCACCACAGGAAGTGTGTAAGTAAATCATAGAATTAGAGCTACTGGGGAAGGCCAGTTCTCTAGTATAATCTTCATTGTTTGCAACACTGAATTTTAGATCCAGTTAAAGAGAATAATCAGGACCCTAAAAATGCTTACATAAATTTCATGCTTCCAGAAAGTAATGGCATAAATTGGCAATATTTATTTAGCTGGAGGCATCATTTAGGCCATGTACAAGCATTGGCTTTTCCTGGAAGAAACCATGAGTGTACTGTTGTTCAGGATTTTTCTCCCATAATAAAAATGGCTGCTCCAAGAGAGAAATAACTTAGAAACAATCAGGGTTAAATCACTCCTAAGAGAGTTTCTCCTGGAAGAGGGAACATCTGTACACTCAGGTCCTGTACACTACTGCTGTTCTCTCCTACACATGCTGAGATGTGTGCAGAGGGTCCCTCTGGCTATGCAGTGTCAGCATTGAAGTCTCTCTGTTCTTCAGGGACTCAGCACTCAAATGTCTGTTTAGGTGTCTCCAGATAAGTTTTTCTACCAGAAGATGGCAAGCTTCTTTGGGTAGATGTGATATGTTTTATTAGAACAACTGAGTAGTTGGAAAAAAGTTCTTTGCAAGCTTTCGGGCACGAGCTCCCTTGTTCAGGCATAGGAATGGAGATCTTAGAACAGCAGAGGCACCCTATACCTGACAAAGGGTGCTTGTGCCCAAAAGCTTGCAAAGAACTTTTTTTCCAACTACTCAGTTGGTCTAATAAAACATATCACATCTACCCAAAGAAGCGTGCCTGCCAATGTCCTTAGACCAACACTGCTTCAACCAAAAACTCTACCAGAAGAACAAACCTGGGAGAATTCTCCCAGATTCCTTGAACTTGCATATGCAGCCTTAGTGAAGTGAAGAACTGTACCTTTCTCAGCAGTTCTTCTGCAAGAAATCAAGTCACTTCAACTGGAAGAAAAGCCCATATAAAGTCATTTTAATCTGTGTTTCTTTCCTAGCTTTACCCATTAATTTCAAAGCAAAATGTATTTGGTGGGGTAATACACGGTGCTGGAACAGTCTTGTTACATATGCGTATGTTTCCATTCTTCATTGTAGCTGCCATTGGCCCATCTGCCCTTAGAGATGAATATAAAAAAATCACTTTTATTGATTTTTTTTTTTATATATTACTGTCATTTAATATTATTTAATATATTACTTTACTATAATATTATGTTCTCAATAAGTGAACAATGAAATTATTGTAGGACTTATAGGATAGTTTGCTTGTAAAAAGGATTTGAGATTTTTTTTCTTATTAATAGAAAAATACTACTGATTTTTTTTTTTAATGGATTGTGTGATTTACTTGCCACCATTTAAAACATGTTGTTCAAGTATTCTGGTTTTCTCCACCTAAATCGTGAGTTTTGTGAACTAAACCAGTTTAAGAGGATAGATCTAGCTCTTGAATTCATTTGTAATGCTTTTGATTCTTGCAAGGGAAAGGTAAAGAGGTGTTTTACTTTAGAATGAATGTATTTATTCTTTCAAAATATAATCTTTTAAGGTGATTTCAAATAATTTGTTTTTAAAGGTGCATTTAAGCTAACTTTTAAGTTGTTTGACTTGTTCCAGCCTCCTTAATAATGAGGCCATACACTATTGACATGAAGCCAACTAGCCCTTTTGATTCATTTGAAAAAATCACAAATGCATTATTACCATTCGATCTGTGTACATAAAAGGGAAAGTGAACTGCTCATACACTTGGTTCAGCTATTTTTTTTATTTAATTTATCAAATCAGGTGAAGAAGCAAGAGCTACATACAATGTAATCTAAATCAATGTGTGCATATCACCTGTCAACTCAATTGGTAGTCATTTGATTATCATGGATTATCAATTAAAGTCAAACACTTGTTGTCTTCTCTTTCTTCTAAAGCTTTTAAACCTTTACACTTCATGGATATAAAACTATCTGCAAGTTTCATAATACAAGATAATTCAGTATGTTTACCATGCTGCATGTACTAGGTGGACTGTGAAATTTGAGTCGTGGTCCTGTAGACAGTGTAATAAAAAGGGACTGATAGATAAAATAAGTGAAATGGGTGGTCACACATTTCCAAAAGTAGAGTCACAGGTATCGAGAAAGGCAGCAACATTCACTCTTCTTTCCAGTTGCATCCCAGTGCTGCTTGCAGATGTTTCTCAGGCTTTCATTGAAATGTGCCTGAAGAATTAGGATCCAGATTTCAATCCCTAAAACATTCAGAAGTATATTGATTCAGAGTTCTGGTTGGGCCTATTACATACATGGCAATGAAAGTCAGATCCACCCAGAATTCCCTCTGCCCCACCACTCTCCCCGCCCCAGTAGCTGAGAAATTGGGAATCTGGATATTTGGTTCAGGACATGCTTTAGACTTAAATGTGTTAATAGTATGAATGAAGTACAGGTGGATGTAAATAAGCTAAACTTTATAGGGAGTTTATCCTCTAGGTCCACATTTTTCAGTTTGGGTCTTAACATATTTGGGCAAAATCCCATTTTCTTAAAGCACTTTGTTGCACTTCAGGGAATAATTACTGATCTGGAAATCAAGTTCTGAGCATCTCATAATCAGAGCTCTCTTCTGTGATGTTATTTTATCAGTTCCTGAGAGTCCTTCAGTTTATTGCAAACCTGTAATAGGGACAAAGTCACATTTAATACTGGAAAGCTGCTACATCTGTCTTGTCTGCTTAACCTTCTTATTAACAAACTTGTTAACACATTTCATGCTCAAAAGAGCTTATATAAGAAGACTTCTGGATTTGAATGACAATGGGAAAATTTCAGCCATCAGTTAAATAGCAGAAGAGCTTTGGCAGCAATATTCTGGAGTATGCTGTAAGCTTAAGTGGTTGTTTTTCACAGAATTTCTGTTTCTTCCTTATTTCTCACTCTTACTTTGTTATTCCAAACTCACTATGATTTTCCCTTCTCTAAAACTGTTTTCTCCTAAACTCATATATCTTGAACTTCATTAAAATAAACATTTTCCTTGATTAAACCCTATTGGCTGAAAGCGTGGAAGATCTTTTGTGCTGAAACCTCCCTAATGTAAACACAGTATTTTGATATTAATATTTTAAAAGGGGGGAATTTTTTCACTACATGCCCCTTACCACATGTTTTGGAAGAAAATTCTAAGCATTTGGACAATCCTGCTGCTTTAAATTTTATAGGTAAATTTTGTTTTAGCAAATATAAATAAAGCTAATGGATATTCATTTTTAAATTAGATTGATTTTTGATGAATATAAAGTGAAAATGATTGGGGAAAAATATTCTTTGTTCTCAAAGAAGCCCTGGCCTTCCAGCTTGAGAAACACTGATTTATTTTAATTAAAAGAAAATGAATATTGTTGGAAAAACAGAATGTATACTTGTGTACTAATGTATTGTGATAATGGAATATAATGATCAGTGTGAAGCAACAAGCCAAAACTTAGTATAGTATTACAAAGTTTTGATTTATGTTGACATCATCTCTAATTTTTAGACTTTTGTGAAATAAAAAATGTTAAGATTCATAATGCAAGTAATTGTCTGCATTAAGCCTCCTTGTCATATCCACCAGGACATTTTATGTAATAGAGATGTGTGCTAGAATTATTTAGAACATACAGTTCTTATAATAATGATACCTGTTTCATTGACCTCTTTCCTGCCAGTCTCCTACTCTGCCTGCTATATTGCTGAATGCTATTAGCATTTTACTGAAAAGCATTTTACCTGAGAAATTTGGCAGCACAGCCAGTAGGATGTTCCTCGGTGTATAATGCTTAAATTATTTAATGGCATTTATGCATCTGACAAACATCAAGTTAGAGTAAGTAATTAATTTTAGTTTGTAATCAAATCAAGAAAAGAATAGAAAAGAAAAAGTAAAAGGGGGGAGAGAAGTTTGAAAGTTCTGTTGAACCTTCAGGGTTTTGATGTTTCTTGGGACACCACTAAGTTAAAAAACAGTTTATTTAGGATGGAATATGTGATATGTAATACGAGAGCCACAATGAAAATGAAAACGTGGAAATGTAATTACCACAAGCACATCCAATTTATAACATACAATTTAATTTATTATCCGCTTCTCTTAATCAAATAGAATCAAGAATACACAAGGGCACAGGATGAGTCTGTCAGAAAATTGGATCTTTTTTTTAACAGCTTCTGAAAGTCATGGATAACTGCACTCACTTGCCCTTTGCTCCCCACACTCCTTTTCATGTAATAGAACCATATCCCTATTTGAAGACACACACACATATGTATACACACACACACACTAGTATATTTTAAGTGCAGATCTCCATGGGGTTTTTTCCTGTGATGCCTCTCTTGAGTCTTACTTTCCTCCAGGTCTTTTTATATAGCTTCGTTAGTGTTGTGATTTTGCTACCTGCGGAGGTACTAAACACTTATCTGCTGTGGTCTGATGTACCATTCCTTTTCATATTTCTTCCTTGGACCCTATGTAGGCTGAAAATCTTTAGGGAACTGACTCCTGAAATAGAATAAAGAATTAATTTTTCAGTACAGTGCTCTTATTCTGGTTGCTGCTTACCATCTTCCATCAGTTCCGGGGAAGAAAGAGTGCTAGATTCACAGTATGAAAATATCTTTTGCTGGAGTGCTTTTGCCATCTCCTTGTCTTGTAGGTCACCATGAAGCCCTGCGATAGAACTTCTGAGCTAGAAATAGATCTGTCTTAATTACTGTCATGAGATTTGTTAGTGCAGACACAAGGTCCTCTCTTTCAGACAAATAATTTGGCAAGACAGACAGAAGGCAGGAGAGAGACTCTGGGCAAAGATTTATTTTTTCCTCCTTAAGTATATTTCTTCCGTTTATCAGGTGTTCATTGAGAGGGAATTCTATCAGTCACTGAGTATGCTGCTTAAAATGGACAAATCACTACTCCCAATCTTTGTCCTCTATGTTGGATGTGAGCTTGGCACAGTGAGAGAGAAAGGGTACCATTTGCTCCGTATTGAATTAATATGGTTGTGGATTCTGAAATAAGAAAATAAGTAAAGTTCTTCATGGACAGTTTGTATTTAACTGTCATCCACACAGCAGCTGGTGGCAATGCAGTGAAGAAGCCACGAGCAATTATTTTCAAATTAAACTTTCTAGTGGTTTATAAATATTCTGGTAAAAATTTGCAGGTTAAACAGAACACTGAGCTTTGACAGAATTTAACCATGTAAGAGCTGAGCTTTGCGAACACTTAAAAAAAAGTGCTATTTTAGATATTCAATCTAACTTTGTTTAATGAATAAGTCTAATTTAGACAAGGCTTTTGGTATCTGTTTTAAAGCCGATTAACCAACCTGAAATATTTGATACTGTATATCTCCTGAACTTGTCTCCTTTAAGATGCGAATGTCCCTTGAAAAGTACTTAAGGAGCAACCTTCGTTGTAACGGGTGCTTTCTTTTTCAAGGTGGTCAGTGAAACACATGGACAAGCTATGTTAGGACAAGATATGTTAGGACCTGTTCCAAACTTCCAATAACTACAATAGCCTTTGAAGTAGGTTATTAGTTTGTAACTAAGCCTTGGGTTAGTAATAGAACAAGCAAATATGAGTTTCATCAAGATCATTTAATTTGCTGGAAGCATAAAGAAATCAGGAGCTTGTTCTTCTAGATAAGAAAAAGAAATATTGTTCTTTGTCTTCATTGGCTGACTTTGTTCATCAGCTTTCTCTTTTGTCTTTGAAGGATTTAAAAGCGCACACAATCCCAAATAAGTCTGAATGTTATGTGTATATTAAGTGGAAATAATATATTAAATGTATTATTCTTTATTGGTTTGCCTGTAAAGATCAAGACGGGGGCAACAATTACATTGTCATTTATTTTCAAGGAGACAGTTGCTAAAGATAGTATACAAATCACATGTAGGAATGAGTGCATACTATTTTGATTCAACTTGAGAGTAGTTGCTTTCAACAGCAACTTTCAGTTTTCACTTTAGGCTTCAGTAAGCTAATAATTTATAACAAGAACCTACTGGAGAGACAATTACACAAATGGGGAGTATAGTGGGAAGGAGCTTCTCATCTGCTACTTTTGTAGCTACCTTTGTACCATAAATGAGCACATGTGCAGAAAAATACTGTAAATTGGAATGAAAGACAAGACCATCATCAGAGATAAATTGTTAGTTTTTTTCACTTATAATGCATATTCATCAGGCAATACTTAATGATGAAACTTTATTTTCACATCTAAATGACAAATCAAAGTGTAGAATCCCGTCTAATGACTTATGATATTGAGTAGAGAAGTGTTTCCATATTAGTCTAACTTAGGAATTAGTGTACTATGAAAAGTGTCCAAATCAGCCACTCAGGGAAGTGACACCAGTTTGTTCTCTAGTAAGAAGAGGTTTTCTGACAAAAGTAAACTAACATTCCACTTAATGCATTTGCAAAGATTTTGGCATAGTCTCTAGTACCTTACATAACAGCCATGGATTTTTGTATCAGTTTTGCTATAAAGTGACATCTTTGCCTCAGCACCTTAGGTACACAATTTATTTATAATTCTCATGAGCTCTAATACAAATCACACCACCCAAAGGCATTAGTGAAAATAGGGGGTTCCATTCACTATGATGGCTTTATTGTCCTTTGGATAGTCATTGCCATCCAGATAGGTGGTATGTAGCTCACATATACTTGTGTTTTTGTTACATTGGTTATCAACAAAACTGTAGCTGTGTCTGCCATCCAAACTATCCACTTTTATTTTGTGGATAATCTGAATTTGTCTGCACACTTGAATTTTTTGGATCAGAAAGGTATATTATAAGTGCAAGTTGTTATTTGTTAGTAATGTTCTTTAAAAGGCCATTTCAAGTGCAGCATTAAAATTGGATTTGGAATATTTTCCATGTAACCAATTTTCCATGTTAACTTAATTCTTTTAAAAGGCATTGGTTGAGAATTCTTTTGTATTATATGGCAGTACTATTAGTTGGATTGAGGAATCAATAGTTAGTTTATTGTTATGGAGGAAAAGTTCAGGACATGAATTAAACTTTGTTGAAGAGAATTAGGCTGTTTAATAGCATGCCAATATCCATTTGAATTAGACCCTAAAGAAGTTATATGTTCCCGTTTTAAGATCAGATTTTCCCCAAACAGGAAACTTGCTATTCATAAAATATCTGCTTTAACTCTACATTTATTATTTCTTTTTTTGTTTTGAGAAAAAAAGACTTGCAGTAAGGTAATTCTAGAGACTGGTTAAATAATTACTGAGTTAAATAATTTTCCTCTGGGAATTCAGAGGTCTGTACTAGTAACTTACCTTAAAGGCTTTTGCTTATTGCTTAGGAAAGATCTTGGCATAAAAGTTTTCTAGCTATATAGCTACTGCATGGGGAAATCTTACTCTTTCAGTCATTAATGGGATACAACTTATTTTTAATAAACATGTAAACATTTATTTTCCAATCTAAAAAATGGAGAGATGATGTGATTTAAAGAAAGAAATCACTATAACTCATCAGCAGATAGTTTATGGGTTAGACTTCTTATATTTCTGACTCGTGGATTATGTTGAAAAGGTGTTGAATTAATTTTTATTTTCTAGTATTTGAGTTTCTATTATTTCTTTGCGCTGCAGTCCATGTTTTCCAAGGATTGTTGCTTCCATACTCAATAAAAAGCATGAACTTATACAGATTCCTAATTATTCTCCAGGTGTGAATTCCTGGCACCACTGAAGTCTGTGGCAAAACTTTAATATATTTAAAGGGACCAGAATTTCACCCCTCATGACTTTCCCCATCCCTCTCTACTCTTTCTCTCCCCACTGTTGGAACAGATTCAACTTACTTCATAGCAGGCATGATCACTCTTTCACTTTTACTCTGCACCCTGTCCCTTCTCTGAAATCTTCTGCTGATTTAGCACCATAGGCTGCATCCAGACAAGCGAGCATGTGCCTGTTGTGGTGTTTCAAAGCAGTTTGAGATGCCGTAAGAGGCACTCTTAAGAACAAAAAAAAAAATGTTTCCCGCACTACATATTTGCAGTATGGACTCTAAATTTGATACCGGTAAATCTTTCTATGAAAAAATAACATGCTGGAAAAATATGGCATAGGCTGGGTCCTCCAGAGAGACGCTATGGCCCCTGGCCAGAGCATCTCTATGGCTGCCGTATGTCCCTGCTGCTCCATCCACGGTGCTCCCTCTAAGCTGCGTGGCATGTGCGGCCATGCAGGCACCCCTGGCAGTGTCCAGCAAACTGCCTCAGAGTCCTGGGGGAAATAAGAGTGGGGCAAGTCTGCAGCAGTGGATCAGACCCAGGTGCTGTCCCAGGTAAGTAGGGACGTGGGGGTCAGAGGGTACTGTGTGAGGGGGGTGGAAGGACTGTGGGTTGGGGGGTACTGCTTGGGAGCAGTGGATCCCCTGCCCACCCCCTGCATGGTGCACAGCTCCTCTGTAGCAGCAGCTGTCAGGGCACTCATGCCTGCTCTTGGCAGAGACTCCCAGTGATATGGCACGGCCTTAGACTGGCAGCTGTACATGGCGCCAGCCCGACCTGCACGTCCTCAGGCAGGATCAGGCCGCTCTTGCTGTCACCCGTGGCTTCCAGCACCGTAGGCAGAAGCTGCGTGCCCTCAAGCTGGGCTGGGTCCTGCTTCCATGTACCCCATGTGCCATAGGACTGGGCCAGGTCTATACAGGCAAGACCCGGCCTGGCCGAAGGGCGTGCAGTTTCTGCCTGCTTCCCGGAAACCATGGGTGACAGCAAGAGTGGCCCAGTCCTGTTTGAAGGTGTGCACCAGTGGCTGGGCCAGTGCCACGTGCAGCCGCTGGTCTGAGGAGGCACTGTGCCACCAGGGGTCTCTGCCAGGAGCGGGCATGAACACCCCAACAGCTGCTGCTGCTGCTGTGGGGGAGCTGTGCTACATGCTGGTGGCGGGCAGGGGACTCACCCCTCCCAAGCTGTCTCCCACCCCCACACAGCCCCCCAATACCCATATATACCCCCACAATCCATCCACAAACCCCACACTACCCCACAAACCCTACACCCACCCACAAATCCCCCCAACTCCTCCCAGAAAACCACACACACTTTCCCCCTTGCAAAACCCATATCATCCCCTCAAATCTTGCACCCTGCGTGCCCAGTCACCAGATAGGATGGGACAGGACCTGCTGGCAGGAACTGTGGCTGCAGGGGCAACTGCCAAACTGCAGCCCTGCCCCATGTCCACACTAGTGCTGGGACATGCGGCCTCAGCCTCAGGGGGGCTCCTGGTCCCAGGAACCACTTCGTGGATGTAATGGGCTGTGGGGAGGAGTGGAAGTGGCAGCAGGGGTGTGTGTGATAGAGATGGGTTGTGGGTGGGGAAGAGCTCTGGGTAGGAGAAGCTGCTTAGAGCCCCCTAGAGCAGCTTATGCAGGGGGAGGCCAGTTTGGAAGGGAAGCAGCTTGCCCAGCCCAGTTGGGGCCTTCCCAGGAATGGCAAGTGGATCCCTGGGGCCTGGGCAGAGCTGCATGGAGCAGAACAGCAGTGTGTGGCACTGCTCAGAGCCATCAAGCAGCGGGTAGGACAGCTGCAGCTGGACTCATGTCCTGATGCTAGGAGGGAACTAGCGGGGCAGGCAGGGGCTGCGGGTCAGGAGTGAGGGGCACTGGCAGGGCTGTGGTTTGGGAGTGAGGAGCAAGGGCTGGTGCAGCACACCTGCATATCAGTGCTGTTCAGCGCCCCACATCCTGGTGAGCAAAAGGGGCAGGGGGCAGCTCTGATTTTTCTATGATAAAAAAATCCCCAGAAGCAAACACCAAAGCATATAGATATTTAGAATTTGGTTTATGATGATGATAGAGGCATTGGTAGGCTTCCAAATTGCTTTAAACTTGTAAATATATCAGTAAAACATTGTTGAACTGATCTCTCTCTATATAGTGGTGTTTCATGTTAATCATGGAAGAACATGGATTTTGGGTATTGTAATGAGAGAATTTGGGTTTTTTATCAGAGAATTTGCAATTTTCAAACAGCAAACACCAGGATTCCCTTCTGGTGAGGCAAGTGGCAGGATCTGGGCAGAGGAGCCTGCCCAGGACCAGCACTGGGAACCCAGCTGGAGGGCAGATGAGATGGCTGACCTCCTGGCCATTTGGGGCCAGGAGGACATGTTTTGACAGTTTGAAGTGGGCCACCACAAGGAGTACATCTTCTGGCCAATAGCTGCCCAGAAGGCAGAGCGGGGACATGACAGCAGTGCCTCCCAAAGATCAACTGTGCCACCACAGCCCACTGGCAGCTGGCCCAGGAGTGCAGGTGGCTCTGCTGCAGTGCCCAAACCACAGCCCAGGTGACCATGTGGTCCCTATCTGGGTCTGGCAGGAACACAGCCATGGGGCCACAGGTCCAAGGGGGTAGATGCTGTCTCAGGTGGCAGCAGGTCATAGCCAGGCAGCAGCCCCCACTGCCAGTGTGCTACAGTGGGTAGAGGGTGCAGGGGCCACTCCAGGTTTGGGCTGGTTCAGCAGTCCAGTTGGCACAAGGGGCCTAGTGTCCCCAGATACCAACTGGCCAGGCCTCAGAAGATCCTGAGGGCAAGTAACCCTGAGATGCCCACCAGGGTAGCTTTTTACACTGCTGGGGCCAGCACAGATGCTGGCCCCAGCCTATATCTCCCCCTGGCTGAAGATGTGGGAGGAGCTGGACAAGGGTCAGTGTTCCCCAAGTGGCATAATTTGCCCCACACCAAAGTGCATGTTCAAGTGCACGTGCTGAGGCACAAGTCTCTGGCACAAATTTGTGCCACTGCTATTTGAGCTGCTGCAAGCACAGGTACGTGCATGTGTGGACGTGCCCATAGGGTACAAAAAGAGTGGGCATGTAGAAAAATAGGGTCAACAGAATGTTCTAGCCATAACTGAGACATTCAGGTCTTTCAAGTAACTTCTCCTTTGACCACAGGCAAGACAAGTTAATTATTTTAAACGTGAATGGATTGTATTCATTGGAAGCAATCTAGTACTTCCCTCAAAGAATCTGATGTATCACTTACGTGAACACCACAGTCTGAAAGACTGGGAGACTTGGGACCAGTTCCAAGCCAGTATCTCCTTCTTTCTAATGTCACTGCCAGTCCACCCTATTGAACCCCCAATCTGCCTTTATGGTAACTTTTCAAACCTCTGCCCATGTGAGGCAGAGTACTGTGAACACCGCTGTCTGTAACTTTTACAGGGTAGGTGGAGTATGAGGCCTACTGTTTTCTCCTGCCTGAGACACAGTGCCAGCTATTTACTGTTGAAACATGCAACAGCTGTCAAAAAAACCAACACGGTGTGCATGTCTGCACACTCTCTCCCGCTCTCTCTCTCTTGCTTTAAGGCATTTGAAATCGGTCATTGCTGACTTACCACTTTTTCAGCCATTTGGATTTTGGCTTATTTGCTTCTTATAGAGATATCAACAGCTATTGTGTTTTCCTTGTGCATTTAAAATAAATTGGCCCCAGAATGGTGCAGAAGGTTGTTTCTTTCTCACATATTAGGTTGTGGTGTTTATATATCTTTTTTAAACTGCAGAATGTTTGTCAGCAACAAGTCAGCAAAATGTTGATGTATCTTGTTCACCCACACACAACTGTGACAAGAGTTATACCCTAAAATCTTGGCAGTTCACATATCTCTCCTCAAGCCATCTTTTCCTTTCTTTTTTTTTTTTTTTTAGACAAACTTAGCAGAGCTATTAGCTCAGTGGCACGTGTGTGTGAACGATATCCATCTGTGTTGTTTCATTACTCTAGGGAGGATGAGCATGCCCTTATCCAGCAGTACTGTCAAACTCTGGGAGGAGAATCACCAGTGAGCCAACCTCAGAGTCCTGCTCAGATCCTGAAGTCAGTGGAAAAGGAGGAACGGGGAGAGCTGGAGCGCATCATTGCTGACCTTGAGGAAGAGCAGAGGTCTGGTCATCTTCCCTTTCTGTACCTTAACTTTAAATCGTCTTTAATCATAAACAAGCCATTTTATCATGGTTGCATAAATGAGACAAGAACCAAAAGAAGTCAAGGAGTTCTAGTAGGAGTTGGAAAATCAAACACTCTGAGCAACACGACTCTTTGCAGACAAAGCTCCTGGGGTTGAGCAAACACTCTTCCTTTCAGTGAGTAGCTAGTTCACTCCTACATCTCTGTGCTGCTGTTATCACACATGTGGAGTCCAGACAGCATCTTAGGATAAGCTACTTAAACCGCATAGATACAGATGAAGAAAAGATTTACTGGATTAGGGAAGAGATTTTAAATTTCTTTTCCACATATATTGTCATGAAATGTAATCTCCCCTGTTTTTCCTCATCAATTGTATTAGGAACCTGCAGGTGGAATATGAACAGCTAAAGGAACAGCATCTTCGGAAAAGCATAAACCCTCTCGGGTCACCCCCGGACTCTGCTGTATCTCCCCTGCACACTTCTGAAGATGCTGAGCTCATTGCTGAGGCCAAACTCCTAAGGCAACATAAAGGTCGCCTGGAGGCCAGAATGCAGATATTGGAAGATCACAATAAGCAACTGGAGTCTCAGCTTCACCGGTTACGGCAGCTACTTGAGCAGGTAAATACACAACGGCACACAGCTGCACCCTCTGCAGACTTTGGTGTGGATGAGATGGCTTTCAAATTTGCAAACACATTTTCAGTGGACGTTTCAATTTACTTTGGTGCACTCAGTGTTCACACAGAGGTTCAACAAAGTTTGTATATATTTACTTTCACTTCTAGATATATTTGTAATAGCCAAAATCAAAACTGAAGCAAAATGAGCTTCAGAAATTCCCTATCTATAAAAACTGACATTTTTTCTTAAAATAGACCATTTTGTGTAACAAAGGGTTCTTAGCACCCTGCAGCTGTCTGGCAACAGACAAACTGCAGCTGATAATGCTGATAATGAGCGACATGTGGCATTACTATTCAGGCATTCGCTTACAGTGCTTTTTCAGGAACTCAAGAAACATCTATGATAAGTTCAGCACAATGCAGGCAACAACATACAAGTGTAGTACTTGTTCTCAAACTAACTGAAAAAGTAAAAAAAATATACCCTCCTACAACCATTCATCCCAGCCACACAATACATCCATTTAGTCCTCAGCTCCCCATAGCTAAAGTTGGGCACCACACCTTTTTCAGGGTGACAATGACAGAGATGACCACATCAAGCATCCTGGCCTTAAAATGGAAAAGATAATTCCAAAGAAAAGCCTGGAAAACTAGACTATTCCTCCACTAGATCTTTTGAATCTTGTATGTACCTGGCAGTATAGGTACAACTGAATGTGACAGATGCAGCCTGCTTGCCAATCTCAGTGGTGTTTGGGGTCTTATTTTACATCTTGCAACATGGTAGGTTGTATTGATATCACTTGCAAAATTTTACCTGGATAGAGAAAGAATTGGCTTGTAAGGACTGGTTTGGTTTTTCTATTTAAACTGCAGGAATCTGGATGACTTCAGAATTTTGCATCACTGTTCTCTTTCAAATTGATTCAGATAAACTGAAGTTTAGTGTGACAAATATTCCTAGTCCCTCCTGGGCCAAATGGGTGTTCTCAGCTGGTTCCTAATAAACCAGCTTTTCACATCCCATAAAACAAATGTTCCCATACTGTGGAACTATCCCACCCATGTTACAGTCCCAGAAGAGACGTCAAAGAATAAGTCTGATCTATGCATGTAGTTTCTGCAGGTGGTTCTGATAAAAGAGTAATAAAAGAAATTAAAGAGTATTAAAAATACAAGAGTATTAAAATGCATCTTCCCTGGTGATAAATCGGTTCTGCTCGTGGAGGACCTCAGCCGCTGTTGCTGTCTTCCTGACATTTTTTACCATCCTCAAGTGACTTAAATGTTTAGAAATGATGATAGTAACAGACACAGTGGTTCATGTCAGTGATCCATCTGGACAGTATTTAATATAACAGTGGCTGTTTCTAAGTGCTTAGAAGAAGGTTTAAAACCTTCATAATAACAGGATGAGCAATAACATGCACACAGGGGAAGTTTCTGCTGAGCCCAAAGTAGGTAGTAATTGGCTTATGTCTTAAAGCAAGAACATTTCCATCCATTAAAACTTTATTCTTTTAAATGTAACGGTGGATCTGCTCATTAGTCATATAATTGTGTAATCCTTTTGGAACCATAAGCTGATAAACTTCATGTGGCTTTGAAGGTAAATTGTGTTGGGCAAAACAAGAACAACAGCAGTGATGATGATGTTTTATCAGCTTTGCCTTTTGATTTTTAGGTGTTCGCTATGTCTTGTTTTCTGTGCAAACAGTTCACCTTTACTATACCATTCCCAATTTTAAACCCATTATAGCCATAGACAAGTGTTACATTTGTAGTGCAAAATACACCTGTTTAGCGCTGTGAAAAGTGAGCGGATAGCCATACAGGCAACTTGTAGCACAGAAAAGGGGGCCAGTGTCACAAAATGTTACCTCCTTCCAACAGGAAATTCTTGGCAGCATGACATTTTCTTGCACTGTGTGTAATGCCTGTACAGTTGCATGTGATGCTATTGGACATGACTCAGTCCTCCAGCATCCCAGAATGCTTTGCTCTTCAGTCGGCCATGGCTCCAGCAAGTCTGTCTGTAACTGATGTTGAGCTCTGCTGCCCCAGGAATGTGGAGCCACGCACACATGTTGCCATGCAGACTTGTTTCTCAGATCTGTCTGTGCCTATGTAGAAGACAGTCCTTCCCAGTCCACACAGGGGCAGATTGCAGACTATTCCCAGAGTACTGCCCACTTTGAGGGTTTATCTTCCAAGCTGGCTTGGCACATCCTGAAGTTCTCCTACCACTGCTCGTTATCTCAGGTCCCCAGAATGATTTGCCCCCAGTTCTTGTTGCTTGCCCTAGAAACCAGTACCCAGTCTAAAAAGTGGTCTGTGAGCACCCAAACCTGCATGATGTCCAGTGTGACATTGTCCTCATCATCAGCCATGTTGCTGTTGGGGGACAAAGAGGAGAGCTGGAGAACACTTGTGACCAGAGCCTTGGTCAGGTCATCATAGCCATGTTTGGTGCTGCGTACCAGCTTACACACAGCTTTGCCATATAAGAGGTGGCAGGCCTTGACTCTGTCCCAGCAGGAGTGTAGCATGCACATGGCTTCCCTACACTGCTGAATCAGGAGCTGGTTAGGGCATGCAGGCAGCAGGGATCAATTCTGGGCAAGCAACATAACAGATGAGCTTCAGGGAATGGAAACTGATTCGGGGAGCTGTGGTACTATACTCCCAGTGCGAGGAGGAAGTCCCTGGGTAGGTGTGGTCCTTGGGTTACCAGCCAGTTGGCGTTTTCTGCTCTGCTTAGCTGCCCTCAAGATCCTCTGGAAGTAGGGTGCCCCTGCCAAGCATGTCCCACCCCCCTGGTTGTGGAGCATCAGCAGTGCACGCTCTTGCCATCCTTTGTAGTGCTCTGGACAAAAGGGCACTTGAACGGCTCTACACACACACACATCAGGCCGCATTTTTGTGGCTCTGCAAATTCCCTAGAAATTCTTAGTGCTTCAAATAAATGCTTTTCCATACCATAAGTCACCTCTTCTTTGCCTCTTCACACTTAACCAGTCCATCTTTTGTCTCTCTCAACATTAGGAGAAACTTCTGTGTTTATCGTTCTGCCAACCCTTCCCTGAATCGGTTCTGGTTTGCTGAATCTTTCTGGTGATGAGAGAACCAGGCCAGAGCCCAGTAATCTAAGTGCAGGACCACTGATGTATATAATGCTTTGGTAGCTTTCACCATGCTTTTGTAATGACCCTAATATGTGTTTGCTTTTTTTTTTTAACTACTATACATTGAGCAGATATTTTCATGAAGAGCCTACAGTGATGTCCTGGTGGGTTTTTTTTTCCCCTGAAAGATTTGTTTAGAACCTGTCATTGTTCATGACTTATTCAAATGTTACCATCCAGTGTACCTTGAACTTACTTGCTGTGAATTTCCAGTTCATTAATATATTGATTAGGTACCACTAGTCCTAGTGGATAATTTGGGGCATCCCACTATTAATCTCCTTCCAGGCTGAGATTTGGCCATTTATTCCTCCTGTTTGTTTTCTTTCTCTCAACCAGTTCCTGGCCAGCGACCAAACATGACCTCTCAGCTTGCCACTACTGACTCTCTGTGGGAGTCTCTGTGAAGAATTTCATCAAAGGCTCTTTGGAAGTCCAATTATTTATCACTTCTCTCTAACTTTTTCCATTTTCTCAAAGAACCTTCCTTTTTTTTTCTTGATAGTGTAAGTTTAAAGATCATTTTTTCTGCTGATGAGATGGACAATTTACATGGAAAACTCTCATTAGGCTGAATGTCAGTTTTTCTTTTATAGCCATCACTAGTAGTTGTTTAAAAACTAATGGTGTCCTATTTACAGCTATCCCTGGACAAAACTGCCATTTTATGCTATCACTTAACTCAGTGTCTTCTGTCAACTGCAAATATCTCCCTTTCATTCAGCTGCCTAGTTACCATGTATAGCCCTCTGATTGTCGTTTGGGTTAATAACCTGTCAATGAATCTGAAATCATTTGGGATGTTTTTTCTCCAAGAGATGCAGATGTGTAGGGAGGGGGGAAGAGGAGGGATCTCATGAAATTTAAAAGCTGCTCAGTTGTAATAGTCTGATCGATGTATGCAAGCCCTGGAGGAAACTCTTCAGGGAATAAATTTAACAGGAATATGCATATGCATTCACATATGTAGTCACCTATTTTAGGTCACAGTACAGATGAAAGCATGCTATTTTTATTATAGGAAGCCCAGCAAATTGGTAGCTGTCACACAATGTTGTCATTTTTGTCCTCCTGATTGATTATAGTGCCAAACAGGAAGGTGAAACAGAACTGGCATGTGGCAGCTTTGACACCAGCATGTTAAAGAGAAATATTCTCCTTCCTTCTTTAGCCCCTACAGGTTCCAAGAAATGTAAAATAGAAGCAAAATGTCCTTGTTACTAAAGACATTAAATACTGTGAGGATTCTTTCCTTGTGGGTCAGCAATCTATGGCCCACAGGTTGGATCCCAGTTTGCCAACTGATTTCATCTGGGCTGTGGCACAGCAGCATAAATAAAGGCAGAGACGCTGACACAAGTGCTAACCTAGAGAGAGTGCCCCAGATCCCCTCCTTCTGTGTGTGCCCCTTCATTCTTCTGTTCCACTTTTTGTTGCAGCCTCACCTGTGGCCATCCCAGCCCTCCTTGCTGTCTTTCACGTGCTCACTTATTGCAGCTGCTGCTTCTCTCACCACAAAATGTCATCACTTGTAGCAGTCAGTGATGATGGGAATTGACAAGAAGGGGTAAGGGACAGTGGTGGCTACAGTAGAGGGGCATGAGAGTGAGACAGCAGCTCTTGGCACAGAGCAAGGAAGACCGAGATGGCAGCAAGCATTCTGGTCTGCCTTATTTTGACCTGTTGCTGGGTAAAAGTTGCCAAACTCTGATGTCTGGCTTGATTGTGCAATATTGTAATGAGTCAGAGTTTACTAGATTACTTAGAAGCAAAGGATCATCCCCTAAGGAGAAACAAGGGTGGAGTACAGTCCCTACTTTTCTGTTAAAAAGCAGAGGAAGAGATTACCTTGTTCTGCAGCTGGTTGAGTGGAGTTGTCACTAGTTGAGATATCTAAGGTGGGTGCCTGAAGGGTTTTTGTGGCTCTTTGGCTATTCCAAAGCAGCAGCAGGTAACAAGGGAAGGAGAGAGAGAGAGAGAGAGAGAGAGAGAGATTAAGAGTCTCTTACCACCAAGAGAGAGGAGATAAGCACAGGCTCCTGTGGGCTAAGTGCAGGCTCTTTCCTTCCAGCCATTCCTCCTCCCCCTACTCACTGAGTCATGTCATAGGCTGTTCCCTGCAAGTGGCTCCTTCTCCTCCCCAGCCTCTCTTGAAGCAGGAAAGTGCTATAATAAATTCATTTTTGAAATGGGGTGCTGCTCAGTTCACAATAGTTATAGAGGAATGCCTTGAGTCTAAAAATGTTGAGAACCACTGCTCTAAACTCTTCCTAGGTCACTCCTGAGAAAAGACAAATGCAAGGAGTGTTCTGTAATAGGTGTTCCAATCTGCCATAAAATTGCCTCCGAATTTTCAGATTCTCAGGGGAAAACACTGCCTGCACCTTCTGTCTTTATTTTTTTTCACATGAACATATTTTCCATCTTTACAAAAATTAGAGATGGGAGCTTTCCTCTCCCATTGTTTTTTTCCGACTCTTTGTGCAGCAGCCTGGCACAAAGCAGTCCATACACAAGGGAGCATCCGGGCTTATTTTTGTATCTGACTTTTGATAATTCCTGCCAGCTTCAAATACGAATGTCTGAAATTTTCTGCAATGCATGTGAGTGGCTGATGGAGGAGAGGTTAGAGTGTTCAATTGTGCTGCTACTGGGGTCTTGTGGGTACACCATTTATTGGGAGCTGGGATTTTGGGGTTTTCAGTGTACTCTGTACACTTGGAAAAAACCTTTAGCCATTTTGAGCCTAAGTTTCCATATCAGTAGGAATGTGATTTTTTTTTTTCAAGGGTGGGAGATAAGGGTGAAACCCTTTTGCTCCTCTGACTAAAAGATGTATTTTTTAACAACTGGCTCAATCTAGAATGCTGTCTCCACTCCCCCACACCCATATCATCAAGTCAGTACCCAGGGCAGTTCTGTCTGCTTTGCCTAAGTTATGCCACCAGCAGTAGTGTACTCAAAACAGGCATATACTTTTTTGCAGTGATCACTTGAAGTGTAGGATTTGATTATCTTTATCCGTATATTCAGGAAAAGTATGCATGCCTCAAATGTTGTGTATTGGTTTAAAAAATGTCTAGCCTTGTTTAAAATGCAGCTGTAATATTTGATTCTCAACTTCTGTACCAGTGGGTTCCATAGACCAACCAATGACCTCTCCTTCTGTTTGTTCTAAGCTTGTTGGTCTTTGAATTAAGCAAACTCCCTTGCTCTCTGAGTATGAAAGCATACCTTAGAGGGACAAATCAGTTTTCACTTTTGCCTAATAATCTGGGTCCGTCCGCATCTCCGTTCCATCCTAAATAAATCCTGGTTTTGCAATTTCTTATTAGGCTTAGTCTGACCCCACTATACCTTTAATTCCGAAGTGTCTACTGCCATAGTAACACACTGTATGAAGTCAGGTCAAAGTACTAATCCTCTGTATCCTTCTCTGAACCTTTCTGGACACAATTATAGCTTTGAATTGAGGCACAATTCTACCAGTATTTACAGTTCATATTTTCTCTGGCTTTCTAATCTCAAGTCTGCTCTTCTTCCCTGCTACTGGCTTTGTTGTTCAGGAAATTGTTGTCCTAAGTAAAGTAATTCCATTAATGTATGAGAGTTATTTCAAGCTCTGGCCAGTACAGTTCTAGGCTGTACCTGAGCCAAGATTGTCATCTGTACACAATTTTATGTATTGACTTTGAGACTATCCCAGCCTTCCCCAAGTGAGCTCTCTTTTTAGAGCAGTAAAACTGATTTTACCCTCTAGATGTATGTAGACTTGACAGTGAGTAGCAAGTGACTTATTTACTTAACATGCAGCTACAATGCATGGGAGCTTCTTGGTAGTAAAGTACTTAAGTAATCTGAAAGTATTTTCATTTCTCTTTATTGCCTGAATGCAAATAAGTATTTCTTGATTAATCTTATTTCTTCAAACTGGAATTACTATTGTCCTAATGAAGAAAGGATGAGACTTGGATAGAGGAAAGGCCATATGGTTGAAGTGCCCAAGGGAAATTTTCTTCCTAATTTCTACTAAATATGAAAGTGAAAAAATTTGCATTGCTGAACAATTTTCAGGTTTTCTTCTTTTTTTTTTAATCTTCAAGTTGTGTGAGGAAAGTGAATGTTTGATTTGGAAAGGGGAGCAGGGTTTTTTCCAGAACAAAAGTTAATTGTTTTTACATATTTGGCTTTCCCTGCATTGATTGAACCTTATTCATAGTCATTTTAGATACTGTTTCAGTATAGATACTGTTTCCAAAATCAGAATGTTAAAAAGTTAATTTTTTGTGTGTAACTTTGGTGGCTGCTTTTTAAGGTTTAATTAAATATGACAGTTGTTAGATAGTATGAGTAATTTGCATTCAGAAGGCTAGATGATAGCAAAGAGAGAAGTGAAGGCTGAAAACCTGCTTCAGATGTAAAAACCTGATTTTTGTATATCTAGAACTGTTCACAGTGGTCACTTTTGAATATTAAATTTTGGGAGTGCTTGAACAAAATCTCTCCCAATATTTTTAGTAATTACAGTGTGATGCAAACCTTTGATGATTTCCCATTTATGCACACATACAGACAAATATGTACATGAACACTCATAACTAAACATAACTGCTTATGATTATGGGCACTTGGACATTTAGCTGACTAATATGAGTTTGCTTGGATCTGATTTTTTTTTTTTTTTTTTTGAAGCTATATAACCCCCTCCCCCACATTAAGGCTAATTAGCTCTGGACTCTCAGGCTGCCTGAAAATCTGAGTAATGCATTAAAAAAAGGTGTCTGAAATATTAAACTTAGTTTCGATGTAGTTCTTGGTCTTTGCTCGATCTGAAGCAGATGAAGGGAATTTTATAAAATATTGTAGAACTGAACAATTATTCCATAGCACTTCAATACCACATGTAATCTCTGTCTTTTCAAGGCGACCAAATAGAAATAGGATTCAGCAGTGGGGAAAAGAAAGCATGAGCAGTGGTGTTTACCCCCTGGGTGCCAGAGCTGTGTGAAAGCAGAGTCCACATTGGTCTGTTGGTGAGCTCATGGCACCTGGGGAGCTCCAGCAGGAGCTGGGCTGACATGCCCATGAGCTCAGAGAGCTCACTGAATATGTGCTGTAGCCACCTCTTAGACCTACCCGTATGGCACAAAAGCACACAACCAAATACTGCTTTAGTCTCAAGGCACTAGCTGAAGCTTAAGTTTGATCCCAATAGCCATGTCCACATGAGCAGGGGCATGCCTTTGCAGCAGCACAAATAGTGGCAAATTTGTGCTGCTCCTTTGTGCTGTGGTGCCTGCCCCTGCTTGTGTACTTTACAGCAGGACACATTTTCCTGTTGTTCCATGTGCTGGGGGCTGGTGGACGCGGGGGCTTGCTGGGGCACAGGGTGCCTTAGCAGGAGCTAGAGCCATTCCCTGCACTGAGGCACCCTGTGGCCCGGCACCCTGGGTGCAGCAGCTGGCTTGGGGCGGTGTGCCTCGAGATTGAGAAGCAGGAGCTGGCTGGGGCACAGCGTGCCTCTAGACTGGGAAGCAGGCAGCCCTGGGCTGGCTGCTCCCTGGCTGGCTGGGGCGCAGTGTGCCTCAGCACGGGGACTCCACATGCCTCAGTATGGGGACTCTTCAATGGCTCTTTAATTGGCATGGTTTGCGTCGCTTTTCTTCCAGGGAAAATCCTGGTTGAAAATTTTCCCTGACACTGCAAATTAGCAGCACTGTGCACTGATTAAGGTGCAACTCATGCAGTTTGTGGTGCTGTAAAAAGGTTTGCAGTGCCCCAGACCACACACATGCCTGCACATATGGATCCAGCCAGTGAAATCTAATCAAACTGTTCAACAAGTTCATTCAAAAAGTAGTTGAGACCAGAAATTCTCAACGTTTTTTTGGCTCAATGCACTCCTTGTCAGACTTGAGGCACCCCTCCATAACTTTTGTGAATTGTGTGGCACCCCATTTCAAAAACTAATTAATTACAGGGCTTACCTCCTAGCCGAGACTGAGCCTGTCCTTATTTGCTTATTTTCTCATGCCTGAAGGCTGAGCCTGCCTTTATCAGCTTGTCTTGTCACCCTGGCTTATATCTCCACACTTCCTGTGTCACTCTTCAAAGGATCTTGCGTCACCCCAGGGTACCCCAGCATCATGGTTGAGAATCACTGGCAGAGACCAGCCCACAGTGGAGCAGATATAAATCAGTGAAAAAATAAAAAATAACGTAAAAGGAGGAAGGGAAGAAAGAGAACAACCTGTATCCATGCACATTCACTTAACATACAGTTTATAAGATTTTCACATTGCTGTAATAATGAATCTCTTTCTCTTAAATCTAATTTAGCCTGAGTCAGATTCCAGAGTAAATGGAGGCTCTCCCTATACATCACCGCAGCATTCTGCTCTCAGTTTTCCACTTGATCAGGATCTGAGCTCACAGTTTCATCAGTCAGGTCAGTACTTCGATCACATGTTACACTGGATTTATCCATAAATGGTTGCCACTAGTTTTATTTATACCTCCATGAAATAACTAAAAATGTACAATGGGACCAGACTTGCACAAGTCTTATTGCAGTGGGCACTAAATGTTTACAAGGCTGACACAGTGAGAAGGACTGATGGAGTGGTGTGATTTGGAGAATGGGGAGTTTTAACTTCTGTCAGCAAGGTGTGATAATCTGTTTGGTGTCATTTGCCCTTCATCCTCTTTGGGCCCCTTGCAGACATTCATTTAAAGGCACCATGAGATCTGATCTACGATCCCAACAGTCAGACTCCTGCCATACTACGCATACATGGCAAGAGGCCTGATTAAGGAATCAGGTATCATATCCTCATCATGTCATATTGCTGGTACAGGGGGATCCCAGGCTCCCATGCACTGGCAAGTAAAAAGCCAGTCAGCTGATGCACCCCCAAGGCTGGGAGCAGCAGCTGATCAGGGCTCCCAGTCTCAGGAGTGTTTGGGAGGCAAGGGTTCCCATGCATTTCAGAGGCTGAGAATTGCAAACAGCTGATGCCTGACCACATGTGCAATTTAAGGTATGATGGGAACCAGCCACAAATTATTGCCACAGCCAGAGCCACATCATTATTATCAATGATGGAGACATCAGTGTCACAAGTGGGCTGGCCAAGTTTGCCGATGACACCAAACTCTGGGATAAAGCATCCACACCTGAGGACAGGAGGGTGATCCAGGCAGATATTGACAGGCTCATGAAATGGGTGGATGAGAACCTGATGGTGTTCAACACCAAAAAATGCAAGGTTCTCCACCTTGGGAGGAAAGACCTGCAGCATGCTTATAGGCTCAGCAGTGCTATGCTGGTTAGCACTACAGATGAAAGGGACTTGGGGGTCATGACTGACCACAAGATGAACATGAGCCTTCAATGTGATGCTGCGGCTAGTAAAGCGAGCAAAATGCTGGCTTGCATTCATAGATGCTTCTCAAGCAAATCCCAGGACGCCATTCTCCCATTCTACTCAGCCTTGGTGAGGCCGCAGCTGGAGTACTGCATCCAGTTTTGGGCTCCATAATTCAAAAAGGATGTGGAGAAGCTTGAGAGAGTGCAGAGAAGAGCCACACGCATGATCAGAGGTCAGGATAACAGACCTTATGACGGGAGGCTGGGAGCCATGGGACTCTTCAGTCTGGAAAAGCACAGGCCCAGGATCTGGGGGTACTTCTGTTCACCTCCAAGTGATGACCAGGTCAAATGGTCACAAACTCCTCTGCGACTGTTTCAGACTGGACATAAGGAAGAACTTCTTTACTGTCCGAGCCCCCAAGTTTTGGAATAGACAGCTACCAGAGGTGGTTCAAGCACCCACTTTGAACACCTTTAAGACGCTTTTGGCTGTTTATCTTGCTGGGATCCTATGATCCCTGCTGACCTTCCTGCCCCTGGGCAGGGGGCTGGACTCTGATCCTCCAGGGTCCCTTCCAGCCTGAATGTCTATGAAATCTATTACACATAGTTTGTGTAATAACTTTGGAGCTTATTCCTTGTTTCATTGTGCTATTAATTGCATGAAAGTGCGGTCAAGTTACTACTTAAAACATGATTAAGTGGTTAATCACATCTTCAGTGTAACTTCTGCCAGAGACCTTAGTGTCATTTGCCTTTCAAGCAGGGGAATTACTGATGCAGTTCTTTCATGCCCTGATGACAGTCTTCCTTCCCGTTAGACTGATGTAACCACAGCAGATCTATGCATCCTGCTGTCTGAGGACAGGTGACAAAATTACTCATCATTTAAAGATAGCAAATTGGAAGAGTTGGGCTTTTTTAGTTTCCATATTGTAAATGTCATTCTGAAGCTCTACTTCTACTGCCATGCTGATGAAAACAAACAAAAAACCCCTAATGCGGCCTAAGTTGTGCCAGTCTATATTATATTCTCCCTAAGAGGAATCTTTCCCTAAGAGGTTATTTTACATCTTATGCTGTTGGAACCTTGTTAATTTGCTGTGGTGATTGGGAACTATTGCAGATTGCTGCATTTTGAAAATTAGGGTAAAAATAAACTCATTAAGAAAAACAAGATTAATCTTTACTAAAAATAAATGGGAAAATACCATTCCTGGTCTACAAATCACCCAAATTACAGGTACTTGGATTTCTGTTATGTTAACCATTCGAAGAATATTACTGGATTTAATTTTTATACTGACATATATTCAGAACTTTTCTGATGCCATTGCCATACATCAATGAATTTATTTATGGTGTTGCATAATACCATCAAATTGGAGCATCCAGAATTCCTTATCATTCCATGGGTTAATGTTAAGCATCTGTTTAAGGTGAAAAAAAAGAATTTCAGCATTGGTGGAGTGGCTGATTCATATTGAATGAAATCTGCTTGAAGATAAAAAAAAAAAATCTGTATGATGTGTTTGCTTTGGAAATAACATGACAAATTGTTTGAAAATAGATTGGAATATGGAATGTGCAGCTGCCAAATATTCTTAACAAGATGAGAGAATAATTTATTTAATCTAACAGTAAGTTCTCACATCCTGCTTCATGGGGTCAATTCCCTTTCATGAAATCTCAAGCACAGTGGTTGAAGCTTAATAATAGAGAAATGAGATCAACTGTAAATTGATTATTTAAACATCTACCTCCCTCCCCCAAGACTGGCAATTATCAATAAGCAATTATAACACATTAAACTACAAAGGCATCAAGTAGAGTTTTTTGATTTAAATATAGGAGCATTTACCTGGTTGGATGGGAATGACTTCCATATTCTGTTTTGTCCATTTTTCTTTTCTAATTAAATTCCTTGCTCATCTTGCTGGCATAGGTGCAGATGATTTGTTAGTCCCACCTCATGATACCAGCACAGATTTAACAGATGTCATGGAACAAATCAACAGCACATTTCCAGCTTGCTGCTGTAAGTATTAAGTGTCATGAAACCAGTGTCTTTTTTTACATTTTACCATGTTTCTTTCTCCCTGTCATCCTCTGGCAAGATAACTCAGAACAGTATCAAACATGAGTCTGAAGATTATTTTACAAATATGCAGTATATTGACTAAGAAAAATTAAATTTAGCACTGATAAGATGACTTGCCAAGATGTATAGACAGTGTGATCCTGTTCTTTGAATCTGCCCAATATATACAGCAAGTGATAAAGTAATGCCAAACAAAATAATAGCCCTATGCTTTAAAAGAAAATTATTCACTGTAATGTGGCTACTGTAAGTAAAGTGTGTTGCTTCAGATGCATTCTGTTTGGCTTTGAAGAACTACATCAGACAGAGAAGAGGATTTTTAAGACCAGGGAAAACAAAGCCTTGGCTGGGATGATATAGTTGAGGATGGTCCTGCAGGGAGTTAGACTTGATAACCTCCTGAGGTCCTGTCCAACCCTAAGGGAAGGTTCTGAGATTCTAACATGCACCTTACACATTTCAATAAACCAAATTAGTATCTTACAAAAGGCATCTTGTTTCAACTGTCCCCCGAGGTCTTGAGTTTGTTCTAGGTAGTTAGCTGAAGCTTGCTGCATTACAAATGAATGGCCTGACTCTCCAAAAAGGAAAAAGAGATGTAAGGCCAGATTCTCTGACTTACACCACAAGTGAGGGTAGCTTCTGGAGTTCTGAGTGGCTTTGAGTTCTCTTGACTGGTTTGAGGAAGCTCACAAAATTGGGCCATTATCTTCACCACCAAAATAACTCCATGAAGAAATAATGTTGCTAATAATACAGCATATAGCACCTCTCTACTTAAGTGCACAGCAATTAAAATTTAATCAGCATTAGTTTAAAAAAATCAAATTGGTGGGTGGTTTGGATCAGTTAATATAATCTGATATGTCTCCCTACTCATCCTTGAAGGGAGGACAGAACAGCTATTTTTTTGGTTCTGTCCCATTATTCTGTTGCTCTGAGCAGGAGGATGCTGTGGCAAGTCCTTATTTATAACATTTCATACATTTGTTTTCGGTATTAGCTAAGCAGGACTGAAACCATCCATAAATGCTTGAGAGGTCTGTAATTCAATAATGTTTTTGAAATATCTGTAACCATAATAATGATAACCATTAAAAATGTTCAGTTTTTGTGTCTGATCCACTCCAGAGCACTCAGAATTTGTTGCCCAAACTCTACTGAACCCTACTAAAACATTTCCTTTATCTCTCATACGCACTTTGCATGAATTTGAAGAACTGTATCAGAGGAGATGCATTTTACACATTTTGAGAAAACGAATTAGTATTTGCAAAAAGCAGCTTATTTCAACTGTCCCTGGGGTCTTGAATCAGGTCTAGATAATTGGCCAGAACCTGCTACATTGCCAATTAAGGGCCTGATTCTCAGAAGCATTGAACTCTAGCAACTCCCAGTGAAATCATTAATTAGTTGTGGTGCTAAAGACAACTCAGGTTTTAGACCAGAAAACTACCTATGTCTTTGTTACTGGAGAATGCAGTTTGTTCCCATGCCTCCTTCCTCCCACCACCCCTCCCCTTTTCATTTTGTGAAGGCCTGTAATGCAATTGTAATGCAAACATGGGAGCTAGTTTGAAGATGGCCCTAGATTAGGCACAGAGGGAATAGAAGGACCTTCAACTCCCTTAGATTTCTGTCAGAGACGCCCACAGTTCTAGTCCATGCTGTCCCTCAACAAAAGGGGTGAGAAAAATCTAATATCTGTGGCACAACATTCGAAGTCCCAAAAGAGGCAAAAGGTGAGAACCATGACTCCCATGCCCTTCTTATATGGGCAAGTGGAGTGCAATTTGTAAAAGGATGACTGCTCCCTAACAATGGGGTCCCACACTAATGTAAGCTTCTCAGGTGCTACTGGTACACTCTTCATTTAATCTACTGGTGCTCAACCTTTTAGCCCTGTGGGCCAGATGAGCAGCCACGGCTGGTCCATGGGACAGATCCCTCAAGGAGACAGTGCTGGGATTGGGTCCCACACCACCTCATCTCTGCACATCTAATTTAGCACGTAGGGGCATGCTGTCTGGTCCACTGGGCTCCTCCTGGGTCTGGAAATTTGGCAGCAGGAGAGCACCCCTGACTAAGCCAATTATAATACTTCCAGCTGATATGAGCAACAGCCCCATGCTGTCATCCTCTGTCAATGCAGCCATATTTTCTTTTGCTGATGTTGCAGCAGTTACCATTGTGGGGGTGCAATCAGTGCTGTTTTCTCCATAAACAGCATTCCTTTTAAGGAATTCTTTTAAAGTACAGGTACATTTTAAGTACTCTTAAAATGTTACTGTCAATTAAATATTTGCACACAATATTCCTTCACCTTCAATTCATTGCAAAATAATCAACTGTACTTTTTTTTAATTTTTCCCTTTGATGAAGCCTCGCTAAGTTAAACTTTTCAGCTGACGTTTTATGTATAAACCTTATTTTTGGAGACCTCTATTTCAGTCTTTCAAAATCACCACATTCTGAGATTTGGTTTATTTGGTGCAACATGTTTATGCTCTATTTGTGACATGTTGACTAGTCATGGAGTTTGGAGGAGATTCAAATGTAGGATAACTAGGGCTAAGATCATGAAACTTTAAAGTACATTTTGGGTTTCAGAATTAAAACATGGTCAAATGTCTGTCAAGAATACAGTTTGGTAGTTGAAGGTTAAAGGATAAGTCAAGAAAGATGGTAACTTAATCTTGAAAATAATCTATTATGTATTCTTCACAAAGTGTGTTTTTCAGTGTCTGCCCTGCTGCAGATGATGGCTGATGACTTGCGATAAGTACATTGGTCCAAAGCAGAGTGGCTGTATTCCTTGACTCTCCAAATAGAACAGGCCTCCCTTCACCTGTCACTGTCTGGCGCACACAACAGTTCCAGTTACTGATCTCAGCAGAGTATGGTAGAAGAGGGAGGGTACCATTCTTATCAGTTTCTCATCTTGACAGCTGGGGGTGGGGAAAAGGGGTCTGAAATTGGGATGAAAGTTCATTTGAAGAGACTAATGGAATCACTGGGACAGGTGTCCTGGCAACGGTATAATTACCTTAATTCAAAGGGCACTTTAGATGTTCCAGGAAACTGCAATTCATTTAATGATGGCAATGGGTGATCTAATCAGTTAACCAGAATTGTACAGAATTCTCCAGGTGAGATGTGACAAGAGCCTTGTACAATAGTGTTGCCATTTCTCTATCTTTTTTGGGGCAGTACCTTGAAAGAAAGATGATGCCAGACTAATCCAATGTCTATGTTTGGTAAAACCATGTTGTATTCTATCTTATTTTCCATTGCTTTTCCATTTAAAATTTGTTCTAAAGCATTGCATACTATTGAAGTCATACCAAAGAACCTGTTTTGCCTTGGTCATTTCTCCACCTACTCCTTTTAAATATATGGCACTATATTTGTTATTTTCCAGTCATGTATACCCTCTGTTACGTGGTATTTCAGTTGCCAACCACGTCTTCACCCTGCACCTTACTCCACATCTAGTAGATTTATTAAAAATACCTGCATCAGACCTACAATTACATATGTGAGGTTTTAGAAGTCTGTGATAGAGATTATCTGGTCATTTTCCCCTCAGATTAAGTGTACAGTAAATTATTTGAGCTTTCCTTTCATTTTCATTTCCATACTTTCATTTCCATAAGGAATCTGGGCATCCTGTCTTTTTCCTTAATGGTCAACATCATCTTTATTGAAGACTGAAATGGAATAGTTATTTACAGTAAAAGCTCCATTAACCAGCACCTTACAAGCTGACATGCTCTATTAACCAGCACGCCAGCTTGTAAGGTAGAGTGAAACCAGAAGTGCCCACCATGGCACTTCGTTTCTCCGAGCCCCTGTGACCTGGGACAAAGCAGCCTGCACTGCTTAGCCCCCATGGCCCAGGGCATAGCAGGCTGTGCGGGGCCTGCTTCCCTGTCCCGCAGGGCCCACAGGGCCTGTGGGAGGGGTAGCAATGCCCCAGACGCGGCGAGAGTAGCGACGACCTAAACTGGCAAATATGCCTGTTGGGCCTCTCAGTTAACCAGCATATTTTGTTATCCAGCATCCCCCATTCCTGGGGGATGCTGGATAACAGAGCTTTTACTGGGGTTTTACTGTATCTTTTTGTCATGCCTGTATTACTTTACATCTCTGCCTTGTTTTCATTGTACAGTTACCTCATTCTTCTTTCCTGTTTTCTCTTTGTCTTGTGAATGTATACCATGTACAATGAGGTACTGTTATCGGGTAAGTTAGGGAAAAAGTGCCTTCCGTAATGTTATTACAGCTTTAATGTTAAAGTGCAGCCGTTTTTAATATGTAATTTTCCTGCATCGTGTTAATGACATGAGAAGCCTGGGAGCAATCTCATGATAGCTGCTGTTTCTGACAAATAAAACCTAGTAGAAGCACAGTTCCTCAGGGAAGGCCTTCTGTAGTGAAGTATGGAAGCCAGAATGTAATCTGTTGGGAAAGCTTTGTTTGTTTTAATGACATTAACTGGTCCTTGGGCCCATGATAAAGGACCATTATTCTCAACAGATAAGATGTTTTTGACCTTTTTGTGTAGTTAGGAATACATTTATTTTTCTGCTGTCTTAACTGTACAGGAGAAAAATGAATAACTATAGGGAAAAAAAATAATTTTCTCTGGGGAAGTGAAGCCCTCTCTGGTGAAAAGCAGATAAAAATATCTGGTTGTAGCTTCCTGCATCAAATTCATACAATTAGAGATCAAGTTAGAGGGCTTGATATGACAAATAAAGTGTCAGATAATATTCCTCTTTGAATAAGTATTCCATAGAGGTACGCAGTGGGCCTGTGCGAAGCAGCTAATATACACTTCACATACGGATTCGGCCAACTCAGGGGACATTGATTCGCTTCAAATCACTGTCCCGAATCGATTCAGCCACTGCCAAATTGGCTGAATCTATAAATCAGGCAGGCCCCATCCCCCACTCACTGTCCCAGCCCCATCAATGGCTACCAGGTGGGGGGTGATCTTACTGCCTCCCACTGCCCCACGCTGCATAGGGGTCTGTGCCATGAGCCCCCATCCCCTGCCTGCTCTCCCAGCCCCAGCTTCCCAGCTCTTTTAAAAAAAAATTTTTTTAAAGCCCCCGCTCACCGGCTGCTGCCGGATGGGTGGGTGATCCCTGCTGCCCCGTGCTGCATGGGGGGCTCTTCCATGAGCCCTGCGACTCCCACCCACTCTCCCAACCCCATCAATGACTGCCATGCGCAGCCTCAGCTCCCAGCTCTTAAAAAACAAACTAAAAAAGCTTTAGACTCACTGGCTCCTGCCAGGTGGGGCGGGGGGGGAGGTGATCCTCACTGCCCCCCACTACCCTGTGCCACATGGGTGGCTCTGCCATAAGCCCCCAGAAGCCCCAAGGCTGCTGTAGCAGCCGATGAGTGGGGGCTTTTTTAAAGAACTGGGAGCTGGGGCCGGGCGGGGCTGGGAGAGTGGGTGGGGGTTGAGGAGCACTCAGGGGGCTGGGGGAGCAGGCAGGGGATGGGGCTGGTAGTGGTCCCCCCATGGTCCCCTCCCCCCTCTTCCAGCCCCCGCTTCCCCACCCCCTGCTTACCAGCATGGGGTCTGGGTCCAGCTCCCTGTGGCAGTGAATGGGGACTGCCCGAATATCCGAAGCTCTCCGAATCTTTTCTGACTTGATTTGAAGAGCTTCAAATCGATTCAGACCTTTTTATTTGTCTCCTGATTCAATTTGGGCCGAATCTCCTCCAAATTGAATCAGCACCCAAAGCTTCACACTGCCCTAGTATGCAGACCGTGACCATCCTTGAAGAATTTCTTGCAGTAAGGAAGAGCTGAGTTCTTCCAGAATGAAGGAGGTCTCCGTGCTATTATAATTAATGAGAGTCTTGTAATAGTGTATCTCTAATACAGCAGGGAATCTTGTGTGGTTTACAAAGTTGAATCTGCATTGCTCTTATAAACTGAATGTACATAATTTTGCAGCAAGCTGTCTCTTAAATATAGCATTGATATTAAGTATCTCCTACAACAGATGCCAGCAAGCCTACTCCTGTCAGGTATTGAGCCTTTCTTATGAGTTTTTCAAGGCCATGAATTCCTTATGACTTCATTGAGACTTGAAAGCACTTAGCTACTTGCAGAATTTCTTTTCTCTGTTAGGTACATAAATGACAGTAGTATTGTAGCAGCTTAGGGTCTTACCCCAGTGGAACAGAGGATACTAGTATCTTCATTTTAGAGATGGGGAACTGAGAAGCACACTGAGAGACCATGATTGGTCTCATAGGCACTTAAACAGGACCTATATGGAATTTAGGTGTCTATGTTCATTGCAGTGACCACAAAACCACATAGGCACTCCGAATCTGTTATTATGCAGATTAAGGCTGAGGGATGCCTAAAATCTGACTAAGTCCCCCCACTCTGTGATGTGCCAGAGGCATTAGCACAGCAGTCCATTGTTATTGTGGAATGCAGTATGGTAGCATAATGTACCTCTTGTACAATAGTGCAGTGGTTACAGCACCCAACCAAGAAGAAGGTTCTAGGTTCTCCTCAGCCACAGGAAATTCAAATCCATATCTCTTACTTCTCAGGAGACTGCCTTAACCACCAAGCTATAAGTTTATCTGGGTGGATACACACCTTTTAAAGCTGGACAATCAGGCAGCTAAGAGAGCCCAGAAGAAAAAACATGAAAGAGCAGGATTGTCTAGCCCAGGAGGAGGGGGAAAGCCCTAAAATCTGGTCTCTGCTGACCATCTTTTTCACATTTTGTCAAATGTGTGTATGAAGTCTCTCCTATATTTCAGATATTCTTAATACTATAATGTTTAGCTCTTATGCTATTCTGTACTACTGCAATTAAATATTCAATTCATTTTTGTTTTTCTATTTACAGCAAGTTTCTCTGGCAGACAACAGGTACGCTACATGTTGATTTATTTGTGAAGTGTTTTGGTACTTATGTAGTATAAGCATGAGAGTTCCTTTGGAATTTTTATTGGGTTCCAAGGTTTCAGAAATGCACCAAACAAGCAAACAAATGTGATATTTAAACGTTACTGCTTAATGTTTTATATTGATCTGTTCACCAAGTATAAAAATTCTGAAGCAAATGCCACTTTTTGTTTCCTTGGATGGGCAGATGCTATTGCATCATTAATAATTTCAGTAGGAAATGGTAGACATATACATAACAGAAATATAGTAGAAATTGTAAACATATAAGTTAATACCTTTTTAGTAGTATATGCCATAAGTATCTACATAGGAACCAAAGGATATTTTTGGTTACACCAAAATACCTGGGACACCAAGTACCGTGTCAAAGAGACAAAGGTAGTTTTAATGGTACTTGTAGGCTAAGTACAGATAGTCAAAAAGCCTGAAGCTGAATCAGTTCAATCTTCACAGGTTAGTCTAAACTGCATAGATTGAACCAATAAGCAAGGGAACAGACATTCATTTTTGATTCTGGAAATACAGCCACATGCCTGCAGTGGCTCAGACCAGGAGCTTGGGGGCACAAAAGTATGCATCCATGCTCCACTGGAGCTTGGGCCATGACTAGCCTACCCACCCTGTGAGGGGGTTTGCGGAGGAGTGCAAAGCATCCTGAGATGCTGGGGGACTGTGGGTTAACTTGAATCTAGAGGGGACCTGGGACAGAAGTTAAATTAATTGATTTAACTTAAATCAGTTAAGTCTGATACTGCATCCATCCAGGTTTATCTTAAACCCGTTTTGGCCATTTTGAAAGTGGTTTATGTGCACTAAACTTCTGTTATGTTACAAATTTGAACTGGTTTCTGATCACCTTTATTAGTTTATATGTTATTTCTGTCCTTGGCCCTGATGATTGCACAGACTTTCTATTGTTAATCAATACTTACAAGAAAAAATTGTTATCTAAGATTTCCAAAAGCACCCTGAAAATATAGTGGAAAAAAATAATGCTTTATAATCCCAGTTTCTCCCTTTCTTTTGTTATGCAGTCACTTTCCCTTTCAGTATACAGCCTTAGAATATTTGGACCAATTTTTCTGGCAACAGTTATTTGCCTTCAGAAAATATCTGAAAGAATGGGATTGCTTTCTTAAATAATGATAAATTTGAAGAGTTATGACTTGAATTGAGCCCTGTAGATCATGACTCTCAGAGATCAATCTGTAACTGACTGTGAACAATCAGGTGAGATAACACACTGTCATCAGACCAACCGGAGACTGGGCTGCAGTCTCTTTGAATTTCTTCTCTGGTTTAATTAATATTGCTTCCCAGAGAATAACCTTTGTCCAAAACAGGCGTTTGGAGGACTCTGCACATACCCAGTGAGTTTTTGGTCAATAATTCAATTTAAGCAGATGGCTTCAGATTGCAAAAGCTGTCTTCCATAACCATTTGAAAAGAGGACATATGAGGAAAAGCGGAAATGTCCTGGAACTGAAGCTTAGAAGTAAGCCTCTAAATGTATAGGACTGAGCATGAATGTGGAAACCAAGAACTCCTCTGCACTAATTCTGATACTTACCTCTATAAATGCTGCACATTATTATCCATGACTGTAAAACCCAGTAGGTCAACAAGTTGTTTTTTGGCTTGGTTGCCATAGCATGGTTTGACCATAATTAAAAAAAAAAAAAATTACCTCAAAGTTTCTCCTTCCTGAGTGTGCAGGGAACTATCTGGAAGGTGGTGCATATAAATATTGTGATGCAATCATCATTTCTCATCACTACAGGCAATGTGAAGTATTCATTTGGAAGGCAACCAGTGTTTCCTGACATGCAGTGCGGCCCTATTCTACAGTGCAAATCACAAGTTCTGCTTCATCAGAAGACTGCCTGGGACCTGGGAACATGCTGTTCAGCACTGACTGCATGTTCTACTTGAAATAGTAAAACACTGAATACCCAAAGATGAGGATTTTGTGTTTTTATATTAATATGCTTACTGTTTCTTTCTTTTCTACCTTCCTTCTTTTTTCCTTCCTTTCCTTCTTTCTGTCTTTCTTTGTTCTTCTCCCTTTCTATGCAACTGTAAATTAATGAACAGCAGAGTATTTGGAAATGGTTATACATTTGTCATTGATTTGTATAAATATACAGCACTGGGGAAAGGGGCAGGGGCTTTATATACATTCTTTTTGATAATAGTAAAGAGAACTACATAAAAGAGTTTGGAGCAAAATGTTACATTTATACATTCCTTTTGGCTCTTTGCATTTACATTGTAAAATACCTTCATTTATCTTCTGACATGCTTATGGTTCTGTACAGGTTATTTATATTTGTGTCAACCATCTGACCAAATAGATTTCCGAAGATCCTTGAATTGTTTTCAGGATTGGTAAAATAACAAGTTCGCCTAACTTGCACTATATCATTATTATCTAACAAAAATTGCCAGTGTGTGCAAACTACAGTATTTAGCACTAACACGATAGACCCTCCTTTTAGTTACAGTAATAGAAATGCCATGCACCAAAATGGTATGTCTAATCATTGGTTTTTTTTCCCTAGTTACTTCCATGCCACACCCCACATAGAGGGATTATTTGTTTTAGATTTATTTAAACTCAGAAATTAGGAGATAGCTAAATGAGGACTTCGGCAATTTTTAAGGCTTCATTTATCCCCAGCTAAGGTCTGTCAAATGTATTTTTACCCAGAGACAAGCTTTGTTGTTTCCAGCTGTGCCAAACTTTTTTTTCAAGTCTTTGACTCTCCAATCTGCAAAATGCAGGCTGGTCACATATGATCTGAACACACATATTTTTTTTACAACTCTTATGAAAATGCCTGAACAATTAAGCCCTTTCCAATACTATTAACACCAGAATATTTTCTTTAAAATAATGCACCATGGTTTAGCTATTTTCATTTGGCCTTGTTTTTGTGTCATTTTTCCTTCTGAAGAATTCATTTACTGTTCTTTTATTTACATGCTTAAAATACATATAAGCATGGGTTCTGTCATTTATTATGATAAACGAGTTGTAATATTGGCAATTAGATGATGGGTTTTGCTGCCTTCACTCACTGATGAGTTTACAGCATTGCATGGATACTTGCTTTAATTTCAGAAAATACCTTTGATAAATTGCATGCGATAATTCCCCAGGTGTTGTAGAGAAACAAAACCGCACCCTTAAATTACTGTTGTTATTGAAGAAAATTCTCTGAATCCCATTGGAGATCCTGCAAATTCCATACTTCCAGGAGTAAGGATTTAGAGGGTGTGCAGGAAAAACACCACTATTTGTTAATATTTGGTTATCTGCAGCAACATGATGCCGAGCAGAATGTGTTAGGCTCCTAATATTCGCTCACAAGTGACTGTGCAAAGCCTGGTATGAACACAGGATTGCCTGAGCTATACTCCTGGTTCCATGGTGATTCTTTATGAAGATTTGAGCAAGTCATTTAACCACTCTGCCTCAGTTTCCCTATCTGTAAAATAGGGATGATAATACTTACCTACCTCCCAGAGGTGTTGTGAGGCTTCATTCATTTAATGTCTTTGAAATGTGCTTTGAAAATGAAAAGTGCTATATAAATGATAATTATTATTATTTTTGGATGGGAGGGAGGGGGGAATTGTCCAGGTGGGCAGGGGAGAGGCTGGTGATTATGTGAATTCTTCATCTATTAAAAGAATATTTGTAGCATAGTTATTTTGAGAAGGAAGAAAGTTTTACAGAAGAGGAAAGCCATGACCACCTTTCTACCTCAGACCCATCTTCATGAATAGTATTGGAAATAGCTTTATGCTCTGTTCCCTGCAAGATATTTTGCTTTTACCAGGCCAGGTTGATATCAAAGCAAATAAATCCTTTATAAAGAAATTCCCTGAATTAAAAAGGTTTCAGTAATCAATTTTGGTGGCTTTTTGTTCTAACTATGAGAGGTTATGTATAAATTGTTTTCCTGCCTGTGTTTGTCTGCAAACTATGTCCTCTGCTGCCAAGTAAATGCTACTTAAAACACTACATTGTACCATTCTTCCTCTGAAACAATAATAAATAAAAGGAATATATTGCAGTAACTTTTAGAAAAGGTATGGGGTTTCTCTGGAGTTTTGTGGTACAGAATGTTCATACTTTTTCTCATTTCTAATATGCTACATGCTGTAAGTTTCATTTTGAATGAGATTAATTTTTCAACACAAGGGTGTTTTGACAGTCCTGAGCTCAGCATTCAGGGCTCAAGGAAGGAAATATGGGGAGGTGACCAGAAATAATTTTCAATAAATCTAAATTATGTTTTGTTGGGGGCGGTTGGTTTTTTTTTTGGTTTTGGTTTTTTTGCAATTCTCTACTTTGTATCACACACTTTGTAATCTTCTCTGTTGCATGTAAGATTTGTAAATTTAAACAGCCAAGCAGTGAACTGCTTGCTAAAAAAAAAATTAAAAAAAATGCACTGTATACAGTCAACTAACAATATATAAAAACCTGTTGAATAGCAGAGATCTAAGATAATCTACAGATTCTTTTGGCATATAGTCAGCAGTCCCTCCATTCTTAGTCAAGTTTGTGTATTCAGTTAAAAAATACTTAGTCTATAACAGTTGGTATTTCATCACTCCAATGTTAAGTAATTTTCTTAGGTGGTGTTAATCAGTTTCTAGGAACTTCCACTTTAAAAATAAATCAAGCAATTTGATATAGTTTTCCATCAAGATGGGTTGATACTACTTATCTGCTCAACATTTATTAAAATGGTTTCCATAAAAGGATAGTCTATCAGATCATCTACATAATGTGAATGTCAAAAAGTATACTGGCATTTTCCTTAGCCTGTGAAATGACGTTTATACTAAACCCACTATGGGGAAAATGGTCTTGTCAAGTACTCAAATGACCTAATAATCTACAAGGAGCTTGATTACAGAAATCTATAACTGTTAGACTTAATGTGGTCTTTACAGTCTCAGTCTTGGTTCTTAAATTAGTTTGAATGCATTGATTAAACTAGAAAGTTTTAAATTTTGTAGCTTACCATTAAAATATATGCTGGTGTGTTTTTAAAGTTGAAGGTAAATGAGAAAAAAAATACTGTTCCACATGCCTGGAACCTAATTTCCTGATACACTTTGCACTCCAGAAAGTCAGTTAGTGGCATAACTAGTACGGTTGTGCGAAGTTTCAGTCCCTGATTTGTTTCAGCGGAGATTTGGCCTGATTTGGTGGCCGAATCTCCAAATCCAGAACAAATCAGGAGACCCTTTAATTTCTCTAAATCAAATCAGATCCCTCCAAATCAATTCAAAAAGATTTGACAATTCGGACATAGACGCAGCTTTTAAAAGTTTTTTTCTACATACCTCAAGGTACCAGGCGGCTCATGAATGCTGCAATGCTGGGGCAGATGGAGCATCCCATAGGAGCCAGCACACTTAGCAGCAGACCCAGAAGTGGACCAAAAGCACTTCTGGTCCACTTCTGGGTCTGTCGGAGAGCGTGCGGGGGGCCGCCCCTCCTGCGCCCCCTGCCTCGGCGACTGGTGCCTCCTGGGTCTGGGGGGGTCCCCTTACAGCTGATTGCCAAGCTGGGGGAATGTGGTGGGGCCTCCCAGCGCGCTCCCCAGCAGACCCGGAACACTATCTCACTCTGTCAGAAGGTATCTATACTTTTTTTTCCTTCTGGATGGGAACGTGTGTGCCACAATCCCCCTGGACTTGTTTATGTTGTTGCAGCATTTTGGGCCCCTGGCAGATATTGCATAGGTTGTGAAATACTGGCATATTATAGACAACTAATTGTAACATGCCAGACATTAAGCCAATTTATCCCTGAACAAAATTTGCAGATCAGCACAAAGAAGTTGCATACTGAACAGAAACTTCCTTGTGGCTTGGAAGTATCCCACAATAATTTTTAAACGTGTTCAGTTGAAATGTTACATTTTATCACACAGTTCTGGTATGTAACACATGACAAATTGTAATGTCTGTCAGGAGGCCTTAGGTAATTCTAACACTATATGGATCTGCATAATCAGGTAAGGATTAAGTGTCACTGTCTAAGACCCATCAGGATTCATCAAATAGACATTCTTCCATCTTTTGTGACTGAGGAGTTCAATCTAGGATGAGTGCTTTGAGAAGGCCTATTGTATTGGGCTCCATACAAAATACAGTCAGAGCTCCTGTTCTCCTTGGTGTTCTTGTCCATATACATATTGTCACTGTGGGTGTGTATATGCCTTTAAGTATTCAAGCGCAGAGATTTTATTCCCTTAGGAGTACCTGAACAGTGTACTCAGTGCTGTCCTTCTACCCACACCAATGGCATAAAGCAGGGTGGGCACTTCCTTCTGCAGGTTCCTCTCAATTGCTGTGTCTCAAGAAAGAGTGCTTTTCTCATGAAAGATTTGGCTTATCCTTTCTGCAACCTGTAGATCCTTTGAACCTCCCTTTCTTTGAAAAGCTGTTGCTGCTCCTATTGTTATTGCCTTTTCCATTTTTGCTTTTATCTTCTTAAAAATATCCTTCCTTCCTCCCGCCCGCCTGCCCTGTTTGGGATCTTTTTGCCTGTTGGGCTATGGAACTGTCTCCTCCCTACTTCCTTTTCTGTCTGCACCATCTTTGAGGCTGTCCTTCTAGTTCATTGGACCTCCCTCATTTTTGAGTCAGGAGGAGGAAAAATTCCTGGACTTTTTTTCCTGTAAAGTCTGCCTGAATCATGGTCCTGGTTTCTTCCAGGTCTCTGAGTTTCAAACTGCTTCTGTGGTATCATGCATGAATCCAACTGACGTGCTAATGGTCTATAGTGTTTGGGACAAGAATTCCACCTAAAGATCCTTTTCCTGCTGGTTGGAGGAAAGAGTGCAATACCATGTTCATATCCTATCAGGTAAGTCTATGGGATCCACCTCTGTTCCTAGGACTCAGGACTGTCAAGTGCCATGCATCCTCAAGGATACCCTCTATTTCTTTAGGTCTGAAAAAGTTTACAGTAAATTATAGGACTAAAATCAGTTCCAGAGGAAGTCCCTATTTAGGGGTTCTCCATAGAAGCCTGCAGAGGTGGTCCATGTAACTAGTTTAGGGTCTTAGTCACAGGTCAAGAGGAAGACCAAAACCTGTAGCCAAGACATGAGTCAGGATCTGGATCCACAGAAACACAGGAAACAGCAGAAACAAGGGAGTCAGCTTAGCATCAGGGATCACAAGAAGATCACAAAGACTAGGCAAGCCGCAAAAATGAAATTGTGTATTTATGGACTTGTTTCTGCAGTCAAATGAGACCCTAAATTTCTGGGAACATTCAATCCCATACATTCCACAGACAGAGCTGTGGACCCTAGCTCACCTCACACTTGGGCCCTGTTGGGATAGATTATCGCCCAAAGTAGTAATGAACTGGTCTTGAAACCCTGACAGGCTGTTTGTCATCTTGTCTCCCTCCTAGTCCAAGACTTATGGTCCCAAGTACCAGCTCGGATGCAGAGGATGCTGCCTCATGTTCTGTGGTAGTTGTTATGAGGCAATTGTCCTGGCTACAGGGGGTCAGGATTTCCAAGTGAGATGCAAAATACAGTGGAAGACCTCTTCTTTGAGGTCTCAGAGCTGTTCAGCACAAAGATTGAGGCAATGCATATGTTGAAAAACTCTAGAGCTACTCTCCACTCATTTGCATTCTATTCACCAGTTCTAAAAGGAAGCCAGGCACCAATTGTCTTTGATCAGGAGCTCTTGCAGCAGCCTTCCTCCCCTCTTCCCCCTCCTGTTTGCTAATGGACCTTTACAGTCTTCCATTGAAAGGGCAGTATTTCCACAAGAGGGAGCATTCCTCTGCGGCACCACCTCCCTCCCAGAGACTAGACCCGTGGTTCTCAAACTTTAGCCTCCAGGCATACCTTGCTAGACTCAAGTCATGGCTTGGAAAATGCCAGCTCTTAGCTTTTACTAATTTTTTACTGTGGGGAAAAAAATAGAGCAATTCCTCTGTTGCAAAGAATTCAGAAAGAGCACAAGAATTCAGAATGTTTATCATGTATAGGTGTTTGTGCACCTTACCAGGTGTCACAATATCCTGATGGCAAATCACTGGTCTAGATGTAGGCAAAAGTCTTCAAAAAGTTCAGGGGATATTCCTCCTTACCATCCAGTGTTTTCTTCCTCCAGCCTCCCCCTGCCCCTTCACAACCACTTGGGTTGCTTTTAGGCAGTGTGGACCCCAATCTCTCTGGACTAGTGCAAAGGTTGGCAACCTACAGACCCATGGAGGTAGTGGGGTTGGCTGTGTTCAGATGCAAGGGGGCTTTGGCAGCGTTCGATAACAGCAGCTTCACCCACAGTGCAGGTGGGTGGAAGATGCTTTCACATGCATTGTGGCTGGATGAATTTATGCATTGTGGCTGGATGAATATATCAGAAACCACCAGATACACCATCTAATTCAATTAATTTCCTTCATTAGATCTCTGTTCCAGGGTCCCTTCTCATGAGATACTGCTTTGTAAAACTATCTTTCTCCTTGCTGGCTTTAATGATGAATCCCCTTTTCTTAGAGCAAGGTTTCTACGTTCTGGGTCCCCAAAAGGAAAGGGAGAATGTTTTCCCATCTTGAACTTTAAAAGAAATCTTTATTTGCTGACTTGAGTTCAAGATAGTCACTTTACCCAACAACATATGATCCTTACAAAGGTAGAGGTAGGGGTCCTTCATGTCCCATGACTTCCAAATGCTTATTTCCATATTGCCACCAGGCCTTCCCACAGAAAATGGCATCATTTTGAGATGGGTTAGGACCACTGTCCAAAGACGGTCTTTCCATTTCGCCTCTTGATGACCCTGAGAGTCATCATCACAGTTCTCTTGGTAGTATCTCTGTGTTCAGACAGCAAGGGGTCAAGTTTATGCCCTATATAAAGGATTGGTTGGTAAAAGGAGCTTCTTCACAAGACATATCCTTGGCTATTCACTACTGTCTCAAATCTATGTTCCTTCATGACAAGTGGGAGATCAAGGACTAGGCTCTTCAGTCAATTTTTGTAGAAGAGGATTAGTGGGAATTAAAAAAAAATCATAGTTTTTGATGAAAGTAAGCCTCTCCCCTGTTGACTAAAAAAAAAAAAAAAAGTCCTATTTCAAGAAGATGCAATCCTCCATAGACTCCAATATCAACTGGAAAGATTTGTTCCATAAGAAATCTAGAGTGGTCATAGGAGGAGGAAGTTTTTCTGTGTGCGCCTGTTTCTGAATGTATGTATTTAATTTTTGGATGCTTACAAATGTTGAGAGTATCCATTCAAGAAAGAAAAGTATAATTTGGGTATCTTTTAAACATAGCTGCTCAAAACTCAGTTTTCCGACTCAGTTTTGCAAGGAAGTTTGTTTTCATTCTGAACTCTGTAAACTAAAAAAAAAAAAAATTCACAAAAAAGGAAAGAAAAACTGTTAAAAATGTTATATGGGGGAAAAAGTCCTCTGAGTAAAACTGTGGTTTTGATTATTCTTCGTTTTTGCTAGTTCTATGATTTTAACATTATTTCATGACATGTCAGCAGTAAGAGTGCATAATGACATCTCATGTCACAAAATTTCTTATTACTCACTCCCACTACTGGCACATTATATTATGACCATAACTGAATGTTATATTAATTTTATTTTGTGTTTTATTTTTAAAATGAATATCCTGAGCACACTTTTTTTTTGTGCGAAGGGTCAAGTTCAGCTTATAGCATAGGAGACAAAAAATACTTTGACACTTTTCTCTTGGAAAAAAAAGATGTGCTAATGATTTTTAAAAGTAAAATACAATGCAAAAATAAAAATAGAATATTGTGTTTAGTATATTGTGACCTGACTTCACATGTCGTATTAGGCAATATTACTGACATGTCATGGAATAATTAAAAATGTACTAGAACTATAAAAGTGAAAAACCATAATGTTTTAATACAAAACATTGAATTGTTAAAAAACATTTTGAAAATATCATTGTGAGAGATTTTTATTGAAAATTATATAACTTAGAAAAAAAATTCTGGTTTTGTTGAAATGGCACTTTCTATTGGAAGACTTTTTACAAAAAAATTTAAGCCATTCTAGTGCTAGCAACTGGAGGTACTGCAGGATAAATTTATTTAAATTCTCTCCTGAAATGTCAGAAAAACTGAGTAGGACTTCAGTTCACTACCAACAGCCTTAAATGTATCATTCAAGACTCCCATTAGATTAATTAATAACTTCAGCTCTTGTCTGATGCACAGAGCATTATGAACTAGGCTGGGAAGGAAGATGGAATTATTCCTTCCAGTTTGTTATAATGCCCCCACCTCTCCTTTTAAAGTGATGGGATTACAAGAGACTCTAAGGGTATGCCCACACTATCTTCTGTGAGACAGCATAGATTACCTGAAGAGTTCTCTTACTTATTATAGAAAGTAAGAAAAGTGTTCCCTATTGTTTTTAATCCTGGTTTTTAAGGGTGTTTATGCACCAAGTGGGGAGGGGTGGGTGTTTTAATTAAAGCAGATCCGAGAGCAGCTTTAATCAAAGCGCCTGGAGCAACTTGTGCATCAGTGAACGAGCTTCAGATAAAACACCCCTGCTACCATTTTGAAGCACAGGGGTGCTGATACACAAGACATGGGAGGCTGCTGGAGCATGGTAATGCTCACACTTCAGCAGTCTCGATTAATCGGGTCTGCTCTGATGCCCTGGAATTCCAGCATGTCGGAGCAGCCTCCCTGCTCAGGTAGAGCCACCCTAATATTTTGGATAAGTGTGTCTTTATCCTACTTCATCAAGATCTATATGACTCTGTTACTGCAACTGAACCTGATTTTAATTCATGCTGGGGTGTTTACAACTGGGAAGCTATTTCAGATTCTTGTCTTCTTTTTGTTGTCTTATGGGTATTTTCAGTCCCTTCAAAAATATGGTCTTCCTCTTTTCTGGGCCAAGACCTACCTTTTTTGTCTTGTAGGTGAGGATGTTCACCGTCTTCATAGCAGATTACTGAACTGTGTCCTATATGGACTTCTCTTTCCGTCTGGTATTACTGTTCTTTTACATATTCAGTTCAAGACAGTATTTTTCATGGGTTTTGGATGTTATCTACCTAAGGGGACTCCTTCCACATATATTGTCATGATATTTGAGATTAGTGGTACCCTCAAGCTATCAGTCCCCAGAGTTAAGTATCCAGGGGTATAAGGAATGCATTAGAGGCCTTGGCATAAGTGCCTCCATGTTGTATATATCCTCTGTTGTGAAAAGATTGGAACTATATGTTGTTGCTGTAAATGTATAACTAAATAAGATAAAGTATGGGCTGACTTTATCTAACAACAGCTTGCAAGACCAGATGATAGTTTTCTGAAGAGGTAAAATTATGGTTATGTCTAGGATGGTTTGGTTAAGGATGATCTTGCCTCAGACAGAGGGTTAGATTAGATGACCTATGGAAGTGTTTTCCAGTCCTACTTCTCTATGATTCCATGTTACTGCTGTGTTAAACAGGAAAACACTGATCAAGTGCCTGGCTGTAGTAACAAAAGCCATTGCCATTAACAAAAAGAATGAAAATCAGTGTCAAGAGTCAAAACCTCTGATGATCATCATAGTTAAAAGTTGTTAAATGATGAATGTGGAACCTTATCATGTATTCTTCACTTAGCTGGAGAAGGAATTCTTTATGACAAACCCTTTCATTTACATATACCTACAATGAGTAGAAATGCACATGCCATTAATGATGGTATACCTGTGATTGTGAGCCTAGGGAGGACTGGGGGGAGAGGGGTGAATGAAGGACTTGAGAAACTGAAAAAACAGGAAGAGCCCTGAAATTCTGAGGTTCATCCTACCCCTGTCTTCCAAGGTATGAGTATGTTTCTGCATTTCCATTGCCTGATTTTGAATGCTTGTTAAACTTGCATTATCTTTCCAATAGAGTGATTCTTCTGAGAAGAGACAGGCCTGCTCAGTCTCTTTGTTCCAGGGCCCTATCTGACACAGTAAGCTCCCTTTGTCTTAATTCGAGGGTAGAAGTTTTCCTTTGGGAGCAAGGTGGTTGGGTTGTACTTGGAGGATGCTGACTCTGGAAATGAATTCCTTGACCTGTAAACATGGTGCAATGCCCCCTCACTCCTCCTTCCCTCGGTTGCTCTTTAGGAGGAATGCAGTCAGGCGTGTCTGGGTATACAAATGAAATGGTGGGGTGCAGAATTTTGTACTTGTATGCAATCACTTTTTGTGTGCATCCATCTTGATGTTTCTTGCAGTAGGGGGGATTGCATAAGTGAAGATATAAAATAAATGTTTACTTCACATGAACACAACAGTGAAAGTTGCATAGGATATGGGATATTAAATACACTAAAAGACTGTGAGATTTTTCAACTGAAACAGTTTTTTTTAGCAGTCAGCTCCTTGAATCCCATTTATGTGCATTTAGGACAATCTAAGCATGAAAACCCCATTATGAATAGAGCAGTTGATATCTGGTTGGCTTAAATCATTTTGACAAAAGCTCTGTGAGCTGAAACATTACCAGTAGATCAGGATAAAATAAGATTTCTATGATCAGTATTGGAACACAAAAGCATTTCCACTTTTGAATTAAAAAATGAAGGCCAAAGATAGACTTCCTACACTAGCATGGCTATATGGAAATCTGTATTTGTACAGAAACAAGTTGTTTCTGATTTTTACTTTCAACTTACTGGAAGTTGAATGTTGTAGGGTGGTACTTGCATGAATCATTGGAGACATGTGACCTAGCTGTGAACCTGATACATGCACATGGCAGATATTCCCATTCCCTGTGGCTTGAAGAGCAACCAAAAACTTCTTGAATTAGTACTTAATACCTTTCTGTGTGTCAGGTATCCAGACCTCACCACATAAGAAATTCCTGCCCAGAAGAGCATTCCATCCTTTTTCTCTTCTGTGAAATATGAAACATCATAACCAGAAGGAAATATAACTACATCTTGCTTACCACCAAACAACTTTGAGATAAACAGACTATTCCAACTTTTCTCTGAGCCTAGCCTGCATAAAATTAACTATGCCAAACAGGAGATTTTATCACACATTTAACTCTCCTATGAAATATAAACTTTCTATCTGGAAGAACTTTTACAGGCTTTTCTCCTATGCCTGAAGAAGGGTACTTGTGCCTGAAAGCTTGCAATTAAAGATTTTTTTTGTGCAAAAATGTAGTTAGTCTAATAAAAGATATCACCTCTAAAACAAGCTCTGATTCCTTAACCCTTTCTACTATTCTGTTTATGTCAGCATTTAAAATAACCATATTATATCAAGGATGCAATTATTGGTGGGTAAGATCTGGAGGTATGTGATGGCCATATTTTTCTTCACAAACAGCCCAGATTTGGAGCCATTTGGCAGCAACTGAAGTTTTGTAGATTGTGTGTTTTTTCTGATTTTGACCCTAACACTAAACTTCTCTAAAAAGAGAACTTCTCCACAGGAAAAATTTAACCAACACCTCTGAATATGCCCTGATTCTCAGCATCAAGAAAATAAAGGGGTTAAAGTATGGGGAATTTACACATGTTAATTTCTGCTATTAAAAATAAAGTTAATTGTATTACTTTAAAAGCTTGGCTGAATGTAAGTGGTGCTGTTTCACTGCATGGTTTTTCTTTTTCCTTTTGTTTGAAAAGCATGTTTGAATGAAGAGCTTGAAAAGGTCAGTTCTGTTTCACAAATTCCAGGGAATCATCAGCTACATGAAATGTTCCTTGTTAGAGAAAATCTCACTAAGCCTGGTTACAGAGTCTAGTCAAACTTGAAATCTGCCTCAGCTTCTGCATTCCAGGTGGTGAGGATGAGTTTCTCTGAGAACTTTCCATCTCACACTATTAGTGGAGTTTGTCTAAGGATGAATAAAGTCAGCTCACCTTTTAGGTACCTTTGGCTGTTTATTTCGCTAAGATGTTCCTTCCATGAGTACAGAGCAGGTGTACAGGTTTTTTCATTTTTATTATAAAACTCCAGGAAATTTGAGTCAAAGCTTAAGACAAAACTCAAATCCTGACATTTTCCATCCAGTTCTGTCTCTATCCCCGCCACCAAAAAAACCCCAAAACTAGTGCCTTTCTTATTTGCTCTGAGCCCCTGTCAAGATTGCCATGTCTTCAACACCATTCCATCTGGGTTGAACTAGTCCAGTGGTTCTTTACCTTTTTAGTCTGAAGAAACCACTTGTTAGACTGAAGACACTTCTTAGGAAAATGCCAGCTCTTAGTTGTCACTTATTTTTTGTTTTATAGAAAAATGATAGAGCAAAGGACTCTTCTGTTGCAACAAACTCAGAAAGGCCACAATGGAGTAGAATGTTTTTAATACCATGAATTTCTGTTTGAAATTTCTTAGTTCATCTTGTGAATCATAATTACACACCTAACAGTGGTAACATTGGCACCTTAGAGAAGGATCTCAAGGAGCTCTGGTTGATGATCATTATGAATTAGTCACAGCCAATGTCCCTCTGCCTGGGAGGTTGATGCCACCCCAGCTGTCACTATATTCTAGTCCCTACAAACAGAAACAATGGATCTAAGAGACCTGGCCATCCATAGTCTGAAAGAAGATAAAACTCTCTTTCATCCTTCAGTCCTCAGACTTTGTGGTTGAGAAGACCCACCATTCATGGTGTGCACCTTGCCTGGCCCTCACAGCACTGAAACATGTCTAGCCATTCTGCTGGGTGCTCTGAGGAATGGGACAAGATGAGTTGCCAGCTCCTGTTTACTTCATGAGGGAGCCCTCTGTGGTGTCTGACCAGGGTCCTAGAGAGTTGGCTGTCTGATTATTCATCCAAGACCTAAAACAAACCACAAAGTACAGTGCTTTGATATTTCATTTTAAGAACTGTACTAGCTTAAGGCAGAATTTTTCAAAGCAGTGAACAAGGGTTAGGAGTTGCCACATGGGATTCTCCAGGTGCTCTGCATGCTGCTTTGAAAACAGATCTTCTAATGTCTACAGCAATGGATGGCAAAAAATGTGAAGAATTTTTTACAGGTCAGCGTTGGTCAGAGTCTTTACCTATATTGGCATATATAGAGAATAAGTGAGGATGGTATGAAGATTTTATCAGCCAGAACATGGAATTCATTTACTTTCTTACACCAACCCAAATTCTGTGATATTCAAGCATGTTCCAATTATGGATTAACTAGTTTGGCCAGCAGCTCTCACCTAAGGCTCCCTTTCAGGTCACAATAAAACCAGGTTGCTGATGACAACTTCAAGTTTCCAACTCCCAAACTGTTTCTCTGCAGGAAACAAGGAAGCAGGGCCACCCAGAGGGTTTATGGGGCCTGGGGCAGATGTGATGTTGGGGGTGCCACCACTGCCCCCTACAAGGACCCATGTGTGTATACAAAGCTGGGGGACCACGTGTGAGAATTCTCACATGCAGCTCGTCCTTCCCTTGCCCTGGGAAGTGGGAACAAATGGGCTTTCCCCGCATGTTCCCACGGCAAGGAGAGCTAGGCAGAGAGAATTTATCTTGGAGACAGGTTACTAAAGCAAAATGACATTAACAGTTTGCCAGCGAAACATGTATTAAATTTATGCTACAAAGTCAGGAAATTAAGAACAAAATAAGAAGCGGAAAGTTTAAGTAAAGTATATCTTTCTTGCCTTCATGGATGCAAAGTTATCAGTTACATCATCATAATTTATTCGCTTTGCAAGTACGTTCTCCACTGAGAGCATGATCAAATGGTTCAGCTTATCTTCCCTGATCACTGACCGCAGATAGTTCATAATAATCTTAAGCTTACCAAAATTGTGTTCCCTGGATGCAACAGAGATCGGCAAGGCAATGAGCATTCTCAAGCAAATGCATACCTGAGGGACAACCAGATTCTACACATTTGCCATAAATCCAGTTGAGAAGCTTAAGCAGGGGCAATGCGTAGGGGGTACATGTACACCCCCTGTGCGTTGTGGTGCACCCCCTGCAAAAAGGTAGGTGAGTTGCCGCTCGCCACCCCACCACTGGGGGTGTATACAGGTGGTCCATGATCATCTCTGGCCACTGCTGATGCTGCCGGCGGCACCTGTGGGTGGTTGCCAACACCTTCCCTGCCCCCGCTGCTGACAGTGCCAGTGGTGTCTGCAGGAGCTCCCTGCTCACCGATGCCAGGCTCCCGCTGCCGTGCTCCCGCTGCCACCGGTGCAGCTGTGCCCCTCCAGCCACCGGGGGCACATGCTGTTCATGAGCTCAAGTACAGTGCCCATGGCTCCTCCAGAGGTGCACAAATTTGAGTCTTTCCTGATTTTGTAAAACAAGCAAAGTTCTTCTTGCAACTTATCGTTGTTCATATCTCATGGGTATGTGGTGGACAGGGACTCCGCAAACTTCACAAATTCTTTATCCTCTGCAACAGCTGGTGGGTAAAAAATGGGTGAGAACAAGCTTGAGAGTTTCCCTCTCAGCTAGGCTTCAGAGATCTGAGAAGAGCATATGCATGGCTGTGTTGAACACTTCAACCTTCAATTTATCTGTAGAGGAAGAGATAGTATGTTCTGTATTGGCTGGCTCATCGTGGAAACGCTTCGTCCTTTACATTCTTCTGTGTGTTCTCTTGAATTCAGTGGTGATACGTAAACCCTCAGAGATGACCTTAGCTTCTGTGAGAACACTTGGCCAGGAATCATTCAACCACTGAATTTCTTCCAGGAGGCTCTTGACATGTTGCACCCCCTCTTCCATGGTGAGCTTGGATCCGTGGACAAACTTGCTTTAGATATTGATGGACTGCAATATCTTGTGCCACACTGTAGTCAGAAGAATAGACTCAAAGGATTGCATCCACTCAATGAGACCTGAAACATCAGCCTGGGATTCAGCTGTCAAATCCAATTCTTCTTCAATTTTGAAGAGAGAATCTAGCATCCCTTTAGGATTTTTTTGCAAGGGGGTGAATAGCATCGATTCCTGAGCTCCATCTAGTTGTTGTCACGGAGTGAAAAGAGAGTCCTACAGTTTCCTGAAGAATTTTCCATCTTGCAGGACTGCATGAAAATACAGTGTACAGCTTCTACACATTTCTAAAATATGTTTTCACTTCAGGGCTCTTCTCCATGGCATGGGTACCACATAGGTTCAGAGAATGTGCACTGCATGGTGAAAACAATGCCTGAGGATTTTCATCCTGTATCTTAGTTTTCACGCCCTGGTATTTCCCAGACATATTTGAAGCACTATCATGCCCTTGGCCTCTACAGTTCTTCAACTCTACCTTACACTCCACCAGTACTGTCTTTATCTGCTCCATGATGTCTACTCCTTTCTTTTTATCGCAATCCACCATTTTCAGAAATCATTCCTGCATATCCCATTTTCCATCTTTTTCATGTACATATCTCATAATAAATACCAACTGCTCAGTATGTGAGACATCACGTGTCCCATCTATGATGATTCCATAGTAGCAAGCATTTCTCACTTGCTCAAGAATCATATTTAGTACTTTCTTGGCACACACCTCCAAGTACTCATTCTGACTACGCCATGACATGTAACGTGCTTGCATTCTCTCCCCAGCCAGCCAATGCTCCATAACAGTTTCAAGGTGGCAGTTCAGATCTTGATTGCATTTACTGATGAACCATACAGTAGAAAGGAATAACCCGCAGTCATCATGCTCTAGGGTAGAATGCAATCCTATACATAGACACTTTGTATTTAAGTACTTTTTGAAGTGGGGAAATATATGAACCTGAATATGTGTTATGTCTAATGTTGTTATTTTCATTGGCAAATATAAAATATATATGTATAATTTTAATTATTATATTCTTGCAAATTCGTTTCTGACTTTGGCCCTTAAGAACCCACAGAGCTTGCATTCACTTACGCCTTGAACTCTTTCCCCTGGAGGTCTTTCTGTGACAACAACCCTCCTCTGCCACCCATCCCTCCTTAAACCTTCCCTGTTCCTTCTCTCTTCACAACAGACTCTGTAACCAGGGCTACTTGGCCTAGGCCCTAGGCTAGGCCAATCATAAGCCTGCCTGATCAGTCTTGTCTCTGTTGCTGCCCAGAGATAAAGAAAGATATTACCTTACCATGATTGATTTAGACTCCCCCTTGGACATCAATACAACAATCAAGTCTCAAATTAGCATCTGTTTCACATAAAATTATGTATAATATTTACTTCATGGTTGGGGATGGGTCCCATAATGCCACAATGACATGTTGACAATGATTCAGTGTCATCTTACACTTTAATACACCAATTTCCTCTTTTTTATGAAAACAGAATACCAAGAATTCTGGTGAGCAATGTCACAGGGCAGGGGCCAATGGTACACACAGGAGATGAGGCAGGGGACCCTTGCTTTGCAGGGCCCCGGGGCAAATTGCCCTTGTTTCCGACCTCGCGCCCTCTCCCCCCCCCCCCCCCCCCTTGGGCAGCCCTGCAAGGAAACATGGTCTAGTAGAGAGCTCATATGACTATGACTTGGGGGTTGGAATGAAACTGATACCCAAGTTCAGTAAAGAGCAAAACTTCCATGCAACTTCAGTGGATCTGGGATTTTCTAATTCTAGTTCTGAAAGTTATTTCCTGGGTGACTTTGAGTGATTCATATAATTTTTCTGTGGTCCATTTTGCCCATGTACAAAAAATGCCTGCCTCAGTAGGTGAGTTGTGATGCTTCATCAATTAACATTCATTAAGAATTTTAAGATCTTCCAGGTAAAAGACTGTTTAGAAGTGCTGCATATTATCAACATCCCATTTCCCCTCTTGTTGTTTACTTATGTAAAAGGATCATGGCTAAAGTTACAAATGTAAAATTGATCCATCAAATCCACATATCAAAACTAGAGTGTATATGCCCAGACACTTCAGTGAAAAAATAAAATTAGCATTTTGGAGTGTGTCCTGAATACAGTTGCTCAACTGGGCAAAACCTCAGATTGGGACTAAAAGCTGGAAGTCAGTGTTATAAAGAGAAAGAAGCAGTGAAGTGTCTTATCAAAAAGGCCTGGTTTTGCTCAGCACTCTCAGTTTATGGTTTGGACTCAAAAGTGTGAATATTTGGGAGAACACCTTCTTGGTTGGATCTCAAAGCTTCACTCAGTGAATGAGCCATAGAGATTTTCTAAGATTAGCCACATTTTCTATAAAACAGAATATGCCCCAGCTGTTGTTAACCAGTCCAAAGACTGATATAGGGAGAGAAGTTCTTTGCCTGAAATTATCTCAATTTTTTAGCTGGAATAGAGCTTATGTCTAGGACTCTTTAAAACTGTCCACTATAGCAAAGTATTAGAATGACTTGCATACCACATGAACCTTCCCCCCACAAAATCATCCCTCCATGAGGACTTACTCTATAGTACATAGTCATCTGTGGCTTTGGAAAAAAAAATTTCCCCTACTTTCTGTCTTCCAAAAACAAGGAGTCTTGGGGGCATGTGTTGTGAGAGAAAATACACTAAGTAAACAGGGCATGAATTGCAACTTCAGTTTCATATTGGCCTATGACCTCTGTATATCCTCCAAAGCCATGAGGCTTAGCAATTGCTTTGCACTTTAAATTGCATGTTTTCTAATCCCTGGCTCTTTCATTTTAAATTCCTCTTTAGACCCTTGTGAAAGGAAAAGCCAAGAATCTGTCATGCTACATTCAAATATGAGCTGGTGATTGCCAAGCAATTCTGACAGTGTCATTTCCACTGAGGACTATAAAATATGCATGTACTAGGGAAGGCAGCTTCCTTCCCTTCTCCTCATCTTCTCCTCCTCTTACTCTTGGTTTGCCCTTGTTATGCCAATATAGACTATACTGATCACAATTAATTTGCTTTTAAGTGTGAGGGTACAGCTGAGATGTAGGTGGCCAGGCCTGCGGATAGGCCCTGTTGGCATCTAGAAGGTTAACAGGGTGGGGGCACAAGTTACCAGAGCTGAAGGGAGACCCAAGAGACAGTCTGAGTTGTAAACCAAGGTGAGGAGCTGGGGGCAGAGAACCGGTGCTGACTTCCAGGGAAAATCCAAGATCAGGGTCAGAGGAGCCAAGCTGAGTCTGGATGCCAGGAAATCAGAGCAGAAACTGCACTGGGGGGATCCAAAATTAGGGTCAGAAAAAGCCAAATCTGGGTCACAAGTCAGGTGAACCAGGGAAAGCTGTAAATGCAAGGGTTGCTGGAACAGACTGAGGTCTGAACAGACTGAAGTCAGTGAAGGAGTGTCTGCAGCCTGAGGCTGCAGGTGCGTTTAAAGGGGTCATCGGTGCTTTCAGCAGCCAATCTGGTTGCAGAAAACTGGATCAGCCATATTAGGCCAGTCCCAGCCATATTGGGCAGGTGTGGTAACTAACGTGCCGGGCCCAGCCAGACCTGCTTAATCAGAGTCCCCTGACAGTACCCCACCTTCCAGGCAGCCCGGGACTGGGCTTTTCTGAGTATTTTTATAGAATCATAGCCTCATAGAAAATGAGAGTTGGAAGGGATGTCAGGAGGTCATCTAGTCCAACCCCCAATCTTTTTTAGTACTCTATGGCCAGGGCCAAATGGAGCATTCAAACATCCTTATATAAGTGGCAGTGATCAGAAACTGGTTTAAACCTGTGACAGAACAGATGTTCAGTGCACATAAACCAGCTTGAAAATGGCTGAAACCGGTTTGAGATAAACCTGGTTGAATGTAGCATCAGACTTAACTGATCTGAGTTGAACCAGTTTATGCAATGTCTGTCCCAGACCCCTTGCTGGTTTAAGTTAAATCGAACACCCTCAGCCTCCTGGCATGCTCTCCGGGCTGGGCAGGGTTCTCCGCTCTACAGCAAGGCTGGCTCTTCCCCTCTGCTTCCTGGCTGCAGTTCCAGAGACTGCGGACTGCTTCCCCCCTCCCCTCACCACTCCCTGCTAAGTTGGAATTCCCTTCTCCCCTCTACCTTGCAGAGAGGTATCTGTGTATTAGCTAGCAGACCACATGGTGGCTACAGTCCATACTGAATCAACAGGCAGAATCAACAGGTAGCTGGCAATGTCCCTCTGTTGTTTTCTTAATGGGATGATAAACACTAAGGGGTGATAAACACTGTTATCAATTCCCTACTAGGCTAATCAGAGAGTCGTGCCAGAGGGCCTGGCCATGCCCCCCCAGTTCTGCGCGAAGATTGAACCTGCAAAGATTGAATCAATTTAGGCTCAGGCTTTTTGAATGCTTGCCCCTAGCCTTTGTGTTCCTGCACCAAACCCCATGCATGCCCATAAAAGGCAGCTTTGAATCAGCTTTAGCTTAAAGCCACGCTGAAGAGCCTGATCTTTACAAATGCTGCAGAGCTGGGTTAAAGTAATGGGCTGCTTCTTCCGGTAAAGCTTGTTTTTTGTGGTGTTGTTTTTTTTTAACATCTGCAAGCAGCTGTGGCTTCTGGGTGCTGAGCACCTGCTAATTTTTTGCAGTTGGTGCCTATTGCTGCAAGCCATGACAGGTACTGCCCAAGGCTGGGAGCCAGAGAGTGGGGAGGGGCTTAGCAGCACTTGGAGGTAGTATGACAACCCAGAGGGGGCTTTAAGAATTTAAATTTAAGGCAGTAGCTTGAATTTTGTTCTAGTTTTATTCTGGAGAACCTGCAATGGCTGCAGGGGTGAAAAGGAGGCCACAGGGGTGCCTGAGGGGCATGCTTGGTTTTGAGTCCTGCCAGGGGCAGGGGTGCAAGGCACACAGGCAGGCTGAGGCCAACAAAGCCAGGTCCTGAGCCCAAAGTAGGGGCAACAGAGGTGGGCCATGACTGAGAGGGCCAGAGCCCAGAGGGGATGACAGAGGTGGCCAGGGGCCAATGAGAGACTGAGACTGGAAGGCCAAGCCAGAGCCAGTGGACCTAGGCTACCAGTCAAGAGCCAGGGTAACCTGTAAGCTATGGCTAAGAAGGCCAAAGTCTATATAGGAAGGCATACAGTGACAGAGTGACATCTGCAAGGCATGGGCATGATTAAGAGCCCTAAAGCTTAAATTAGGGCCAGCTGGACTATGGGTGGTGACCACTGGCTTACAGTGCCAGCTAAGCACCAGCAGGTCTGCCGGGGTGGAGAGAGAGGCCTGTGGAAAATGGAGTTAGTGAGCCAAGGACCAAGAGACCCTGAGGGGTTGGTTAGATTAGTAGAGGACAGTGAGAACACTCCAGGGTTCAGGTGCAGCCCACTCAACCAGTAACAAAGGAACATAAAATTCTGACAGGAGAGATAAATGGGGGGGTTGGGGGGGACTTTATATAGAGGACTGGGAGTGGGAGCAGGATTAGGGAAGCCCTAGGGAGTGCCATGGGCCTGTCTTGCTACACTAAGAAATAGGTTGGCCATTTTGCTGTCAGTGGGAACAGTTTGGGCCAGCATAAAATGGTTCATCTTACTTAATGTGTCCACCATGACCATGATTGTGGAACAGTTGTCAGAATACAGGAGGTCTACAAAAAAATCCACTTAGAGTGTTGACCCAGGTAGTGTGGGAGTGGGTAACACCTGGAGAAGACCACTCAGCCTGGTTTGAGTTTTCTTGGTTTGGGCATGCACAGTGCATGATTAGATGCATTGTTTGACATCATGGCCCATTTGGGACCACCAGTACTGCTGAGAGACTAAGAGCTAGGTCTTGGTATGTCCAAAGTGTCTTGCAGGAGGTAAGTCATGACCATAATATTCTTAATATTATGGGACCATCTGAGGCATACAGATCCTATTGATTAAAAAACAAAACAAAACAAAAAAAAACCCCAAGCCATGGAAAATTTGTGTGGGAAGGCCCCACCAACTGGTGCAGTTCCTTAGCAAGAGGGTCATCTATGAGGGCTGTTTGGATGACTGAGAGAAGGCTTTAAGTAGTTCCCCAAATGAAGTTCTTAGACTGGAGAATGGTAGAAGGTCATAATGGGTCTAGAGCCAAGGGTTCATCCTTATGGGATAGGGTCATCTGTCTTCTGGTTCTTGGCCTGTGGGTGATACGTGATTATTCTCTAAAGAAATTAAAACAGAAAAAGAAGTGCGACCAGCAGACCTGTTGTGAATTCAGTTTCCAGCTTGTTTGGAGATATTGCAAGTTCTTATGGTCCATTATTACCTGGACAGGGTAGTGAATCCATTCCACAATAAGCTGCCACACCTTGAAGGCTGCCTTGATTGCAAGGAGTTCTCTGTCCCAAATATCCTAATCCCTTTTGGAGGGAGTCTGGGCCTGGGAATACAAGGCACATGGGTGCCACTTGTTTGGGGTGTCTAAGGCCTGAGAAACAATAGCCCCTATGGCACAGCTCAGAGTCAGCTTCGACTATAAACAGTTTCATGGGGTCCACGTGCACCAAAATGGGTGCGGAGGTGAAAGCCCTTTTCAGTGTCTCATAGGACATTTGGGCTGCTGGAGACTATTTGAACAGTATCCCTTTCTTAAGAAGGGCAGTTAGTGGTGCTACTAAGTGTGAGAATCCTTTTTCAAAAAACTATAAAAGTTAGCAAAGCCCATGAATTGTTGGTCCCCTTTAATGTTGTGTGGTGTGGCTCAGTCAGTGTTGGTAGTTACTTTAAGGGGGTTTATTGTTAGGCCCTTGGTGGAAATTATAACCCAAGAATTCAATTGAGATCCGATCAAACTCACATTCTTTAGCTTAACATATAGGTGGTTCTCTCAGAGCTGAAGCAGGACTTGATGCACAAGTTCTGAATGCTGGGTGGGATCGTCAAACTAAAATATTATCTGGATAAGATATAATAAATCAGTCCAACATATCTCCAAATACATCCTTAACAAAATGTTGGTATGTAGCAAGAGCACTGCAGAGCCTGGCATAACCAGGTATTCAAAATGCTGATAGTGGGCGCGTCCACACATGCAAGCATGTGCACTTGCACCAGCTCAAATAGAAGCGGTACAAATTTGAGCCAAGGCTTTTTGCCTCAGTGCATGTGCTTGGACATGCACTTTGTTGTGGAGCAAATTGTGCCAGTTGGGGCAAAATAACTCTGCCTGGCCCCTCCTGGATCTGCAGCCAGGGGGAGTTAGAGACCGAGGCCAGCACCTGTGCTGTCCCCAGCAGTATAAAAAGCCACCCTGTTCTGCCCCCATCAGTACAAATGCTGCCCTGATAAGTAGCTCAGGGCTACTTGCTCTCAGGAGCTTCTGGGGCCCAGCCAACTGGTACCCGGGGACACTACCCCTTGTGCCAGCTGGACTGCTGCAGCAGCCCTGAGAGTTCCCTGCACCCTCTACCCACTCCAGCAGTCTGGCAGTGGGGGCTGCTGCCTGGCTGTGACCTGCTGTGCACCTGCCAGACCAGGATGGGGACTGCACAGCCAGTAGAGGCATCTGCCCCTCTGGGCAAGCTGCCAGCAGGCTGTGGCTGCAGAGTTGGCCTCTGTGCAGCACTACTGCCAAGCATGCCGCTTGCCAAGCCATTTGGGCAGCTATCACCCAGAAGATGTTTTGGGTGTGGTGGCCTGCTTTGAACTATCAAAGCATGTCTTCCTGGCCCCATTTGGCCAGAAGGTGAGCCACAGCCAGGTGGGTCCAAGATGCCAGCTCTGAGCAGGCAGGGTCCTGCCACTGGCCTCCCTAGCAGGAATTCTGGTGTTCCCTATTGGAAAACTAAAAAATCCCAAAGTCACTCTGTAAAATATCCCAAAACAAGGTTCTCTCTATGCTGCACGTGTGCGTGCACAGCCACACACACTTTAAAACCATGCTGCGCATGAGCTCATTAATGCCATACACCCTCCCAGTGAGGAGCTGGGCTGCGGCTGAGTGTGGCAGAGGTACTGACACCGGCATGGGAGACTTACCAAGGTAAGCTCAGGCATGCTGCTAGAGACGAGGTGGGGACGGGAGTGGGGGCTGGCACTGGGGAACTGCTCCGCTTCCCATCCCTGGCACCATGTGCCTCCTCACTCCCAGAGGCACGGCGAGGCAGGGATGGGGGCTGGCGTGGGCTGTGCCAGTGCCAGAAAATTGGTCCGCTTCTGGCGGTAAGGCAAGGTGGGGCCTGGGGCTGGGACCGGGACTGGGAAACTGCTCTGCTCCTGGTGGTGGTACGGGGGCTGGGGCTGGGACCAGGACCAGGAAACTGTTCCACTCCTGGCAGTGAGGCGAGGCAGGGGCTGGGGCCAGGAAACTGCTGCACTCCTGGTGGTGAGGCAAGGTGGGGCCTGGGGCCTGGACCAGGAAACTGCTCTGCTCCTGGCAGTGATGCGGGGGCTGGAGCTCGGACTGGGAAAACTGCTCCCCAACCCCAATGCTCTGCACTGAGAGACCTTCACTAAAGTAATTATTCTTTTGCATGTAACATAAGTGGGTTTTTTAATTAAATTGGAATTTCCAAACTGCAAACTAAATAACAAAGCAATGTGCTGGGAACTGTAGAGGGAAAATTAAATTTTTTCTGAAGTATTTATTTTTTGAATATTTGTAATCATGAAAGGATTATAATTCTAGTAATGGCAAAACACAAACTAATATGATATTTAAAGAATTGGGTGGGTAGGTTGGTCTGCACTCCCAGGGGCTGCGGCTGGTGTTAGCTGCTTTTTCTATCATTCTAGGAAGGCCAATATCTTTCCTGCAGCACGGATCATCTTAACATTCATTTCACAATGTCCAAGTGTACGTGTGTAGAGGGTGAATGAAGTGGACCAGCTAAGAAGAAGAGCTGCTCAAGATTCAAAGAAGACTGGTTGAAGGAGATGTTTGAAACTGGCCTACCACATGGATCTGGTCAGCAGTGCATAAATCTTGGAGATATTTTCCAGTATCGTGAAAGCGGGGATGTCCTGTGAACCATCTGTGTGCGTGCAGGCGCCAATAGTGAATGGACAATTGGAAAAAAATGGGGTGACTGGAAATTAGACTATTTGAAACACCGTTTGACACAGACTAGATTCACACAGATTCTGTGATAAAACTACACAACCAAAGCAGAAGAATCCTGAAAAGTTTATTTCCTGAAACACGTGAGACACAGGAAAATAGGCTAGAGCTGTCTGAAAGGAAAGGGTTAAAATGCTGACAAAGTCAAAATCTTAATTGATAATGTTCTTCTCACAGTGAAATTAAACTTATCGATGCTATCAGTGCAGGAAATTCACAGTCACGTTGGCAAATATGTTAAAATTCCAGAAAACTGGAGAGGTAAGAATTATGCATTTTAATTTATTGATTGCATAAATGTTATAATTCATCAGACATACTGAATGAAATACCTACATAGTTTGTAAAAAAAAAAAAAATCTAAGTTTGAAGAACTATCTAAAGTTGCTGAGTGTGAAACAGTTTCATTTAGGCCACTGAATGAGGTGAGATGGCTCTCTAGACATTTTGATGTTAGGGCCCTGATGAAGAATTATACTGTGTTGATGGACTACTGCACACAACAAGTGGCTGAAGACAACGACCCAATTCACAAATACTGCTTGGACAAACTGCAGAAACCAGAGTATCATGTTGCACTGGCCATACTAAATGATGTCTTAGGTGAACTGGCTGAGCTGTGCAGAATGCTTCAACGAAGTTCACTAACAACAGTAGAAGCATTTCAATTTGCCGAAGCTAAAATTGCCAGACTTCGTTTGCAGTATCTTGGTGAGACTGTACATTTTTCTGAAGACGTTCAAACCTTGCTGTCATCATTTGAATCACCTGTTGACACTACATCAGTTATTCAATTTATTGAGCATACACGTGACCACATGGGCAACAGATTTCCAAAAGGCGAGTTGAAAGAATGGTCAATTTTTGATAAGGATTCTTTTTCCTCTTCATCAAACAGAAATGATTTCTCTTTTGGGCATGATGAGCTGAAAACATTGGCAACAAGATATAGCACTTTGCTAAACAAATCTGCAGAAACTTTTAAGAAGGACCTATGCAAACAATATGTGGACTTTAAATTAACTGTTAGTGAAAAGATGAAAACTGGGGGAATAAAGACCTTTGAAGACATGGTCACCTACATACTATAACAGGAACAATTTAGTAAACTGTCATTACTTGATGACACTTGTGCCACTTTCCAGGCATCTAGTGCAGATTGTGAGAGAGGGTTTAGCCTCAGGAACACAATAAAAACAAAGTCTAGAAATCGTTTAGAAGTTGATAACCTGGACAAACTGATGCGAATTAAACTTCATTTAGCATCAGGAAAGACTGTTAACCTGGACAAAGTATATTCTGTTTGGAAAACAGAAAACGGTAGATGGGAGTCACTTTGGTAAATAAAGGTTATAGTATCATCTTTTGTTGTTATACTGTGGGTGTGCACTGAAAGGGAGAGGCGGGACCAATTTGGGAACAGACCGAAGCAGCACGCTCACAGACCGAAGCGGCGTGCTCACGGACCGCTACATCTTAGAGGAAACATCACCCCAAAATCCATGTTCCTCCACAATCAAAACAAAAGACCACTATAAAGAGAGAGAGAGAGAGTGAGACAGAGATGGCAATCAGTTGGGCAATGTTTTATTGATGTATCTACAGTTTTAAATCAAGGTGGAAGCCTACCAGTGTCTCTATCAGAATAATACAGTGAACTCTAAATACATGTTTCATGAATTCATGAATACATGAATATATATTTTGCTGCCCCCCAACAGGGGCTACAGCCCCCACACAAGGGTTACAGCCCCTCAACATGGGCCAAATGGCCCTCGCAGGGGCTACCGCCCCCCCCCCGCAAGGCCCACATGCCCCACCCCAGCCCCACGATTGCTACCCTACCTGGCCCCATCCCTGCCAACTGATGCAGCCCCCCCACCAGTGACTGCCCCACCTGGCCCCATGCTGGACTTGCACCCCCAGGTCCTCATGGCTGCCCCTGCAACTCCAGACGCCATCACTTAAAATAAATACATAAATAAAAACCCCAAATAAAAAGCCTCTACTTACTCTAGAAGCAGGGGCTGGGGGGGGGGGGCTCTGGGGCCTCCTGTCAGAGCCCCCCCAGGCAGCAGGGGGCAGGAGGGCCTGGGCTGGGGCTGCTGGGGTTGTCCCACTGTGCAGGCAGGGCCCCAGTGATACAGATGGCAGTTGGACTGCCAGTAAGTGCCAGGGTTGGGTTTTTTTTTCCTATGGGGATGCTGGGGTGGGGGGGCAGGGATCAGGGGCCTCAGTGGGGCTGCGGGGGCTGGGGCCAGGCAGGGAAGGGAAGGGAAGGGATCAGGGTCTCGGGGTGGGGGGGGGAGGAGGGGGGATGGAGCCAAGCAGGGCTGGGAGGGCTGAAGGAGTGGGCAGAGACAGCGGGGCCCCCCCATAGTCCCCTCCCCCTTTCTCCAGCCCCCCTGACCCCTTACTTACCGGCACTGGAGCCCTTGTGCTGCAGCACACTGCCTGGCAGTCCGTGTGCTTCAGCACCAGGGTGAAGCACCAAATACAGAGACGCTCTGGCAGCCAGAGCATCTCTGTAGAGGACCCAGTTTCTGGTTGCCTCAGAGCACCGTGCCCTGTTCTGCTTTTTTAAAAACTGTTTTTTTTTTAGACCCCAGGGGTCTAATTTTCTCCCCACGCTGCAAGCTTGCAGTGCAGTGAACATTTTTTTGTTCCTGCACGTGCCTCTTGCCCCATCTCAAAGAGGTTTGAGACAGGGCACGAGGCACGTGCATGCTCATCTGGACATGCTCAGTGGGACCAAAATGCAGTCTTCCATTCTTTCCCCTTCCATACATGAACTAGGCTGTAGGCCCTTTGCAGATCCAACTTTGAAAAAAAAAACTAGACTGATGGAACCTCTCAAATAATTAATTTGTTAACACCAGCAGGTAACGATTATGAACCATTATCCTGTTTAGAGGCCTATAGTCAACACAGGTGTGAAGAGAGCCATCTTTCTTGGCCATGAAAGAATATGGGGCCCCAGCTTGATGAAGGCTTGATGAGCCCCTTAATATATTTCTCTAATATATTCCTTAAGCACCTTGAGCTCTGGCTTGGAGATGGAATAAATGCACCCAAAAGGAATTTGTCCCCCTGACACAAGATTGATGAGGCAGTCATAGGGTTGTGTTGGGTAGTTTGATCTACTCCTTTATCATATACATCAGCCAAATACCAGTATTTGGCAGGGTGAAATGGGTCAGGGCATAGGCGCTGATTTTGGTTTTTGCCAGTGGGTGCCTTTTTTTTTGCTGGGAAAAGGGGAGGGGGAAACGGGTTGATATTTTCTGCTTATTTATAAACTTCTGTCAGATCCTATGTTTTGTTTATCACTGCTATCTTAACATTTCAATAATTATTTAAAACAGCAGTTATAAACTGCAGTATAATGATATTATAATTGATTAAATTACAATAATTGCATTCACTCACAAGCACCTCTGGCCTAGCTCACATCCACTACCTCCACGTGAATCGTGGTGTACTGGTATGGCAGTGCACTGGTTTAATTCCGCCTTCCTGCACGTCCACATAATGTGCTTCTGCCACCTACTGGTACCAGGTTGTAAAAGCTCAGTTTCAGGGCAAAGTTTTTAATATAACAGAGATCTACCATGTATCACATAAAACCACAAAAGCCATGGCTAGTGGGTGCTGAGCACCTGCTAAATTTTTTTGTTGGATGCTTGAGCTTCGGAGCATATATACTTTCCGGAGCATATATACTTTTTGCTAAGCCTGGCTGCAAATCATCTATGGTTGGTGCAAGCAACCTAATATCTTTGGTCCTGCTTTCGGCCTGGGTATTGACCAGAGAAATCTCTAAAGAAGAACATGAGCAGCAAGGCGTGTTAATTTTGGCCATGGTCATAGCCCAGATAAAATGTTCAAGGTCATCAAGGACAGGGTTTGCTGGTTCCAAAAGAGGGGGAGCCCAACTCAGTGCTTGGTGTGGTTTCCCAGGTCACCCCACTCTCGTTACACCACTGAAACAGTTGATGGACATAGAAGCTACTATTACCACTTGCAAAATGAATGGCTTGTCTCTATGGTACTGCATAATACTTTCTATGGCCAAATGTGTCAAGATTTTAAATGCGTCTTCAGTGAAGCTTTAGAAAGACTAGCTGCCACAGGAAGGCCATGGTATTTTTGAGACACGTTTCTTCATTGTTCTGCCACCTACTTATTTATAGGATGCTTATGCATGGTGAGTTCTACATACATGTTAGTAAGGGATTCTAGCGGTATAAAGGAAGTGATGTCAGCAATAAATCTATAGAAATCATGTATGTCTCTGAACCCAAAGTACCAGCAGCTAGTGGGATCATTTAGTTCAAGTTGATTGCAGTTAGTGTTCTAGTTAGGGTGGTATTACAGAGAGGCCATGGCCAAATTTGCAGGGAGCCAAGCTTGCTACTTGCCAGTGCAGGGGGAGCCTGGAAGCGCATTATGGCATGGCAAGAAGTGCAACTGTTGGGATCCTGCTTCAGACCCCATCACACCTTTACATTAATGTATGCCAGAGGCCCTGGAGTGCAATGTGCATGGCTGGCATATTATGTTATGACATTACAACAAAGTCAAATATCTCTGTCCCCCAGACTTTTCTAAAACATGCAGGGGACTTGGGGTATTTTTGTATATCATCTCTAGAGAATGTCTGCTTACCCACTCTCCACAAAATTAAAATGTCAATATAACTGGTGCTTTGAAAGAGAATAGGGTTTACCTGTTGTCTTTCTGTTATCAGAAGCCCTGAAACACATGAGAAGCTTCAGCTGAATTTGCTAGATGCCTCTGAGTGGGTATTAGTCGGTGTTTGCAATGGGTTTAAAGCAATAGCAATGGGGAAAATCAGCAAAAAGAATTGCTGCCCAGATGCTTCTCCCTTGCTTTAATCCCAGTGGCCCTCAGTAATGGAAAGCATAGCTCTGACCTACCTGTCTTCAACAGGCTCTAATTACAAGTCCTATCCCATTTTTTTCATAAAAAGACAGATATGAACATATGAAAATTTAAGGGGGTAAAACATAGAGTTGAATAAAAATGCCACTTTTTTCCCCAAATCCCAGTTCTTGTAATGAGTTTATTCACTGGTTGAAAATAAGAGTAGTAGAAATGTAAATGAACTATTTATTTCTATTTTGTTTTGTTATGAAATATTATGAGCTTTGTAGACAGGCAAGTGGTATCCCAAGATCCATCTGTCTGTCATACAACCGCACTCTCTCTCCAGATCAGTAAGCCTGTTCGACTAAGAACAAAAATTAGTGGTACCCTTACTGGAATGAAGGGTGCTTTTGATTTTGTACCTTAAATTTGTCTCATGAATTGCAGTCTCAAGAGCTTTGCCCATACACTCCAGCATCTGTTTCCTGTCATATGAAACAGGGTTCCTAAAACAAATCCAGCCTGAAATATCATTTAAAATCCTCACAGGACCCATGATAAAAGACCTGATGTAGTATTCTTTGCATTTCAAAGCTTGTCTGACTTTATCCCAACTACATAGTAGGTCCAATAAGAGATATCACCCTATGAAAATCTTGCCTCTTGCATAATTTCTGGACCATCATCACTCTTCCACTACCAAACTTATAGGAGCTGATTCTGCTCTTGCTTGCACTAACATAAATTGTATTGAACTTGACTGAAAGCAATGAAGTAGCCTCTGTAAGTGGGGAACAACTGCAAGCTCTACAATGTTCCTTGCCATGATTTGAGCATCCTAAAGCCCTGTTAAAGTGTTAGCCTTTAAGGACTCAGCCCTACTAATCCGTTTGGAAGTGATCAGTCTTCACTCCTGGACTTACCCTTGTTGACATCAGTGTCACCAAACCTTGGTACACCTCATGGACCTGATGCATAGTTACACTAAGCACCTCCTCACAGCGGTGTTAAATTGTTCTTTGCCCATTTGCAGTGAAGTTGCATTTAAAGTGTGGTATTGTGGTGCTTGTGATCCTTGAAAGAAGCACTCACAAGACAGTCCTGTGAGGTCAAGTAGGAAATCTCTTTTGATCTCAAAAGAAATCAGCACCTCTCACCCTAAGTATCTTTTCCAATGCAGTTTCCCTGAAAAAAAGTCTCCTGAAGCATCCAGTTAAACGCAGTAAAAATGTCAAATAATGATTATGTTGCTATTTTATCAGAAGTTTCTTTAAAGGAAGAGTTTCAGCACCTCTTTGCCTTGTGTTCACAGTAGTATGGTAGTAACACTAAGATTCTTGTAAGACTCAGTATTCTTAAACTACATCACATGTATTCAGTGGTCCTGTCACCACGACTTTCTGTTTACACAGTTGTGATACAAGAAGTGAGAGGGTGCTTTCCAATAAAATGCAGCAGATGCCTTTTTCAGAGGGGTAAACATCACATATGTGAATTGCTTTTTGGAGTGGAAAAACACCAGAAGAAAGTAATGAGGCTTGTGCAGATTCCTCCCCGCATGCAGGCTGTAGCTTAGTCACTGTGAAGCTGGGAAATGTTTACAACTGTGTATGAGGCTTATTTTATGACTTAGTGTTGATTTAGAAATACCAGAGTGATCTCTGACTAATAAAAATGAATGGGAATGGTCTAAAGCACACGCTGGGGGCACAAATGCTCACCTCCCAGATGCTGCTGCTTTAAGTTTCCAAGGAGAGGATTTGGTGTAGTGTTCCAAGTGCCCTAATGCAAAGATGAGAGGAATTGGACATTTCAGCTTGAGTGTGCTGTTTTGCCTGCCAGCTACTGACCAAACAGACATAGAGTGGATTTGCCTAATTGAGGAATATTCCTTCCAGGATTTGGTGCATGAACACGCTGTGCATATTACTATGGACAAGACAGGGACCAAATCATTATGCTCAGCAGGCAACAGGGCTCCCAGTGGGACCAAGAGAGAGCTTTCTTCTGTCTTATCAGAACTGACACTTTCCTGCTCTTCTGAGAAGGAAAAAGAAACAGCAATCTTGTCCAGATTTTCTTACTGCTTGGTAATCCATGACTAGAATGTGTACCCATATATATGACTGTTTTCAGAAATATATGTAAATAACTAGAATATATATTATATAAGTATTTTATCTAGGTAATTATATATGTTATATGAATTCCACATGCACACTTGTAACAAGCTGGCCTGCCCCCTTAAGAGGAGGCAGCTAGCCTGGCTGAGGGGCTGCAGCTGTGTAAAGGCTAATGAAGGAATAGGTCCTGGGAATCAAAAACTGAAGCAAGAAGAACCAGAAGGAGGTGCAAAGGACAAGCACCAGAGATTTCTGGGCTATGAAGAGGGCAAGCCTGGGGTAAGACAACTAATGCAACAGCAAATCCCTCCCAGTGGACTTAGCCCAGGACTAAGGCTTTTTGCTTGCTTGCTTTATTTTGTTAAAAGACAGGGGTGCACTGAAAAATGCTCCAAGCACCAAAAGCCAGTGGGTTTAAAAAACTGCATATTACTGAGTCTTGCTGAGAGATGCTTGGGAAAGAAGTGGTACAATCACCTACTCTGGATATCTTCAAAAACCGCCTGGACTCTCACCTTGCTGGGGTCATTTGACCCCAGCCATCTTTCCTCAAGAGGTCTCTTCCAGGCCCTAACATCTATGGAGGGGCAAAGACCCTGAAAAGGCCCTGAGGTGGCAACCTGGTGCAATACTTTACACTCTGGTACGATGATGCTCAACCAGGATGTTACGGCATCTTCCGAAGAGCATCTTGTGTCTGTCAAGGGATGTCTCAAATCTATTGAGGCATGTCTCAAGTCCAAGAAAGTTAACTTCATAGATTTCATAGACAATAGGGCTGGAAGGGACCTCAGAAGATCATCAAGTCCAGGCCCCCTGCCCCAGGGGCAGGAAGTCAGCTGGGGTCATAGAATCCCAGCAAGACAAACATCCAAATGTCTCTTGAAGGCATTCAAGGTAGATGCTTGAACTACCTCTGATGGCAATCTATTCCAAACCTTGGGGACTCGGACAGTAAAGAAGTTCTTCCTTATGTCCAGCCTGAAACGGTCACGTAGAAGTTTGTGACCATTCGATCTTGTCATCCCTTGGGGTGCTCTGGTGAACAGACGTTCCTCCAGATCCTGGTGAGCACCCCTGATAAACTTATAGGCGGCCACCAGATCACGCCTGAGCCTGTGATTTTCCAGGCTGAAAAGTCCCATGGCTCTCAGCCTCTCATTATAAGATCTGTTTTCCTGACCTCTTATCATGCACGTGGCTCTCCTCTGAACTCTCTCAAGCTTTTCCACATCCTTTTTGAACTGTGGAGCCCAAAACTGGATGCAGTACTCCAGTTGCAGCCTCACCAAGGCCAAGTACAATGGGAGAATGACGTCCTGGGATTTGCTCGAGAAGCATCTATGGATGCAAGCTATTAAGCGGTTAAGAACTGTTGCTCCAGTATTTGGCTACTGATCAATAGTGCAAGCAGGGTATACATGCACACTAGGGCTGTGTGAAACAGCTGTGTTTTGATTTGTTTCTGGATTCAGCCATTTCGGAGGACAGTGATTCATTTTTGTGTTTTGGATCACTGTCTTGTTTCATTTCAGCCGAATCTGTTTCGAACAGGCTGTTTCAAACAGCTTAATCTCCTCCGAATCTGTTTCAAAGAGGCTGCAATCTTTGCACAGCCCTACCCAGCCGGGTGGGGCTTGGGGCCGGGGGCTTAGGGCCCCAGCAGGGAGCAGGACAGGGCCATGGGTGTCTTGTCCGGAGAAGGGGGAGGGCCACTGCCCTCCATCCAGGCAAGGAAATCCCCGTGCGGATTTCTGATCCCTGTCATGCCAGGTCATAGGGCAGTGAAGCAGCACAGAGCGGCGAGCAAGCCTGCTGATCTCTGCCTGTGTGACCTGGCTCCACAGGCAGCAGATATCCATGCTGGGGTTTCCTTGCCACCACTGTCTGCTCCATGCAGCCTCGGATTTCACGCCCTGCAGAGCCAGGTCACGGAGCAGTGACCAGCGCTGCCTTGCCATGCGACCTGGCTCCACAGGGAGCAGAGATCCATGCTGGAGTCTTCTTGCCACCACTGCCCGCCCCATGCAGTTGCAGATCTCTGCTCCCTGTGTGGCCAGGTCACATGGCAGGGACCAGCACTGCCCCGCTGCATGACCTGGCTGCACAGGGAGCAGAGATCCATGTCAGGGGTCTCCTCACCACTGCTGCCCACCTCATGCAGCCCCAGATCTCTGCTCCTTGTGGGACCAGGTCATGTGGCAGGGACCAGCATTGCCCTGCAGGAAGCATAGATCCTCTCCGTGATCTCCTCGCCACTGCTACCTGCCCCATGTAGCCCTGCATTCCCGAGGTAGTACGGGGTGGTCAGCAGTGGCAAGGAGGCCCCTGGCATGGATCTCTGCTCTCTGCAGAGCCAAGTCATGTAGCAGGGCAGCAGCTTATAGCTGTCTCCCTGCAAGCCTGGCTCTGAAACTCCGAAATTTTCTGAAACATTTCTGATGTCTCATTTCGTTTCGGAGATGTTTCTGAGCCTTCCATTTTGATTCAGATTCAGTGTTTTGGGTGCTGAGGCAGCCTGAAACACCTCCAAAATAAAATGGCTGCCAAAATGTCACACAACCTTAAGCATATGCACATGCATATATGCATATTAAGCATATGCACATGCACACACACACATATCCCTAAACAAAATGAAGGCACCTGTGTCTCACTTTGCATGTCCTCTCTGTTGTTTTGATCCAGTTTTCTCTTGGTTTCTAATTTTTGACAGAGGGATTCCTTCTACTGTTCCTTATTTTGGGGCCTTTAGCTGCTCAATGCTAGAACAGATGTTGTGGCATCATTCTTAACTTGTGGCTCAGATATTTCCATCCTCATTCAGGGATACCTTAGAAAAAAAGTGGTTATTGAACTGTGGTGAATCTTGACATCTATGATAAATCTATTTAATTTAATACTTATTATTTTTCTAAATACTCCAAATCATTTAGATATCTTGTCTATTTTTGGTGGATTTCCATATTTCGCACCTGTTTGTTAAGAAGGAAATTACATTGGAAGATTCATAGCTTGTTCTTAAAATGGTAGATTTACAATGACTACAGCTTGTTTAAGCTGGAAAATGCAACCGCTGTTTACCCAGGGTTTGATAGTTTTCTTTTCTCTTACACCTTACTATAACATGCAAAGGATGCAAATTGACCCACTTCTCATGGTCCCTTATCCTCTAAAGTAAGTTTGCTGCAAGTTGCTATGGAGAGACTGTTTGTTTTAAAGAATTAGTGTGCCATATGATAATCAATATAAAAAATATTCTCACTTTAAAAATGATCCTTTGAACGGTGACTTTTGACGACAATAGCCTTAGTTTCTAGGCCTGTGCAAAGCAGCAAGTATTTGATTCGGCTTCAGATTTGGCTGATTTGGAGGGGTAGTGATTCGGTTTGGTGATTCGAATCACTGTCCCAATTCAATTCGGCCGATTAGGATTCGGACAGTTGGCTGCCAAATCAGGCTGAATCTTCTCTGAATTGAGCAGGCGGCAGCGGCAGTGTCTGTGGGGAGGCGTGATGGTGGGCCCCACCTCCCACCCACTCCCCCAGCTCCCACATGGCTGCCCTGCCCAGCCCCAGCACTTTATTTAAAAAAAAAAAAAGCCCTGCACTCACTGGTTGCAGCAGTGGTGATCAGGGCCTCGGGGGCTTGTGGCAGAGCCCCCTCCATTCAGTGTGGGGCAGCAGGGGTCAGCCCCTCCTGCCTGGCACCTGCACAACAGTTGTTGCATCACAAAGGTGCAGTGCGGCTTAGGAGGGTGCCGCGGGGCTCTGTGAGCTATCTGGGAGCTGGGGTCACTTGGGCTGAGCACTGTTGAGCTCCAGGTGACTGCCAGAGCTGTCCCAGCTCCAGGACAGTGCACGGTACTCCGCTGAGCTGCGCTGCACCCACATGATAAGACAGCTGCTATGTGGGTGCCAGGTGGGCAAGGCAATCCCTGCTGCCCCATGCTGTGCAGGGGGCTATGCCATGAGCCCCCAGAGGCCCTGATCATTGCTGCTGCATCCAGTGAGTGTGGGGCTTTTGGGGGGGGGGCGGGACAGCGATGGGGGAGGGGGTGGGAGCTCAGGCTGGGGGAGCTGGCAGGTACTGGCATGGAGCCTTGATCCAGCTCCTTGCAGCGGCAAGCAGGGACCGCCCGAATATCCGAATTGATTTGGAGGCTTCCAATTCAATTCAGACCTTTTAATGGATCTCCTGATTCGATTCGATTCAGATTCAGAGATTTGCCCCCCTAATTGGGCTGAATTTCCTCCAAATTGAATCGGCTACCAAAGCTTTGCACAGCCCTATTAAGTTTCTGCTTGTCTCAAAATAAACCAAAAAAAAAAAGGGGGGGTTATGTATTTGGAAATATATTGGTTTACATACTGTAACTTGAGCTTGTCAGCTTTGCTTGCAGTGGTTGAATTTCTTTCCATTGTAATTATTAAAGCATTTGTAAAGAGAATGTAGATGGTAAAATGAGGTTCTTGAATGTCACACTGTGTATAGGTTTATATTAAAAATGTAATGTTTTAGGTAACATAATAAACAGCTTAAACAGAGGTATGGCCTGATTCTTTTGAGTGCATATTGTAAGAGCAGATTGTGTAGTGGGACACTTAAGCACTCATTATCTTTTCTAATTTTTTAAAAACCAATGGAATATATGACTTTAGCAAAGAAAATAAAACAGGCCTTTCTCTCTAGCCCTTGTAGTATTAAGCAGGCCTGTCCTGTGCAGTTCCTATAGTTAGAAGTACGCACCCAAGGATTATTGTAACTCTTATGACTACACTGACAAATGAATTTTCATGATAAATTTTAAACTCTGCACGTTTAAGGCAACAGGATTTTGCATATGAAGTATATATTTATGCATGTAAGTATTGTGAAGGGTAGCATGGCACCAAGAGAAGAATTGAATATAAAAAGCTTTTCTTTTATTTTTTAGTATTAGAAATTAAGCATTTCAAATATATTAAACCTAAGACACCAAGACAAAAGCTGTTTTTTATTTTTTTCCAAGCCCTCAACCCCAATGTGTACCTAAGGCTGGGAGAGCCAATCTGTTAATTGGTGCTCCAAACTGGGCACATGGGGCAGCCAACTTGCTATTTGCTGGTGCAGGGGGAGAGTTTGGGATCTTGATTCCAGGCACCCCCTGCCCTGGCAATAGGGCATGATTAAGATCTGCTCCCCAGTGCCTCCTGCCATGCACATGTAGCATGGCAGGAGGTATGACTGTTGGGATTGTGCATCAGATCCCATCATGCCTTTAACTGAATGTCTGCCAGTGGCCTGGAAGAGAGAGAAAAAATTGATTCAAATGGAATTGAGCCAGCAGATAATTTGATCAATTATGTTTTCTCCATATAACTGTTGAAACTTCAAGTGATTGTAGATGGTATAGATTTATAGCGGACTTTCAGATTAACCAGAGTAATACAATGTGCATTTATGGATTACTATAAATAGTCTAGAATAGCAAGTTCTTGTGAACATTGGCACTGTTGTTTGGAATTATTGTGTAAACCTTTAACGAGCTTTATGTAAAATATTTTTAATGCTGGCATTTCTTAATAGTGACATAATAGCATATGCTACAAACTGCAGTTTCTTATATAACCTTTGACAATTTAGAAGGTGAGAACTGTAGTACACACATTTAAAAAATGCTCTTAAGCTAGTAGCTGCTGAACTACTGACCTAATCGTTGTCTAAAGCCCAGATCCTGAGCCACTTTGGAACCTGTGGGTAAGATCTTTACTTGATTCAAACTATTGTTGATCCATTGACTTTAGTGAAGGAACTGCATCATTGAATTCAAGTTTCTAGCCTAGGCAGGCAAGGTTCTTTGGGTAGATGTGGTATCTTTTATTAGACCAACTGAGTAGTTGGAAAATAGTTCTTTGCAAGCATTTGGGTGCAATCACCATTCTTAAGGCATAGGGAGTCTCTGCTGTTCTGAGACTCCAAGGAATGAAAGAGGCTAAAGACAGGGCAGGGTGTGGCATCTTAAAGATTAAGTCATTCAGAAAGGCATAAGCTTTCCTAGACTATAGTCTGCTTCATAGTATCTCAAGAAACAGGATGTAACCTATGAAACCTTATGCCTTTCTGAACAAATTAGTGTGTAAGATGCCACCCTATCATGCTTTTTTCAGTGTAATTATAGCCAGAAAGAATAATTTTTATTATGCAAATTTGCAATTAGTTGATAGCCACTAGGTGACAATCATGCATTCTGTGCATGTTGCACCGGATGCAGTACCTAGAACAGGCTGACCATTTTATTCATAAAATTATTCACTAGTGTGACTAGGAGGAGAATCATTGTATTCACTTGTTTTCTGATGTAGTCATAAAGAAAGCTGGTTGAACTGTGAAATAAGGCTGCTGACAGATGTGAAAAATAAAAACCCTGGCAGCTTTACTGGAAGAGGAAGTGCTTCAGTTTGATTCAGCTCCCCAACATCTGTATAGATTGTGCATTTCAGTGGGGCTTTTTGGCACTACTATCTAATAACTGATTCAATCAGTTTTTAGATAAAAGTACCAAAAAGCCCCACTAAAGCAAGCAATCTATACAGACATTGGGCAAAATGGGTCAAACTGACATGATGCCTCTTTTGGGCATGCACTGCACTTGGTGTGGGGGCATGCTAAGCTGAAAGTTAAGAGTTTGTTGGGGATTTTTTTTTTTTTTTATGTCTGTAAGCAGCCTAAATGGCTTATTCCGTAACCTGTTTGGTAACTGAACATTTTTAAATAGATGATTCATGAAAATTATTCTACTAGCTTTTCTGATCCTGATGCAGCAACCAGATCTACATAGGGACCCCATAGTTGGGCTCTTCCTGGGTGTAACCATTTCTAGGGAAAGGGATGATCCTGCCTTGAGCTGAAAGTTGGACTAGATGATCTCCTGAGGTTCCTTTTAAGTCTACTTTTCTATGATTCTATGATCTGTGTGGATTTGACTGGAAGATGGGGACTTTGATAAGTCAGATGCCTATCCCTTTACATGGTGTGTCAGTCCAGATTCAGATAGAAGGCTGTACTTTGATTCCTGCATAGTTATCTTAGGAACCAGCTGTCATGTTTATTTTTTTACACTGTGTCCTGTACCATAGCAAGGAGGGGACAAGTGGGGCGACTGTCCTGGGTGCCAGTACTAAGGGGTGCCAACAGGTGCTGTCCAGCCGGGGTGGGGTGTGGGATGGAGCCACGAGTCACTCATTTGGGGGGGGTCGGCGGGGAGGGCAGCTTCCACTGCTGCGTGCACTCCCAGGCAAGCATGGGGGAGGCATGTGACCCCCCTGATCTGTGCATGTGGTGAGGGTGGGCTGCTACTGAGGGCTTGCCCTAGATGCCAGACTTCCTTGCTACGGTACTGGCTGTGTCCAATCTTGCATCATACCTCGTTCTTTAAGTCTTTGGAAAACATTCTGGTTGCAATATGTGTACTTTTTTTTTCCTCCCCAAAAATGTGTGTGCCTGTGTGTGTGTCTTTCTGACAATAAGAGACTGTGAGGAAGTTGCCCTTGCAGACTCCCCGAAGTACAAATCAAACTATAGATTCGGCAGTATATATCTTCTTGACTGCCTTATATCTGGGTAAACTGTCTCAAGCTAGTAGAGTTGTACAGGCATCAGAAAAGGTAGAGTTTGAAGAAAATGAAGTTGAACATGAGAACTGAGGGTATAATCCAGTCAGCAGTACCTTTATTGTTGATGGCAAATACAAAAGAAGAAAAACCCAGGCTGTCTTTAGAGTCTATGGAAAGTTTCTCTGACCTGTAAACTGGGCACATTTGATCTGGCATCACTGAACAACAGCAAACATAGATTTCCAGGGTGCTACTTTTACACAGTCACTTTAAAGAGTAGATGTTCACTTCAAAGTCTATCAGTCCTGCTGGTTCATTTATAGACTTTAAGAAACTGCAGCATGTGGCTGTAGATTTTCTATCATCAGTTGACTATAGAGCAGTGGAGTTTGTAATTCAGGTTAAGAAATACAAAGCTAAGAAATGAATTGTAAACCCTTGAATGCATGCTTCAAGGTCTAAATCTCATTTTAGCCATGTAAGTTCAAAACTGCAGTTTTCAACATCCTCCTCAGCTACTGCCCAGCCCTGGAGTGGACTACAGGCTAGGTACAGACAGTTAAAAAGCCCAAGGCTGAATCGATTCAGTCTTTGCAGGTTACTCTAAAATGCACAGATTAAAATGAAACAGAAGTGAACAGATTTTAACTTTGATTCAGGAAATACAGCCGTGTACCTGCAGTGGCTGAGGCCAGAAGCCAGGGGGCACTACAGCACGGCTCACTGGCTGTGTGTTCACTTCCTCTTCTTGCTGTCCCCGAGGTCTCTGGATTTGCAGTCCACACTTATAACAGCAGGACTCTGCAAGGTTAGTCATCACCACTTCTTCCTGCTTCCAGGTGTCTCTGGAATTTGTAATTCACAGTGGCAGCCAACAGTAATATTGAGTCAGGGAAGGGGTGTTTAACCCCCCTCCCTAGCCTCAGACCCTAATTGGGGTTTGCTTGTGGGGGGGGGGGGGGAGTCCTCCTTTTCCCCCTGCAGACTGGGCTGCATCCCCAGCTGGGCTTGCCCCCTTTGTCATCCAGCCCTCACTGCTCCAGGTAGGGAGCAGAGGGGTGGGGCCCAGCTCTCTGGAGCAGACAGCACAGCCCAACCTAGGGCTGCAAAATGCTGGGATGCTGGGGGACTGTGATTTAACTTGAACCAGGAAGGGGTCTGGGACAGAAGTTTTATAAACCAGCTTGACTCAAATCAGTTAAGCCTGATGCTATATTCAACCAGGTTTATTTTAAACCAGTTTCAGCCATTTTGAAACTAGTTTATGTGCACTGTACTTCAGTTCTGTTACAGGTTTAAACTAGTTTCTGATCACTTAAACCGGTTTATCTATAATTTCTGTCCCTAATATCCCAGGCATATGTTTATGGGTAAGCCAAAAGCACCTCACTCCTTACAAAGCTGAGCAGGTAGTTGCCTACCTCACTCCTTAAACCTTTGAGGATCTGCCAATGAAGATCTTTTTTTTCATAGTTGGTAGGGTTGGAAGGGACCTTGACAGATCATCAAGTCTGACCCCCTGCCATGGCAGGAAAGAGCACTGGGGTCAAATGACCCCAGCAAGGTGTTCATCTAGCTTCCTCTTAAAGACCCCCAGGGTAGGAGCCAGCACCACTTCTCTTGGAAGTTGGTTCCAGATCCTAGCCACCCTGACTGTGAAATAGTGCCTCCTGATGTCTAGTCTAAATCTACCCTCTGCCAGGTTGTGACTGTTATTTCTAGTCACTCCCGGTAGTGCTCAGGGGAACAGGGACTCCCCCAATGCCTGCTGGTCACCTCTGACTAGTTTGTAACAGGTCACCAGATTCCCCCCTTAGCCTTCTCTTGTGGAGGCAGAACAGGTTCAGGTCCCTTAGCCTCTCCTCGTAGGGCCTGTCCTGCTGCCCCCTGATCATGCGAGTGGCCCTCCTCTGAACCTTCTCAATGCTGTCCACATCCCTGGACGCAGGACTCCAACTGCAGCCTGACCAGTGCCGCGTAGAGGGGGAGGATCACCTCCTTGGACCTACTTGAGATGCATCTGTGGATGCATGACAAGGTGTGGTTGGCCTTCCTGACCGCATCCCCACACTCTCGGCCCATGTTCATTTTGGCATCAATAATGATTCCAAGATCCTTTTCTGCCTCTGCACTGACAAGAAGGGAGTTCCCCAGCCTGTAGGTATGCTGCTGGTTGTTCCTCCCCAGGTGCAGCACCTTGCACTTGTCAGTGTTGAAACCCATCCTGTTCTCATCTGCCCACCCCTGTAACCTGTCTAGGTCCAATTACAGCCTATTCCTCCCTTCTAATGTGCCCACATCCACCCACATCTTAGTGTCATCAGCAAATTTGAATAGGGTGCTTTTTACCCCCTTGTCCAAGTCACCGATGAAGATGTTGAACAGTGCGGGTCCGAGGACCGAGCCCTGGGGGACCCCACTGCCCATATCCCTCCAGGTCAAAAATGACCCGCCCACCACCACTCTCTGGGTGCTGCCCTCCAGCCAGTTAGCGACCCATTTGACTGTGTAGGTGTCAACACCACAGTCCCCTAGTATTTTAATGAGAATGGGGTACCAGAGAGTGTCAAAGGCCTTCCTGAAGCCCAGAAAGACTATGTCAACTGCTACCCCTGTGTCTAAGGATTTTGTGACCTGGTCTGCCTCTGTTACAGGTTTGCCAGAAGGTTTGCCAATGCCAGAAGGTCACCAGGTTGGTCTGACAAGACCTGCCTCTAATGAACCCGTGTTGATTGGCCCTAAGCATATCCTCCCCTGCGGGCCCCTCGTGGACATGCGCCAGGATAATTCTCTCAAAAAGCTTACCCAGGAGGTAAGACTAACTGGCCTATAGTTCCATGGGTCCTCCTTCCTCCCTGTTTTTTCTTATTTCCCCTAATCAGGTAAGCATTCTAAGAGTGCACTGACTGGATCAGGCCCCATGCAAAACACAGCCAGAAAAGGAAAGTGGTTCCCTTTTATCCAAGAACTTGGTGTTCTAGAGCAATCACCCAGGAAGTGGGAGACTCCAATTCAATGTTCTCTTCTCCTTGAAACAATTTAAACCCATGAATCTCCCATCCCAAAAATGTAACCCAGAGAGCAAGCTATATAGTGTTCTTGGGTGGGGCCTGTCCTGTTGAAGCTGTTTTATTTAGCAAAGAAAACATAAATATTCACTGAGTCAGAGAAAATTAGATGAGTGGCTTAACAGTACCATAGCTGGAGCACTTGCTGGGGAGGAGAGAGATCTGGTCAAATTAATATTTTTTAAATTAAGCAGTCATTGGAAAAGGCCCTGAAAACCAAGTCTTTCCTCCTTCTAGGTGGTTGTCCTAAGCACTAGGCTAGAGAGTTTTTTCCCTATCTAGTCTTCACCACCAGTGTATATTAACTATTCCATGTTTAACATCTTCATCAGCGACTTGGATGAGGAAGTGTAAAGCACGCTGTTCAAGTTTGCTGATGACACTAAGATGTGGGGCGAGGTGGACACGCTTGAAGGGAGAGAGAGGCTGCAACTAGATTTAGACAGACTACAAAAGTGGGCAGATGAGAATAGGATGGGGTTCAACGTAGACAAATGCAGGGAGCTACACCTTGGGAGAAGGAATCCACAGCGTACATACAGGCTGGGGAGTTCCCCTCTTGAAAGCACAGAGGCAGAAAGGGATCTTGGAGTCATTATTGACTCCAAGATGAATGTGAGCCGCCAATGCCAGACCACAGCCAGCAAGGCCAGTCATACCTTGTCATGCATCCAAAGGTGCATCTCAAGCCAGTCCAGAGAGGTGATACTCCCCTTCTATGCGACTTTGGTCAGGCCGCAGTTGGAGTATTGTGTCCAGTACTGGGCGCTGCACTTCAAAAGGGATGTGGCCAGCCTGGAGAAGGTTCAGACGAGGGCCATCCACTTGGTGAGAGGGCAGCAGGACAGGCAGTACGAGGAGAGACTGAGGGACCTGAACCTGTTCAGCCTCAGCAAGAGGAGGCTGAGGGGGACCTGGTGGCTGCCTACAAACTCATCAGGGGAGATCAACAGCCCTTTTCTCCCCAGCACCACCTGGGGTGATGAGGAACAATGGTAATAAACTGATGGAGAATAGGTTTAGGTTAGAAATCAGAAGGCAATATTTTACAGTTAGGGTGGCCAAAATCTGGCACCAACTTCTCAGAGAAGTGGTCCTCGCCCCTACCTTGGGCAAATTCAAGAGGAGGTTGGATGATCACCTGTCTGGGGTGAACCCAGCATTCATTCCTGCCTGTGGCAGGGGGTCAGGCTAGATGATCTGTTCAGGTCCCTCCTGACCCTAGCTACTATGAAACTATGAAATGGGACAGCTCCAAAAGGTGGGACTGAGAACATATCAATGCAGGGTGCCCTCTGTCCTGGTAGTTAGGGTATTCTCCTACAAGGTAAATTATGTGGGTTCAAGTCCCCTTGGCCAGAGGATGAAATTGAACCTGGCTGTCCCACTTTGCTATTATTGAGCGATCAGAAAAAAAATGGGAATACTTCCCATTACGTCTTCCTGTTACATTTTATGAGAGAGGACGGTTGTAGGCACCTACCTCTAGGAAAAGGTTGTAAATGCTAGGTTGGGGGTAGGTGCTTTGCTGCAACCTAGGGTTAGGTGCCTAAATCCTGAAGTGCTCCCTTCCCCACTGTTTTGTGTTGATTAGCTCCTCAGTCAGTGAGCTTTGTTTGGTACATCCCATTTTTGGCCTCCGGGTGCTATATATTGAGTTTCAATGCCTAATAAAGGGCTGTGGAGTATATTGGGTAGAAAAGCATTTAGGTTCATTTGTGGATCTTGTTCTAACTCTCTATAGCAGAGAAGTGAATGCAATAAATTGGTATTTTGTCCCTGAAAGCTTGCCTAAAATCTCTCCCAACCATGCAGTAGATCCAATAAAAGATAACACCTCCCAAAACTCCTTACCCCTCATATGTTTCTATACCAACTCAGTTTAAATATATGATGATGAAACATAAAAAAAAAAAAATGCAAGGAGGAAAAAATTTTTTATTTATAATTCTCCCATTTTTGCTATGCTTTGTGCACTTAATCTTAAACTGTTAATTCCCACTGGGTGGGTCTACACATGGCACTATGGTGCCATAGTTACTGTGCCATCATTTAGTACTTCCTTTTGGAAGTACTAAAAGACAGTGTGGTAACAGTCAGTACTGCACCGTGTGCATTGTGCACGGTTATTTTTAGGCACTACGTAAGTGCGTCACTACGGAGATGTATCTGTGATGTCATGCGTTTTGCCTGCGGATGCTAGATCACCATAGTGTGTTGCTACGGTGATGTAGCAGGATGTGTAGATGCGCCCACTGGCTCTCCCTTCTCCCGAGCCTTTGGCAGCTGACCACACAGAGAAACAAAGTGGAACATACTTTTAGGGAGGCTGGTGTATGCGTGTATATATAATGGAAAACCATTATAATTCCTTGGGCATTGATCCAGCAGTCTTACATTTGAGTATTTTCTAACTAAGACTAACTATGAAATGCTGCCATTGGTTGCAATATTTGGTGGGTTGTAAGTTTCAGGTCTTGGAATCATATGAATTTCAGCTGTCATTAACAATAAAAGTATATTTCTAGGCAGTAGGGTTGCATAAAAAGCTGGGAAATATAAATGGTAAAGAGTTAAAATAATAAGGCAAATAAAGAGACTATAGAATTATTATTTTAAATCTCATATAACTTAAAGAAAAATCTCATGACTTTTGGGAATTGAACTCGTGACTGGCAATATGGTGTGCCTAGCTGTTTGGAGGATTGTGCTATTTGTTTGGAGTCACTACAATTGCTCCATAGAGGACAACAGGTTTGAGTTTAACTAAAGAACTTAAACTTTCAGCTTTAATTTCTTCAACTTAGGCTTTGTATGATAATTTAAATGCAGTTCCGATTGATTTAATATTGCAATGGAGATTAAATTAATTTATTGCCATGTAACTAGCAGATAATAGGAAACTTCAGCAACCTGCACTGTGTTTGTTGGCAGCTCTAGGGATCTTCCTCAGCAGAATTAGCTGCCTAGGAAGGGAACACAGAAGTTCATTAAAACACTCCATTAAAGAGCCAAGGCAAAAAGGATCACCACAGAAAGAGACAGATAATAAAGGCAGGCTGAGCATAGGTAGGAGTAAAAGGAAAATGGGGGGTTTCCTAGATTTTGAGAGAATACCACTAGCAGTTCTCCAGGATAATGCAGAAGGCAGGGCAGGATGGCCCCTTAGGGACAGCCTGGTTCAGAGAGCCTTAAGCTTTCATATTCTGTCTCTCAAATATAAGAGAAAGATTACATATACAATACTACAGAAAAATGAGAGGCAGATGTAATCACCTGGATAATGATTATTATTGGGTACTGTATAACTAATAAATTAGTGTCAGGCTTGAGGAAATTCATTTGTTTGCCATTTTGTACTTCACTTATTATGTGGGGCCAAGGGAAGAATTTTTTTGTTTTGTAGTCCAATACCTGCTAAAGGATACCATTTCAAAAGAAGCAGGGCTGATAGTGGTTATTGAAGCTTTTGTTTTTTTGTTTTTTTAATCTTATGGAGACTGTGCAATAATTTAATGTTTGCAGGAGTTTTGACGGTCCTAGGGTAGCTCTGCTGAGATCTCAGAAGCATGTAAGACCCTTGTAACAGGTATTCGATCTGGGCCGATCTAAACGTGGCCCGCACACCTGTTCCTGGGGCAACTGCCCGCCTTCTCGCCTGCCATGCCTTGCTGTTAATTGGTTAATTGATGTTAATTAGCGGGAGGCTGCCCTTATACTGCCCTGATGCCAGGGGGTGCTATCTGCGGCTCCGTTTCCTCCCCTACACTGCAGCCCACGCCTCGCAGATGGAATAGACATTGTTATGTCTTAACCTTATTATAATCTGTCCCCTCTTGTCCTCTCTAGGCCCTACCTCTTTTGATCTGCACCCTCTCTGGCGCTAGGGCTCTCCCCAGCCCTATCTCACTATGTGCCCCCTTCCCTGGGGCTTCTCAGCAATGCCGCCCCCTTCCCTGGGGCTTCTCAGCAACGCTGCCCTCTCCTCCGGGGCTTCTCACCTTTCCCCTTCCTGGGGTTAGTGCACCCCGACTGCTGAGCCCTCGCTGGTGCTGGGGTCCCCTATGAGGCCTCCTCCAACTCCTAATAGCCTCATCCAAACCACCGGTAACAAACAACAACACAAACGTAAGCCCCTTGGCTATAACATAAATGGAAGCCGCCCGGCCACAACAACAGTCCAGCCTGCCAGGGAATACTCTATCCCTCAGCTGTGTCAGACACTGCACCTCCAGTCAGGCTGCTCCTCTCTTCCATGAGAGAGAGAGCTCCTTCCTCCTTGGCTGCTGGCAGGGAACTCCCTTTGGTCCCAGCCCCTAGGGTTTATAAGGGAGCCAGGCCCTGCCCCTTCCAGTCAGCTGACCTCCTCTGGTTGCCAACAGCTGGGCTCCTTATTCACTGCTAGGGCTCCCTCCCTAGCAGTTTCCCCTCTTTAGGAGCAGGGCACCTCAGTGCTTTGTGACAACCCCACATATGCTGTCACTTGGAGAATGATGTACAAGATAAGGGGCAATTGCCTTGCTGTTATCTGATTTAGGTAATGCCCTCAACAGAGCAGTTAAACAGTTAATACAATTTTTTAACTACGTTGGAAAAAATGAAGGAAAATCACACTATGACTTTGTAATGACACATGGAGATATGTGGTAGAACGTAACCACTTGCCACAGTGAATATGATGATATGGGACACTTGTATTCAGAAAAGCCAATTGACATTGTGCCTGCTCTTCTGCTCTTCACATGCAAAATGATGTCACTGGAACTTTTGCACTGCAAGTAAGTAAATTGTGTTTGGTGTAATGATATCCAATTGCAGAGAACAGCACATTAGCATGACTTCCCATCTTAGCATCTGGGCTTAATACAATGTCTGTGGAACTGTTCTGATGTCAGCCTCACTGCGCAAGTTCACGCTGACTGCTGGAATTTAATGTCCAATCTATAACCTGTGACTAATGTGCAGTTTAGAACAAAACTCCAATTAAAGCAGCATGGGGAGCACTGTAGCTAATGTGCATATGTAAAGTTGTTATTTTTCAAATGTATTAGAATGCATCTTTATCAGAGAATTATATACAAGAACATAATCCATTGAAAGGGTTATCACATTTCCTCTAACCCTCCTCTCTAATTATCCCATGGCAAGGTCCTTTCAGCCCATTGGCTTTTCCAGCCACAAAGTATTTATTACCTTCAATCTATAAAGTTGTACTTTGTATGGCCGTTGGGAAACAGGGATCTTAACTTCATCCTTTTAATGTGCCACACTTATTCAATGAGAACTGCAATGGTTGTTTAAAAGGGGAAGATCCAGAATAAGCAAAAGGATATATGAAACATTCAGCTTCCATTTGCTTTTAGTGGGAGATGCATACACGCATTTGAATATGTATGCATCCTGTACGGACTGCAACAATTACAAAAAAATGGATTTAAAATGGAGAGGAGGAAATGAGAATAATTTAATTCATACCCCTTTGGATTTCATGGAAAGCTGAACTTAAAGTTCTTTGATCTGAATTTGTATTTTTTCAGCATTGTGGGTTAGATTTAACTCCACGTGTCTGTTTCTGTTTTGTAAGCAGTGAAAATTGCAGGAAAGAAGATTCTATGAATACAGCTGGTCAGTACTCTTGGTTTTGGCACATCTGAGAGAATAGCTGTCTTTTTTGAAATTCTCATTTTGAATCAAAATCCTACAAAACCCATGAAGACCCTAAATTATCTTTTAATTCTAGTGCCTTCAGCTAACTCTGTGATGTCTCTATAGCTAGGAGCAGGCCTTGTTCCTGCACAAGTTGTGCCCATGTTTGTCCTGGAACAGAAATGTCCTGGGTTAGGTGTGGACATACATCACCCTTCTAATCAGGGTTTAGTGAGAGGCTGAATACACTGCCAGTTTTCTGCCATTGATTCATAGATGCAATCTCCAGACAACTGTTCAGCTGCACTTTGTGATGTTCTGCAATAAACTGCTAGTACTTCTTATACTCTGAACCTTTTGGCTAGGGACAGAAGTTACACATAAACCGGTTTAAGTGATCAGAAACTGGTTTAAACCTGTAACAGAACTGAAGTTCAGTGCACATAAACTAGTTTCAAAATAGACAAAACTGGTTTAGGATAAACCTAGTTGAATGTAGTATCAGACTTAACTGATTTAGGTCAAACCTGTTTATAGAACTTTTGTCCCAGATCCCTTCCTAGTTCAAGTTAACTCACAGTCCCCCAGCATCCCAGCATGCTTTGCAGCCCTGTGCTGTGCTCTCTGCTCCAGCACAGCAGGGTTGGACCTGTCCCGCTGCTCCCTAGCCACAGCACTATCACTACTCCAGCCAGCTGAGACAGGGGTGGGGGTGGGAAACCCAGCTTGGGACCACAGCTGTGTCTACTGGGAGCAAAGCAGCTCCTCACAGGCTTTTCCCCAACTCATAGCTGGAGTGGAGGGGGATGGGGGTGGCCAAATCCCAGACCAGGCCAGCAGAATGAGACAGAGGTGGGGAGGGGACTTAAATCCCCCTCCCCAGCCCCCATGGGACCCCATTGGGATCTGCCTGGCAGGGGCACAGCAGCGCCTGACAAGATTTTCCCCCATTTGCTGATCGAGCAGAAGGGGAGGGGCACGGCCAGATGCTAGCCAGGGCTGCCAAAGGGGAGAGAGGGCATTTTAAACCCCTCTACCACTGGCACAGGTCCCCAGCCGGGGTCTGTTTGACAGGAGCGGAGCAACCCCTGCCAGGCTTTTCCCTACTTGCTGCTCAAGTAGAGGGGGTGGGGGCATGGCCAGACCCTGGCCCTGGGCTGGCATGCTGAGGCAGAGGAGAGAGAGGGAGTTTAAAACCCCTTCTCCCACTAGCAGGGGACCCCAGTCAAAGTTTGCTTGGCAGGGGGGCAGCCAGTAGCCAGACTTTTCCCCACTTGCTGATCAAGCAGAGGGGGTGGTGGGAAAAGCCAGATGCTGACCTTGGGCCCACACACTGAGGTGGAAGGGAAGGGGGCATTAAACCCCCCTCTCTCTCCTCTGCCTCAGCGTCCTGGCCCAAGGTCAGCATCTGGCCATGACCCTCCCTCCCCCCACTCTAGTGGTGAGCAGGGAAAACCCTGGCAGGGGCTCCTGGTTTCCTGCCAGTGGGAGAGGCGATGTAAATCCCACTTGCTCCCCTCTGCCTCTGTGTGCCAGTTTGGGGCCAGCATGTGGCCATGCCCCTGCCTACTCCGTTCCAGTGGCAAATGGGGAAAAACCTGGCAGGGGCTGCTGGTCCCCTGCTGGTGGGAGCAGGGGTTTAAACCACCCTCCTTCCTTTCCACCTCCACGTGCTGGCCTGGGGTTGGGGTCTGGCCATAACCCTTACCTTCCCCACCTCTGCTCCAGCAGGGAGCAAGGAAAAAGCCTGGCAGGGGCTGCTTCCCCACTCCCCTACCCAGGGACACCCTGGCTGGGGTCTGTGGAGGCTCAGCAGGCCTACCAGGGCCTAGGTATGCCTTACCCCTCATCCCCCCTCACCACATAAATACCTCAGCTCTAGCAGAGATGGGGGTGGGGGGGGGGAAGCCTGGAGAGCTGCTCTCCCAGCTTCCCTCTAACGTTCCAACCACTGCAGGTAGGAAAGGCTTGCTCTCGTGCCTCCCAGCTTCTAGCTTGGGTCCCCACGGGCACGTGGCTGCATTTCCTGAATGAAAAGTGAGTGTCTGTTCACTTGCTTCTCTGTTCAATCTATGCAGGTTAGACTAACTTGCAAAGATTGAATCGATTCAGCTTTGGGTTTTTTGACAGTCTGTATTTAGCTTTCTAGGATTTATCCCAGGACAATGGGCATGGACATCTGAATGATCACACTTTTCCCCCCAAATAAAATGGTTTATCCCAGGACAAATGTGACATCTGTTTGTAGCCTATAATCTGCCCAGACTGAATTCAAGGATTCAGCATTTATCTGCCAACACAGCCAGCGTTTTCAGGAGCTAACTTCACTTTTATGACTTGAGCCTACAAAGTGTGATGCAACTGCTAAGAGCACCTTCCATATGTTGAGCACCTTCCATATTTTTAACTATGAATGCCTCTCATGAGATGAGCAGACAAGGTTCTTTGGGTGAATATATCTTTTATTAGAACAACTTCAATAGTTGGAAAAAAAATTAATAGCAAACTTTTGGGTTTAAAAACCCTTTGTCAGGCTGAGGAAGCATCTGCAGTTGGTGTGTGCTCTTCCTGGATGGAATGAATAGTAAAGAAGCCAGAGGCTGGGCTGGTAGGCATGTAAGATGGGCAGTCAGCGAAGATGTAAATTGAGAAGCCAGTGATAGTTACGTGGGAGATGGTAGTTTTGTTACCAGAAGCACTCTGAGTTAGCAGATGGTGCTTTAACAAGTAGTATTGTAAGTTATGTTCATCTGAATGTATAGGAGCAAAACATCACATGCTACTAAAGCATTGCCGTTGTGATCACTTCAGTTGTTGGAGGACTAGAACTAGAGCTTTGGCAGGTAAAGTAAAATAACTTATTTTTTAAACGTTTTTACTATTGAAACCTATGCATGATTATTTTTGTGGCTTTTTTTTTAAATTATAGAAAAAAATCTTTGCAGCTAACTCATCATGCTCTGTAATTATTCAATTCACCTTCAACAAAACAGGATTGAAGTCTTCATCCACAATGCAAAAGTTCTTTCTTCTATGCACCAGTATGTAATCTCTATCTTGCTCAGGTTTATATTCACCAGCTGCTTATTATCCATGAGTTGATTTTGTACAAGCATTTGGTGGCAATGTAGCAATATATTCCTGTGTAATGAAGAATAAATTGTAGATAAGGCTTTGATGGAGATACTACCAGTACCTGCCATTACCCAGTAGCATGCATTTTTAATATATTGACATTGAATATTTACTTTCTGTAACTCAGTTCAAATATACTGTCCTTTATTTACAGTGGGTGGAAGCTCCTGTGAGAAATGTATGTGCTGAATGACAAAGGGGCAAGGAAACCTTCTGTACTAGGATAACCAGTCTATATACAATATAAGTCACTAAAGGATGAAAATCTTAGCCAGCTCAAGTGAAGTGGATCATCCCTGTCTAATTCTTAGTAGAGACATTTTGTAACGTCATTAGTAACCTTTGTGAGGCAAGGATTTCTTAGGGTGACATCTTTTATTGGACCAACTATGCAGTTGGGATTAAGTTAAACAAGCTTTCAAATGCAAGACATTCTTCCTCAGGTCTCTGAATATAGGAAGCCTAGCTGATAGCTATTTTATTGGTCCAGTAAAAGATATCGCCCTAGGAAATCTTTGCCTCTTGCATAATTTCTGGACCACCCTGCAGCTATAACATTACTCTTACACTATTAATAACCTTCAGCAGTCTTAGACAAATGGAACTGAACCGTCTTCCAAAGATACATGCAAAACAAAAGCAGTGTTGAAAACTCCTGTAATACTTAGTGTGTTCTTTAAAGCTGCAGTTCTTGAACCTGTAACATTTAGGTAAGAAACTCAGTCTTTACTGTTTGAAAAGGATTTTTTCTGTTTGTCTAGAATGGATTTAACATATGAATAAAGAGCACCCTCTATTGCCTCAGAAACCAGAAAATGCTAGAAGGGGCTAGCATTTATTTATTCATTCATTTGTATTTTATTCATTGGAATAAATCTCATGATTGTTGAGGCTTGGCTCATATTTTAAAATGATTGGGATAACAATACTGCAAAGGTGTAGAGTAGGGTGACAAAGTTGGTAGTACAGATTCTCTTAATGTCCTTGAACACTATTAAGCCCAGTACTTCTTAAATTATATATATAAAGCATAAACTAACTTACCTTGCAATGCCAGTCAACCTATCACAGGCCTCATTCCATAAAAATTAGTCCAGCCCCAAAGCAAACAGAGGCATAATTTCTTTCTCTGAACCTTGCCATTTCATTTTGTGGTATTTTTTTTTAGTATGAACCCTTCCAAGAGTAACCATCCACTCTTCTGGACTCCTCTCTACCCATCAGATCTGGAGACAAACTCCATCTGGCCTTTCCACACTATTTCACATCTCCATCCAGCTGAACTTCAGCCTTGTTTTCCTGCTGCTCTCATCACAAAAAATGTCTAAGAGGGAGGCCAGTCGCATGCCCACATTTTTCGTTACATGAGGGCTGCTTCTCTATCCTCTCAGCCCAGATAGGAATGATGCCGCAGCCAGAAAGGGCTATTTTCCTCCGAGGAATCTTCAAACATAAAACCAAGCTATGCCCCTCACCAGAGTTAGCTGCAGGAACTCTGAAGCCTTTCCCCTTAATCTCCCACCTCCCCACTTGTTGCCTGCAGCTTGTTTTCCGAAATGAGTCATTTTCAGGCTTTTATAATCACTTGGACCCAGCCTCAGCTGGGACTGATCAGCCTGCTCTCAGTTGAAGCTGATCAGCTTGCTTTGATGTTATGAGAACATCAATGCTTAGGACAGCAGTCATGTAAGTACATCACATAATTAATTCTTTACAACATCCCCTAAAATAAATCACTGACAGAGTCCAAATATACATTAAGATGAATGGCCTTTTCTTTGGCTGTTGTATATAGACCTAGTTTTTTCTGCTATTTGCCTTAGCAATACTGTCTCATGTAATTTAACAACAGAGAGTAATTCTTCAATATTTTCACTTTGATAGCTTATATACTATTGGGTCAGGTGCTGCTATTTTTGAAATGGCCCAAGATATCAAATTTAAATTCAGATCATGTTTAGAGGACCTGGTGACATTCTCTGAGTCATGTACAGCTGGATACATGCTAGTTTTACAGGCAGATTAAACATAGTCTGAGTAAACATTTTAAGAATGATCTAACACAAAAGTATCTCTGTAACATGCAACATACGCAGGTGACTCTTTCTGTCTGTCTTTTTCATTTTTATATGAATATAAATCAATCATACATCCAAGGTGACTCTTTTGACTTCAATTAACTACACCCAAGGTGATCATGTGTCAGTGGAGTTTTATCCTGCTCCGGTCAATTTGTGATTAAGAAGGGAAAACAGATTTATCTTCTGTTTTGTGTATGTAACTACCTTGCATCAATAGCTGAATGTTAAGCAGTCTTCAAGAGAATAAAGATCACATACAAAAAATCAAGTTAATCAAATACAGCATAAAAATAACATTAAAAAAGCTAAAGATGAGCTCTGACTGGCAAGAGAAAGTACTATGGCAAAAATTAATGACCTGGAAATCTTGCAATGGTGATTTAGTAAAATAGAGTGCACTAGCATTATAGAAATATCTTTAAAAACTTGATAAGAAAGGTGGAAGATCCATACTATCTGAAGCATGCTCTGATGTGACTTCTGAACTGAAGGATCCTTTTCTAGACACCACAGCAGGCCTGCACTGTGTATCACTTCTCTGCTTTCATAACTGCAGGGATCCAAAGGAACTCCATTGACCCAAGAGCACTTTTGGCGTAGTCAAAAGAATTGCCTTGGATGTGTGACTGACCCATGTATTCATACAAAATTGAAAAAGAGTTTATACATGTTAGTATACAGAGAGGTCAGTAAATTGTTGCAATTATCTGTGGTAAGTTCCAAGAAAGCATTTTCGATAGACGCCATCATCAGACAGTCTGTATATGTCACATGTTACAGAGATGCTTTTATGTTAGATCATTTTTAAAATGTTCACTCAGACTATATTTAATCTTCTGCCTGTAAAAGTAGCATGAATCCAGCTGTACAAGGCTTAGGGAATGTCACTAGATCCTCTAAACATGACCTGAATTTAAATCTAGTATCTTGGGTCAGTCCAAAGCTAGCAGCAAGTGCTAGATCGACTTGGAAAACCAGGAATTTTCCTTTTTCAAGCTCGGGCCTGAACTGCAGCTATGTTTGCTGTGTTATTTGGAGCATTGTGCAATGCTGATCAGCAAGAACAGATGCTGTATGAGGTAGGTGCCGGCCTCCCCGCAGGTGCTAGATGCCAGCTAAAAGGAAGACAATCAGAAGCTAGTGTTATGTTTTTTACAGTAGCTAGCTTTGAGGCACTTGGGGTTTCTTAGCTTTCACTCCAATCAGAAAGACCAGGCTAACTGAGTTTTATAGTGGAAATCTTGCAGGATATTGCACTTGAAGCAAATACAACACATATGAGCAATACGTTCTTAAACCCAGAGTATGGAATCATGGAACCTCAAGTTATAAAAGAATGAAGACCTGATTTTGTAATTTCAGGGCTGGAGAGTAGTTAACTAAGCACAGGCTTGGAGCTCATTCAAAAGGGGAACATTTCAAACGGGCAGCAACTGGTATTTTCTAATGGTTATGTGTGAGAGAGCTGAGAACAACTGAAATGCAGCACACTGTCTCCGATGTTAACACTCCCTCATCCAGGGTTGAAAATGGAACGGATTTGGTGCATTTGAATCAGCCCCAACCCAGCTGGCCATGACCATCCAAGGCCTGACCTGTCCAGTGTTAGTTATATGCTGTCTTCCATCAGACCTGAAACAGCAGACCTGGCTTGTACATGCTATGCAGGTGATGGGGGTGGGGATGGCCAAGCTGTTTTGTTAGTCACAGAACAGGGCTACAAGTCTGCGGGTTTTGGGTCTGGGCCTTTGGGGTCTGAGTCATGAGGTTTCCTGTTCCTGGATTTTCTGGATTTTGGGGGTCCAGGAATCTTTAGGTCTGGGTCCTGGGGGGTCTGGGTCCTGTGTAGGGGACTTAGGTCCCCTTTTGTCTCCCTGCTGCTTTGGAGCGCAGTTTTTGTATGGTGAAATGGGTTGTCTCTGCTCCAAGACAGTCAGGGGGAAGGGTGTTTTCCATGCTTAGCTGAACCAGTGAGTCTAGCCTGAGTCACAAACTGTTTCCCTGAGGAGGGAGAGGGGAAGGAATTAATACTGGGATGGCAGAGGGCAGCATAGCCATTCCTATAGGTAGGGTAAGGAAACAACTGTTTGTTCAACGTAGAAGCTCTACCAGAAATCACTTTTACCTCGTTGCACATGGTAGATTTTTCCATCACATGTGCCATTTTTAGTTTGGCAGAAGCCGTGTGAACACTTTTATACAGTTTCTACTAACTGACCTGTGATTCTGCTGGGTGAAAAGTAATGCTTGTACTCACTTAATGACACTTTACATAGCTATAAAGGAAACAGGGGTAGAAAACAGCGGTGGGGTTACAGGAAATAGGTGGGTGGCTGTAGGATATTGTTACTCCAGATGGACACATACTATGGAGGGGCAGAAGTCTCCTCCAGGGATAAGGACAGAAGTTACACATAAACCAGTTTAAGTAATCAGAAACTGGTTTAAATCTGTAACAGAACAGAAGCCCAGTGCATACAAACCAGTTTCAAAATGGCTGAAACTGGTTTAAGATGAACCTGGTTGAATGTAATATCAGACATAACTGACTTGGTTAAAATTGGTTTATGAAACTTCTGTCCCAGACCTAAGTCCCAGAAAGAAGGAAGAAAAGGGGCAATAAATTGGCCATTTTGCCTGAAAAGGTCTCAGGCAACAAGCAGTGCAGGTAAAGACAGCTGACTCCCAGTGCATGGCATCATGAGAATGAATAGATGTAGTGCTGCTTACTGCTCACTCTGGTGTCTCAGGGGAGACTTGCAGAACCCTGCAGCTGCGCTGACTCAGAATATTTCCTAATTTGTTTAATTAATACCTGAGTTATAAAAACAAGAAATTCTGTATTGTGACCGTGTTGTCCATTAAACATTACTATTGCTATAGTTGGTGGAGGAAAAATGATGTGGAGAGCAGTACCTTTAAGCAACTCTGAGTCTGGCCAGTTTGAAACTAGCTGTTATTTTGCTCAGAGGCTCACGTTATGTCATGCTGATGCATTAGGCTGTGGACAATTATAACAGTTACATTTAGTTTTACTTAACCAGGGTTAGGATAATCTTAATTCTCAGTCAGGCAGGCATTCAGGGGGGTTAAACTGGGCAAAAAATGGCTCATCCAATCTAATTTAGTTCATTTGAGTAAGTGCACTAAATTAGATTCAGATTGGATTAACCCAATCTAGGAAAAGGTTAACCTGATCTCATGAATGTCTGTACACATTCCCAGCTTGGCCAGGGGTCTGGAAAAGTCCAGCCATTAGCCCCAGCCCCAAGCCTTGGTTATTTCTACCACCCGCCCCCAACCCTGATGGGGGTATTTAGCCCCCCAACCCCTCCCAAAAGATCAACCCCACCCACCGACCTGCCAACCCCCACTAATCCTGCTGACCGCTCCCTCTACCCTGAGTTACTTATAGTGACTACCAGAAGTGGCAAACACATCTCCAGTTGCTCCCAGGAGCAGCAAACTGCTCTGTGCACTCACTCCTAGTGTATGTGTAGGTATCTTAAAGTAAGCTGCCTACACTTTGACTGAGTGTGGCAAACACTTGTCACATCCTGAATGAAGCAGATGTCTAATCACAATCCTTTGGCTCTGAGTGATTACTGAACAACAAAGCAAAGCCCTCTAACACTGATCAGAAATAGCTTTGCAAAGCATCAGGAAATTATCTTGAACCATTCCTAGGCTAAAAGCAAAGTCTTGGTTCCTTGTGAACACCAGGAATCTTCCATTTTCCAATACAGAAGATAAATGCTGGCTTTGTATTTCTAGAAGAATATCCCTCTGTTAGGGATTATAGGCTGAATGTTTTGTGTTCACACGCTGCACTGCAGTATTGATAGATATGTATGCACTATGCATAATGTATAAGTCTGCAAGAGCTATAAAACACAATTTTAAATAGAAACGATACTGTGCTTGACTATGTTTAGTGAAAGTTTCTAATTTCCTATTCATTCTCTCCCCCTCCTGACTTTAAGAAAGATCTACTGTTTTATTGGCTAGGGATTGTTCTTCTGCATAAATAATGCATTTTTTATATGTAGATTTAGATAAGGTTATGTCATCCCCTCCATTTATAAACCCTGTTATTCAGGGGTTTATAACTTAGCTGTAAATTTTTTGCTTTGGGATGAGATTTGGGATGCGTGTACTCGGTCGGGGGACACTTTTTAATCAGTTTATACAGAATAACAAAAATGGCTTAGCCTTGAAGTTATACTGCATAAGCATTAATTTGTCTTCTTTCCTATCACTCCCTATTTTGGGAGGCAAATTAGAAGCATTAATGCTCTTCTTTCCCCCAGAGAACCCCTGGGAACCCAGACTCTTGCCAGTGCCTAAAAGATTCTGTGGGCCATAATTCAGAAGTCTGGCAGGCAGGTTTGTTAGGGAATGTCTAAACACTTGTAATTTTGAAATTCAAATGGAGAACAAAGTGAAGAAGAGATGGAGGGAATGAATGGAAAAAAATTCAATGACTTTGGTTCCACATTCTGGAAGGAGGAAATAAAGAATGGTGGCTGGGGTACCTTTTCCTTTTACGCTTGTCTGGGAGGTGAGCTCCTGCACCATGGCAGGCAAGACCTTGTTGTAGTTACAGCTGCAAGTTCTGGCCTGATGGTTTTCTCTGAGCAGTGAATGATCTTCCTTCTTCCCAATAAGGGCATATCCACAAAGGGACTTGGGCGTGTCAAAGCTGAGCATTGACCTGTCTAAATTTAGAAGTCCTGCGTAGGAATGGAGTTCACAAACCTGAGTTAGGCACCTGAATTTCCAATATGATGAATGGGACAGATGGGTGCTTCAGAATGTGATTCCCAACACCCAGCATACTGAGCAGGGAGGATAATGGGAGAAGTGGGAAATCCCTCAGTCAAGCAGTAGGAAATACTGAAGAGAGGAGTGCACCTGAAATCCTGCTTCTCTCCCACACTCTAGTGCCTCCTTGCAGCCTTGAGTTAGGCACTAGAGTTTGGGAGTTTGAGTAATGGTCTAGTGTTTGGAGTGCTTGCCTAAGAAATGGAAGTCCTGGGTCCAGCATTGTACTCAATCCCAAGGGATCCTTCAAGCTCTTACTTCCCAGGAGAGGACAACCCCCTCTTACTTTTCCTCCTGAAGTGTGATCATTGGCCAAGAATTCCAGAGTCATTGGGCCCAAATGAGAGCACGAGGGAGGTTATAGATCTGTAGTTCAGTATTGTGTTCATATATATTGGAGACTTGGGTTGCTTGTTCACATACTACTGACAAGGTGGATGCCACATACTCTCCTTATTTCCCAACTTACCTGACTCTGATCAGTGTTATCTATAATAAATTATTTGTAATAAGTTATTTATAATAAATGCTCTAAGCATTTGGGTGTTTTTGTCTGCATAATTGAAAATAATTTGGCTAATTATGCTATAGTTTCCCTTGAGGCCAGTGTTTTTCTGTAATGGAGTATAGTTGCAGCCCAAAGGTTCTCATTACTGCTGCTTTCTGACAGATGGATAGGGAGCTGAACCAATTTTAGAAAAAAATTAGCTGCCTCCCTGAAAATCTAATGAAAAAAATCTTTGTCATTTTTTAAAAATCTCATACCTGGAGGTTGTCTATATGATTATGAAGTGGTAGTGGTGACAATCCTATGCTGCATATATGAACCACTTGCTACACTCTACTTCCCCAGTACTAAAGAGTAAGTAGAACATAATATGAGCATGAATAGCATCTTCCTTCGGCTGGCCTAATGAATGTATCTACTAGCCAAAGGACAGCCTAGAGGTAATCAAAGATATAACAAGTTTTAAAATCCAACAAACAAGTGGAGATTGTACAAAAAACCCTTGGGCGTGTCCAGACAAGCACACACGTGCCTCTTGCAGCATCTCAGATGAGTTTGAGATGCTACAAGAGGCATGCTGAGAACAAAAAAATGTTCCCTGCACTACATATTTGCAGCGTGGGCTCAAAATTTGATAATTGGATTTCCCTGGAATTGATACCTGAAGCCACATGACCCTGTGCGGCACCATGTCAAGCTGGGCTGGTCCCGAGCAGAAAGTATAAGCGGTACCGGCTCTGAGGCAGTCGGGGCTGTGCTATGCCACTGGTGGCTCTGGGCACAGCAGGCCCTAAGCTCCCCATGGCCATTGCTGCTGCAGGGCTGAACTGTGGGTCCTGTGGGAGGGGGGCTGGGGTATTGCGGGGAGGCACAGGGTGCTGTGTGGGGTAAGGGGCAATCTGTGTGCTGTGCAGGGGAGCTGTACACTGTGGGGGGGGCAGGGGACCCACCCCTCCTGAGCAGCCCCACCCACACAGTTCCCCCCCATACCCACAGTCTCCCCACAATTGACCTACATCCCCAAGCCACCCCCACAACCCCTCACTCACATACCCAGCCACAAACCCCAAATCCGTGCACAAGCCCCATATCCCTCTAACCTCACCCTCACAAATCCTACACCCACCTGCAAATACCCCCAATCCCCCCTCCCTCCAAATTGTTTTACACTTGTAAATATATCATAGTTTAATAGTTGGTAGGGTCAGAAGGGACCTGAGTAGATCATCATGTCCAACCCCCTGCCATGGCAGGAAAGAGTACTGGGGTCAAACGACCCCAGCAAGGTGTTCATCCAGCCTCCTCTTAAAGACCCCCAGGGTAGGAGCCAGCACCACTTCTCTTGGAAGTTGGTTCCAGATCCTAGCCACCCTGACAGTGAAGTAGTGCCTCCTGATGTCTAGCCTGAATCTACTGTCTGCCAGCTTGTGACTGTTATTACTTGTCACTCCTGGGAGTGCTCGGAGGAACAGGGACTCTCCCAGTGCCTGCTGGTCCCCCCTGACTAGTTTGTAAATGGCCACTAGATTCCCCCCTCAGCCTTCTCTCATAGAGGCTGAACAAGTTCAGGTCCCTTAGCCTCTCCTTGTAGGGCCTGCCCTTCTGAGCCCTGATCATGCAGGTGGCCCTCCTCTGGACCCTCTCCATGTTGTCCACATCCCTCCTGAAGTGCGGCGCCCAGAACTGGACACAGTACTCCAACTGCGGCCTGACCAGTGTCGCATAGAGGGGGAAGATCAGCTCCTTGAACCTGCTTGAGATGTATCTGTGAATGCATGACAAGGTATGGTTGGTCTTCCTGACTGCGTCCCCACACTGTCGACCCATGTTCATTTTGGCATCAATAATGACTCCAAGATCCTTTTCTGCCTTTGCACTGATGAGAAGGGAGTTCCCCAGTCTGGAGGTATGCTGCTGGTTCTTCCTCCCCAGGTGCAGTTCCTTCCACTTGTCAGTGTTGAAACCCATCCTGTTCTCATCCGCCCACCCCTGTAACCTGTCCAGGTCCGATTGCAGCTTATTCCTCCCTTCTAGCGTGCCCACTTCTCCCCGCATCTTAGTGTCATCTGCGAATTTGAACAAGGTGCTTTTTACCCCCCCCATCCAAGTCGCTGATGATGATGTTGAACAGTGCAGGCCCAAGGACCGAGCCCTGGGGGACCCCACTGCCCACATCCCTCCAGGTTAAAAATGACCCATCAACCACCACTCTCTGGGTGTGGCCCTCCAGCCAGTTAGCGTCCCATTTGACTGTGTAGGTGTCAATGCCACAGTCCCCTAGTTTTTTAATGAGAATGGCTTGGGAGACAGTGTCAAAGGCCTTCCTAAAGTCCAGAAAGACTACGTCCACTGCTACCCCTGCATCTAAGGATTTTGTGACCTGGTCATAGAAGGCCACCAGGTTGGTCTGACAGGACCTGCCTCTAATGAACCCATGTTGGTTGCCCCTAAGCATAACCTCCCCTGCTGGCCCCTCATGGACATGCGCCAGGATAATTCTTTCAAAAAGCTTACCCAGGATTGAAGTAAGACTAACTGGCCTATAGTTTCCTGGGTCCTCCTTCCTCCCTTTTTTGAAAATGGGAACTACATTGGCCCTTTTCCAGTCCTCTGGCACAATGCCAGAGCACCGTGAGTGCTTGTAAAGCTGTGCCGGGGGGTCCCACAATGACCTCTCCTAATTCCCTTAGCACTCTGGGGTGGACATAGTCAGGACCTGCTGATTTAAATACATGCAGTCCCTCCAGAAGTTCCTTGACTAGATCTTCACTGACCGTAGGCCTGGGTGCACCTCTCCGGGGGCCTATGGGGGTCCCAGTGGGGGGGGGGGTGACCCGGTCCCTGCTCAGAAAAATGGAGGCAAAGAAATTGTTAAACAGGTTAGCTTTGCTGTCTGGTGCGAAGACCAGATTTCCTAGCATGTCCTGCAGAGGCCTCACATTACCTGGTACCTTCTTTTTACCCCCTTTGTATTTAAAAAAGGACTTCTTGTTGTCCTTGATCTGGGTAGCTAGTCCTAGTTACATTTCCACGTTGGCCTTTCTGACCACCCCCCTACAGCCCTGAGCAACAGAGGTATAGTCCTCCCTGGTGATGGCCCTTCCCTTCCATTGGCCTCCTTTTTAGCTAGGAGACATTCCTGGATGCTTTTGGTGAGCCATGGGGGTTTTTGTGCCTTCTTGCCCCCTTTAATCCGTGTTGGGATTACCTCCCTTTGGGCTTGGAGGATCATCTCCTTAAGGAACAACCACTCTTCTTGGACACCCGACTGCCCTCCCCTCCAGGACCTCAGTGTCTCCCTGACTATTCTCCTTGCCTCATTGAAATCTGCCCTCCTGAAGTCCAGAGCTGTTGCCTTGCAATAAAACATTGCCCAACGTTGCTGTGTTTAAGTCAGGAGGCCCGGATAAGCTGCATCCAAGAGTACTGAAGGAATTGGCCAGTGTTATAGCATAACCACTGGCACTGCTGTTTGGACACTCATGGTGCTTGGGTCAGTTCCTGGACGACTGGAAAAGGGCCAATGTGGTCCCTATTTTCAAAAAGGAGAGGAAGGAGGGTCTGAGTAATTATAGGCCAGTCGGTCTCACCTCCATCCTTGGAAAAGTCTTTGAAAAGATTATTAAGGATCATATTTGTGAGTCCAGTGGGAAAAATAATGCAGCAGGGCAACCAGCACAGATTCGTATCAGGTAGATCATACCTGACTAATCTGGTTTCATTTTATGACCAGGTCAACAAACTGCTTAGATGCAGGAGTAGGGGTGGATGTCATTTTCTTGAATTTTAGGAAGGCCTTTGATATGGTATCTCATCCCATTCTCATAAATAAATTAAGAGGCTGTGACTTAGATGTTTACACCGTCCAGTGGGTGGCAAATTGGCTTGGGGGTTGCACCCAGAGAGTGGTAGTAGACAGGTTGGTATCAACCTGAAAGGATGTGGGTAGTGGGGTCCCACAGGGCTCAGTCCTTGGACCAGTACTCTTCAATGTCTTCATCAGTGATGTTGGATGTGGGCTTGAAGTGTCCTTTGTCCAAGTTTGAAGATGATACTAAATTGTGGGGTGGGATGCACACTCCAGAGGGTAGGGAATGATTGCAGGCAGACCTGGACAGGTTGGAAAAGTGGGCAGAACACAAGAGGATGCAGTACAAGAACAAAAGAAGAGTGCTGCACCTAGGGCACAAAAATATCCAGCACACCTCTCAACAGCACAGAAGTGGAAAGGGATCTCAGAGTCATAGTGGACTCCAAGATGAGCGTGAATGGTCAGTGTGACAAAATCATCAGCAAAGGTAACTGCACTTTATCATGCATCAGGAGATGGGTGACAAATAGCACCAAGGAGGTGATACTTCCCCTCTGTGCAGCATTGGTCAGACCACAGTTGGAGTACTGCAACCAGTTTTGGGCACTGTACTTTAAGAAACGTGGATAACCTTGAGAGGGTCCAGAGGAGGGCCACTCATATGGTTAAGGGTTTACAGGCCAAGCCCTTTGAGAAGAGACTAAGGGACCTGGACCTCTTCAGCCTCCACAAGAGAAGGTTGAGAGGTGATTTTGTGGCTACCTATAAATTCATTAGTGGGGCACAGCAAAGAATCAGAGATGCTCTGTTCACCAGGACACCTGTTGGGTTAACCAGGAACAATAGTCACAAACTGACAGAGAGCAGATTTAGGTTAGACATCAGGAAAAACTTCTTCACAGTAAGGGTGGCCAAACTTTGGAATGGGCTTCCAAGGGAGGTGATGCTCTCCCCTACCTTGGGGGTCTTTAAGAGGAGGCAGGATAGGCATCTGGCTGGGGTCATCTGACCCTAGCACTCTTTCCTACCCATGTAGGGGGTCGGACTCGATGATCTGTTGAGGTCCCTTCTGACCCTAGCATCTATGAATCTCTGAACCAACATTGCTCAAATATATCAATAAAACATTGCCCTCTCTATATATCGGAAGAACACTATTTTGGGTATTTTAATGAGATAAGTTGGGTTTCTTATCAGAGAATTTGCAATTCATAAATGGGGAACACCAGCATCTCTGCTGGTGAGACAAGTGGTGATACCTGTGCAGAGGATCCTGTCCAGACAGCTCAACACGGGCCACCGCAAGGAGCACATCTTCAGGGCGATAGCTGCCCAGATGGAAGAGTGGGGACACCCCATCTAGGTCTGGCAGGGGTGCAGCCTTTTGGCCGCAGGTTCAAGGGGGTGGATGCTGTCATAGGTAGCAGCAGGTCACAGCCAGGCAGCAGCTTCCACTGCCAGACTGCTGCAGTGGGTAGAGGGTGCAGGGGCCACTCCAGGTTTGAGCTGTTTCAGCAGTCCAGCTGGCACAAGGGATAGTATCCCTGGATACCAACTGGCCAGGCCCCAGAAGCTCCTGAGGTCAAGTAGCCCTGAGCTGCTCACCAGGGCAGGTTTTTATATTGCTGGGGCCAGCACAGGGCAGGCTTTTATACTGCTGGGCTGGCGCAGGTGCTTGCCCTAGCCTCTAGCTCCCCCTGGCTGCAGATCCAGGAGGAGCTGGGCAGGATTATTTTGCCCGAAGTGGCACAACTTGTCCCACACCAAAGTGCATGTCTGGGCATGTGCACTGAGGCAAAAATCCCTGGATCAAATTTGTGCCGCTCCTATTTGAGCTGCTGCAAGCGCACATGCTTGCATGTGTGGACGTGCTCCATGGTTTCATTTGGTGTTCTAAAGGAATAACTCCTATGTGTAGGCCAGCAGCCACTGGTAGAGTGGATTAGAAGTATAAACTGTTGGATATAGTGAAGGAAGTACTTCTTGTGTAGTTCTACAGGTTTGGGGCATTTTTACACATGCTCCAGGGGTGGGAGGAGGGTGCTTTAATTAGAGCGCCTCTGAGAGCTGTTCTAATTAAATCACTGCAGCATCTCATGTATCAGTGTCCTCATGCTTCAAAATGGTGGCAGGAGTGCTTTAATTAAAGCTTCTCAACAAGCTTTAGTTAAAGCGCCCCAATTGCCATTTTGAAGCTCAAGGGTGCTGATACATGATTCATGGAGGCTGGCTGGAGCATGTGAATTAACACATGCCAGCAGACTCAACTGAGTCTGCTCCAATGCGCTATAATTACAGGATGTTAAACTAGGCTCATCAGGGGGAGGGGAAGATGAGGGCGGGGGAAGCTGTGGACCACCAAACCATGTGGCACCCACAAGGACAGCCCAGCCTGAAGAAGGAGAACATTGGGAACCTTCAAGCCATGGGGCGGCCAGCACTACAGCACAGGTAAGCAACGAGAAGGTAAGAAATAAGGGACCCCTTGGGATTTGGAGCAGAGGGGCAGCAAAGGAACCAGTCACAGGGCTCAAGTGCCTATATACTAATGCTAGGAGCATGGGGAACAAGCAGGATGAACTAGCGCTCCTGCTTGCACAAAACACCTATGACTTAGTAGGGCTAACGGAAACCTGGTGGGATTCGTCCCACGACTCGGCGGTACATATTGAGGGCTACAGATTGTACAGAAAGGACGGGGGGGGAAGAAAGGGGGAGGGGTTGCGCTCTATGTCAATGAGCAATATACATCAACCCTCATCAAGAAGGAATCAAAGGACGAGGAAGTAGAAGGATTGTGGGTTAGGCTACATGGGGGGCAAGGAAAAGGGATTTGGTGGTAGGGGTCTGCTATAGACCCCCACACCAAGAGGAAGAACTAGATTCGGGGCTCCTGAGGCAGCTCTTGGAGACCATAAAAGCTAAAGAGGCGGTAGTCATGGGGGACCTAAATTACCCAGACATCTGCTGGGAGACGCAGACGGCAAAGTCCCACCGTTCACTCAGGTTTCTAACCTGTGTACAGGACCTCCACCTGACACAGGAGGTACACGGTCCCACTAGGGGGAATGCCATACTGGATCTGGTATTGGCAACAGGGGATGACATGGTAGGGGACCTACAGATCGGTAGCCATCTGGGGGACAGTGATCACCTAATAATAGAATTCTTTATAAATGTTGAGTGAGTAAGGTAACTAGTAGGGTGAAAGTGCTAGACTTTAAGAAAGATGATTTCAATGAACTCAGACGATTAGTCAAAGACGCACTGCAGAGTAGGAGTTTTCAAGAGATGGGAGCCCAAGAAGGGTGGCTGTGCCTTAAGGAAATGATCCTTCAGGCACAAAGCAAAACAATCCCGATGCGAGGAAAAAGAGGGAAAGGGGCCAGGAGGCTTCCTTGGCTGACCAGAGAAATCCAGAGCAGCCTAAGGGCCAAAAGGGGAGCACATAAAAAGTGGAAACAGGGAGAAATCACCAAAGACGAATATACCTCCTCTGCTCGTGCTTGTAGGGAGGCAGTTAGACAGGCCAAAGCTACCATGGAGCTGAGGATGGCATGCCAAGTAGAGGACAACAAGAAATTGTTTTTTAGATATATAGGGAGTAAAAGGAAGGCCCAGGGAGGAATAGGACCCCTGCTAAATGGGCAGAAACAATTGGTGATGGACAGGGGGGACAAGGCTGAACTCCTCAATGAGTTCTTTGCCTCAGTGTTCCTAAGTGAGGGACACGACAAATCTCACACTGGGGTTGTAGAGAGGCAGCAGCAAGGCGCCAGACTTCCATGCGTAGACCCTGAGATGGTGCAGAGTCACTTGGAAGAACTGGATGCCTTTAAGTCGGCAGGCCCGGATGAGCTCTATCCGAGGGTGCTGAAGGCACTGGCCGACATCATTGCAGAGCCACTGGCGGGAATATTTGAAAGCTTGTGGCGCACGGGCCAAGTCCCGGAGGACTGGAAAAGGGCCAGTGTGGTCCCCATTTTCAAGAAGGGGAGGAAGGAGGACCCAGGCAACTATAGGCCAGTCAGTCTCGCCTTCATCCTCGGCAAAATCTTTGAAAAAATTATCAAGGCTCACATTTGCGAGAGCCCGGCAGGACAAATTATGTTGAGGGGAAACCAGCACGGGTTCATAGCAGGCAGATCGTGCCTGACTAATCTAGTCTCTTTTTATGACCAGGTTACGAAACGCCTGGACACAGGAGGAGGGGTGGATGTCATGTACTTAGACTTCAGGAAGGCCTTCGATACGGTATCCCACCCCATACTGGTGAACAAGTTAAGAGGCTGTGACTTGGATGACTACACAGTCCGGTGGGTGGCGAATTGGCTGGAGGGTCGCACCCAGAGAGTTGTGGTAGATGGGTCAGTTTCGACCTGGGAGGGTGTGGGCAGCGGGGTCCCACAGGGCTCGGTCCTTGGATCGATGCTCTTTAATGTCTTCAACAGCGACTTGGACGAGGGAGTGAAGTGTACTCTGTCCAAGTTTGCAGATGACACAAAGCTATGGGGAGAAGTGGACACGCCGGAGGGCAGGGAACAGCTGCAAGCAGACCTGGACAGGTTGGACATATGGGCACAAAACAACAGAATGCAATTCAACAAGGAGAAATGCAAAGTGCTGCACCTAGGGAGGAAAAATGTCCAGCATACCTACTGCCTAGGAAATGACCTGCTTGGTGGAACGGAAGCGGAAAGGGATCTTGAAGTCCTAGTGGACTCCAAGATGAACATGAGTCGGCAGTGTGACGAAGCCATCAGAAAAGCTAATGGCACTTTATCGTGCATCAGCAGATGCATGACGAACAGATCCAAGGAGGTGATACTTCCCCTCTATCGGGCGCTGGTCAGACCACAGTTGGAGTACTGCGTGCAATTCTGGGTGCCGCACTTCAAGAGGGATGCGGATAACCTGGAGAGAGTCCAGAGAAGGGTCACTCGTATGGTTAAGGGCTTGCAGACCAAGCCCTACGAGGAGAGACTAGAGAACCTGGACCTTTTCAGCCTCCACAAGAGAAGGTTGAGAGGCGACCTTGTGACCTTCATCACGGGGGCACAGAAGGGAATTGGTGAGGTTTTATTCACCAAGGCGCCCCCGGGGGTTACAAGAAACAATGGCCACAAGCTAGCAGAGAGCAGATTTAGATTGGACATTAGGAAGAACTTCTTCACAGTTCGAGTGGCCAAGGTCTGGAACGGGCTCCCAAGGGAGGTGGTGCTCTCCCCTACCCTGGGGGTCTTCAAGAGGAGGTTAGATAAGCATCTAGCTGGGGTCATTTAGACCCAGCACTCTTTCCTGCTTATGCAGGGGGTCGGACTCGATGATCTATTGAGGTCCCTTCCGACCCTAACATCTATGAATCTATGATGTCAGAGCAGCCTCCCAGCATGTCTATAGGCACCCTTTAATTTTAAATCTACTGTTGTTCCTGTGGTAGGTTCATAATGCTAATGAATTGTCTGGCCTCCTGCAGTCAGGAACGGCACTAATGTGATACATGGTACTAAATACTTGGTATCTTTCTCGGAATGCGGTCTACAAATGGATTTGCTATCCTGTATTAACTCTTGTTCTTGCTCTAAGTAATACCTGTATGAGGATTTATTGGATTGAATGGAATAGCCCTAACACACTATTAATGGGTAATAATTGTACGTACAAATTAATGTTGTCCTTAGGCTAGTCGAGGATCCCTTCCCCTTCCCCCCCCCAAAGAAAACCCAAAGAACCAAACAAAAAAACCCTCCCTGTAATAATGTTGAGCTTATTTGGTTCTAAGTACTGTTATGTAGTTACCAGTGAAAGCAGAACAGTTTCCATCATCATCTCTCACTTTCTGTGCCATTCATAAATTAACACAAGTTTCAACAGATATTTTGATGTAAAGTGATAGAAGCAGCAGAATTCAGATGTTGGAGCTAACACATGAGATTCATTACCTCATGAATTTATACTTGATTCTTTGCAGGGTATATGACGTGACTTTCTACTTTGATCACCGATCCACTTTATGCCTAGTTTTTAGAGCCAGATGACATAGCTGCCATAATGGGATACATCTTATATTAGAATGCCACTGCGTGGGGGACACTATCTCACAAAATTAAAGAAGATGAATAGTACCATAGCAAGGGTGGGTGAGCGGGGTGACTGCCCTAAGAACCGAAGTGAAGGGGCGCCAATAGGTGCTGCCCAGCCAGGTGGGGTACGGGATGGAGTCACAAGTGGCTCATTTGAGAGGGTGTGGGGATGGGGCAGGGGTGGCTTCTGCCGCTATGTGCACCACAAGACAAGCCGGGGGGGGGTGGGGGGGGAGTGTGCCTCCCCCCCAATCTGTGTGCGAGGCGAGGGCAGGCTGCTGTAGGTTCTAGGCGCCAAACTTCTTTGCTATGGTAATAAATATGAACTCTGAAGTTCTTGAGGAAGAAGCAAAAGTAGAAGACCTTGAGGAGGAAGACATGGTAGGATTTCTTTAACATAGAGATATGGCATGGGCATGAAAGTATGACCTGCAGAATCTTTGTGGACAGCACCGACTCTTTTACAATAAGGCATTTTGCTCTCTGCTCTCCCTCAGCTGAATTATTTTTGATGGTTGTAGGGGCTGCCACACTCTGCTCCACTAGTATTGATGGCATGGACTTTTCTAAGCCAGGCATGTGTAGTCATTTTTAATTTTAACTGATGCAGGGTGTCAAGATCTCTATCACTAACCGCAAATGTGCCCCGTGGAGAAACTTCCATGCACAGAGTGTCTGCCTCAAGATGAAATATCCTTTGGGCTGGGGGTTATGATTTTTCTTCTCTTTCTGGTTTGTGAGGTTTTTACTTGTTGCTTTGTGATGCCACAAAAGTCTCATTTGTGAAAGATTTTTTTTTTAACATGCCTCTGTATTTTGACCCGGCTGAGAGAAAGGAGCCTTCCTCAGGTAAGGAGGATATTCCTACTCTACAATAACCCGTAAAAATGGACACCCTTAGGAATATGCAGTTTGCTTACCAGTATCATAGGCTTGTGGAATTCATAGGGTGGGTATATTGAACTGCTCCAGATGGATTTGGGTGGGTATAAGAATAAAGTAAACTAAATTAATAACAGAACTAATGAAACTGCAAGTTTCTGAGTGCTGCTCTTCATCTCACTTCTGATTTCTGCAGCCTCTCACATTCTGTTCCTCTCTTAGTTCCATTTAGACATGTAACAGGAGAGTGGGTAAATGTTACTCTTCTCCTCTCCCCAAGTAATTTGTTTCATGGTATCAAAAAAGAACTGGTACATCTCAAATATTATGCTAAACTAGCATCGCATCTCATATTACTGCAAAGGCAGTAATGTTGCTGGCTCTCAGAAAATTGCCCTGCTTTCTCTAATATGATACTGTAACATGATCTTCCTGAAACAGAGAGAATGATTGGTGCCTGACACTGAAATTTCAACTGAAATTTTCCGTCTGATTTGGATTTGTTTGACTATGTCCATCAGGTATGCTTGAAAAGCCATCAATTCCTTCTGCTTCACTTGGCAATATTTTATTTATTGCAAAAATAGCAGGGGGGGAAAAACCTCAGGCCAAGTTCGAGCCACAATGTTCAATCAACTCTGCCCCAAATCCGTATTTTTCCTCCCACCTTAGTTACCTTTGTAAATAGGATGCAGAGAGCAATGAAATTTAAATAGTCTTGTACCTGAAACATCAATGAAATGTAGGATGTTGTTGTCAGTAAGGGCGGTTCATTCCTATAAAAGCAGTTGGGCATTAACTTCTGTTTGGATGCCTGAAACTTTTGCAGGTGTACTGAACAGAAAATAATGATGATAAAACACATAAAAATTAACATAGCAGGTTATGCCCTTTAAAATCGAGCTACAGCTAGGCATCATAAGTAAGTGTCATCTGCAAACTTAGCCTTCACCTGTATGACTGTGTAAGGAGCCTGGAGAAGAACATGGGAGATGTCTCAACATGTCCTGGTATCAACAAGAGTGCTTCCCAGATGTTTGCCTGCTATGAATAAAAGCAATCAGAGTTCATTGGGGTAAGACCTGTGAGCTAAGCCTGTGCCTTGATTATGTTTGTGGGCAGAACAAGTATCACCAGAGTGACCGGTTAGTCATTTTCTTCCGTTGGGTGTCAAAGGGTTATTTCTGGTTTCTGTTTTCTTTCCCATTTCCCTGAGAGTTTTAAAAATATGAACAAACTATTATATTTGGCATTGTTATCTCATTTTAGTAGGAAATGCTCTGATCAGCTTTCTCCCAGTCTGCTATAGCTGACGTCTCACTAATATCTGTACCTTGATATTGTAATTCAACCACCCAATTCTCAAAGGGGTGATATTGAGTTGGGATGAAAAATAAATGAGTTGGTAAAACTTAAAAAAAAAAGAAGCTGTAAGTGTAAGAAAGGCACAGTTAATGCAATGCACCGTAACAGGAATATGTATCTTGTTAGCAAGCGAAGCACAGGGTGGGAAAACATTTAGACTAAGTATAGATAGTCAAAAAGCCCGAGGCTGAATCGATTCAATCTTCGCAGGTTTATCTAAACTGCATAGATAGAACTGATAATAAAGTGAACTAATATTCACCTTTGAAACCAGAAAGGCAGCCAGATGCCTGCAGTGGCCCACACCAGAAGCTAAGGAGGGTGTTAGAGCACACCTCCCAGCCTGCCAGCCGCTACCCAGAAAGGTTCGTTCTTGATTTGGGTGCCCAGCACACGCCTTCTAACCCCTTTGTTCCCCCCACCCCCCAGGGGGTGAATAGACCCTCTAGCCCTGGCTGGCTGGATCCCCAAGCCTCAGGGGGTTTCCCCACCCCTGACAGGGATGCATTTGCTCCCCTCCCCACAGAGGCAAGGGCAGCTGGCAAGAGGGCAAGGCTAAGGGAACCTAGCCTGGCTCTCTGGACTGCAAGGGGTGCAAAAAGACCTGGGGAGGGGGCTTTCGCCACACTGCACTGCAGACCCTAGCTGTGGGTCTACTGCTGGGCTGGGTGGGTGCGTTCCCTTGCCCTCCAGCCCCTCAGAGGCATGGGCAGCTGGCGAGAGGGCAAGGCTAAGGGATCTTAGCCTGGCTGTATGGGCTGTGGGAGGATAAAAAGCCCTCAGAAAGAGGCTTTCCCTCCATGCCTTGCAGACCCTAGTTGGGGGTTCCTGTGCTGGGTGGGTGCATTCCTCTGCCCCCCAGCCCTCCAGGGGCAAGGGTAGCTGGCAGGGGCATGGGGCTAAGGTGACTCCAGCCCGGCTCAAAGATTGGGGCGGGGGGGAAGGCTTGATAAGCCCCATGGAGGATGCTTTCCCTTCCCTTGTGATATGTAGATCTGGGCTAGGGTGGCCTGAGGCCCATCCTGCTCTGTTGATAGGCAGAGGCTAGGGAGGAGGCTTATTGACTCAGCTCTGTGACAGCAAGACGGTGGGGCCAGCCCTGCTGCACTGGAGCAGACAACACAGTCCAGGGCTGCAAGGCATCCTGGGATGCTGGGGGACTGTGAGTTAACTTGAATCAGGATGGGATCTGGGATAGAAGTTCCATAACCTGGTTTGTCCTAAATCAGTTAAGTCTGATACTACACCTATCCAGGTTTATCTTAAACTGGTTTCAGCCATTTGAAAGCAGTTTATATGCACTGAACTTCTGTTCTGTTAGAGGTTTAAATCAGTTTCTGTATAACTTCCATCCCAGAAGTTTGTGTGTACACTAAATTATGTGCAACTTAACTTAGGGTTAAGTTCAGACATAGTGTAAATTGGCTGATGCTATTAAGAATCTCCCATGACATTCAAATGCATGAGCCAGATAGAAGTATATTAGGCACAGTCTACAATTAAGGAGCAGGATCTGCCCATAAATGTATGTATCCCTTCAGAGCTAGCAATGGTTACTATATGTAGAGTTCCATCACACTGCTGTCCCTTGCTCCAGAGTCTTTTGAATGTGGTGATGAGAGAAAAGGAAGGGGAATAGATATGGCTGCCACTCAGAATACACTTGCCTACATGTGCTGTATTTTGCAGCATAAATGTACATCTATTTTGAGAATGTTTCAAAATTTAGAAATAAAAATTTCTTTATTTTTCTCAGGCATCTCTAGAGCACTGGGAGTTTAGGTACTATCTGAATGAGGATTACTGTAGCTGTAAAAATAATCTGACAGCTGGGTAGCCAGCAAGGAATCTTCTAATGCAATCTTCAAGCTCCTGCTAATGTTGCTAAATTTACATAGAATACAATTCTATGGATTTTAATGATTTTCTCTCATTTCCAAAGCAAGTTGTCTTTTCCAGCAGTGTGACCTCAATGCATAGTTAGTGATGTATCTGAAATACCACTGTAAGTGATACTAGCAAGTCTCGTGTCAACTTATATTACTAATAATATAGAGCAGTCTTAGAACATAACTAACCCACTGTGATGATAGGAGGGAATAAACTGTTCTCTTGGCTTAGAGATGCACTAGAAATGTCTGTTGAAGGGTCTGCAGAAAGCTGGGAGAAAAGCTATGGCTCCCTGAAGGGAATAATTGGTATTTTTGAACATGAGCTACCTACTAACGATGTTTCCTACGCAGTGATCTAATCCAGCTATTTCCATATCCTCACAGACCACTCTATGATAGTGTTCCAGGTGTGCATTGGGATTAGAGGAAGCGCTCAGTTCTATGTTATCAGGTATAAAACTATATTAATATAAGAGTTAAGGCTGAGGGGAGCTATTAATAACTTAAAGGCAAAAAGAAAATGGCAGAGTGTTGATGACTGCCAGAGTTTTGGTTAATCCTAAAGGAAATCTAAGCATACTTAAAGTGTGGGAATACGTCTAGTACAAACACTGAGTGATGCCACGGGCACAGTTTCAGATTGGTACCATGTAATATTTGGGTTGCTTAAGAATGAAATATTATGTGGGACTTCTAATACAAAAAGTTTATTGGAGAACTCAGTCTGACTACCTTAGTGCAGGGACAATGGCCCCTACCACATTACACTTAAGAGTTGATTAACCAATTAATTTGTAACCTGAGCACATGTTGAAGCAATTAATAGCATCATAAAACAAGGAATGAGCCACAAAGTTATTCCGCAAAACATTTTAAGAACTTTGTGGCTGGTTCCTATGATGGCATTAATTCAACATGTGGCCAGTTACACTCCTGTAGAAGGAAGGCCTGTCAGCTGCGGGCTCCCAGCCATGGCAGCTTGCTACTTGTCGATACAGGGGGAGCTTGGGATCATGATCCCAGCACTGGGTTACCCCTGCACCAGCAGTAAGGCATGAAGGACTCTGATGCTTAGTCCCACAATCACACCTCCTGTCATGCATGTGTGGCACGGCAGGAAGCCTAAGTGTGTGGATCATGCATCAGATTTTATTGCGTCTTTAAATGCATGTCTGGCAGGGGCGATGTGCTCAGGCTGCTTGCCTTAGCGCTCATATGTACTTGCTCTCTCTTTCTCTCTGATTCTTGACCATCCCAGACAGATTTTCTCAGGTTAGCTTTTGTTTTCGGTTTGTTTTTTAACCATTAAAGAGAGAGTACATATTTCAGGGGTGGACAAAATACAGCGGTGGGCCAGATCCAGTCTGCCAAGGAATTTTATGCAGCCCACAGCAGGTCCTTCAGCTTCACCTGGCCCAGGTGCAGAGGGAGTCTGGGTTGTGGCACATGTGGCTGATCCCACCACTGCTGGGCATGTGGTGGGGGTGGGGGCAGCACAGCAGCTGGATTTGGCTTCCTGGCAGCCCCAGTGGCAGTGGCTCATTCTGCCCACTTGTTGCTGCCAGTCTGCCCTGCACTTACCACTGGGGGCCCTGGATAGAGTGGGTAGGGTCACCATGGAGATTGGCCAGGATCCCTGTGGGCAGGGTATGCTAGGCCAGGCAGGTAGATGGGGAGTAGAGGACCAAGACGGGCAGGTGGGGCTGGTGCTGGAGCTGAGATTGTTGGACACACAGCATGGGACCACTGCCCACGTGTCCCAGCCCACGTGATCCTAGCCCTGCCCATTTGTCTTGTTCCTGGACACTGCTCCCCATCCACCCACAGCCCCATTCCATCCACCCACTGGGCTTGCCTTGCTCACAGGGTCCCTGGGCTGGTCTCCATGAAGACCCTGCCTGCCTGCTCGCACTGTCTGGCACCCCCAGCGGTGGGTGTGGGGCGAATAGATTAGGGCCAGATAGGACCAATTGGCCCCCACCCCTATGCTGGGCTGTGTCAGCAGCATCCCCCACCTCTGCTGCACTGGGCCAGGGTAACACCGCTCCTTCCCTGGCCCTCAACAGTTCATGGAAATGCCTCATGTGGCTTTCCAGCCCAAATAATTGCCCATCCCTGACATATTCCTTACAATGAGGAGTCAAAACCAAGAAAAAAAGTACTTCCAAATCTAGTTTTAAAAGTCTGTTTACTCTAAACTGGTACCACAAACACTAAAACACATTGTGCATTTGTACACATGTATGCACTGCAGCACCGGGCACTTTTAAAAGCACCTGGTGCTCTGGGGCATGCATTTGTATAGGTGGTGAATTGCGCATCAGTACTGAGAAAATGGTGGTGGCACCCTTTTGATCTAGAACACAGTAAAGGTATTTTAGTTCAAAAGCACACTGCCTCCATTTTCTGCATGCTGACACATTTTGCCTTTTGTACAAATGTATGTGATGCGGCACTAGGCATGTCAGCTCACATGCTCCACAGACTCAATTAATTGAGTCTGTTTCGATGCGCTGGATTTCTGGTGTACTGGGGCATACAAAGGTATGTGTATAAATGCCCATTAGTTTACATAACACATTTCACTGCCATGTAAAGGATTTGAGCTGATTTGGCTATATTGCTTCAAATACCCAAGCTGTTGGGGGAGTCTATGGTGAGGTGTAGTGGGGGAGCCTGCAGCCTGGGAGATGGGCAGGAGGAAAGTGCACCAACTGCTTGTGTGGTTTAGTGTGGGATGGAGGTCCACATATATATGTTACATAGAGAGGGGAGAGGGCTGCTCGGGGGACCCATTGCTCATACTAGTGTGGCCCCCAGCTGCTTAGAAGTTGAATAGCCCTGTGCTAACTATATGGAGCTGGTTGAAGAATCTGAAGCTCTGATTTTTCATATATGATTTATCTTTGCATTTTTCAAACTGGTCTTAATTTTTGTCCCCACAAACAACAACAGGCATATGTTAGTTAGGTACTAATCTGGCTGCATTTTAAAGCATTTGGATATAGAATATATAAAGCTAACTTATAATTGAAAATCCTATTGCTAGACATGTACCGCAAATTTTACAAAATGTATTCACAGTCATTTGCTCTGAAAATCTGTCTCCTTAGTCATTTGTGGATCTGGGAAAATAGGTAAAAATCTTGATAGCATAGGAAATTTCTGTCTTGGAATCCAGAATGGCAGTAAATTAAGTCTGGTTTTCTGCTAACATTTATTTTCTGTGCCACTCGCATATCTCAGTGGAGAGTAGTGATCCATAGTTGACTCGTGTGGATATATGCGAGCTTTTGACATATATCCCCTTTTTTGATTTCTTTAATCCCAAACAGTGTTGCATCCTTTCACAGGTCATGACTAACCTAATGTCATGTGATGTAAGGCAGTTTTCCTTGTTGTCTGCTTGTAGCCACAGAGATATTGCTTTTCTTTTGGGAGAATGCCTTTTTTCCCAGGATTGTGCAGATGTACACATCTGTTATCCTGCTTCAAGTCCCTCTGGAGTATGTTGGATCAAATGCACTAATACTTTTTCCTGGGATATTCTGTTGGACATCTGTACAGTTACTGCGGTTCATTCTAGGGACAAGCTTGTCCAGCTGTGTTCTCTCATTGGCCACCTACTGGTAAAGGAGTAGCAATACACCTTGGAAGGGCAATGTGTGTACAGGTTTCCCTTGCTTTATGCGGGTTCTGTATATGTGAATTGGCTCTTATGCAATGATGCTTTTTATACCAAAAATGTGTTATATGCGAGGTAAATTCACTCTTATGCGATTGGTGTGACGGAAGCTCACAGCCAGGTGCTTTGTGCAGTGCATTGTGGGACACGCATCAAAATATAGTCTCCTATGTAGATCTGTGCTCCCCGCTTATTGTCCGCAACACGTGTTTCTGCAGTCGCCGTCCCCATTATGGCTTCTAAGCGTCCTACTAGCTCATCTCCTACCCCTCTCTGCTGTTGGTACCAAAATTGTCTTCTAAAAGTGGTAGAAATGGGTCTAGGGGTCAGTACAGTTGAGGTCTTGGGACATATCCCTATTTGTTATATTGTAAAGTGGGTTCCCTTTATGCAAATTCAAGTTATGCGCCATATTCCAGGAACGCATGTACAGCATAAAGTGCGGGAAACCTGTACTGGACTGTCCTGCACCAATTTCATGTCAAATTTGTGGACAATCAATCTTTACTCAAATGAGACATCTGTTTACAGCTTATATAGATCCTTGATGAATACATCCTACCCTACCCAATATTTTCTAAACTGGTTGAATTATTTGGTGAATATTTGGAAGCTGAGCCAGACAGATTGTTAGCAGTCAGGAAAACTAACTGTTAAAACAAATGATAGACACTTCATCTCCTGATGTCTTCATATCAAGACTTGCAGACCTGTCTTCTACATGCTTTAGTTCATCACAGGATATTGGGCTTAATTCAAGAGCAACCAGGTGAAAATTAATGACCTGTGTTATACAGGAGTTTAAACTAGATGACCATTAGTCCTTTCTGCCCTGACTCATATGACTCAATGAATATCACTTTCGAGTCATCTAAGGGAGTCTCTGTTGTTGGGAGAAGTTCCTTTTTCCCTTTATCCAGGCACTGAGTAAGCTACTTCTATAGTAAACCCAGATATACCCTTCTCTGGATAAAAATAGGACCAAAAAAGCCCAGGTTGTGGTACATTGTAATAAATCTTGCTTTCAGTGTTTAGGTGTTTTCATAAATAGTTAAATATTGTCCCTAGTATATGTGCTGGGAGTTCAGGGAAAGGACTGGTTCTCTACTGTTGCTCTGTATATCCACTGGATGTAGCAAGGAGGAAATAGAAGTGGCTGTACCCATTTCTATCTCTAAGAAGATTAACCAGAAGTATGATGTGTTTGCTGAGAAATCTGTACAGAAAAACAATTGTAGAGCATAAACACTGTGCAAGCTTCATAATATCCTGCACCAAATTGAATTTTGAACAATGCCTGAAGAACATGATTGATTCAGGCTAAGAGTGGAAGTGGTAAAAATTCAGGTAACTTAAAAAATCATTGAAAGGAATAGTGTTAGCAGTTGCTCTAAATTACCATTAATGATTTGCTGTTAACCTGGTTTGGCCAAGATCACATTTTTCTTTAAATGTGCTTTGGAGTTAATACACATTTTTGTTCTGGCTTGTTCAGTAAGGGAAAGGCACATCCAGGATAGAGGGAAGCTTTCACAGTATCATTGATTCTAGGTCCTTTGCCTCAATTGGTTGTAACACTCTCTCTACAGTTTAAGGATTGTAGTCAAAGGTTGCTGACAGATGTGGGGTGCGGGGGAGGGAAGTGCTTTACAGGAAGCAGCAGAGTGTTACTTCAACCCAGCTCTGCAGCATCTGTACAGATCGGGTGATTCAATCAGCTATTAGATAAAAGCACCAAAACAAAAAGCCCTGCTGAAGTGTCTGATCTATGGGAAAACTGGGTCCAACTAATGTGATCCTTCCTTTGGGTATGCTCTTGGCTTGGCACAGGAGCGCGCTGAGTTTTAAGTGCCATTTTTTTTATGTCTGTAAGCAGCCTATATGCTTGAAGTTGAGTCCTCTTATAAGACTGACATCAGCGAAGTGCCCTTAAGGGAGGCCAATGAAATGGGGCACATGAATTATGAGGAAAGACTGAGGGAACTGGGCTTATTTAGTCTGGAGAAGAGAAGACTATGGGGGGATTTAATAGCAACCTTCAACTACCTGATGGGTGGTTCCAGAGCGGGTGGAGCTAGACGGTTCTCAGTGGTGGCAGATAACAGAACAAGGAGCAATGGTCTCAAGTTGCAGCAAGGGAAGTTTAGTTTAGATATTAGGAAGATGTTTGTCATGAAGCACTGGAACAGGTTACCCAGAGAGGTTGTGGAATCTCCCCATCCTTAGAGGTTTTTGAGACTCCAGCTAGACAAAGTCTTGGCTGGGATGATCTAGTTGGGGATGGTCCTGATTTGAGCAGGGGGTTGGACTAGATGACCTCCTGAGGTCCCTTCCAACCCTAATTTTCTATAATTCTATGAAATATAAAGAATCTCTAATGCATATTAACAAAAATTAAGAATCACAAAATTTGCATCCTGTTCCCACAGATTATTTGACTTCCTGCATGGTCTTTGGTAAATCATAGCCTCTCAGTTTCTCTGTTCATGGAATGGAACAAGAAGTGTTTGAATTTAATTCTTATCCTATATTGGTAATCTGTACTATTGCTGTCCTGTATCAGCTATGCCGATGAGGGACAGCAGTGGAACTATCAGCAGAAAAGTTGAGGTAGGTGTGCTTACAACAAATCTTAGTGGTATATCCTAGCTTAGCCGAAAAGCTTGACATACTGAGGTTTAAATCTCTTTGCATGAATGTTTCAGCTCCAACATTAATAAACTTGGTTGTACAGCACCATGATTTGATAATTTAGTCATTCTCCCTTACAAACGATATGACAACCTTAGGTATCCTGAATAATACCTTACTCCCCTGAGTTGTTCATGATTGTAGTATACTAGTGATTGTGAATAAAGGAAAGACCATCTACCCCTGAATTACCCAGACATGAAATTGGAAGAGGAGGCTAGATGGAAGAGGCTACATGGAAGAGGAGGCTAAGCAAATCCAAAGATTAAAGCAAACACAAAAGCCATGTCAAAAACGTGCGCACTTGTGTGATTTCATCACAGAACTTATGGTATTTCGTGTTTTTCTTCTGTATCCCAGTTCCTAAATCCTCTGATTAGGTGACAAACCTCTGCTTTCAATTTTAAAAAAGTATTTTATCCCTCATAGTTGAGAAGAAAAGCCTAGATAGGTGACCCAGCTGCACCTTAAAAACTCAAAGCAAGAAAGTAGCAAAGGTGCTGAAGTCAAACAAGTAGAGAACAAGACAAAATAGGTGAGGAAGTATAGAATATAAACCCTGAATCTATTGCCTTCATTATGAGGCTTAGCCAATGAACCAAGGGAGCAGCAAGTAGATCACCAGACTACAATATTCGCTTTTATTTTCAGCCCAGTTTGGGCTTTATAAATTGAATCTAGAAGAAATTTGTGTTTTTTTTATAATTAGATGCATCTCCAAGTTTGTGCTGCTTGTAATAGTTCCCTTCATCCCTGACTGTATTAACAATGCTCACTTTTTTTTCAATAGCTGATTTCCTCATTTCAGCAACAGATGCTCTCAAGAAAATATTCCTTTTTAAATAGCATCCACACATGTCCCGATAACAATGATCTTGCTGTAGAATGCTTTGGGTTTTCATTTGGGGTGATTCAGTTTCTTTGAAGAAAAAAATGAAGCTGCTTAAATGTTGCCCTTCACTAGAATGTGTACATTGTAAAGAAAAAATATATAAATTAATAGTATGTGTATTTTTTTATTTATTCATATTTAATTGCATTGAGGCACTACAGTCCATTTGTAAAGCTATGAATGATACATTCCCCAAACAAACCAACCAGCTCCCTGAAGAGCTTACAACTTAATACCTATTAATTCTTAAGATATACAGAATATTTTTCCTCATGTAAGAGCTAGTCATTAAATTTAATACAATAACTGAAGGAGGGAACTGGCAGCCCAATTTTAGTTCAGGTTTCCTGAAACTTTTTATTAAAACACTCTGTTTTCAGTGGCTTACAACTTTTCCAAACTTAAACCAATTGGGGTGAATTTTTGTGCCTCTATTGCTTCAGGCCAATGCATTCTTTAGAATGATCAAACTGAAAAAGTTCAGTTATTTCTGACAATGAAGTAGGGAAAATGCTCTTCCAATCATTAAAATACTTTACAACCATTGGATTGAGAAGGTCTAGCTCCTTCTTGCTTTAAAGCAGGAAGATGACAAGGGTCGGCAAGCAGTAGATGTTGCCCAGATGTCAGGGATGTCAGTTTTACTATCCCCATGGCATAAAATTCACCAAGTTAAGAACCCCCAGGTAAACCCCAGCTGGGGTCTGGGGCTAGGGAGGGGAGTTAAACTTCCCTTCCCTGGGTGGAGAGCTGCCCTGCTGCTAAACTTACTAAAACTTACCGCTGGCTATGACTGTGGACTACAAATCTCAGAGGCATCTGGAAGCAGGAAGAGGAAGTGATGAACAACCCTGGTGAGTCCTGCAGCTGTAATTCTGGACTGCAAATCACAGAGACCTTGGGGGCAGCAGGAAGAGGAAGTGAACACACAGCCCATGCTGGCTATGTGCCAGAGAAGCATGCACTTGTGCCTCCTCCCCCCGCAGCTTCTGGCCTGAGCCACCGCAGGCATGTGGCTGCATTTCCTGAATCACAAGTAAATGTGTGGCCAGTTGTTTCTCAGTTTAATCTCTGCAGTTTAGACTAACCTGCAAAGAATTAATTGATACAGCCTCAGGCTTTTTTACTCTCTGCACTTAGCCAACACATAAAAATATCAATGAGAAGCCATTATTGCACCACTATACTGCATTATATTTGATTCAGGTGATCCTAGGGTATCATAGAATCTGAAATGAAATCTAACCTAACTGGGATAAACTTCGGAAATTTGGATATTTACCTAATCCTAATGTCTGCACCTGTTCCCTTGTCAGTGTCATGACCAAGTCAATGAACTAATTGTACAATCTCTGCTCTGTAGAACTAATTATGCTCTAGTCCCATAACTACAATTGGTTGATGCCTGGTGTTCCCATTCTTTAGAGATCTCTAACACAACAGATTTTGTTTTAATTTTGAACAAAAAAACCCAACAACATCAACAAAAACAGGGTGTTTCTTGTGGCTATCATTAAAAATATCATTCCAATTTGACTTAAAAAATTAAACAAAATCAAAATGTTTTGCTTCAGTGAGGTTTATTCTGAACATTTTGACCATAATAGAATGACTTTTATTACAGGTTTTTTTCCAGAACAAAATTTAATCACAATTTGATGCATCCTACAGAAGGTTTGTTTGTCTTTTGGGAAAATAGTTTTTTCCAATGGAAAACATTTTGTTGTGATTTTCCATTTAGGAGTTTATTGAGGGTGAGGAAACGGTCTTCATTTTAAGAACCTAATATATTTTTGTTCTATGTTTCGCCGTTTTGTTATAAATGAGTAGGTGCCCTGAGGCTACCCCACAGGTATGGAAGTGTTCCTTTTCCAGTTTGTCTGGGATTCATTTAACTTTTACTGTGGAGTTTCTGCATGCCCAGAAGCAGAGTTGTTCATGAAAAAGAATAGTAAATGTAAGGGACCACTGAGGACAAAGTATCAGCTTCTAATCTCTGGATAGCAAGATATTTTGGGGACTGATTCTGATCCTGCTTAAGCTATTGTGTCTAGTTTGGTGTGATTCAATTGACCTCAGTGGAGCCATTCCTAATTTATACAAGTGACTCTCAAGATCAGCATCTGGCTGAGTAACTGTGAGGAACAGCAAATGTCACTTGTAACTTAAGATTTCTAGTATGCTTGCAGGTGTCACTAAAGATATTCACCATACAGGAAAATTAAAAAAGATAAAAACAAAACAAAAAACCCAACCATTTCTTTAAATGTAAACTTATCCGAGGGGGACACAATTCATAATCTTATTTTAATAAACATGTTACTACAACAGAGTCCTTTTCTTCATGATAACAGGTTGCACAGAGATTTCTGGTCAATATAAAAACCACGTGGCAGAGAGAATCTCATGTGCTTCTCATCTCTGGAGACAGAAAATATGTCATTCCTTTTCAGTCACAACCTTCCTGGGTGGGAACCAAAGGCAAATCCAACTCCAGTGAAGTCCATGGGAGTCTTTTCCACTGACCAGAATGAGAATTGCTCTGGGCCCCAAATGCTTAAACATATTTGTCTGACACCAGAAAGTATTCCCCTTACGCAAACTAAATTGCCATTTAACACACCGTTTCTATTTTGTTGCTATGAAAACATGTCTTGCACTATGTCAGGGCTGATGTGCTATCAGAGTGTAGTTTGGGCTGAGTCACCTCAGGCACAACCATGGCACTATTATGAAGAGCTTATTTGTATGATGCTGCTGCACCTCTTGCTTATTCTATTTTTAAATTATTATGATTTTGGTTTTGCTATTGAAAGCAGCTGATAGAGCCACTCAGCGCAAGGCCTGCCTACATACAGAGGGCTAATGCTCTGCTGTCAGTAAATTGGACCTCCATATTCCAAGTTGTGCGGGCCAGGGACGATCTGGGCCCATCTTGCGCACATGGGCTGTGGCCAGCAGCCCAGGCACGCGGGGTTGGAGAAAACCGGGGGGTGAGCTAGAATTAGTTACGGACGCGTAACGGTTGATTTAAGATTGTTTACTTACACCAAAGATGGTCGCGGTGTAGGCTGGACAGTTTTCCAGGCACAGCTCCGCTTAAATTGTCGTTTGAGGACTACAACAAGTTCGCTCTCTCCCACGGAGTTGTTGAAGCTCCGTGGGTCCGTCTCTTCTGCGCGCAGGGAGGGATACGTCTAGGAATCTATCGGCAATGGGGAGAGGCCAGAGGCTGATCAGGCCCCTGTTGCCTTTTAAGAAATGCGTTGGGTCTGTAAGGATCCGCAGCGCTTAGAGATCTTCATGCAAGGCGAAGGTTTTTCTCTCTCTCTCTCGAACTTCAACTCCGACTTGGGCGGAAACCACCCAAGCTCTTTATACGGCTAGCAAGCCAATCACTAGCCGCCACGTATACATAATTTAACGTGAACCAATAATGTGGCTCGAATTTTAATACAAATGGCGGGAACTCTTTGCACCAAGCATTTCTTAGATGTAAAAAGAAATGCACCATGCAAAGAAAGCTACAAATTGGCGGGAAATTCTCCATTGCACCGGGGTTCTCTTCTGCAGCAGAAAACTCCACCGTGCAAAGAAGCTGCAATTTAGCGGGAAAATAATTTAGCAGTGCCAAAGCACACACAAAACACAAAATCACAACTTTGGGTTGTGACATCCCCCCTTGCTGAAGGCATAGCTAAATTATTCTATACACTTATCATTCTAGTGATCTAGAGCTTTGTCGTGAGTCGTCAAACAAACAGATAAGCAAACAAACAAATAAACAAACATAAAATTCGCTGTCCTGGGATTGGGTTACATAATAATCAACAAATAATAATCAACACAAACACATAATCAGATTCATAATAAAACTACACGATCAGGGCTTCAGTGGGCATCATAGCGAAGTCAGGCCCTCACTTCTTCCGATGATGTTATCCCTCTCAGGGCTTCTCTTCGCCACGCACTCTGAATTCCGGATCTGTAAACAAAACTCTCAAAAAAAATAGATTAACGCATCTTCAACAAATTTACAAAATTTTCATGGAACTTTACTAGTTCTCTAAACCATCTTCTCGTTATATTCTCAATTGGATGAAATCGTTGAGGAGCCATCATCTGGTTCCTCTAAATAATGGAAACCTAACTCATAGGCCAATTGCCATTGGCCTGCGTCCCCTAAAATCTGAAGTTGCTGCTTATTGAGTCCAGAACGCTGTAGGAGAAATCCAAACATGTATCGCTGGGGTTCTCGGTGGCAGTGGTGGAAGATCGGATTCACGATATTTGGTGCCTTGAAGTTCGGTCGGGTGTCGACGGTCCCGATCAAAAGATAATCTTGGCTCCATCAGGATACGCAGTCGTTACAACTGACAAAGGAGATTGCTTACAGGTTGGTTCACCATTGGGTTGAGCAGAATCCAGAGGATGATGATGTTTTTTCGCCCATAAATCTCGAGGCAACTGTCTAAGCTGTGAACGGTTACTGGAATGGTTCCAGGATCTCGTAGATGATGGTGAGGCCATGGTCTTATTCTCTGGAGTGATGTCAGTCCCAGCGCACATGCTCTGGGGTTCCAGGCACAGTACGAGACTCCAATAATTGCTAGCATGAGATGTTCTGCGCCGGTATGTTCTGGCCGTCCTTCATGCCATACGTGGGCTTTTTGACTAATCAGTCCTGCAACAAGCGCTGGCAGTGGAATAGGTCAGTGAACGTTGACCGCTATCATGTCGATGTCAGTGACATGTCCTCTACTCTACGAAGCTTGTCTAACTAGGAAGCTTGCTTCTTCCTGGTTCAGCAGGTCGGATCCAAGTTCCATGACCAAACGTCCCAACCATACAACTAGAGTCTCTTCAGGCTGGATTCTTGATGCTCTACATAAATCTTGTAACTCAGTTCTGGTGCGAGCATAGTAGGCAGTAGCAATTCGATTAGTCGTTGTTGTAGGGAAAGCTGCTCTTTCGGGAGTTGATGTTATTATAGGCTGAACTGCTGCTGCGGGAGTCACTGCTGCTGTTGCTGCTTCAGGCAGGAGGGGCGGATGCACTCCTCCGCTTGACTCTCTCCTTCATCGGCAGGAAGGCGTGGTCGGTAGAGGCGTCGCCGCGTTGCTAGGCAGGGTTGCTGGAGATGACACTGCGTCGATGGGCGGAGTCGCTGACCGAACTCTCGCGGGTTCCTCCGAAGCTCCACCCTTCTTTTCCAGTTCTTCCACGCGGTCTCCCTCTTGCTCGGTGCCATCTTGGGCTGGCGTTTCAGGATCCCTTCTCTCAGCTGCTTCTTTGACCGCCTGAACAGCCATCTGCAGCTGGGTTTTTAAACTTAAATTCTGGTGCATTAAATTAGCGATCGTACGAAAAGTTGCACTTAACTCTCCCCCCTTGTCGTACTGCGGGGCCACCCTCTCATCTGCGGCGCGTTCCTCCATCTCCATATCTTCGTGGAGCTCGGATGGAAGCTCGCGACCTTGTAATCTAGACGCCACCATGAAAGGGGAGAACCAGCTGATTGACACCGGTTCTTCACTCTCCCGAGCATATCGTAGGCATCGGGCACGCTCCCGGGTGAGGTTCTGGTTCACTTCGCCCGCCGGGTTAACTCTGGTGAGGGACACAGTATCGGGGGGCCTGAACAGGACCCGCTCGTCCCTCATTATACACCCGAATGCCGCGGGGAGCAAATACACTTCCCTCTCTCTTGGGGCTCCGTCTTTGGAGACTCCCTCTTCTCCCTTCAGCGACAGGCGTCCGCTGACAAATCTCTCACCTGTTCCGCCCGCCTGGTGGTAAGCGACATGCGCCTCCAGTTCTTCAAAGCTTTTCACTTGGCGTTGGTTATTGCGCCAAGGGCAGTTCTTAACCAATTCTAGCTCTAACGTGTTTTCTCCTGATCCCATCCTTGTCGCCATCTGCAGGCCGGGGACGATCCGGGCCCGTCTTGCGCACACGGGCTGTGGCCAGCAGCCTGGGCACGCGGGGTCAGAGAAAACCGGGGGGCGAGCTAGAATTAGTTACGGACGCGTAATGGTTGATTTAAGATTGTTTACTTACACCAAAGATGGTCGTGGTGTAGGCTGGACAGTTTTCCAGGCACAGCTCCGCTTAAATCCTCGTTTGAGGACTACAACAAGTTCGCTCTCTCCCACGGAGTTGTTGAAGCTCCGTGGGTCCTTCTCTTTTGCGCGCAGGGAGGGATACGTCTAGGAATCTATCAGCAACGGGGAGAGGCCAGAGGCTGATCAGGCCCCTGTTGCCTTTTAAGAAATGCGTTGGGTCTGTAAGGATCCGCAGCGCTTAGAGATCTTCATGCAAGGCGAAGGTTTTTCTCTCTCTCTCTCGAACTTCAACTCCGACTTGGGCGGAAACCACCCAAGCTCTTTATACGGCTAGCAAGCCAATCTCTAGCCGCCACATATGCATAATTTTATGTGAACCAATAATGTGGCTCGAATTTTAATACAAATGGCGGGAACTCTTTGCACCGAGCATTTCTTAGATGCAAAAAGAAATGCACCATGCAAAGAAAGCTACAAATTGGTGGGAAATTCTCCGTTGCACCGGGGTTCTCTTCTGCAGCAGAAAACTCCATCGTGCAAAGAAGCTGCAATTTAGCGGGAAAATAATTTAGCAGTGCCGAAGCACACACAAAATCACAACTTTGGGTTGTGACACAAGTGAGACACAGTTGGTTACACTTAAAGTAAGGGTTTGGGGAGCACAGCTTGCTCTCATAAGCTGAATGGAGTGGAAAACATACCCACTCCCCTTGGCTGGCGCTGCAAAGTGCATAGAAATTGCTCCTTCTACCATAATCTGATGAAGCAAGACTGGCCGGTCTTGCTACAATCAATATTCACCAGAGCTTAAAAAAAGAGTCGGCAAAAGGAAGGATTGTTCATCGCATATAAAATATTTATGAATAGAAGGCATTTCCAGATTTTCTAAATGCAATGAAAGGCTAATGATGATGACTGTATTTTGATATCTCTGAAAAACTTGGAGTTCATAAATATTGATTTTATTCTTCCAGTATATTCAATGCTTCATGTTGTCATCTCATGACCTTTCCTCATCAAAACCATGAGTTCCTGTGATGCTAGAGTAATTCCCAAAATGGTGGTAATGGCTCCTCCAATTGAGCCAATCAGAGGCATTAAATGTAATGGTTTGTTTTATAAAAGCAACAATAAATGTGAACACCTGCCACAGCACATCAGAGTTCCTGAGAGGATCTGTCTTTCAAACTAAACCTTTTTAATGGCTCTGATTAACTCAATAAGAGACACTAACACCATCATTTTTTTTTATTGCTCTTCAAGGGCAACCTTTCCACTCTCAGTCCCCCTCCAGCCTCATTCAGGATGTGCTGAACATGCCTCTCCATGAGATTCCATCAGAGAAGCAGCTGTAAATGTTGTTGGCTCCGTCTCCACACCAGTCCTGGGAGCACATTTTGTAGGTATGCTGAGCACATTTCCTGATGGCTTCATTTCACCCTCATTGTCCAAAGTCCTTGGAGAACTTCCTTGGAGTGAGAACTGTGGACAGTCTTCCCTGAGGAGTTCAGTTCAAGATCTGTGGGATGGAAGTGGCAGAAACTAACCAGTCCATCCTGGCCTCTGGGTCTAAATCAGGGGTAGGCAATTATTTTGGCTACAGGGCCGCTTAAGGGGCGCCTATACATGTGCAGTGAGGCTGTTCTGATGTGCTGTAATTACTCGATTAATTGAGGCTGCACAAACTCCAGTGTCTTGTGTATTATCCAGGCTCCAACAAACTCCAGTGTCATGTACATTAGTATCCCCATGCTGCAAAATGGCTTTAGTTAAAGCACCCCCGCCACCATTTTTCAGTGCAGGGACACTGGTACACATGATACTCTGGATGCTTTAATTAGAGTGGCTCTCTGAACCTTTCTAATTAATGTGCACCCCCACCCTCTCCCAGGGCATGTGTATAAATTTCCAAGCAGTTTTTGGTGAGCTGTTGAGGGACGCAAGAGTAGCCCCACCCCTTGACAGGTGCCCTGCCCCCTGGTAGTCATCTTGGAACCACAAGTCTCACCCCTAATCCCTGATCTTTGTCACCTGAAGTCCCTCTATTTGCCCCAGAAATACTCCTTTTGGGAGGGGGTTGTCACCCTGGAACTGGGGAAAAAAATAAATTATATAGTAATAATCAAACATCTACTATAATGTATTTAAATTTTGTTTCCCAAATATTTTTGTCCTGATTTATGTGTTTTATAGTGTATATAGAGGCTATTGCACAATGTCTCAAAATAAAGCCTTAGTCTTGTATATTGGGGGGGCGGGGGTGTAAGTGCGGGGTGGGTGGAGTGTGTGGTTGGGGAGAGAGTGTGTGGGGTGGTGTGGGAGTGTGTTTGGGGGTGGGGTGTGTGGGGTCCCAGAGTTGCATGTGGCCCCACAGGCCCCATAGAGTGCAGCTCCTGAGTCCCTGCCCCCAAGTGGTGGTCACATACAGGGCGAGCCCCACCTGGACCCATATGGCATGTCCACACAAGCACGCATGTACCTCTTGCCCCACTTCAAACCCCTTTGAGGTGGGGCAACAGGCACCTGCGGGACCAAGACAATGTTTCCCACATTGCAAACTTGCAGCATGGGGAGAAAATTAGACCCTTGGATATTCAGGGGTCTAAAAAAATCGATGTTTAAAAAAGTGGAGTAGGGCATGGTTGCCAACCATGGCCTGAGGCAACCAGAGGCTGGGTCCTCCACAGAGACACTCTGGCTGCCAGAGCGTCTCTATGGTTGTCCCTCACCCTGGTGCTGAAACACGCAGCCCGCCTGGCTGTGTGTTTCAGCGCCAGGGCTCTGGTGCTGGTAAGTAAGGGGTCGGGGGGCTGGAGGAGGGGGGAGGGGACCACAGGGGACCCCTGACAGCCCCATCAACTCCTCCAGCCCCTGGCCCCTGCCAGGGCTGGCCCCTCCCCCTGGCAGCTCCCCCCCCGAGGTCCCCAACCCCTGCTGGGGCCGGCCCCTCCCCCGGCAGCCCCCCCAAGACCGCTGAGGCCCCTGACCACTGCTGGGGCTGGCCCCATCCCCCTAAGGTCCCCCCATCCTTGCCCCCCCACCCCATACTTAAAAAAAACAACCCCCCAGCACTTACTGGCAGTTAAAGCTGCCATGAGTCTGACTGGGGCCTCTTCCGCATGGTGCGGGGCAGGCTGACAGCTCCAGCAGCCCTATCCTGGGCCCTCCTGCCCCTTTGCTGTTCTATGCTGCCCGGGGGCCCTCCCACCCCTGCTTTTCAGGTAAGCAGAGGCTTTTTTTCCCATTTTTTTCTGTTTTTTTTCTGTTTTTTTTTTTTTTTTTTTAGTGCTGATGGGTCGTGGGGGTAGCCTTGGGGGCCTGGGGGTGCAAGTTGGGGGGGTGAAGATGGGTGGGGCAGCCATTGGGGGTGTGGGGGTGGGGCTGGGTGGGGCAGCCATTGGGGGGGCTGCAGGAACTGGTGGGGGATGGGACCAGGTGGGGCAACAATGGGTGGGCTGGGCTGGGGCATGTGGGCCTTACAAGGGGGGTGGTAGCCCCTGTGGAGGCCATTTGGTCCCCATTGGGCGGGCCGTACCCTTTGTGTGGGGGCTGAATCCCCTGTTGGGGGGCCAAACCCCTTGTGTGGGGTTGAACCTCCTGTTTGTGGGCCATACCCCCTGTGATAGTGCCAAAATCCCTGTTGGGGGGCCGTACCTCTTATGAGAGGGCTGAACCCCCTGTTGAAGGCCCATAACCCTTGTATGGGGGTTGATTCCCCTGTTGGGGGGCCATACCCCTTGTTTGGGGGCCAAATCCCTTGTTTGGGGGCATACCCCTTGTCTGTGGGCCATCGCCCTGTGGGAGTGCAGCAAAACGTATTAATGAATTCATGAAACATGTATTTCAGTTCACTTTATTATTATAAGAGACTTGCTTTAACACTGTAAGATATATCAATAAAACATTGTTGAAATGATTGCTGTCTGTCTTGCTCTCTGTCTTTATAGTGGTCTTTTATTTTACTTGTGGGGGAACATGGATTCAGGGGTATTTTACAGAGTGACTTGGGGATTTTTTTATCAGGGATTTTTCAGTTTTCCAGTAGGGAACACCAGAATTCCTGCTAGGGAGGCCAGTGGCAGGACCCTGCTTGCTCAGAGCTGGCACTTTGGACCCATCTGGCTGTGGCTGACCTCCTGGACAAATGGGGCCAGGAGGACATGCTTTGACAGTTCAAAGCAGGCCACCATACCTGGAACATCTTCCAGGCGATAGCTGGCCAGATGGCTTGGCAGGGGGCACACATGGCAGTAGTGTTATACGGAGGCAGCTGGTCCAGAGGGGCAGATGCCTTTACTGGCTGTGCAGTCCCCATCTGGGTTTGGCAGGTGCACAGCAGATCACAGCCAGGCAGCAGTCTCCACTGCAAGGCTGCTGCAGTGGGTAGAGGGTGCAGGGAACTCTCCTCTCAGGGCTGCTTCAGCAGTCCAGCTGGCACAAGGGGTAGTGTCCCCAGGTACAAATTGTCTGGGCCCCAGAAGCTCCTGAGAGCGAGTAGCCCTGAGCTACTTGCCAGGGCAGCTTTTTGTACTGATGTGGCCAGGACTGGGAGGCTTTTTATACTGCTGGGGACAGCACAGGTGCTGGCCCTGGGCTCTAACTCCCCCTGGGTGCAGATCCGGGAGGAGCCAGGCAGGGTTATTCTGCCCCAAGTGGCACAATTTGCTCCACAACAAAGTGCATGTCCAAGCATGTGCACTGAGGCAAAAAGCCCTGGCTCAAATTTGTACCGCTTCTATTTGAACTGCTGCAAGCGTATGTGCTTGCATGTGTGGACGCGCCCACTATCAGCATTTTGAATACCTGGTTATGCCAGGATCTGCAGTGCCCCTGCTACATACCAACATTTTGTTAATGATGTATTTGGAGATATGTTGGACTGATTTGTTATAATTTATCTAGATGATATTTTAGTTTAACAATCCCACCCAGCATTCAGAACTTGTGCATCAAGTCCTGCTTCAGCTCTGAGAGAACCACCTATATGTTAAGCTAAAGAATGTGAGTTTGATCGGATCTCAATTGAATTCTTGGGTTATAATTTCCACCAAGGGCCTAACAATAAACCCCCTTAAAGTAACTACCAACACTGACTGAGCCACACCACACAACATTAAAGGGGACCAACAATTCATGGGCTTTGCTAACTTTTATAGTTTTTTGAAAAAGGATTCTCACACTTAGTAGCACCACTGACTGCCCTTCTTAAGAAAGGGATACTGTTCAAATAGTCTCCAGCAGCCCAAATGTCCTATGAGACACTGAAAAGGGCTTTCACCTCCGCACCCATTTTGGTGCACGTGGACCCCATGAAACTGTTTATAGTCGAAGGTGACTCTGAACTATGCCATAGGGGCTATTGTTTCTCAGGCCTCAGACACCCCAAACAAATGGCACCCATATGCCTTGTATTCCCAGGCCCAGACTCCCTCCCTCCCTCCTATTCCATAAGAATGAACCCTTGGCTCTAGACCCATTATGACCTTCTACCATTCTCCAGCCTAAGAACTTAATTCGGGGAACTACTCAGCAAAGCCCCCTCTCAGCCATCCAAACAGCCATCATAGATGACCCTCTTGCTAAGGAACTGCGCCAGTCGGTGGGGTCTTCCCAATGCAAATTTTCCATGGCTTGGGATTTTTTTGTTTTGTTTAGTTTTTTTAATTGATAGGATCTGTATGCCTCAGATAATCCCATAATATCAAGAGTATTATGGTCATGACTTACCTACTGCAAGACACTTTGGACATCTCAAGACACCACTTCTATTTGAGCTGCTGCAAGCGCATGTGTTTGCATGTGTGGATGCATCCATTGTGTGCAGCTCATGCACTGCCGCCTGACTTCCCAGCCCCATGTGGCACCAGTGTGTGGACCCAGCCCTGCCTAGCCTCAAAGCACTCAGCTCCTGCATTCCCACCTGAGACCCTGGTCCCACATAGTGGCAGCAGCATGCGGGTCAGCCCTGACTGGCCCCAAAGTGTGTGGCTCCCACGTTTCACCTGAGTCCCCAGCCTCACATGGCAGCAGCATGCAAGGCCAGCCCCACCTGGCCACATTGCGCATGGTTCCCTATGCTTCCAATACCCTTTCCCCCAACAGGAGTCCCTGACCCCCGGCCCGGTGGAGTCCTTATGTGAATTTCTACTCTGGCAGGGAGGGAGGGCTGGGAAACAGCCACAGGGTCTCCAGGCAAAAGCCTCTGACAGGTGTCGAGAATCAGAGCAGCCGCCGGCAGCTGCGTCCTGACTCTCACCAGAGCAGTAAAACTTTCGCCTTGACAGGCGGGTAACTAATGGATGGAGTGAAATTAACCAGGCACAGATGCGTGTTGGTTACAGGAGATTGTTTACTTACGTCGCCCAGATAGTGACGTGCGACGCAGGCAGAAGGCTTGCGTTGTTTACATTCGAGCGTGTGTCTCAGGTTACAATCAACCATGTATGATGAACGAGATGCCGTGAACGACCGGACGAGCCTGTAGGAGGGTTAGGGTACGTTGGGACCGCGATGACGGGGAGTGATTGATGGGTGATCAAACCACCAAGTTAATCTGCTGCGTGTGTTCAGAGTTCTCCTCAGAGATTTCCCCAGAGTTCTCCGATTTTGGCGGAAGTGCAAGCTGGTTTTGTTTACACAGTGACCAATTGATTTAAGCCACGTCATCTGGTTTTCATCTGAATCTCCAATTATATAGCAGTTTTCGCTAGGGATTTATGGCAGGGATATCCCCTTTCACCCTGACCAGTCTTAAGTTTCATTTCTTGTTAGTGACATGGGCATAAATTTCAGAAGGCTTAAGTTTCGTTTCTTGTTTGTGACGTGGGCATAAATTATATACAGCTCTCCGCCAGGATTTTGTTTCAGGAGTTTCTGGCAAGGAATTCTTTTAACCCTTAGTTGACTACTGTGTGCAAAATGAGGATGGTCTGAATGGTATCTCTTGCTAGTGGCATGGGCACTAATTAACTGGGTTGTGACACCAGGCAGAAGCTTCTTGTTTCTAGTGCTCCTTACCTTGGGGCTAGGGGCAGGTCAGGCCAGACTGGGGTGGGGGTCGGTTGCTTAGGAAGTATTGCTGGAGCTGTTACTGCAGGGGCACTGGTCCTGGTGCTTCCTGTATGGATGTACCAGCTTTCAGAGGGCAGCTGAGGGCCAGGGCTGGTGCTAATTGTCTTTCAGCTTTGGGAGAAGCCCCACAGTCCAGATGGAAATGTCTGCCAGGCCATATCCAGCCCATGGGCCATATTTTGCCTGCCCCAGTCTAAATCATTCCCAAACATTATCTCATTCTGTGATTGAACCATGTACTGTCAGCTACAGATTTACTGGGCATTTATACACATACTTTTTCATGCTATGACATGTCGAAGATCAAATTAATTGAGTCTGGTCCATGTGTGAGCTGATGTGTACCACGTTGTCACTTGCCATTGTATAAGCAGCAAAATGTGCATCGGCGCAGAGAAAATGGCAGTAGTGTGCTTTTGAACTAAAAACACCTTTGATGTGTTTTAGTTCAAAAGTGGACCACCATCATTTTCTTTGAAAAGCACCCAGTGCTGCAGCACATGCATGTGTAAAAATGCCCACCATTTTTCCCTGACTGAGTTCCTGTTTTTTTCAAATTAGCCTTATTTCTGAGATATATGAGACCCATATCCTAGGTCAGTCTCTTACATGCTGAGCTGTTGGGACTTATGGCCTCTTTCTGTTTTTTCTTTAGTCTTGATTTCATTCCAATGTGAGATGAAAAGACATTGTAAAAACTTGACTTTTCTTATTAACAAATTCTTGCTTTCCAGGCAGCAGTAGTTTTGAGGAATATTTTGTGTGCTTTGTGATGCAGATGTGGGTGAAAAGGGTGTGATAGCTCCAGGCCCTGACTTTTCATAATGCCAGTACTACCAGTATTCCTGTGATTCACTATGAATTATACAAGTGTTTGCCTTTGGTTGAATGTTTTCTTTTTTCTGGTTAAATAAAAAGAAAAAGAAAAAAGACTTGCTTCATTGACTCATGTCCAAGACTTGAAGCAATGTCTGTAATGGCCCTAATAGTCAAAACATGTTCTATCCATTTATGCTAAAGACTTTCTTTGCATCAAGTACTTTGTTATTGTGAATGGAGGGGGCATGACCTCATTATGATCTCACAGTAGGTTTGTAAAACAGAGCTATTAGTAGTCTGCCTCTGCGCAAAGTGTGTATCACCCCAACTACTGGAAGTAGCTTAAACTGCCTATATGTATTTCTTTTAGTTCTGTTTCATAAAGAATCCTGTCTGGAGTTACTATCAGAACCCTGGAAAACTGATTTTTAAAAACATGCTAAACCAGTGGTTCTCAACCTTTTTAAGACTCAAAGCAACCCTCCATAACTTTTCTGAATTTAGTGGCTCCCCACTTTAAAAACTAGTTTAACTCATTTTTTGACTATGGAAAAATGAGAGAGCAATTCTTTTGTTGCAAAGTACCCAGAGAGAACACAACAGGTCAGGATGTCTTTTATGCTAATGATTGCTATTTCAAATCTCTGGTTTTATTTTGTGAATCACGTGTGGGCATTTCACACTTAATAGTGTTAATATTGTGTGTTACCCTATAGCACCATTAAAAGGATCTCTCAGCACCACAGGTAGAGTGAAACCCCAGTTGAGAATCATTGTTTTAAAATACTCTTTATTCTCTAAACTTTTCATAGATTTCTAGAGTCGGAAGGGACCTGGCAGATCAACAGGTCTGACCCCCTGCTGAAGCAGAGAAGAATGCTGGGGTCAAGTAACCCCAGCCAGATGCTTATCCAATCTCTTCTTGAACACCTTCAAGGTAGGGGAAAGCAGCACCTCCCTTGGAAACTCATTCCATATTTTGGCAACCCTCACCATAAAGAATTTCTTCCTTATGTCCAATCTAAATCTATTCTCCTTCAGTTTGTGGCCATTATTTCTGGTAACCCTGAGGGGTGCCCTGGTAAACAGAGTGTTTCCTATTCCCTGTTGACTCTCCCAATGAGTTTGTAGACAGCCACAAGATCGCCTCTCAGCCTTCTCTTGCAGGCTGAAGAGATTCAGATCCCTCAGTCTCTCCTCGTGGGGCCTTACCTGCAGGCCTCTGGCTATACGAGTGGTCCTCCTCTGAACTCTCTCAAGATCCTCTGCATCCTTCTTGAAGTGCGGTGCCCAAAACTGGACACAGTACTCCATCTGCAGCCACACCAATGCCGCATAGAGGGGAATTATCACTTCCCTAGACCTGCTTGTGATGCACTTGCTGATGCGAGAAAGAGTGCGGTTCACCTTGCTTATTACCTCATCACATTGGTGACTCACGTTCATTTTTGTGTCAACCAGGACTCTGAGATCTCTTTCCACTGTTGTGGTGCTCAGAATGGCACCCCTCAGTCTATATGTTTGTTGGAGATTCTTTCTCCCCAGGTGCAGCACCCTGCATTTACCCTTGTTAAAGTGCATCCTGTTCTGATCTACCCACTTTCCCAGTCTATCCAAATCTTCCTGAATTAACTCCCTGCCCTCCAGTGTGTTAACTATACCCCATAGTTTAGTGTTGTCTGTGAATTTGGATGAGGTGCTTTCAACACCTTCATCCAGAACACTGATGAAGATATTAAACAGGACTCATCCAAGGACAGAGCCTTGGGGGACACCACTGCCCACATCCCTCCAGGGAGAAATCAACCCACCCACCACCACTCTCTGGGTGCGTTCCTTTTGAGGACTATACTGTTAGAAAATGTGTAGTTATAATATGATTTGCATAGGTAACTATCATTAAAATTAAAAGGATTTTGCCATGGTCTTTAAATAGAGTATAGATAACAAAATACATCTTATATGTTCTCTAACTTCATCAGGGAATGCTGAAGGTTTTCAGACTAATATGGCTTTGGCTATCTACCTCTCCTTTCTGATCAGGGAAACATATGCTTAATGCATGGTTCTGGGCAGGTTCATTGGTTCAGTTTCAACCAATAATAAAGAGGGTTACCTAAATATTTATTCCTTTGTGCTCTACTGCAGACAGGGTTATTTGGGTAAATCTGATATCTTTTATTAGACCAACTCAAATATTTGGAAAAATTCTTGTTAGCAAGCTTTCAGGCTCAAATACCATTCGTCAGACTGAGGAAGCGTTTGTAGATGGTCTGGATGGAGTGGTAAAGCAGCCAGAGGCCAGTATGGATGCAAGAAAGCCAGTAATTTAAAATGTAAATTGAGGTGGTCAGTAGGTGAGAGACAGGTTGTGGGAGAGGGCAAAGGGGGAATGAATGTAGCTGTAGTCAAAAGATGAGACAGGAGGGTGGGGTGAAGGATTGAGAATAGCTGGTAAAAAGTGGAGGGTTTACCTGGGGAGTCAGATGTTAGGCAGGTTAAAATGGGTCATAAATCCAATGTCTATATTTAGTCCATGATTTTTTGTATCCAGTAGATTGATGAAGCAAAGTTTCTAGGGCTATCTGTGAAAGGTATTTTGTAAATTCCCTTTGAGGATTAGATCTGAGACACTGGAGAGAGAGTGGTTTCCTTGTGAGTAATGTGCCCCCAACAGATAATTGGGTATTCTTGTCTTTGATAGTTTCAGCGTGCATTCATTCTGGTGCGCAATTGTTGTTTCGTCTCTCTTATGTATTTTCCATCAGGGCATTTGGTGCATTGGATGAGATATATTACATTTCTGGAGGTGCAGCTGTAAGATTCAGGAATGTTGATGGTTCTGTTGTGGGGTGTGGTAATTGTGGAGGAGGTGGAGATGTGTTGGCAAGTTTTACATTTCTTGTCTTGGCATGACAAGAAATGGATCTAGATCCATTTGACATGCTTTGGGCCATAGGAATTTTGCTTCTTGTGATGAGGTTGGCAAGGTTTGGTGCCTATTTAAAGGATAGGATGGGTGGTTCTGAGAAGATCTCTTTGAGAACTGGGTCTCCTTATAGTAAGGGTTGCAATTGTTTGAGGATTTTCTGTATAGGTTCCAGGAAGGGATGTTATGTCATAACCAGTGGTGTGCGATTCATGGGGTTTTTTCTTCTGTACTGCAGCAATTCTTCATGTGGTATTTGGGTGGCTACTTCAAAAGTGCAGTCTATCTCTCTGGAGGAGTGTCCTTGTTGAGTGAAGGCCTTTTTGAGATTTATGAGGTGACTAGCCAATTGCCCATCAAGAATGACCAGGGGAGCGAGGGAAAGGGTTGGGATGGAGTGCTGCCACCTAACACCCCATGCTGCTGCTGTTCTGCCTCTTGCAGGGAGCGAGGTAGGGGAGCCGACGCCCCCGCACCCTTTGAACAGTCCTTGGTGCAGCTTTGCAATCATGGTGGTGTTCCCCCATACTTGGAGCACTCTGATTGGCTATTTCTATCAGCCAATCAGAGCACGACTAAAGTGTTACGGACAGACAGACAGGCTGGCTTAGGCTTTTATAATATTAGAATGATCACGGGTATTCTTCTCAGTGCAAATTCAGTGGTGTTGGAAGGTGTGGCTGAATATTACAGCTTTGTGCTCTACTGAGCATTCTGCTTTCCAAGAATTGGTATAGTTTAGCCAGAAATACAACAAAACAGGTCAACATTGGTTCCTTTCTGCACTGAGGACCATCACTGTGAAGAACACGGCACCTAGGGAGGAAGAACCAGCAGCTTACTTACAGGCTGGGGACTCCCTTCTAGTCAGCACAGAGGCAGAAAAGGATCTTGGAGTCATTATTGATTCCAAAATGAACATGGGCCGCCAATGTGGGGACGCGGTCAGGAAGGCCAACCGCACCTTGTCATGCATCCACAGGTACACCACGAGCAGGTCCAAGGAGGTGATCCTCCCCCTCTATATGACATTGGTCAGGTCGCAGTTGGAGTACTGCATCCAGTTTTGGGTGCTGCACTTCAGGAGGGATGTGGCCATCACTGAGAGGGTGCAGAGGAGGGCCACTCACATGATCAGGGGGCAGCAGGGCAGGCCCTACAAGGAGAGGCTAAGGGACCTGAACCTGTTCAGCCTCCACAAGAGAAGGCTGAGAGGGGATCTGGTGGCTGTCTACAAACTTGCCAAGGGGGACCAGCAGGCTATGGGAGAGTCCCTGTTCCCCTGAGCACTACCAGGAGTAACAAGGAATAATGGCCATAAGTTGACTGAGAGTCGATTCAGACTAGACATCAGGAAGCACTACTTCATAGTCAGGGTGGCTAGGATCTGGAACCAACTTCAAAGGGAAGTGGTGCTCGCTCCTACCTTGGGGCTCTTCAAAAGGAGGCTGGATAATCACCTTGCTGGAGTCATTTGACCCCAGCATTCTTTCCTGCCCTGGCAGGGGTTCGGACTTGATGATCTGCTCAGGTCCCTTCTGACCCTACCAACTATGAAACTATGAAACACCCTTTTTGCTTCTATTCTGGGCTAACTAAATGTCAGAAAATGAAGCAACACAGCTGCTTTAGAGCAGTCTGAATACATCCTGAGGCAGAGGGCCTAAGACCAGCACTGGTGGTATGTTCAGGGCCACTCTAATGTAGCTATATTGGCTGAAATGCAGACTTGGAGCAAGTGGATGATTCCTGCTTCAAGCAGTGCTCTTGGGTGCAGCATGGAAACAGTGTCATCGTGCTCTTTAACCAAATTCTTGTCCCTACCCTTTGTGCAATCCCACACCCAAAACTAGCTTGTATTTTTCTTGGGAAAGTTCAGTGACCCCTAGAAACAGCCCAAACTTTTTCATTTGAGGAGCACATGGCCTGGATATATGACCCATTCACATCAGTGTTATTATCCTTTACACCTGTAGAAATAAGGAAAAGGCACATGGTGTACAGCCATGCAGTTTAATTTATTCAAATCTGGTGTAGAAAAATTCTGGGAAAAGCTAGGGGGTAGAGCTGCAAACATTTAAAATATGGCAGCATGAGTGCTGTTTCCTACTCACCATGTAGTGGTGAGGCACTGTAATAGCAACTAATGTATGCAGCTACACCAGGACAGCTTGGTCATCTCTCTGCTCTGGACTGTGCTGTAATTTACTTCAGTGTACTGAGCAGATATATATTACTCTAGTATAAAGATGTTGTGTGTCCATGCCCTCTCACTCTTATAAATACATACCATCCTACTGAGCCCTCCAAAAAAGTACTTGATTCTAGCTGAAAGGAAGAGTTGATTTGTGAGATAACTATACTGCACACACTGACACGGGGTCATGTTCATGAACGTATTTTTCATCTTATGCTCTGGAGGATCTGCATTTACTCACCTCTTTTTAGGTGATCAGTAAAGCTTACATTGGAACTTCCCTTTTTCACTGTCTTACAGTGTCCTAAAAATATTACCTTTTTTGGATGAAATGCATGTGACTGGTGTCGGACCAAAGGTGAATTCATCTGCAAAATCCAGTCTCACATATTTGAGTTATGCAAACAAAGAAGGAAAAAATTCTGTACTTTTTGAACAAATTAGGATTCTTGTTTACATTGCATGGGTTGGGGAGCCCTATGGAAGTCAATCACAAAATTTCCATTGACTTCAATGAGGCCAAGATCATACTCCTGCTTCTTTCTCAGCCCATTGACTTCAGTGTTGAGAAAACTCAGAGCTTGTCTACAGCACATCCATGTTGTACCTTGGGGCATTTACAAACATACGCTTAGACCTGTTTCCAAATGGTAAAGCCTGTCATATTCTAACAGGATATATGCACAAGCTGGGAGTTATACAAGCATAACAGAAGAGCTCTAATTTGAACCCTGGATGGAGGGTGGGGACTTGGAGTGCTGCTATGACATAATCATCACCCATTTATTTCTTTGTATGCCAAATACTGGAAATATAGCCAGCTTAAAGAGGCCTTGAGAACATGCTAATAATCATGACCAAGCCTGAGAGCAATGCTAAAACACATGCAGTGGCTGGCAACCTGTGGCCAAGAATGGACTCAACAGTGAAGACATTGGATCTGGCCTGCAAAGTTTTGATCTATTCCGCTTTTTTTTTTAATGGTGCACCAATCCCCTGCCATCACCCCAGCCACCAGATCCATTCTGCCTTTTACTGATAGCCAGTTGATCCCTGGTTGCCACGCCAGCTGTCCCTGCTCTGAGTAAAGGGCTACCCTCTCACCTCCTCAATGCAGCTTCTGTTTACCTTCACTACTCCAGATTCTTCCCCCTATGCACATTTTTGGTGGCATATTTTTCAGTAGAGGCTATGTTAAGGGTAGTAAGAGAGCCGTCCTCTGCATAGACCAGGGACAGCTGAAGCAGCAGTGGGAGAAGCAGCTGGGGAAACACTGGCTGTTGTTAGAAAAGGTTGCCAACCCCTGATACTCAGGATTGCTCTTGGGCAGCTAAATTAGCTCATATCTGGGGTTTGGTGTGTGTAGCAGGAACATTTCACAGGATCACTGTCAAGTGTGGCTTGGAAGCGGCCCAGCCAAGCTCACAGTATCTCCCAGTCAAAGGTTTAGCTCCTTAAGGGAGCCAACTTTCAGGAAACAGAGATATTGTTTTGTAAAAGCGCTGCTTTGATTTCAGAGAATACAGACTGAAAAACCAATCTATAGATGGTAAGAGCAGAAGAGGTCACTCAGGTCTTTCTTTCTGACAGCCTCTTCTCTAGTTCAGCGGTTCGCAAAACCACATCTCCTCTTTACTAAAATCTCATCTGGTTTGTTCTCTGTATGTGAAATGAAGCTGCCTCTATCTGCTCCCTTGGGAGTCTATGCTGCTACCTAATTGCTGTTCCTTCTAAGAACTTTCTCCTAATGTATCCTTAACTTTTTCTGCCTGCAGCTTCAGGCCATTGCTCCTTTTCCTACCATCTTTTCCAAATGTGAATAATTGCCTTTCTATATTAATATTAGCTTGAAGGAGTTTCTAGAGTATGGTCATGTTCCTCCTGAGGCTGAGGTTTTATAGGGCTATGTAAATTTACTCTTCTCCTATGCCTTAGCCTTGTGCCATTTTTCTTTTCTTTCCTTTTTTTTTTTAGCTTTAATTCTGTGTAGTTTTTCATATTCCTCCTAAACTCCATGTACTGAAAACATAATCACAGGAGTCTAGGTGCAGTCACCTTTACCAGAACAGAGGTGATGCTGTTGCTGCTAACGATGATGAACTTCACAGGGTTCCAACTGGGGGTTGGTTTGCTTCCAAAATTTTAGATTACCTTGAATTTGCATAATTGGACTGGAAATCTTATTATTACAGTCTCTGCACCATGCTAACTCTTTGACTTTCAGACCAGGTATATTATAGCCATAAGCATGAGGTACTGCACACAGAATAATTAAGCTGAACCAAGAAGATAGTTTTTTTTGGAAAGAGCCAGTTTGTTCCAACCAAAGCTTTTTATTAAAACATCTTAGGTTTGATGATCCTTTGCAAATTTAAAGCTGGGTTTCTGGGAGTTACAGGTGTATGGGTGCATCTAAATATGACAATACAATGCAATAAACTCTGGTGCAGTTTGTGTTGGAGTCTACTGCTCCCAGGCATAGCGTTTACACATGTGCCCAGGACCACAGCACTTTGAGCCTGGAAGGGAGCAGCCCCAGCTGGCAGAGGATCCAGGGGGTCAGTCTGCCAACCCAGAGCTGCTCCCCTACCCTCCGGCTCAATGTGCTGCAGGGAGACTGGCTGGGACATAAGGTTGACAGCTGTCAGGCAGTACCACCACTGTAGCACCCTCATGCCCCAACCAGTCACCTCACTGTCTACATGTGTATTTCGCTGCACATAACTACTTTGCTGTAGGATTGTATTTGTGTCAGGCAGCACCACCCTACAGTGGAGTTTACTGAGGCCTAATAGTACAGCATGTACACACGGTGATGCTTTACTATGGAGCTAATTAGTCAGCTCCACAGTAAAGTGTCTTATGTAGATGCATCCTATGACAGGCAGATTTGCCTCGGAGGGTATGCACCCTGGAAGTTCAGGATCTGCAGCTTTGGTAGATCCACCCAAGGGGGTCTGTCAAGGACCTGAAGATCTTCAAAGCACTGGGTTTCTAGCACTCAGGTAATTAGCCTGGCGAATTTGCCCCAGAGCCACATATTTGGACAGAGGGCCTATGTTTCAGTGCTTATGAAATAATTTTTTTCTTGGTATTTGTGAATCAGGTAGATTAAAATATTTTAACTTTCATTTTCCAAACTGAAATTTTGAAATTAACTCAAAGCCTTGCTTTTTGGGAAGCCTACAGATAGAGTTGTACTATCTCTATTGCTCTAACTTCTGTGAGAAACAGGTTATTTATTATTTTCTGAACTGTTACAAGATAGTCCTTTGCATTCACTCTTAGGCATATATGCTGGGAGTAGGAAGACATAATTTTTATATGATGATGTCATGTTGCACGGGCAAGGAATCAAATTGGTTCAGTAGGTGCCTTGATTTAGGCATTGCTGCATCTAACTTCTCAGCATCTGCCCCAGGAGGGTATTTCTAAAGGACCTTGTTAGGTGCCTAGGGACCCTGACACGTTACATTAAAGACACGATTAATAGGTTAATCGCATCTTAAATCAGGGGTGGGCAAAATATGGCCTGTGGGTTGGATCTAGCCCACCAGGCCATTCTATCTGGCCCACAGGGCCCCTAAAAATTTAGAAAATTAATATTTATCTGCCCCTGGCTGCTTGTCAAAGATGACAGGGTGCCAGTGGCAGCATGACCCAGGGGGAGCCAGCAGCAAGACACAGTAGCGGCAGCAGCAAAGCCTGTCCCACCCCCAGTCCCCAACTGGAAGCTTCTGCTGAGAGGCTTCTCGCCTGGGACCCTGTGGCTGTTCTCCTGTCCTCCCTCCACCCAAGAGGGAAACTGAGATAAGAACAGGAAGAGAGGGGTGGGTGGGGGGGGATTGCCAGCACAGCTGGAGCCAGCCTGGCCCGGCCCAGCCACCGTGGTTCTCAGCCGGCTCCTGCTGTACCATGTGGTCCTGGCCATGCAGCTGGAAATCATGCACTGCCAGCCAGGCTGGGCTGGCTCCTGCATGATAGACTTCTGGGCTGCATGGCTGGAACTGCGTGGCACAGCAGGAGCCAGCCGGGAACCTCAGGGGCCTGGCTGGGCCAGCTCGATCTGGCTCCTGTTGCACCCTGCAGTCCCAACTATGTATCTGGGAACTGGGCATTTGTGGAACAGCTGGTGGGCAGGGGGAGTGGTGGCAGCAGACAGGGAAGGAAGGGAAGGGAAGCAGCTAGGGAAGGGCAGTAGGAGCAGTGGCAGGTGGGGGGAAAGTGACAGTGAGCATGCGTGCAGGGCCCATGCCAGTGCCCTGGGCTGGCAGGGGTCCAGGGCAGGGCAGCAGGAGTGTGGAGCCCAGGCTGGCAGGAGCTCTATGGAACCAGGCCAGCTCCATCACTCTCCCTGCCCAGCCTGGCCAAATACTGTCCTGGGGCTTGCCAGGACCGTGCACACTGGGGGTCTCCACCTGCCATGGGCCATGAGCACCACATGCACATGCATCCACACCCCCCATACACATCCCCCACACACACCCCCTCATGCACCCCAGCCACCCTCCTTCCACATCTATTTATCCCCCCACAAACCCTACACACACAGACACACCCTCCCCCACATGCCACATACACACACAGTCACATCCCCCCACAAACCCTGTACCCCCCATCCATACCCTCCACATCCCTCCGTAACCCCACACAATATACAAAAGTAAAACTTAATTTTAAGCTATTATGCAATCACCTCTATGTGCACTATATAAAAACATCAATCAGGACAACATTTTTTTTTTTTTAAATCAAATTCATGTATGTTGTTTTATTTTTAAAATATATTTTTTTTTTTTTTCTGGTTGTGACAGGGGGGCCTCCAAGGGCCGAGCTCTGTGGCCCACCCGCTTGTCACCGTGACAGCAGGCCTACTCAGGGCTGAGCTCTTCATGGCCCACCCACCTGTCTCTGGGCAACCGCCCGCTCATCTCGCCCGCCACGCCTTTGATGATAATGAGTTCAATTAGGATGTTAATTAAGCGGGAGGCTGCCCTTCGACTGCCCCGATGCCCAGGGGTGCTCTGCGGCTCCGACCTCCCCTAATACCGCAGCCCAAGCCTCGCAGATGGCATCATGGTGTTCAACATCTCACCGGCCCCACACTGGGCCCCAGAATCTTCCGTGCAAGACCCCACTATGGTCTTCTCTCCTCAGGCGGCCACTCCGCCGTCATCTGGGCTACCTCACCCACCCGAAGCCTTGTTCCCCTCTCAGGTGTGGTTCCCCCGGAACCTTCGGCTACCTAGCCCTGGCCCACCTCAAGGCCAGTCGGAACCCCAGGCCCCTGGCTCTTGGGCATCCCTTGCAGTGGGCCCCCGGGCCTTTTGACCCTCACTGGTCCTGGCCCCAGCATGGGCTAGTCGAGGGGACTCTCCCCTTCGGGCTGGGTCTCTCTAGCCACTCTCTACTCCTCGGGCCTCACCGTGCCGCTACTCCCTTCCTCCTAGGAGCAACCGCAGCACCTTGCCCACATCACTCCCACTCTCGGGGTCCGCCCTCTCTGGGCCCCTCACACACACGGGCCCTCTCGGCCCTCATCACACGGGCCCTCTCGGCCCTCCAGTAAACACTAGGGTAACCTACCCGGTGGTGGTGGGAGCTAGGGGTTAAGACGCCCCGACCCGCCTTTCACCGGGGTGATCACTGGCCTGGCATTTCCTGGGGGCTCCCACGCCACTGAGAGTCCCACCAGACCACCCACTCCCGGCAGGGTGCAGTTTCAGGTCATGCCCAGGACCAGGAGCCTCCTGCCAACCCCTTGCAGCTCCCCCTTACCTCCGGGTCGTACACAGCAGCCCTAAGGCCAGGCGATGTTGCTGCCTGACCTCCTGCAGCCAAACTGCCTGGTTTATATAGGCCCCAAACTGGCTGCCCTAATCAGGCACCTGGAGGCTGCCAGCTCCAAGCCCTTAAAGTGGCAGGAGCACCCTGTGCTCCGCCACACCAGTTCCAAGATGGCAAAGCCCCTAGCCAAAAGAAGTACTTCTGGGGGCAAGAGGAGAGACTTTCAGTGGCAAGGGTTATGGGGTGGGGCATCCAGTTCCAAGATGGTGACCAGGGGGCAGAGCACCTGTCAAGGGGTGGGGCTACCTTTGCGGCCTTTGACAGCTCACCAAAACTTGTTAAGAGCCCCTCCTCCCAAAATAATTATACACCCCTGCCTTAAATAGTAACCCAGCCACACATGCAAGTCAATTTAAGGCATGATAATAAAATAAATGAGCCACAAAGTTATTTCATCCACATGACAGATCCTGATACTCATCTGAGTGTTAGGATCCAGCATGGGGCAAGCCCCAGGACACAATCTCTAGCAAAACCAGTCCCTGGACCATCTGGGCAGCGCACAGGATTTTTACAGCTCCTGGAGTCCGGTTATTAATTTTGCCAAGGACTATGTCCCAGACCCTGGGGCTGCCTCGTGCTGGATCCTGCCTGAGCTGGGCAGCCGACAGGGTTATTCCAGGTCCCTGTATTCCAGAAGCTGTAAAAACCCCATATTCTGCCCAGCTGGTCACCACATACAGTTTTGAGGCCCTGGAGCATGGAGACCCTGCGACTGAGCTGATGGGTGAAACCCAGGTCCCCATGCTGAACCTGTTCCTTGGATTTGATCTATCTACTAGTGCGTCTTTAAAAGAAGGGGCAGAGAGTATGCCCAGCCCAGCCCATATCCTGGTGGCAAAGAAGTGGGAAATGGAGGGTGAGCTAGAACTCAGGTCCCCCGTTTCCCAGAAAAGTGCCTCAGTAACAAACTGTTGGGCAACCCACCACTTTTCTGTGTTGAATTCAGTGCTGTTGATAGGAGTGAGTTGTGCGTTTTGGCCACTAAACACTGTGGCTTTCCCTTCGGACTGATGTGGAGCTTGGCTGCTTCCCAGGCCACTTTAAATCACTGCAAAGAAGGTAGGAGATACTTAGCTGCTGATGGCAGTGCTTCTGGCCATTTTTGTACAGGTGTGCATACTGAAATAAGGCTGCTTGGGGACCCTACCAATCCCAAATTGAGGTATGTAAAGCATTTAGGTGTATAAAATGTTATTAGGGTAGTTTTGACCTCAGGCCGAATTACATGGCCTCTTAGGACTCAGGGGGTCTAACTCCTGCATAAATCCCATAAATATGCCTATCACTTGGCTCACAGATAATTAAAAGTTTTATTTGAAGAGGCCCTAAACATATTGTTTTTCCTAGGTAATGCTGAAAATAAGAAAGGGAAGAAGAAGAACCCTTTTGGGAATGTCTAATGAAAAGAAACTGAAGTAGGTTACAAATACTTTTTGAAAGGTAAAACTCCTTAATGCTATAAAATTCAGTGAGCTACTTACCTCTAACAGAAAACATTTGATTAATATTTCGTGAAAGCTACAGGTTTTAAACTTAATGGTTCTGAAATATAAAGTTGATGCTCTTATTCAATAAATGAAATAGGCTCTGGTAAGAAGCTGTGGAAACATACCAATTTAAAATTATCCACTTGTGGGCTCCCATATTGTTCTCAGAATACATTAGAAATCCATTGAAAAACATAAGAAGCATACATGTATAAAAAGATAAGATCTCTAGAAGGTCTTCTCCCTGTTAAAGTCAGTACTTAGTTCATGGAGAAACTGAATGGAAAATTACAGACAAACAACTTACTTTATGAATTTTTAAAATAAACAATTGCATATAACTATTGGTTATAAAGAAGGATTATTTTTATTTTCAGGGAGATACCAGTTATGTGGCAGTAATTACAAAAACAAATAAATCCACTTTCTTTTAACATTGAACAAGGAACTTTATTAGAGTCAGCAAAACAATAGAGTAGGTTTTCCTTTTTTTCACAGAAATGTAATGCAATGGATGTTTATTCAGGGGTTTTTTTTTCCACTAACATCTCCATATGACATTTTCCCTTTTCTTTTTCTAACTTTTCAAAAATTCCACATTTTTTTTTTAAATAAGGGCATGGAAAAAGGAAATAAAAACAAAATCCTTTGTTATTTTTTCTATTGCAATTAGTAACAAAAGGCCAAAAGTATTGAAAATTTTGAAAACTGAAAACTTAACATTTTTTAAAATCACAAAAATATTTCAATTCTCAAAAAGTGTAACTTCAACATTTTAAATTGTTGGTAACATTATTTTTTCCTTTTATTTAAATGTTTTATTTATTTAATACTATCTCAAAAAGATGCTTTGTCTCAGTCTGCTTCTTACTCTGATTCAAAGCAGTCCTTCTGCTAACACCTCCTTTACTCCTTCCCTGCCTGCCTTTGTGTTCCAGAGTTAAAGAAAGAGCTATCCTACTGTCTTTTTGCCACCTTCCCCTGCCCTACTACTCCCATCTTTTTTTCTGTATACACTTAAAAACGGAAAAGGAAATCTAGATGAGTCATCATTTTGCAGTCATCCAAATCTGGTTACCTGGCCTTTGAAGGTGCTTTTTCCTATTGATTCATGTCTGATTATCAGTGTCCCCAAAGTTATCTAAGTATCTGTTCAATAAGTACAGAACACTTTTCAATTGCTACTTTTCATTAAGAATTACTCCCTTTCACTAAGACTCTGGCACGAATACCATTGCTGTTAGGGTCATGCAACAATTGATTTGGATCTGAAACCAGCTGAAAAATGTCAACTTCTTCCTTTGTACTGAATACCTTGATTAGTCCAACTATGTGGAATCACTGTGTGTATCTGTATCTCTTGACAGCAGCTAGTGTTCAATACTTGTTTTCATCCAGTCCCTTTAGAGGTTGAGGTTTGGTAGGCTTAAAGGTGATTTCTGATACTTAAAGAAGAAAGCCTGAGTGCTTAGATCTCATGTCTCTCAAGTGCCATGTCTTTAGGCAATTGAGTTGCTCTTGCTTTTAGTCACCGAGGGAAATATTTACCTGCTAGACTGGCAGCATTGTTCTGATCTATCAAGCTGTAAGCAACTATACACTATGCTGGCTTTGGTCACTCATGCAAAAGGCAGGGTAGAGATGCACCTTATATACTAGCTGAATCAGAGATGCATAAGCCTTAATGACACACAGCTCAGTTCATTAAATGCTATGAAAAGACATGAAGTGAGTAGGCTATAACGTAGAAGAAATGATTTAAATACAGAAGACAGGGAAGAGGGAGGGAAAAGCAGGGGAGAAAGGAAGGAGAGAGGGCAGTGCTGAGAGAGGTGAGTTGGAGATAACAACAAAGCAATTAACCCATAGGGACATAAGAAGTTAATTCAGGTAATAAGGTAAGATCCTGCTTGGCAGGCCAGCCAGGCCTCTCTTGGTCTGCTATCCGGTACCATGTAAATCAGTACAGCCTATTCCGTGGTTGGTTTGTCGAAGACTAAACCGATGCCCCCACCTGGGCTAGTCTGGTTGTGGAGGGTGTATGGACACCCAGCAGGCCTAAAAGCAAGACCAGTCAAAAGGTGGATATGCTCCCTGTGAGCCAACAGCCAACCATACCTGGAGAGGAGATGGGTGCTACCAGGTCACTTTGCTTGAAAAATCACCAACAATGCAAAGCAACTCAATTAACTCATATGGAGTAGAGGAGGGTTGTTACAGCATCTAAGGTGCCTCAACAGTTGCAGCGGCCTCTGTGACTTGATGTGTTTAGATCCTGCATAACACAATCCAGTGTGTGGATGATTTCTTGGCTGACAATTTTCCATTTGAGCCAATTTTTAAAATTCTGTTGGTTAAGAACCGCTATTCTGAGGTCAGTGATGGAATGTCCAAGGTGGTTGAAGTGTTTTGAATTTTATTATCCTGCATTCTGCCTGACATCAGATTAACACAGCTACCTGGCTCTGCTCATTGGTCACTTATATAGAGATTGCCCTATACTACAGCTATAGTAATAAAGAATCTTTTTGTGCAATAGTTTTCTCAGAAATCTTTCCATAAATCCATCCTTTTGTATCGGTAGAAGGGAAAGTAGTAGTATCATTGACAGAATATTGTAACCAAAATGTAGAAAGCAAAAGGATTCAAATTGTAACTATCTTCCACTAGGTTGCAGTGAGAAAAAATGCTGTTCGTTTCTTTTATGCCTACGTGTTTTGAGGATCTATTGAGAAGCAGAATTTAAAAAATTCTAAATAAATGGTCAACCGGGACCAGATAGGAACGTTTTTTTTTTTTCTTCAAACAAATATAAGATTATCCTTTTTATAATCTAATCCTACTGTTGTGAAGGTGATTTACTTGGAAAGACTTGTGTAACTCCAGGGTTTTTTTAAGTCCTGGCCTATACAGTCATGAAAACAACATTTGGCTCCACTTGCATTCTGTGACAGTACAATGTGTTACATATATATTACGAGCATATCATCCTGCAAGAACTACAAAGCCACAATACGACTGCCAGAGCGATCAGGCCATCAGATTCAGAGAAATGCCTTTTCACCACAGCAGAAGTCACAGTCTGGATGTGGTTTTCCCTGATAAGTGACTGGGTCACCCATGCTTTACAAATCTGTTACACTTTGTGATTTTATATTAGCTCTGCTTTTTTTCATGCTGTTCTTTGTGCTTGGGGTATCTTCCCTCTCCCCACTTTCTGCAAATCCTTTCTCAAGCCTCCCTCTCATGACAAAGAAGCTCAAGTGCTTAATGAAATAAATCTCATGATTACTTAATATTGTATCTCATCTCCTCATGATACTGCCTCCCCTATGGTGAGTCATTGTCATGTATTTCTGCTTTATTGTTTAAATTAGGGACCCGTCCTTTTATTTTGTCAGTAAAACATTTAGTATGCCCATGACACAGTTTAAAGATACAGTTATTCATATGAATAATAGAAGCATTTTTCACTTGTTTGGGATAATTGGGTTCACACTTCAGTATATCAGAACCGTAGTCAGGATGTCATGTACCTTCCCTGTTTATGAATCGCTACTTAATTTCTGAGAACTGTAAGAATCTGTATTCTGATGACACCAATATCTTTAGCTTTTTTCAGATAACCTGAAATGTCTTTCCTAACTCATCTTACACTAGTACAATATCTGTTTTAATTAGTCCAGTTTTCATTTTCTTCCAATTTGCTACACCCCAAAGTTACTTTATGTGTTTTGACTAAAGGATCTAAATCACAGCAGAATAAAGTTTACTCTGTCAGCTTTCTAATCTTTTACTCCCTCAAAGGGAACTATAGAACTCTTTCTTCTCATTACATGGATTAATATAGGGAGAACTCTTTAGCCTGATCATCTTAAATAAATTGAAAAACCTCAGTCTCACTTTTAAATTAATTAAATAGAAAGCCTGATACAAAAAGAGTCACCATCTCTGCACAAAGCTCACCTCTTGGTTTCTCAAAGTTCAGTTTGACAAATTAATGATTAAACTCTCTTTTGTTGATTGTCTTGTAATCTCATTGTAAGTCTCCTAACCTCCAACTGCCTCATCTTGAGGTCTTTTGAATTCTTTGTTCTTCTCCATCTAAAAAAAAAAAAATAAGATGGCAAACTGAAGGGGACCTGCTTGTAGAGAGTAAAACTTTGTTGTATGATCAGGGTGAATGCTAATTGCCAATGTGTAACTGCTGCATCTAGTCAGACCATTCCTAGTACTCTTCACAGCTCACCTACATTTCCTTTTCTCAGTCATCCTTAGCATTAGTTTTATATTTCCTAACCTTTTTCCTTCTTCAGAATAATCAAAAATGAGAATGCCTGGTTCTTTCTATTCTTTTTTCTCTCTCATCTATTTTCCCTGTTAACTCACCCTCAGACCTTTATATAACTTCATTGACATTAAGTAAAAGGACTGCCTTCTATCTGAAACCAGTTTTATATTGATATTGTAATAAAAATCATTTTGAAGAGTGGATTGTACTTTCTTGCTTTGGTAAAACCCTTCAGTCTGAAATGGAATAAGTTTGGAGATTTCAAAATGTATTTTTCTTTAAGAATGTGGCTATGCATGTCACGTCTGTGTATGTAGTGTGTGTTGAATATGAAAGAATGACAGACAGAAGTCCTCTGTTTATCAACAAAGTAAGATCCTTTCAAGGAGTGGCAGGGCATGCTTTCCCAACAACCCCACTACTGTACTGTAACAGGAGAACCAAACCCTGTTATGGGGAAAAGGGGGCCAGAGAAGGAAAAGCTGCAGATTTGTAGAACCCCTTTAAGGCCAGAAGCCTTGTAGCCCGGAGGAGTGGAGGGTTATGTGCTGCAAGGAAAGACCACGCCAGAGTGGAAATCTTGCTACCAGGAGAGGCACCCAGCTGGACCAGAGGGGGCAAGGTGCTTCCATAGGTGGGAGCCAGGCCTTGGGCTGTGGACTCACCCTTGCAAAGACCAGCCTGCAGTCAGTTGGCTGCAGAACCCAGCAGCAAGAGGGGAGAAAGAGGTCAGTTACACCAGGGCCAGGGGAACAGAAAACCTGATCAGAGATGACCAGGCAGGAGTGGGATATAAACCCTCTTTGGTGCATAGGAGGAAGGCTGGCCCTGGCAGCGAAGGGAGATGGAGCCTTTCAGGAAGGCAAGATTAGACACGCATCTAGCCAGGAGAGCTGCTGCCCAAGAGGAGAAACCTGTGTCAGCTGAGAGTGAGGGACCAAGCACATGGGGATTACAATTACTAAGTGTTAGGGTGACAATATTTGGATCTTGAGGAGCACTGGATTTGCAGTGGAATAAAGGCTTTACTCTGTGTCTCAGCAAAGCTGCTGGCCACAAGGCAAAATGATATTTTAAAAGTAACATTGCAAGACACTTAGGCAAGCAGTGTCCTAACAATGTGGTAGTGTGTAGGATATGTGCTTCATTGTGTAAGGAGAACAGAATGCAGCCCACCAGCTATCATCAGGAGATAAAGCAGAAGTAAGACCTTGTAGATGAAGAAGGAGTTGGCAAGAAACGACAATTGATCGAAAGAAGCCAGGTTCACTGTTTTACACATGCTCTCATAGCAAAAAGGCATGTAAATGAATGGAATGCATAGGCAATTTCATGCTAATGAAGTAAACAGTAAACAGAGGCGAGGCTTGAGATAGGAGGAGATATGGGTGGAACAAAGGAGGGGCAAAGGTGGAGTAAATGTTAATGAGGATAAAACAAGGTCTATAAATATGGAAAAAAATTAATGTTCACTGCAGGTCCCCAGTTTGTTGGACCTTTGCATGAAGCTGTCTCCATTCTGAATAAAGCTGTTGGCTAGCAGTGTGTGCTGATGTTTTCTCCCTGTTTGCTCCCTGAGCAACTGGATCCCAAGCAATTGGATCATCGCTTCCCTTGTCGTTGGGCATTACGTCAGGGTCTAACACTAAGGACTTCTTTTTTTCACACCCCCTGCCCTTTTTCTGGTGCCTTGGGAGGCCTGGAAGGGGTGCGTGCAGAAAGCTTAGGACCATTCATGTTGACTCCACAGGAGCCCTGGGGGTCTGAGTATACCCAAGAAGACAGTACTGTTTGTGTTGGCCCAGGCAGGGCCTGGGGGAGTGGGTGTTCCCCGAGGACCAAGGACCATTCATGAGAGCCTGATGTGGGTCTGCTTTTCATTCCTTTTCTTTTTTTTTCTCTGCTCATGTTGGTGAACTGGGGTGGTTATGAGAGGAGGCATAGAAGTTGTAGAGCTGAGTAGTCAGCACCCTAGAATTCCCTCTGTGTTTTTTTTCCTGTTTCCTCTTTTTTATTTCTTTTGTTGGTTTTGGAGTGGGAAGCAGGTAAAAGCCCTTTTTCAGGTGAGAGACCTGGGAGAGGGTCTGCGCCCAGATGGGTCAGGGCTCTGACTAAATTAAAGTGGGCCAGAGTCTAAAAGGGCCTGAATCTAACCTACAGCCAGAGAGGAAGTAAGAGAAAGAAAGGAGGGTAGATTCCTGAACTGCCCAGTCAGACCCATGACTGGGAGAAGAGTAGGAGGAAGCAAAACACCTAAAAGACTGAGGCTTCTGTTCCCAAAAGGCAGACTCCTGGAACAATATCTCAATTACTGCACTAAGATGTGGCAGGCAGGAGAGAAAGTAGGCATCTAGGTGCAGCCCAACCATCTGGGGGTACCCAGAAACCCCTGGAGGGTCCACCCTATTCCTGTACATGTGCCTCAACCCTGACATTGGAAGGACCACTTCAAAATGTGATAATTCAATCTCTATTCAATCTCTGATCTTTTCTGCTGAGACTAGTGCTAATTGTAACTGAGGGTTTGTTTTTTTTAATGCAGATGTTTATCCACTTTGAAAAGGTTTGAGACAACTGACTCATTTCTCATAGGCCACCAAACACATGGTTAATCAGTGCATACTTAATATTAACATGTATAGATTTGATTCATAATCCCTCAGTAGGATCACTAATCTATTGGACTACTAGTTTTCCAATGCAAGAATTATCTTTATCATTTATACAGAATTTTCTAGGGACATGTCTTGTGGTGAATTTTCTTATTTAGAATCTGGTACCTGAAGTAAAAAAAATCAGTAAATCCACTTTCTCACATGAAGGAAATGACCTCTGTTGAAAAATGAACTGGGTAATCATTGTAAACATGTGTCCGTTAAATTCTGTGTAGACTGATTCAGGTGACAACATCCTTTCAGATTATCTCTCTATAGCACCCAAACTCCAGTAATCTTGTTGCTCCTTATACTATATTAGTCCATGTTTCTAATCTCTTATGTGTTATTGTTAATTACATATTTTTAATGACTTTAAAAAGGGAGGGGAGCTACTGCTCAGGAGTGTGAAGCCCCTAAGAGCTAGCTGTTAGGTCTGCATGATCCTGTGGCAATAAAAGTGAGTTAAATTGTCATAACCTGGACCCCAAATGAAGCAAGGTTAATACTGGAATAGTGGTTTTGCTATACTGTATCACTACAGATACATGTAGACATAACAAGTTGCATCCTAACAGCTTATATTGATAGCCTTGGATATGATTGTTACATGCAAATATACCCTATATCAGGGGTTCCCAAACTGATATGTGTACCTCTGGGCTTAAGCAAGACATATCTGGGGGTACATGGGTGAAACTGTGTAACAGCAGATTTAATTTTTATTATAATATAGACATTTAAGGGGTTAAAATATAAAATGTATGCTGCCAATCTGGAAGGGCATATGCAATATGAAAAAGTTTGGGAACCTCTGCCCTATATCAAAGGGCACTCAAGTAAAACTGGTATAAGTGAAATAGGAATCGGACTCTTAGTGAAACATGCTGGCTTATTTAGGATTGCCCATCTTCATCTTCAGATGCACAGGAGAGGAGGTTTCACGAAAAAACCAGAAAATTAACAACCTGAAACGATATTATTGTGTGTTACCTTCCACAGGACATGCAATACATGTTCTTATAAAACAAAGAGAACAGATTCAGTGTTTCATAAAGTATTATCTAAATCACTACTAATTTGCAATTGCATTTGTCATAGTTTGTTAATTTATATTCCGCTACTTCCCAAAATATTTCAGAGGGGTTTCAAATACAGAAGCAGATACTATCCCCATCCCTGAAAGCATATAAATTAGAAATGAAAGGTCTGACCTTCAGCTGGGGTAAACTGACGGAGCTCTAATGACCTCAGTGAAGCTTGGCTAATAACATCAGCTGGACATCCGGCACAAAGTATCTAAATTGAATCAGTCATTTGATGGGGGAAATGTATGCATGAAATAATTAGGAACATTGGCTTTAAGTTCACTGCAAGAGGATCAGGGACTGGATTATCCTGTTTACTAAGGTAAACTTTCATTGAGAGCAGATTCCTGTTCCAGGCTTCTTTAGTTAAGGATATTTATGTGGCAAATGATGTGACAACAGAGAGAGAATTGTTTGCTTGGACAGCTTCTGGTTCCTTATTAGTAATCTGTCTTGTGCTACTAAATCTTCTGGGGAGTTTCTTTTTCTTTTCCTAATGGATCTTCATCTTCTGAAGATGTAAGCCATTATTTGATATAAAGATGTAAATTTAAAAAAATTAAAAAGTTGGCAGATGGTTGAATAAACCTCCAGTGAGTGCTGAAAGACTAGCATTGTCAGCTCAGGTTGTGTATGTGATGCCCTTAGGGAAACAGGAACTTCTTGGCACTTCCCAGTATATGTCATTTATATTTCATTACAGGGGAAGGGAAAAACTAGGATCCTTAGGGAAAAATCCTCCTACCTATTCAACATCATTTTTGAGCTAGCCATTTGATTTTAAGAATTATACACCCCTGCCATGAAATGTTATGGGAAGTTTAAAAACACAGATAAGTGAGAGATTTTTTTCTTGCTTGCATTTCATATTCGTTTAGAAAAATGTGTATAGAATCCTACTATGTTTCTACAGACCTCTACTAGGTTGTATTAATGATGTTGCACAAGACATTGTTGAGACCTCAAACCTCATCTGGAATACTGTGTGTAACTCAAAAATGTGTACCCATATTCAAGAAAGATGAATTCAAAGAGGAACAGATGTTAAAAAGAGATAGCAGTATGAATAAGGAATGATGAGCGAATCCTACAAGAGGAAATGAGAGGAGCTTTGCTTGTTTATGTTCAGCAAAATGAATTTGAGCTGAGAGGTGTTATGACTGCTTTTTATCAGTATATATTGGAGAGGTAAACAGAAACAGAGACTTTGTGAATGCATTCATGTCTAGCAGTGGCAGGTTTCCATCTCTAGCAATGATTTTGAGAGTGGGAGCAGTAAAGGTGTTCAACCTGCAACCTCCCCCTCTCCTGCTCTTCATGCCTTCCCAAGACCAGGCTGCTTCTGGTCTGGGGAAAGAATGAGCTGCTGCAGGCCTCTCATTCTCAAACTTACAAAGTTTGCAGAAGATGCAAAGTGTGAGGGGTTGGAATCACTTTGAAAGGTAGGAATAGAATTAAAATAGATCTCAATAAATTAGAGAACTAGGCTACAGGCAAAAAAGTTCAACAAAGGTATATGTAAGATTCTACACAGAAGAAAGAAAAAAACCCAAATGCACAAATATCAGATAGGGGAATAACTGCCTAGGCAACAGCACTACTGAGACAGATCTGAGGATTAAGCTACCACAAAAGAGTAAATGCAATTTTGGCCTACACTAACAGATGTATTGTATGCAAGACATGACTTGCATGGGACTGGAGTAGCATGGCAAACCCTGCTGCCCACTTCTCACACTGGGAAGTCTGGTGTGGGAGGAGTTGCAGGGGAACAGCTACTAGTTGTTCCTCCCCTCCCAACCCTTCCCTGTACAGGAGGGACAGGAGTAGATGCCCCCCATGCCTTCTCTGGACAAAGGTAACTCTCGTCTCTGAAATACATGGAAGCCTTTCCCTGTGGCTCCACTCCTCCTGGTCCCTGGGAGGAGTTAAGTCATGAGAAAGTCTATTTTCTGCCAACAGAAACTCCCCAGAGAGAAACATATACATGGTTGGAGTATGGGTTTGTTTGTTTTTCTTGGAACCATTGTCTTTGCTTTGGGAGAAAAAGGTGGAATTGCGCGCACTTGTGGTTTGTATCGGGAGAGTGGTGATTCTCCTTGCAGAAACAGAATGTTTGCACGTGGCTAGAGAAGAGCTATATGAGTTAAAGGACAATGATGGTACCCTAATAAATGTGTATAGAGTGGCCATCAACAAATTTAGGGGAGAATTTAGAAGACAATTCTTAGGAGTTGCATTCTGTAACAGTCTTCCAAGAATCTGTGTGTGTGCATGTACATGTGGTGGAGGAAGCTGCTTCTAAGATGAAGTTTGATACATGTATAAAAAGGATTATATGATGTGCTGTCTTTCAGTAGAGTGCACTGGATTTGACAACCCAGTAGGTCCTACCCAGTCCTACATCCCTTTCTTCTTATGAAGGTGTCCTACATATTAATCCTATAGACTTCTTCCTTCAAAAAATGCTATGACATTTTTTTTCTTAAATTTTAATTAAATGGTTACTATTTATTTTCCACTCTTTGGCTAGGTAGAGATTCAAAAAGCCCAAGGCGGAATCAATCTAAGTTACACGGTTTGCTGTAAGCAGAGTAGTTTAGATTGGTGTACAGAACACACATTTGCCCTTTGGTAGGGGGGTAAGGGGAAGGCAAATCTTAAACTGGGTCCAGCTATATTTAAACCAGTCTGTGTGCCAAACTTCTGTTCTGTTATAGGTATAGACTGCTTTTGTGTGCCAAACTTCTGTTATGGATATAGACCAGTTTCCAATCACCTATACTGGTAGAAGTGTAATACCTGTATGTGGCCTTTGGTAGTTCCAGCTTCCAGGAGGCATCAGTGTCACAGCTGTACCAACATCTTCACTTGAGATTTTTCACTATTTATTTTCCAGCTTAACAGGTACAGATAATGAACTAAACTTTTAGGTTCTGATCAGAAAAGTAGTGGTCAATATTTTGGACTTTGCCCTTAACTACCTAACATACAATACTCTTTATTGGAACATTGTGTAAGTATTTTATAACATGATTCGGTTGGAAGGAAAATAAAGTTCCATGTAGTTCAACTTCCTGAACAGATTCAGGATGCATTATTCCTAAACAGTCTCAGATAGGTGCCTATCTGGCCGCTCTTTGAAAACTTCCACTGAAACCTGTTCCCCTGTCCTACTGTTCTTACAGCTGGGGACCTTTTTTTCCCCCTGAAATTTAATCTTCTTTGTTGAAGTTTAAACCACTTACTTTATGACCTGTTCTTTGTAATATGGAGGAGAGTTGTTCTCCCTTTATGGGAGCTTTTCAAACATTTGAAAAATAGTGTCATTTTCCTCCCACCCTCCCTTAATCTGCTTTACCTTAGATTAAACGTATCTAGCTCTTTAAACCTTTCCTTGTGGAGCTTGTATTCAGACTCCTTTATCATCTTTGTCATTCACCTCTAAATTTTCTCCAATTTCTCTACCTCCTTAAAATGTAGAGCCCAGAACCAAACACAGTACTCCAGCTGAAGCCTAACCAGTGATGAACAGTGTGGTATTTATCACATTCATGTCTTGCATACAATACTTCTGTTACTGTAGGGCAAAATTGCATTTACTCTTTTGTGGTAGCCTAGCCCTCAGATCTTTCTTGGTAGTGATGCTGCCTAGGCAGTTATTCCCCTATCTGATATTTGTGCATTTTTTTTCTTCCTTTTGTGTAGAATCTTTGTTGAACTTTTTTGTCTGTAGCCTAGTTCTCTAATTTATAAGATCTATTTTAATCTATTCCCATCTTCCAAAGTGATCCCAAACCCTCACACTTTGTATCTTTTGGAAACTTGATAAGTAAGATCCTTATTCCTTTTTCTAGGTCATTAATGGAAGGATTGAATAAAACAGTACTGAACCCAGAACAAATCCCTGTATAAACCCACATGAGACCTCTTGCCATTCTGACATCAATCCATTTATCCTTTTTTGCAGTTATTCTATTAATTATATTTTCCAACTAATGCTAATTTTATCTATCCCACATTCTTCTGTTTACTTATGAGAATTTCATGTGGGACAGTGGGACTATGTCAAAAGTTTTACTGAACTCCTGGCATATTATGCCCACTCATATTATGCATATTACGTGTTTCCTTCATTCACAAAATTAGTTTATCTTGCCAAGAATAAATCAGATTGGTTTGGCATGACTTGTTCTTAACAAATCCATGACGGCTTTTTGTGTTCACCACTAGATGTTTAGGACATTAAAGATTTATAACATGGTACCTGCTTGTGATTGTCTTTGATCAGCTGTCTTCTCCAGCTGTTTACAAATCTAGTTTTATAAATTTCCTTACTAGCTTTTGAGGTATTGAAGTTAAGCTGACTGGATGATAACTCTTTAGGTCCACCATTTCCCCTTTTTTTAAAGATGGGTACTCAGTCTGCTGGGGTCCTTGCCTGTCTTCCATGAATTCATAAATATCAGTGCTAATGGCTCTGAGATTTCTTCAGCTCCCTGGGATGATTTTGGCAGGCCATGATTATTTAAATTTATTCAAACATGTCACAGGCATTCTAATTCTACTGTATTTTTTTACTTGTTTTGATCTTCAGCCTTTCCTTTCCTCTGGTTTATATCAAGTTTGTTAGCTACCTGATTATAGTGGTTCTGGTTTTTATTTTTGTTCTTTGTGAAGACCAAGGCAGAAGAACTTTGCAGCTCTAATTCCTTTCCACCTGTTTTAATAGTTCTCCGGTGGAACCTCAGTTTCCCTGGTTTGTGCTTTGTGTCTGATTATATCTGTAGAACCTCCTCTTGTGGCCTTTAACATCCCTTGCAAGTAGTATCTCTTTTTTTGGTTTTTCCTTTTCTGATTTTGTCCCCACTCATTCTTGCTTTTTCTTAATATACCTTCTTAGTGACTTGCACATCCTTCCATTTTCTGTGTTTCTTAATGTTGAAGTGGCTAAGGAACTCTTGGGATAGCTACACTGATCTCCTGAAGTTCTCTTTGTCCTTCTGCTGCATTGGAATCGGTGGTTGTTGAACTTCCAATACTACAACTTTTGGAACTGCTAGTCCTTCTGGGCTCCTTTATCCTTTAATTTGTCCATTGTGGAACCTTACTGACTTTCTTTGAGTAGATTGTGACCTGCTCTTTTGAAATACAATGTCTTTGTTTTTGGTACTTTTATGTCTTCCTTTTCTTAGAAACATACACTATACCGTTTCATGATGACTTTCTCTCAAGTCTCTGATCACCTTCACCCTTCTGTCTCCTTATGCTACAATGTGGTTTCCCGGCCCATCTTCAGAACTAAGCCTCTTCTCCACAACCCCTCTTTCCTTATTCTTAGTTGTGCCACAGTTGGTGGGTTTTCTTTCCCATTCCTCACAGGACCTAAAGTAAAGCACTTTTCAGCAGATTAGTTAGGCAGAGATCAAGGATGCTCTTCGCAACCTTTGTGCAATGGATCCCAGCTGGACAACAGTCCTTTTTCCTGGCACATCAACCCCCTGCCAAAGAGTCCACAGCTTTCTCATCAACACCACCTTCTGAGCCACAGGATTATTTCCAGAATGTGACAGCCTTTACCTTCAGTGTCAAGAATTAATGACAACACTGTCTGTACCCCAAGTCCCTTTTCCCTCCCAGTCAGAGACTAATTGTCTTTTCTGATCTGCTTATAGTAATTCTTGGCAGCCTGGTTGATGCCCACATGTGGATGAGCAGAAAGAAGTTGGGTTCTGAGGAATGGATGATTTCCAGCAATCTCTCTGCTGTATCCTCATTTTGGACTATGGACATGGAGCACACTTTACAAGTCTTCTTCCTATTAGAACACCTAACTGATGTAAAAGGTTTGCAGTCAGTAATTTCATTTTGTTTCACATGTTTGTTTGCTGCAGCTTCCCTGGGGAGGACAGAAATGAGCTTTGGTGCTAGAACCTGAGTTGTTTTAGTGCAGGGGAATATGTCAGTAGCCCTGAATCCTTTGAGAACATTATTGCTGACAGAAACATTAGTATGCTATGATCATTATTTAAAAGGGACAGGTTTCTAGTCAACATTGGGTTGATAGACTGGTTTCTTTCTTTTTCTATAAGTGAGAGATTAATTGTAAGCTGCAGTTGGTGATCATAATGATTTTTTGTTAAATTACTTCTTAGAGCTGAAACAGTTTTTCTTCATTTTATACAGATGGTAGTGCAGGGTGGCACCTTAGAGTCTGATTGATTGGTTCAGAGAAGTATGACCTTTCATAGGCAACAACCTACTCCATCAGATGCTTTGTTAGGATCTGGTGATGAGCTGGTTGTTGCCTGTGAAAGTTCATGACTCTTGGACTCAGTTAATCTTTAAGGTGCCACCCTGCCCTACCATCTGCCTGACTTCAGACTAACATGACTAACCATCTCTTTTTTTTAATGAAAAATTGTCACTGAGTTTCCTGCATAGGCAAGAAATGGAAAAGGAGAGCTTGGTCTTGAATCATGTTGGCAAGTGCTGCCCTAGGTTTGCTGACTACAGTTCTCACTGCAATACAGTCCAGCGAAAGCAACCCTCAGCTTCTCTGGAGAAGAGAGTAATAATTATAAAGTAGTATGCAGTTATTCAGTACATTTTCACCCATGCCTTTAGGCAAGTTACAGCAGCTCTTTAAATACTCATAGCTACGGCAAGATGTCGAACTTTAGGATGTAGCATGGCTGCTAAACTGACATGTTTCAACAGTTGCGGCACAAAGAATACAACGCATGCAAAATCTACTTCCTTGTATCTTTAAATGGGATTTAAATATAGGACTGAAGATCTGACACGGGACATTAGTTAAGATCCAGGGGGATGGGGGATAGATGGGACTTTTAAAAATAACTTAGGGTGATGTATTTTTTTTTCTTTAAAGCTCAGTCTGGATGGTTCCAGCATTAAACATTCTTCACAGTTAAATATGGAACTCTGTTTCATATTTTTCCCTTCACAGATTTTCCTAACTCATTTATCTATTCTCTGTTCCCTAACGTTTCAGTCCCTGAATTGATATGATGCAAAAATAAAGCAAAACAAGTCAGACTTTTGAAAGCCCCACATAATTAAACTTTTATGACTAATTAAAGTTTTAAATGGAGAGACAGATTAATTGGAGCCTAATGAGGCTAAGTAGAAATAGGAGCAGTAGGCGAAGTTCAGACCTGGATCTAGAAATCCAACCTTTCCACAGTGGTTTTCAGATGTTTTCTTGTTGAACTGATTGTAAAGTGAGGCTAGCAGCCCACACCTGCAATGAATTTCACAGATACTTTTGAGGTGTTTATGCCTGGGGCTTTGTTTCTCTCTCATTCCTTCTAGTAATAATTATCCATAGGATATATCACAATATGGTAAGTCCTTCCCTGATATATTATGTGTTCCATAGGCAGGTACAGAACAGTCAGAATCTCCATGAATTATCTTTCTAGAATGATTTCTTGGCAAATCTTTTGTGCATGCATATATTTATATTCATACGTGTGTTTGGGATTAAGTGGATAATGTGCTAAGGGGAATGGAAGAGAAAATTGACAACAATGTCTATTTAGCTTTGATAAAAACAATGCATTTATTTTCTCCATAAAATGAAGGATGAGCTTGAAACAAGCCTAAAAATTAGACGAATGCATACCAACAGTGCCAAGTAACTGGTGTGAGGTTCATAGCCAGGTAAGATTAGATTGCAGCTTTCCAATGAGAATCATGTTTATGCTCTGCAAGGTGTGCAGAGAGAAAGGGGCCAGTGGAAGAACAATTTAAAAAAAAGGAGTAGAACAGTTCCAGCCCTGTTTGGGAAACTGGTAAGAAATGAAACAAATCTGTGGTGGGATTCCATAGCTTAAAATGCTGCAAAGCAACTCAAGGTAGATTATGTTCAAAGCGCAGTATTTTACTGGGGATTAATTTTAACTTTTAGTAATCTTGCTAATCCACAAATATGTCAGCTGTGAACTTGCTCCTTTGCTAGGAGTTTAGGTGATTTTTTGGGGTGGTCTGCTAGGGAAAATGGAGTGCTACTGATAACAAAGTAGGACCAAGTCAAGATTTTAGGGTGGAACAAGAAATGTCTTTGCTAGACCCGCTCCTTCCCTTTTGTAGTCTCCAAAACTTGATAGTTCTGGCGTATTGAGATGCTGTAGTTTAGTACACATATGTGAAAAGTGCTAGGTTAAGTTTATGGGGTAGAACAACTACAATATCATTGACTTTCAGACAGACATATAAGTGTCTGTTGCTCCGCACACAGGCTAAGGGAATTTCAAAGTTATGCAGCTAGGCTGTTCAGTTTTAATTGTAGTGGGCAGTAATGTTCTCATTATTGTGCAAATGTATCCAAGCTTCTCAGCATCATTTGGTTGGCAGATGGTTTGTGGTTTGTGCCCTAGTAGTATTTTGTGTTCTAAGTTATATACTACTTGCAACCAGCAAGCTGCCTAGAATATTGAGTGTATACCACTTCTGTTGCTATGCTGTGCTGTGCTATGCTATATTATCATACCATGGCATATGATATCCTAAAATAGCACAAACTGGGTGTGTCTACAGGAGACATTTACTGCTCAATAGACTAATTAGCTATGCAGTAAATGTTGCAAATCTACATGTGTTCTCCTATTAGGCTGGAGTAAATTAATGCACTCCAAAGCAGGATAGTACTTGTAAATGCAAATAAATTTACAAGTACTTGTAAATACAAGTACTATCATTCAGCAGAGATTTTTTTTTGTAGATGCTGCCCTGGCTGGCTGGGGCACAAGGGGCAGCTTCAGTCCAGGGGCTGCCTGCTGGTTGGCCCTGTGCTGATGCTCCTTCATGGCCCAGCCAGCCCTCCACAGCAAGTGGAGCCAGGGGAACAGCCCTGGGTTGACAGGCTGACCCCGCCGGGCCCCTGCCAGCCCTGGCCCCCTCCCAGTCAGTTGGCTGCTCTGACCCAGCTGTGATCCTGGGCACATGTAAAAACGTGGTGCTTGGGAGCAATAAGCTCTGAAGTTTATTCATGTACATTAATTGCACATGCAGACTCACCCACCGACTACTAACTCAGTTTAATGATTGTGAAGTGTCCTACAAAACCAGTAAAGGGTAGGCAACACAAATGATTATTTTTCTCCATCTATCTCCACCTTATCTCCTATTCAAAGGGAGCACTTGGAAGTGATAAAAGCACAGTTTAATGCCACATAGATTGAAAATGTGTTGAGATATACCTGTGAAGGTATTTTCAACATGTATTCATATGTTGTCTCCAGGATGGAGCTGATTCTTGAGGAAAACTCAAAGATGATACCATATGTACAGTGGAACTGATCTAGGTTTTGGAGGTGTCTGTGAGAAGGAAGCAGAAGCCACCAGGCATCAGCATCTGAGTACAAGGTCCTGATGTGTGGTGTGCAGATTAAGCTAGATTGTGGTTTCTTGAAGCTGCTAGCTAGTAGTGGTTATTTGGTAAATGAGACTGACTGAAACATATTCTTAAACTTAAATTCTTACAGTTTGGGGTCCTGAACTGCTTGTTTTGAGATGCAGAAAAATAAAGGCAAAACTAATATATGTTTTCTTTTGCACTTGAATGACAGAGTATGTGTGATTAGTCTGTGTCCCAGAGCCTTGCACTGACTTTCCTCTTGGAGCATGCTGTGCTCATTGTAAGTGCTGCCGAAGATTGCACAAAGCACTCTATGCTCCCAGGTGGTCTTGGAAGGGAAATTTACCTGGAGAAAAGAGATTTCAGAGTTTTCCATTACTGGCTTTTGGCCAAGGCTGTTAAACAGAAGTTTATTGTTCATTACAGTTAATTTTTTCAGTTGTCACTGGAATTCCAGTTTAGCACATCTCTAATGTGAAACAAAAGGGTTATCAGTAGATTACAATCAGGTGTCCTTTCCAGACCTGGGTTTAGCAAGACTCTACCGAGTCTTCTCTACCTGGGTACCTCTATGGATACTAGACCCACAGGTTATTGTTAATGAGTCCAGGAGGCAGAAAAATAAAGAGATTTGCTTTAAAGACTGTTTTTATATTGATTACAACCTAGCATTGCCTTTACTATCCCTGTAATCCTACAAGGGAATAAAAGCAATTGCAAATAAACTAGGTCACTTTATGAAGAACTAAATAAACAATGGGACTCTATATTTTTAATTAAAGGGCTATGTTATTGATGTGGGCTTTCATTGCTTCTTAAACTTGCCAGCACAAATTGGAAAATAGTATTAAAGTGTCCATATCTTGGAGACATTAATAACAGCGATCCTTTTCAGGCACTTCAAAGATAACATAATGTTTTTCTTTTGGTTCTTAATAGCTTTAAAGGAAACAGCTTATCTATTTTTTTCAAGATGCAGAGGCAATTGACACTGTAGCTTGGAATATTTCTGTGTGGCAAGTAGGGTGGTGCAGTGCAGAATGGTTAAGATCTCACTACAACTAATGACGTATGAATGTTTAGCTTTGCTCTGAACTTGTTTTGAGAGCTGCCCCCAGCCAGCCCAGTGACAGATGGGCACGTGTTCATTCTAACTAGGGAACTGGAGACATCCAGATACAGGATCCTGGGAAAGCAGGGTTGGAAGGCACCACAGAAAGTCATCTAGTCCAACCCCTTGCTTAAGGCAGAATCATCTGTGACTAAACCATCCCTGCCAAGTGTTCATCTAATGTGCTTTTGAAAGTTTTCAAGGATGGAGATTCCATAACTTCTCCAGGTAGCCTTTTCCATTTCCTGACAACTCTCACTGTCAGAAATTTTCTCCTTATATCCAGCCTAAATTTTGCATGCTGCAGCTTGAGGCCATTATTATAAGTCCTGTCCCCTACAATCACTGAAAAAAGCCCATCTCCATTCTCTCTATGATCACCCTTCAGGTATTTGAAGACTATTATCAAATAGTCTTCACTTCTGTAGGCTAAATTATGCTAGGTCTTTCAGCCTTTCCTCATAAATATGCTAACCACATCACTTCTGTCACTCCTTTGTGTGCTCTTGGCAACGGAAGCAGTTATGTCCTACCAACACTAGCCTTGGCTCAGGTGGACCAGGACAGGTTGAGTGATGCTGATCATAATGCCAAGGACTGTATGTCTCAACATCAACAAACAGGTAGGTCATAGAGAAAAAATTATACTGCAGTCTGAGTGTTTGGCATCTCAATATGTCACCCAGGGGAAGTTCCTGTTTCCACTCAACTGTTGTCACTTTTGGCTCATTCTTAGATTTAGGGATGTGATTCTCTGCTACTACCTTTTGTGCAATCGTTAACACCTGTGCACAGTGGGTGTGACACTTTGCACCCACTCTGTGAAGATGTAAATGGCTGTATATTGTGCAGGACACTGGCAAATCAGACTGTAAAGTGTGCAGTCACTGCAGAAACCTCTTAAGGAATGACTGTCCAGGATGAACTAAGTGTTTCTTATCAGCAGACAGGATCACATCCATAGTGTGAAGACTAGGTATGGAAAAAAGGCAATAAAAGTAAGAACAGATGGGGGGAAAAATCTTAATTCAGATGTGGGCCTCCTGTCTTCTTTCCTGTCCTATTTATCCCTTTGGTTTTAGCTCAGTTCAGGATAGGAGTTTGAGGTTTGCAGCAGCCTAGTGTTTCAGGTATGTTTGTAGCAGCAGAATTATTATACTGTAGGCTATAATTTATAACCATCAGCCCAAACCATTCCCCCCCCGCCATACTTTGCTTTCATTTACTCTAAACAGTTCATGCTGCTGAGACCATAATGTTGTCTTCTGGCAGCCTCCAGTATTGCCTTATATGAGTGTACCAAAACCCCATTCATTCAAATCTTCAGTGAAAATTCCATGTGTCCTTGACATTTGATTGCTAATTTGATATTCTGATGACATGGAATGTGTGCATGCAAAGGAGCATTTTTGCATGCACATCTTATTATCCAGTTACATCTACATCTAGAGCTCCAGACAGATGAGATTTATGAGTAAAGTTGAAATCCATTTTTGCAGCCTCTAAGGCAGGCATGGAAAAGGCTGCATTAAGCCGTCCTTGTGTTCCAAGTTAGTTGATTCAGGCCCCAGCACAACTGGAAGCAAGTTCAGAGATGCTCTAACATATGTTTGGCTGCAGCTGTTTCCAACAGGGTCTCCTGCAGCTGTGAGTGACTTACACAGCTACATTCTCCTCCCTCCAGCCACACTGTTCATTCTGACTGGGGAATTGGACACACCTGGATTATAGGATTGTAGGAAAGTAGGGCTGGAATGGACTTCATAAGATCATCTAGTCCAGCCTGCTGCTCAAGGCAGGTTCATCCCAGCAAAATGTCTGTCTAACCTGCTTTTGAAAGTTTACAAGGATGGAGACTGTAACTTGCCTAGATAGCTTGTTACAGCGACTGATCACCCTCATAGTCAGAAATTCCTCCTAGTCTCCAGGCTAAATTTCCCCTGCTGTATCTTGAGGCATTTGCCCTTACACAGCCATATTCTGTTCCATGCAGACACACTGTTGGTGCACACACCTTGTACTGGGGCTCTGAGGGGGAAGACACAGCCTTCCTGGTGCAACTGGAGAACTTGTACTCCAGGGGAACCTGAGCCAGCCAGTTTCCAATAGCTTTTATGCATCAGACCAAAGTTTTGAATCGCGTGACATTTTTTATCTGTGTCATGAAAAATCCATCTGCAAATTTGTGTGCCGTTTCTGGAAATGAAGCTCTGAAAGTTTTCTTGAATAAATAAAGCTATTTTTGCCTTGATTCAAAGAATAAATGCCATCTTGTGGTCTGCAGGTTATGTACATTCTTTGTTTTTGCTACTTTAAACCAAAAGCAGAAAGGGAAATAGGATCCCCATATCAAAATTAATAGTGACCTGCTCATTCCCATTTCCTTCTATTTAGGCCAATGCTTGAGAGTGTACCAAACTCTAAAAGCCATCAGACTTGGCATTGATACCAGCAGGAGAGGCAAATTCCATTTGGTCTGTTATTTAGGACTTTTAACTTGAAGATTGTTGCAGAAGTGCTACATGATACCTGAAGGGAGAGGTGCAGCCAAACTATATACTGATTTATATATCTAAAGTAATCTATGGCTTAGTGGGTTATAAAGTACAGCAAGTTCCTTATTATTAATTGCTATAAATTACTACAAGCAATTTCCATTAGTGACTGACACATAAGGGAGCATTTGATAGAAATCATATTAAATTTCAATGGCTATCCACACATTATCTTTGACTTTGCAAATTCCAGACAAATGGTGGTTATATACTTATTTTTAGGGATGCCCTTTCAAGTGATTTGACATGTTTCCTTGGAGCAAATGTTTCACGTAGCCTCATAAGAAAAAGGTGTTTCTCTTACACAGTGTGCTAATTTTTAGTTTGTCAGGAGTGAAGTGAACTACTTAATGTGTAAAAGTATTAGGACAACTGGAAACACCTTAGGTGAACTTATTTTTTTTTTAAAAGGATATATTTGTTCCTGATAAAATTGGTCATGAATATATATCTTGGGGTCCCTCTACATGTGCAGGTAAAGGTACTATGGGATCTAATGCATGATCCACACAATTGTGCCTCCTGCCAAACCCCATGTGCATGGCAGGAGGCATAGGAGACTGGTAGTGGGGGCACGGGGCCCCCCCTCCCCCGACAGAGCCATCCCCGACACCAACACCGCCGGCAGCTTCTGCGGGTGCTTACCAGCCCCATCCCTGCTGTCACTGGCTTCTGCAGATGGCCCCGCCCCAGACTCAGGAGGCATCAGTCACCTATGGCAGGAGGTGCAATTGTGGCATCATGCACAGCATCCCATTGCACCTTATCACTGGTTCAGGGGAGCCTGGAATCACGATCCTGGGCTCCCCCTCCACTGGCTCCTGTAGCTGCGAGCCATGCAGCTGGAGGGGCTCTTCGTGTGGCAGTGCTGGGAATGCTGCCCCCGCAGTGAGTGTCATTGACTGTAGAGCCCTCAGTGGAAGCTCACAGTGGGAGCAGCAAGGAGTGCAGGGCTTGCAGTGGCAGCAGTGTTCCCAGCACTACCTCCCCCAGCAAGCCTTGCAGCCAACATGGGCTACAGAGCTTGCAGTGGGAGCAGCATGGTGAATGTTGACACAGTTGTAAGCCCTGCACCTCAGGAAGTTTGCAGTGGCAACAGCATTCTCCCCCTAGCCACGACTGTGAGCCCCACACCTCACGAGGCTTGCAGCAGGGGCAGTATTCTCCCTGCTGCCCCCACTATAAGCCTTGCAGCAAGGTGGCCTGTGGGGCTTGCAGTTTGGGCAGTGCAGGGAATGCTGACTTGTTTTCCCTGCTGCCCCCACTGCCAGTCCCACAGCTGAGGAAGCTCGCAGGAGGGGCAGCCTTCTTCCTGCTGCAAGCCCTGCAGACAACAATGCTGCCACCACTGTGAACCTTGTCAGCTGTGGGGCTGGCAGCGGGTGGTATACCCCTGTTGATGGGGCTCCTGGCCACAGGAGAGCCCTGGGCCATACATTCAATTAATAGCATAATTAGAACGAGCCACAAAATTATTTCACATTTTTGTGGAATAACTTTATAGCTTATTGCTTGTTTTATCACACCATTCATTGGTTCAATGTGTAGCTGGGTCACTACGTAAGACATAATTGCCTGGTTGGTCACATCTTAAGTGTAAAGTGTAGAGAGGGCCTTGGCTTTCCATAATGAATTATTGGTTCCTTAATCCACAAATAAGCCACTATTTTGTTATGGCAGAAGTCACCTAATATTGCATGTATACAGGGATGGAAGGAAAGGAGGTATGGGAGCAGCCACCAGCACTGCAGGTGTCTCTGCACCCCACTGCTGCTCTGTGCTCCCAGCCTCACCCAACTACTGCAGGCAGGCAGACTGCACTGCAGGTGTCCTTGGGGATTTTTTTTTTAAGTTCCCAAATCACCTAAGGATCTGCCCCCACTTCTGCTCCGTGCTCCAAGGCACATCCACCTCCTTCCCCACCGACCTGCCACTGCTGCTTTTCGTGGTGTCCTGAGGGTAGGGGAAGCGTAAAAGTCATTTCTGCAGCTATAGCCAGGTTGTGTGGGGATTGGGCTCAGCTGGGAACAATGACAGTGAGAGCAGCAGTGATGGGCAGGGTAATGGGTTTCCTCTCACTTCCCAGTGCCCTAGGAGGAGGCACGATGAGAGGCAACCCATCTGAGCCCTTTCCTTATGCAGCCTGGCTGGAGCAGGCAGGGGTGGCTTTGAAGTTTCTTCTGCTTCCCCCTGCCCCTCCCCCATCATGGGGCAGCAGGTGTGGGGAGGGTGGGAAGCAACAGCAGCAGACAGGGAAAGGAACATGCTTTTGAGCCCAGAGAAGAAGGGGGTGGGGATTAAGATGTGCTTTGGGGACTTTAGAAAAGTCCCCAGCAGTTCCTATGGCACAATCCAGTCCAAAAGGGGGCACCCTGCACCCTCTCTGGGTCAACCCCTGCATATACACAGCAGTACAAGAATTTAGTCTCAGCAGAAATGCTTGTAATTGTTCTTTTCTGGATGTAATATTCCTTGGAGGGAAGAAGTAGCAGATGGCAGAGTATGCTAGGGGCTTTGTTTTCTACACCAGGAGGCAGTTCTTGTGATGGAAAAACTTCTCAAGAACTGAGCATTGGTGTGTGAGCTGACATTTGTGAAAGAGGGCATTGACTGTGACAGGGACAGCCAACACATGGCACGTGCTACAAGTGGCACGGGCATCTGTGTGCAACATGCAAGCCTGGGTCTTCAGGAAAGGGAGCTGGAACAGAGGCAAGGGACTTCAGCAGGAGTGGAGGCAGGGTGCTGCTGGGAGAAGAGTTGTCAGGTTTCACTGCCAAGAGAGATTAACCCTTCCCTATAGATGCTTGTATATGCTGCAGGTACTTGTGTATGCTGCAGAGGTAGTAGTCTAAAAAGGAAAAGAAGCCCTCTGCTCCTCCTGTAGGAGAAAAGAAAAGAAGATAACTCTAATTGACTTGCCTTACAGCTCTATCCTACTTTATTTCTCTTTAATATTGTGTTGTACTGTTAACAGTTGGTTTATCTTCTGATTTTTGGAAATGATATGATAGATTCAAGGTAAATGTATTGATGAATAAAGTGGTGGATATTGGGGATCTGGGGTTACCTTCAGCTTACAGGTTGGGTAGGAAGCTCAGATATAACAAGGAGTCACGAAGGACTGCCTGAGAAATCACAGGCTCTGTTAAGAGCATCTGCTCTAGCTTTCTTTTGTAGAGATGCTGAACCCTGTGAAAAGCTGCTTCTGTGGACCCAACAAAGTCAGTGGACTTGACTTTGAGGGACTGAATTTCTGGGACTGGAGTATGCGGCAGCTAAGCAGGTTGAGCCAACACAGTCAAAACTGGTTAGAGCAGGAGCTATTGTGTGCTTTGCTGCTGGATCAGAGTGGACAGGTGGAGAGGAACAGACCTGACACCTATTTGTTTATCATTAAGCTTATTTGAATTTGTTCATGAAATGGTAGTGGGGAACAGATTGTCTTGCCAATAAAAATTCTGAACTTCAACAGGTAAGGAAATTAATAACTGGATTTGTGGCATCAGCTATTTCCCACATAGTCTAGGATTTGCCAATTTTCATTGTTAAGTTAGTGAGGGCTGACTACATATTTCCCAAATAAGAGGCAAATCTTTGGTTTCACATTCCCAAAGATTCATGTGTACTTGTGAATGGGGAAGAGATGCCTGGAAAAGATGACAGATATTTAAAACCTGCCAGGCCATGGCCTTGGCCTGCTTGGCAAGCCACTTATACCAGCCTTCCACCACTCCAGCTGACCATTTAGGGTTTAGGCCAAGCATGATGGTCAGAAACCTTCGTCTGGACCTAGCCATTAACCCTGACATTGGAGTGGCCAGCCAGGTCTAGCTGACCCTCCACCTGTTCCCATATAGACCCCTGACCCAGAAGAGAGAGTGTCTGGACAACAGGGCTCAACCCCTACCCAGACTGCCTCACTGTTTCTTATGGCTTGTACCAGCTCTTCACTTGATCGCCTGGCTACCCAACCCAGATCGCCCTCTGGCTCTGCACTGTGCCTGACTCTCCAGTTTCCTGATTTGGTTTCTTGGACTGATCTACTGCCTTCTTGACCCAGCCCATGCCTGGATTCCTTTCACTCCACCTGATCCAGGTTGGCACTTCGTTGGCCCCTGACCTGGCTGCCAATGACCTGGCATGACAAAACCGCAGAGTGTATATACTCATAGCTTGAGCTCTCCATTTTACTTATTTTTCAGACTGGTCCCCTAGGCATATTACTGATCTGACCCTGGACACTGAAGTTGACAGCAGGCAAGAGTGATGCGTTCACATCAGGCCATCCATCAACCCTGGTGAAAGAGCTCTGCTTTGAAGTTTTGAAAAAATATGTTGTTTGGCCATCTGGGCTCCTTTGCCCCAATTCCCTGGGATGAAGACATAGGCAGAAGCTCAGTAACAACAGACCCTGTGTATTTTAGTGCTGGAGAGGGTACAGAAGTGGATCCCTTCCTGATCCTGGTGTCACCAGAAGTGATTTTGTTTCCCTTTTTCCTGGACAGAAAGCATACCCCTTCTTCTGACTTTCCTCCCTCAGGGCAGGGCTCTTTCCTCTCTGGGAGGAGCTATACCCATCAAAGGCCCCCAGTGGGTGTGCTGCACACGTACACAACCAGAAAAATAACTCGGTTACAAGCAGATGTCCTTGCCTTATACAGGGCCTAGTAAACATCCAAATCTGATCATTTCTATTAACAGCTGATTATCACTCTCTCTTGCTGTACTACATAACATGCAAGACTGAGATTGCCCAGCAGACAATGTCAGGGTGACATTAAAACATTCTTCTGAGTTTCCGTTTATCATCCTTTCATTTCTGCAAAGTACAACACAGAGGTGCAACAGGGCGTCTGGGTGCCTGGGACTGTGGCAATGCATGGGACAGTGACAACTTCTAGCTGCCAGTGTGGCTTCAGTGGCAGCTGTTATTTTTTTGCCTTCTCTCCCCTCTCTCCCCCAACTTAAGTTGGCAGCCAGGGCTGCTGCCCTGATTGCCCGGCCCTAGTTATGCTACTGCTACACCACATGATTTGGAAAGGATTTCAGGGGGAAGGCTTTACAGCATTGTCACCAGCTTTTAATGCAATTGTGATTATTCTTGGCTTATCTCAGAAAGTAAGAAAATGTTTTGGTTTATTTAACTGATTGGTCGGTTGGTTCTTTAACTGTCTTCTCTTTTCTGTTCTTGTCCAGTGGCCTGCATATACCATTTGTTACTTGTAATGGACAATTTGCTCTTTGGTGTTTTCCTTTACAACATTCATCCATCAATGAATATTAACTCAAAAGGAAAAGGTTGGTGCATTTATGCTAAATTAATGATGCACCAATGTTAGCTTTTATGTTCTTAATGTCCATATTTCTGACATTTAAAATACATGTCTTCATTGTTTGATCAACTATGTTTTAAGCGCTTGTGGAACTGGAATAATATTATAGAAACTATAGTAAATGTGACAAGATTTTAAAATAAAATAAAATGTAAAGCAACTTTAGAATCATTTAATCCAGAGAATGTAAATTGCTCTTTGACAATATTATTACTCAGCCTATATATGACACAAATAAGCAACTAAGATCAGATCATAAGCCAATGTGACAAGTACCTGAATTAACCAGAACACTAAGGAGGGTGGTCTCCATTTCAATACTGTCTGTGAGACAATTTGTCAGAAAGTTCCTGGAATTCATGCAGTTTGAGCTGGAGTGAAAGAAGTCACTCTCTGACTGCCTGCCTAAAGAAAAGGTATAAAACACCTCAGTCCCATATCATTTGAGGCACACAAGTCTGACTCCCTCCCTTCCTTTTTATTTTTTAAGTTATTCACCTGAGTTAAAAAATAGATGTCAAAATGCCACCAATTCAGAGTAGTTAGGGTTTGTGCTGACTTTGCACAGTGATTTCCCAAAGTGCAGGGAGTGAAGATTCAAGCCCTTTAAAAGAAAATGCAGAAAAATTCATTTTCAGTGTTACGCTGCTAAAAGGTAAGGTCACCAGAATCCAGGCTTAATCCAGTAATGTTTAAGTAAAGCCCCACCTAGGTCATTGAGGTCACTATCTCAGAATATAGCAGTTTTTCTGCCATGTACATTTTCTTAAGTTTCTCATGTTAATCCTTAAACACTTGCCCATTATGAGATGACCCAAGACAAGGCTCAAGATCACTCAGGTCAGGAAGGGTCACAAACTTGTCTATACTGACATTCTCTTTGCTATATCAGATATTGCCTGGAATCTTATTTTAACAAGCCAAGACTATGAGAAAATTCCGAATGTCCTCCCTTTTCCTGGATAAAGTTCTTTGGGTAAATGTGATATTTTTTATTAGACCAACTAAATGGTTGGAAAAATTGTTCTTTGCAAGCTTTCAGGCACAAACACCCTTCTTCAGGCCTAGGGAGAGTCTGGTGGTGGTTTGTGTGCTCTCCTGGGTGGACTGGAAGCCAATATGCAAAATGCAGTTCTTTGAAAATGCAAATGTGTGGCAGTGAGGATCAAAGGGAATGGGAGACAATACGTGCGAGTCAGGTAAGCACTTGCTCAAGCTCCTCCATTAGCTATCATTCTATCCACATTTAGCTAAAATAGAGGCATCTCATGGGTTTTTATAAGTTTTTACTTCTGATCAGTAACATAACTGAGGGGAAAGGAAGGGGGAATTGCCTGTGGGAACAGCCCCAGGCACTGCCTTTGTGGGTGCATGAGTGCAAAAATAGCTGTGACAGCAGCAGTGACTGGCTGCACCACTGCTATCAGCACCATGGCAGACAGTGCTGCCCCAGGCATGGTGGTTGCCGCAAGGACAGAGTTGCCCTGCTGTGCCTCTGCTCCTGATTTTCAATGACCGACTTACTAGTATTAATACAGCCTACAAAGACTTTTGTTTCTCCAGTCACAGTGTTTAGTCCTTTAGAGAGAAGATTTCTTGGCATTCAATACCTTACCTCTTTTTATAAAAGAACTTACTTTCATGCTTACATGCATCAGTGTAGGTGAAGGAGTCTAATGATCCTCTTTCGTCTTTGTTCCACTATTAAGCATCCACTTGCCAGGCGCTTGTTTTAAGAACCTGTAATTAATATTATAGTAGGAACTGAAAAACCTCTTTTAAGTCTGACTGAAATTTTCTTTATTAAATAGTCATTAGTTTTAAAGTTGAGCTGGGGGAACAGGAATTTCAGGATAAACATCAGCAAAATTCAAAGGAAGACTTGATAACAGTAGCTCTAATGAGGGCAGGTTGTCACCTTGGTGGAAAGCAATAATAGTTTGCAATCAATTTGAGGTTTTCTGTAAAAGTTCTAGCATGACAGACATCTAGTTACAATGTATAAGCTTTTTTCTTGTGATGGCACAAAAAATACAGGTTTTTTAAAGAGAAATTCCTTGTGGGGCCCTTTGTTTAATAGGCAGAGCTATATACAGCAGAAAGTAAGATTGGGAATTTACTGCAGTCAAGCTGAAGACTCTTAATGACACGCTGCTGAGAGGGAATACATTTGTTGGGAAAGGGAGATCTTCTGATTAAATGCCTACACCTAATAAAAAAAGCCCTCCTTAAATCCTTCAAGTAACCCAAGAGAGGTAATCTTGGACACATTTTTAACAAGAAATAAAAAATTCTCTCCTGGGAAAAGTACCCATACCTTTAGGGTTTTCTGTTGAGGGGTCTTCAGGCAACTAGCAAAACTAACCTAGGCTGCTTTCCAGCAGGGTAGAGGCAGGAATTTTCCCAAGTTCTAGGTTTGTGACACAGCGTTCATGGCTCGTCGCCATACAGAAAAAGTATAGTTTATGCCAGTCACGGTGAAATCAAATGGAATTGTCTGCTTACAGTTACAGCTGGCTGAAACCCTTTTGTTTCGGTTTACAAATCGTTTATGAAGCAAGCTTGATTTCTGAAAATGTTTTTGTTATTTGTAAGTATTTGCCAAAAAGACTGGACTGCATCTTCACAAACTTTCTTTAACTCTTTACTGGCCATTAAATATAGCTTGTGATTGGTCATCTAAATCTTGTGGTATTGTTTCTGCTCTATTATTTGTTGGCTAAAACCTTAGCAATTGCAAAAATATGTAATGGAAGAAGATAAATGATACACTTCTAGTATGAACTTTCTACTGTTCTACTATAAGAACATTTGTTTCTACCAAAATTTGTGAAATGTTGGGACTGACAGCAGAATTTCCATTGATGTGCTACACTGCCTTTGTTCACACTGACCGACTTCTTCTATGAACTACTTACATCCATGTCATACAATTCAATTTAAGTAAAACTCCAAGGTATGTTAGGTACAGACTGACTTGCATATAGCAAGAGAAATAGAAAAATACAGCAGGAAAAAAAAACAAGATTAATTTTTACCTTTAAATTTATATTATAGGCATGCCCATAGGTGTCACATAGGATCAAGGACTCTTCGCAATAAGTTTTATTAATAAGAAGTAAGACACAAGTCCTTCCCCATAGAGTTCTTAATCTGTCTTTCGGTTATATTAGAGGGATCTGCTTGTACAAAGCTCATGACAGAATTGCAGCCTAAACGGGCAAGGATGAACATGAGCTCAAAACCCAACCAACCAAAATGACATGTTAGACAAAAAGGTGGTGAAGTTTCTAATCATAATGTCACTAAGAGCCAGTAGAGCTCAGGCTAGTCTCTCTCTCTAGAGGTTTTGTTGCAGCTTATGTAGGTATGTGCTGATTTTTAAAGTGCAGAAGCTGGAGAGGGAGAGTAATAAATATGTACTAAGTGATCAGAAGTAGCCCATGAAGAGGGTAGCTGTGGGACTGCTCCCTTCTTCCACTGAACTCCTGCAGCTGATCCTGTGCAGTTTTCTTGTTCTATTTTGTTAGTCCTTAAATCAAAAGGGAGTCACCGAACTGTAACAAGGCAGCTAGAGAGAGAGAGACAGGGCTCATAAGTGTAGAAGGAAATGAGTGTTTTCATTGATGTTAATAAATAATAATAATAGGATAATTATGTAAATATATAGTAAACTTGGATTCAAAATTAGACTACCTCATTAGCACATCATCTTTGCTGCCAGAATACAAATGGGATTACTTTTGATGTGTCTCTGAATCTTGTGAGCTGAGTCTTTTTCCTCCTAACAAGACAGACAAGTTGATGAGTTAAGTGTTTGCAAGCAACAATCCCAGCAGAGCCCTGAGCAGAGAAGGGAAGGAGCCAGAAGACCTGCCAGATATGTCCTTCCTCTTATCTCTCAAATTTTAAGATGCATTTTTCTTTTCCTCAAACTCTTCCTTTCTGAGCTCCTATTCTAATCATTCTTCATTTAATAGGTGATCTGCTGCAGCACTGATGTGGCATAAGAAATATTAGTATTAAAAAGTGCTAGCATCTATTATCATAAAAGTAATGGTGAAAACCATTATGTCTTCACCATGTCACAAACTGCCAATCTATTAATACTAAGATAACGTGTTAATTAATCACAGCCCCTAATTGAAATGTAAAAACTTAGTAACTGTGATCTTTTATTACTAAAGCCACTTAGCATCACCTGAAGGAAAAAAAATGACTAATGGAACACAATTAAAGTACATGCCATTAAGTTCCTTCAGACTTGTGTGTGTGTGTAGAATAACTTAATTTCATTATGCAAACTGACACATTCCATGGTTGTTTCCTACTGGATAACAACTTATGACATAGTGCTTATTTTCTAAAGGTTTGATTAGCTATTTTCTTTTTACTAGTTTGGTTTGTCTATAGAAGTACCTGAAAAAAGCTCCTTCAAGGAAGACTTTTGCAGGAGACTTTTTTTCCCTGCGAGAATGCATGATATGGGGAGAATAAAACCCCCCAAGCTGCTTGAAATGAAGTTTACTTTCTCTCTTAAGCCTCTACACATATACAGTATATAGGACTATTACAGGAGCATTTGAACCCAGGGTAGGAATAACTGAGTTTAAACTATAGTTGAAGAGAGGCTAGTTATGCATCTGACTTAAGGAAGCTGGTATGCTCTCTGCTACTTGCCTGAGACATTATTGTTTCAGTGTTACATTGTCATCCCTCCTCCTTCTGTCGTCATTCATCAAACACTTAGATTGTAAATTTTTAGGCAGATTGTGTTATTTTTATTTCCTATGTGTGCGCAGTCCCTTGTATGAGATGGCCCTGAATCTTACTGAGGTTTCTTGAGGCAACTGTAGCACAAATAAATAATAAGAATAATAGCTAGCACAGTTCGAAGCATAGCATGGGCAGAGTCTACATTTCACGAAGAAGAGCATTTCCTCTGATCTTTGCAGAACTGGGTGAGGATCAAAGCTCACTGGAACGGGAATGATAAGTCCAACATCAAACAGAACTCACTTACCAGCAGCTTATCAATTCAAAACCATCTTAAGCTACAAATTAAATTGGATTGCTTAGGAATATCATTCATGACTGCAGGAACTGCAGAGCTGAACTAGTGGATATATATTCCTGTTCTTCAACAAAAGCCAGTAGCCTTAAACCGCAATGGTATATTAAAGATGGCACAAACTCCATGCAGAATATCTGTAGTTAAAAGTAGCTCTTCAGTTGTTCTGCTAAATAAGGGCCCTTTGGACCCAAAGATTAAATCAGTGGGAGAAGTTTTATTAAAAAAACTGTGTGGAGAAAGTAAAACTGCAATCCTTAAGGGGCTTATTTATTGACCTGTGATTTCTTCCAAGTGTTTTTACCATCTTTTCATATAGCACTCACTCTGGCTCCTTAACACTTCTCCTCCTGCATTACTTTTTCTCCCTCACCCCATTTTTTAAAACTATTTGAAATCTATGATCCTGTACCACTGAATTGTGGATTCTCTTTCTAGCTGTATACACGTATAATCCCATTTCGGTGGCCCCCTGCAGTGGCACTGAGGTCCAGATAATATTTCAGTTTGAACAATTGGTGCATGTCATCACGCAGGATACTTCCTCAGCTTGACAAAGGGTTTTTAAATTTGAAAGCTTGCTAAGACCATTTTTTCCTACTATTTAGTTGGTCTAATAAAAGATATCAGATTTACCAAAGAACCTTGTCTTCCTATGACAGATGACTAGGACTACCTTTTCCTAGCTTTTTCAGAAAAACTTCCATGAGTTAAAACCAGCCCAGGAAGCTTTCAAGTGCCATAGCTGAGTATTACCATGCCAATAATGTTGCCATCTTCTTGAATCCGTATTTTGGATTAGCTGGTGAAGAAGGTGTAGCTGACTGCACACTACTTTTCCCAGACCTGAGGGCAATTCATAAAGGAGGCCACTGGTCAGTGCAATTGGGCCACTGTGCTTCAAAATCTTGAGCTGCGGATTCATTGGAATGGAGGGTTTCCCTTCACAGCTACAAATCATCCCTTTGTGGATCACAAGCCTTCATGGCCAAAGTTCAAATGATTATTGATTCATAGATTCATAGATGCTAGGGTTGGAAGGGACCTCAACAGATCATCAAGTCCGACCCCCTGCCTAGGCAGGAAAGAGTGCTGGGGTCAGATGACCCCAGCCAGATGCCTATCCAGCCTCCTCTTAAAGACCCCCAAGGTAGGGGAGAACACCACCGACCTTGGAAGCCCATTCCCACGGTTACCTTGAAGAAGTTTTTCCTGATATCCAGTCTAAATCTGCTCTCTGTCAGTTTGTGACCATTGTTCCTTGTCACCCCAAGAGGCACCCTGGTGAACAGAGCATCTCCGATCCCTTGCTGTGTCCGCCTAATTAATTTGTAGGTAGTCACAAGATCACCTCTCAGCCTTCTCTTGTGGAGGCTGAAGAGGTCCAGGTCCCTCAGTCTCTCCTCATAGGGCTTGTCCTGTAAGCCCCTAATCATACAAGTGGTCCTCCTCTGGACCCTTTTGAGTCTATCAACATCCTTCTTGAAGTACGACACCCAAAACTGGATGCGGTACTCCAACTGCGGTCTGACCAATGCTGCATAGAGGGGAAGTATCACCTCCTAGGTTCTATTTGTCATGCATCTGCTGATGCATGATAAAGTGCAGTTAGCTTTGCTGATGATTTCGTCACACTGACAACTCATGTTCATCTTGGAGTCCACTATGACTCTGAGATCCCTTTCCACTTCTGTGCTGCTAAGAGTGTCACTTCCCAGCCAGTAGATGTGCTGGATATTTTTGCACCCTAGGTGCAGCACTCTGCACTTGTCCTTGTTGTACTGCATCCTATTGTGTACTGCCCGCTTTTCCAACCTGTCCAGGTCTGCCTGCAATCATTCCCTACCCTCCAGAGTGTGCGCTTCACCCCACAATTTAATATCATCTGCAAACTTGGACAGAGTACACTTCACACCCACACCCAAGTCACTGATGAAGATATTGAAGAGTACAGGTCCAAAGACTGAACCCTGCAGGACCCCGCTACCCACATCCTTCCAGGTCGATACCGACCCATCTACTACCACTCTCTGGGTGTGACTGCTAAGCCATTATGTCATCCATCGGACTGTGTGAACATCTTTCACAGCCTCTTCATTTATTTATGAGAATAGGATGAGATACCGTATGGAAGACCTTGCTAAAATCCAAGAAAATGACATCCACCCCTGCTCCTGCATCTAAACATTTTGTGACCCTGTCATAAAATGAAACCAGATTGGTCAGGCATTATCCACCTGCTACAGATCCATGCTGGTTGCCCTGCTGCATTATTTTTCCCGCTGGACTCCCACAAATACGATCTTTCATAATCTTTTCAAAGACCTTTCCAAGGATTGAGGTAAGACTAACTGACCTATAGGTACTCAGATCTTCCTTCCTCCGCTTCCTGAAAATAGGGATCACATTGGCCCTTTTCCAGTCCTCTGGGACCTGACCTGAGCACCATGAGTGCTCAAACAGCCATGCCAGTGGTTCTGCTATGACACTGGCCAATTCCTTCAGTACTCTCGGATGCAGCTCATCTGGGCCTGCTGACTTGAACACATCCAGTCCATCCAAGTGACTCTGCACCAAGTTAGTGTTGACAGTTGGTGGGCTGGTGTCCCTCTGATGCCCATCTAGAACCCATTAGGAGACTTATCTTGAGCCCTGTTCAGGAACACCGAGGCAATAAACTCATTGAATAGCTCAGCCTTGTCCCCCCTCTCTGTCACTAATTGCTTCTCCTTGTTCAGTAGGGGTCCTATGCTGCCCTGCTCCTTCCTTTTTCTCCCTGCGTACCTACAGCCTCTGACAGCTGCCTCAAGAATTCCAAGTCTAGCTCTTCCTCTTGGTGTGGTGGTCTATAACAGACCTCCACCATGAAGTCCCTTTCCCCACAACCTCCATGTATCCTAATCCACATTGCCTCAACTTTCTCCTCCTCTGATCCCATTTTGATTAGGGTAGATGTATTATGCTCCTTTACATAGAGAGCTACCCTGCCTCCTTTCTTCCCTACTCTGTCCCTTCTTTACAACCTGTAGTCCTCAATATGTGCCGTCCAGTCATGGGTAGGGTCCCACCAGGTTTCTGTTAGCCTCACTAAATCAAAGTTATTATCTGCAAGCAGAAGTGCGAGTTCTTCCTGCTTGTTCCCGGTGCTCCTAGCATTAGTATAGAGGCCCTTGAGCCCTCCGAATGGTGCCTTTGATACCCTCCCTCCCCCCAGTTCTGATGCCAAAAGGGCCCCTTGGTACTTACCTGGGGTGTACTGCTGCATGTCTCGCAGATTATGTAAAACATTTAGTTGAAACATTTCATAGACATTAGGGCCTGGAAGGGACCTTATGAGATCATTGAATCCACACCCACACCCACACACACACATACACACACGCTTTCTTTGGCCATCCTTGACTGCTCAGGGCTGCACAGAGCCTGGGAGCATGCGAGGAGCTCCCCACCCTATCACTGTTGGTCAGCAGCTAGAGGTATACTGTGCAAACACACACATACCCACTGTTTGTATGTGTGTTGTGCTGTGAGTGTTTGTATTGTGCTGGGAGTGAGTTGGTGTGTTGTACTGTGTGTGTGTGTTGTGTGCTGTATGCGTAGCTGCCTAGCCCAGCAGCTCCCTTCCTCCCTTTCCTCCTCTCCCCCTCCCCTTGCAGCCTGGCTGATCCCCTCCCTACTCACCAGCAGCTGCTTCACTGTCCAGGATGTGTGGGACTGGGGTGCATAATGGAGCCCAGGAGGACAGCTGGTCCCCCTGGGAACAGTACCTCCTGGGATACTGGAGAACTGTAAATTGGTCATTGGATCTTCTGTGAACAATTAGAAGTTGAATTGGAATAGAACACTGTTTAAGACCTAGAGTGATGATATGCATTAACTGTTCAAACTGAAATATTATCTGGATTTCAGTGCCACTGTAGGGGGCGCCAGTATGGGATTATAAGTGTATACAGCTAGAAAGAGAATCTACAATTCAGTGGTAAAGGATCGTGGATTTCAAATAGTTTTAAAAATGGGGTGAGGGAGAAGAAGTAATGCAGGAGGAGAAGTGTTAAGGAGCCAAAGTGAGTGCTATATGAAAAGATGGTAAAAACACATGGAATAAATCACAGGTCAAGTGATCCCAGCAACAAAAATATTCAGATGTTTTCTGAAAGAGTCCAGAGTAGGTGCTTGCACCATCTCTGGGGGGAGTTTGTTCCAGACCCTGGACACACGCACTGTAAAGACCTTTTTTCTTATGTCTAATCTAAATCAGCCTTCCTGGAGTTTATGGCCATTAGACCTTGTTATTCCTTGGGGAGCTCTGGTGAACAGATGCTCTCCCAGGTCCTGATGTACCCCTCTTATATAATTATAGGCTGCTACCAAGTCCCCCCTTTGCTGTCTCTTTTCCAGACTGAAGACTCCCAAATCCCTTAGCCTCTCCTTGTATGGCCTGTCCTCCAGGCCTTGGATCATACGAGTGGCTCTCCTCTGGACTCTCGCAAGCTTCTCCACATCCCTCCTGAAGTGGAGGCTCAAAACTGGATGCCGTACTCCAGCTGCAGCCTCAGCAAGGCAGAGTAAATAGGGAGGCTGACATCCCTGATTTTGCTTGAGATGCATTGGTAGATGCATGCAAAAGTTTGGTTTGCTTTGCCAGCCACAATATTGCACTGGTGACTCATATTCATTTTGTAGTCAATCAGGACCCCCAGTCTTGTAAGTATGTTGAGGGTTCTTCCTACCAAGGTGTTGCACCTTACACTTCTCTACATTGAAGGCCATCAGGTTTTGGTCAGCCCACCTTGAGAGCATGTCCAAGTTGGCCTGTATCCCCAGCCTGTCCTGCAGTGTGACTGCCCTCCCCCATAATTTGGTATCATCCATGAACTTTGCCAGTTCACATCTGACTCCCAAATCCAGATCGTTAATGAAGATGTTAAAGAGTACCAGCCCAAGTACCGAACCCTGAGGGACTCCACTGGTCACCCTGTGCCATGTTGACTTGCTCCCATCAACTAATACACTTTGGGTCTGACCCCATAGTCAGTTACCTAGCCATCGGACTGTAAGATGATCAAGGCCACAGTTCCCCAGCTTAGCCATGAGGACATAGTGGGCAACAAGATAAAAGGCTTCTTGAAATTCAGATATATGACATCTACGTCATCTCCCTTGTCCAGGGCTCATGTCACCTGGTCACAGAAGGAGATGAGGTTGGTCAGGCAAGAAGAACTTACTCTGCTTAATTTACTTTTCTAAGAGAAATGCCAAAAGATATGTCAAGCAAATAGGTCAGTCCAAAGTGCACAGACCTGGCCTGGCATCAGGTTCATTGAACAAGTTCAAAGAGGTCTTGTTCCTGAAGAGGTCCTTGTTCCTGGGTATTCACAATCGTGTATCACCTGTTAGGCTATCAGTTAACTACCCTTTAAGGAATTAGAGAACAGACACCCCAGTGACTGTGACCATCAAACTAGATCAGGTTCAAATCTCATCAGAACTACTATGGGGCAAAAGAGGCATTTCAGAAAGTTTTGGCAATAGCAGCATTGCCTTGTTCCTATTTTATTTGTAAGAGAGAATTTGTTTTATTCCCCATCTCCTCAGGTGTACCTAGTTAACAAGCTTCTCTCTTTTGATTTCCTTTCTGAGTTTTTCACAACTTTTTCCCCTTTATGTAATATTTCTCCATTACTTAAGTAGACCTAATTGCCTGCAGTGACTGATAAGGAGCAACACAAAGTGGAAGAATTTTAAACAGTTGACAAGATTTTTGACAGGTTTTCTTTCCCTGCAAGGTTACTTCATGTCTAAATGGACTCTGGTAATAACACAGGTAACATTCAGATCCAGAACAAATATCGATGCAAGCTGACTTTCCCTTTTGACCCTTGTCTCTGTGTTTGTCAAGATATGTATTTAACTTATTTCAGGAAGCCAAGAGCAGCTTTATTTTGTGTATAAAGCCTGCCTGTCTCTCCGTAAATTGTAAAAAATGTGCTCATACCAAAAAACAAGAAACCCCTAAAACCATTTTCCCCCACCTTGAACTTAAAATAGCAAAAAGGTACAGTCAGCACTTTTGTTCATAGCCCTGGAATCCTTGCACAATTCTGATTTGATCAGTGAGTAGGTCAGGTATTTTTGATACTTGTATATGTCCTCAGGGAATGAGGTTCTGCTTTCCTGCTGTCACTACTGGAAACCAGATATCCCTGGGAAGGTTCTTTCAGAAATGATATTACATATAGGTCAGCAGTTTAAGATGCGTGGTGTCTTTTGTGGAAGGGGAAGGAATATCCTACAGGGGTATCAGGCAGTCAAATACACACTGTATGGGTGTGTCTACATGTGCAAATAAAGACGATTAAATTTAATGGGGGTGTAGGTTGTAGCCGTGCTGGTCTAAGGACATAGGCAGACAAGGTTCTTTGGGTGAATCTGATATCTTTTATTAGACCAACTTAAATAGTTGGAAAACAATTATTAAGCAAACTTTCCGGTTCAAAAACCCTTTGTCAGGCTAAGGAAGTTTCTGCAGTTGGTGTGTGCTCTTCCTGGATGGAATGAAAAGTAAAGAAGCCAGGCTGGGCTGGTCTGCATACAAGACAGGTAGTCAGTGAAAATGTAGATTGAGGAGTCAATAGGTGAGAGACAGGCTGGGGAGGGGGGGAAGAGAGAGAAGGGGGATGAAAGTGGAGAGATACCTGGGATGTCAGATGTCAGGCAGGTTATAATGTGTCATAAAGCCAATGTCTATATTTAGTCCATGATTTTTAGTATCCAGGAGGTTGATGAAGTGGAGTTCATAGGCTCGTCTCTGGGAAGTGTTTTGTTTCCTTTGAGGATCAGGGCTGAGAGACTGGAGAGAGAGTGGTTTTCTTGTGAGAAATGTGCCCCCACCGGTAATTGGGTATTCTTGTCTTTGATAGATTTCCGGTGCACGTTCATTCTGGTGCGCAGTTGTTGTTTGGTCTCTCCTACATATTTTCCATCAGGGCATTTGGTGCATTGGATGAGATATATTACATTTCTGGAGGTGCAGCTGTAATATCTGGGAATGCTGATGGCTCTGTTGTGGGGTGTAGTAATAGTGGGGGTGGTGAAGATGTGTTGGCAGGTTTTGCATTTCTTGTCATGACACAGTCTGGATCCATTCGGTGTGTTCTGAGCTTGAGGAAGTTTGCTTCTGGTGATGAGGTTAGCGAGGTTTGGTGCTTGTTTGAAGGCCAGGATGGGTGACTCTGGGAAGATATTTTTAAGAATAGGGTCTCTTTCTAGTATGTGTTGCAATTGTTTAAGGATTTTCCGTACAGGTTCAAGGGAGGGGCGCATTAACCTGCATTAAGCGATTTTTGGCAGGTGGCTGCACATGCAAAGACTTGGAAGTAAAGTTAGTCCCGAGTCACTGCAGTCCTGCCATGTGCCCCTGTGGCCACTGGGTGGAGCTCCAGCCTCCAGCCACATGGCTGCCAGCACTTGGCAACCATGCTGAAGCCAGACCCAGCTGCCAGCACTTGCAAGCCGTCTTGGAAAGTCTGATCCCTGGCTGGCCTCTTCCCTGCTCAGAAGCTGTATACCCAGCACAAGGGCAGCATGCACCAGCTCCCTCTTTGCTCACCCTGCCTCCCCATGCCAGGGCTGCTCCAGGCCCTGCCCTTGCCCCTGCCAGCAATATCCAGTGCCCCACTGCTCCAGCCCAGCCCAGCCCCTACCAGTGATGACCAGTGCTCTGCACTCCTGCTGGCCATGGTGCTGGCTCTAGCAGCCCTCCACCCCCTGCCCAGGCCTCAGGAGAACCAGGCACCCATCAGCAGGGGCTGGGGCATCAGCTGTGGGAGCCCCTGGTCACCCCCCTCCTCCTGCACTCCCTGCTCCAACTCACCGGCCCCACCTCACACACATCCCCTACCCCCTGCCCACCCTCAGCACCACTATCAGGTCACACACATGGGTGAAACAAAAAGATTTATTACCCTCACAACACCCACCCCCATTCCTCCCCCCCTCGACAAACAACCTGCTCCCCCTCCCCCCTCAACCAACAGTGTCCCTCCACCACCCTTCCAACCTACAACAATTAAAAACCCTCTTATAAGTGGAAAACTATATACAATAATTTTGGTCTTCAAGCCCAGAGTGGGTGGCCTAGGGGGCAGAGCCTGGGGCAGTTGCCCAGCACCTCGGGCCCTGCATATTCCCCTATGGGTCTGGGAGCCATGGCCACCCCTGCAGGTGGTGGCCTGATGCACGGCCAGGTCTTTGGCTGCATGGTGCAGGGGAGAGTAGTGGATTTGGGCCCTGGTAGGCAGTGGCAGGTCTGGGGCAGGGCCTGGGTCAAAGGGTCTGCTGGGCAGGAGGTACCACAAGGTCATGCACCTCCTCTTGAGCCCAGCTGGGGATCCAGGCAGTCAGAATGAGCATGCGCACAAGTGGGGCTGGGGCTCGACAGGGAGGGGGATGAGGATTACATGGTCATCCCATGCCGGCTTTCTGGGCCCCTGCATGGCTGGCCCCAGAGAGCTGCCAGCAGCACTCAGCAGGGGGCACAGGGGCTGGGAGCCACCCAGCAGAGGCACTTTACCACAGCACCTACAAAGAGATGCTGCAGGGGATGAGCAGGTGCTGGCCCTGCTGCCAGAGACAGCCAGGCAGCAGCCCTGGGGAGAAAACATGGGGCCTGCTGGGTTCCTGTACACAAGAACAGGCTTGTCCAGGCTCCTGATGTGTGTGCCCTCAGGTTCGAAGACCTTGCCCTGGTCGGGTTTGGCCCTCATGGCACAAAATGTCTGCAGGCTTTTATAGCCTTCAGCTAGGGGCTGCCAGAGAGCAGCCCAGCCCTGGAGCAGGAGAGGCAACAAGCCAGGTCCCTGGCGCTGGGTTCAGGCCAGCCCCCTAATGGCTGGGCAGACCCGGCACTAAAGCTAGTGCTGGGTCACATGTACACGTGCATTAATGCTCATTAACTAATTGTTTCTAAATTTGATACCTGCACTGAGGTATCAAATTTAGGTGTAAGTAGCCATTTTTAATGTGCAGTACATCCTCAAAAGTCACTGACTGAAGGCTAGATCCAAAAATAGGACTTCCACTTGATGCATTTTACACGAAACTTTGTCACTGGTTAAAAAAAGAAGGAATCGTCCCTTGAGCAGGGTTCAGAGCCCAGAACCCTCCCTTCCTAGCAATGTGCCTTAAACACTGACTACTTCCTGACTTCTTTCCTCTTCTTCTGGCCCTGGCAATCTTGTATTACTTACTTACATTGGTCTGGATACAACAGGAGAGTTGGAGGGTGCCCCCATCCAGAATAACTTGGTTATTAGGGCATTTGCTTGAGAGGTGAGATGTGCAAGCATGAATCCCTTCATGCTGAGAATAGAATTGACTCCAGTTCCATTCCACTATCTGGGTTAATTGTTTTAAAGGTTAAGCTGTTTAAAAAGTGGTGAATGGTGGGATAAGAACAACATGCCTTTTTAAAAGATATGACAGTGGACCCTTAGGTTTCTTAGAAAATGAAATGGACAGAGGCACTTAAGTTCTGGAGAAGAACAAAGTTTCAGATGCATAGCTGTATTTAATATTTCTCATTGTCCAGTTGTAGGCAAAAGAGCAGGCTATAACTGCTTGGTCTGTGGGTCTTGTGGCTCATCCTTCTGAGCTATCAAACTTCCACATGACAGAGGAGACACAGTGGAGGGGGGGCTAGGTACTTAACTCAGGATTTTAGAATTCCCTCCTGGACCAGGCATGGACCAAGTTTAATATTGCAATGCCTAATATGTAGGAACACTAAATCCTTTCTTAGATCTGACCCTTAGTCCAAAAGCTGTTTTTTTTAAAGTGCAGTAGACCAAATTTTATCTCTATTACTTTGATGTAATGCTGGAGTAATTCCACCGAAATGACATCATTTTCAAGCATTTCAAAGTCTAATAGGCCAAAAGGAACATGGAGCATTTTTTATTACAAACTGCTCCAATACTGTCAGCACAACAAGCGAATCATTACTCAAGTCATTATTCTGCTTGTTTAGCTCAAAGGTCACAGTCCCCATCCAGCAGTACACCAAGGCCACAGAATAATTACAGTCTATTGAACTGTTCCAGTAGACAGTGAGGGAGAGCAGTGACTGGATCCCACGCTTATGTCTCTTCTCTGCTAGGTTAAATATAAAAGGAAAAATTTTGCTCTGTTTCAGTGATGAAGATCACAATGACTCCTATAGATCAATACCAAGTGCAAAGACTACTGTTTATATTGCATTAGCAAAATTGTTACCAAGAAACCAGCTGCTTAGAGGATAATAGAGTATAATAGCTATATATGGTATGGAAATATTACTATTTGGGCTTGGTAGAATAAAGAAGAGCACAGATTAAAATAACTTGAAGGACTCAGTTAACTTTGTAATACTTCAGAAAAAGTCAAGCAGTGCTGCATATGTTCCCTCACATAAATTAATACATATTATGCAGGTAGTTTTCAAGGTCTAGTCAGGCTTAGCCACAGGGATGCTGAAAAAATTAATTTCTGCTTTTTTGATGATTCTTAAAATGAATCTTTACAAAGATAAATTGTGTAATTCCATACTCTTTTCCATTTTCCTCTCTTCTCTGCACATGGATCATTGCTTAGTGCTGGGCACTAAGCAAATAATTGAGGTAACCAGCATCTTCCCTTCAACCTAATATTTCATTTCTTTTTTCACAGCAGCCTTAGGAAAAGCAGCAGATTCACACTCTTGCAAGGGTACTATATACCATGACAGAGTAAAGTCTTTCTGTGGCACAATATAGTAATCAGAAGGAAATTGCACTATTCAAATTTACCATCACCAATCACAATACCTGTAACTATGCAATAATTGCTGTCATAGGAAGGCAGAAAATATAGTAGACCAATCATTAAACAAATACTGTGACCATTAATAGTAAGCACCACATAAAAGAGACACTTTTCTGCTAATTGCTATACTGTAGTTGCAGTGCAGTGTGTCCATTCCTTTTCATAAATTAGGATGCTCATATGGAACTAAAAGAAGCACATACAAAAATGCTTGATCTATTAAAGCATTCTGTAATGAGATACAGGTCTTTAAATAACTTGTGCAGTGTATAAAACACTACACACTTCTTATGAATATGTATGTGTTTCTATGAGATCTATATTATGTACTCATGGGCAAATCTAGGTTTTTAAAAAGTGGCGTGCAGATGGTGTGGTGCATCACTCACAATGCAACACATTTTCTCCTCTTAAAGAGAAACAAGAAGTTTTACTAATTTGCTAGAGGGCTAGCTTTATATTATTCAATTTAAGTTCAAGACAAAAACAGATATAACTTTATTGGTATGTGTACTAATTTGCTAGATAATGTATTAAATTTAAAATGCAACAAACTAGGCAAAAATAGTTAAAAGATTTTGTCTCATTAGTGCTGTAGCATTACAGTTAAATGCATAGCTCTCATTCAAATTCATAAAACAAAATCTAGTCATCTTGAGTATCTTGACAGTGCCTCCAATACTTCACTGTGATATTTCACAGCTGAATTAATATTACCACATCTGAGTTAAGGTTTTTAGCTAGAGATAAAAACCATCTGCAGGGCTGTGAAATAGAAGAGATAGCTTACCAAGAATGGCTAATAAATAGCATAATTGCAACAGAAATTGCTTGAATAATGGAACAGCAAGACCATTAAAAATGAGAGAGGATCATTAACACCTGTGGACTGAAGAGAGATTAGCAGGAGTCAGGTAGATGATGATGAGCCATAAAGTCAGTTGACTCCCTCAGAGTTGCCTGAATAAAAATGCTGCTGTCCCTCCCAAGCAGTTGGTTTTAAAGATTGGGTGGAGCAGGAATACAAAAGGGATGCAAATGCACCGCTGTACCCTCCCACCCCCACCCCCCTCGGATCCACTCCTGTACATACTGTTGACTCCACTTTGCTCCCCAATTGGTTTCCTGTTACTAACAGCACATCTTACTCCAGTTCTTTGTCTTTACATTCTTGTCCATCCTATATTTGTGTCCTCATTTCCCAGTCTCCCATCTTTAATGATCTATTCAACCATCCTGCTTAACTCTTCACTTCCCTTTTACCTACTGTAGATTTGTGTCTTCTAAAACATTGTCCTCTACACCTGGAATCATGTTACTTTCCTCATCAATCCAGTATCCAATGTCAAACCTGTAGCTTGGTAGTTAGAGTACAACTGCTAGGAAGTTGGAGAGATGCAGGTTCATAATCCCCTCTGGGTGAGGGAGGCTTAGAACCTGTGTCTAGGTCAGTTGTCCAGGCTAAATCATGGGAGGGTAATCATTCTCTCCCACTGGCCTCAGACTTACAGTTTGGTATACATGTACGTAATTATTCAGTTGCTGGCCAGTGCATAGCTTACTGTGCACATTTAGTAACAGAATCACAAGCTGTGTGAAGAGCCAAAAATGCCACCTCAGTGTCTGAGAAAATAGCATTTCTGCACATAAAGGGTAATAGAATCCAGCCCATTACATCTATCTTTTGTCTGACATTATGCTTTTCTCTCTAATTAGATAGTTCACTTAGACCTTCATACCAACTACATTTCTTTCACAATGAGCTTTGCAGTTTTGCAGTGTTAGGTACAGAGGTTTTAGTCTAGATCCTTGTTTAAATAACCCTTCTTTAAATTGATCTTTTTCGTATAAATTAAATATCTTTGACAGGTTGTTGTCTTTTTTTCATATACATCCTAAAAAGATGAAATAACTGAGACAAGTCTCCCTCTCCTACAAGTCTTTATCATAGTTTGAATAAAAAGAAGCAGTCACAGGTTTTGAACATGCAGACTTTCCCTTATCTAAGTCAGTTCTTTGGTCAAGCCTCTGATTTTCAAAGCAGCCCCGTACAGTCAAATACTCATCCTGGAAATTATGGGGGAATTGAGTATTTAATTAAATAGTTCATATTTTCCCTGGTGGTGTTACAGAGTCAAGCAAAGTAAATATGAAGGGGCAGGTTCTCTGCTTTACTTTTCTTGAGTATATAAGAGCCTAGCCCAAGGGTAATTACAAACTTTATGCTTGAAACAGTGGAATCACAGGTCTACTGGTTGAAATGCTCCATGAGCAAGGGTTCAAAGCACATCAACATAGTTTTCTGTGGTGGGAAGCCAATCACCTGCCTCCAGCAATCCCTATCAGCCAGGGAAGCCCACATTGCTGCCTGGGGCCTCTCCGGCTGCAGGGTGTTGCCAACACAGGTGGTTGTCATGGATCCGGTCTCAAATGCTAAATGTGTTTACTGGGTGCACAAACCAGCTGAATTTCAACTGATTGAAGTAAATGCTTGCATACATCCTAAGAAGTAAGGCTAAAAGCTCCCTTTGAAAGCTGGAGCTCTGGTACATGGTGTCCCTGCTCTGGAGCACAGTTACACACCCTGTCCTGGAGGTTGTGACCCAGTTAATCACATCTTAAGTTGTGACCTAGCCACACGTCCAATCAGTTAATGGCATGATTAAAGAGGGAGTAAGTCACAAAGTTATTTCACAAAAATGTGCAATAACTTCATGGCTGTAGGATTGTGATACCATGCATTGAACATGTAGTTAGGGGTGTCCTCATGGCTGAGATTCCCATCGACTAAGCCTGCCTTCCAGTCACGCGGACTCACCATACATCCCCAGGGCTGGGGGCTCCATTGGCTAAGCTGGGCTCCCAGCTGCAGGGATATACGATACATCTCTGTGGATGGGAGCCTGGCTCAGCTGACAGGACTCCCAGCTGTGGGGACATCTAGTGTGTCCTCACTCTTGGGAGTCTGGGCTTCCAGCCATGGGGATGTCTAGTGCATCCCTGCAGTTGGGAGCCCTGTCAACTGAGGGGGCTCCCATCCATGGCAGCTTGGTACTTGCTAGTGTAGGGGGTGCCCAGGATTGTGATACCCAGCAATAAGAAATCTGATGTTCGATCCCAAAATCATACCGCTTGACATGCATGTGAAACCTGTACATCTGGAGGGGCCTACAGTGGCAGAGAGTGGCTGCTGAAAGGGAGAGTGAATAAGGTATGACCAGGGTTTTTTCCACTGTTTTTCTCTTACTTGCTGTCTCCAGTATTTAAGATCTAGGAAAGTCTGATTCAGAGGCTGTATCCCTAACTCCCATGCTCAATAGCTACTGATAGACCCTTCCTCCAATAATTTGTCTAATCCCTTTTCTAATTTGGCTAAACTTACAGCTTCCACAACATCTGGTGGCAATGAGTTCCACATTTTAATTACATGGTGTGTTAAAAGAACTTCCTTTTGTTAGGTTTAAATTTGCTACCTACTAGTTTCATTTTGTGACCACTAGTACTTGTATTGTGAGAGATAGTGGGCATGTCTACACATCACCCTACGGCAATGTAGCGATGTGCTATGTCACCATATGGTGCGCTATGGCAATGTAGCGATCATGTGTGTCTACATGTGATCATCAGCTACGTTGCCATAGTGGCACACTCCCCAGTTATACTGTGCCACTACAGTGATGCAGCAGCAAAATTTACTCATCTGCCACATGCATAGCGCAGTAACTGCCCATACTGCACCATGCTTTAGGACTTCCAAAAGGAAGTACTAAAGCGCGGTGAAGTGTAGATGCACTCAGTAAGTAATAAATCCTTATTTACTTTCTCTTCATCATTTAATATTTTGAAAACCCTTATCATGTCCCCCCTCAAGCATCTCTTTTCTAAACTGGATATGTCCAGCCTCTTTAGGCTCTTCTCATGTGGAAATCCCTCTTGAATTTTGCTACCACAGACACTGGAAGGGGAAAGACCTTAGGTCTCAAAATATTTTCTAAAAATCTCCAGTTTAGTGGCCTGAACCCCACTGTTTACCTATCTGGAAAACCCTACCCTGATTCAGTAGAGAAAAATAAATTAAGCTGAATCTCATGACTCTTTCTGATTGTGGTCTGTAATTTTCACAAGAAGAAAGCCTATGGCTCATCTCAAGCCTAGTTCATCTCAAGACACAGATAACAAAGGAAAATAAAATATCCTGTAACAAACTAGCAAATCAAGTAACTGAAACATACGGACAGAATACCCAATCAGCATTCCCCTCTTTCCCCCTGAAGAACTAGAGACTTCATGAAGTCCACTGGAGCCGTTGCAATTGTTACTGATTTTATAGGAAGGCACTCAAGTACCACAGGGATGATGGCAGCATAAACTCTTGAGACAACTGGATAGAAAATCACATTTTAAACATTTTTGTCTGCTTTATTAATTGCAAACAAAGGCAAAAAGAAACAGATTTTTTCAACATTTCCTTTTGCAAAGTTTTCCAGAACTATTGCAGTTATTTCAACAGGAATTTGGGGTAGATGGTAGTACAGCATCTAACGTTCAGATAAAACCTGAATGAGTACCATTTTAATTTGGTAATTTATATCGATTTCCTTGCCCTCTGTCTAATAGCAGGAGACTGACACATCCTCTCCAAGGCATCTTCAGAGGGAGATGATGCATAAAACAGCGTATAGGAGTTGCTAGTGTTCTCATAGCTTGGATTGTTCTCATCAGACCCTTACTGAGACGGGGACTAGTTGTCTGGGTTGAATAACCTTTTTGGCCAAGAGACAGCATGAGGCATGGTGATGTAACTAGGCGTACTCTATCTCTCTCCAACATTTCTAGTGAACTGGAGTGAAGTTATGAATTTACATAATTAATTGTGTACCTCATTATTTCTGATTTGGGATTTGCTGTTTGTTAATAATGTGTGTTTTGTCACTTCAATACTGGGAAGCTTGAATGGCGGTCAACTATTTACCACATGTTGGCAACCTTTTGAATCATACAGGATAGCTCCTGCAGGCAGCATTTTAAACCCAATTAACAATTAACTTGGAGGAGGCATTTATCAGTTCCTGGTTTAGTAATTTAGAGTTTAAAGTTATAGATGTTAAAATTCCCCCATGTAGGTCTGTGACAATTCTAACCCTCAGAAGGGTGTAGCATTTGCAGGTTTAAGGTATAATCCAGATAAGCAGGTTTAAGCAGCAGAAATGGCTAAGCAGTGACTTACGTTCATGAGAGAGTTTGTTACATGAGCTATTTTATGGCTTTCACAGTTGATAATGATGGTGAATTGACTGAAGCTGTGACCTATGCACAGGAATTGTCCCTTGTCTAGGATGTCCTTGAAAATTGCCTTTACTAGCACAAATAGTATAATTGAGTTTTTCACATATGCCTAATAATCACTGCTGTTATTTTCAATACATCTCCATTGGAGCAAACAAACAAACAAATAAACAAACAAGCAGTAAAAAATCATGGCATACAAAATGCTTCTCTCATTAATAGCCATGTAATGACCCTGTTATATAAATACTTTGTTTTGGTTATATGCCTCTGTTCTCAGTACTTTCCTCAGTACAGTCAAGAAGTCCTATTTGTTTCTAGGTTTTCCTATTCGTTCCTCTTAATGGTGATTTCCCAAGCTACACACAGCTGATGAGTGTTTCTGATTTTTATAGCTATACCTTAATATATTCAAATTGGGTAATTTTTTTTAATGATCTGTAACTTGGGAACAGTTCAGTCAATGTGCGTAACGCTGCAGAAAAATCCTTCCCAATCCTCAGGGCAAACCTTGCTATTTTCAGTTTAAACCAGGTTTGTTAGCCAATTTTTTTTTCATTTTTTTTTAAGAAAGAAGGAAAGGAGTGAGTTCTAAGTATTAACTTTGAAATAGTTCCTGGTGGTAACTTTAATAATATTGGTGCTGATTTTAACTGCTTTGCAACTTCTGTGGCCATTTATACATGTGCTATGGTGGCAAAAAGTGCTCATAAATCACAGTTCATCTATCATTTAAACCAGCAGAAGCATAGCACACTCAGTTTTTACAAGTGTAAAAAAGGACTCAAAAGGCAGGATAATGGAGCATTAAATCCATTATATCTGGAAAGCAGTGTAATACAAAGTTTTAGTTCTCCACAATTTCCTGGGATTTGAAAGAAGTAATATTCCAAAATATCTCTTATGGAAGCCCTGTGGCCTGATGTCTTAGAAGGTAAAAAGCTCTCTGCTCCCATCTCATGGTTAACCAGGGGAAGAATGGTCATTGAGCTGCTTCATCTGCGTAAGCTACTTACCCAGAGCTCCCAACAGAAGTTTGAGAGGAAAAAGAAGAAAGTCCCCATCTAATAGTAAATAGGGAAAAATATGGTTCATTTGTGTTAGTTTTTTACACAGGATTCCTCCAGGGATATATTGAAAATCCTCATCACTGTTCACAAACTCATGATTAATCAGATAGGGGAACTGCACTGAGAAAGAGATAAGAAAAGGGTTTCCCTCTTGTGCATGGATGCTCTGTTCAAGGCTCTTGCATGTAACTAGCCCTCTTTTCTTGAGGGTAATATGATATTGAGAAGGAGATGGTACAAACTAGGGATTCTTCTGTGTGAACTGTTGCAGAAGACTATGATGTAGGCCAATGTGGAGGGGCTGTTCCTGAGGCTGAAAAGAATACATAAGATTTGAGTGAACTCTTCTTAGAAGGTCTCTCCCTGCCTGGACCCCGCCAGTGTTCCCTGCCAGTCCAGAAGCTGGCACAAGGAAAGGAAATCTGCCTACTACTGCTGCTGTCTTTGGCTTCCTGCAGTCAGACATGCCAAGTATGTGGGGACCTGAGAACTCTGTCCTGCCTCAGGAAGAGGGTTGTCATCTGAAATGAGTAAAACTTTCCATTTGTCCATCATTTTAGTCCTCTCCCCCCAGCAAAAATAATAGTCAGTGCCTATGCCTAGGCGCAGACCTGGTTGGAGTGGGACAGGAGTGGCTAAGACAGAAGCATCAGCTGTCAGGCATACGCAGAGGGAGAAAATATTATTTGGAGGGGCTGAGTGCATGCACGCTTGTGTGCACATGCACCCCCCCAGCAGGTCTGTTGTGGGGAAAGGGTGTGGGGGGACGCAGATTGAGGCCCCTGCAGGGAGGGAGGGAAGGAGTGGGGTGAATGGGGCCCCGGGGTCGGGGTGGGTCATAGGATGCTTGGAGCCCGGGCAGCTCATCTAAGGCCATGGAGGGCGGGGCGGGGCGGGAGGGGAGGGGAAGGAGGGCTCCTGCTGCTGCACACACCCCAGTGGAGGCCTGGGGGGCATGTGTCCCCCAGATCTGCATGTGGGGTGGAGGCAGGCTGCTGCTGCAGGCTGGGCTCTGCGACCTGCTGCTGCCGCCTTTGGAGCAGCATGATGCCATATGCCTGCCAGGGGCAGGGGACACAGTGTAGTCACAGTGTAGACACAGCGTAGTCAATGCACAGCAGGCACATGGTGTCACGTCACTCCCGAGGCAGTGTCAATGGGGTGCAGAACCCATCCTATGGTGGCAGCCCACCCCCACCCTATGCACAGATCTGAGAGGCACATGCCCCCTATGCCTTCCCCATGGTATGTGCAGTGGCAGGAGCCCCCCACACCCTGGACAAGCCACCCGGGCTCTGAGTATCCCACAGCCCACCTAGACCCCAGGGCCCCATTCATGCCAGCCCCTGCCCCACTCCCTCCCTCACCGCTGGGGCCTCAATCTGCCCCACCATGCTCCTTCCCCATGACAGACTTATCTGCTGTAGTGGGCAGTGCTCTACATGCCTCTGGGTTGCTGCAAGATGCAGCTGCATGTCTGAGTCTGTGCATGCCCCTCTGCCCCTGCTGCAGTCTCCTGGAGCTTACAGTTGGGCTGCTCTGTGGCCCTCTCAGCTGTCACTGCTGCCCCAGGTTTAGGGGGACTAAGCCCCATTAGCCCCAGCCTTCTGTCACCTATGCTGTCAGGTCTACTTCTTGTACCCAGAGGCACATGGGGAGAGGGAAAGGGGAGGGGGAATTGGAGAGGAGGGAAGGGAAGGTGCCATTGAGTATGGAGAGAAAGGGAGGGTGTGCTGAGAGTCAGGGATGGGGGGCAGGAAAGATTTTTACCTGATTCAGTAACTTTAAAAGTATGTAGCTGCTGTTCTCATGGGGGGAGAGGGAGATAGGAGCAGGGGAGTGCAGCCACCTTTTTAGCACCAGTTATTGTTCCCATACCCCCCTTTTCACAATCCTGGATCCACCTATGTCAAAGTATAAATGGAAATCAGCAGGTAGAGAAGGGGCAGTGATGGGGCAAATTTGCCTATTGGTTATTCGTACTCTCAGGGCCAGACTTAATAACTACTGCCACAGTTACCAAAGGGAAATATTTATTTTTCACATATGCATATCATTACAGGATTTTACTGAATTGCTGACGAGTCCTACTTTCCCCCAAGTCAACTTTCCATTGCTTTTTACACAGGCTTGTGCTTGGGGAAGTATTTCCTGTTGTCACACCAGAACATGGGCCTCCAGGTCTGGAGCCACTCAGGGACTGAGGCACTGACCAGAGTCAGGATAAGCAAGCAGAGTCCAGTGACTAACCAGGTCAGGGAGCCAGGAGGTCTGTCAAAAAGTGGGTTTCAAAAGCATGTCTGGTCAAGAGCACCAAAGGAGTAGACAGACTGAGGTTACCAACAGGTTGGGAGGTCAAGCTGAGAGTGAAGTATAGGAGGACTAGACATAGGTCAAGGTTACCTTGTGAAGAATTTGGGCGATCAAGTGGAGAACAGGGTCTATGAACAAGCTGGAGGGAGCAGCAGAGCAGTTGTGTGTCAGGTAGAGCCTTGTTGCCCAGATAATTCCTGTTCGTGTTCAGGGGTTTATACAGGAGTGACTCCAGCCAGCATCTCTGGGGACAGGGAGTTAGGCCCTGCTGGAAGCTTCAGGCCAGTCTGGGAGCAGTCTGGCTGACCAACCTTGGAGTGGCAGGCCAAGATATGTGGCTGTGTTTGCTAGGGTGCGGTGCTCAATTTGAGGCTATAGCCTGACATCTATTAAGGGTACTCAGAGATGGTATTTAGTGATCTCCAGAAATTCTAGGTAGGAGCTTGAACAGCTAGGGTTGGTCAGGTTTAAGAGGGACCTCATGGTTTTTAAATTTCACCCTTGTCCCTGCTGACAACAATAGCAAAAGGGTTATCATCACTGAAAAATCCTTCCTTAAAAGGAAAGGTTAATTGGAGTATTAAGAAAACTGGAACTCAGGTAACAAGCAAGGGTCAGGCTCAGCCTCCCACATAGGATAAAAGGGAGGCTTGGGCAGAAGAAAGGAGCTCTGTGACTAGGAGGAGCTCTGGCTTGGGAACTCTGAAGGACAGCGAGAAAGTGAGGAAACAGCATAATGTCATGGGCAATAACTGCTGGAGTAAGAGAACCCAAGGAAGGGATTGTGATACTAAGGCCAAGCAAAGGGGAGGTTGGAAATAGCTATTGGCTTGAAAGCTTCTGGAAACTTTGATCTTAAGGAGTTGGGCTAGGGCTCCCCTATCACAAATCATTTTCTTACTTAATATGAGAAATCTTACTGCTGGACAATAAAATGATTTTCTTACTTAATATGAGAAATCTAACTGCTGGTTTACATAAAACTCAGTCATAAAACCCTACATGGACAAAGGCCGGCATTTGGATCTAGGGCTCTAGGCACTCCCTAGCCTCCTGATCCATCACGTCAGGACTGTGATCATGTGTGACCTTTCTCTACTTCAAGGAAGAGAAGCCAAGTGCACTTTAAGAGAGGTATAAATCCCCTAAAACCTGGACAGAATCACTGGGCTGTGAAGCAATATTTCTTTAAAGTCCTCATAGATGCTAGATTTTTAACACAGGCTCTGGAGATGGGGAGGAGGGAATTAAGATAAATTTAGGTGGAACTAAACTAACAACTCTATCTTTCCTTCTGTTTGGCTTGTGCAGAATCTTCTCATTTCAACATGCACTGCAATGGTAGTAGAAAACAAGAAGTGAAAAAAGAATTAAGGAGTAGCAACCTACTTTACATAACTATGATCAGAAAATATGCTTATGGCTTTAATATGATGAGAGCCCAAACAATAACATATGTGGGCATTAATAGCAATCCAAGTGGGGGGCGGGGGTGGTGACTCAGTCTTCAAGTTGTTTTGTTTCACAAATCGAATGATGTTAGTCTTTTCACTGAATGATTTAGAAAATGTATAGCAATGTAACACACACAGAATGTATAAGCTATGTTGTATCACAAAGTATGTTGTTGTGTATATGGTTTTAGTTTAAATATGATTGTATTTTTTTGTATCTGCTTTGCTGTATATATTCACGTTCTATATACTTGCTGTGTATCTGGCCATCTCTTCTCTGGCTTGATGATTTCAGGAGAAACTGCATGTAGGTAGATACCTGTGACTTTTGTCTTAGAACACCCCTGCTGTGTACTATAAGCAAAAGCTGGTTTAAATCACCTTTAGGGCTAAACTAAGCAGAATTCTTTTTAGAAATTAATTGGTTAAGAGGAATGCAAAACTGTACAATGCTTGGTTCAGAGATACCTTTTTTTAGACCAACTAAAACATTGTACCCCCCCAACTTTTTTCACAAGCTTTTGGGCACACCCACCCTTTCTCAGGGAAAATTTAAAAAGTCCCCATAGGTAGACTTCATTTTGCACAGAGGAAGCCGAAGGTGGAACTCTGTTCTTCTGGGTCCATTAAAAGATGGGCATGTTTTGGTCCAGGGCTGAGGAGCTGGTACATTTGTTGTTGTTGCAATGTCTTTGCTTTCAGTCTACTGTGTGGCTGAACTACAGCTGTAAATTTTGCTGGCAGATTTGGGCCAGGATTAAAGGCGTGGCAAATTGGGGCAGACTTCAGGCCTTGAGTGGGATAATACCATGGGGGTATTAACCCCTGGAGCAAACTGCCCAGGAATGGAGTCTTGGCAGTTATTGACCAGGATAGGCCTGGCCCCCTCCTTTGGGCTAGGGACAGTAGTTACATACAAACCAGTTAAGTGATCAGAAACTGGTTTAAATGTGTAATAGATACAAAGCTCAGTGCACATAGACCAGTATCAAAATGGCTGAAACTGGTTTAAGATAAACCTGGTTGAATGTAGTATCAGACTTAAATGATTTGGATTAAACCAGTTTATGAAACTTCTGTCCCAAACCCCTTCCTGGTTCAAGTTAAATCAGAGTCCCACCGCATCCCAGCATGCTTTCCAGCCCTGGGCTGTGCTGTGCTGTGCTTCCTGCTTTAGAGAGCAGGGCTGGCCCCACCCCTCTGTTCCCTTGCTGAAGCAGTAAGAGCTGGTTGACAAAGGGGTGTGGGGGATGCAGGCCAATCTATGTGTGTGTGTGGGGGGGGAACTGCCCCCCCAGGCAAACCCGAGCTGGGGTCTGGGGCCAGGGAGGGGGGTTAAACACCCCTTCTCCCACTCAAACTTACTGCTGACTACAACTGTGGACTGCAAATCCTAGAAGCACCTGGAAGAAGGACGTGGAAGTGATGAGCAGCTTTGCAGAGTCCTGCTGCCATGATTCTTGGCTGCAAATCCCAGAGACCTTGGGGGCAGCAGGAAGAGAAAGTGAACGCACAGCCAGAGATCCCTGCTCTAGTGCCCCCCAGCTTCTGGCCTGAGCCACTGCAGGCATGCAGCTGCATTTCCTGAGTCAAAGGTGAATGTCTGTTCACTTTTCTTTCAATTTAATCTGTGTATTTTAGACAAACCCACACAGACTGAATCAATTCAGCCTTGGGCTTTTTGACTGTCTGTACTTAACCCTGTTGTGTTATAGCTGTTTTGTCTCAGCCTAGTTTGTGTGCTTGCCTATATTCCAGGCCCTGATGCAGATAGGTTTGGCTCTCTTTTGTTGCTTAGTTCAGGCCTGGCATAAATAGGCCTGGGTCCCCTTTTATTGTTTTACAGCTGTTGTGTCTCATCCTAGCTGTGTAACTGTGCCCTGCTGTATGTTTGGGCCCCGGGCCAGGGTAGGCCTGGTTCCCTTTCTTTAAATTCTTTGCAATTTTCTGCCCCAGCAGAGCTGGGGATTGGGACTAGGAATTTTGTGGGTATGGTATGCTGACTGAAGCTGCAAGTCACCCCCTCAAACCACCATGTAGAAGTGGTGATTGGTAACCTACAGCTTTTCAGGGAGCAATGAGGGGCCTCTTGCTTTGCTGAAGGACCTACACTCTCTAGCAGCTCCCCAAGGTACAAAGAACCCAAGAAGCATCTCAGGACTATCTGGTGTGGACCCCCTGTCCAGCCCATTGCTGAAGACCCTCAGAACTAAGCCTCCCCTCCACCCCCCCAGTTTCCAGACTGCCTGGGCAAGGGGAAATCTCCACAAAAGGAGACTATACCTCATAGATGATAGTGTTTCAAATTGCATTTGCTGTTTTCCTTGCCTTTGTTTTCCGTAATAAATCTGCCCTTCATGTTTGCACTGCTTACGAGGAGGGGGTTTTGTATTTGTGGAACACCCCAACCAAATTCAGTTATCCCAGATTTCTGGGTGAGGGTTCAAGCCATAGTGAAAATTATTGGTTACCCTGACATTTGAACTCTTCCCCTGTTGCTGCCGACTGGTACCTGGTAGAAGGGTTACAGTAAGATTCTCCATTCCAGAAAGCCTTTCTCAACTTTCTACATACTAAATTAATGCATGTTATAAATAAAGTTAGTCAAAACTTTCAAAACAAAATATTTGTATTAAAAATTGATCTTTTGTAACTGAAAGTTTCTCAGTACACGTTTTAGGCTTTTATAAATTACATCATTGCAAAGATAATTGAAAAAATATCCAAACTGCAAGTCAAGAAAATTCATGATATTCATGAAAAGTTGTGGAAACTGCAATATCAACAACCTCCACCCTGAAATTTTTCTTTCGTGTTTTTCTTTCTTTTTTCTTTTTTGGTTTTGGGGAGATGGGGGGAATAGACTTTTACTTTTTACCTGACTCAATGTGAATGACAGTTTTTACTTTGCAACAGTTCACTGCCTTTGTAGAGCTTATTTTTTATTGAAGTAACAATATAATTGCCCTCTTACTTATTTCTTGCCTTCCCACAATAAAGACTGCCTAGAACACATGTTTGAATGTCACCATCTGCAAGGGCATGGATTTAGCAATGATTTGGTGATCTTGAGATGAGGTATCTGACAGTCCACTACTTTCTTATGCTCACTTATGTTACCTGGAAAAAGCCAGGCAATGATTGTAATGTTCCATGAAATAGTTGTATAAGATTTTAGTATTGTAGGCCCATGTGACAGACACATTTTTTTAGTTGTAGTTTTCTTCTTTGTAATGTCTCCAGTCCAACCTTTCTATATGGTCTGCTCCTAATGGTGTCAGTGCAGTGTCAGCAGCAATCGCAGACTGCCTGCAGATGCCTGTAGCTGGTGGTGTTGGTGACAAGGGTGGGGGGGGTGGTGAGCAGCGACCATCTGCAGGTGCAGAGAGCAGTGTCAGTGGTGCCTTTTCTCCGGGGGTGCATCGCCGTGCTCAGGGGGTGCACATGTACCCTCATGCACCCCCTACAAGTTGCCAATGGAAGCCAGGGACCCTGTATTATAACTACAGCGCTTTTCTTAGGTATGTCCTCAGACAGACTACATAGCAGCTGGAGAGAGAGCCCCCATCCTCCCCCTTTTAGATCTGCAACAGAGATTCAAAGTGCTATAACATTAGCATGCTTGCTGTTAATAAGTCTGTGTCCTATAGTTGCATTTAAAATGATGCTTTATCCTTGATACTTATCTGTTATAGAGCAATAATAGGGTAAATAGCCCAGTACATGCTATCCTGAATATCCCCGAATCTCACATAAAATGTAATGCTTTGTTTTGCAGGGTACCAACTTGCAGTAAATAATTTTTACTAACAAATTCTATGTTTAGCATATAACAACCTGAGGCAAAAATCTTACAGCTCTTATACAGATGCTGATGGCATGGAATGATTGCTAGTGTAAAATTGTTCATAATTAGATAGGCAACTAATAATAACACCTGTTTTAGGAACTATTGTGAGATGCAGCCTTAATAGTCATCGGGACAAAATGAGATCCATATGAGATTGATATTAGGAGAATAATAAAGCACCAATTGAAAAAAATTATTACCAGACTATAGAAAGAGACAGTGAGATTTTTTTTTTATAGAAATTTTTCAAGAGCTTAACTGTGAAGGGATAGTTTCATGATAATTAATTGTGATGCAATGCTTTCTGAACCAAAGATATCTGTTTACTCTGTGCTAGGTGGAACACCCATGTAAATGTAGGAATATTCAACTTCTGTATACAGGGTCATTATTTCAAAACACCTACCGAGTCCTGCATGGTGGAAGTAATGAAGTCCTGCTGTGTCACTCTCAGATATCAGTTAGGTTTGATCCTTTGATAGGTGAGGTCTTTCATGCCATTTATAGCTGGAAATATTTCTCTGTCCAGGTAGTTAGGACTTTACTGTTGTCTTGGAGGGAAGTGCTTCTCTTCACTTAGATGCCAAACTCCAAAGGAAAGGATTCATAGTTAAGAACCCTGAGACAGTTGATGCCTTACAAAGAACCAGAGAGACAAACGCTACCCCATGGTCCTCATCTGGGAGGTGTCAGATTTTTTTCTTTCAAATCCTTAATTTGGACCAGGGATTTTATCTCATGTTTCCCATATCCCTGGAAAGTGCCTTAACCATTGGGCTATAGGATTTTCTGAAGGAATCTCTCTGTCTGGTGAAAACGTTTGTCTTTTCATAATTGGCAGGCATTGGAATGGGCACTTGAACCATACTATCTACCATTATAGGCCGAAACTACCAAGCTTTAAATCACTCTCATCCATAAATATACTTCTGATTCTAGACATGTAGACCTCACTCAGTTATCTTTGCATAGCACTTCATTGACTCATAAAGACATATCCTTTAATTCTTCTGAGACGTCATGGAAAATGTCTTAATCAAAAAATAGTTTTGGTTAAAATAATTTGGAATTCCAATTTTTACCACAAAATTCAGCATTTACTGCTTTAAATTTGGAAGATTCTTTTTCTTTTGGTGTTGAAATTTTCTGTGAGGAAAATTCCCTCTTGTTTTCCAACCAAGTTTAGGTTCCTTCCTTCCTTCCTAATGCATAGATGGGATGTTTTCCTTGGGGACCAGCACTTTTATTGTAGGAGAAGCAAAAGGGAGGAGTGGATTTACATGTTTCTGTCTATTGAAACAGTCAGATCCATGATCATTTTGAGGTCCCTCTGCAAGGGAGTGCCATAGTCATTTGTCAATTCAATGGCAGTTTTGCCTGAGTTATGAGTTGAAGATTTAGTTTGTTGTATGTGTCCAAGTAAGATATACGTCATTAGGATTAATGAGCCATTTCAGACAAATAAAACGGAATTTGAACCTTCATCTGCATGTTTCAACTGAGCCCAGAGAATATGCTTGGAAGAAATCAATCACTTTTTCATCCTATTGTTTTCTCCCTTTCTTTTTAATGATCTCTGATTCTTAGTTCCAGCCAAGACTAGCAGAGAAATTACCAAATACTCTGAAAGTGGTTGTTTCCAGCTGAGCTGAAAATGCTTCAGAATCACAAAAACAAAAACAAAAAAAGGCTGCTTTTGTGAGATTTCAGACCAGCTTTGCGGACTCAAAAGGTTCAGATACGGGAAGCATCCACTCTTTTGGCTGTGTTTCTGAACCTTACACCAAATTCTTAATCTTTTAAGATTCAGGAATTACTAGTTATTCCTGTAGTAAGAAAGAAAACTTCATATGAGCTGCACTTAATTAACAGTGCTAATATTGGCACGCTATACAATAAAGGGCAGTCAGATGCATACTGTTCGCTGGGACTAATCATCCGAGGGAATGTCGTCCTGTATGAGCTAAAATATACAAAAGTATAAAGGATGGTAATAAATATTATTTACTAGACAGTACTAAAAAAGCCAAGTTTGTAAGAATGACCCCTGGGGACTTGTAGATGTGTCTAATCTATTTACAGCTTCTTCCCTTACTCTTAAAAAGCAAATCTTTACTGGAAAAAGCAATATAATCCAGCTTGCTATGGAGAGGTCAGTTCCAGGGACTCCTGTCCCTGCTAGCAAGTGACTCAGATGATAAATTGCCAGTACAAATCATTAGAGTGATGCCTGGCAGGAACTGGAGCCAGCCTTGTGCAGTACATTTTAATTAAAAAGAAAATTATATATATTTATTTTTAATGGAGGAGTACTGCAAGAGAAAGCAGGCAGAGGTCAGGAAGGAGGGGGGGAAAAATTCCAGAGGTCAGAAGGTTCTGTTATCTTTGAACCATAATCAAAAGACATTATGAAGATAAGGGGGAAAATAAAAAAGAACCTGGTACATTCATAAAACCAATCACTTTAACACAAACTGCCTAAATCTGTCAGGCTCCAGTGGCATGTTAGTCTCCATTTTGAGGTCTATTGTAAATACGAAAACAATAAGGGTAGTCCTAACGTTATGGACTGGGGCATAGGTGGATATAGGATTTCTTAAAAGGTATGCCACCCCTCAGGCTAGTATGGGAAGGGGGCAACATGTGGTTGGAACCCCTGGGCCAGCAGGGTATGCCAAGGAGCTGGGCAGGGGTCCAGTGCAAGAAAGACAAATCCACCTCCCACCATTGCTGCTGTCCCCAGCTGACAGGCATGGGGGGAGCCCCAGGACTGTTTCTGACCTGTTCCATCTAGAAGCTGTGGGCTTGGTCAGAGACAGCAGCAGTGGTGATGGAGGGAGTGCTCCTTCAAGCATCTGCTCCCAGCCAGTGAGAGACACCAGGTTGGAAAGAGTGGGGTAGGAGTTGCAGGGACCAAGTAAAGGAAGAAGAAACCTGCCCACTGCTGAGCACAGCATCCTGTGTAACTGCAGCCTGTGGCTAGAATGGGGCATGAATAGCTTTGAAGCTCCCCCTGCTGGGAACAGCAGTGACAGAAGAGGGGGTGCAACTGTGCCTCTGCTCCCCCCACCCTGTCCAGAGTGAAAACAACCCTAAATGGCACAGGGGCCATTGGTAAGGAAAACAAATTTGTAATAAATGGGTTTGAATCTACCTAAGAAGAATTGAACCAAATTAAAATTGGCTCCGGTCTGAGTTAAGTAATCCTTTTTGAATGAGGATTAAAATTAATGCAGACTAGGCCAGTCCAAATTAGGCAATTTAAACTTTGTTAATTATATACAGGTTGTTTTTAGGAAAAACAGCCCTTAGAAACTCAGATAAACAGATAAGCATTGCAAGTATCAACCCCTCCCCCAAGGGAAACTCATTTGGGTTTTTGCAAAACAATAGAGGCTATCAGGCACAAAGTAACACCTTTAGAAAGTCAAATGTGCCAACAACACCTCACTCTGCTAAATATTAGGCCAATTACAGCTTCTGGAACAGCACTTTAGATAACTGCAGCAATGTAGCTGTGCTTACACAGGCTTATTATCACCTCTTAATTACTTCCAACCTCTGTTAAAGGGCTGTCAAGTATATAGACTGTGTATAGCCAGTTGCTTCCTGCAGTGATGGTCAGTGATCATCAAGGATCCTGGTTTTCTCTGATTAAAAATTGCAAATTCTCTGATAAAAACCCCAAATCCTTGATAAAAATTAAAAGCCCCCCCCCCAGCCTCCCCCCAGCACTGCTGGTGCCCTGCACTTCCCCCCCCCCCCACAGTCTCAGCAGCCCTCCTGATGCCTCTTGCCACAGGCCCCCAGACCCACAGGCGCAGACACAGACACTGACACCCACCCCAGCAGGTAAGTGTACGTGGGGGGAAGGGGCAGGGCAGGGCAGGGGAAGGTGCTGGGAGGGTAGATCAGGAAGGAGGGGAGTGTGCCCCTGTGCCCCTCCCAGGAGCAGGGCCAGAGGGTGAGGGCAGGGGCGCCACTCTGTGAGCCACATACATGCTGGCCGGCCTGACAGGAGGTTCGCACATGGAGGCCGCTACTGCAACTCTGCTACTACACCCTGCACTACCATCCCACGGCCACCTGCACAGCTTTGTGGGCAAGTGGCGCAGGGCACGGCAGCAACAGTGCTGTGGCAACCACTGTGTGTGGGTCACATATGTGCCACCTGGCCGGGGGGTGAAACAGGGGGCTTGCATGCAATGGCATGCCTGGCAACCATCTGCACAGCTCTGTGGCTACATGCAGGGTTGGGGGGGCTTTGCGGGCAAGCACCGTCACCATGGAGCCATGCCCTTCGCCCCTAGATCCTAGAGGTAAGTGGGGCTTGGGGGCTGTGGGGCAGGGCTGAGGGAGTGGGGGGTACTGCCAGACCCAGGCGGCACACTGCAGCTGGGAGTAGAGCCAGGGGGTGAGGGCAGGGGTGCCCCTCTGTGGGGGGGGGATGGTTTGCGGGCAAGCGATGCAGGGTGCAGTGTGGTGGTACCTGCTATGTGTGGGCCACATACATGCTGCCCAGCTGCCTGCGCAGGGGAGGGGGAGAGAGAGGCTGGCATGTGGCTGGAGCACAGCTCCGTGGCCAGCTCTGCAGCCATGGTGAGGGATGTGGGGGGGCGGGGGCTCGCACATGGCATCTGCTGCCACTTACCTGGAGTGCCATGACGGCAGTGACGGCTGCTGCCTACAAAACCTCCTTCTGCCACTGCGGAGCCATGCCCGGAGCTCTCTCCCTCCCCCCTCTCCCTCCCTCTCTTGCCAGGGCCAGGGCCAGGGCCAGGGGTTTCTTTTCCTTTTTGCAATCGGCTCTTGCAGGCTGGAGCTGTGCCAGCCTATAAGAGCTCTTTGCAAAAGCGGAGAATCTGCAGATTTTTCTGCTAAAAAAAGAAATCTGCATTTTCTCTGATAAAAACTGAGAATCCATGATTTTCTCCATTTTTCTGTGGGATACGGAAAACCTGGATCCCTGGTGATCATTTATTAAACCTTAATTAGAATTGAAATTTGATTCAAACTATGTGATGCAAATCAGTTAGCCGGGTTTAGAAATGTCTGTCTTCCATCAATCAATTGAGAATGAATCTGCTCTTGGAAGGGACCAAAATACTGAATTTACTCAAATCCAAGACAAAGTTTTATTTCCCATTCAACATATAGGGGGAAGGCCCCTTGTCCTAGATTCAAGTACAAGGCAGAGGTGGGGGCAGGCAGCTGCTTGCTTTTATTGATGAACAAGATGACCTGCCATAAATGCTACATAGGTGAGAGATGGGGACAGATTTGCTTGCTTTATCAAATTAGAAAGATTTGATGGCCTTTTATAACTTCATTCAAAGAGGAATGCACACCTCTTTCAGGGTATGACTAGATTCAAAATTAGCAGCTGTCATCCTTTCATATTAAATTCAGCTCATGAATAAGCAATCAACTACTGAATATGCAGTTATAGTCTAATATTCTTATCTTGATTTGAATTGCTTTTCTCATTACAGTGAAGTTGTCAGAACAACCTTAAAGTTGGAACTCTAATCTTTTGTATTCACTCAATTTTTGAGAGATCCCTTGAGTTCCATCAGAGTTTTAAAATAATTGCAATTCTGTTTCAAATCAGTTTAATCATATTTTCTTTCCATATGAGTCTTTCATCTTCAAAGTAGATTTTATAAAATTCTTTAAAACACTTTAAAATTCTTAAAGAGATTTTTAAGTTTGAATAGTCATTACAGAAGTTGGCCATTCCTTTTGAACAATGTTTGGAGAGGTGATTCTTTCTGTATTTGTTAAATTGCTTCAAAATTGCAATATGTAATTATAAAATATATGTACATATAAGTATTAAAGACCAATATGGCTCCTAATATTAGTAACCAGTACTAGCAGGGTCACTGGATTCCAAATTGGTATGCAAAGTATTTTACCCTTGCATATGAGATTAGGAAGCTAATTTCATTAGCTGCTTGCACTTAGCTACAAAACATTTGCAAATAAGCATCACAGAAGAAATTTATTTCAACATTAAGGACCAAATATTTTTTTCACCTTTAAGCAGGAACATAAATTTAGAAGTAAGAAAGGTCTTTTGCAAAGCTGTTTCAAGCCATAAATATTCTCCTTTTCAGTAGAGGAATGCTACTGCCCCCAAACTTTAGAGTGCTTTGTAAATGCATTAGTTTTAAGAATAATTTTCTAATGGCTTTAACTAAGGCTCTTTTCTTCACTTTTTTCCCAAAGGAGAGAAGGGGAAGAAGGGCTATCCTTCAAAGTGTCCTGAGTAGAGAAGATTCTTATTCTTTTTAATTTGGATTTTAAAAAAATAAATATCTTACAAAATTACTTGTAATGATAAAAATCCTTTCTCCCCAAAATTAGGAGTTTATGTCAGATAGATGTGTCCTGATACAGTAATGTGGGCTTTATCTTTATTTTGGAAAAATGATCCTTAGATCTATAGTGTACCATTTGCAGTGCTTTTACAATCTGTAATTAAAGACTTCCATCACGTATTTAATACAAAGCACAAATATGCTTCAGGCTTATATACATCCTTCAAACCCGACTATAAGAACAAAACAGTGTATAATGTTGAAACTATATAGATGTTATAGCTTCATTTCTAGAGTGTGTAGACATACTGGGGTGTTTTATGGCTGAAGGCATTATCTCCCTTGGGACTTAAGACTTGTCCATGAGCTTGTTTTTGTTTAGCCAAAAGCAGGTTTCCTGGAATGTTTTCCTTTAATAACAAAAGCAATGGAAATATAATCAGGTATTATATTATTTAGGCATTGTTTATAGCTGTATGCATCTTCTAAAAATTCAGAAAGACAAGGGCAAATGTATAATAAACTGACATTGTAATGTTAAATTATAATTAGTGTTGTTAATAACATTTGTATCAACTTTGAGGTCTGTTTCCTACATTTACATTATATGTTCATGGCAGCATTCAAGGACTTTGGCAGGGTGGTGTAAGCCAGCATTTCTCAACCCATGGGTCGTGACCCAAAAGTGGGTCTCAAGAATGTATGAAAGGGTCATGAACAAACTTTAAAAATGGATTCTCCTTTAAAAGATAAAAATGCAGGAAACCACAGGTTTCCCTTTGCAGTCCCCCACCCTGCAGTCTGGCAAAGTTCCAGCCTGCAAGGGGCTTCTTGAGGCTGGTGGGAGCAGCAGGAGGGCGATCAGGCAGGGGGTGCCATGTGCATGTGTACCCGTGCACATGCACATGGCAGCCAGGCAGCATGGAGAGAAGCTCCTGTAGCTCTCTGCAGGTAAGTCTATGGGGCTGGGTGGGGGAGGCATAGATAACACGGTTGGGGAAGCTGGGGTGAGGGAACAGTTGACACATCAGGGAGGCATGGGGGAGCATGTCTCCCCCCAGGTTTGTGTGCCCAGAGTGGGCATGGGGCTGTAGCCTGTCTGGATGGGTAAGAGCAGGAGCCAACACTGCAGCCCAGCAGACAGGACCCAGTGCAGGAGGGCAGAGCAAGGCAGTGAGACTTATTGCTGCCACCTCTGCTTGGACCTCTGTGCCAGCTGCACTGCCAGCAATATGAGAAGTAATGGATGGCGGGGCAAGCTGACTTCACCTCCTCCTGCCACCAGCTGCTCACCCTCTACCCCGCCACCAGGGCCCAGCTGTTTCCACCACCGCTGCTCCCCTCAGGCCGCAACCCTATCCCAGAGGGGATGTGGGGTGGTAGGCAACACGGGTGGCCTGAGAGGAGCAGTGGTGGTGGCCAGGCCATGGTGGTGGGGTAGAGCCACAGCCCAGTGCACGAGCAGCTGGTGGCAGGAGGAGGTGAGAGCACCGTGATCCCTCCCCTGCCTCCCCATCCATTACTCCTTGCACTGCTGGCAGCACAGCTGGCGCAGGGGTCCCAGCGGTGATGGCAGCAATGAGTCTCACTGCCCTGCTCTGCCCTCCCTTGCTGGGTCCTGTTTGCTGGACTGCACAGGTGGCTTCTTCTCATGCCAGTCTGACAAGGCTGCAGCCCCATGCCCGCTGTGGGTGCACAAATATGGGGAGGCACATGCGTCACACACACACTCTACCCTACCCCACACACCCACTCCCTGTGGGGTCACTGTGGCTTGAAATGCTGTTAACTCTCATGAGGCCCAGTCCAATGAACTATATGGTAATTCATGAACATTTGGCTTTGTGCTAATATCATTCATAGCTTGTACTACATATAAGTAGGTACAAAAGTACTGCTTAAAAGTGTGTTTATGGAGTACCTGTGCTTAAAACTTGCAATAGTTTCAAAAAAGATAAAATACATCAATTCTCATTAAACTAAGTGTATGAGTACCCATAGTTATTTGCCTATATGCTTATTTCAAAGTCAGCATTTCCACATTTGGTCTTCACTTCCATGTGCATAGGTAGAGCAAGGTCTGACAGTAAGGGGGTGGGGGAGAAGGGGCCACAGGGGGAAGAAGTTGGAGGGGGTAAGAGAATGAGGGGGGCATCTGACCCCCCCCCCATTTATTTTCCCTACTTTAGCTGTGGAAAGGAGACAAAATCAAGGCATACCTCCAATAATTACATTCAATACCTGGAAAATTACATAAAATTTATATTTTTTCCATATATAGAATCTAATTACTGGGAAGCTGTCTTATATTCATGGTCATCTTATATTTGAGTAAATATGGTAAATTTTGTATCCAATCCTATTAAAAGCAGACATCTCATTGCCCAAAGAATAACATTTTCAATAAACCCACAGTTCAGAAATATTCTAGATGTACCAAAAATGATTTATATTAAGAGCTTCCCTTTTAAAACTGTTAGTCCCTACTCCTGAATATGGACCTCTATGGAATAGAGCTGTTCCTATTGTATCTTGTCATTGCTTCTTGTTGTTGACACTAGAAAACAAAAAGAAAATCTTCTTAGAAGGGAGCCAGAATACATTTTATTTCTTCTAAGAGCCATGTATTCCTGCCGTATATCTGACAGCAAAGGACAATGATGTGAGAAAGAGAATACTGTTGTTACCCACTTTGTACTACCTTGAAAATGGACATGTAGGACAAACCACTGGTGAAAATAGAAAAATATCACAAGTGATTTGTAAAAATGAGGAGTCTGCTATCATAGCACAAGGCAGGGCAGTACATCTTTTTAGCGAGAATCAACTGCAGTGTTTAATAGCAGCAGATGACATTCAAAGGTCCACTTTGTGTCTTAAAAATAGCATAAATTTGGCTATTGAAGTAGATGCTGACTTATGTTGGCAAAAGTCTTAAACTGCTCCCTTTATAGCCATGCAATTATATGACAGTTTGACTGCACTGTCGGAGGGAAGGTGAAGTCATTTATCTGGTAAATAGTATCTAATCCTAACTTGATATAATGGTTCACACCTGCCAGAAGTCACCTGCTTCATAGGACAGCATAGTTAAATGTACCAGAGGATGAATTTTGGGTGCCAGCTAACACAAGGACAAAATGACAACAAAGGGACTGAAAACGCACATTGTTCAATGGCACCCTTGCTTTGGACAATTTTTTCTGATTAAATGAATTGCTTTTGAAACACTTCCCCCCCCCCCCCCATTACCCCATTCTAGATCATCTGCATCACAATCTAAAACATACACTTTCTTCTTTTCCTGTCCATGATGCAAGGTAAATTCAACTGATTTTTGTAAAAGTAAGAAAAGTTATTTGCTACAAGCAGCTTCTTCATTGTACAACAGTTCTTACAGTTAGGAAGTCTTTTTTTTTCCTTGAGACTTAATCTAAATCTGCATTACTGAACAATACTGTACTGTATTTTAAACCTGTTGCCTCATGTGTTGCCTTCTGTGGCATGTGCCTCATGTGTTGCCCCCTTCTTTATGACAGCCTTTCAAATAATTGAATATTCAAGTCTCCCAAGCTTTTCTTGAATGCTTCACCATTGGACAATCTCCAGTTTCTCTATATCATTCTTAAAATTCATTACTCGGAACTACACACAATACTCCAGCTGAATCCGAACCAGTGCCAAATAGAGTGGTACTATCACCTTTCATGTCTTATATACAAACCTTCCATCATAAAGCCAAACTTCCATCTGTTTTTTTTTGTGACTATGGTATGTTGCCAACTTGTGTTGCGCTCTGCTAGGCCCTTAGGTCCTTCTCAGCAGTGTTCCTGCCCAACGAGGTATCCATCATTCTGTATTTGTGTATAAGGTTTCAGCTCCCTAGATATCGCACTATTCATTTGTGTTCCTTGAATGTAGTGTTGTTGTCTACAGCCCCTTTCTCTAAATTACCAAGGTCCTTTTGAATTCTAATTTGATCCTCCAAAGTGTTTGCAACCCATTCTGGTTTTGGCATATCTGCAGACTTGATTCTTGAATCCCAGGCATTAATAAAAGTGTTAAATATCACTAAACCACTGTGAATCCCCTCTTGAAACGTCCTGTTATTCTAACATTGATACAGCTTTTCAGCCAATTTTGTAACTACCTAATGGGAATTTTATTTAGACCACATTTCTCCAGTTTACTTATGAGAAAATTATGTTAGGACTGTGTCAAAAGTCTTACTGAAATCCAGGCATATTATGTTCACCACATTTCACCAAACTAGTTACCCTGTCAAAGATGGAAATGAGGTTGTTTGGCCATTATTTATTCTTAATCAGTTGATGCTGATTGTCAATGATTGCCCTTTTTTTCTCCAGGTGTTTACATTTTGACTAGCTGGAATTGCCTTTGCAACCTAAATGCACTTTTAATATAGGAACTTATAGCTAAAAAAGGCTATTACACATCCTTTCTTGTGACTGGAATTTCCTTCATTAGAGGTTTTCAAGAAGAAGCTTGGGTAGGCATGTGTTTTATGATGACTAACGGACAGTACATCCTGCCTTCATGCAGAGGATTGTACAAGATGACCCTGGAGGGTTCCATTCAATCGTGTGATTCTATGAATCTAAAAGTCAAAATATTTCAGAATTGAGGATGCAGTATTAACTGACTTAATTGCATGGCATTTTTTCTACCAAAACCATGAAAAATCAGCGAATAGAACAGATTACCTTCTGGGCCTGAACCAAAGACACGAGATGAAGGATAGTTTGTCTGCAGAAGTGGGGAGATGTGCCATAAATGAGGAGAGAGAGAACTCCTGGAAGAGAAAGGATGGTCTTGTAGTTGAGGTAGCTGAATGCGACCTTGGAGAACTAGATACTATCCCTTCATCTGCCAAGCCATTCCTTTATGATACTAGTTGATTCTCAGTTTTAAAAAAATGTTCCTGTGTGGTCATTAATTCTGGGCTCGGCATTTTCTAAATTTCCCAAGTAATACCTGGGACCAGATTAACAGATTTGTGGAGTGTTCAAAACTACAACCAATGTCAGTGGGATCCCTGTATTAAACATCTCAGTGGTTTAAAAATATTAACTGTTCTGAAAAACCAAGAACTGATGTATTTTGGGCACCCAAATTAGAGGATGCTTTTGATAATTTGCAGGTTCATAAATAATAATGTGTGTATTAGTTTCTTACATGTAAAAATTGGACTGATAAAGTGTTATGAAAATATATTAACTACTATTTATGAAGCACTCAAATACTATGGTGAGAGTATCATCCTTCTTCAATTAGAAAATAACACCGCCCCACTAATATCCTTTCACCCTCCAGTGGGAGTCCAGATGGAGGATGACAACTTGCTGCTTCCATTAGCTATTCCATCAGCTCAAGTTGTAGAGGTCTGTGTGGTAGCTTTTAGCTGCCTTCTGGTAACTCATCTGGGTGTCAGTAAAATGATGCTACATAATGAATTTTCTGGAGGATTTTCCAGTTTGATTTTTTTTTAAATTAAGCTATTATTCTCACAAAACTGTGTCAAAAGGAAACTATGAAGTTTATAAAATCAGCTATCCAAAAGCTAAGACGTGATAGATGGTTCTTAGTACACTTGGAGGAAGTCAGCCAGAGATGTTCTTTGAGCAGCTGCAGTGTTGTTCAAATGCTAAGTACACTCTGGAAAACCAGGGCTTGGTTGTGCACTCAGAATTACTGAATGATAGGTACAATTTTTTATGTTATTTTTCCTATGCCTCAATTTCCCACCTGCAAAATGAGAACAAAAGTACAACCTAATCTCACAGAAGTATTTACAAGGTAAATGTATTGCTGTTTGTAAATCACTCGGGTACTATGGTTAGACTATGGTTAGACTTTGACATATTTGTGAGGAAACCAATAATTTTGAGTTATTTCCTATTCACACCTAAGCCTCAAGTTACTGAAAAAATATCAACATGCCTACTTTTATAACACATCATCATCACCTCAGCCTTAAGACTAAGTCACAAAATACAGCAAGCAAAAAGGGAACCTAACACCTTTTTCATTAACTGCTTCTCAGGGACTCAAGCTCTGAAGTTCACTTAGGCACCTAATATGTGGAATATGATCTGACTCTTTCATTCAATAGAGTGTTTGAATGGTGGTAACTAAACCTTTGGGATCCATATTTACTAATATTGATTAACCACTTATTTACTGGGGAGACAGGGCTCTTGTGGGGAAAAAAACCATAATACAATTAAAAACTGCATCATAATGCAATATACCAAGGATAGAAGGATGAATTAGGCTTGTATGGTCAACTTTAATTACAGTATTTCCTAGTATTTTCCATACATCAAACAATCTGAATTTGATTTTAATGGACTTTTTTAAGGTAATTTCTTATACTATGTTCCTACAACATAGTAAATATGCTTGGATTAAAAAAAAATGCATATTAGAGATGAGACCAAAAGTGCACTGAGCAGTTAACCTTCTGAAGTTATTTACTGGAATTTTTGTATATTAAAAAAGCATAATTAGAAAAATTAGTCATTATATTACAAGGTGTGATCATGATTATCTGTGTCATATGGCCCTGACATCTGGAGCAAGACTGTTCTCAGTGGTGGCAGATGACAGAACAAGGAGCAATGATTTCACGTTTCAGCAAGGGAAGTTTAGGTTAGATATTAGAAAAAAAAACTTTTAAAAACTTTCTCACTAGGACTAGGAACAGGCATTCAAAAAGCCTGAATTGATTCAATATTTGCAGGTTAGTCTAACCTGATTAGGCTAAATCACTTTGTAACTGCACAGATGGGACATCCCCTCTGGACTGAAAAAATGCTGCACATGCCTGCAGTGGCTCAGGGTAGAAGCCCAGGAGCAGTAGAGTAGCTCTCCCTTCCCTTCCACAGGGCTGAGCTGAGGGGACCTGGCAGGATGCTGTGATTATCAACTAGGCCTGGCAGGATGCTGTGATTATCAGCTCTGTTATCAACATTTTGCATCCCATCAGAAAACAAAGCCTCACTCATTAGTTCAAGCTCTTCTTAAACAGCTTTCTCCAAAGGAAGGAATGCCTGGACATTACCAGCTCCGCTGTTGATTAGCTCCAAAAAGCCCTAACCAGACACCGTCCTGTCTGCCTTTCACAGCATTAGCTAGCATACCACATGCTGGCTATGGTCCGTGCTGTGGGAGAGAGGAGGAAGGGATCTCTGCTTAAGCAGTGAGTGGTGAGGAGAGGAGGGGGAAATGGGAGCATGGGGAAGCCAGCAGACCCTGCTGTGCCTGCAAGTCTCTGCCAGAGCTCCAGCCAGAGAGCAGAGGGGAAGGGCCAGCTCTGCTGTGAAGCAGAGAGCCTTGCCTAGCCCAGAGAGCATGCTGGGTTGCTGGGGGAGTCTGGTTTATTTTAAACCAGCAAGCGGTCTGGGACAGGCATTGCATAAACCTGCTTGACCCAAATCAGTTGAGTGCGATATTACATTCAACCAGGTTTATCTTCCTCTCATTTCCTTTTATGACCAGGTGACCTATCACCTGGACAAGGGGGAAGAGATTGACGCTGACTTTAAAAAAGCCTTCGATCTGTTATCCCATGATCACCTCTTGGCTAAATCGGCTAACTGTGGCCTTGACCTCACCATGATCTGTTGGCTGGGGAATTGGCTCTGTGGCAGGACCAGAGGGTGATGGTCGATGGGAGCTAATCGTCCTGGCGCGCTGTGACCAGTGGGATCCCTCAAGGCTCTGTCCTATTTAACGTCTTCATCAATGATGTGGACAATGGTGTCAGAAGCAGGCTGGCCAAGTTTGTTGATGACACCAAACTCTGGGGAAAAGCATCCACACCTGAGGACAGGAGGGCGGTCTAGGCAGATCTTGACAGGCTCAGGAAATAGGCAGATGAGAACCTGATGGTGTTTAACACCGAAAAATGCAAGGTTCTCCACCTTGGGAGGAAAAACCTGCAGCATGCTTATAGGCTTGGCACTGCTATGCTGGTTAGCACTACAGATGAAAAGGACTTGGGGCTCATGATTGACCACAAGATGAGCATGAGCCTTCAATGTGATGCTGCAGCTAGTAAAGCGAGCAAAACGCTGGCTTGCATCCATAGATGCTTCTCAAGCAAATCCCGGGACGTCATTCTTACATTGTACTCAGTCTTGTTGAGGCCAAAGCTGGAGTACTGCTTCCAGTTTTGCGCTCCACAATTCAAAAAGGATGTGGAGAAGCTTGAGAGGGTGCAGAGGAGAGCCATGCACATGATTAGACGACAGGAAAACAGACCTTGTGACGAGAGGCTGAGAGCCATGGGACTCTTCAGTCTGGAAAAGCGTAGGCTCAGGGGTGATCTGGTGGCCACCTTTAACTTTATCAGGGGTGCTCATCAGGATCTGGGGGAACATCTGTTCACCAGAGCACCCCAAGGGATGACAAGATCAAACAGTCACAAACTCTGCTGCTACCGATTCAGGTTGGACATAAGAAAGAACTTCTTTACTGTCCGAGCCCCCAAGGTTTGGAACAGACCGTTGCCGGTGGCGGTTCAAGCACCCACTTTGAATGCCTTCAAGACACATTTGGATGCTTATCTTGCTGCTGACTTCCTGCCCCTGGGGCAGGGGGCTGGACTCGATGATCTTCCGGGGTCCCTTCCAGCCCAAATGTCTATGAAATCTATGAAATCTCAAACTGGTTTCAGCCATTTTGAAGCTGGTTTATGTGCACTGAACATCTGTTCTGTTACAGGTTTAAACCAGTTTCTGATTACTTAAACTGGTTTATGTGTAATGTTTGTCCCTAGTCTACTAAAGTATAAAACACTGGAACAGGTTAGCCACAGAGATTGGAGAATCTTCATCCTTGGAGGTTTTTAAGATCCAGCTAGACAAAGCCTTGCCTGAGATGATCTAGTTGGGGATGGTCATACTTTGAGCAGGGGGTTGGACTAGATGGTCCCTTCCAACCCTGATTTATTATGATTCTATGACTTGAACTGTATCCTCAAGAGTAGAACTACTAACCATTATGAAAGAGGATATTTGGAGAGGTGATGCAGTGTGCAGTTATCAGAAATGAAATGGAAAGAAAATAATACTATTCACAAAAACTAGTTCAAAATGACCAGTCTGTCCCTCCTTCTTGTCAAGGATTGGCAAAAAGTTGCTTGTCAAGTTATCCAGATTTCTTTAGTTCAACATGGATGCCTTAAAAGATCAAGGGGGGTTATTTTGTCATATTTCAAATCCTTTCTTGTTGTCACTGATTCTGGAAAAACTAGACTAAGGAAAAAACAAGATCCTTCCATAGTCGTTTGGTGAGATTCCTGGTCTTGGTCCATGGCTATCCATGACCAGCATAATTTGCCCATACCTTTTTGTTAAAATTGCTGCATCAACTTCCTTACAGGAAAGAAGATTCTATATTCTTTTCAGCATTCTGACAGGTGGAGAACAATGAGAGAAAATACATCAATGGAAATAAAACAAGTTAAATTAGACCAGATAGGGATAAAAATAAAAGCACCAATAAAGCTCTTTTCTTCTATAGAAAGGAAAAGAGCAGGGCAAATAAGATGAAAAACTTCTGTTCTATGTTTCTTGCATATTCCATTGAGTCAGTGGCTTTATGGTGAACAGATATGGGCATGAGGACAAATTCTCCAGTGTTACGCTTCAACTGAATGCACAATTCAGCTGTCCCTCTTCATGAATAAGCTACTAAGATGACTCTGGCTTGGTTTCCTGGCTCTCACAGTAACTTGCCTCATTTTTATATAATCAGGTTGAATTCTGCTCTTAGTTCACTCATGCAACCATATTGACTATAATTAGTTCGATTCGGTTGGGCAGGTGAGTCTAAGGACAGAATTCATTGTGTTTATTATTTTTGTTGAATAACTGCAGCCCTCTCCTGAGTAGCTGTTCCTTATGTAATTCCCAAGCCTTAAAGCATAAGCAATAAACAGCTGCTGCTGGAGAATTTATTCCTTGTAGTAGCATGTTATTTTGGACTAAGGTTATAAAACTGAAACAGGTTTAATGAGGGCGTTGACTACGAGTTGTGGTGTGGTGTTTGGCCTCCATGTGGCACATCAATCTGTTGTTGGATATCATTACACTGTACAAAACTTGGTTTCCTGCAGGATTTGCTAAAGTCTACAAGGCTCTTGCTGCCTAATTAGTAAGGAAAAACAAATTTCCCTAGCGTTTAAGAGGTAATTCCATTTACTTGATGGGAATACATTTTCTAGAATTCTCATGATTGGGTAACAACCTGCCAGTTTAAATCTTAGTGTCAAGAAGATCTTAAGGTGTGGAAGATTAAAATACCCTTGAAACATATTATTTTACTTTAATATCCCCAAAAGACCTACAGAATCTTAGCACACCTTTTAAATAGACTTGGCAGTACTAATACTGAAGGAAGACGATGCTTTTTTAATACGGTAAAGCTAGATGAAAATTTACAAAAATGTATTTGAAGGTGTATATTAATCAGATGCTTGCAAAGTCTAGGAACAAATGCTATTGGATGCCAAAATACCAATGGCAAAAATAAACATATACCTCTAGTCTCACAACAATGCAACACCCTGACAGCTTAGATTCACAGCTGTCTGTGAATCCATCAGGGTTTGGTACTCCACTCCCAGCATTGGCTCTTCTTTGAATACAGGGTGCAATTCAAAGCCCTTTGGTGAATTGGACCTAGTTATTTCAAACCCCTGAATCAGGGGAAAAGAAATTTAGGATAAAGCCACTGTAATTTTTCTCCCCTCTACACCCATGTATTTCAGCACGACTTAGCTGCAGCTCAGAAGATAGGTCTTTTTTCAGAAATGTGGTAATGACTGTGCTTTCAAATAGCAGCAGATTGTTGAAAGAGATATTACTTAAATTGGGTAAATATGTTTTCTGCCTCTCATTTTTTGTATAGAGTATCCCGAGATGTCTCTTTTTCATGTCAGCTGTTTTCATGGAGTTGAATAACTGCTGCAGTGGCAGAGGATGGCTCATTTGGCAAATTCATGGGATTTCATCCCAGGGCAATGGCTGTTTGTTTCCAATCTGTTTTATTTGAAGCATAATCCTTGCTCATACCCTGCCAGTAGTTTTATCACATCTCACTTGAGTGAGGGTAAATGGCACTCTCCATTATGTTTGTACAATAGTCATTCATTCACATAACAGTGCCATTAAATTCCCTGAACAGTACAATATTGACAGAAGTCCTATCAGACCAATGCTTATGGACATGGCTGCAACCGATAACTTTATTTCTAATTTCTTGATGTTAAACCTTCATGCCAGAAACAGTTGTCAAAAACCAACTGGCAGGAACTGTATCTGTTTTGAACTCATCCCTTTCTTAGTCATGCTGTTTATTGGAATCCATATCCTGCAACATTGAATATTGCTGAGAAGCTATTTCAACATTTACTCTTTAGGTTTTGGACAACATTAAGACCAGCTTTATCTAAACAAATTCTCTTGAGCCATTTAAACTTCCTTTTCTGCTTTGGATCTTTGTAAAGTATAAAGAATTCTGGTCATATGAAGAATACTTTGTTATGAGTTGTTAAAGAAGGAGTCTTCCTTCTTTGGCATATTCTCCAGATGTAAGGCCACCTGTTGTGCTGGCAAATAATCTCTAAAACTGGATCTCTTTGTAATTAAATAATTTAAAATTTTGTTTTATTTTTAATCCAGAAATGTGTGTGTCCTCCAGACCTTACTGATTTCATGGTTGTTGAAGCCAAACATAAAAAAAGGACACAGGTGTGTTTCCCTTTGGCTCATATAAAAAACACAGTTTTATTTTAGATTTATTCTACGCTGCCCATTTTATTTAGTTTTCAGAAAACTAAATCATCTTTCATTTCACATCAGATTTTAATACTGTTCCCCTTGCAGCAACTGCTGCTCCATGGATGTCTCCAGTGCCTATGGAATTTGGAAGTTTACGCAGCCACATTTCCGGTCCTTTCCTTTATTTATATGAAATGACTGTGTATTAGGGCAGTACCTGTAGCAAGTTCAGAAGGAGAAAAGAAAGAAGGCCACAGGTATAGAGGAAAACACAAGCTGAATTTACTTGAGAGGGGAATGCATTTTCTCAGAGTTTGTGTCTGAGCAATGCAGACCCTCACAGAACTTGTGGGTTTGTATACTGTATTTGTAAATCTGTAGCAAGAAATTGGGTACTGGTAGAAGCTTTGTAGTGAAGCAGAGTGAGACAGAATATCTATAGGTATAACGCTTTCTTACGTATGTTAGGAAAGCTCCTCTTCACTGTTGGAAGAAAGCAACTTCTCTGAGATGCTCTTCCCACTGTTTCAGGATCTTAAGAACAGCATGTTGTGCCCAAGCAATTTATAAACAGGTACAAGGGCCAACCATAGTCTGGCCCCAGCTTAGGAAAATACATTCCTTAGGTCAGGAAAAATAACCATATCATAACCATACATGACATATCATATCATGTATCTAAATCAATATATTAAATATGACAATGAAATCAGTGTCAACATAAAAGCATGCAAATAGTATTATAGGATAAAGGCAGGGCAGGATGGCAAAGCTAACTATCTCACAGTATTAAATTATGTTGCACATATATGAGGCAAGGATTTATTAGGGTGATATCTTTTATTGGACCTAATCTATAGTTTGGATAGAGTTAGACAAGCTAAATGATCCAATAAAAGATATCACTCTAAGAAATTCTTGTCTCTTGCATAACTCCTGGAACATTACAGCTGTAACATGTCTCTAACACTACAAGACATATATATCTAAGACAAAGGATTCTGCGCTATATGATTTAGCTGATCTTTTTGATAAATATTGTGTAATCACACTTAATGAAAATTTGCAATGAAGGAGATGGAATAGAGTAGGGCTGTGCAAAGCTTCAGTTTGTGATTCCATTTGGAGAAGATTTGGCCCGACTCGGAAGCCAAATCTCCGAATCCGAATGGAATCGCTAGAAGCTTTAAACTTTCCAAATTGATTTGGAGCCTCCGAATTGATTCAGAAAAGATTCGGCTATTCAGAGGGCAGTCTTTATAGGGAAACAGATTAGAAGAGGGAGGGGGAGTGGGGTAGGAGCAGGGGGGGAAGGACTGACATCTCTAGCTGGCCAGTGAGTGTGACTTTTCTCTGACTGCTCTTCCAGTCACAGTTTCTGGGGGGAGGGACATAGAAATAGCATAAAAGCCTCTGTCGGAAGGCTTGGTATGCCTTTTGTGAGCTGCTTCTGAGTGAGCAACAGCGTCAGAAAGGTACTGGACTGCCTGGCTTGCTTCCTAATCAGTCAGTTGCCTGCTCTTTGTTGTTCTTAGAAAGGATTGGATAGGATATAGCTTAGCTTAATTTAGCGTAGCTTAGAATCTCTCTACTTAATACTTATCCAATTCATTTTTTTCAATTTATATTTGCTCTCTCTCTCTCACTTTTTTTTTTGCAGTACTTTAAAAAAAGAAAGCTCAGTGTTTTCCCTGGCAGTGTGATCCATCACTGTGCAGGGAAGCACACATTCCACACACACACTGATTCCACATACACATAGAAGAAGTCAGAAGAAGAAGAGATTCTGAATCAGACTATATATAGTTATTAGCTATTAATATTATTATAGTTAGTTTACATACACACTAAAAGCAACACCGAAGACAGATAGAGATTCAGATTGAGACTAACACAGAACTCAGGGTCTTAGAAGAGGGAGATATATTATTTTAGGTATACATTACAACACAGAAGAACAAGAAGTACAGTAGTAGTCACACATTCACATTAATAGCATATCACAGAAAAAGACACCATATATAGTTATTAATAATCAAAGCAGAGTCCAGTGCATGCACTCAACACAGAGGGAATAAAACCCACAACAGAGTCACACTTCACATTCATAATTCATAGTAAATAAACACATCACAGTGGAGAAGAAGACAGACAGACAGCACACATTTTTTACATAGTTCTTAATACTTCTCACTGAATCAAGGAAGAGTCCAGTGCACGCACGCAACACAGAGGGAATAAAACACACAACACAAAAGGAGTGACATACACACACCTTTTGCAGCACAGGAAAGATTAATATAAAGCGTGCTGGAAAGGCAGGTGTCAGGTCTTCTGGCAGGGGAGGGAGAGGGGGTAGGGGGAAAGCTAGAGCTGCAAGTCCCCCCCCGCCCAAACATAGATGCATCCTCTTCCCAAGCAGCCATGAGGCTTCTGCTGACAGTGCTGGTGGGAGCAGTACCTGTATCTGACATCCCTGCACCTGTGCCACCACCCCTAACTCCAGGAATAGGCACTAGCAGCAGAATCGCTGTCTCCTCTACCCCAATGTCATCTCCCAGCATCAGTCTCCCACTGCCAGAGGAGGAGCTAGAGCTGGAACCATGAGAACTGAGCGCCCTGGCTCAAGCAATTGCTCTGGGGACTGAGGGGGAATCAGAGTTCCCCTAGACCCAGGTCTCCTCCCCTGGAAAGCAGCACCTCAGAGGTGGTTGAGGTTGTGGAGGCAAGTGGCTCAGCTGAGGCAGCTCTTCCTGCTGTTGTGCCGCAGCCTGCTGAGGTGGGGGATAAAGCAGCATCCCCACCCTCAACTCAGAAGCGGGCGAGTAGCATAGTGTGGGAGCATTTTGAGCTGGCAGATGATCCCAGGTTTGCTATCTGCCAGCACTGCCAAAGGCAGCTCAGCTGGGGCAAGGAGGTGAAACATTTTACCACTACGGTGAGGCTGCTACATCTCAGGAGGCAGCACCCCCTTGCCCTTCTTCCTGCTCAGCCTGGCACCAGTATGAGCATGCCCAAAGGGAAGTGCCCTGCTTGCTCCAAAGTCCTCATCCCCCCAAAGAAGAGGCAGGCCACCCTGGAGCAGTGGGGGAAGGCTGCAGATAGCGGGGAGCGCATTCCCAAGGTGAGTGAAATCACCCAGAGCACTGGGGAGATGCTTGCTCTGGATAGCCAGCCCTTCTCCCTAGTTGAGTGGCCAGGCTTCAGGCGGCTCATGGTGCTTGTGGCCCCATCTTACCAAGTGCCTGCATGCACCACCTTTAGCAGGATGGTGGTGCCCTCCCTGTATGAGGCATGCAGGGAGTACTTGAGGGAGGAGATGCACAAGGCAGGGCTGCAGGTAGCCTTGCACTTCACCTTGGACATCTGGAGCTGCTGGGGTGGTGATCACACCTACCTCTCCCTCACAGGGCACTGGTGCAATCAGTCAGGCCATTGGTGAGCTCTCCTCCAAGCCAAGGTGCTGGATGAGTCCCACATGGCAAAGGAGATCATGGTGGCCATGAACCGCATGGTGCAGGGGTGGCTTGTTAGGCAGGCTGAGCTCACCCACGGGTTCATGGTCACTGACAGCGGGGCCAATATGGTCAAGGCTGTCCATGATGCCAACTTTGTTGGCATTCTCTGTGTGGTACACAAGCTGCACCTCATAGTCAGGCATGTCTTGGAGGGGGACAGGGCTGCCATTGATGGTGCCACCACCACAAGCCAGCTGATTTCAAAGTGCAGGAAGGTGGTGGGCTACTTCCACCACAGCATCAAGGGGGGCAAGATGCTGTGGGAGAAACAGGGAGAGCTGAACATCCCTCAGCACAAAATCATGCAGGATGTGGAGACTTGGTGGAACTCCACATACCTGATGCTCAAAAGGCTGGTGGAGCAACAGAAGGCCATCCATGAGATGGCCTTGCTTGGGAAGATCAGGATCAGTGGCCCCTTGAACAGAGTTGAGTGGGGTATCATCTTCCAGATCTTGGTAGTCCTCAAGCCCTTCCTTGAGGCCACCAAGACCCTTAGCTTGGAGTTCTGGCACACTGTGACCCACCAGACATCTGACTCCCCAGGTACCTCTGCACTTGTACCTGTGCTGCTACATCCTCCTCCCCCCGCAAGCAGCCTGTCCGTCACTCCCTGATGCCTCCATTTCCATTTTCACTGACTGGATTTCTTGCCTGCATTGTGTGCCAGGCCAGCCTCTGGCTTCTTTACTATTCCTTCCATCCAGGACCAGGAGACACACCAACTGCATGTACTTCCTCAGCCTGACAAAGGGTTTTTCAACCTGAAAGTTTCCTAAGAGATATTTCTCTATGTATTCCATTTTTTTTCATAATAAACATATAAACATAAAAACACAAGATAAGCCATCACACATCATGAGTAACATATATCCAACACAAAATCTTTACTTCTTGCTGTCAATTCCTTTATAAAAAGAAAGGCTTTGTGACAGTTCAGTTTGGCTACCTTAGATGCTGCTGGTGCTATTGGTGCTGAGCCACCTACGTTATTTTTACCTGCTGCCGTTTACAGTGGTGGACTGAACTGAGGCTTCAGGGGAGGAGGAGGCCTCACAGGGGCACACGGCCATGTTGTGTAGAGGCCCCAGCACAAAGGAAGTGTGCACCTGAACATACACACAGTGTTACCCACCCATGTCCTGAGTTTTGCCTGCCTGCGGCCAGCGGTGCAGGGCCCCGGAAACCCCCCTGCACCTATCTCCTTGATAGCTGGAAGGCTTTGTGGCTGCAGAGGTTACTACCCCTGCAAGCTTCATCCAAGTCAGCCAAAAAACAACAAAATTATAGATATTTCATTGATTCCCCATTATATTATATGGCTGAATCTCCGAATCTCTCTGAATCGGCACTGAATCTTCTGAAGCCAATTCGGCCAAATTGAATTGCTGGCATCTGAATTGGCTGAATCCAAACCTGAAACAAATAGTTCCCTATTCACACAGGCCTAGTAGTTGCAATGCATCGGAGCAGCCTCGCTGCTCGTGCATAGGCACCCTGTGTTATTTGAGAAAAGTGTCTGAAGAGCTCCTCAAGGACCAAAGCCTGGCTGCAGAAACTCAGCAGGCTAGGTAACCCAAATACAGCATACAACTTTAGTCTTTTTTTTTTTTTTTTTTTGGCTTAATGTGCTTAATTATGCCACTTTCATACAATAGTCATGTTGACATACTCCATGGGTATGTCTATACAAGACATTTACTGTGGAGTTGCCTAATTAAGTCTTTCTGCCCAAATGCAGGGGGGCTAGACCCAATGTTCTTGTAAGGTCCCTTCCAGCCCCTAATATCTATGAATCAATGACAGCTCTGAAGTAAATGTATTGGTGTCTACGCATGTGGTCCTATTAGGCTGCAGGACACTAATAAATTCCTCAGCAGGGTAACACTTGCTTCAGCATGTTTTTGTGTTGGCTACAAATGTCCAACTCGGGATCCTTAAAATTCTAGTTTATTAGGCAGATTGGAACACTGTAATCATAAACCTTGGGGCTGGTCCCTACACACACACATGCACACATGCGCACACATACACACACACACAGTAGCAGGCTACAGAGTCAGGTATACCTATCCTACAAGTGCTGGAGTCTGTTGTGGAGGCTTCTTTCAGCGTGGTGTTATCTTCCAGAAGGGGGTCGCCGGCTGGTCCTTCTGGCTGGACAGGTCTGGTTGAGTTGGAGATCAAGAGGGCGCCACTGAGGGTCACTTTTCACTGCCTTTTATCTGTCCCTGGCAGACTTTGGTGACTCCCCAGTTTTCTGGTTTGCCCAATCCAGGGGTCATTGACCCTCGTGGGACTTCCCCCCCCCCTCGGTGGCTACTGGACAGCATCTGTCAGCCCCAGGGGTCATCCGCATGTACGTGCAGGTTTGGGAGTCCGTTGATGAATTTAGAATAGGGCTCTGGGAGGGGTCTATCTGGAGACATTCAGCCTAAAAGTTGGTCTCTGGCGTTGATTAACTCATGCCAGAGCTTCTAGCCCTTGATCAGTGACGTTTGGAGATTTCCCGGTTGTTACATTGTCTTCTATTGAATTCTTCCCTTGGTTGATCTGCAGCTTCCAGGTGATAATTGCTGCCTGCTTCCATGTTACACATTCAATCATGTTACACATTCAATCACTGATTCACTCGCTCTTTCAGGGGCCAGCCTGATACTGTGAAGGGCAGTTTGATTCCTGCCTTTGTTAACAATGTTACAATGAATAACTTACTAAAACACATTTAGTTGAAAGTTGAAAGGTGAGGAATATAAAATATAAGCTACAAATGCCATGGCACACAAATAGATAAAAATACCAAACTACAAGGGGAGATATAAAATGCACACATACACATTTTAAAATACAATTCCTTATCTTAAAGTGAAAGAGAGAGGAAGGAAGAAAAGGTAGAAAAAGAGAAACATATCCAAAGAGGGGAGAACAAATGCAGGCAAGAGGAAAAGGGGGCTTTCTGTTACATTAGAGGAAAAGGGGGCTTTCTGCTACATTTGTGTTCAGCAGTGCATGTGTAGACACTGACTTGACTGTCTGAGGCACGAGGGTGCTTCAGTGCAGGGGCTACTTGCTTGCTAGTCCTGCACTGGAGCACCCTTATGCCCCAGCCATCCCCTCTGCCTGATGTTGAGGTGGCAGGGTGACCCCCCGGGGCCTCCTGCCAGCTGAGGCTGCTCTGACTCAGCTCAGTCTGCTGCAATCCCAAGCACATGTATAAACATGGCACCCAAGAGCAATAAACTCTGGTGCAATATGTGCCAAAGTTTATTGCTTTGCATTAATATGCATGTGTAGACATACCCCATGAGTAGTCCTACTCATTTATCAGATGTGTAAAAATTCACAATCCTCCTCAATCCTGTCAAAAAATATTTGTGCATTGATAGAAATCTGATATTTCTCCATCTCTTATACTGAATGGATTTTTAAATGCATTGCCAGCAATTAATCTCCTTGTTACAAAACCCTTCTTTTGGCTCAACTTTTCAAGGCCTGAGTGAATTTGTTCAGGCCTTTTCCCATGTGCTTGGCTTTTCTTTTCTGGCTTTTCTGCCAGGATTTTTCCACATCAGTCTCCCTCAGTGACACTAGACAGTTTTGTGCACACTGAAGGCCATTTTCTGTCCTTGTTTGGGTGCCCAAATTATTAGAGCATTCCTTATCATATAAAACAGGTCACCTGAGAAGAGGCACTTATCTTATAATTGCTGCTGAAACAGTCTAAACTCCTCCTGGAACATATTGTAAAGTACAATACAAGGCTGGAGCTTTCCTTTATGCTGGATTTTAAGCAGCACTTTAAATTTCCTTTCACACTATGGCAGCATTTAGCATATTGTTTTGTGAAATGTTAACTTGTGCGAATGGGATGCTTTCCATGGTTTCTCTCTCTGTCAGAGCAAAGCATGTGAAGCATAGATGGCTGATGATTTTAAGAATCTCATGTTTATTAGTTCCAGCAAGGTAACTGTTGTTCTTGCAAGAGTTGTCTTTATGAGGGGTAAATAATTACTTCCTTTAGCTGCCTCTCTGTTGTTTTGCAGTTAATATCTTTTCTGCCTAATTCCCTCTCTTGTAAAATGCAAAGTATCATTTACTATCATACATTTTGTGGTTACAGGCTAGTCGGCAAATTTTTGGATAGAATTTAGGTGACTGATGTCTCTTGTTTTCCATTTCAGGGTTTCTTAATCGACACTCAAGTATTCATTTCCCTCTGCGCAACAATCACTTTTATTTTTTTTGCAGATGCACAGCTTATTACCCAGGCTATCACTGTGGCTTTGAAGAAGTCCCATAAACATTTTATTTTGATGTGACTAGCGTTAGTGCTATGTTTAAAAAACACATCCTAGATATAATTTTGTACATAGCCTTAAATGAGAAATGCTTGACTCAGGAGGTGTTTCAATATCATCTAATATTTTTGCACCAATCCCTCTCTTTTCTTTGTAATGCATAGTAATATTTAGTACATTGGGACTATTCACAGGCCACTCACTCCTCGTATGTACCCATAATTATAGGCCCATATTATCCATATAGGATAATATGTACCCATATTATAAGCAAGCATGTAATTAATTGAGTACTTTAATTATGGAATTAAGGAATGATGCACGAACCCACCTAAATTTATGTTCATGTTCCAGACATAACAGCTCAGAACCTTAGTGGTATTTAAGTATCTAACTCCTGCTGAAATCAGGTCTTGGTCTAAGATCCAGATTTTCAAATATTCTCAGGACCTCCAGTTTCCACTGAATTCAGCTGTGATTTTGGGTTTTCTGTACATTTGAAAAATCAGGCTGAAAGGCCTTGTCCTGGAAATCAAGGACATGTCCTCCACTGACTTCCATGGGAATGGAATCTTGCCCAAATGATGTCAGAATGTGCTGATATTTGACCTGTAATACGAGAACTACCATGAAGTGCCATAAAGTGGTAACTGCAATAGTGACACATTTGCAGTTCAGCAAACATCCAGAGCTAGCTCGGGTAAGAGTGCCCTAGTAAAATGCAGCTATACTTCATATGTTACGTTCATTTGTTTCAAGTGAAAATAGTGACTTCGTCCCATATTAGATTGGGAGTACGCACTGTTAATGAGAGGGCATCCCTCCAAGGCTTAGATAAATTTCAATTCCTAAAAACAGTTATTACATTGTCTGTTTAATATAAAACCCTATTATTTATCTTCTTTCCCAGTTTGAAAGCAGACCATAGCTGTGGCTTATGCAAAAATAAAAGCCCAAATTAAAGCTAACTTTAAAAAATCCTACCACTGCCTTTATGTGGGGTGAAGCTCCTTGAAGCCATCTTCACAAAAGGCTGCAAAATCTTCCTCTTTAAACAAGCCTTCCTGCTAAAGGAACAGAACTTGACACCTGCATGTTATTCTCAATAACCCAACTGACCCAACCCCCTCAAACTCCAGAACAAACAGCTTTCACCTTGAAAAGGGAGAGGGCCAGAAACTTTATTAGGTCCACCAGGGATTTTGATGTGAGTATTGATTTTATTGTGAAGATGCTTGATACTGCAAGTGATGGGTGACAGTATATAAACCTTCAGATAAATAAAGTGACTCCTCACTTTATTTTCTGAAAGATGTTTATTCCTGGTGAAAAGCTGCCTCAGAAACACAATCTTCATCTTATTCAGAGGAGCCAGGTTCTTCACATATCTTTCTGCTAATGTATTTCATCCCTGGGCTGCTCACAGTCTAGCACCTTTGCCCATCCGACCTGAAATTCCTACTGAAAGGGCGCATCTACACATGGGCATTTAATGTCTTTTAGCCCAATTTAAGGTACATTAAGGGTGCATGTCTACATGTGCACACCTTTAATGTGCCTTAAAATGGTGAATTAAGGCTAATCGTGCTGAAATTTTGATACCTGCAAAAGCTGTTATCAAGTTTAGGCATGATTAGTTAAAGTGCATTAATGCATGTGTAGACACGTTTAGGTGCATTAACAGGGTGACTTTAGTGCTGGGTCTGCCCAGCTACTAGGGGACCAGTCAGAGCCAAGCACTGGGGCTCCTGGGTGGGAGCCTCCCCTCCCCCAGGGCCGGGCTGCCTCTGTGGTAACCCCTACCTGCAGCTGCGAGCTATAAAAGCCTGCAGCCATTTTGTGCCCTGAGGTACACTTCATAACACTTTTGGTAATGCCGTTCCTGTATGCCCCCTGGAAAGGACCCAGGATGGTGCTGCTAGTCTTGCCAACTAGCTGGAACTCCTGCTTGGCCACAGGTGAGTGTTGCAAAGGGCTGCAGCCTGCTGCTCCCCCTGTTCAGCCCTGGGATTTCCCCAAGGCTGCTGCCTGGCTGTCTTTGGCAGCAAGGCCAGAACCTGCTGTGCAGAGTCCCAGAGAGCTAGCATGGGACACGATGTCCTCCCCATCCTGCCCATGAAGGACTGGCCCTGCCCATGTGTGCAGTCCAAGCCTCCCATCTGGGGGGCCCAACTGGAGCCAGTGACCTCATGGAAGTCTGGGGTGATGCAGAGGCAGTTTGTGTGGGGTGGGTGCTCAAACACCCAAGTTTATGAGGGCCTGTTGGGCAGGATGCAAGAGAGAGGCTACTCCCAGATGGTGCACCAGTGCCATGTGAAGATCAAGGCCTTGCAGGCACAGTGGGTGGCTGTGACAAAAGGCAGTCTGGTCATGCCCACAAGCCCATGCCCTTCATGCAGGAGCTGACCAACATTTTGATGCCCTAAGAGCCAGGCCACAACCCTGCAGTGTACAACAGCACAGGCAGCCTGGCTGGGCCTCCGCCCCACCCTAATCCCTCAAGTGATGACATCTTGCTGGAGGAGGGGCCTTTGGGTGTTCAGCGCCCCATCCTGCCCACCTCCCCTCAGGGAACCCTGGCCAGTGGCTGCCTCACCTGCTCCGCACTTTCATCCCTTGCCATGAAAAACAACTGGCCAGGACACTGCTGGCCAGAGGCAGTACCAGCCCCTCCCCAGGGAGGACACCATAGGATGTGGACACTGGGTGCAGCCAGTCACCATCACTGACAGGGCACCATCAGCCTCCACCAAGCCACCAACCTCATCAGCCCTGGACACAAGGTAAGTCCTGCCCTCCAGCCCCACCGGGAATATGGCCTCAGAGTCATCCCCACCCACTACTGGAGCTGCCCAGATGTGCTGCTTGTGCCAGCAGTGGATGAAAGACTAGATGGTCCTGCTCCAACAGCTGGTAGTGGTGGTGGAAGAGCAGGAGGCATGGCAGTGGGTACAGGAGTAGGTATGAGAGACATGTGAGAAGGCCTGGCTGGTGGGGGACATCACCCGGATGGAGGCATGGGACCAGGCACTGAGGGAGCACTGTGTGCGTATGGAGGCTGTGGAGCAGCAGCAGCTGTAGCAGCTCCAGTTGCAGGGGATGCTGACCACTAGACCATCAACAGCCTCCTGGCCCTGGTGACCATGGCCATGTCCAGTGTAACAGGGTCCCGACTGAAACCGTTACTGGAGAGGTTTTGGCAGCTGGAAGTGATTATGGCCTGGCAGGGGAGGAGACGCCCCACGCCTGCCAAGAACCAATGGGACTCAGCACCGGGGAATATGAGGAGGGAAGAGGCCTGAGGAAGGCGCCTTCGGGCACCATGAGAGAAGGAGGCGCCGTTAAGGACCCTCGCTGAGAAGGATCAGGAGGGAGGATCCCCTGTGACAGGGCCAACGTGGGCCAAGCAATGACTGAACCCTGGGACTGGTAACCCCTCCTCGCTACATACCCAAAGCCCACGGCAACAGTGATCGAAGTTGTGGCAGGTGAGAACCAAGGGATTTAGGCAGTACCCTGTATGGACATGCTGACATCCAGCAATGCCTGGCCCCACCCTGCAGCCTTGCAGTCAGCCCCTGCCCAGCCCTGGGAAGAGGCCTTCCAGTGCTTCCTGGCTGCTGCAGCCCCTGGTCCAGCCCCCACCCTGAGTCCCCCCCACCCACCTGGGCCTAGCACCACTGTTTGCCCTGAGGTCATGTGCCTGAACAGCTAGAGGTGCCAGGCATGGCACTGCAAGGACACGCTGGCCCTGGACGGGGGCAGGCAGAATGGGAGCCACCCACTGCTGAGAAATACTGTTTGACACCACCCATGGACAAGCCTGATGCCTGCCGTGGTCACCACAGCTCCCAGACACATGGGGGAACTGGCCAAGACTGGGAGCTCGGTGCCTGCTCCCAAGCTATGCCCCCTAGGTACTCCCACACCATGACTCTCCACTCCAGGACTCACAGACAGAGGCTGATACTGTTGTAAATAGTATGACAATAGGGAGGGTTTTTTTAGTGGTGGTGGAGGGGCTCTGTGTTTTGGGGAGGGATGGGGGAGGGATCTCTGTGTGTTGAGGGAGGAAGTGTGGAGAGATGGGGTGGGGGTTATGAGGGCAATAACTTTTTGTGTGTGTGTGTGTGCGTGTTCTGTATGTGGTGCTGGGGGTGGGCAGGGGGTATGGGGTGTTTGGGTGCTGGGGCAGACAGGCTGGAGCAGGGAGTGCAGGAGGAGGGGGTTAGGCAGGGAATCCTGCAGACAGTGCCCTGACCCTTGCTGGAGGGTGCATCTTGGGGTCTGGGCAGTGGGAAAGTCTGCTGGGAACAGCAGGGGCAGCACCCTGGGCCACAGAATTGCAGGGCATTGACCATCACTGACAGGGGCCGGGCTGGAGCAGTGGGGCATTGGGCACTGCTGGTAGGAGCAGGGGCAGGGGCAGGGGCACCAGGTGGGCGAGGAGAGAGCTGCTGTGTGCTGTCCCTGCACTGGGCACACAGCTCCTGGGCAGGCCAAGGGCTTTTGAAGGAGGCTGGAGCTCCCCTGGTGGCCATAGGGACACATGGCAGGGCTGGAGCAACATGGGACTAAAGTTAGTCCCAAATCCCACCATGTGTAGACACCTGCCAAAAAACACTTAATGTGAATTAAATTTAAGCATGCTTAAATTCCTGTGTAAACACTCCCCAAATGCCAAATTAGTCTCATGCTGGAAGGGGTTTTTGGTTTTGGTTCTGGGTGGTTTGGAGACCTGCGTATTAGGAGTTGAACTGAGAAAATAATTCAATTCATACCAACCCAGTAACAATTTCCAGTCATTACCTAGTAGGGATCCATTCCACAACAGTAGACTAAAGGATCCCTATCGAACTTGCTGTTCCATATTAATCCATTTCTTTTGAGGCAAGCTTTCTTGCACAGACTTAACATACAGTTTTTGTCACAACATAATTGTAGCCAGGCCCCAAAAGACATCAGTTTCCATTCAAACTTTATGAGACATCTGATTTACTCTCTGGGCTTTATATTAAGACTGAAGAAATCAAGTGGTAGCCACCACACAAGTGTTAAGTATATTGATTTGTAGTAATTCCTTTAATACAATCTTCAGGTATTTCTTTGGTTTTAAATAAAGTGGCTATGTAAAATACATAAAAACCACTCATGGAGCTGTCAGCCATTTAATGGCTCATGAAAAGGAATCCTGTAGGTTTGAGTTAAATGATTAGTTAGCCAGCCACATAAGGGAATGTGAAGTTGCAAGAGGGAGAACTAAAAAAATAAAAAACCCAGCCCAACATCTGTAGAGGAACATAATCCCTTTGATTTAAAGGGTTTCTAATGTTAATCACAAAAGGCACAGCTGTCATTAGTTATACAATATACAACTGCTCTTTTGTTTCCTTTCACTCACCGTGAAAGTGGACCACAACAGTCACTTTGCTTTCTTCATCAACATTTTGAGGTGGGTGATTGGACTGAACTACTAGGCACTGTCTTTTATCAATATTCTGACAGTCCTGGCCATGCTACTCTGTAAGCCGCCTTTGCACTTTGTTTTCGGGTCTCCTTTCAAAAATTATTTTCTGCCTTTTGACAACATGGCAGATAGAATTTCAAGTGTGGCATGAATAATTACTGTAAATATGTTGTTTGAAATCTGCTTACTGCATACATTAATTTAGGGAAAATGAGCATTCAAGCACCAAAGAAGTTATTTTCAAACAATTGAGGAGAAGATGGAAAAAAAATATCAGAGTACAAGTATTTTCATAATCATGTTTGATGTGGTGATTTTTCTTCAAAAATAAAACAGCCTTGTTTGACACCTAATTTTCCCACTTCAGCCTTCATTATAACATGAGAGTGATTAACAGTGAACAGAAATATTTCAAATAATATTTCAAACACAGTAAATATCCATGCCACACTTTGAACTATTCCTACTTAATTTGCTGTCTCAAAGGAAACATCATGTGGGAGACTCAGGGTAAATTTTCATAAGTTTATGCAGGCAATATGAGAAATACTGCACATTTCTATGTACGAGGAAAAATGGCTCTTGTAGAATGGGGGTTGTGCCCCGGGAAAGCAGTGACTTTGGAAGGGGTTTGGGGGCAATCAATTCAACACGAGCTTACACAAAGAACTAATGAAATACTTGGATGTATAAAGAGCAGAATAATGAGTAGGTTGAAGAGAAATGATTTTACCTAGAATCATAGAAAATGAAGGTTAGAATGGACTGTGGGGGTTCACCCAGTTCAACCGTCTGCTCAAAGCAGGACCAGCCCCAGCTATATCATCCCAGCCAAGGCTTTGTCTAGTTAGGTGTTAAAAACCTCCAGGAAAGGATATTCTACTACCTCTCTGGGTAACCTGTTCCAGTGTTTTACTACCCTCCTGGTGAAAGTTTTTCCTAATATCTAACCTCAACTTCCCTTGCTGCAACTTGAGACCATTGCTCCTTGCTCTGTCATCTGCCACCACTGAGAACTGTTTAGCTCTGTTCTCTCTAGAGCCCCCCTTCACGTAGTTGAAGGCTGCTATTAAATCCACCCTCAGGGCACTTCCAGATGCCACACACCACACACGCTGCACATGCAGGCATTCCCCACACTGCTAATTTGTGTGTGTGTGTGTATGGGGGGGGGGGGGGTATCTCAGAGTCAAAAAACCTGTACCTAAAAAAGTGGGATGGTACATGTGGTGGCAGCGTGCATCATCCAAAACTGGAGCCTGGCTTGCAGGAGCCACACTCCAGATGCTGGCCAGGCTCCCTGCTGCAGCCATTGTGGCTACAGTTCCCAGAGGCCCCCAGGACCCCAGGTAGGGCTGTTGAGGCCAGCACAAGTGCTCACCCCAGAATCCCTTTCCCCATCTGGGGCAACATGTTGTGTGCCAGAGCACATGTGGCATGGGCATTCCCTGTGCCACTGCTGTTTGTCCCCAGGGAAATGCACATTCCTGCTTGTGGGGACGCACCCTCAGTCTTCTCTTCTCCAGACTAAAAAAGCACAGTTCCCTCAGCCTCTCCTCATAAATTCTGTTCTCCAGCCCCCTGACCATTTTTGTTGCCCTCCGCTGGACTTTGTCCAATTTATCTACATCCTTTTGGTAGTAGCGGGCCCAAAACTGGACACTGTACTCCAGATACAACCTCACCAGTGCTCAATAGAGGGCAATAATCATTTTCTTCAGTCTGCTGGTGACACACCTACCAATGCAGACCGGTATACTGTTCAGCTTCTTGGCAACAAGGGCACACTGCTGGCTCATATTCAGCTGATTGTCCACTGTAATCTCCAGATCCTTTCCTTCAGGGCTGCTGCTTAACCAGTTACTCCCCAGATTAGTCTATACCTTTCTGTATGGCACCAGTCTCTCTCTACATGGCACTGGTCAGACTAATAAAGGAACCCTGCATACAACTCCTATGCCCACATCTTTAAAAGGATGTTGAAAAACTGGAGATGGTAAAGAAAAGAGCCAGAAAAATGAATCACGCAGTGAAAGACTTCAAGAGCTCAATCTGTTCTGTACTTTCTTTGGACTTCTTCAAAGGGAGGAAATAGTAAATATTCAAAGGATCTTTAATCTAGCAGGAGGAAAAGAACCTGTGGATGCTAGCTGAAAGCACAAATATTTAACAGTGAAGATAATCAACCATTGAAGCAAACTACAAAGGGAAGAGGTAGATTTTTCATTTCATGATGTCTTCTGATGCCTTTCTGAAAGGCAAACAGCAATGCTTACACCAAACTTACAAATGTGGGGGTCAACATTGGAATAGATGGATAAAATTCAATTTTCTGTCCTATGTAGGTCTGACTAGATAAACAGATGCTCTCTTATGGCCTTAAATGCAATATAATAAGGTTGTGAGAAGTCATCCAATAGTAAAGTGGTGATGCGTAGGGGGTGCATATAGATTCATAGATTCATAGATGTTAGGGTCGGAAGGGACCTCAATAGATCATCAAGTCCGACCCCCTGCATAAGCAGGAAAGAGTGCTGGGTCTAGATGACCCCAGCTAGATACTCATCTAACCTCCTCTTGAAGACCCCCAGGGTAGGGGAGAGCACCACCTCCCTTGGAAGCCCGTTCCAGACCTTGGCCACTCGAACTGTGAAGAAGTTCTTCCTAATGTCCAGTCTAAATCTGCTCTCTGCTAGCTTGTGGCCATTGTTTCTTGTAACCCCCGGGGGCGCCTTGGTGAATAAATCCTCACCAATTCCCTTCTGTGCCCCCGTGATGAACTTATAGACAGCTACAAGGTCGCCTCTCAACCTTCTCTTGCGGAGGCTGAAAAGGTCCAGTTTCTCTAGTCTCTCCTCGTAGGGCTTGGTCTGCAGGCCCTTGACCATACGAGTTGCCCTTCGCTGTACCCTCTCCAGGTTATCCGCATCCTTCTTGAAGTGTGGCGCCCAGAATTGCACGCAGTACTCCAACTGCGGTCTGACCAACACCCTATAGAGGGGAAGTATCACCTCCCTGGACCTATTTGTCATGCATCTGCTGATGCACAATAACGTGCCATTGGCTTTTCTGATGGCTTCGTCACACTGCCGGCTCATGTTCATCTTGGAGTCCACTAGGACTCCAAGATCCCTTTCCACCTCTGTGCCACCCAGCAGGTCATTCCCTAGGCTGTAGGTGTGCTGGACATTTTTCCTCCCTAGGTGCAGCACTTTGCATTTCTCCTTGTTGAACTGCATCCTGTTGTTTTCTGCCCACTTGTCCAACCTATCCAGGTCTGCCTGCAGCTGTTCCCTGCCCTCCAGCGTGTCCACTTCTCCCCATAGCTTTGTGTCATCTGCAAACTTGGACAGAGTACATTTGACTCCCTCGTCCAAGTCACTGATGAAGACATTAAAGAGTATCTGTCCAAGGACCGAACCCTGCGGGACCCCACTGCCCACACCCTTCCAGGTCAAGACCGACCCATCTACCACGACTCTTTGGGTGCGACCCTCTAGCCAATTCGCCACTCACCGGACTGTGCAGTCATCCACATCACAGCCTCTTAACTTGTTCACCAGTATGGAGTGGGATACCGTATCGAAGGCCTTCCTGAAATCTAAGTATACGACATCCACCCCTCCTCCTGTGTCCAGGCGTTTCGTAACCTGGTCATAGAAAGAGACTAGGTTGGTCAGGCACGATCTGCCCGCCACAAACCCATGCTGGTTTCCCCTCAGCATAATTTGTCCTGCCGGGCTTTCACAAATGTGAGCCTTGATAATTTTTTCAAATACTTTACCAAGGATGGAGGTGAGACTGACCGGCCTATAGTTGCCCGGGTCCGCCTTCCTCCCCTTTTTGAAAATGGGGACCACATTAGCCCTTTTCCAGTCCTCCGGGACTTGGCCCGTGCGCCACGAGCGTTCGAATATTCCCGCCAGTGGCTCTGCAATGACGTCGGCCAGTGCCTTCAGCACCCTCAGATGGAGCCCATCCAGGCCTGCCGACTTAAAGGCATCCAGTTCTTCCAAGTGACTCTGCACCACCTCAGGATCTACGTATGGAAGTCTGGCGCCTTGCTGCTGCCTCTCTACAACCCCAGTGAGAGACTTGTCGTGCCCCTCACTTAGGAACACTGAGGCAAAGAACTCGTTGAGGAGTTCAGCCTTGTCCCCCCTGTCTGTCACCAATTGTTTCTGCCCATTTAGCAGCGGTCCTATTCCTCCCTGGGCCTTCCTTTTACTCCCAATATATCTAAGAAACAATTTCTTGTTGTCCTTTACTTGGGTTGCCATCCTCAGCTCCATGGTAGCTTTGGCCCGCCTAACTGCCTCCCTACAAGCACGAGCAGAGGAGGTATATTCATCTTTAGTGATCTCACCCTGTTTCCACTTTTTATGTGCTCCCCTTTTGTCCCTTAGGCTGCCCTAGATTTCTCTGGTCAGCCATGGAAGCCTCCTGGCCCTTTTCCCTCTTTTGCCTCGCTCGGGGATCGTCTTGCTTTGTGCCCAAAGGATCGTTTCCTTTAGGCACAGCCACCCTTCTTGGGCACCCATCCCATCAAAACTCCTACTCTGCAGTGCTTCCTTGACTAATCGCCTGAGTGCAATGAGATCAGCTTTCCTAAAGTCTAGCACTTTCACCCTACTAGTTACCTTACCCACTCGCCGTCTTATGTTGAATTCTATTATAAGGTGATCACTGTCTCCCAGATAGCTACCGATCTGGAGGTCCCCTATCATGTCATCTCCCGTTGCCAATACCAGATCCAGTATGGCATTCCCCCTAGTGGGACCCTGCACCTCCTGTGTCAGGTGGAGGTCCTGTACACAAGTTAGAAACCTGCGTGAGCGATGGGACCTTGCTGTCTGCGTCTCCCAGCAGATGTCCGGGTAGTTTAGGTCCCCCATGACTACCGCCTCTTTAGCTTTTATGGTCTCCGAGAGTTGCCTCAGGAACCCCGCATCTATTTCTTCCCCTTGATGTGGGGGTCTGTAGCAGACCCCTACCACCAAATCCCTTTCTCCTTGCCCCCCATGTAGCCTAACCCACAATCCTTCTACTTCCTCAACCTCGGATTCTGTCTTGATGAGGGTTGATGTGTATTGCTCACTGACATAAAGTGCAACCCCCCCCCTTTCTTCCCCGACCTGTCCTTTCTATACAATCTATAGCCCTCAATATGTACCGCCCAGTCATGGGAGGAATCCCACCAGGTCTCTGTTAGCCCCACTAAGTCATAGGTGTTTAGTGCAAGCAGGAGCGCTAGTTCATCCTGCTTGTTCCCCATGCTCCTAGCATTAGTATATAGGCACTTGAGCCCTGCGATTGGTGCCTTTGCTGCCCCCCTGCTCCCAGTCCCATGGGGCCCATTGTTTCTTACCTTCTTGTTCCTTACCTGTTCTGTAGTGCTGGCCTCCCCATGGCTTTCAGGTTCCCAATGTTCTCCTTCTTCAGGCTGGGCTGTCCTTGTGGGTGCCACATGGTTTGGTGGTCCACAGCTTCCCCTGCCCTCGTACTCCCCTCCCCCCGACAAGCCTAGTTTAAAGCCCGCCGGAGGAGATCCGCCAACCTAGAAGAAAACACACGCTTACCTTTGGGGGACAGGTGAAGCCCATCCCAGCTGAGCATGTCCCTTGTCGTGATGTGCGGGTCATTGTCCAGGAAGCCAAAGCCTGCCTCGAGACACCACTGCCGAAGCCGCCAGTTGGTCTCTCAACCAACCTGCACCCCCTGAGAGTGCTGGTGTACTCTCTGTCAGGCAGAGAAGGCAGGCAGGAGCACCAGTGCCCCCCCTGCGAGCGCTGGCCGGAGAGTGGGAGCGCCGGATGTAGTGCCGTGGCTGCTTCCTGGTCAGTGAGTTTTGTCGTGGGGGGACCTTCCCCTTGGGTTGACAAGATTGGCCACAGGGAGACTCCCCCTCGGTCGCTCACTAGTTGCTGGGGAGGCACGTTCCCCCCCCCCCCCCCGATTAAGGTGGCACCAGTCGCCTATGCAATAGTTACCCAAAATATAGTAAGGAACTGGATATTTTTGTAATAATATATTTTTATGATTCATCAAAGACCACACAGGGGCACAAAAGGAATAATATTCTTATTCAAATATTTTTCAACTTTTTTGGGGGAAAAAAATCAAACCCAGAAAAAAATAATCAAGGAAAAATAATATTAGAGAAGATCTAGGCTTATTAGTCTTATTAGTACAAGGATTCACATTAAAATCTCTTACAATTTTATCTTCTGCTTAATAAAATATATTATTCAACATTAACAACTTGCCACTGGCAATTGTTAAGATTTTAATAATGACTTCACCGGTAGAAATAACAAAAGCACCATATATAATGTATGAACTAATCAAATGGCTTGCAGGTTGAGTAGCTTTATAATAATTTTAAATAAACCACTGAATTTGAAAGGGCACCAATTACACCTGGTTCCTTCATTTAAAAATACCATGTACTTCTTTGATAGCATCTGTTGTGTATGCCACTCAGAATACAGTGGGTCAAAAATAGTAGAGTGAACTTAAAGTCATTTCCTGGATAAAATGATTAATCTGCATTAGTCATTTGTTATAAATTTAAGTACTAAGGTCTCTTGCTTTAACATTAAATCTCTCTCCCTTCTAGCTGAGCAATTAGAGAGAGATTTACAAAGGGCATTGAGAAAGTTACTTTTATTGAAATTGGGAGTTGGTGCCAAAGTACCTTTTGTGCTTTTGACAATCTCTTCCTTTGGACCTGATCTTTCTCCCATTGAAATCAGAGGGAGTTTTACCATACGTTCTGTTGGAGTTTTCTCTTAGCACATGGATTTGTATGCTGTGTAGCATGGCAGACCCGATCAGACTTCTGGATGCTATTGCAATATAAATAACTCTTGATTATGACCTTTACCTTGTACTTGGACTAAATTGTGATATGCAGTAAAGAAAATCACAAGTCTTATTTGAACATTACAAGTAGGTTCATCTCTGGGCAAATGGACTTAGATAAAATAAGAACTGAAATCAACTGCAACCAGCATTTTCAACTGAGCTCAAAACAGATTTTTTTCTTAAAAAAACATTTTTTTCCTATTAGTTTTCCATTTTTTAGACTCACATCCTAGTTCTGTTCTCAGACCAACTTTACATGGGATGTAATTAATTCACGTTGCTTCAGTTTTCAGGGTTACTCTGGATTTTCAGCAGAGTGGTTCCAAGCTCTTATTTTGAGCCAGAACCTGCAACTCCAAAACACCATGATACAGCAGGCTTGAAAGCAGTAGTTCCATTTAGCAAATACTGGAGGACTAGATAATATTATGGTGGTTTGAAGGCTGATCAAAGAGTTTATCAAAACTTCACACCAAATCTCAGATACTTCTGAGATGCTTTTCCTTTTCCTGATTTGGGATGTGACGGAGGTAATCCAGGCCAGGATCAAGCCCACCGATTACTACCCCATGGTCCTAGTCCATGTGGGTACTAATGATGCGGCCAGGAGAACCCCCGATCACCTGATGGCGGACTACAGTGCTCTGGGCGGCGTGCTGAAGGAGTTCGGTGCACAGGTGGTATTCTCTTCCATCCTACCAGTGAACAGACGTGGAAGACGGCATGAGAACTGCATCCGAGAAACCAACTGGCGGCTTCGGCAGTGGTGTCTCGAGGCAGGCTTTGGCTTCCTGGACAATGACCCGCACATCACAACAAGGGACATGCTCAGCTGGGATGGGCTTCACCTGTCCCCCAAAGGTAAGCGTGTGTTTTCTACTAGGTTGGCAGATCTCCTCCGGCGGGCTTTAAACTAGGCTCGTCGGGGGGAGGGGAGTACGAGGGTGCGGGAAGCTGTGGACCACCAAACCATGTGGCACCCACAAGGACAGCCCAGCCTGAAGAAAGAGAGCATTGGGAACCTGAAAGCCATGGGGAGACAAGCACTACGGCACAGGTAAGAAACGAGAAGGTAAGAAACAATGGGCCCCTTGGGACTCGGAGCGGGGGGGCAGCAAAGGCACCAGTCGCAGGGCTCATGTGCCTGTATACTAATGCTAGGAGCATGGGGAACAAGCAGGATGAACTAGCGCTCCTGCTTGCACTAAACACCTATGACTTAGTGGGGCTAACAGAAACCTGGTGGGATTCATCCCACGACTGGGCAGTACATATTGAGGGCTATAGATTGTACAGAAAGGACAGGGTGGGGAAGACAGGGGGAGGGGTTGTGCTCTATGTCAGTGAGCAATATACATCAACCCTCATCAAGACAGAATCCAAGGTTGAGGAAGTAAAAGGATTGTGGGTTAGGCTACATGGGGGGCAAGGAGAAAGGGATTTGGTGGTAGGGGTCTGCTACAGACCCCCACATCAAGGGGAAGAAATAGATGCGGGGCTCCTGAGGCAACTCTCGGAGACCATAAAAGCTAAAGAGGCGGTAGTCATGGGGGACCTAAACTACCCGGACATCTGCTGGGAGTCACAGACAGCAAAGTCCCACCGCTCACGCAGGTTTCTAACCTGTGTACAGGACCTCCACCTGACACAGGAGGTACATGGTCCCACTAAGGGGAATGCCATACTGGATCTGGTATTGGCAACAGGGGATGACATGATAGGGGACCTCCAGTTCGGTAGCCATCTGGGGGACAGTGATCACCTAATAATAGAATTCACCATAAGACATTGAGTGGGTAAGGTAAGTAGTAGGGTGAAAGTGCTAGACTTTAGGAAAGCTGATCTCAATGAACTCAGGCGATTCATCAAGGACGCACTGCAGAGTAGGAGTTTTGAAGGGATGGGAGCCCAAGAAGGGTGGCTGTGCCTTAAGGAAACGATCCTTTGGGCACAAAGCAAGACGATCCCCGAGCGAGGCAAAAGAGGGAAAGGGGCCAGGAGGCTTCCCTGGCTGACCAGAGAAATCCAGGGCAGCCTAAGGGACAAAAGGGGAGCACATAAAAAGTGGAAACAGGGAGAGATCACCAAAGATGAATATACCTCCTCTGCTCGTGCTTGTAGGGAGGCAGTTAGGCGGGCCAAAGCTACCATGGAGCTGAGGATGGCATCCCAAGTAAAGGACAACAAGAAATTGTTTTTTAGATACATAGGGAGTAAAAGGAAGGCCCAGGGAGGAATAGGACCCCTGCTAAATGGGCAGAAGCAATTGGTGACGGACAGGGGGGACAAGGCTGAACTCCTCAACGAGTTCTTTGCCTCAGTGTTCCTAAGTGAGGGGCACGACAAGTCTCTCACTCTGGTTGTAGAGAGGCAGCAGCAAGGCGCCAGACTTCCATGCGTAGATCCTGAGATGGTGCAGAGTCACTTGGAAGAACTGGATGCCTTTAAGTCGGCAGGCCCGGATGAGCTCCATCCGAGGGTGCTGAAGGCACTGGCCGACATCATTGCAGAGCCACTGGCGGGAATATTCGAACACTCGTGGCACACGGGCCAGGTCCCGGAGGACTGGAAAAGGGCCAACGTGGTCCCCATTTTTAAAAAGGGGAGGAAGGAGAACCCGGGCAACTATAGACCAGTCAGTCTCACCTCCATCCTTGGCAAAGTCTTTGAAAAAATTATCAAGGCTCATATTTGTGAGAGCCCGGCAGGACAAATTATGCTGAGGGGAAACCAGCACAGGTTTGTGGCAGGCAGATTGTGCCTGACCAATCTAGTCTCTTTCTATGACCAGGTTACGAAACGCCTGGACACAGGAGGAGGGGTGGATGTCGTATACTTAGACTTCAGGAAGGCCTTCGATACGGTATCCCACCCCATACTGGTGAGCAAGTTAAGAGGCTGTGACGTGGATGACTACACAGTCCGGTGGGTGGCGAATTGGCTAGAGGGTCGCACCCAGAGAGTCGTGGTGGATGGGTCAGTCTCGACCTGGAAGGGTGTGGGCAGTGGGGTCCTGCAGGGCTCGATCCTTGGACTGATACTCTTTAATGTCTTCATCAGTGACTTGGACGAGGGAGTGAAATGTACTCTGTCCAAGTTTGCAGATGACACAAAGCTATGGGGAGAAGTGGACACGCCGGAGGGCAGGGAACAGCTGCAGGCAGACCTGGACAGGTTGGACAAGTGGGCAGAAAACAACAGAATGCAGTTCAACAAGGAGAAATGCAAAGTGCTGCACCTAGGGAGGAAAAATGTCCAGTACACCTACAGCCTAGGGAATGACCTGCTGGGTGGCAGAGAGGTGGAAAGGGATCTTGGAGTCCTAGTGCTTTTCAAGAGGAGGTTAGATGAGTATCTAGCTGGGGTCATCTAGACCCAGCACTCTTTCTTGCTTATGCAGGGGGTCGGACTCGATGATCTATTGAGGTCCCTTCCGACCCTAACATCTATGAATCTATGAATCTATGATTCTGAACGTCCTGTTGCACTGCTGTGAAAAGTCAAATACATGTGAGGAGCAGAGATGCAGGGAGCTAACTGAGAGCCTGGGATGGGGGGAAGGGATATGGGGTGAGGGGAAGAGAAAGATTACCTTCCTGAGCTACTGTTGCCGCTGCCACTGCTTTAGCAGCATCAGCTTCGCTCAGGCAGCAGCAGCAGCTCTGTGGCTGGGCTCCCTGAGAGCTGACCCTTGTGTTCTAGTCTCTCCCTCTCACCCCCTCCATACATGCATATTGGGAGCAATGCTGTGCCTCCTCTGGCATACATTCTCCAGAGGCATGGAGAGCAACTTTCTGTTTGTTCCACTTACCCGCTATTCTGCAGATACACTGTTTGGTATGGCATGGCCCTACTACCTGGCTCCAATGGCTGGGAAGGGCAGTGCAGGGCTATCGCTGCCGTAACAATTCCTAGGGGTGATTCTGGTGTCCACTCCTAGTCAGCACCTAAATTGTGATATTGTGATTGTGATATGCAGATATGCAATTGTGATATGTGATATGCACTCACCCCACCCTGGTTAAGCTACTGGTTGGGAGGTGTTTGGTGCAAGCACATACGCTTGCCAGTCAGACTGCACTGTTCACATTGCCAGGTGTACCTGCATTCTGGAACACACATATGTGGCTTTGGGCACCTCAGTGTCCCAAAGATTGCGGGGTTTGCAGGGTATCGTTCGCAGTTGTAAATCTCAAGCTTACTGTACATTGGCTCCCTTCCTTGCAAGGGCACAAGTTATGAAGGGGTGCTGTGTATGGATGATTCCATTACAAAGGATAGAATAAAATGCACTGGAGAGACATGGGTTTAAGCTTACATGGTTTAAACTCATCACACTAGCTTACATGGTCTGCTGACAGTGTGGAAGAATAGGGCCAAGCATTTGGCCCATAATAAGCTGCAGCTGGCAACTAGTTTTTGTAGGTTACATCTCTAGTGCAGTGGTTCCTAATCTTTTTTCCATTCCTGGCTTCCCAACCTGACTTCTGGTCCAAGGCTGACCACTGGAACTGAATGTCTTTGTTGCTCATATCCCCACTCATTAACTGCTACAATCACTTTTGTGGTTATGACTCCTAGTTTGGAAACTGATGCCCTAGTCTGTTAACTGTGATGGCATCTAGATAGCCTGGAGAGAGACAATGTTTAATTTTCAACACCCAAGTCATCTGGTTGAGAAAAGTCCCCTTGTCATTTCTTCAAGAATCAGGGTGCAAGGCTCACATATTGTATAAAAAAGTGCTAAAGATAAAGTGCACTGAGCTAATGAGATGGAAAGAACACAGGCAAAGAACGTAGAAAGAAGACATTTCCTGCTATCTCTTTATCAGCCTCTAATAAAATTATTATTATTTTGAACAAGCTGTTATGACTTGCTGACTTGTGCTTAACTTCTACGGTGACTGAAGGGGACCAGGAAGAGCTGTTTTACATTGCACAGCCAATGATAAATATCCTCACCATGATTAACATTAGAACCCTTTTAAATCAAACTGATTCTGCTCCCCTTTCATTGATTTTTGTAATCTCTTTGTTAAATTGCTGGTTGCCTTAATTGGCTAATGAAATATTAGTTGCTTCTGACATTCAGATGAACTCCTTTTAATTAGTAGCTCTACTTCATTAGTAAAGATGCTATGTCAACACAGTTTTATGTCTGTGTTTTCAGGAGTTGTTTTCATGTGTGGATGTTTCAGTATTGTTTCTTTTTGTCAATATAGGATTCTTTATCTTTTTCTGCTTTAACTCTCCAAAGGCCAATTAGCTGATGCTGGTTGGGTTTCCTATTGTACCTTCAGTTGCTTATATAACTCATGTTTTATTTATTTATTTTGCTTTTTCTCCAAAAATCGTTTTAACAAATATCCAAAATATGGTGTATAGTAGAACTCAAAGAATGATATAATGTTGATCAGCTATGAAGATCATAATTTAGCTCCCCAAAGTCATCCATTTTAGCTAAGATCTTTAGTTTCGGTGTAGTTAAAAATGACCTCAACAAGCACACAAATAAATTAAATTATTAAAATGATGCTTTTTAGAAAAATATGGAGTTTATTTTTTGGAGCTGAGTTGTCTAAACATAGGCTCTGTTGGTACAACTATTTCTATATATATTTTTATAAGCAGTGTTCAAAATCATTTTTATGCATGAATAGATATACCCCAAACCCTATTCACATGGGTGAACAGGTGCTGTACTCATCTTCATTTTATCACTGAAGTATAGAGAGGCAGTACATGAATGTGCAAGGAATAGGTGTGAATTTAGTTGCATGCACATATGTGAAAGGTGAGTTGAGGCCTCCCTAAAATAATTCTCCAGAGGCTGGAGTTCTCTACAGTCAGAATCTAGAGAACTGAACATGCTTCATGTTTTATGGTTTTAGTGCTAATGGGAAGAAATGCCTCAAAATAACTGGAGGCAGGTCATCCCTTGCCCACTGTATTTTTAACTGCAAATTCTGAAGCTTTTCACTTTTATATTCTTGCCTCCCTCGGCAAGTGTGAAACTGTGTTCAAGGGTCTCAGCAGACAGAAAAATTGCTTTCCAATGTCCTTAAATTTTATGTTTACTCTATGCAGCCACAAACTGACTGAGCAAGAACTATTTCCAATGGAGGCAATGGTCAGTTAATTTTACTTTCTAATTCTTTCCAATACTTTTTTTGAGAAGTGTGAACAGTTGGGAGAGCATCAGAGCCTGAGAGAGCAGCACAGGTGATTATGTTGTGGTCTTTCTAGGCTGCTTTTACCTTGTAAGACAGAGGCCTGCTAGAGATCTCTAAGGGAGGAGACCTTCCAGCTACACAAATGAAATAATTCAGTCTTTTGTGATAGAGGAACAAATGAATTACATGAGAGGACTTGCCAGTTACAAGGGAGGCAGTGGAAAGCTTGCCCTATTAAGTATTCTTGAAGAGTGCTTGGAATATTTACTCATTTGGAGAGATGATATGGAATTTTTCCATGTAGGAAAATAGGATCGGCAATAAATCAACTGCTGTACTGGTAAGAGGACACTGTAACATGTCAGGATATTTTCTGGATGCTCTTAAGAATTGGGTTATGGCAAGTTGTATTTTGCTCAACTTCAGCCCAGACCTCTGAATTTTTGCATTAATAAACATTGGCTGAATGCAGCATTAGTAAGCTGCTGTTTTTGAGGCTTGCTTTTCCACTTATTTACATGGCATGGTTAAGAGAGAGCAAGACAAGTGTAATGACATTATACCCATGCAGCTGCCCACCGCTGAAGAGGCAGCTAGGATTGTAAACTACAATCCACTCAAGTATTTTGTAATATCCTTAAAAATAATAACAGATGTGTCTGAGTTTGTTTTACTTGGCTAATAAATTATGTCATCCCTTGGTTCTTCTGTGGGTGGCTCTTCTACCTGCATGGGTCTTTATTGGTCTTTATTTCCCGGGTGGTATTCCTGGTCTGGTTTACTATGAACAAAGAGTTCTTGTGATTCAGGTTCTGTTTGGGAGGCTGATGGGGGGACTAGGTTCCCATCTTTTTGGAGTTATCCAAGGTCTGAACTTTCTGCCTTCCTAGTTCCACATCCCATGGTCTGGGCTCAAAGCACTTCAGAGAATGCAGAATCATAAAACAGAAAGCTTATTCTGGATTTGAAACTGTTATCCTTTGCCTTCCAAATTGCTCACTTTGACCCCCTTTATTCCTGTCCTACAGTTTGGTGCAGAGGATTCTGGGATCATCCTAGGATGTTTGTGCAGTTGGAGTTGTGCAGTTGGGGCTTTCTCCTTGAGGAGCGATAATCATGTGCTTTCCCTTCCTCTGGCTCAAAGATATGCACCATGATATTTGTGTCAGTTCCGGCCAAATGACTTGAAACCACATCAGCTTTTTACTAGGCACATTTTTAGCCGCTGTATCAGAGATGGAAATTATCAAAGCTTTAGAAGCTGCAAGCTGCGTAGGACCTTAGTTGCTCAACAGGTGAAGCACTTCAAATTGGAATATGAATGCAGGCTACTTCCCGCCAGGATTCAGAGCATGAGGGGATAACAAGACAGCAAAAAAGAATGGGCTATATGACAAGGGAATAACAGACCGCTGTGCATTTTCATTGCAGCACATAGGATAAGCAAATATTAGGTCTGCCCAACTCCTGTGTGTTGGCTTTGGATTTAGGATCCAGATACCTTGTTCCGGGGTGAGGAACCCACCCTTACACTGACCATGACCTCTCCATTTGATACTAGGCGAATATATTGATATACAGTGATAACAGAAAAGAAGCAATACGAACAATCAAGCAATTCTATATATCTGCCAAATCCTAGGACTGTCATCAAAGTACATCTGGCCAGGATGCAGTCTTCACTCTGAGGCTTTTTCTTCGATGTCAGATGTCAGCATGCCAGTAGTCTGGAGGTGGATGAGACAGGCTGGTAGTATGCCCTCTGTCCACGGGGGCTTTGGGGACCCTTCCTGGGGTATGGGGATGGGGAGGACCCTCTCAGGGAGAAGGATGGGGAGGAACAGAGAGGGAAGAGAAGGAGGGAGCCTTTGTTACTCTCAAGTCTCTGCTTTTGTATTCTCTTTCCCTCCTGATGACTCTTGATCTGCAGCTATCTCTGGTTGATTGTGTCTGTGTGATCATACGTCCACATAGCTTTCCAGGCCTTCTCCTAATTTGGCCTGTTCCCCCAAAACTGGGACTCAGACTCCCCTGCTTTGGGGCTTTGTTAGCTTGTACCACCCTTAACTTGTGTTATGGGCAGTATGGTACATACTCCCTCTGTTTTTCAGCCTTGTTGGCCTTGTTCTGTTAGGCAGCTTGTCTGTTTCCAAGGCTGTGATTTCGTGCGACTGTGAGACCCAAGCTCTTTAGAAATCAGTTAATGCCTGCTGCCTGTCTCGAACCATTCTAATATATATATCTATACCTATAAGCCAATTTTGAAAAAACAAACATTTAAACACCATTTTCTAAGCCAACACTGTGGGAGTGATGGGTGACTTGCTGTGTGACCCAAATATGGCATGGCTGAATTGTGTTGATTTGTGAACATTGAGCATGGGAAGGGGAAAATCATGATACAATCCAGATTAAATTTCCAGTGCACACAAACCTACTGTCACCCTAACTCTTTAGATCATGCTCCTCTCCACCCCCACTATGTTTTTGTGCCTTAAAATATCTGTTAGATGAATGACAGATTTTCCTTTCAGGAGCATAGTGATCTATTAGGTGACTCAAAAGTTCTCTCAAAATTAGAGCATAACTAGACAGGATAAATAAACTCGTGAATTTACAAATGAATAACTATTGGGTTAGCAAGAAAAAGGATTAGATGAACTAATAGATCTCTCATTTTTAACTTAACATGATTCTTTTTTTTTCTGATTCTACTGTAGAGATGTCTATGTGCACCACCTTCTCTGCCTGTAGAGATGTCTGTGTGCACCACCTTCTCTGCCTCTTGGTTCTCCAGGGCCAGATTTTCCAAGGTGCATAAGTAACAAAGTGCTTAACTCCTAGGTATGCTGTTTTTTAGCACAATCCACTCCTTGAGTTAAGCACCCATGCTCTCCATACAGTGTGGACAGTACTCCTGGCTCTAGTATTGTTTAATATTGATAATAATGATTTGGATTATGGCACTGAGTGCATACTCAGCAAATTTACAGATGACACCAAATTGGGTGGCATTGCAGACTCTCTGGAGGGCAGGGCTAGGATTTAAAAGACCTGGATTGGCTGTAGACTATTTGTACCATCTATCAGATGTGACTGAATAAGGAGAAGTGCAGTTGGGACAGAATAACTGCATTCACCAATACAAACTCTGGAACGAGTGGCTAAGTTCATTACTACAGAAACGACGTGGGCGTTATGGTGGACCATAAACCGAATATGAGTCAACAAAAAGCTCTTTTTGCAAAGTAAGGCCAACAGCAAATGGGGTTGTATTAGCAGATGCGTCACTTGCAAATCCAGGAAAATTATTCTTCCATTCTATTCAGCACTAGTGAGGCCTTACCTCTGGAGTGTTGTGTCTGGTTTTGGGCCCCACACTTCAAGAAGGACATGGACAGTTTGGAAAGGGTCCAGTGTAGAGCATCAAAAATGATTAGGGGTGCAGGAGGCAGGATTTATGAGGAAAGCTGAAAGAGTTAGGGCTATTTATTCTGTAGAAGTCTGAGGGCGGATTTGATAACAGTCTTCAAATATTGAAGGGTGATTATAGAGAGGATGGAGATAGGCTTTTCTCTGTGGCTGTAGGGGACAGGACTAGGAGCAATGGCGTCAAGCTTCAGCAGGGGAAATTTAGGTTGGAGATCAGAAGGTGATGATGAGGGTGTCACAAATGGACAGGCTACCTAGAGAAACTGTGGAATCTCTATCTTTGTAAACTTTCAAAAACAGATTAGACACAAAATTGTCTAGGAAGGTTTAGTGAGGGATCATCCTGACTTAAGCAGCAGGCTAGATTTGATGACCTTATGAGGTCCTTCCAGTCCTACTTTCCTATGATTCCTACTTGGGTGCTTCAGGAAGGGATCCTTACAAACCAGTTGCGTAGGGAGTAGCCATTGGAGTTGAGTGGAATGTAAAGGGAATTGGGTGGGGCTTAGGCACTTAAACTACTAAGTAGAGGGTCTTGCATAGTGACAGATACCTATCTGTGTATCAATAAATTTGCCTAGTATCAAATACCTATCTCTATCCAGACAGAGAGAGAGACTGAATTTATATTCAGGTTTTAGGGGACTCACCTGAGATGTGAATTCAAGTCGTTCCCTTAAAAAATATGTATATTACTAGTGGCAGAGTCATGCCACCTCTTTGTATGATGTCAATTAAATTCATGAATATCTGTTCTGTTAGAACAGCCATTTCTAGACATACTGTATTCCCAGGTGTCTTGTACCTACAGGGACAAGTAGGGAACACTGATCTTGAGAATCCTACTAGGGCTCAGCTGTGAGTAAGGACTCTAGGCAGCTTATTACATGTGCAGCAGTAGCAGCAGGATTTAGGCTGATTGGCCCTCCTCCACTGGGACAGAATGAGACATCTAAGGGACATAGGCACTTTAGATGACAGCTGAGTTGTAGTTTGAGACATTTTACGAGGCAGATAGATACTGCAGTTCCTTGGAGGACCCTGGCCCAATCACTCTGAGCAATACTTCAGGTCTTTTCCTTGATACCTATCAATAACAATCTCTGGATTGTATTTAAACACAAATTACAATTCTTGGTTGACAGCCAGACTGTTTTCCAAAGCAGGTAAATTGGGAAGACTATAAAACGAGGTTCTAGTTTAGATTCCTTCTTGCCACATAGTTATTTGGACATTGTATCAACAATGTGTATGGTCATGGTCCAACTTAGCCATGAAAACTGGGGACACATTTATGTTACAGAGCCTTCGGTGGTAGGACTGAACTGTCATAGTTGTGACAAGAGCCGAGTTATAGCTATGCCAGCAGAGCCCACTGCTGCAGAAAGACATCAGTGGAAGGCATTTTTCTGATGGCATAGTCATGCCACTTGTTTGAATGATGCCAATTAAACTAATAAAGACATTCTTCTATTTGTATAGCTTATATGAGGGGCTTTATCTGGCATAGCTATGTCACCTGGGAATGATTCATTTTATACTTTTAGGGGACACAGCTATGCTGACAAAACTTTCTAGAATGGATGAAGACTGTGTTAAAAGCCAGGTTAAAATGTTGTAAATATGAATGCAAACTAGTATGGAAGGGGTATTCATCTCTCTCTGTCTCCCTCTGTCTCTGTCTCTCTTTCTCCTTTTCTTTGCCCCTCACTCTCTTTCTGGACATGTTTGATGTTTGATCTCATTTTGATGGCTTTGCTCAACACTTGATCTTTTTTCATTAACTTCTCTTTCTTTCTCTCTCATGGAACTCTACCTTGTTTTTGGATCTTCTTTATAATTAGTGTCCTTCCTTTCAGGTTGCTGTATTCATTACTTGCTTTTTCTTCATTTGTATATGTCCTATGGACAGATGTGGCCAGTACACTTGATCTTTTTTTATTAGTGACTCTGTCTTGGGGTGTAGTATTTTCTCTCTCCTCATTAATGTGGCCATGTTCAGGACTTGATTTTTTTCCATTACTTGCTTGTACATTTATTTTAATTGTTGACTATTAAGCGTAACCAAAGCTCTGTTGCCTTTTTGTTTGTTTTTTAAAGGTGGTTTCGAATTATTTTAAAATCACTTCAATCTGCTGTAGTGTTTAATACATTAGTGCTCACTTGATTAAGTCCATTAACTACTCGTAAAGCATACCCTGTAACAGCAGTGGTGGGAAATTTTGCAAAGTAAAACTTAACGGAGATAGTCTAACTGTGCTCTGTGTCACATAATATTTTGTTTTTAGGGGTTTCACTAGCATTTAACATGTAATTACACAATTTTCTATTTTTCTGTATACAGTATGCTAATAATGCATAGACTGACTGGAGCATTTTAGAGATAGCATAGGTTAATTAAATTTAACCAAAAAAATCAACCATATAATGGCTGTATATATATCCTTGTAGTGAGAGTTTCAGTTTCACATTTTTGCATGAAGATGCTAACTATAAAATTATAGTTAGCATCTTCATGCAAAGATGTGAAAATTTCATAAGGAGGCTTTATTGGTGATTTAATACGGCTTGATAATAATTCACTAGTTTCTGGTGAAAAACTTGCTGGATACATAACATGCTCTGCCAAGAAATCTACAATAAACACCAGATCTTTTCAGCAACCCAGGAGACTCTTAATAGATCTTGACTAACCATAGTTGCTGCTTCTGAGACACCTTCCTGAAGAGTAATTAGAAAGTTCATTAGCACGTCTAACATAATTAAAAAGCATGGCTCCTAGAACTCATTAATCAACTTTATTTTAGCAGTTTTGTTTACAGGTTTTAATGGCTCACTATAGATCACCTCAAATTTTGAAGAAATACCATTTTAGACCAACACTATCCAAGTCATTTAACTATAAGGTGTTCTCCTGCATCTTAAAAACTAACATTTCTTGTTAGAGATGGGTTTATCTGGTTCAAAATAAACAGATACCCATTTGTATGTAAATAAAATCTCTTCCAGATGCTAAATGTTTTAAGAACAATTTTGAACAGCATTGTTACATGCAGTCCTGGAAGTGGTTCTTATGTATAACAATATGTAAGATAACTACACAACAGTTTATGATAAACCGATTAAGAGATAGGAGTTAAAGAAAAACCCAAAACAATAACAAAAAGCAGAATAACAGCAGTAACAAAAATCCCTAATATAATTTCTAAAGGGAAGTTAGATTGTCCAATCTTTTGTGGTTCAGTGAAGTCAGGGCAAGTGGCCAAGAAAAATGAACTAACCTTCTGGTTTTTTGTGGCTTTCTTTTAAAACTTTTTGTAGAACATTGCATGACCACAAGTGTTCAATAACATCCTACTTGAAATACACGTTCTCTCCCCATATACTGTGAGCTGTCACAATGCTTGGGCATTGTCACCTATGCTGGTTTGCAAGGAAGCGCAATGGAATCACCTTGAACAATCAGGATCATCCCCAAACTGTGAAGGCTATGAGACTTCATGGGATTAAACCCCAGTAAACTTTAGTCAATCACAAAGATCCACAGAGAAGAACAGGAAAGGACCCTGGGAAAACTCAGTGAGATAAAAAATTAGCAGTATTATATTTAAATATGATATTGGCTCCTGTTCTGGTTTCCAAAAGCAGGATGACAAAACACAGTGATTTCTATAATGTTCTCAAGGAGGCACCAAATTATTTATTTTCACATTTTCTATTTTGGGAAGGCTCAGGTAATTGATATTGCCATATCAGGGTTTTTCCTCCAGCTTAGAGTTCATCGTTCAACAGTGACTAGATATGGGCAAATAGATGTTACTACATTAAGAAATAAACAAAAGCCTTGTGCAAAAGTGAAATTAACTTAGAAATGCACCTGAACCAAAGTTCCAGATATGAACATAACCTTTCACTGAAATGGATAACATGCCCCAGATCCAATCTCCTGGCTTGTAGACTGTATCTAAAGCCCAATAAAAGTTAATTTGAGTTTGTGATTTTGAAAGTGCTTTAATCCATATTTGCAGAGTGAAAAATAATTGTGCTTTGTTTGTATTCTCCAGCAAAAACATATGTTTTTGTACATCGTGTGCTATTTATATATACAAACACTGGGTAACTAGCATGTTTGAATAAGCAATTAAGTACAAGCTATACAGTCTTTCTGCAGAAATACTGGCTTGTGGATATAAGAACAGAATTTCCAGGGCACAACCAGTAGTGGTGTACACTCTTAAAAATTGGAGCTGTTTTGCATTTTTCAGGGTTTTGTTTTTAATCACAGCTGTATTATGGCTACTTTGTTGGGAGGGCGAGTACTACAGAAAACTATCTATAAACTAGAAAAAGATGGTAGGAAAAGTAGAAAGAGGTCTAAACAAAACTGTTGAAGGTAGAAATATCTTATTCTCAACAAAAATCATTGTCTCTCAGGTAAGCCTTAATTATGTTCCTTTAGCTCATATAGATTTCTCAAATGTTTTGTGACCCCTAGCCCAATTTAACAGAAAATCCAGGGGGCTGAAATCTCAACCTCACCAGAGAGGACTAAATAATAGCCTTCAGTAGTATACATTGTAATTGAGCAAGAAATCAACAAGCAGAGAACATTTAATATTCGTGAAACCCCTCTGATATCTGCTGTGTAGCCAACCTGAAAGAGGCTGAGATTCTATCAGAATTGGGAGCCTACATTTTTTGGGCAGCTTGAAAATTCCTCTAAAGATGTCAGACAAATCCTCTGCCCTGTTCTAAGAATGGTTGTCCAGGAAGGTAAGCAAATACTGCCAGTGCATGCTGCCATTTTACAGTACAGCTGTAAAATGAACTGAGGATTTGTATGTCCTGATGGTTCAGAGTGGGAAGGCAGGGAACAAATTTCACCCTCAAACAGAAATGGGTCCAGATTTGCAAATTAGGCATATATGTAGAACTGTAGGGCTGGACGGGGAAAGGAACATGTTTTGACTGCTGAATTATGGTTAGCCTACGCTTGTGCTTAGGCAAGCAAAACCTATAGGGGCTCCAGAGTGGTTTCCACAGCAACAGAATATTTTGTTACATATAGGACCAAAAATATCAGTAAAACTTCATATCCCAGCTTCAAAATTCAGCTCCCTCTTAGCAGTGACAATGTTTAGAATTTTTCCGCATCATCAGTGTGACTTATGTTCCCAGATGTCATTTTAGGTGTAAGATAAAGTGATTACTTCTTCAGTCAATTATGAAAATTCAGAAGAATGATATCTAACTGAATAATATTTGAATTCTTTCCTGGTAGTTATTATATTCAAGAATACAGCAGATCCCAAGTGAGACCATCTAATAAATATAAAAGTGAAGGAAACATTGAGATACAGGACACTGTAAAAACCATCCATATAGAATTTGGGTTGAGAAACCTCGTGTCTGCTCTCACTATCTTGACCATCTAGAAGTTTCTTTATAACTCACTTAAAGTTTTAGCAAGGGTGCCAAAACATAGCACTCCTAGCAATTTCATCCAGGAGAGGTAGGGCTCTTGTAGCCAGCTAAGTGTACTCTAATTGTTTGACTCCTTGTTGCTAGACATCAAGGGTGCATCCAGACGTGCCCGCACGTGCCTCTTGCAGTCTCAGATCCCTTTGAGATACTGCAAGAGGCATGTGCAGGGATGAGAAAATGTTACCCGCACTGCAAATTTGCAGTGCGGGGGCAAAATTAGACCTGGGGATATCCATGGGTCAAACCCCCTCCCCTCCCCGAGAAAAAAACCAGGACAGGGCAGGGTCCTGGACCATGTCCTGAGGCAAGCAGAGGTTGGGTCCTTCACAGAGATGCTCTGACTGCCAGAGCATCTCTATGGTTGGCCCTTGCCCTGGTGCTGGAGCACACTGCCTGCCCATGCAGGGCACACAGCTTGCCAGCAGGGAGCTGGACCCAGGCTCCAGTGCAGGTAAGGAAGGGGTTAGGGGGCTAGAGGAGGGGGGAGGGGACCATGGGGGAGACCCCTGGCAGCCCCACCTGCTCCCCCAGCCCCACCTGGCCCCATCCCCCACCTGCCCCCCGATTTCTGCCCCCACAATCCCTGCCCTGCCCTGCCTGGCCCATCCCCTGCCTGCCCCCCAAGCCTCCCCAATCCCTGCCCCACCAACCCCATCCCCCGCCTGCCTCCTGAGCCCCCCCAATCCCTGCTCTGCCTAGCCCCACCCTCCCCAGCCCCGTGAGCCCCCCGATCTCTGCCTTGCAGGGTGAACATGAGTTCTGTTCTCTCCTGAACTAATCTAGCGTGCATAGAAAAAGCTGCAAAAATTAGTGTAAATCCGCCTCAGGCTTTTTGAATCTCTATGCTTGGCCTATGGTGTCAAAAAAGGAGTGGAAATGAATTTTCATTCTTATTTTGTTCTCTCCTAGAATTAATTTTTCTTTTCTTTTTTTTTTTAACCAATTCATAGATATGTAGTTGATGTCTGATTGAGAACAGGGGCTACCTCTGGTCTTCAATCATAATTTACCACATAATCTACTACTGAAAGGTAGGATTATGCAATGCATTATTCTTGTGAGGGCAAAAATTATTAAATCCTACAAAACAAACATCATAATTGAAGTGTACTATTCAGTTCACCACTATAAAATTGACTGATTTGTCTTGTGTGTGTTGGTGTATGTGTGGTAAATGGAGAGGGAAACAATGAAACATCTAATCAGATTAGGGTGACTGCCAGAAAACTAGTGATGGACATTGTGGGTAAGCTATTTAACATCCTTTGATTTGTAGAGTTCTTGTAGATTCAAATAGTGTTTTCTTGGCCCAGTGTGGGATTCCATTTATCTTAGGTATAAAAAAATGCTTGTTTTTAATGCTGATTGTAATTTTTGGTAGGGATTATTTCTTTTTCCTATTATTATTATTATTATTATTATTTGTCATCTCTTTTTTCTTCATTGGAAATACCTCTGTTGAATGCACCTTCCCTTCTTGTTTTCTGTAACTATGGATAGCAGCTGGAATCTGTTGGTCTTTTACTGCTATGTTCTTTATATAGTTTGGATTGATAGAATTATTTTCTTGGTGTGGGTTTGCTTGTATGGAAAAAATATGTGCGATTGGCATAAGGAATGTACAGATGGTATAGGTAATATTCACATAAGGTGCTAGGCTTTTGATTGGAGGTGTTATGGATTTTTCAGGCTGACTACTGCAGACTTACCTTAGTCAAAAAAACCCTGTGCTTTTCTTTTGTTTCCCTTATACGCACAATATTTCAATTCCAAGTTCATGTGTATGTGTGATTGTTACAGGTAATTTTTGATGATTTTATTTTTTAGAAATATACATTCATCTCACACTTACAGGGTCAGTTTGTTTATTTTTGGATTGTAATAGTATTCTAAAAGTAACATTCCTAGGGACTTTTTTTCTGGAAAGCTGCTCCAATTGCAATGTGTTCATTTCATAAGATCCTTCCCTGTAGGACTTTCTTTCCTCCTGCCTCTGGGAAGGGTTTTGATTTCCTATAGCGGCTGTTATAAAAGGTGCTTAGTTCTGCATTGCTTCTTTTCAGTTTCAAAGATTTCATAGACATTTGGGCTGGAAGGGGCCCCAGAGGATCATCTAGTCCAGCCCCCTGCCCCAGGGGCAGGAAGTCAGCAGGGGTCATAGGATCCCAGCAAGATATCTGGCAAGCATCCAAATGTGTCTTGAAGGCATTCAAAGTGGGTCCTTGAACCACCTCTGCGGCAGTCTATTCCAGACCTTGGGGGCTCGGACAGGGGACAAGGTCCCATTTGGATCCTCTAAAAGAGCTGGGTCTTGATTTTGAAAATCTGCTACAGTGATATCCAATAATGAATATAGCCAGCTGACTGAGTTCATTCAAGGTTTTGCCTGAAAGTAGCTCAGCTGCCACTGAACGTATTGTGTATGCTCAAGTAGCTGGCTGAGTCTGTTTCTGCGACAGAGGATTGCTGCTCCTATTGATTAAAGCAGGGTGGCTCACCTGTGGCTGAGTGCCACAAATGGTACAAGCAGCCTGTGTGTGTGGCATGCTGCAGACTGGGGAGGGGACAGGCAGCACAGCAGTACATAGAGCAGGATGCAGAAAGCAAAGCAGCAAATTGGGAGCACAGGGAAGGAAGCAAAAAACAGAACAGTCGCTAAGACAGGGTGCATGGGGCTGGGAACAAAAAGCAGAGCAGCAGATTGGGCAGGGGAAGGGGATTGGAGTGGCACTTGATGTGGGTGTGGGGCAAATATTCTAAACATTCCATTGGAAAATATTCCAAAAACTTCCCCACTACAAGCTATTCCAGTTTTGAGTATAATTTTGAGTATTTTATTATTTCCAATATTGAGTATTTTAGCCACATTCGTATCTTCTTTATATTTTTTCACAATATTCTGTATATTCAAGTTCATATACACAGTCATTTTTACTGTTAGAAAACAGAAATATAACCTGTGACCTTTGTGTATAATCTGTACAGCTCAACTCTCAAATGCATAATCCTCACCTCATTTCCCACTTTAAATGTGCAGAAATTGGGTACTAGGCCCCCAATAATGAGATTTAAAAATAATGGTGAATTTGAATGACTTCTTGGCTATGGACAGAAGTTTCACATAAGCCAGTTTAAGTGATCAGAAATTGGTTTAAACCTGTAACAGATTAGAAGTTCAATGCACAAGGTAGTTTCAAAATGGCTGAAACTAAAATAAACTTGGTTGAATGTAATATCAGACTTAATTGATTTGGGTCAAACTGATTTATGAAACTTCTGTCTAAGTTAAATCAGAGTCCCCCAGCATGCTTTCCAGCCTTGGGCTGGGCTGTACTGTCTGCTCCAACATAGATGTTAGGGTCGGAAGGGACCTCAATAGATCATCGAGTCCGACCCCCTGCATAAGCAGGAAAAAGTGCTGGGTCTAGATGACCCCAGCTAGATACTCATCTAACCTCCTCTTGAAGACCCCCAGGGTAGGGGAGAGCACCACCTCCCTTGGGAGCCCGTTCCAGACCTCGGCCACTCGAACTGTGAAGAAGTTCTTCCTAATGTCCAATCTAAATCTGCTCTCTGCTAGCTTGTGGCCATTATTTCTTGTAACCCCCGGGGGCGCCTTGGTGAATAAATACTCACCAATACCCTTCTGTGCCCCCGTGATGAACTTATAGGCAGCCACAAGGTCGCCTCTCAACCTTCTCTTGCGGAGGCTGAAAAGGTCCAGTTTCTCTAGTCTCTCCTCGTAGGGCTTGGTCTGCAGGCCCTTAACCATATGAGTGGCCCTTCTCTGGACCCTCTCCAGGTTATCCGCATCCCTCTTGAATTGCGGCACCCAGAATTGCACGCAGTACTCCAACTGCGGTCTGACCAGCGTCCGATAGAGGGGAAGTATCACCTCCTTGGACCTATTCGTCATGCATCTGCTGATGTATGATAAAGTGCCATTGGCTTTTTTGATGGCTTCGTCACACTGCCGACTCATGTTCATCTTGGAGTCCACTAGGACTCCAAGATCCCTTTCCACCTCTGTGCCACCCAGCAGGTCATTCCCTAGGCTGTAGGTGTGCTGGACATTTTTCCTCCCTAGGTGCAGCACTTTGCATTTCTCCTTGTTGAACTGCATCCTGTTGTTTTCTGCCCACTTGTCCAACCTGTCCAGATCTGCTTGCAGCTGTTCCCTGCCCTCCGGCGTGTCTACATCCCCCCATAGCTTTGTGTCATCTGCAAACTTGGACAGAGTACATTTCACTCCCTCGTCCAAGTCACTGATGAAGACATTAAAGAGTATTGGTCCAAGGACCGAACCCTACGGGACCCCACTGCCCACACCCTTCCAGGTTGAAACCGACCCATCCACCACGACTCTCTGGGTGCGACCCTCCAGCCAATTCGCCACCCACCGGACTGTGTAGTCATCCAAGTCACAGCCTCTTAACTTGTTCACCAGTATGGGGTGGGATACCGTATCAAACGCCTTCCTGAAGTCTAAGTATACGACATCCACCCCTCCTCCTGTGCCCAGGCATTTCGTAACCTGGTCATAAAAAGAAACTAGATTGGTCAGGCACAATCTGCCTGCCACGAACCCGTGCTGATTTCCCCTCAGCATAATTTGTCCTGCCGGGCTCTCACAAATGTGAGCCTTGATAATTTTTTCAAAGACTTTGCCAAGGATGGAGGTGAGACTGACTGGCCTATAGTTGCCCGGGTCCTCCTTCCTCCCCTTTTTGAAAATGGGGACCACGTTGGCCCTTTTCCAGTCCTCCAGGACTTGGCCTGTGCACCACGAGTGTTCAAATATTCCCGCCAGTGGCTCTGCAATGATGTCGGCCAGTGCCTTCAGCACCCTCGGATGAAGCTCATCCGGGCCTGCCGACTTAAAGGCATCCAGTTCTTCCAAGTGACTCTGCACCGTCTCAGGGTCTATGCATGGAAGTCTGGCACCTTGCTGCTGCCTCTCTACAACCCCAGTGAGAGACTTGTCGTGCCCCTCACTTAGGAACACTGAGGCAAAGAACTCATTGAGGAGTTCAGCCTTGTCCCCCCTGTCTGTCACCAATTGTTTCTGCCCATTTAGCAGGGGTCCTATTTCTCCCTGGGCCTTCCTTTTACTCCCTATATATCTAAAAAACAATTTCTTGTTGTCTTTTACTTGGTTTGCCATCCTCAGCTCCATGGTAGCTTTGGCCCGTCTAACTGCCTCCCTACAAGCACGAGCAGAGGATGTATATTCATCTTTGGTGATCTCTCCCTGTTTCCACTTTTTATGTGCTCCCCTTTTGGCCCTTAGGCTGCCCTGGATTTCTCTGGTCAGCCAGGAAGCCTCCTGGCCCCTTTCCCTCTTTTGCCTCGCTCGGGGATCGTCTTGCTTTGTGCCCGAAGGATCGTTTCCTTAAGGCACAGCAACCCTTCTTGGGCTTCCATTTCTTCAAATCTCCTACTCTGCAGTGCGTCCTTGACTAATCGCCTGAGTTCATTGAAATCAGCTTTCCTAAAGTCCAGCACTTTCACCCTACTACTTACCTTACCCACTCGACGTCTTATGGTGTATTCTATATTAGGTGATCACTGTCCCCCAGATGGTTACCGATCTGGAGGTCCGCTACCATGTCATCTCCCGTTGCCAATACCAGATCCAGTATGGCATTCCCCCAGAGAAGTGTTGGTGGCGAGAGGCTAGGACTGCCTCCCCTCAGGCAAATGCTGGCTGGGGTCTGAGGCGAGGGAGGGGAGTTAAACTTCCCTTCCCCTGAGAGCTGCTCTGCCCTGCCCTGCCCTACTAAAAACTTACTGCTGGCTACAACTTTGGACTACAAGGCACCAGAAGCAGGAAGAGGAAGTGATGAGCAACCCTGGAGAATCCTGTTTCTGTGATTCTGGACTGCAAATCACAGAGACCTCAGGGGCAGCAGGAAGAGGAAGCAAACACACAGTCCATGCTGGCTATGTGCTAGACAGCTGTGCTCTAGCACCCCTGGGCTTCTGGCCTGAGCCACTGCAGGTATGTGGCTGCATTTCCTGACTCAAAAGTGAATGTATGTCCAGTTGTTTCTCAGTTAATCCCTGCATCCTAGACTAACCTGCAAGGATTGAATCAATTCAGCCTCAGGCTTTTTGACTGTCTGTAGTTAGGCCTTAGGTACATTCTGGTTTGAGATTTTTTTTTGGCCGTACACAGTCACATTCCAAGCTTTCATTGCAAGCAGGAAGACTAGAAAGTTAATTTTCAAAAAAAATGAAAGATGAGATTTTCATATAATTGCTTGTTGCCAAGAGCTGAGGCTGTAAGTAAAACACCAAATATTGCAAGAGTTGCAATATAGCAAAGAGTTGGCAGCAGTGTACAAAGTGCTCACAAACAACCTGTCACTGCTTCAGCAAGGGGCAGAGTGCTTAAAGAGGCATGCTTACATCACAGTTTATTTTTCACAGTTATCCTTGCTTTTCTCTTTAGATGGCTGCTTTCCTTGCCCACAGCAGCCTTAGTGGTTCTCTTTCCTCTTTCAGCATGGTGTAGAAGCACATCCTCTTCTTGGAAGAAGGGGAAGGGGAGGCTGTTTGTGTGTTTGAAGTAAGGGAAACAAAATGCTCTTCTCACTTAACCTTTCTGCCTTTAATTTCCTTCCTTTTTTCTTCTCTGTGCCCATAGAATTCAGCCAGATCTGACACTGTCATGTTGTGCTGCTGGCTGGAGCAAAGAACATTACAAGTACTGCAAAAGAGGTAATTGCTCTGTTACTAATAACCTGGCAGTGACAGGGGCAGCCAGCACTTCTCCTTGTAGTGAGACCTACAGTGTTAACTCTAGAAGAGCCTTCCAGAATGTAATGTTAGAAATAATTATCCATAAAAAGAATTAAGTTAGTTATAGCTGTCATGGTTGGCCTCAGCACTGAGGCCAAGACCTGACTGGGCCTTGTGGCTACAGTGTCCCCAGGCCCTTGTAGACATAGATGGTTCTTTTGCAGGGTGGTGATTTCTATCAGTAACTCCATGTATAAATACAGTCACTCAGTTTTTATGGTTGTTAGCCTGGCACCTTTTGCCAGCACTGATTCACTTAAAAATTTCAAATTAGTAGATTCTTCTTTCATAGCCACTTGAAAAAGGCATTGAAAAATGAACCTACACACATTAATTAAATAAAGAAAGTTTAACAAAACCTTGCTAGTGCTAGAGCTTCAGCTTTTGTAAGTGACTATAGCTCCATTGAAGCCAATGGACCAAGGATATTTTATACCAGTTAAAAATCTGCTTCATAAAGAAAAAAGGGATGCTCTAAAGGGAAGATTGCTTGCATTGGGGTGGCACATTTATCCTATATGAACTGCCATACTAGATTTTGGTGTAAGATCTCCTATACATTATACTGACTTAACACTTCATACAATATAAACTTTCTTGTCTTTTATTCCTGTGGGTTTTATTTCACAAATGTCAATGTGTAGGTTCATCTTGAAAAATAATTCACTTACTCACTGAGAGTGGTAAGTAGCAGGCCTTTGCTAGGACAGAGAAAGTACATAGGCCTATTTCAAATAAAATGCCCTTGAAGTCTTTCATTACTCAAACTCATGACACACTGTTCCCGGCCCCTGGTACAAGGAGCCTTTGTCTGTGCTGTTATTTGTGATGAAAGGCCATATTGTTGCTGGTACACTATTCAGAGCTTTCTGAGATCAGTAAAGCATTCAGTAAAGGTTTTTTTTCCCCCTTCAAGTTATAGTTGCCACTGAACTTGATCAACTCTCTCTGCCCTGGGTTAGTAAAGAGATGGATTGAGAGATTAGTAACTGTTGCGGGCAGTAAAGCATAGAAATTTGCTTCACATCAGGGGCAGTGATCACCAGTTTTGCAAGAAAACACAAACTGTAAAAGGATTATACAGCTATTGGAAGAGCAGAATACAAGGCTGAAATCTGCCTTCAGACACAACATTAATTCAAATTGGCTTTATTGAACTTGCGTGTGTCCTGCTAAAAGTCCAGACTTCTTTTGGACCTTTGGCAGATGGTAGTGTGGTTTTTGATGAGAGGTGGGCCCAACACTCAAGTTTACATCCAGATACAAATTTTGTTATATTTGACAAGGAGGTTTCTCCAGAGGTAGAACCTGATTCTTCACTATTTTACATAGATGTTTCCACCTTTGCAGAAAAGCATAGGGGACCTTTAAAATGCAAATTCACATGAGAAAAGTTATATGTTAAATCCAGTTAGCACAGCTGTAAATGACGATACAAGATGAAAGGCAATGGAAGATCAGCGTGGTATTGATGCTAGACTGTTTGGGATGTAAACTGCTAGCTACAAAAAAAACAAAGAGTTAAACAGTCAGTTACTGCTAAACTTCTGGCCAGTACTCAACTGTCAAGTGTCAGAGGATAGCAAAGGTGCATTCTTCCAAGGTTCAAGCCCAACTGTACTGGTGTTTCAAGCAAAAGGCTCAGTTTGAACATGAGCTGACAGGCATTAACTGAAAGACAGCTTTAATAAAGTTAATCTTATTTCATTGCTTTTAGTTGTTAAGGGCACATACAGACATTACATTTAAACCTACACTTAAAGTCTAACTGAACACAGATTGATCTAAACCATAACTGTGCAGAAGATCTGCACATATAGACAGTCTAAAAATGGCACAAGCAACCTAGAATAGACTGCATCTGAGGGACACTAAATTGAGATTAATTCAGGTTAGATCAATCTATCAAACTTGTGTACTTTCCCCTTATTGATTCAAGTTAGATTGCTGTCCTCCAGCATCCTAGCCTGCTTTCTGGCCCCCTAGAGAGGAGTGCTAGCATTTGGCTTGCACTCAGTTGCTCCAGCTGAGTGCCCAGCAGGCCTCAAGCAAACAAAGTCCCTCTTCCCTGGCTCAGCCTTCAGCTGGCTGCAGGCAGGCAGGGGGGGAAATAAGGCAGCTGTGTTCCCTAAACAGGCCCTGGGACCCAGGCAGCTGAGTCCCTGGACTGTGTCCTTACACTCCCAACACCGTGTCATAAAGCACCCCATGACTTACATGCAGACTCCAGCACTGAGCCTAGGGAATCCATGCACTTGGGCACAGCTCCATAGACCCTGACCCCAGCACCCACACACCCAACTGCGGACCCCCATGCCCGTGCACTTGAGCCCAGCCCCATGGGTCCTACATTGCAGTGGCCAGAGCCAGATCTCAATGTAGACATACCCCACACCTCCAAGCAGGAGCTGGTATGGGCAGTTCATCTCTGGAAGATTTGGCGTGGGGGCAGAATCTTGGAGCTGGGCTGGCATGGAGTCAACTCTGTGACCTTTGCAGCTCAGCCACTGCTACCAGGTACCTGGGCCACATGCACCTGGGGTACTGTGAGTGTTTTTTGGCCCACAGCTACAGGGTCCCAAAGCTACTAGGGCCTGGGGAAGAAGGGAGCTTTGAGCATCTGAGCTGGGGCAGGCGGGCAGATTCCCCTGGAAACTTCAGGAGCAGGTGGGGCATGGTCAACCACCACAGTGCTTCAGGTAGAGGTCACTGGAAATTTCCAGGCTCCAGTGTGGGGCATTGCCAGTATTATGGGAGCATCTGCTGAAAGTCCCTGGAAAATTCAAGGTCATGGGTGTAGCCTGGCCAGTGGAACCCTGTTCACTTCAGAGCAGGGAGTGCACCCAGCTGGAGTGGGATGGAGATCCACATACCAGGACCCAGACTTCCTTCCGTCCTTCCTTCCTTCCTTCCTTCCTTCCTGTCTTCCATCCCTCCCTCCCTCCCTCCTCACAACCAGACTCTCATCCATGCACAGATGCCAAGACCCCATGGGCATTGCTGTGCTGTGGACCATGGAAGAACACATTCCATCCTCCTCCGGTACCGAGCCCGGGGCCATGTGGATCTAATCTCCATCTGGAGTGAGCAGGAAACCCAGGACCAGCTCTACAAAGGGCACCACAACAGGGAGGAGGTCCAGCACATTGCAAGCACAAGACCATGACAGGAACTGGATGCAGTGCCAAGCTAAGATGAAATGGATGAAGGTTCAGTATAAGTGCATGCATAACACCAAGAAGAAGCCTGGGAGCAGATGACACACCATGGCCCACTTCCTTGCCACTGACAGGGACACCCTGAACACATATGGCACCACTGGGGGGAGGGAAACAAAAGGAGGAGTAGTCCCCAGCAGGGACCCCCCACTTCAGGAGGAGTTGTAGGAGAGCTATGGGGCAATGGGATGAATGGATGCCAAGGAGCAGGTCTCTGGGGCACAAGGTATGCAGCTGGCAGCGGTCCCTGAGAACCTTGACTGTGGGTGGGGAGTGAGGGGTACTGGCAGGGACAGGGGATTGTGGGTAAGCAGAGGAGGGCACTGGCAGGGTCAGGGGGCTGCAGGTTGGGAGTGAAAGGCACCAGCAGGGCTGGGGGCTGAGTGTTGGGACTGAGGGGCACTGGTGGGAATAGGGGACCATGGGTCAGGAGTGAGGGGCACCACCAGAGCTGGGTGGATAAGGGCTGTGGGTTGGAAGTGAGAGGCAATGGCATGGGCAGAGGCAAAGCACCAGCATATTAAGGCTGCTCAGTGCCACAAAGCAGTGGAGGGGAGACAGCCACAGCTGGACCCGCGTCCTGGTGAGTGAAGGGGAAAGGGGGAACTCTGATTTTCTACGATTAAAAAAAACAAAATAAAATGCCAAAATACAATGATTGAGGCAATGATTGATTGCTTTAAAATTGTAAATATATCAATAGAACATTGTGTTAAACTGATACCTATAAATATAGTGGCATTTCATTTTAATCAAGGAAAAACACAGCTTTTGGGGGTTTTAATCAGAGAATTTTGGATTTTTAAACAGAGAAAATCAGGATAATTTTTGATGACCCATAGTTTGAGAATATGGAAAAGCCACTGGTGGAAACCACTCTGGGGGGCAGTGGTGGGCAAAGGGAATGGGACCATAATGCCCAGGGCCTGAGGCTAGAGCTATCCCGGACACTGCCCTCCTCCTCAGGTTGATCCACTTCCCTGCCACTCCTGACCATTGCCCCATGAATGCAGGTCCCCCAAGTAATGCCAGGACAGTCCCGGCTGGGCGCAGGAGCACTTGGAACCTGAGGGAGAGCACAACCCACCAGCCCATGTGTTATGCTGTCATTGGGAGCCCATGTGTCCCTGTTTGTCCACCTGCAAAGTTCAGGGCCCATGGGGGAGCTCTTCCACACCCCGTGACCCCTTTTCTAGTCCAGGTTCCACTGCAGAGGAATGGAGATGAGCTGCTCCAGCCTCATTCTCAGTCTTGCCATGAGAGGTGCACCCCAGGCATGGCTGAGGGTCACACGGCTGGGGTCCCTGAAGAGGGAGACTGGGACCTGGGGACTGGGAGCAAGAGGGTGGGAGTCCCACTGGGAATCACCAGGAATCCATGACCCCTGCTATGGCCATGCCTCCTGCCCCGCAGCCACCTCCCTGCCCAGTCCTGCAGCCCTTTCAGGCAGACACTGGATCACCCACCTATTCAGATCCTACATGGAAAAGTCCCTGGTCTTCAGTCCCAATTCTGGGACTGCTTCCCTTCCTCTCCTCTCCAAGTTTCTGTGCTGCGTTCTGACTCTAACCCCTGCCCCATTTTCCAATCCTAACCACCCCTCCAGGTTATTTAATCCCTTTCACAAACATCTCTAATCCCTGCTCCTGCCCCCTCCAAAGGTTTTTCTGGTTTACACTGATAGGAAGAGACCAAGTTATGACATGGGCAACATTCAAACCATTTTTCTTTAATAAAAACAGGATAGTTTGGCAACTGCAACATTGTAAACGGAGACATATCTTTTCCTTATGCTGCATTCCCTTCACAGTTCCCTCACATCAGGGGGGTGTGGGTGGGGGGAAAGGTATTCAGGCAGCCAGGGTTGTGGGCAGCCCCACCTAGGATGCAGGGCCAGAGGAGCCTGAGGCAGGAGATCCATCACCTGGTGCCTGGGCACAGGTACTTGGGGACTCAAAGCCCTCCAGCCCTTCCCAGACTAGGAGGAATGCCTTATTGGACTTGGTGTTGGCTACAGGGAAGGACCTGGTAGGGGAGCTGCAGATTCATGGTCACCATTCATGGGGATAGTGACCACCAATCAATTGAATTCACCATACCACATAGGGTGGGTAAGATTACTAGTAGGGTAGAAGTGCTTGACTTTAGGAAGTCTAACCTCAGTGTGCTCAGGAGTCTAGTCAATGATGCACTGCAGGATAGGAGTATTGGTGAGATGGGAGTCCAGGAAGGGTGGTTGTTCCTAAAGGAAGCAATCCTTCGGGCACAGATGGAGATGACCCCAGTACGAGGGAAAAGGGGGAAAGGAGCCAAAAAACGTCCTTGGCTAAACAGGAAAATCCAGGGGAGCCTAAGGGCAAAAAAGAAGGCACGTAGGTGGTGGAAGCAGGGTGAAGCTACCAAAAAGGAGTATACCTACTTGGCCCACACTTACAGGGAGGAAGTTAGAAAGGCCAAAGCAACTACAGAGCTGAGGTTGGCAAAACAAATTGAAGACAACAAGAAGTCTTCTTTTAGGTATGTAGAGAGTAAAAGGAAGGTGCATGGCAGCATAGGACCCCTACTGAACAAGGAGGAGCAATTAGTGACAGAAAGGGGAGACAGGGCCGAGCTATACAGTGAGTTTATTGCCTTGGTGTTCCTGAACAGGGCTTAAGATAAGTCTCCTAATGGGTTCTTAGATGGGCATCAGAGGGACACCAGCCCACCAACTGTCACGCTGACTTGGTGCAGAGTCTCTTGGATGGACTGGATGTGTAAAAGTCATCAGGCCCAGATGAGCTGCATCTGAGAGTACTAAAAGAATTGGCCAGTGTCATAGCAGAAACACTGGCACGGCTGTTTGAGCGCTCATGGTGCTCGGGTCAGGTTCCAGAGGAGTGGAAAAGGGTCAATGTGGTCCCTATTTTCAAGAAAGGGAGGAAGGAGGATCCAAGTAATTATAGGCCAGTTAGTCTCACCTCCATCCTTGGAAAGGTCTTTGAAAACATTATGAAGGATCGTATTTGTGGGAGTCCAGCGGGAAAAGTAATGCAGCAGAGAAACCAGCATGGATTTGTAGTAGGTAGATCATGCCTGACCAATCTGGTTTCATTTTATGACAGGGTCACAAAATGCTTAGATGCAACAGTAGAGGTGGATGTCATTTTCTTGGACTTTAGCAAGGCCTTCAATATGGTATCTCATCCTATTCTAGTAAATAAATTAAGAGGCTGTGGCATAGATGTTTACACAGTCTGGTGTGTGGCAAACTGGCTTAGCGGTCGCACCCAGAGAGTGGTGGTAGATGGGTCGGTATTGACCTGGAAGGATGTGGGTAGTGGGGTCCCGCAGGGCTCGGTCCTTGGACCTGCACTCTTCAATAACTTCGTCAGTGACTTGGATGTGGGTGTGAAGTGTATTCTGTCCAAGTTTGCAGATGATACTAAATTGTGGGGTGAAGCGCACACTCTGGAGGGTAGGGAACGATTGCAGGTAGACCTGAACAGGTTAGAAAAGTGGGCAGTACACAATAGGATGCAGTACAACAAGGACAAGTGCAGAGTGCTGCACCTAGGGTGCAAAAATATCCAGCACATCTACTGGCTGGGAAGTGACCCTCTCAGCAGCACAGAAGCGGAAAGGGGTCTCAGAGTCATAGTGGACTCCAAGATGAACATGAGTTGTCAGTGTGATGAAATCATCAGCAAAGCTAACTGCGCTTTATCATGCATCATCAAATGCATGACAAATAGAACCTAGGAGGTGATACTTCCCCTCTATGCAGCATTGGTCAGACCGCAGTTGGAGTACCGCATCCAGTTTTGGGAGTTGTACTTCAAGAAGGATGTTGGTAGACTTGACAGGGTCCAGTGGAGGGCCACTCGTATGGTTAGGGGCTTACAGGAGAAACACTATGAGGAGAGACTGAGGGACCTGGACCTCTTCAGCCTCTGCAAGAGAAGGCTGAGAAGTGGTCTTGTGGCCGCCTACAAATTCATTAGGGGGACACAGCAAGGGATCAGAGATGCTCTGTTCACCAGGAAGCCTCTTGGGGTAACAAGGAACAATGATCACAAACTGACAGAGAGCAGATTTAGTACTTCTCTACTATTTACCTGTTACATTCATCCCCCTTCTCTCTTCCCCCATCCACCCAGCCTCTCTCTCACCCATTGACTCCTCAGTTTACATCTTCACTGACTGCCTGTCTTGCGTGCATACCGGCCCAACCTCTGGCTTGTTTACTATTCATTCCATCCAGGAAGAGCACACACCAACTGTGGAGGCTTCCTCGGTCTGATAAAGGGTTTTTAAACCTGGAAGTTTGTTAAGAAATTTTTTTCCAACTTTTTAAGTTGGTCTAATAAAAGATATCAGATTCAACCAAAGAACCTTGTCTGCTTATGTCATAATTTCATAGTTTCATAGTTGGTAGGGTCGGAAGGGAACTGAGGAGATCATCTGGTCTGAGCCCCTGCCATGGCAGGAAAGAATACTGGGGTCAAACAACCCGGGCCAGATGTTAGTCCAGCCTCCTTTTAAAGACCCCCAGGGTAGGAGCCAGCACCACTTCTTTTGGAAGTTGGTTCCAGGTCCTAGCCGCCCTGACAGTGAAATAGCTCTTCCTAATGTCTAGTCTGAAACTACCATTCGCTAGCTTGTGTCCATTGTTTCTTGTAACTCTCGGGATTGCTCGGGGGAACAGGGACTCTCCCAATGCCTGCTTGTCCCCCTTGACTAGTTTGTAGACTGCCACTAGATCCCCCCTCAGCCTTCTCTTTTGGATGCTGAACACATTTAGGTCCCTCAGCCTCTCCTCGTAGGGCCTGCTCTGCTGACCCCTAATCATGTGTGTGGCCCTCCTTTGGACCCTCTCCATATTGGTCACATCCCTCCTGAAGTGCGGCGCCCAGAACTGGATGCAGTACTCCAGCTGTGGCCTGACCAGTGTCGCGTAGAGGGGGAGGATCACCTCCTTGGACCTGCTTGACATGCATCTGTGGATGCACGACAAGGTATGGTTGGCTTTCCTGACCGTGTCTTCACACTGTCGGCCTATGTTCATTGTGGCATCAATGATGACTCCAAGATTCTTTTCTGTCCCAACACTGGTGAAAAGGGAGTTCCCCAGCCTGTAGGTGTGCCGCTGGTTCTTCCTCCCCAGGTGCATTACCCTGCACTTGTCAGTGTTGAACCCCATCCTGTACTCTTCGGCCCACCCCTGTAACCTGTTTAGATCCGCTTGCAGCCTGTTCCTTCCTAGTAGCGTACCCACTACCCCCCACATCTTAGTGTCCTCTGCAAACTTGAACAGGGTGCTTTCTACCCCCTCGCCCAAGTCACTGATGAAGATGTTGAATAGTGTGGGCCTGAGGACTGAGCCCTGGGGAACCCCACTGCCCACAACCTTGCAGGTCGAATAAGACCCATCCACCACCACCCTCTGGGTGCGGCCCTCCAGCCAGTTAGTGACCCATCTGATCGTGTAGGCATCAACACCACTGTCTCCTAGTTTCTTACTGAGAATGGGGTGAGAGACCATGATGAAGGCCTTCCTGAAGTCCAGAAAGACTATATCCACTGCTACACCTGCATCCAAGGACTTGGTGACCTGTTCGTAGAAGGCCACCAGGTTGGTTTGAAAAGACCTGCCCCTAATGAACTCATGCTGGTTGCCCCTGAGCATAACCTCCCCTGCTGGCCCTTCCTGGACATGTGCCAGGATAATTTTTTCGAAAAGCTTCCCCAGGACTGAGGTAAGACTCATGGGCCTATAGTTTCCTGGGTTCTCCTTCCTCCCTTTTTTGAAAATGGGGACCACATTGGCCCTTTTCCAGTCCTCCGGCACATCACCCGAGCACCGTGAGTGATCGTAGAGCTGTGCCAGAGCGCTAGACCAACACAGCTGGTCTTGTCCTTAGACCAACACGGCTACAACCTTCACTCCTGAGAAAAGAAAACTACACTTTAGTTTCTTTGAATTGATTGATGAGCACTGGACCAGTAGAGTCAAATAGAGACTTTTTGGGTGCCATTAATTTGCAGTAATAAACTCTGGGGCTTGGTGTTCTGGAGTTTATTACTTCTGGGAAGCTCCAGGGCATGCTATTTATATGTGCACCTGAACTGCAGCACATTGAGCTTGTATTTACAAGTCCTAACATGCTGCAGAATTTATTAGTTTCTTGTGCCCTAATAGGGTGCCAAGACTTTTACTGCAGAGTTAATTAGTCAGCTCCACAGTAAACATCTTGTGTAGGCACACTCTTTGTGTTGTAATGGTCTTGTTTAGTTTCTGAATAGTCAAGGGATGGTACTTTGCATTTCTAACAAATGTTGTCTTTGTTGCTTGTATCAGTGACCATGGAGTCATTTCATGACCTTATTTCTAAACAATTATTCCTTTTGCTAGCACCCATCTAATATCATCTTTCCTCCTAGGCCTCTACCACTGCCTTTTCTGGCCAATCAAAAGGCTTTGTAGACTAAGAGAACCTACATTTTGGCCATGTCAACACTTGCAAATGCTGCTGGATGGATTAATTTACTCTGGAGTAAACCCACCCTGGGCAGGCGCTACATGTGTGCTTATTTGGAAGCAGGTGTGCTGCTCCTGGCAGCAGTATGCTCCTGGCCCCTCTGGCCCTGCACTACCCACCCTGTAGCAGCCAGGAGAGCTCTAGGTTCCCCCTGGGTGCTAGCCCAGGGGCTGGCAGGGAGCACAGGGCTAGAAGACAGCTGCCTCCTGATGGGGGCTAGGAGATTGCTCCCAGCCCCTCAGGCTCCAGTGGCAGAGCCCAAGCCAGGACAATGTCCCCCTGCTCCAGTAGTAGGGCGTTCCTGGCCTCAGCTCTCTGATCGGGGGTGGGGGGCTTGGAAAGAGATGGGTCTCAGCCCCCTGCCCCAATCCACCAGTGGGGCAGCTAGCAGTGAGCCCCCATCTGGGCAGGGAGCTGAGGGCTCACTGTCAGGTGCTCCACTGGTGGATTGAGGCAGGGGTCTGGGACCTTTGCCTCCCTGACAGGTCTTTCCAAGCCCTGTGCCTCGATCGACCAATGGGAGCACAGGTCTGGGAAAAAGGTGTGAGGCTGGGACATGCCCCTGACTGGGACCTTTAATTGCCAGTCCTGGGCTGTGCAGGGAAGTTTGCATGTGCAGCCTGAAGCTGGCTGGGGACTGCCTGAAATGGGACAGTTGCCAACCAGCTCCAGGCTGCATATGAAGACTTCCCTGTACAGCCCCAGGCTGGTCAGGAACTGTCTTGGTCAGGGGAAGGTCCCAGGCAGCTCCAGGATGGGTGGGGAACTCTCCCTCTGCAGGGAGCTCCCTGCTCCAGCTTCATGATGGTGGAGTGAGGGCAGGGAGATTGCTCCCTGCCCCTGCTCTGCAATTGTGGACCTGGGGTAGGGAACAATCTTCCAGCCCCCTCTCTGTAATTGTAGATAGGGGGCTGGGAGTTCCTTACTTCCGAGGCAGGGGGACATTGTCCCCACCCAGGCTCTGGTGGCAGAGCCCACCCTGGCATAGGCAACTCCTGGGGACAGGGGGCAATCTTCTTGCATATAGCAAATTAACTGCTGAGTAGAGCAAATTACTGTGCAGTAAGGGTTTGCATGTATAGATGCAGATACTAATTGCGCAGTAATTTGCTCTACTGTGCAGTAAAGTGTCTCATGTAGACACATTCTTTGACATTATGGGTTGCCTAGGCTTGACATTTTTGTATTTTCAAAGTTTTATATTTTTGTGCAGTTCTTCTTACTGTGGCATTTGAGCACCTTCCCAGCCAATTCAAACAACAATAAAAAATAGTCTCTCACTTAGAAATTTGAATGAATCTAAATGAATAGTTTGTAGAGTTGAACACAGTAGTTAATAGAAATTCTTCATTGTGCCCTGAAACTCTCATGTTCTCACAGGCTGGAACACAGGACCAAAATGGGCAGCATGAGTCACTGAATCCAGTCCCTGGTGATCATAGGCAACTATGAAATGGACTTTTAGTCCAGAAAGGTCCAGAAAAACATTAATTCCTGCCCCTCCTACATGCCATGAATCTATTTGAGGAGGGCAGGGGGAGGGGAGGAATTTCACGTGAGAATGTTCTTGCTATTAACTATAGTCAATGCAGCTCCAGGAACTGGTAGCAAGTCCAAACCCAAAGCAGCAAATCAGGATAACAAGGGGTGCATCTACATGTTATGCTTTTGGTACCTCCATTGTGAGATACTAGAAAAAGGTATGCTAGCCTATTTTAATGTGTATTAACTAAAGTGCACTGTTTTGTGATGCTTTAATGTGCATTAAAATAGGGAAATGCACAATAAAGTGCATGTGTAAATGTGCCCAAGCAATAGAAGAATAGTACCAGCAATAATAGCATCCAGACATTTCAAAATGTCTCTGTGTAACCATAATCCCCTGTGCTCTGCTAACATTTATTTGCCGCTGATCACCTTGCCTCTCAGACCAAGACAAATTAAGTTGGACTCAATGCTGTTTATGGTTTACTATTTTGCATCTTCTTTTGGGATGCCTTCATGTGATTACGTCGAACTCACAGGATGAATCTGTTCTTAACCTGCTCTCAGTAGAGCAAGCTTGCCCCTGGTCTTTATGACTTTCAGAACCTATTCATCTTAGTCTTTCTTTATAACATAGTTGATAGATCAGCAGAGGCCATTTCAAAGCCCTTTTTCAAGTCCTGTCTCTTTCAGCCTGGCAGTTTCACAAGACATCTCCAAAAACTGGTGACACTGTTCCTCTGTTACATTGCACTACATGCAGTTAATATAAGGAAAACTCACTTCAGCACTTTTGACAGTGACAGACCAGTGTTACCTTTAAATCTTCAGTAAGTCAGCAAACTAATGTAGTGAAGTGAAGCAATTTGAGTGCCACTGGGTGCATCTACACATACAAATACTGTGGGGTGGGTTTACTGTAGAGTAATTTGCTTTCTGCATTTCTAGTGTTGAGTTAAAAAGCGAGTCCTCTTTAAGAATGCATCTCAGCACATCCATTTCCGACAGACTACTACACAGTAGAACAAAATGTGCTGAACAAAAAGGATATTGTAGTTACGTAAAAGCTTTACCTCAGATTAGCATATTTTAAATTATCCAAACAAGAATATATTTAACCAAAAATATTCTTAAAGAGACCTCTAGAATAAATTACTCTAAAGTAAACCCACCCTGGACAGGCATCTACACGTGCGGGGAAGCAGGAACAGATTTGAGAGCAGATTTGCTGCTTATGGCAGCAGTCTGCTTCTGCTCCTGCGCCCACCTGCCCTGCACCTGTCCCTTGTGCAGACAGGTCTGGGGAGATCTAGGTTGGGAGGAAGTAAAGGGCCAGGAAACAGCTGTCTCCTGGTGGGGGCTAGGAGATTGCTCCCTGCCCCTGGGAGCCGCCTGCTGCCGGGTCTGGCTCTTCCACTGGAGCCTGGGTGAAGACAATGTCCCACTGCCCTAGCAGCAGGGAGCTCTCAGTCCCCACTTTGTGATTGCTGTTGGGGAGCAGGAGCTGGGATATTCTCATCTCCTAGCCCCCTGCTTTGCAGTTGCAGGGGCTTATCTCCCAGCCCTGACTCCATGACCTAGGAGCCAGGGGTTGGAGATAAGAATATCCCAGCTCTGGCCCTGTGAATACAGAGCTGGGGGCAGGATATAAACATCACCCAGACCTGGCTCTGTGACTGTGAAGCAGAAGCTAGGAAATAAGAAGCTCCCAGTCCCCACTCCCAGATGGCAATTGCGAAGTGGGGACTGAGAGCTCCCTGCTGCCAGGGCAGGGGAATGTTGTCCCCACCCAGGTTCCAATGGCGGAGCCTGCCCTGAGATCAGGCAGCTCCTGGGGGCAGGGAGCAAGCTCCTGGGGGCAGGGAGCAATTTCTTGCCCCCTGCTGCCTAGTTGACTGGAAGCAGATTTGCCTCCAGTCACCTGTGTTCATGTGCTGTACTGTGCAGTAATTACTCAGGAGTAAATTTGCTACTTGTATTTACAGGTAGCAAATTTACTCACTATTAGAATAAATTACCGCACAGTAAACATTTGCATGTGATACTTACTGTGCAGTAATATGCTCTAATTTTGAATAAAGCATCTTGTGTAGACATGCCCACTGAGGCCCATTTGCAGTACAATATAGCATCTTTTGTTCGCTGGTGATTAAACTTAATGGTGATGAATAGCCATTGATAGATATTTTAATTCTTATTAAGTGGATTCCATTGTATTTTTTTCCTGGTGTTACTAATCCTTAAAAAGAATTAAAACAGAACTTCTGGTAGTTCAATGAGTATGTTATCCTAGATGCAATACTCAAAAGTCAGAATTCCCAAACTATTTTTTTCTTAATTATGGGTCATACCTTAATAGACATGTTATCTTGTTGACTTGCATCCTGGCTCACTTACAATCACATGGGCCATTTCCCAACCCATTTGCAATTGTGATGCTCACACCTCATCCCCTTTGTGACTTCCCTGAGGCCAACTATAGTAGTGCTTTTATGTGGAAAAGTAACATTAGGAGAGTGTTTAATAGCATATATTAGCTATCTTTTTAATGAAATTTAGCTAAAGAAGAAGCTATCATCATGGGATCAGTAAGGTCTTTGCTATCCACTTATAGTCCATAGACCATTTTAAGGATTGCTACTATAAAAAAAATAACAAAAGGAGTGTTGCTTCCTTTTAAGGCTTCCTTTCACCATCCCTGTTGAAATATTATCCTATGTTAATAAGTACCTACAAAAGGCTTGAAGGAAAGCTTCTCACTCATTTCCACTATGGCCTAAATGAGACTTGGTTGTGTGCTTGTGTTTATGTGGTAGCTCTCTGTACTATTTACCTCTTTTTTTTTGTTTTATATCTGTTTTTTAAATACAATTTCTCACAATTCTTGAGAATTTAAGGCGTTTTTTGCAAACTAACTTATTTTCCCTATTTAATTTGCTTTCCTTTGTATTTCTTTAATATCTAGTTTATTGTTTCTCTGTTTTATGGGCATTCATAAAAAAGCATAATTTAACTCCATTATATAATTTAATTGTGTGTTGTTCAATTTTACCCTGTATAAAGTTATTTTTAGCTTTCCTCCTTCTGCAGGTCTCTTTAAGAATATTTTTGTTTAAATGTATTCTTGCTTTGGATAATGGAAAATATGTTAATTTGCTGTAAAGCTTTTACATAACTACAATATCCTTTTTGTTCAGCACGTTTTGTTCTTCTGTGTAGCAGTCTGTCAGAAATGGATGTGCTGCTATCTTCCTGAGGGGCATTCTTAAAGAGGACTCACTTTTTAGCTCAAAACTAGAAATGCAGAAACCAATATTTAGAGAAAATGTTGTCTTTATTTTTTAAAATAATTATTCACTCTTCCATTTTTTCCATGTAGTCAGCTCAGCTCCTAAGAAGATGGGTTTCTTTTCAAGCTAAACTGTGCTGGATAACACCTTTTTGTGTTCATTTGACAATACCCTACTCTACTCCACCATTTTCCATTACACTTCTGCTTCCCTGAATTAAAAACTGTGTGCGTGACCCCTGCTGGCTTAGGTGGTGTGACCAGCTTCCAGTAACCAAACTTTGCAATATGATCCTGGATACCCCACAGAGTTCTAGCACACGAAGGGCCTTACCATTTCCATCAGTTGAGTATGGTGCTGTAGGCACAGAGACTGAACCAAATAACCTGATCATAGTTCCACATGAAAATGGGTATACTGCTTCTAGCCTATAACTACCTCTTGAACCAAAAACGATATAGTAATTTTCATGTTGATCCCCTTAGCCAACTCAGCAGGACCAGGCTGGGTGCCACAAGAACATTCAGAGAGGTCCGCCAGTCTGGGTCTAATTTGTCAGATTTGGAAAAAAATCTATTTCAGGAACTGTTTAGGGATGCCAGGACACAGTCCTGAAATAAATTTACAACCATTCTGGAAAAATTGTGACAGCCACCTTAGTTTAAAAAATAAGAGATATCAGAAACAGAATTCAAATTTGGGAGGTAAAAACTTTTTCCTTTAAAGACAATAAAGATGTTATTATGGACTTTAGTTTAGCCAGCCTCCCTTTTCCTGGTTCTTTGGTAGTGAAGAGCACTGACCAGACAGGCCGCTCTTCCTTGATTCTCTGCCAATTTACAGAGCCATGCTTGTCTCTGCAAAGAGTGTAAAAGATGACCGCTCAGTCAGAATGATAGAGATGCGCTGATTAGAACAATGAATATAGGGAGGAATTAGGTAAAATGGGTGTGCCAAGCAGAACCAGAGAAGTTAAGGACCTTGCTCAAAGTCGCATTACAAATTTGTACTGGAGGTAGTATTAGGTATCAGGAGTTTCTATTTCAATTTAAACCCCTCTATTCCTTCCATACAATTGTGACTGCTATGATATGGTGGGCTGATTCTGAATGATTATAAATAACTCCATTAACAAAGGAGTAGAATCAGGCCTATACTACCATTCCACCTCCTTCCAAAAATTCCCCATGCTTTACTACCAGCTTCACTGGTGGCAACCTTAGACAAGCCACCAACATTTTAGGTTCCACATTATTGAATCCTACTCAGTACACACTGTTGTTACCAACATACTGATGGCAACGGGTAGAAAATTTAGTAGAACTAAAGAGCTCTTATTTTTGTTACTTCATCTAGGGGTGTTGAGTGGATTAATTAATTAATAGTTTTGCATCTTTTGTAGACCAGCAGCAACATCTTGTAAATAAAGAATTCAACCTATGTTGACTGTATCAGCTTGTATCAACTCAATTAGCTAGAAGTGACCCGGCTTGGCTTTCAACATTGGCAGAGACAGTATTAAGTAGTTAAATTCTATGGCAGGTAATTTGCTACTACTTAGACCTCCATTCCATTAAGATGATTTATATGAACAAGCTGCAATTTTCTACCTGAGCATTTATGACAAAGTTTAAAGGAAAGCATGGTTTAAAAGAGAAAAGTTATGGATTATGTTTTTTTCATAGCAATCTTTGAGGCAGGTTTAAGAGAATTTGTTGGTGGGCATTAAAATTTCATAAGAAAATGAGTTCTGGATTACACAAATACATGAGTTTTAACCATGTGTAACACCTGCACAAATTTTAAAGTATGAACTGACTATAAGGGTCCATTCCTGCTGATGCTTACGTATGTGAGTAGCTTCACTAGCATGAGTCGTTCTGCTTGCATAAATGCTTGCAGGATCAAGCCCATAGACCGTAAGAACCATGCTTTAAAGGTGTTTTGGTGCCTAAAGATGAAGTTAGAATTTAATTGGGATTTTCTGAAGTGGGTAGGGGAAATCTTTAGGAATTAGACACTTTGGCCCTTCTGGAAGATTCCAGTAAGTACCTACCTGTATATTTTACAAATATGCTTAGGCCCCTACATGTCTTTAAAAAGCCATCCCTTCATCACTGTAGTTTGGAGTAATTTATCCCACACCTTTCAAACTTATGTTCAGAAGGAAGACACACAACATACCACTAATATCTTTATGCATTGGCTCAAGTAGAAATTGCTCCTCTTGATTCATTTGTTGATACCATCATTTCTGATTCTGAAACCAGTCAGGTGGTTCAAGGATATAGACTCCCACTCCTACACAGGCACATTGATATCTGCTTCATGGTGCAAAGAGGAGTTCCCAAAATATCTTGGCATAAAGGACAGAATGTATCTACAGTATTTACCATACATCCCATAATCCCATATATCTCCTCTCTTCCCAAATATATTTTGCATAATGGATTATACCTGATACATTTATATCATTTCTACATGTAAATTATATATCAATTTATATTACACTATCCCAAATACAAACACATCTTTTATTTTATTTATATAAAATGTAAAAAAGATGTGTTTATATATATATAAACTATGGGACTTTACAGCCTGGAAAAGCACAGGCTCAGGCGGAACCTGGTAGCTGTCTATAAGTATATAAGGGGTGTGCAACAGGATCTAGGGAAATGCCTGTTCACCACAGCGCCCCAAGGGATGATAAGGTCAAATGTCCAGAAACTCCTCCAAGACCGTTTCAGGCTGGACATAAGGAAGGATGTCTTTACTGTCCGAGCCCCCAAGGCCTGGAACAGGTTGCCACCAGAGGTGGTGCAAGCACCTACTCTGGACTCCTTTAAGAGACATTTGGACATTTATCTTGCTGGGATCCTTTGACTCCAGCTAACTTCCTGCCCCTGGGGCAGGGGGCTGGACTCAATGATCTTCTGAGGTCCCTTCCAGCCCTAATGTCTATGAAATCTATAAGATACATATTCTCTCTCTATATAAATTTGCATCAGGTATATATATAAACATTTTTTTAGTGTGTGTGTGTGTGTATATAGATATATATCTATATCTATATATCTATATCTATATATATGTAAATAAATAAATAAATATATATATATGTATTAGGGCTGTGCAAAGCTTCAGTCCCTGAATCTATATGGTGGAGATTCAGCCTGATTCGCTAAAGAGCTAACTTATGTTAAGTCCTTACATGGCCATGTATTGGTAAATGAAAAAAAAAAGAGCCTTAAGGATCTTTTCTCCACCTTGCTGACCTGATATACAGAGCTGCTCTTTCAAATTGCTCTCATTGTTACAGTTTGCCACCACTCTTCTCTCGCTCCAGGGCAAATCAAGAAAAAGAGAGAGTGGGTCCCATCCTGGCAACACCCCTAGGCCTAGTGGGCGAAGAGATGACCAGCTACAGGGGAGGGACAGTTCTGGTGTCCTTTAAAGGAATGTCTTTTACTCTCTGCACAGGGCACTGCTAAGAATAGTTGGAGAAAGCACTGTGTGTCTCTAAGGCTCCTGGCAGATGTTACACTTAAGATGTAATTAACCAGTTAATCATGTCTTAAGTAGTAAACCAGCCACATGTTTAAGCAATTAACGGTATAATAAAACAGGAAACCAGTTGCAAAGTTATTACACAAAACATGTGTAATAACTTAGTGACTGGTTCCCATTGCACCTTAAATTGAATGTGTAGCCAGCACCGATCAGCTGATTTGGGCTCTCAGCCTCAGGAACACACCAGAGCTCTGAAGGGCATGTGTTGCATGCACAACATACCAGAAGGTGTGGTTGTTGGGACTGCGGATGAGATCCCATCATGCCTTTATCTGAACATCTCTCAGCGGCCAGAGAAACAGGTAGACTGACTTCCAGTGCTCTCTGTTGTTGGCATGATACAGTATGGCTCCTTCCGCAAAATAGACCTGTAGCTAAATGCTACCCATCAGTCCAAGATGTTTAGCAATTGAAAACATATCACATGTGCGTAATACGGCAAATGTTATATTAGGCATATATTTTGCATCAAAAGCATTGCAATCTGTGTAGAACTGAAGGAAGGGCAGCTTGGGACAGACACCAGGACATTAAATTCAAGCCTGAGCTATCAATGATTCCAGCCACCATGCTGAGGTCCTGGAGGACTGGATACACTGGAAGGCTTGAATCGTATCAGGGCTCTTAGAGCACCTGAGAGCTCTGGATCCCAAGCTCAAAGGCTCAGCTGTGGCTCCCTAGCTTCCTATTCCCCATTAGTCTTCTACGCCAGAGGCCAAAACCTTAGACCTTGGTTTTCTTAACTCCATTTTAAGCAAAAATTTGAAATGGAATATTTCATTTATTTATAATGTTTTGTTTTATTTTTCCTTTTCATAGGGACTTTTTTTTAAATTTCCCACGGATTGGGATTTCTGATTTTTGGCAAGCATTTGTAAATAGTGCTCTCAGTAAAAGCTAGATTAGTTTAATGAGCAGAGAGTCATCTTGTATTATTATTTCTACCACCCAGTATGTAGAGCATGGTGGTTACAGTCAATCAAGTGAGACTCACAGGAAAGAAGGAAATGTGCTTAACCAGAAAATAAAGTGGCATCTAGAAACAAACTGGCATATTTGCAGCTATACTATTGGGTCAATGGCCAATTTGATGCCAGCTGGACTGTAGAGCCAGCTGCCTTGGAATCCCAGAAGTACTGATGAACAGTAATAATATACTGCAGAAATGTGACCAGGTGCTAGTAATGCATAATAAAACCATTCTGAGAACAGTGGATATACATAGATAGCTGATAGCCCACATAACAAGAATCATTCTGTAGTTATCTACATGTCCTTTATAGGAGTTTTTAGGAGGATATACAGAGCTATTACTTGGTAATACTGCAAGCCATAGATTTATTGCAGTACAACACCAAAATATCTCTGTCCAGCAAGGGCATATTTGAAGGAGATGAACAAATACAAAGGCATATTTGAAGGAGATGAACAACCTTGAAGACAAGGTGAAGTTACAAATGAAGCCACATGAGCAGCCTTGGAAACTATTGAAAGGCAGAAAGAGAAGAGAAAGCATTTGAAAGAGTGAAGGAAAATGTAAGTGAAGCTCCAGTCCTACCACCTTATAAATGACTAACGTCTGATGGTGTGATATCTCAGGAGTTGGCCTAGGAGCAATACTGATGCTAAAGCAGCATCCCATAGCCTTTGCTAGTTAATCCTTGATAGGTACAGAAAGGTGGGTAACCTGAGGTAGAAAATGAGCCACTGGCTCTTCTGTATGTAGTGGAACAAGTCATGCGGTTCACTTTTGGAGTCAAGGGGGAATGCACAGTCTGATTACAAGCCCTTAGAAAGCATTATGAAGAAGCCATTGATAACTGACTACAACTGATGTTATTGAGATTCTGGCACAATGATGTATGACCATAAAGTCATTGGAGAGTCACTCCTGGTAGCAGATAATCTGAGGAGGGCATGCCATCAAAACACAGCACAGATGGCTCCAACAAAATTTCAGACACTTCACCAGGAGCAAGTCCTTGAAACTAAGAGGTTTCTTAAGATAAATCTTTTTTGTGGCATTACCCAGCATGTGAAACATGAAACAAAGAGCACTGTGTTATTCCACTGAATCGATTCCAAGTTGTTGTTTTTTTTAACATTTTTCCCCCTACTTTGTTCAAGTGACAGAAGTAGGGCCAAGACAATTAGTTGGCATACGCACACAATGCAGCATTGTTTCTGCCAATATACTGTGACCCAAATATTCCATCCATGCAACCTCACTGAACTCTTTTGACCAAATTAATTGCCAGTGTAATTGGTTGTCATCAGGGAAAGGAATCCAATGGAATAACTGAATAACGATTAAAGATGTAATAAGCTAAAGGATAAATAAAGTGTATCCTAAAATGTGTACTTTCTTAGTGTTGTTTCCACAAGTACTTTTACTAAGATGAACAGAATTTCTAAGATACTTGAGTTCATAGCAAGACATGTAGCTCAGTTTTAGGCTTTCATTAGGGCTTTGCGAAGCTTTGGTAGCTGATTTGATTTGGAAGAGATTCAGCCCAATTTGGGGAACGAATCTCTGAATCCGAATTTAACCAGGTGACCAATTAAAAGCTCTGAATCAATCTGAAGCATCCAAATGGATTTGGAAAAAGATTAGGAAAAGAATCAACAATTTGGCCATAGACTAAGCAGGCAGCTGACACAGCGGCCTCCAGCTGGCAATTCTGTTGAGGTTAGGGGAGTGGGGAGATAAGGGGCATGGGGGAGGGAGGGATTGGGGCTGGGGCTAGGCAAGCTGCCCAGCTGCAGCAGAACGTGCAGGACTTGAAGAGGTGGGGGGTGGGATGTGGGTATGGCAGTGCTTGGAGCAAGGGCTATGACCTCCTGCCACTTGTCCAGCTGGGGCAGTGGGGACAGGATGTGGGTGCAGCTCATTCTGGGTGGAAGGGGGCAAGTGGCAGCAGGTCATAGCCCCTGCTCCCAGCTCTGCCATGCCTGCATCCCACACCTCCTATGCCAGCTGGGAAGCAGCAGTAGTGCCTGCCCCCCCGCACCAGCTGGCAAGTGGCGGCAGTGCCTGTCCCCCAAGCCGGCTGGCAAGTGACGGCAGCGCCCACCCCTCCGTGTCTTCATGTGCTAGCTGGCAAGCAGCGGCAGTGCAGAGTCCCCACTCTCAGCACTGATGTGGGTACAGCAGCTCTGGAAGCGGGGGCTCTACCCTGCTGCTTTTTGCCCAGCCAGTGTGGGGGGAAGGACAATGCAGGCACAGCTCACTCTGGGTGGAAGGGGGCAACTGGCAGCAGGGCATAGCCCCTGCTCCCAGTGTTGCCATACCCGCATCAGTGCTGTGAGTGAGGACTCTGCCCTGCTGCCACTTGCCCCCTTCCACCAGGAGTGAGCTGCACTTGCATCACGCAACCACATCCCATGCCCCCCTGCCCTCCTCCCTGAGTAACATGCCCGCCTGCCCCGGCTGGGCAGCTTGTTGCAGCCCCATCCCCAGTCCCTCCCTCCCCCACACTCCATCTCTCTCCACTCCCCCAACCCCAACAGACTTACCAGCTGGAGGCATCTGTGTCAGCTGCCTGTTTAGTCTAAGGCCAAATCTTCAAAGCGGCGCCAAATCTTTTGGATTTGATTCAGCTGAATCAAATCAGGACAGTGATTCAAATCTCCAAATCAAATCACTATCCTCCAAATTGGCCGAATCCAAAGTGAATACTTGCTGCTTTGCACAGACCTAGCTTTCATGTAATGGCAGTTGCTTTTGTGAGTCTTCTTTAACCTCTACAAGTAGTGTGTATGCTCTGCAAAACAAAGATAAATTGAAAAAAACCACTTGAGCCATATAGAAATGGATAGTTCCTGGAATAAGGAACTGTGAAATTATTTCTAAAAAGTACCATATTTACCTAGTATTAAGGTGAGCCTCACCCCCATTTCATCTTAGAATCGAATATGACGATAGTAGGGAGGCAAGTGGCTACTGTGGCTCAGGCTTCAGCCCCAATCAGGATTGGAGCTCTAGCTACAGTTGTTGCTTGTCCTTCCCCCCTGCCCTGCCCCCATTCTTACCATAAGTGGTAAGAATGGTCAGAAAGTGATTGGCTAATTTCTGTTTAATTTAATAATTTACATTTATTTATTTATTATACAAAGGTCCCTGATTGGATCAAAAAGGATTATTTTCAAAGATAAATATATTTTTACAAAGATTAGTAAATGAAAAATAGAGGGAAGAAATTGGAGTAGATCAGGACCCCCAAGAAGAGGTAGGATGGAGCAATGCAGGATCCTCTTTAAGAAGATACTGCCATGAGCTTGAAGATGACTAAAATACCCTACTGTACTCCAGGATTAGGTAATTACTCATTTCTCTCTTCTTGTCACCTTGCTAACTGTTATACCCTTGTAACTACCAGGTTAAAATGTTTTGCCTCAAAATTCTGTTTGATAAAGTTGCTTTAATTAATCAAGCTTGCAGATTGGGTGCAGAGGAAAGATTTACATGGCATTTTTGTCAGCACTCTAGAGGTTTGCTATTGTATACAAGCTTAATGTGATCATGTTGCAGACAAGAATCACTGATAAAGTAGTGATAACCAAGAGTCAGTGTCATGTGGCATCTGTCAACATTCATTGAGCTTCACAGGCTTTAAATAAAGGCACAGTGCTGAGACAGCTCTTTCAGAAGTGAAAGGTGACCTCATAGCAATGGATAAAAGCCATATGTCAGCACTAGTACTGTTCAACCTTTTTGCAGTTTCAACACAGCCGGCTTGTAAGGTTTTGCCGACCACCTTACATGACATTATTCAAGATGAAAGTGTATTGCTATAGAGCAGGGGTGGGAAAAATATGGCCTGCAGGCCAGATCTAGCCTGCCAACTGATTGGATCCATCCCATGGGTGACAGCCCACCAATTGATTGTATCTGGCCTGTGGCTGCTTCCTAATCTTTCTAATCTTCTTGACAGAGAATATTAACCAAGATGATAGAGAAGACAGGAATAGACATATATTTATGGCCTGACTTGTCATTGCCTTGCACCTGTTTTAGTAATTTATATACATAAAATTACTAAATCACAACAGTGGAACTAGTTGGTCAAGGTGCAATGTGGTTAAGTATCAGGATTTCTCCTCCTCACACACCTCTCAAGGAGTAAATATGGAACATTTCCTGTAGAAGAGGTCACTAGGAGGAAACCCTTTATTTCTTGTAAATGCATATGTACCTGATGGACATCTGAGTATTACAAACATCAAATTTTGAGAATTTAGTATATTTTACTGCCTTTCATGAAGAACTTCCTATGTTGTGTATGGCTTAAGAGAATCTAATATGCTGTAGAGGCCGAGGCTGTTCAGTATGATAAAGCTCATGCATTAGCAGCATTCTGCTTCAGCTGAAACTCACTAACCTCCTTGACAACTAGTTTGGAGGCATTATAAGAGAGGAAGACCATTGCTAGGAATGGATCATGAAGTTGTCACTGTGAAGGACGGGGTCTTCTCTCTGGGCTTTGTTCTGTTTAATATTTAATTTATTCTTTATTTAGGAATGAAGGAGGTCTATATATTAATCTAATTGAATTATTGTTTTGTCTTCTCTTTTTTTTTTTCTCTGTCTTGGAGGAAAAAGAGTTTTAAAGACTATGCTTACTCTTTCTTTAAATCTGGCTAAGAACTTCTCTTCTCCTTAGAGGAACAGGCTCTGGTAATTTTGGATATATACAATTTGTGAAATGTAGCTGTTCTCAAGGGAACAGGGGATGTGACAGTTGCAGAAAAAAGGAAATAATCATGTAAGAATTAAGGATATGAAAGGAGATTTATTCCTTGTGACAAAGGCATAAGCATGGAACTTCACAGTGATGTCTGGGCTTGAATCCCCTTCTTTCTCTGATACCAAGGAATTGCAGGAAGGTGGCTCTGGGCACGTCTACATGAGACACTTTACTGTGTGGTAGTGTACTTTACTGTGCAGTAAGCAAGTGTAACCTCACTAATCGTGAGTTGATTTGCGGCCTGCAAATGGAAGTAGCAAATTTACTTTCGATAAGTAGCAACACAATAGCACTCGTATAGATGCCTGACCTCTTATAGATTCCAAATCTGATCCTATTCAGCCAGCCACCAGGGGGTGGGAGATTGCTTCCTGCTGCTGGAAGCTGCCTGCTGCCAGGGCAAGCTCTGCCAGTGGACCCTGGGCAGAGAGTATGTTTCCCTGCCCTGGCAGCAGGGAGCTTCATAGTTTTATAGTTTCATAGTTGGTAGGGTCAGAAGAGACCTAAGGAGATCATCAAGTCCAACCCCCTGCCATGGGCAGGAAAGGATGCTGGGGTCAAACAACCCTGGCTAGGTGATCATCTAGCCTCCTTTTGAAGACCCCCAGGGTAGGGGTGAGCACCACTTCCCTTGGAAGTTGGTTCCAGCTCCAAGCTGCCCTGACTGTGAAGTAGTGCCTCCTGATGTCTAGCCTGAATCTACGCTCAGTCAACTTATGCCTGTTATTCCTTGTTACTCCCGGTAGTGCTTGGGGGGTGGGGGGGGGGACAAGGATTCTCCCAGTGCCCGCTGGTCCCCCTTGGTCAGTTTATAGGTGGCCACCAGATCCCCTCTTAGCCTTCTCTTGTGGAGGCTGAACAGGTTCAGGTCCCATAGCCTCTCCTCATAGGGCCTGTCCTGCTGCCCCCTGATCATGCGAGTGGCCCTCCTCTAGGCCCTCTCGATGCTGTCCACATTCCTCCTGAAGTGTGGCATCCAGAACTGGATGCAGTACTCCAACTGCAGCCTGACCAATGTCGCATACAGGGGGAGGATCACCTCCTTGGGCCTGCTCGTGATGTATCTATGGATGCATGACAAGGTGCGGTTAGCTTCCTGACTGCATCCCCACATTGGCGGCTCACGTTCATCTTGGAATCAGCAGTGACTCCAAGATCCTTTTCTATCTGCCTCTGTGCTCACAAGAAGGGAGTTCCTTAGTCTGTAGGTATGCTGCTGGTTCTTCCTCCCCAGGTGCAACACCTTGCACTTGTCGGTATTGAAACCCATCCTATTCTCATCCTCCCACCTCTGTAACCTGTCCAGATCTAGTTGTAGCCTGTCCCTCTCTTCTAGCATGCTCACTTCTCCCCACATCTTAGTGTCATCTGCGAACTTGAACAAGGTGTTTTTCACCCCCTCATCCAAGTCGCCTATGAAGATATTGAACTGTGTGGGCCCGAGGACCAAGCCCTGGGGAACGTCACTGCCCACATCCCTCCAGGTCGAAAATGACCCGTCCACCACCACTCTCTGGGTGCGGCCCTTCAGCCAATTTGCGACCCATCTGACTGTGTAGGTGTCAACACCAGAGTTGCTTAATTTTTTAATGAGGATGGGGTGAGAGACAATGTCCAAGGCCTTCCTAAAGTCAAGAAAGAGTATGTCCACTGCAACACCTGCATCCAAGGCTTTTGTGACCTGGTCCTAGAAGGCAACCAGGTTGGCTTGACAGGACTGCCTCTAATGAACCCATGTTGATTGCCCCTAAGCATAATCTCCCCTGCTGGTCCTTTTCAGATGTGTTCCTGGATAATTTTCTCAAAGAGCTTCCCCAGGACTGAGGTAAGACTAACGGGCCTATAGTTTCCTGGGTCCTCTTTCCTCCCTTTTTTGAAAATGGGGACCACATTGGCCCTTTTCCAGTCCTCTGGCACCTCTCCAGAGCACCACGAGTGCTCGTAAAGTTGTGCCAGGGGTCCCACAATGACCTCTGCTAATTCCCTCAGGACCTGCTGATTTGAACATGTCTAGTCCCTCCAGAAGTTCCCTCATTAGGTCCTCACTGGGCCTGGCTGTGCTGCCCCTGTGTCCATCTAGAATCCCAGTAAGGGGGATGTCCCTGTCCCTGCTCAAAATGGAAGAAAAATGGAAGAAAAGAATCTGTTAAAGAGATTAGCTTTGCCATCTGGTGCTACCACCAGATTACCAAGCATGTCCTGCAGAGGCCCCACATTACTTGGTACCTTCTTTTTACCCCTATGTATTTAAAAAAGGACTTCTTGTAATATTTGATCTGAGTCACTAGTCCCAGTTCCATCTCTGCCTTAGCCTTCCTAACAGGCCCCCTACAATCTCAAGCAATGGAGGTATACTTCTCCTTGGTGATGGCCCCTCCCTTCCATTGGGTGTACATCTCCTTTTTGGCTTTGAGACATTCTTGGATGCTTTTGATGAGCCTTGGAGGCTTTTGAGCACTCTTGCCCGCTTTGATCCTCATGGAGATTGTCACCCTTTGGGCTTGGAGGATCGTCTCCTTAAGAAATGACCACTCTTTATGGACTCCCAACTCCCCTCCCCTCCGGGACCTCAGAGCCTCCCTGACTAGTCTCCTTACCTTATTGAAATCCACCCTCCTGAAGTCCAGGGCTGCTGCCTTGCTGCAGGCCTTTGACACCCTGCGCTGGATGGTGAATTCCAGTAGGAGATGATCACTATTGCCCAGGTGGTCGAGCACCTGCAGTCCCCTCACCAGGTCATCACCTGTTGCCAGGACCAGGTCCAACAAGGCATTTCCCCTGGTGGGACTGTGCACCTCCTGGGTTAGATGGAGGTCCTGTAACTCAGCTAGGAACCTACTTGAGCGGTCAGATCTGGCTGACTGCTTTTTCCAGCAGATGTCTGGATAGTTTAGGTCACCCATAATGACCACATCCCTTGACTTAACTGCCTCTGTGAGCTGACCTGAGAATTCCTAGCCCAGCTCTTCCCCCTGGTTAGGTGACCTGTAGTAGACCCCCACCGTTAGGTCCCTTTCCCCCTGACCCCCTTGTATTCTGACCCAGAGCACCTCAGTCTGCCCTACCTCTGACCCAGTGCTGTTTGCTGAGGATGTGTATTGCTCTTTGACATAGAGCGCCACACCCCAACCTTTCCTTCCCATTCTATCCCACCTATATAGCCTATAGCCCTTGATGTTTACCACTCAGTCGTGCATTGGATCCCACCAAGTTTCAGTGAGCCCCACTATGTCTGGGTTTGTGTTAGCTAGCAGGAGGGCAAGTTCTTCCTGCTTGTTCCAAAGCCCAAGGATCACTGCAGGATTGTGATCAGGGAGTGGGGGCTGGGAGATAAGGGTCCTTATCTCCCAGCCTCCAATTTGGCATCATGATCAGGGAGCAGGGGGCTGAGAGACCCTTGTCTCCCAACGCCAGCTCCATAGTCTTGGGGCAGCAGAGAAATACTTATCTCTGAGCTTTGTGGTCATGGAGTTCAGTCTGGGAGACCGTTATCTCCCAGTGCTAGCTCTGTGGTTGCGGGGCTGACTTTGGGAGATAAGGCCCTATGACCATGGAGCTGGTCCTGGGAGATAAGGGTCTCGTTGTCACAGAACTGGCACTGGGACAAGCTCCATGACAGCAGAGCTTAGGGTGGGAGATAAAGATAAAGATCTCTTAGCACCAGCCCCATTGATGTGGAGCTGGTGCTGGGAGCTCGCTGCTGGTGGGGCCGAGGAGCCTGTTCCACACCCAGTTCCATGATTGTGGAGATGAGTGGGGAACAGTCTGGGAAGCTTTTTCCCCACCTAGCTCTGTGAGCATGGAGCTGGATGAAACAAGCTTCCCAGCCTGTTCCCTGCCCAGCTGCACACTCATGGAGCTGACTGGGGACAAGCTCCCCAGCCTGTTCCATACCTAGCTCTGTGCTCAAGGAGATGAGTGGTGAACAGATGCCACAGCCTCTGCCCTGCAATTGTGGAGTAGGGGCTGGGATCTGTCCTGGTGATTGAGGCACAGGGCTTGGAAAAAGCTGCAGGGGTGGGATAGATCACAGCCCCCTTCCCCAATCTACCAGTGGGGCAGCTAGCAGTGAGCTAGTGCTAGTTGCCCCACCAGCAGTTTGGGGCAAGGGGCTGGGACCTGCCCCTCCTCTGTGGCTCTTTCCAAGTCTCCTACCCCTGATCAAGGAGCCGGGGCCAGGAGCTCTCTGCTGCTGGGGCAAGAGGACATTGTCTCCACCCTAGCAGCAGGAAGCCTCTGTGGGCAAGGTGTAGTGTCTCAGGCCTGGCCAGGAGACAGCTATCTCCTGGCCTGCTGTTCCCTGCCAGTCCCTGGACTAGATCTTCCCCTGGTAGCAGCAGGGGCCCATTGCAGGACCCTGGGAAGCAGGAGCAGTTTGATGCCATTATGTGCATGTAGATGACATGGGCATTAATGTAGAGCACCTGAAAATGTTAACGTGGCTTTTTTTTGGTGCGGTGCAGTTTGTTTGCATGACACGGCATTTGTGTTCACATGAATGATGCTTTTGAGCATGTTAAGCCTTGTGTGTCATTCCCCGCAGATTTCAGTAGGGGAAGTCAAATACCAATTTACCCCCTGTAATGTCTTTCTTAATGTATTACAGTAGGAGGCACATGTAAACCACCCGGGCTCCCCAGTCCCTGCCCCCAGACTCTCACTGGGCAGTCCTGACTCTCAGTGGGAGTCTCCCCTGGGCATGGTCATAGTCACCCCAAAATCCTTGTCACTTGCACCTGCCTATACTCTTCTGGTCTGGTCTCTGTCTGTCAGTACGTGATCCCAAAAACCCCAACCCAATCCCAAAGAGAAGTCACTTGAATCCTCCCCTCCTGTTCCTTTCCCTTCCTATCCCATCATGTTACCAATATATGTTTTTTCTTTTATTTACTATAGCTGCTATGATAGCTGCTATGATATCATAAAATATTCAGGGTTTAGAGTAGCGGGTTGGTGGGTGGGTGTTTGTTGCCGCCTGGTTGATTGGCAATTGTTGTCGATGTTGGTAGCGGTGGCGAGCTCTTCTGGCTTTTTTTTCCCCCGTGTTTGTTTGTTTTTTTAACTACATTTCCCAGCATTCCCAAGCTCATTGATCTTTGTACAGTTTCCATTGGGGGTTCCCATTGGAACCCTCCTGTTCCCTGCCCAGGTACACCATCAATCATTTGGAGGTGTGTTGTGAATTGTTTTATTAATGTTTTTGGAATGTTTTTCAAAATGTGAGCTGCTGTTCAGCTTGGTCTTCTCCCCTCCATGCCCCTCCCCCCACCTAGCCCACCAAGAGCGGTAATAGTTAACCTTCTCACCCACATGGTGGGGGGGCTTGTTCAGATGTGGATGATGGTGCATAATGCCCCCCTCCCCCAAACCACTCACAGTCTGGAAGCAGCAAACCCCTAGCCCAGTCCAGATTTCCTTCCCCTTCCCCTGACTGTCCTCCCTTCTACCCCCGGTCTGTAACATTGCATGCCCATGTAGACAGACACAGATTTAAAGTATAAATGAATTTATTTTAACATAAGCAAGAGAAAGAACAAAACACTCCTAGGTATTGTTGTCAGTAATATATCCTGCCAGACAATCTTGTACAAGGGCCACCCAACCAGCTTCTGCTTGAGGATAGCTCCTCAATCCCTGTGCTGCTGCTGCTGCCTGGATATGTCTGTGTTGTCTGGCCGCTGCCTGTCATGCTTCTTCCTCTATCTTCTTGAAAACCTCTCCATGGCTCTCACAGATATTGTGCAGCATATTTTCTTGCTCCGTCTCGAGCCAACACGTAAGCGCCCTCCATCATCCTTTCAGTTGGCCAAACGCATATTCCATGGCATCCTGCAACTGCCCGGACTGTAGTTAAAAACCAGCCTCTGTGGGTTGGTGACGTTTTCTCCATAAGGCTTCATGAGCCCCAGGGCTTTAGGGGGTAGGCAGCTTCTGCTAATATAACGGGGGAACGGTGACACTGCAGATGACTGTCTTCTCCATGCCGCGTGTGTAGTGTCCTTTCTCCATGAGGCCAGGCAGAGGGGAGTTTCTGAACAAGTGCACATCATGCGTGCTGCCAGCCCACCCAGTATAAATATTTGTGAACCAGCCCCGGTGGTTCATCATGGCTTGCATGATCACAGAGGCATATCTTTTCCTGTTTGTGAAAGCCTTCACCCTCCCTGCAGACCACAGCACTGGGATGTTTGTGCTGTCTAAATCCCCCATGCAGTTCGGGAACCCCTTCTCATTAAAGCCACTTATGACTTGCTTCAGACTGGCTAGGTGGATAATTTTGTTTGCAGCAATCTCCTTAAGCAGCTGGCATATCTCACAAATTGCCAGCCTGACCATGCTGGCAGCCATGCCGAAGTGGTTTGTGATGTAGCGGAGGCTGGATGGGCTATAATAGTGTGTTGTTCTAGATCCCCTTCCACTGGTAGCTGCAGGCTGATTGATCCTTGTCAGTGTGATGAGTTAGAAAGAGAAAGGCTGAAAGAGAAGATGAAAAGGATGACAATACTTCCTTCAGGATTCTTTCAACACCTGAACTATTATGCATTATAATTATAGTTGACTTTCATCCTGACTTATATAGACTTATAATAACAGGTACTACTAATAATAGGAGTCAATAATACTATTGATTCCAATAGTAATATACTAATAACGGTGTGTAGTAATATTATTGATGACTTATTAATGGTCAATAATATTTGTAATGGTTCAATTCCTTATCACAGCATTTCAAAGCAGGTAGATCTGCCTTATCACCCTGCACACATCACACACACCTTGGGCTTCCACCATATATATATATATATATCTCAAGTCAATGTATGATATAGACTTATGTAATATAGACTTATGATGTATAAACTTATAATTACAGTTTGATTCCTTATGATGAGAAACTAGATACTGAGCATAAGGCAGGCCATTATACACCCTCCCTGCCTCTTTCCCCATGGGGGGTGGGGAGGAAATGCCTACCTCATGGTTCAGACTCTTCCCTAGATCCCTCTATTCCCATGGAGAAGAGATAAATACCCTTCTGCTTTATATACTACCCTTACTGAACTTGTATTACTTCTTCCTTCTGGTTGCTGGCCACAAGTACTGCTGAGGCTTCTCTTCTGTGTACTACTTAAATTGTGGAGGCATTCTTCACAGGCTTTGGCCTGAGCATCAGCTCAAGTATGGTAAGAGTTGCACAACTTCTGCAGATCCATTTCATATTATTCTAGCTCTCCTCCTGGTTGCTGGCCCTGTTTGCTAATGGACTTATTATGGAGTTGTAATTAGAGGATTGTTGCTGTCCACAAATGTGAAGGCTTTCTTTTTGCTTGATGGCCAAGATCTCTGGCAAATTCCCTCTCGGGGTCTGGGTAGTAGGCCCAGGACTGCAGGCTCTTCACCCGACTTGCCCACCTCTGCTCCTCTCCATTGCACCCTTGTAACTGTTGAATCATTGCTGGCCACAAAGGAAGCTGTGCTCCTGAGCTATGACCACTGCAGTGGCAAGAGGCTGAGGCTTCTTCTCTGACTTTGGCCTGAGCAGCAGCCCGATTTGCATAAATTCTGCAGGCCCACTTCATATAGTCTTCTTGCCTTTGCAAAATCAGACTGGGTTACATGTCTTCTTGTTGGGGAAAACCCTCCTTGCCTTTCATAGTCTTTTTGCCCTCCTCCTAGTTAGCTATGACCAATGCAGTGGTAGAAGCTGAGGCTTCTTCACTGGCTTTGGTCCGAGCATCAGCTTGATTTGCACAAGTTCTGCAGGCCCACTTCATGTAGTCTTCTCGCCCTCCTCCTGATTACTGGCCATGTCCTGCATCAGCACAAACTGGACAAGTTCTTCAAATGCATAAAAGTCTGTAAAAGTCACGCGGTCATAAGTACCCAGGAAGGGCCAGTAACTAGGCTGGCTGCCTGCCTGCCTCCCTCCCTCTTGCCCTCCCACCATACAGCCCTCCATCCATTCATATCGTATCAAGGGATTACTCAAGGGACCTTGGGAGCGTAACGTGAATTGGTGTTTTATCCTATTGTATTGCATTTGCTGGCAATGGCTGTACTGTAAAAAAATGTATTCACCAGTTGACTAGCAACAGCATTGTTGAGTAAAAAAACAAGTTTATACTGTTTTAGCTTTATTGTGATTTCTCAATCAAATTGATTGCAATTCAATTTATTGTTAAAAAAATAAAGATGAGGGGAAAAAAATCTTATTTGTACTTGTTCCTGCTTGATTTCGGGGCATGGATCTGGGAGTGGGGGAGCAGTTTGCAGCCAGCCGGGGGAGGGAGCCTGTATTTCGGATTGGTTGGCCTCCCCTTCAGACACCTCAGTAATATGTCTGGGGATAGCCATCTGCTGCATAACACTTCTGGCCTCTCTATAGGGAGCGCAGTGCTTTTTAAACCCTGGTCTTGGCTAATTAGCAGCTGCTTAGCTGAGACCCATCTGATGAGGACATGCCAGTACCTAGTGTAGGAGAAGGAGGTATTAAAAATGTATTGAATTTGGATGAAAAGAAGTTCTCCCACAATGATCCTTTCTTTGAATACCCCTAATTCTGCAGAGGCCTAGAGGTAGCTGAAGAGATTACCCTGGGAATGCTGCTCCTCGTTTCCCTCTCACTTTCTCCCTGTCCTTTGAGAAGGCTGTGGGGAGAGATATGACAAGGGGGGACAAAGCAATCCTGAACAAAATCTGATGAGCTCTCTACAAGGGAGTGGGTTGCAGCCGACCATGGGGTGGAGACGGGGGGGACGGATAGTTTGCAAACCTGGCTCTGAAAGGTGTTGCATGCAGGATTTTGTAAAGAAAACATTGCATTGCAAAAAAAGGATTGAAAAAAAAAATCATTTTTGCATCGCACCTCCCATAACAGTACAGCCTGCAAACAAAAAACTCAGGAAAAAAAGAAGCTGTTTTGGAGCTGTGGCAGCAGGCATTAATCCCAACCCCCACCCCCTCAGGTGACCATGCATATGAGATGCATTATATATAATGTGTTAAAGACTTACTAAAGTCCTTAAAGACTTGCTAAAGGCTAACGGCCCTGGGAGGTCCGTGCATGGAGAAGTTTTGCAGATTGCCTGCTTGTTGCTGGGGGTGAGTGGGGTTGTTTAGTCTTTTTTCTTACAAGACATGCTGGCTGCACCGCACCCTAGCTGACACTTAACAAGTATTCAACCTCCCTCCCTCTGATAACAGTCCATCCTGCAACTCTTTGCAACTCTTTGCAGTAATGCCATGACTCCGTAAACCACCCCCCAAGCACAGCATCCCCATGTTGAGGTTAGCACAGTCTCCAAAAACCAACCCAACCACCCACCCACCCCAAAGAAAACATGACAAATATATAAAGCAAAAATAAAATACTTTACTGAAGATACTGCAGCTTTAACAATAACTATATGCAATTTAACAATATAAAAAAAAATATATATACACAAAATGTAAAAAAAAATAAAAAATCTGAAAACATTTTCACTCTACTCCTCTTCACTATCTTCACTCTACTCTCGCCATCACTGGGGCTGTGGGCTGGTTGCTGCCCCCAGTGAGTTTCACCCATGAAAGTTTTCTGCAAGGGGGGGGGAAGGAAGAAGAGGGAGGGGGGTTTGGTGCACAGTCGAAAAACTGGACTTTTTTGCCCTGCCCCCCCCAACACACACACACACACACACACACACACACACACACACACACACACACACACACACACAAGGTCTGAGGGACATATTACCTACATATCACCCAGGACGCTGCACATCCTGGGTGTCGGGTCTGGCAAGCAGCGTCCTGCCCCGGACTTTTGGTTGTGGTTCTGAAATGGAATGTGATGAAGTTCAGAAGGTTTGCAATATTGAAGGAAATCATGTAACCACTCACTCCAAAGTTTCAAACTAACTACTTGCAAAAAACATACCATTACGGTGATGCTGCAGCTGTTGTCGGGAGCTATATCCACTGTGGTGGCAGTGCACAATGGTGGGGCCTGGGGGTTGCAGGTGGACGGTACATGGCGGGGGCGGGAGGACAGGAGGGTACATGGATGGGGAGGAGGACATACACTATACGTGGTAGGGGGTGGAAGAATTAAGAGGGGGTAGAAAATTAAGGGATTATTTGTCTCCCCCATTTTAAAATAATAATTGGTCTGAGCGGACCCATCCCAATCTGAGCTGTGTGCTGTGAGGGAGGAGGGAGGAGTGAAGAAGGGTAAAAAAAGAACACACAGCAGCACCTACTTGCTAAAGGCCGGAACACAGTGCCCCCTCATGGTAAAGGGGATTAATTGGAAGTCTTTGGAGTCTTTGGCTGTTTGCACGAACAAATCCATGGTTGGAGAGCCCTGCAAATTTACACAACTCTGATCCCAGATTAAATACATGTATAGATGTGCCCTCTGTGATATGCATTTGGGATGTGCAATGCTGACTGGTAAACTGCCAGGATAGACAATATGGCCTTGCAAGAATGTTCAGGGCCCTCTCATTCTTAGGGGCCATACAAATGTAGAGAGATTCAATTCCTGCCTGAAAAAGCTTGCAATCTGTAACAGGATACAGGAAGTGAGCATAACAAATGACAGAAGAGAAGAGAGGTGAAACAAAAAAAAAAGAGGACAAGGGTTAACAGTATTAAGTATATGCAGATACATAGGTAGAAATTCTGTTACCCTTTGCACATAAAGGGTAGTTTTCCAACTACAGTAAAGGTTCTGTTATCCGGCATCTTATAAGCCAGCATGCTCTACTAACCATCATGCCAGCTTGTAAGATAAAGTGAAACTGGAAGTGCCCACCATGGCACTTCTGGTTTTTTCTGAGCCCCCATTGCTTGGGGCAAAGCAACCTGCGCTGCTGAGCCCCCATGGCCTGGAGGCATAACAGGCTGTGCAAGGCTGTGCGGGACCTGCCTCCCTGGCCTGCAGGGCCCTGTGGGAGGGCAGCAATGCCTCAGGAGGGGCGGAGGGATGCCCCAGACACGGCGTGAGAAGTGGCGGCTGGGGCCACTCAGTTAACTGGCATATTTTGTTATCCAGCATTCCCCATTCCCAGGGGATGCCAGATAACAGAGCTTTTACTGTGGCCTTTTTGAAACTTAAGCCCAGTTCGTGCATAAGTATCCACACAGCCATTGCACATGCTCTGGCTGGGGAAGTACACCGGTACATACTTGTGCCCAAGTATACATGTATAGGTCATGGAAGTGTAGCCAAATGTTAAATGGAGAAGGAAGAGGGTTCAAATAACTCTGTGGAGCTAAGTCATTAGCCCCATAAGTTACTGAGTTCTAGCCCATCCCATACTCAGAAGCAACATGAACTAATAGCTCTCTCTTGTAGTGCTCCCACCACCTCATTGCAGATCACACATTATCCAGTTTCCTCTTAGGCCCTCTTTTTGAAACAGCTCCGTGGACATACAAGAGAGGGGAATAGGCCAAGAGAAAGCCAGGCAAGCTGGAGGATGTGTTGTTTTGTGGGGTCCTAGCTTGGACCCTTCCTTTCAATGCAGTCAGGAATATCTGCAATGCTGTCTGGACCTTTTATCCAAAGACTGTTAAATGAAAGCAGCAGTGACTTAACTTCAAAAGGAAAGCTGGAGAAGGGGCTGGATAATGCCTCACTAGTGGTTTGCCTGAGAAGTCAGAGTCCCAGATTCAAATCTCCTCTGTGTGAGAAGGACATAAGATGCAGACCTCCTGCTTTCTGAGCAAGTGCCCGAACCAGTCAGCTATTGAGGCTAAAAATTGGGAGGGCCTTCCTTCTCCTACTTTTTTCTGGGACTTACACTCAGATATGTAGCCACAGACCTGCCCAACTAACATATAGCCCACTCAGTATGTGCGGTAGCTGTATGGTTCCTTCAGTGTCCACACTGTACAGGTAAAAGAATTGCAAACTGTATGTAAGTGCCAGAAATACCACTTACTTGGCTGGAAAACTACCCTTTAAGCAGTTAAAGTGAAATAAAATTCTGCCCATAGACTGTCCACATGCACTACTAAATAATTTCAACTAAACATTGATAGTCCCTGTCCGCCTGCAACCTACCTCGGTTAGCTGGATGACTTCTAAGCTCCATAGAAAGGGCCAAAATTGCACTGGGACATGGTGACTGAATATGACTTCTGCATATCATCCTGTAGCAGATTTGGCTGAGTAATGTAGGAAATCTTTTCCTGCCTCTCCTGATACCACTCCTGTTCTGTGGATAAGCAGAGATCTCTAGGGCTCTCAATCAGACACTTTTTGCCAACATTAAATTAACACTAAATTAACATAATTTAAAAATGTAATTAAAATTGCATTTGAGTAATTGGCCAAATCCTTATTCCTTGCGTAAAGCCTTCTCCCAGGAAGGAGCCAAGGCAAAGGGTGGACACATAGCTGCTTTAGAAAGAGGAATCAAGATTTTAGGGAACTGTGAAACAGGCCCATTTTGTGAGCTAGGGAATAGACATGAGATCAGGTTACCAATAGAGAAGAGGTAGGAGAGACTACTTTACTGGACATCACATCCTCTGTGGTGACTGCCTGAGCACATGCTCTTTCTTATAGTAAATATAAGCTATAAAACATACCTCTCTTGCGTTAAGGATCAAGCAGCTGTAGGTTAGCTTCCATTCGCTATGAGTTAAGATCATGTTTATGGGTAGTTACAGCAGAACAGTTAATGTGCCTTGTTCCCTTTCACATCCAGTAAATAGTCTCTTATATTCATATCCTCAGGGAATTAAATCTGTCCAAACTTTGGTATCCTCATCTGTGACATGGGGAAACATGGTCTTTGTCCATGTGGGCATGAATGATGCAGCTAGGCATAGTCCAGACCGTGTCATGAGTGACTACAGGGCTTTCAGGGCCAGGCTTAGGAAGTCAGGGGCACAGGTGGTCTTCTCACCCATCGTTCCAGTCAGTGGTCACCATCAGCATCAGGACACCTGCATCAGGGAAGTCAACTTGTGGCTCCGGAGTTGGTGCCATTATGAGCGTTTTGGTTTCTACAACCATGATCTGCACTTCCATGAGAGAGACATCCTGGGACGAGATGGTTTTCATCTCTCTTCTAAAGGTAAGAGTCTGTTCTCCTACATGTTGGCTGATCACTGCCGAAGGGCTTTAAGCTAGGTTCACTGGGGGATGAGGAAGCAGAGGATAAGGAGAATCTAGGATCAGCGAGCCATGAGCAAGGTACTGGATCAGCCCAGGTAAGCACTAAGGGGCCCGATGGACATCAGGACAGGGGATACCAAGGGCACCCAACGGAGGGGTTAAATGTCTCTACACTAATGCTAGGAGCATGGGAAATAAGTAGGAGGAACTTGCATTCCCGCTTGCTAGCAACAACTTCGACCTGGCTAGACTAACTGAAACCTGGTTGGACCCTACTCATGATTGGGCAGTAGGCATTGAGGGTTACAGGTTGTACAGATTGGTTAGAGTGGGGAAAAAAGTGGGGGTGTTGCTCTCTATGTTAAGGAACAATATACATCCTGTATAATGAAGATGGGATCAAAGGAGGGCCAAACCAAGGTATTGTGGTTCAGGATACAAGGGGGCCAGAGGGAAAGGGACTTGGTACTGGGGGTCTACTATAGTCTACTTGGAGGATTAGCTAGACCTGGAATTCTTCAGACAGCTCTCAGAGGCTGTACAGTCCAGAGATATGGCTGCCATGGGTGACCTAAACTACCTTGACATCTGCTGGGAGGAGCAGTCAACCAAATCTAACCACTCATGTAGGTTCTTAACCTGCATACAGGACCTCCACCTAACGCAGGAGGTATACAATCCCACTAGGGGAAATGCCTTACTGGACTTAGTGTTAGCTACAGGGGATGACCTGGTGGGGAACTGCAGGTACAAGGTAACCTAGGGGATAGTGACCACTGATTGATTGAATTCACTATCCAGCAAAGGGTGTGTAAACTAACCAGCAGGGCTGAAGAGCTAGACTTCAGAAAGGCTAACTTCAGTGTGTTCAGGAGATTAGTTAGCGAGGCATTAAAGCTCAAGAGCATTGGTGAAATGGGGATCCAGGAAGGGTGGTTGTTCCTCAAGGGAGTGATCCTATGGACACAGAAGGAGAAAATCCCATTGTGCATAAAAGGGGGAAAAGGGGCCAAGAAGCCCTCTTGGCTGAACAGGGAAGTCCAGGAAAGCTGAATGGCAGAGAAAGAGGTATACAGGCTGTGGAAATGGGGTAGCTACCAAGGAGGAGTATACCTCCCTGCTTGTCACTTGCAGGGAATCAGTCAGTAAGGCCAAAGAAGGATTAGAACTTAGGCTGGCGACAAAAATTAAGGACAACAAAAAGTCCTTCTTCAGGTATATAGGGAGCAAAAGGAAGGCACAGGGTAGCATAGCACCCCTACAGGACAAACTAGGGCAATTGGTGACAGAGAGGGGACAAAGCTGAGCTCTTCAACGAGTTCTTTGCATCTGTATTCCTAGACACAGACCAAGACAAATCTTCCAACTGGATCATAGACAGACACAGGAGGGACACCAGCCCATCAACTGTTAGTGAAGACTTAGCGAAGGGGCACTTGGAGGGGCTGGATGAACTCCATTCAACAGGGGCTGAAGGAATTGGCCAGTGTCACAGCAGAGCTGCTGGCACAGCTGTTCGAGCACTCATGGTACTCCGGTCAGGTCCCAGAGGATGGGAAAAGGGCCAATTTTCAAGAAGTGGTCCCTATTTTCAAGAAGTGGAGGAGAGAGGAACCAGGAAGCTATAGGCCAGTTAGTCTCACCTCTGTCCTTGGGAAAACTCTGGAAAAAATCATTAAGGTTCACATTTGTGGGAGCCCAGCAGGGGAAATAATGCAGAAAGCAAATCAGCATGGATTCCCTGCAGGTAGATCCTACCTGACTAATCTTGTTTCTTTTTATGACCAGGTCACAAAATGCTTAGAAACAGGAGTCGAGGTAGATGTCATCTCCCTAGACTTTAAGAAGGCCTTTGATATGGTATCTAATTCTGTTCTCATAAATAAGCTGACAGGCTGTGATGTGGATGATTACACGGTCAGGTGGGCGGCAAATTGGCTTGGGGGGTTGCACCAAGAGAGTGGTGGTGGATGGGTCGATATCAACCTGGAAAGATGTGAGCAGTGGAGTCCTGCAAGGCTTGGTCCTTGGACCTGTACTATTCAATGTTTTCATCAGTGACTTGGATGAGGGTGTGGAGAGCACTCTGTCCAAGTTCATAGATGATACCAAATTATGGGGCAAAGTTAATGCACCAGCGGGTAGGGAATGGATCCAGGCAGATCTGGACAAGTTGGAAAAATGGGCAGAACAAAATAGGTTCAACAAAGACAAGTGCAAAGGGCTGCACCTGGGCAAAAAGAACCACCAACACACTTACAGGCTGGGGGATGACCTTCTCAGCAGCACAGCAGTGGAAAGGAATCTTGGAGTCACAGTTGACTCCAAGATGAACATGAGTCATCAACATGATGAAGTGATCAACAAAACTAACTGCACTTTATCATGTATTAGCATATGCATGATGAACAGGTCCAGGGAGGTGATGCTTCCCCTCTATGAAGCACTGGTCAGGCTGCAGCTGGACTACTGCATCCAGTTTTGGGTGCCGCACTTTAAGAAGGATGCAGAGAATCTTGAGAGGGCTCAGAGGAGGGCCACTCGTATAGCCAGAGGCCTGCAGGCAAGGCCCTACAAGGAGAGACTGAGGGGCTTTAATCTCTTCAGCCTTCGCAAGAGAAGGCTAAAAAGTGATCTTGTGGCTGCCTATAAATTCATTGGGGAGGGCAGCAGGGAACAGGATATGCTCTATTTACTATGGCACCCCCTGGAGTAACTAGGAACAATGGCCACAAATTGATGGATGTTAGAAATTGTGTGCAGAGAAAGGGGTTTCCTTTAGCAACACAGGAAGCACAGCCTGTACCTTCAGGTGCCCACAACTTCCTCCATAGTAACTAAGCATGATAGACAAGCTTAACGGCAGACCTGTGCCTTATTTGGTAAAACTTTTTAAAATTGTATTTTGATTGGAGCTTACGCCGCAGGTGAAAGAAGAGTTATGCAGTACTAGTAGTTTTCTGCTAAAGTTTTGCGCATGCGAAAATCTCATGTAACCAGAGAATATAAATACGTGTGTGAGACTGCAACCAGGGGCCCCTCTGCCTTTCTAAGGTGGGGGGACCTTTGGCCTAATAAACTGGAAAGACCACACCCTCGTCTCCTGCTTATTTGAGTCTCAGCTAGGAAACGAGCCCCGTTGGGGTCAGGAGTATTCGCAGGTGTTCCCTTTCCAGGTTGGGAGCTTAAGTGAATAATTTCTCCAACATGGAGATCAGATTTAGGTTGGACGTTAGAAAGAACTTCTTCACAGTAAGGGCTGACAGAATCTGGAATGGGCTTCCCAGGGAGGTGGTGCTCTCCCCTACCCTGCAGGTGTTCAAGAGGAGCCTGGACAAGCACCTAGCTGGGGTTGGCTGACCCCAGCGCTCTTTCCTGCCCAGGGCAGGGGGTCGGATTTGATAACCTACTGAGGTCCCTTCTGACCCTAACACCTATGAGTCTATGAAAATAATATCATATCCAGTAGGAACATAAAAAGGCTTAATTAATTAATATTAGCAAACTCTTCTAGCTTATTGCTTGGAAAATAGTATCAAAGTGTAAAGCAGCACTCCGTTTGCAACAAGTATTTTTTTTAAAGGTGTTCAAATGGCTACCAGTGTACAGAATTTTGCTCCTGGACATACATCAGCGAGTTTTGTTGTTGGTCCCAAGGGGCTGTCAGCTTCTACTACAATTTTGCTACCAGTTTGAATAGATGGATGCAGTGAGTATTAGCTTAATCAGGTGTTCAGGCTGGCTGACAGAGGGAAGAGTTGGAAGGGTTCTATCAGATATTCTCTGATCACACATTTACTAACCAACCAGAATATTAATCATCTTCTGAGCCTGTTGTTCTAATTAGATAATATCTGGTACCTAAATTATCTTTACTCCCTTCAGTGTAGTGCATCATAATTTTAAGTTGTTTTTTCTAATTCTGTTGTCCTGTCCAAACCCAAGAAACTAGGCTGGTATGCCTTATGACTACCTCCAACCTTCCTAATGCTTCCCAGCTGTACCAGGCCTTCCTTGCAGCTGCCTCTTCTGTGCAGATGCAGGCCACTATCAATCAGTATCACATGTCATCTCTTTCGGAAGCTTTCCTAATTTAACCCTTCTAAGCCTGCCCAGCAATGCCTAAAAGTGTTATATATTTAGGTTTTGGGGCTGGGAAATGATTTATTCTATCCAATGAAAAACATAAAAAGGACTTGCTGTGGCAGAATAGCAGAAGTAAGATTTGTTGAGTGAGGCCGTCTTGTAGATATTCTTGCTGTTATCTATGTTTCTCTTATCCTGCATGAATTATTCTGGCTCCCAGTGTTAACATGCACACAAAGTGCATGAACCCTGATCCTATGAACATGTCAGCCAGTCCACTGAATTCAGTAGGAATGGGGCCTGAGTTTGCATATACTGACCTCTGAGCCACACCTATGTGTGTGTGTACATGTGTTCTGCCTTTGGATATAATGAATGTGTTTCTCAGAGGACAAGAGCATCACTGGTTTTTCCTTTTGTCTCTGCCAAAAAAGTTTCTAGTATCCTGCTGTGGTACCAGAAAGAGAGAAAATAATTATAGCAGAGCATTCTTTTTTTTATCCAGTACTGCAATTTGTGAGGATCTTTTTTATAGGGAGCAAAATGTAGGACAACAGTAGGGAAAGGACATTGCAAAGGGGGTTTATGGTTGGAATTTCTAATCATATTTATACAGTGACAAGTAGATGTTTTTTACCACAACATTAATAGACTGTTTTCTGGTCACAGAGGATGGGGGTTGCTCATATGTATGGCTCTGGATGATAATCCTTGTCCTTGATGGAAACAGTACGTGTAATTTTTTTGTTTGTGACATTCATACCAATCTGTGAAAATGGCATGTTAGAAAGGTACATATATGCTGCTGCTGAACACAGAAGGGTCAACTGGATGTATTTATTACTGAGCTCTATGCTAAGGTTTTATTATTACTTTCTATGTGTATGCAGTGCTATTGGCTACTTTCCTTCCCACATTTTGTTTGTTTCTTGTAAAAAAACTAAATAAATGTTTGACTGGAAGAGGGGACCAACAATGTCAGTGGATGGTGCAATTAAAAACATTTCTTTAAGGTATCATTTCAGTGGTACCCCAACCCAATCATGGTAGAAAAAAATATGAAGCCAGTAAGTTGGAATAAATGTTGGAAAAATTGTGGTGAGTGAGATTTTTGCCTGTGTGGTGTATGTGCTCAATTATTAAGAAGAACTAGTGTGTAATTTTAAATACATTATTATAAATAGTTTATTACCAAATTCTCTTTTGATAATCCTGTTGGGGCTTCCTAAAGGAAATGATTCACACTCAAAAAAAAAATGATTAATCTCTCATCTACTAGCAGTTGCTATGATACTGATAGCCTCTGTTTAGAAAAAAGAAAAATAGCCCCAAATCAGAAGAATGCTTAAAAAAAAGAATCAAAAAACAAAAACAGTTATTAAAGAAAAATTTACACATCAGTTATGTTCCCAGCAAAACAGAGGATAAATGGTCCTCTAATAATGTTTTCGTTACCATTTATTCAATGCTTAAACAAATAATTAAAAAATGAAACACTGGAAAAGCACCTGCAAAAATCAAATTCAAAACAAAAGAGAATACCTGTCTAATTCTGCTGCATAGTCAGTATTTAATAGGTATATTAAGTTTGTTTCACTTGATTTAATAAAACACTAAATATGACACATGCTGGGGATGTGACGTTTCACTGAAATATGGTAATACACACACGATGAGATGGCTAGAGAATGTTTCTCTAAACATTACTTCATTTCTGCTGTTTGGATGAAAACGATGTCTAAACCTTTTAAAAACTATTAAATACAGAGATTATGAAAAATGGAAGAATCATCCCAGTAGGATGGTTTGTGAAGAATTCTTAATTCTGCATTCCACTTACTGCCAACCATATTTCCAAGGTCTATAGTGGTTTGATTTTTCTAGCTCTATATTGAAACTTTTGTTTCTTCTTAGACATCGCTAGGTATACACTGGGGAGCTTGAAATGAAAACTAATTTTCTTCTCTTTCTTATAGTTTGGGATGGATGGCTACCTCATGTCACTATCACTATTTAATGGGAAGACCAAATCACTGTGGCATTTTATTTAAAGAGGTTCATTTTTATGAGCAATACTTCAAAAAATCTGACAGAGTAATGAATAATGTAGGTTTTCTATCAATGTCTGCATAGCATCTGATGTATACATAACTTCAATATCTTCACTGATATTTAGGACTGACCTTGAGGTTCTCCTCAACTAACCTAAATCACATGAATCATAGTTCTCAGTCTGTACTATACTAGTACCCCACACCAAAGCCATCTACATTGTCACTCTTATGTCTTGAGCAGAGCACTAAAACATATCCCAGAATCCTTTAAGGATTCTCTATGGGAATCAGTTTGTGAACTATTTGTCTTGCTTTCTCATCCTGTCTCCACTTTGGGCAGCAGAAAAGAGAAAGAGAGATGCAGAAAAGCTAGAAAATAGCAGGGAATTGCAACTACTGGATTTCCTGTGCCCAAGGCTGTCAGAGAATACATAAATTCCAAACATACTGTAGAAAGGGTGGGATAGGAGGCCAGGTTAACTCCCAGGAAGAAGTCCTACTCCTTGTAACTGGAAGTTGTACAAAGTGGTTCAGTAGGCTGGCAGGTATAATCTGGAAGACAACTTTAAGGCTGACCCATATTATTAGTGCAGAAATAGGTTTTGTGATGCATCAGACTTGAAATTTGTGCTTTCTTAGAGTTTAGGTTGAATTTAAATTTGAGATTTTGGTTTGGCCTTTTATAGACAGAGGGCTTATCTGTACTGCGGCAGTGGTGTTTCTTGACAATGGTAGAGGTGAGTATGTTCTGTCTGCACCCCACATGCCTTATAGACTTTTCATAGACATTAGGGCTGGAAGGGACCTTGGAAGATCATCCAGTCCAGCCCCCTGCCCCAGGGATAGGAAGTCAGCTAGGGTCAAAGGATCTCAGCGAGATAGGCCTCCAAATGTTTATTAAAAGAGCCCAGAGTAGGTGCTTGCACCACCTCTGGAGGCAGTCTATTCCAGGCCTTGGGGGCTCGGACAGTAAAGAAGGTTTTCCTTATGTCCAGCCTAAAATGGTCTTGGAGGAGTTTGTGACCGCTTGACCTTGTCATCCTTTGGGGTGCTCTGGTGAGCAGGTGTTCCCCTAGATCCTGGTGTATGCCCCTTATATACTTATAAGCAGTCACTAAATCACCCCTGAACCTGCGGTTTTCCAGGTTGAAGAGTCCCATGGCTCTCAGCCTCTCATCATAAGGCCTGTTCTCCTGCCCTCTGATCATGCACATGGCTCTCCTCTGGACTCTCTCAAGCTTTTCCACATGTTTTTTAAATTGTGGAACCCAGAATTGGATGCATTACTCCAGCTGCAGCCTCACCAAGGATGACACCTGAGATTTGCTTGAGAAGCATCTATGCATGCAAGCCAGAGTTTTGCTCGCTTTACCAGCTGCAGTATCTCATTGGTGGTTCATGTTCATCTTGTGGTCAATCATGACCCCCAAGTCCCTTTTGGCCGTGGTGCTAGCAAATGTAGCACTGCCGAGCTTATAAGTGTGATGTGGGGTTTTTTTTCTTGAGGTGGAGTACCTTGAATTTTTTGGTATTGAATGTCATCAGGTTTTTATCTGGCCATTTTCTGAGCCTGTCAAGGTTAGCCTGCATCACCAACCTATCCTCAGGTATGGATGCTTTACCCCAAAGTTTGGTGTCATCAGTGAACTTGGCCAGTCTGCTTCTCACACCAATATCCACATTGTTAATAAAGATGTTAAAGAGTATAGGTCCAAGGACAGAGCACCATGTACCTGTACACCAATGAACTATACACCACTGGTCATGGACTACCATGATGATTCACTTCTGTCAATTACCATTCTCTGGATCCGACATCAGAGCCAATTCCCCAGCCATTGGACTATGATATAGCCGAGGTCGTAGTTGGCCAACTTTTCCATGATGAGATCATGGGACACCAGATCAAAGGCTTTTTTTAAAGTCTATATATATGACTTCAATCTCTTCTCCCTTGTCCAGGTGATATGTCACCTGGTCATAGAAGGAGATGAGAATGATCAGGCAAGACCTACCCACAACAAACCTGTGCTGGCTGCCCCTCAGGATGTTGCCATCAGCCAATTTGTCAAGAACGGTCTCTTCGATAATTTTTTCCAAGATTTTCCCTGGGATAGAGGTCAGGCTGATGGGCCTGTAGTTCCCCGGATCTACTTCCCTCTCTTTCTTAAAGATAGGCACCACATTGGCCTTCTTCCAATCTTCAGGCACTTCACCTGAGTGCCACGAGTTCTTGAAGATCCTTGCCAGTGGCTGAGCTATGATGCCTTCCAGCTCCTTAAGTACCCTGGGGTGCAAACTGTCCGGACCAGCTGACTTGAAGGTGTCCAACCTCTCAACGTGTTCCTTTACATGGTCTACAGTGATGTAGGGTATAAAATCACCCCCACCCTTCCTATCCCACACTGTGTTAAGCAGGGTGGTCCCTTTGGGTTGGTGAAAAACCAACACAAAATACCCATTAAGCAGGTTGATTTTTTTCCTGGGTGTTCATTGTCAGTTGTCCCATTTGCTTTAGCAGGGGTCCAATGTTACCCTTGTTTTTCTTCTGACTCCCCACAGATCTAAAAAAGGACTTTTTATTATCTTTGATACATATAGCGAGTTGGAGTTTGGTTGCACCCTTGGCTTTCCTGGTTCACTCCTTACAGATCTGGACCAGTGCAGCATACTCCTCCTTTGTGGTGATTCCAGTCTTCCATCCTTTATAGGTCTCTCTTTTTAGATGCAGGAGGTCCATGAGTTCCCTGAAGAGCCAACAGGGTTGCTGTGCCCTTTTGCTACCTTTCCTCTGGGATGGGATGGACATCACTTGTGTTTTCAGGCTCGCTCCCTTGAGGAGCAACCACTCATCCTGAACTCCCCTTCCTGTCAAGCTGTGGTCCCTTAGGGTCTCACCAACAAGCCTTCTGAGTTTGTCAAAGTCAGCTTTGCTAAAGTTGAGGACTTCTGCATTGCCGACTGACTTGCCAGCTTTGTGGTGGATAGTGAATGTAATTGGCTCATGGTCACTGTCTCCCAGCTTCCCTTTGATTATTAGGTTGCGGACTAGATCATCCCCCTTTGCCAGTACCAGGTCAAGCAGCACTTTACCTCTTCTCAGTGCATAGACTTCTTGAGCAGATAGAGCTCATCCACACATGTGAGAAAGCTTTGTGACCATTCAGGTTTGGCCATGTGCTCTTCCCACAAGATGCCTGAGTAGTTGAAGTCTCCCATTACAACCATGCACTGAGAGCATGTAGCCTCAGCCAGTTCCTTGGCAAATCCTGGTCAAGCTCTTGTTCCTGATTAGGAGGTCTATAGTAGACTCCTACCATTGTATCCCCTGTGCCATATTCTCCATGTATTTTAACCCAGAGGGTCTCCAGTCATTCCTCTCTGGGTGCCAATGTCAGCTTGCAGGGATGTGTAGCTTTCCTTGACATAATGCTACGCCCCGCCCCTTTTTTTCTGCACAATCTCTCCTGTACAGGGTATAGCCATCTATACCTGTGGCCCAGTCATAGGTGGAGTCCCATCAGGTCTCCATTATCCCTATGAAATCATAGTTATTCTTGTTTAGCAGGAGGACCAATTCCTCTTGTTTGTTTCTCAAGCTCCTGGCATTGGCATACAGGCATGTAAGTGTCCCACCAGAAGCCCTAGTTTTCCCTGCACTCCCAGGAGGACATCGTTCTAGGACTGGGGTAGGGGTGGATTCCATTAAGTGCCTTAGCCTGCTGGTTTTGCAGAAGTTGTCCAGTGGGCTTGCTTTGGTGGTAGTCCTCTCATTCCCCGGTGGGCTTAGTTTAAAGCCTGGTTGAGTTGGTCAGCCGTTCTGGCTGAGAAGAGCTTCCTCCCCAGTGAAGTGAGGTGGAGGCTCTCTCTTCCCAACAGAAAGGTAAGCGTGTGTTTTCTTCTAGGTTGGCGGATCTCCTCCGGTGGGCTTTAAACTAGGCTCGTTGGGGGGAGGGGAAGATGAGGGCGGGGGAAGCTGTGGACCACCAAACCATGTGGCACCCACAAAGACAGCCCAGCCTGAGGAAAGAGAGCATTGGGAACCTGAAAGCCATGGGGAGGCCAGTACTACGGCACAGGTAAGAAATGAGAAGGTAAGAATCAAAGGGCCCCTTGGGACTCGGAGCGGGGGGGCAGCAAAGGCACCAGTCGCAGGGCTCAAGTGCCTATATACTAATGCTAGGAGTATGGGAAACAAGCAGGATGAACTAGCGCTCCTGCTTGCACTAAACACCTATGACTTAGTGTGGCTAACGGAAACCTGGTGGGATTCATCCCATGACTGGGCGGTACATATTGAGGGCTATAGATTGTACAGAAAGGACAGGGTGGGGAAGAAAGGGGGAGGGGTTGCGCTCTATGTTAGTGAGCAATATACGTCAACCCTCATCAAGACGAAATCCAAGGATGAGGAAGTAGAAGGATTGTGAGTTAGGCTACATGGGGGGCAAGGACAAAGGGATTTGGTGGTAGGGGTCTGCTACAGACCCCCACATCAAGGGGAAGAAAGAGATTCGGGGCTCCTGAGGCAAATCTCGGAGACCATAAAAGCTAAAGAGGCGGTAGTCATGGGGGACCTAAACTACCCGGACATCTGCTGGGAGTCACAGACAGCAAAGTCCCACCGCTCACGCAGGTTTCTAACCTGTGTACAGGACCTCCACCTGACACGGGAAGTACATGGTCCCACTAGGGGGAATGCCATACTGGATCTGGTATTGGCAACGGGAGATGACATGGTAGGGGACCTCCAGATCGGTAACCATCTGGGGGACAGTGATCACCTAATAATAGAATACACCATAAGACGTCGAGTGGGTAAGGTAACTAGTAGGGTGAAAGTGCTAGACTTTAGGAAAGCTGATCTCAACGAACTCAGGCGGTTAGTCAAGGACGCACTGCAGAGTAGGAGTTTTGAAGTGATGGGAGCCCAGGAAGGGTGGCTGTGCCTTAAGGAAACGATCCTTCGGGCACAAAGTAAGACGATCCCCGAGCGAGGCAAAAGAGGGAAAGGGGCCAGGAGGCTTCCCTGGCTGACCAGAGAAATCCAGGGCAGCCTAAGGGACAAAAGGGGAGCACATAAAAAGTGGAAACAGGGAGAGATCACCAAAGATGAATATACTTCCTCTGCTCGTGCTTGAAGGGAGGCAGTTAGACAGGCCAAAGCTACCATGGAGCTGAGGATGGCAACCCAAGTAAAAGACAACAAGAAATTGTTTTTTAGATATATAGGGTGTAAAAGGAAGGCCCAGGGAGAAATAGGACCCCTGCTAAATGGGCAGAAACAATTAGTGAAGGACAGGGGGGACAAGGCTGAACTCCTCAACGAGTTCTTTGCCTCAGTGTTCCTAAGTGAGGGGCACGACAAGTCTCTCACTGGGGTTGTAGAGAGGCAGCAGCAAGGCGCCAGACTTCCATGTGTAGACCCTGAGATGGTGCAGAGTCACTTGGAAGAACTGGATGCCTTTAAGTCGGCAGGCCCGGATGAGCTCCATCCGAGGGTGCTGAAGGCACTGGCCGACATCATTGCAGAGCCACTGGCGGGAATATTTGAACACTCGTGGCGCACGGGCCAAGTCCCGGAGGACTGGAAAAGGGCCAACGTGGTCCCCATTTTCAAAAAGGGGAGGAAGGAGGACCCGGGCAACTATAGGCCAGTCAGTCTCACCTCCATCTTTGGCAAAGTCTTTGAAAAAATTATCAAGGCTCACATTTGTGAGAGCCCGGCAGGACAAATTACGCTGAGGGGAAATCAGCACGGGTTCGTGGCAGGCAGATCGTGCCTGACCAATCTAGTTTCTTTTTATGACCAGGTTACGAAACGCCTGGACACAGGAGGACGGGAGGATGTCGTATACTTAGACTTCAGGAAGGCCTTCGATACAGTATCCCACCCCATACTGGTGAACAAGTTAAGAGGCTGTGACTTGGATGACTACACAGTCCGGTGGGTGGCGAATTGGCTGGAGGATCGCATCCAGAGAGTCGTGGTGGATGGGTCGGTTTTGACCTGGAAGGGTGTGGGCAGTGGGGTCCCGCAGGGCTCGGTCCTTGGACCGATACTCTTTAATGTCTTCATCAGTGACTTGGACGAGGGAGTCAAATGTACTCTGTCCAAGTTTGCAGATGACACAAAGCTATGGGGGGATGTAGACACACCAGAGGGCAGGGAACAGCTGCAAGCAGACCTGGACAGGTTGGACAAGTGGGCAGAAAACAACAGGATGCAGTTCAACAAGGAGAAATGCAAAGTGCTGCACCTAGGGAGGAAAAATGTCCAGCACACCTACAGCCTAGGGAATGACCTGCTGGGTGGCACAGAGGTGGAAAGGGATCTTGGAGTCCTAGTAGGCTCCAAGATGAACATGAGTCGGCAGTGTGACGAAGCCATGAAAAAAGCCAATGGCACTTTATCGTGCATCAGCAGATGCATGATGAATAGGTCCAGGGAGGTGATACTTCCCCTCTATCGGGCACTGGTCAGACCGCAGTTGGAGTACTGCGTGCAATTCTGGGCGCCGCAATTCAAGAGGGATGCGGATAACCTGGAGAGGGTCCAGAGAAGGGCAACTCGTATGGTTAAGGGCCTGCAGACCAAGCCCTACGAGGAGAGACTAGAGAAACTGGACCTTTTCAGCCTCCGCAAGAGAAGGTTGAGAGGCGACCTTGTGGCCGCCTATAAGTTCATCACGGGGGCACAGAAGGGTTTTGGTGAGTATTTATTCACCAAGGCGCCCCCAGGGGTTACAAGAAATAATGGCCACAAGCTAGCAGAGAGCAGATTTAGATTGGACATTAGGAAGAACTTCTTCACGGTTTGAGTGGCCAAGGTCTGGAACGGGCTCCCAAGGGAGGTGGTGCTCTCCCCTACCCTGGGGGTCTTCAAGAGGAGGTTAGATGAGCATCTAGCTGGGGTCATCTAGACCCAGCACTCTTTCCTGCTTATGCAGGGGGTCGGACTCGATGATCTATTGAGGTTCCTTCCAACCCTAACATCTATGAATCTATGAATCTATGACCACTGCCTCTCCCACCTTAGGTGACATGATGATCAGATCATCTCTAAGGTTGTGCTAAGTCTAGACCTAGATCTCCCAGCACCTGCTCTCAAGCCTGTCAGAGACCAAGGGCTCAAGAACGGGCACTGGAGACAAATCCAGAGTAGCGCCACTGGCAAAATTACAGCTCCAGAGTGCGTCTCCAGACTCAAATGAACAGGACATGGTTAGGCCCTCAAGTTCTAGGACACCACATAGAAAATCCTGTAGGAGCCAAATGAAACTTCATCGGGGAGCCTAGAGATACAGCTTTTCAATATTGCTGTAATTTACATGAGTGTTACACACTCATGTCAATTATACTTGTGTCTGGGGTGGACTGCTGATGAGGCAGTAGGTGCTATTTAAGAGCCTTGCCACAAAGTTTTGGGACAGCAGATAGCTACTCCAAAGAGTAGCTTTGGATGTGTAACCCCTAGGGCCTTGTTACAAGTTACAAGCTTGGAAAGCAGCAGTGATGGAGGGCAAGTGGGCAGGTTTCCCCTTCCTCTCTGTTCCTCGGCTGGCAAGAAACACCTGGGGGCTGAGCTCAGAAGGGTACCAGTGGCAGGTGGGTTTGGCCTCTCTGCCTTCTCCACCTGAGTGTTTCTCCAGTAGGGGAGCAGGCAGGGAGGGACAACCTGTCTACCTACTGCCACTGCCACTCTCTGGGCTGAGCCCAGGTCCCATGTAACCCCTGGAGTGGGACAGGAACTCTTCTCACTGGCAGATGCTGGTGAGTGAGGAGCTGGGTAAGAGGTGCAGGGAGAGAGGGGGAGAGCCTTGGGGGTGCGAGTGAGCCCAGAATGGGAGTGGAGGGGGAGGAGAGATGCTTCTGAGTGCGGAGGAGAGGAGAGGGGTATTTTTACCTACCTTGGGACTCCGCTGGCTGCTAGCTCTCCCCAGCTGTCACTCTGGATAGATTGTCCGGGGGGGTGGGGGGGAAGGGGGCCCTAGAAGCAGTGTATCCTGGAGGATCACTCCCAGCTTGTATTATTGTCAGTGGATCAGTCTAATATTACTGTAATACAAGCTGCCTAATACAAGCTAGAGATAATCCTTGCGTGTAAAGGAGTATCTCTGAGATGCTCAGAGTCCATTTGCTTGTCTTTTCCTGCCTTAACATGCAGAAACTCCACTCCTAAGAGCCCTTAAAACATAGGAAAGGTAATGTCTAATAACACTTTACACTACTGGAGTTTTAGCCCTGGTTTCTCCAGGAGTCATTCTATAATAGAGTCAAATAAGTTACCAGCATAGGATGTATGTCTCATGTCTGCTCCTGGTTTATTCAAGTGTCAGTGCTGATCAGTACACACATGCCACGTGTCCAAGCCCACACAGACCTGGTTCTAAAAGAAGGGTAAGTAGCTTCAGTGATTAATGGAATTAGTACAAATTACTTGCTGCAGAACTGTCTCAAGCACCTATTTCCCAGTTATCTTCTTTCCATGTCCTGTGACTTAGAGCTGGCCTCGTGTCTTGTATTATTGAAAACATTAGTAAAATATTCATTAAAGAAATCAAAAGAACATCAAAAAGAAATCTGAAATCTGTAGCATCTTAGGATTCAGTCATCTGCATTTCCCTCTTAAGAAAAAACACTTTGAATAGATCTAGGATGCTAATGCTTGCCAACAGTAGGAGTTTCATTACAAAATATCAATATACATTACTTAATTCTGTGGGAAATCAATATTCTGTTACAACAAAATACCTACTTTTCCAGAACTATTGTTGGTTGTCCCCTGATCCTAGAACAGTTTTTTTTTTATATTCAGTTAGTGCTACAGCTAACCAGTATCATTTGTTGCTCCGATTTTTTTTTTCCAAATAAGTGAATCCCAACTGGTGTTGTAGTCTTACTGGAAGTCTGAATATCAGAGTTTGTTGTTTTTAAAGCTAAGGATGTTTCTCTTTGATAATCAACATAAAATAAAGGGAATTGAATTTCTAGCATTATGTAAAGTTAAGCTCTGGAAGACTAAAACCAGAAATCTCATTAAAGGTACATTCTATTCCCATGAAGCAATCCTCCCAATTAATGTTATCCGGGACTCTACATAGAAGATACTGATCATAGCTGAAATCAAACAGTGCCTGGGGCACTAAATCAAACTTAAAAAACACATCATAAGCATCATATTGAGAAGGGCAACAGCACAAATCTTGGGTCAGGCTTAGCAAAGCTATGCTGTAGGATATTGGTAGGGGGAAGGTAGCTGGCTGCCACATACACAGTGCTCCAGTCCTTGGGGCTGTGGGCTGGCCTCACCCCCTGATTTGGAAGAGTCCTGAGGTTGCTCTAGCTCAGTGGTTCCCATACTCTGACAGATTGTGCATCCAGAGGCGACCTGAGCAGGGTGCGGGGCCCGGGGCATATAAGCCCATGCAGGGCTCTGCCCCTGTCCCTGCTCTGATTCCATGGGTCCTGGATCCGAAGAAGCTGTGGTGGCAGGGGAAGCAGAAGAAGTGAGTAGCTGGGTGCAGAACTGCTGCTTTGGCCAGCTCTGTGGTGCCACTGCTCTGCCTGGCTTTGTGGGGCCCCCCGAAGTGCAGAGCCCAGTGTGGTCACCCTGATGCTGACCCCTAGGGATGGCCTTGTGTGCACCTCCAATTTAAAAGGATACAACCTTAAGTACCATCAGCAAATTTTTGTCATATAAAGTAATTATAATAAATCTGTTAATGCGGACCACTAACAGGTTGTCTGTGTACCACTGGTGGTACCTGTACCACAGATTGGGAAGTGCTGCTTATGGTAGCTGGTAAAAGCTGGTCCACCAGTCAGAGACTGCACGCAGCATAGCAGAGCTGTGGTCCCTCCTTGAACACATTCACTGGTTTGACAGGGTGCCCCCTTACCTTTAGGACAACTTGACTTTGCTGGAGTAGTATGGTATATACAGGGTTTTACTGTCAGCCAGGATCTAGCCCATTTTGGGCTCAAGGTGCCTCTTGGAGTATGCTGACACTTACCTTTCTGTTCTTTTTTGACTATGGTAAAACAGAGCAATCCTGTTACAAAGAACTCAGAAAGACCACAAGAGGCCAGAATGTTTTTGAAGTTATGAATTTGTTTCTGAAAACTATGGGGTTATTTTATAAATTGTACATACATATTTTAAAGAAGAGGAGGAAGGAGGATCCGAGTAATTATAGGCCAGTCAGTCTCACCTCCATCCTTGGAAAGGTCTTTGAAAAGATTATGAAGGATCATATTTATGGGAGTCCAGTGGTGGGAAAAATAATGCAGCAGGGAAACCAGCATGGATTTGTAGCAGGTAGAGAATGCCTGACCAATCTGGTTTCATTTTATGACAGGGTCACAAAATGTTTAGATGCAGGAGCAGGGGTGGATGTCATTTTCTTGGATTTTAGCAAGGCCTTTGATATAGTATCTCATTCTATTCTCATAAATAAATTAAGAGGCTGTGACATAGATGTTTACACAGTCTGGTGGGTGGTAAATTGGCTTAGCATTCACACCCAGAGAGTGGTAGTAGATGGGTTGGTATCAACCTGGAAGGATGTGGGTAGTGGGATCCCACAGAGTTCAGTCCTTGATCCTGTACTCTTCAATATCTTCATCAGCGACTTGAATGTGGGTGTAAAGTGTACTCTGTCCAAGTTTGCAGAAGATACTAAATTGTGGGGTGAAGCGCACACTCTGGAGGGTAGGACACAATTGCAGCAGACCTGGACAGGTTAGAGAAGTGGGCAGTACACAATAGGATGCAGTACAACAAGGACAAGTGCAGAGTGCTGCACCTAGGGGGCAAAAATATCCAACACCTACAGGCTGGGAAGTGACCCTCTCAGTAGCACAGAAGAGGAAAGGGATCTCAGTGTCATAGATTCATAGATTCATAGATGTTAGGGTCGGAAGGGACCTCAATAGATCATCGAGTCCGACCCCCTGCATAAGCAGGAAAGAGTGCTGGGTCTAGATGACCCCAGCTAGATACTCATCTAACCTCCTCTTGAAGACCCCCAGGATAGGGGAGAGCACCACCTCCCTTGGGAGTCCGTTCCAGACCTTGGCCACTCGAATTGTGAAGAAGTTCTTCCTAATGTCCAGTCTAAATCTGCTCTCTGCTAGCTTGTGGCCATTGTTTCTTTTAACCCCCGGGGGCGCCTTGGTGAATAAATAGTCACCAATTCCCTTCTGTGCCCCCGTGATGAACTTAAAGGCAGCCACAAGGTCGCCTCTCAACCTTCTCTTGCGGAGGCTGAAAAGGTCCAGTTTCTCTAGTCTCTCCTCATAGGGCTTGGTCTGCAGGCCCTTGACCATACGAGTTGCCCTTCTCTGGACCCTCTCCAGGTTATCCGCATCCTTCTTGAAGTGTGGCGCCCAGAATTGCATGCAGTACTCCAACTGCGGTCTGACCAGCGCCCGATAGAGGGGAAGTATTACCTCCCTGGACCTATTCGTCATGCATCTGCTGATGCACGATAAAGTGCCATTGGCTTTTTTGATGGCTTTGTCACGCTGCCGGCTCATGTTCATCTTGGAGTCCACTAAGACTCCAAGATCCCTTTCCACCTCTGTGCCACCCAGCAGGTCATTCCCTAGGCTGTAGGTGTGCTGGACATTTTTCCTCCCTAGGTGCAGCACTTTGCATTTCTCCTTGTTGAACTGCATCCTGTTGTTTTCTGCCCACTTGTCCAACCTATCCAGGTCTGCCTGCAGCTGTTCCCTGCCCTCCGGCGTGTCCACTTCTCCCCATAGCTTTGTGTCATCTGCAAACTTGGACAGAGTACATTTCACTCCCACGTCCAAGTCACTGATGAAGACATTAAAGAGTATCGGTCCAAGGACCGAGCCCTGTGGGACCCCACTGCCCACACCCTTCCAGGTCAAGACCGACCCATCCATCACGACTCTTTGGGTGCGACCCTCTAGCCAATTCGCCACCCACCGGACTGTGTAGTCATCCACATCACAGCCTCTTAACTTGTTCACCAGTATGGGGTGGGATACTGTATCGAAGGCCTTCCTGAAGTCTAAGTATACGACATCCACCCCTCCTCCTGTGTCCAGGCGTTTCGTAACCTGGTCATAAAAAGAGACTAGATTGGTCAGGCACGATCTGCCTGCCACAAACCCATGCTGGTTTCCCCTCAGCATAATTTGCCCTGCTGGGTTCTCACAAATGTGAGCCTTGATAATTTTTTCAAAGACTTTACCAAGGATGGAGGTGAGACTGACTGGCCTATAGTTGCCCGGGTCCTCCTTCCTCCCCTTTTTGAAAATGGGGACCACGTTAGCCCTTTTCCAGTCCTCTGGGATTTGGCCCCTGTGCCACGAGCGTTCGAATATTCCCGCCAGTGGCTCTGCAATGATGTCGGCCAGTGCCTTCAGCACCCTCGGATGGAGCTCATCCGGGCCTGCCGACTTAAAGGCATCCAGTTCTTCCAAGTGACTCTGCACCACCTCAGGATCTACGTATGGAAGTCTGGCGCCTTGCTGCTGCCTCTCTACAACCCCAGTGAGAGACTTGTCGTGCCCCTCACTTAGGAACACTGAGGCAAAGAACTCGTTGAGGAGTTCAGCCTTGTCCCCCCTATCTGTCACCAATTGCTTCTGCCCATTTAGCAGGGGTCCTATTCCTCCCTGGGCCTTCCTTTTACTCCCAATATATCTAAAAAACAGTTTCTTGTTGTCTTTTACTTGGGTTGCCATCCTCAGCTCCATGGTAGCTTTGGCTCGCCTAACTGCCTCCCTACAAGCACGAGCAGAGGAGGTATATTCATCTTTAGTGATCTCACCCTGTTTCCACTTTTTATGTGCTCCCCTTTTGGCCCTTAGGCTGCCCTGGATTTCTCTGGTCATGGTGGACTTGAAGTTGAACATGAGTTGTCAGTGTGATGAAATCATCAGCAAAACTAACCACACTTTATCGTGCATCAGCAGATGCATGACAAATAGATCCAAGGAGGTGATACTTCCTCTCTATGCAGCATTGGTCAGATTGCAGTTGGAGTACTGTGTCCAGTTTTGGAAGCCACACTTCAAGAAGGATGTTGATAGACTCGAGAGGGTCCAGAGGAGGGCCACTCGTATGGTTAGGGGCTTACAGGACAAGCCCTATGAGGAGAGACTGAGGGACCTGGACCTCTTCAGCCTCCACAAGAGAAGGCTGAGAGGTGATCTTGTGGCTGCCTACAAATTCATGAGGGGAACGCAGCAAGGGATCGGAGATGCTCTGTTCTCCAGGGCGCCTCTTGGGGTAACAAGGAACAATGGTCACAACCTGACAGAGAGCAGATTTAGGCTAGATATAAGGAAAAACTTCTTCACGGTAACCGTGGCCAAAATTTGGAACGGGCTCCCAAGGGAGGTGATGCTCTCCCCTACCTTGCGGGTATTTAAGAGAAGGCTGGATAGGCATCTGGCTGAGGTCATCTGACCCCAGCACTCTTTCCTGCCTAGACAGGGAGTCAGACTCAATGATCTGTTGAGATCCCTTCCAAACCTAGCATCTATGAATCTATACATTTTTGCATACTCTAACAGAGCTGATATTGAGTGGCACCCAGAGGCACATTTTAAAAGATCTCATGGCACCCCAGGGTGCCAGCCACAGCTCCCCACCCCCCCACCATGGAGCAATCAGTGATCTAGCCCAGTGGCTCTCTGCCTTTTTTAGATTCAAAGCACCCTTGCAAAAATGTCAGGGCTTAGCTTTCACTGTTTTTTTGATTACAGAAAAATAATGGAGTATTTTTTCTATTTTAAAGAACTCAGGCTGAAAACAGACATTGACTTTACCCTGGGGCTGATTGTGCCAGGCTGTGACTGGCATCAAAACAGGAGTGGGGAGAGGGGATAGTCATTTAAACATGCAGCTTGAATGGCAATTAACTCATATTAGCTGCTATTGTCACCTGGGGAAAGTATTAATTCAGATACTTCACAGGTACTTAACATGGGACAAAAGGCTTGCCTATCTGCAGGATCCCGGGATAAAAGATATTATTCCAGAAGATATCCAACATTTGGTTTTAGCCTGAGAGAGGCTACAAGAAGTCATAATACTTTATGACTGCAGATTTCTTGCATGCTTACCAGCCTCTGGCTTCTTTACTATTCATTCTGTCCAGGAAGAGCACACACCAACTGCAGATGCTTCATCAGCCTGACAAAGGGTGTTTGTGCCCAAAAGCTTGCAAAGATTTTTTTTCAGCTATTTGAGTTGGTCTAATGAAAGATATCAGGTTTACCCAAAGACCCGATTTGAAATCTCTGATTTTATCTTGTGAATCATGTGTAGGTAATTGTACGCTTCAAAGCACTAATATTGCACAGCACCCTGGGGCATCCTTAAAAGGATCTCATGGCATCCTAGGGTGCTGCATCACCTGATTAAGAATCACTGATTTAGCCTTATAGATCTATACACTGAATCCTGCTGCATCGTTGTGCATCACACCCAGGAATATAAGGACTCTCCAAATACTGAGTGTAAACCATGAAAGGTAACTGAAATTTTGAGCCTTAGCTTCTCCAAACCCAATATAGTCAAGGAATGGAGGCAAATCCATCTCTAAAGCACTTTTTTGATGCCCCCAGTCATGAACTAGCTGGAGACTGGGTCAGCACTAGTTTAAATTAGAACAGCAAGAAAGCTTGAATGGCACTGCACCATTTATTTTTCTGTTGCTACAGGATGATTTATGCCACAATGACTCTGATCCCCAGGTAGGTAGCTGGGCAGATGATCCTTTCTCACTACTTCAATGCGTCTTGAGGCTCTGTATTAAAAAGAAGTATCTGGAGCCCCATCAAGGCAGCTGGAAACAAGGTTTCTACAGCAGCATTTGTTTATGTGGAAGGAGAAGAAACAGAAACAATCATGGTTTGTCAGGCACTGATTGAAGAGGAATGAGCAGGGAACAAGGGAAAAAGAAAATAAAGATGCTAGATGGTTTGCTGTAGGGCACAAGGAGATAAAAAGAGCAGGTGGCTGGGCAGCATGTCTAGGTGCAAAGGGAATCCTGTTCAGTGAGAGAGCAGGCAAAGGCCAAGAGTTAAGAGGGAAGTATGGGTAGAGGAAACTAGAGAAATGGAACAGATGGAAGGGAAATGTGAAATTAACTGTTTTCACATGCTGCTTGAAGACAGCTGCAAATTAATAAATCCTTCCCTAATTTTGCTTTTCTGTGTCAACAATCACTGAAGTTAGTACAGGAAGATAGATATTTAAATGCAAGTGGCACATGGCAATCCGGTATAAATAGGAATTGCTATGGAGATGTTTTGGAACCCTTGGCATTGAACCTGAGTATTCAAGAGGAGGGTGTAAGGTAGGCAACCGTCAATCCTCTGGATCATGGTGTATGCATAGGGTGACTATATGGGACAATGTAAAATCCAGGATGCTGTCTGCCTGCCCACCTCTCCCCCACTCCACTGCTGCAGGTTACAGAGAGTCAATATCCGATTAATGACCCAGTGTTCTTTACTTCACAAGTATTACCAATCACCCGTGAAGTAATAATTAGTATTAGTAGGGCTTCCTATGTCACAGCTCCTGCTGCTCAGCCTCCATGCTCTGTGCCTGGAATATCTAGTTTAATTTTCATTGGCCAGCTGGGACAGCCTCCGAAATCTAGGACTGTCTTGGCTAATCTAGGACATATGCTCACCCTATGTATGTGTAAGAGGTCTAGTCAAATGCCTGATGAATCTGCTTGTAGGTAGCCTTGTGACCATCACATCAAGACCTTTGACACATGTCCCTAGGCAAAAGTATGGAGGAGTGGAGGCTGCTCAAAACCTACCATCCCCACTTCAGACCATTAAGACAGAATCCAAAGGCCAGACTGAGTCCAGATGTTCAGTGCCTTGATGGTTGTAGCTTCTGCCAGAGAGCAACAGATAAGAACTGCTGCTGACTGCCTAATCCCTCAGTGAGCATGCATTTCTGCCAGGGTGATGTCCCTTAGTCTTTCTCCAAACAAGGAGTACCTACAAGGCAGTAGGGGCTAGGGTTCTGACGTGCCCTATACTCATTTACTCTGGAGGTTGCAACCTTGTGGTATTCTATTAGAGCTACCCTGCCTTTGGTAGCCCATATTGCCACCAGGCCCTCCAGTAAGATGCAGTTTATGGTTATACGCAGGGGTAGGTGTAGTGACATATTTAATAGTAAATAAGCTTTACATTGGTGTCATTTCAGTTTCACATCCAATATTATAGACTTGGCTCAAATTGTTCTGCTCTCATATATTTTTGCATCAGCACAGCTAGATTGAATAGACCTGCACTTGGCAGTCTTGGAAATTCTCTTGAAATACCTTTACTGAGCACATTTCACTATCAGAATTTCAATTACTAATTGGCATCATTAGTTTGGGTGGGGGCAAGGGGCAGTGGGGAGTAGAAAACTCTTTGCCATTTTAAAGCATTTTTACTTCCAAAATGAACATTATATACATAAGGAACTCATTACCTGAAAAAATGTACAATGAAAAGTTCCCAGGTATGAGGCAAAACTATTTTGAGAGACTGTGACTCTAGAATGCGTGACTTAAGCTTTAAATAAAATCTAACAAAGGAAGATTGTAACCACAGATGGAAAAAAAGTCCAGGTACCTCACTCAGCACATCCTTCTTCAACTTCCTGCAGTGCCCTCTAGTGGGATCCTTACCTTTTTAGAGACCTATAGGCCCTGGCTCTCAGGATTAATGCCTGAGTTATGGTGAAATCAGTAAACCAAGAAGTGTGAATCAAGAATCAGGCCTTTTGTCTGCCATACAGATATCCTTAATCCTCATTAATAGAATCATTGGGCTCATCTACACAAGATGCATTAATGTGCCTCAGCCTAAGTTACTGCACAGTACAGGTGTGTGTCTATACATGCAGACTCTTACTGTGCAGTAACTTAGGCAAATTCAGGTATCAAATTTAGGAACGATTAGTTAATGTGCAATAATGCACATGTAGACGTGACCTGGCACTAAATTTAGTGCCAGGTCTGCCCAGCTACTAGGGGGCCAGCCTAAGCCCAGCCCCAGGGCTCCTGGCTGGGCACTTTTCCTCCCCAGGGCTGGACATGCACACCAGGAGCTTGGATAAGCCTGTTGTTGTGTACAGGAGACCAGCAGGCCCCATGTATACCCCTGAACAGGCCACAGGCTGTCTCAGCCTGGTATTTTCCCCCCCAGAGCTTCTGCTTGGCCACAGGTGAATGTTGCAAAGGCCTGCAGCTTGCTGCACCCCATGCCCAACCCTGAGATCCCCCCAGGGCTGCTGCCTGGCTGTCTCTGCCAGCAGGGCCAGCACCTGCTCCCTGCTGCTGCTCACCTCCAGCAGTATCTCTGCAGGTGCTGTAGTGGGTGGGGAAGGTGAGGCAGGGAGAGGGTTCTGTTTGTTGGGGGGGGCGGGAGAGGGATGAGGTGGGGGTTGTGAGGGTAATAAAGTTTTTTTGTTTCATCCATGTGTGTGTCCTGAGAGTGGTGCTGGGGATGGGCAAGGAGTAGGGGGTATGTGGGTGGTGGGGCAGGTGGGCTGGAGCAGGGAGTACAGGAGGAAGGGGTTAGTCAGGGCCTCCCACAGCCAGTACTCCAGCCCTGCAGGTGGGTGCATGGCTCTTCTGGGGCCTACTGGGAGGGAGCTGCTGCATGCTGCCCCTACACTGGGCACATGGCTCCTGGACAGGGAAGGGGCTGGTCAGGGATCAGAGTTTCCAAGATGGTTGCCAAGTGATGGCAGCTGGGTCTGGCTTCAATGTGGCTGCCAAGTGCTGGCAGCCATGGGGCTGGAGGTTGGAGCTCCCCCTGCTGGCCACAGGGGTACATGGTAGGACTAGAGGGACTTGGGGGACTAACTTTAGTCCCAAGTCTCTGCATGTGTAGACACCTACCAAAAAAATCACTTAATGTGAATTAGCTTAATGCACATTAAATTTAGTTGTGCTTATTTGCATGTGTAGATACATCCATTTAATACCAAGTTTGGTACAATCTGAAAACTTACATGTTCAACCCCAAAATTTAGGAATCAGAATTTAAATGGTTCCATTATCTGAAGGATAGTGATGCAATGCAGAATGCTGTAATTATTATTCAAATGATAACAACAAGCATTCAGATCATGATAAGAATTTGAATTATACCAAGAAAAACAAGGAAGGCTAGAGTTAAGAGAAATCTCTCCCTCTATATTATGCAATTTCACCTAGCTGTAGGGTTGTTGTGCATATTGTTAAGAATTAAAATCCCTCACCTTTTAAACCTTCACAACATATATATACCAGGAACTAAGTTAAAGATGGAATTTCAGGATTAGTTTAGAATTTGTGAGCTTTTGTGGCCTTAGCTAAGTGTTATAAAGTTATTTGAATTTTTTCTTTTTCGAAAAATAGCAGCATAGAATTGAACAACAGAGAAAGGACTGGATCTGAATTCAGATTTCTGATATATTTTACTGACTCACTCTATGACCTTGGTCAATTGACTTGGTTTTCACTTGTCTCAGTCCCATATAAGTAGACAGATGCAGGAGTAAGATATTGCATCTCAAACGATTAGAATGTTTCATACACACAAGAAATATAAGTTTGCCAAGGGGACAGTTGCTTAATAAAAAACTGTGATCTTTAAACTCTGCGCATGCTATTCTCCTTGTCACATGCAAGCTATGCATTAGGCATGCAGTTCACGTGCACAATCACGCAGAATTTTTTCTGTACCTTTAATACACAAAACCAAAGTAACTGCCTTACATTCAATGTACCATATTAGGTTTCTTTTCTACATTGAAAGTATTTGCTCTTATATTCTTTTTTTATGGTTATCCCTTTTTATGAGTAAATGATAATTAATTACAACATTAGCAGTTAAATATTTGTATATCGTTTAGGTCTAATATTCTATTAGCACACTGGTAATTATCCACAACCCTATAACATTGTTAGAAGGTCAGTATTTATGTTTAACTAATTTCATATGAACTTTTCTTGCTGAGGAAACTGATGTACATCATGAAAGCAGAGACCAACTCCCATAGACAGAGCTCCAAGCAAGAAGCTGATGGTGTTTGTCAAGGGGTTTCAAAAGCTCCTTGTGGGTACACAGCAGTATGCAAATTTACAGTGTGTTAATAGCTACATCTGACAACACATCTCTTACAATTAGTATCACTACCATTTGCATGAAAACAAATCACAAGTAAAGAGAATGGCCCTGTCTTGTCTAAACTAAAACATGATGATGCTCCAACCCAGAAGAGATTTCATCAATGTCAAGCTGTACCTCTAGCACAATGGCCCTCAGTGGCAACAATACTGAGCAAGTAAAGCATGGCAGCCAATGTCTGTCTTTGCTTTTGCCATCAGCTTGTGTTTATATATTTTAATTTTTTGCATGTGCAAATAACATTGGAAGCAACATGTTGACCATGACCCACGGTTTGGGGACTACAGCTCCATTAGGCCGATATAGAAGAAGAGCTTCATTTTGGCTAAACTAGAAATGCTCATTCACCTTCAGGTTTCCAGCGCAAGTGGAATCCATAGACACCTGTGCAGGGTGTCTTGGCATTCCAAATGGTCAAGGAGGGTTCATGCCCCATAGTGGGAGAGAACTGTATTCAAGCAAGCATAGAATGCCAAATTCTCAATCTGTCTTAATTACAAGGCAACAAGTGCTGCTGGTTCCCATGCCAAGCAGAAATTTGAAAACCTGAGTTTGACAGAAAAAAAGAGACTGAGGGCAGGCAAGAGGATTAAAACTTTAGTTTCTGGCCATTCCAGCAGCTCTGTCTGTGACAGTGGTGAATCCCACCATGGGGAGAGTATGGGGTGAAGTTCATGAGGGAATAGCTCCTTCCATGTGGGGCTGGCTGTGGGGTGACATTGACAGAGAGCCCCTGCTCCCCATGGCTAAAGCATTGTCCCCACCACCTTGTCTCCATTCCAGCATTCCCCCTTAGTCACTCATCTTAGTGCTCATCCCCCACCCCTTAGTTACACGAGTGGGTATATATATATATACAGGTTTTTTAATTCTCTGAATACAAAGACAGTGGCTGACAGACATTTAGATCTGAATCTGGGTTCAAACTCCCATTCAATGTTCAGTAATATTCTGATCCAGTCTTTTGGTTCTAACCAAAGCTGTATGAAATACAGCATTTTTATCCCATGGAGATAATTCAAACATTTCCTATGGTTTCAGTTCTCATGTGCTTATTTCCTTCAGCCTCTACCTCCAAGACTCAATTCAGTCAGAAACCAATACATCAGTTCAACTCATCTGAATTTTTATTTTTGGAATGGATCTGCAAGGCTAGTTTTGTGTTATTGCAGATACTGGTAGAAGCAGTTTGCAAAACTCTAATTAGAACATGCAAAACTCTAATTAGAACATCCTTTTTCTGTGGCTTGCAAATTCCCCACTGAGGGGAATCTCTGGGAGAAATATAGTTTTTATAAAAGATATTCTATGTTGCAAAGTTGTTTTTGTTTTTTTAACTTTTCCACCTTATAGGACTCATCGACACACGCATTTACTGTGCCCCAAATCTACTCTAGTATAAAATACTCCGGAGTAAGGGTTTTTGGGAAGGCATCTACACATGCAGCGATTTGGGAGCAGATTTGCACCCAGTTTCCTGCATCCTTGCAATGAGCCCCTGCCACCACCAAAGCATGGTTCCACCTGGGCATGCTGGGCAGAGGTTAGGAAGCTTGTTCCCTGGCAGTCTTTATGAGTATGGAGCTGGCAGGGGAGGGGAAGAGGTTGGGGTGCTTGGCTCCCCCTCCCTACCATCCCAGCTCCATGCTCACAGAACTGGGTGGAGACCAAGTTTCTCAGCCCCCACCAGCAGGGAGCTCCCAGCACTGGCTCTGTGAACATGGGGCTGCTTCTGGGAGGCCCTTATTTCCCAGCCTGAGCTTCACAGTCATGGGGCTTGGCTGGGAGACCATTATGTTCCAGCGTGACCTTTGCAGTTGCAGGGCTCAGGCTGAGATAAGGGTCTCCCAGCCCGAGCCCGAGCCCCATGACCATGAAGCTCAGACTGGGAGGTAAGGATCTCCCAGCCCCCCAGCTCCCCAAATATGATCTCAGAGAAGGGGGACATACTCCCTGCCTGGCCTTCTATGGCAGAGCCCACCCCAGCAGCTAGCAGCTCTCACGGTCAGGGAGCTATCTCTCGCCCCTTGGTGGATGGCTGACCAGGAGCAGATTCTGCTACATTACCATTACTAATCCTAAATAAATTTGCTATTTGCATTTGCAGGTAGCAAATTTACTCAGGATTAGGGAAGTTTATTGCAAAGTAAGCTTGTGCACATGTAGACACACATGCTTACTTTGCAGTAAACTATGCTAAGGCAAAGTTAAGTGTCTTGTGTAGACGTGCCCACTGTTCTCAAAACAATTGGATAGCTAGGGAACTATTTCTGAGAAGATTTTAACAAAAGCAGCAGCAATTTATAGAAAATTGTATATGGCTAAATGCCTGGTGATCAGTGCTTCATGATTTTGGAACAGTTTTCCAATGCAGAGGTACCCAAACTCTTTTCAATCTCAACCTCATTTATAGACCTATAATGTAGTATGCCCCATATAGTGGTATCTCTTTGTGAGCCCTCAATTTCCTAAGTGTAGAGAGTGAACCACACCTCAGTTGCTCCCTATGCTTCCTCTAGCCCCATGAGGAAAGCTAAATTTGGAGGAATTTAGCTTGGTTTCATTCACTTTCACAGGCACAAAGATAGGCACAAAGATATGTACCCTGGAGAAGTTGAGGCATGGTAAGCCTTTACCCTTGTTAAATGTGGAATAAGGGGCTTCATGGGGCTTTTGACCCATTCATAACTATCCTGACTCCACTTGTGGTCATGACCTCTTCCTTGGGAGCTGGTACCCCAAGGGAAGTGTTGGACAATTAAATGGTGCAGGACAAAGTAAACTAAAATGAGTAAAGACCCAAAGAGAGAATAGACTATAGGGAATATTTTGGTATATAAACTATAGCAATACATCACCATCTGGAGGGACATGATCCACCAGTGGGTAATGAGGAAATACCTGCCAGGTTATATCCCATGGTTTGTTAAAAAAATAAACCAGAATATACTTTGGAATAGGACAGTTTAAAAAAAACTATACGGTTGCTGTCTCTTAAATCAGTATTTCTTTCAGCAGAAGGAGCTGGAAAGGCAAGAAGGAAGATGGCATAAGGAAGAATTCCCTTATCCAGCATTCCACCGAGTGCTAGGGCCCTCCCAACCATACCCAGCCATTGGTTCTTTCTGTGTGACCACTTTTGAACAACCCTGGTCCCAAAGGATTATAGGGTATTGGTGGGTCATGGTGAAACCACAAGTGGATTTTATGTCCTGAAAAAAAAAGATTGAGAACCAGTCAATATTTAACCTAATGACATTTTTAAACTGATGGATGTCTTAGTTTTTAAACAAGTACAGAAGCAGCATATATCTTGCACAGGTGCACCTTTCTGAAAATGCATCCCATAAAGTTCTTGTCCTTTGCTGTATTTTGTGCTGATGCTCTGGCTTGAGCTCTCATACAGAAAGAGCAGGTATAGTCTATGATTCTACATACTTTTATTTTTAATCATTCAGGCATAGCATAATTTGAATGGTAAGTGTTATTAAATATTTTTAGCAGGCTGTCCTGATGTAAGATATGTGTTTTACATTTTACAAGAAGACAGTTTCTTTTATTAAGATTCTTTGTCAGGCCTTTGGACTTTTGGCTATTTATACAAGTCCTGAGGTATGGAATGCAAAGGAGTGCACAGTGCTGGATGCTGGACTGCACTGGGAAATGTGGTAGTTGCTGATATTGTCAACTAATTGGAATGGCACATTCTTGATGTTTATTACTATGTTCTGTTTGATAGTGTCGAAATGATGTTGTAGCCCTGATGGTCCAGGAATTATGCAGGAGGCAAGGATTTGGGGTGATATAATTTATTGGACCAAAAGTATAGCTGGGATCAAGTTAGACAAGCTTTCAAATGCAAGACATTCTTCAGTATACATCTGAAAACTTGACTAACTTTATCTCAGCCATGCAGTTGGTAGAACACAAGAGGTCACCCCAAAAAATCCTTGCCTCTTGCATAACTTTTATTTATCATTCACAAAGCAGGTATACAGATGGTGCTTGTTTTGTGTGTGCACATTCATACCCCATATTCACAGTTAAGACCCCACTGTGTATGTGTAAAACAGGTAGAGGTGTCTGTCACTGAGCAAATGGCAGGATGTATGCTAATTAGACACAGAGTAGAGCTTCTGAAAATTTGGCTTTTGTAAGCTAATGGAATGGGCCGAGTTGGCTCAGATAAAATAGTTAACTCAAACAAAACTAGAACTCATCTGCATTTGCCATTCACCAATTTTGTTTTTGTTTTTGTGCTCCCTTATGCATCCTTATGTAAGAACAGAAAACTGAAGTGTCAAAATAATGCATGGGAGTGGACATTCTTGTGGTATTCCTAATCAGACAAGCGCAATTAAATCTAGAAAAAGATCGTGCTTTAGTGAGATGTCCAGTCAGTCCTAATGTCAAAGAGAAAGAGGCAGAGGTAAAACTTCTTGTGGTTTTATGTTATTTGCATAAGCAGTTTTAGTTTTCAATGTTATTTGAACCATTAAAACATAACAAGGTTCACTGACTGCTATAAATGATCATCATGTTGTTCTGGCTCTGAATATTTTTGTTAGACTTTAACCATAATTGGCTGGTACAATCTGTTATAGCAAAGCTGTTGCTGTCAAGGTATCCAAGTTAAAAGTCACATTATATAGTACTTCATGCCCATTATGGGTCCCAACTTGGGTTTACTTATTTTAATTTTTTTTGTTGGAAGATTATTTTGGACATAAATGAGAAGCGTATGGACATCCGAGTATATAATTTAAACATGAAAAACTGGAGGCTTTTGTCAAAGAGCAGGCATTCCAGAAGGTTTTTCTCAAAGTCCAATAGATTTCATTTTATAGTGGAGTCTATTGTAAGAAATTCAGACCTGTTTTCAGGACTGCATTCAAATATTTGAGACTGCTGGCTTGACTGGTGCTGTATCTCACATCTACTTAGATCTCTCTTCTTATTTTCTGAATGCATTCACCAGGTGCTGACTTCAAAGTTCTTCATTTTTTGTAGTTTACATGTTTCTATTATAACTGAGTGTTCATGCTGCACCGCATCTATAACAGACTCTGACAACTTCCATTTTCATTTGAGCCACTCATCTCTCCTCCTTCTCCATCCCATAAAATTAAATGCTGCAATACCTTCTTAATGTGGTGAGGCTGTCTGAGCATAATGTTATACCAGCCCTGCTGGAGACCATCAGCACAGCTGGCAAGTAGGTAACACAGCACTCATCAGTTTATAATTGGCATAATTTGCCAGTGTACATGTTCCTCATCAGCACATAGAGCATCATAAGGGAAGCAAATGCAGTAAGAAGGAGGGAAAAATTAGGATATCTTTCTTCTCATCACCTGACATTGGGATTGTTTAGCTGTTACAGCAGTATCTGCACACTTTACAACCCTTAAAGTTGTTATCTTCTCAAAGTCACATCTCAGAAATGGGGAATTAAGTCTTGGACAATTGGCCAAATTTGTGAGTGTTATTTATGCTTTGGGACCTAAATAACTAATCTGTGCCTAAGAGACTTTCCCAGGGTTGCACAGGAAATTTGTGGACTTGAAACATGGACTCGAACCCATGTACTGTACTCTGCATCTCAGCTAAGTGCTCTAACCTCTGGTACCTCTTTACTTCCACATTTGCAAACCAATTAATTTTCTAGGAGCTCTTCCTGTATTTTAATGAAAGAAGTTAATAATCTGTTACCGCTTTGAATGAACCTGAGTTTTTCAGGTTCAAAATGACTGCTCCACCACCAGAGAGTGGTGGTAGATGGGTCATTTTCGACCTGGAGGGATGTGGGCAGTGGGGTTCCCCAGGGCTCGGTCCTTGGGCCCGCACTGTTCAACATCTTCATCAGTGACTTGGATGAGGGGGTGAAAAGCACCTTGTTCAAATTCATGGATGACACTAAGATGTGAGGAGAAGTGAGCATGCTAGAAGAGAGGGACAGGCTACAACTAGATCTGGACAGGTTACAGAGGTGGGCAGATGAACATAGGATGGGTTTCAATACTGACAAGTGCAAGGTACTGCACCTGGGGAGGAAGAACAAGCAGCATACCTACAGGCTAGGGAACTCCCTTCTTGTCACCACAGAGGCAGAAAAGGATCTTGGAGTCACTATTGATTCCAAGATGAACATGGGCCACCAATGTGGGGATGCAGTCAGGAAGGCTAACCGCACCTTGTCATGCATCCATAAATGCATCACAAGCAGGCCCAAGGAGGTGATCCTCCTCCACTATGCAACATTGGTCAGACTGCAGTTGGAGTACTGCATCCAGTTCTGGGCGCCGCACTTCAGGAGGGATGTGGACAGCATTGAGAGGGTCCAGAGGAGGGCCACTCACGTGATCAGGGGGCAGCAGGGCAGGCCCTACGAGGAGAGGCTACAGGACCTGAACCTGTTCAGCCTCCACAAGAGAAGGCTAAGAGGGGATCTGGTGGCTGTCTATAAACTTGCCAAGGGGGACCAGCAGGCAATGGGAGAGTCCCTGTTCCCCCGAGCACCACCGGGAGTAATAAGGAATAACGGCCATAAGTTGACTGAGAGTAGATTCAGGCTAGACATCAAGAGGCACTACTTCATAGTCAGGGTGGCTAGAAGCTAGAACCAACTTCCAAGGGAAGTGGTGCTCGCTCCTACCCTGGGGGTCTTCAAAAGGAGGCTAAACAATCACCTAGCTGGGGTCGTTTGACCCCAGCATTCTTTCCTGCCAATGGTAGGGGGTCGGACTTGATGATCTGCTTAGGTCCCTTCCAACCCTACCAACTATGAAACTATGAACTGAAAGATCTACTCAAAGAGATTCTATAGATAATTATTTTAAAAAGAAGTCCATTAAAACAGATCAGAACCAACCGCCACCCATCAAGCCTAATTCTTTGGCAATCCCTCAGAGTCGAGGATGATTGTCTTTCATGATTGTCTTATCTGTGTGTCTGAAGATAAGGCCTATCCAGGATTGACAGACTCTACTGAGGCTGGGATATGTGTTTCTGTGTGGAGTGGGTGGCACTGGATTCTTGATTTGGTCTGTGACACGCTGTTTCTGCTGCTCCTGCTTTTCCATCTCGTGTTGTGATTGTGAGGTTTCAAAGTACTGAGATCCCTGCAGCAGACTCTTGCTCTATTTGGGATGGTCCTCGGTGATAGTTTCCCATGAGTTGACATCAATGTTGCCTATTTTTAAGTTGGTCTTGAAGACATCCCTGAAGGGGTTTCTCTGTCCTGCTCTTGGGTGTATGTCTTAGCTGGGCTGGGAAAATAAAACTCAAACATCCGGATGATATGGCCAGCCCAATGAAGTTGATGTTGGGTGATCATCCCCTCAATACTCATGGTGTTTGCTTGCAGGAGGATGCTAATGTTGGTGTATCTTTCTTCCCCCTGGATTTGGAGGATCTTTGGCAGGCAATATTGATGGTACTTCTCCAACAACTTTAAATGTCTCCTGTAGATTGTCCACGTCTTAGCTCCATACGGCAACGTGGGGATCATGACTGCCTGAGAAACCGTGAGCTTGGTTTCAGATGTGATGTTGTGATCTTCAAACACCATTTTCTCCAGATACATAAAGGTTGCACTTGTACATTTGATGCAATATTGGCTTTCTTGTCAATGTCAGGCTTCTGAGACAGATGGCTTCTGAGGTATGGGAAAGACGTTCTCCAGAGTCTCACCATGGATATGGATTACCAGAGCTAGAGACTGTTCATTAGGAGCTCATTGGATGAGGACCTCAGTCTTCCAAATGTTAAGCATCAATCCCATTTTCTTGTATGCCTCGGTAAAGACATTGATGATTGTCTGACGGTCTGCTGCTGAGTGAGTGCACGCTACTGTATCATCAGTGTACTGGAGTTCAATGATTGAGGTCAGGGTAGTTGTGGTTTTGGTTCAGAGTTAGTTGAGGTTAAACAGTTTACCATCCATTTGGTAGTTTAGCTCCACTCCAGCTGGAAGCTTGTTGGTGGTGAGACGTAACATTGTGGCAAGGAATACTGAGAAGAGTGTTGGAGCAATGACACAGCTTTGCTTAACTTAATTAACTCCTGTTTTAACCTGAAATGGATCTGTTATAGATCTATTACTGAGAACTACCAGTTGCATACCATAATAGAGCAGGCAGAGAATGGTGACAAATTTTGGTGGGCATCCATGCTTCAGGAAGATCCTCCGCAACACTTCTCAGCTGACAGAGTCAAAAGTTTCATGAGGTCAAAAGGCTATGTAGAAAGGCTTATGTTGTTTCTGACATTTCTCCTGCAGCTGGTGAGCTGTGATGATCATGTCAGTTGTGCCTCTTGATGCCCTAAACTCACACTGAGATTCTGGGAGGAGTTCTTCAGGAAGTGGAAGGAGATAGTTTGGAAGGGTTCTCACAATGATCTTTCCTGTGGTGGACAGCAAGGCAATACCTCGTAGTTTCTACAGTTGGACTTGTCTCCTTTCGTGAAGGTTATGACAATCATAGCATCCCTGAAGTCATCTGGGGTTTCCTCATCATCATTCTAGATCCTTAAGATGAGGGCATAAAGCTGTGATGTGAGCTGCTCTCCTACCTATTTTAAGATTTCCATGGGGATTTCATCTGATCCAGATGCCTTGTTGTTCTTCATCTGCTTGATGACTTTCCTCACCTTGTCAAGGGTTGGAGAAATTCTGAGATCATCTCTGACTGGGGGTTGTGGGATAGCATTGAGAACACTCTTACAAACAGCAGAGTCTCAATTGAGAAGGTCTTCAAAATGCTCCTTCCAACGGGCATTGATGGCTCCTCTTTCCTTGATCAGGTTTCCTCCATCCTTAAGTCTCAAGGGGGTTGGTCCCTGAGTACTTGGAACATAGAATGGCTTTGGTGGCACTGAAGAAGCCGGGCATATTGTGGATGTCAGCCAGATGTTGAATCTCCTTAGCCTTGTTATTCCACCATTAGTTCTTCATATCACACATCTGCCTTTGGACCTGTGTCTTGGCTTGTTGAAGGTTCAATTTCTTTTGCTTGGAGTTGGTATCATTTTGCCAAGAACAAAAGTTCTCACACTTGTAATCAATCAAATCTTGGATCTCCCAGTTGTTCTCATCAAACCAATCTTGATGTTTCCTGGTAGAGAATCCAAGCGTCTCCTCACACACGCTGATGACAGTGGCCTTGAGGGCACCCCACATGCTGCTGACATCCTCCCATTGTTGGTGATTGGAATTCACCAGTTTTTTTCTGAAGGGTAGAGTTGTACTGCTACCCAGCATGTCCACAGGTAGTGGATAGTGGAATGACCTCCAGGAAAGGTTAGCTGTGAAATAAGCAAGGGCAACTCTGACGAATGAGCAGTTGCAGACCATGCAGTGGCAGCACCACCAGGATGTGGTGAGGACAGCAGATAGTAATGGTTTCCCTCCTAAAAAGCCACATGTATCCTTTGACGATGCTGTGACAGGTTGCCACTATAATGATTCTGCCCAGCCCCCAGCTATGAGTCTACGAGTCCTCAGTGGTGAAGCAGATGAAAGATAGTGTTAGAATCTCAGTGACGGTGAAGGAAGACGAAGGCTGTAGCAAAATAAGATCCCCAGTTTTCTTGGTCTCCTTGCCATTGGATCAAGGTCCTGTTCTGTCAAGAGCCATGTAGAAGCTGATGTGCAGCAGCTTCTCCACAATAAGATAAGTCATGCACAGGTCTCGTTCATGCCAGCACATTCCTCAAGCCCTTTGGTGACCAGGTAATGGTCATGAGAGAAGGACCATGAGGTCTAGAAGCTCCTAGTTATGAACTGACATGAAGGCAGCAGTTACAATAAGATCGTCTAGCACTTGGATGAGACAGGAGTGTGATTTGGTAGCTGTAACTGTGACTGAGCAGCCCTCTTCAAGATCCACTGTACTCACCCTACATGGGGAGGGGATTAGAAAAGGGGCCCTAAACATAGTCTGTCTAATACAATATTGTGTATTTATTCCTGACTGGATAAATGCGTCCAGTGGGATCACCTTTACTGGGGTCAAAAATACCAGTGAAGGCACATCATTGTTATAGGGACCTGGAACAACAGGACCTTCATGGACAACCCTAATAGTGAATGCACAGAACTCTGCACTGCAATTGTGGCCTAAGAACTCAGGTGACAAAACATTAAAGTATCTGCATTGAGCAAGACCTGACAAATGGGAGATGGGAAGCTGAAAGAACATGGAGGCAGCTACACCTTCTTCTGAAAGGGTAAACCGGAAGGACAATGCCAACTTCACAGAGTTAGTTTTGCCATTAGGAATGAACTCTTAAACCAACTGAATGAGATCCCTATTGGAATTAATGAGTGCCTCATGACTCTTCATCTTAAGCTGGAGGAGAGCCAGTACACCACTGTCATCAGCACATATGTCATGACTCTTGACACTGCTGATGAAACCAATGAGAAATTCTATGCTAACCTTGGCCAAGTCCTTTCTGACATTCTGGAGGGAGATAGGATTGTTTTTCTTGGTGATTTCCATGCCAGAGTCAGAAGGGACTCTAACCTCTGGAATGGAACCATCAGCAAGGAAGGAGTAGGAAAGGTCAACTGTAGTGTTATGTTCCTCTTGGCCAAATGCGTAGAACATGGACTCACCATCACCAACACCTTGTTCCACCGAAAAAAAGGCACAAGATATCATGGCAATACCCACAATCTAAGCATTAACACCTGATTTACTATGTCATCATCCATGCCCAGGATTGCTAAGGTGTCCACATCACCTGAGCTATGCTAGGAGCTGATGACTACTGGACTGATCACTAACTTATCCACTCAGTTATGTCACTCAAACTAGCTTCCAAAAAATGGCTGCAGCAAAAGCCAATGTCAACAGAAGTTCAATGTTGAAGGACTCAAGGACCCAAGCAATTGAGACCTCTTCCAGCAGTGACTCAAAGTCAAGTTATATAGATGAGCAGTGCAGATAAAGAAACTGCCCTCTCTAGGTACTCTCTTTCAAGAAGTATCACTCCCTTCTTAAAAGCTTCCTTGAAAAACATACAGAAAAGTACCAATGAAGATACGAGTTACCCATGTTGTACCCCTGAGCAGGTAAGAGAAACCATATAGCTGCCTCATGGCATAGCTTTGACCTGGTCTTTGTTACATCGTGACATTATTTGCGGAGTCTCTGGGCCTACATTTCAGTCACCCTCCATCTTGTGCAGTTACACCAGTTGGAAGAGGGTTTAGAATAGTACCATACCACTCTGGTAGAGAGTGGTAGCATAGTATAGTCACCTTGCACTCATGGAAATGAGCAGTCAAGACTGAGGGCTATGGTGAATTACGCCCCTATTATTTAAAATTTCAGGAGACAAAATATCAACATATCAGGATAAATCACAATCCATGTTTTTTCACCAGTTGTCAGGAAATCTTCCATTTAACCAACTACAGTGGGTACGCTGAGGTCGAGTTTAGAAACAGATTTTTAAATTACTGAGTAAATATTTATGACTTTTCAAACAGGTTGAACATGATTAAAGAGTTAAAAATATGAAGTGATGCTTTTAGCTTGCACTTTTTCCAAGCTAGTATGTCTCCCAGCTGGTTGGCTGCAACTGCTTCAAACAGCAATTTCTGTCTGAGAAATCTCTGCAGATTTCAGTCTCTTTGGTAATAACAGTGGACTTGTTTTTTGTTTGTTTTCTAGGCTAGGAGTGGAGATTTCTCCTGAGACAAAGTCTTTTATTCTGGAATCCTAGAGATGTAAAAATCCAATATTTCACTTGAAGTTCCTGTGAAGAAATGAGATAACACTTCCTCCCCTTCCCTTCCCCCCCCCATCAAGTTAATTCCCATTCAAACGTGTAAAAGTGGTGGCCCTGGCCCCATGGAGGAGGAGGGGGAGTGGGCCAAGCAGGCTGGACAGCACCTGCTCTCACCACCAGGCCAGCCCCCAGCCTGCCAGGTTTTCTGTGGCATCCACACCCGCAGCAGTAGTATCACTAAAGCCAGGGTGCTGGGCAGCTATCCCTGGGATCCATGCCTTGGGTACCTCCACTCCACTGTTCCGCTCCTGTCAGTTCACAAAATAGATAGTGTACATAGTTGCCTGGGAAGTGGGTCCTTTATTGATGGTGCACATTGCAGCTGGGGAGGGGTGTGTTGTTGGAAAAGGAAGGAAGGAGGGAGGGAGGGCGTGTGCTATTGGGGAAGGAGGGAGTTTGTTGTTTGAGAAGGCAGGAGGGAGTCTGTTGTTGTGAGTGGGGGGATTAGTTGTTGTGTAGTGGAGGGAAATCAAGTTTGGAGTTTCTTGCAATCTGTTCATAGTGTGCATGTTCTTGGGGTAGCACTGTGGGCCTGGTGTCCATGGGGGGCCACCAAGGCTCCCTACTGCAGGTGCTGGAGAAGGAGGTGGTCAGTGAGTGCCTCACAGAAACAGTGCCTCCACTGTCGCTGCCAGGCGGAGGATGAGGAGCATCCATGATGCAATGGCCACCTGGGAGAAGTTCCCTTGTTAGGCTGAGCCTGACCCTTGATCCCCTTGCCAGCCAAGGGCTGCCCCTGAGCTGCTGCAGTCAGAGCCTGGAGCTCGTCCTTGGTGCTGCAGAGGGGCAGAGCAGAACAGGAACAGCCCTGGACTTGACTGCACCTTACACAGGTGCACGTGTAGATGCGTTGTCAGCCAAAGTTTAATGCACCCGAATTTACTGCACAATAAAATGAGGTAATTGTACATGTAGATGCACCCACTGAATATGTTCTAATCTTTTCCAGGCTTAGTTTGTAACATGATGCATGAGGAATTCCACTCACAAGTCCTGTTAGCAAACAATAGGATTTGTATTTGTAGCTCCCAAGGCACCACTTTCAAAATTGTTCTCTTCTTGATTTTGCTCATGCTATCAGCTCAGAGTTTATAAAATTAGCCATAGAAATAAGTGTCTTGGGAATATCAATGGTACTTTACCATCAGTGGCTTGCAGCGTTTTTCAGATAGCTACTGAAAAACAAAATTCTCTAACTGAATTATTAATTTCTTTCCCAAAGGTTCATTGATATTCTTGTGTCTGTTACTCATTTTCTTTACTGGAAAAGTATCGTTCTCTTGTATTTCTCCCTTTTCCCCATCTTTTCCTCTTTTCCCCCTTCCTTTCAAGTAACAATCCATTTTTTCTGCATTTATTTTGTCCAATTCTAATAATATTTTTTTGTGTTTATGACAGTGGGCCCAAATGCTTTTGGAGTAAATGGAATATTTCACAAGAAAGCATCTATTTTCTTGAAAAAAATGAAAAAACCTTTTTAAAATTTGTTTTATATCTAAATACTAAATAACTGTCATTTATCATTGCCCCTAAACTAAAGCCTTTCTTGTTATAGGATTTAGAGCTTTTCACTGAAAATCCAAAATAAATTTCAACCTCTTTCAGTAAAAAGGGGCAATTTTTGTTTTCTAATATAGTTTTTGTAGAATGCAAAGGTTTTCTGAGTCCCTGCCCCTGCCTCCCAAACAGCAGCGGAAGTCTACCTGTCTTTCTGACACAGCAAATGGAAAAATCTCAAGCTTTCAGGTTGGTTTTTTTTAATGCACTATCTCAATTCAATCCAATTAATGAAGAAGGACTAGGGAGGAGCAGGTTGTAATACATAGGACTTTCATCAGAGAATTAGGACTTTCACCACAGAATTCTATTTCTTAATCTTTGTCAGGTTTCCTTGAACCCAGGTGGCAGCATGTCTTCAATCCTTAGCAAAAATGAGTGTGATGGTATTGGAATGGTAATAAGGTAGATCTTAAGTAAAGAAAGAAAGGGAGGGCTCACCATTAAAATCAGCATTTGCCCACAGGTACCACTTCCCATGCCATACAAGACTAACACGGTTGTTGTAGAATATGTATAGGGTTGGAACCAAGACCTTTTCAGTTCTAATCCCATTTCTGCTACTGATCTACTATGTTGCCTTTAGATGGGCGACAATAGCTTCTCTCACCTTCACTTCATATATGAACAAACAAGCACATTTATTTCTCTCAGATGGTATGCTCATCTACAACTTCCTATGGGATAAGTATAGAAAATCAAAGGGATAAGTATAAATATCATCAGAATGATTGGCAAGTGCTGAAATCTTCTGCAGAGAGGCAGAAGTGACCTCTTGCAAGTGGTCCCTATAATCTTTAAGCTACTTTTCCAGGCTGTGAATGAGACTTTGGTCAAATAAAAAGTTTAATATGGGTCCTAATGGATCAGAGGGGGAGAGAAACTGGATATTGGATCAAACACAGATGGATTTACAACTGCTGAGATAGACATTAGCGTGGGTCTGGTTTTGCTATGAGGGACATGTTAGTAAATATGGCTATCCATATTTGTACGTTAGTAGTCATACAGTGAAGTCCACTTTAAAGAAATGAATGTTACAGGCACTATATTGTATTTTAAATGAAAAAAAACAAACCCAGGGCAACTTGAGGAAAACAAGCTGGTACACTAAATTGTAGAGGATCTCATAAATGTAAATGTAATGCCTGAAGGCTTAGCATTTACTTGTTCTCTCTTGTCTTTTTCTGGGTTTTTGTTTGTTTTTTGCTATTCCATGAAATGCTTCATGTGAGGCTGCATAGCGTACCATAAATTTTATGCCAACTAATAATTAACTTACCCCTGGGTAATATATCTTGCACAATGACAGCATGAAGCAGCTAACAGTACCTAAGAAGGACATATTAATGGCATTCCACAGGTGTTTGATAGGTAGGGAGAGAGTGAATGAGCTTGACAATCCCCAGAAATTAACTACATCAAAAGCTTGCTTGTAAGAGAGCAGGTATGAATATTTAACCAACCAAACACATTTAGAGACTCATTGTGAAGACTGGAATATACATCAGATGCTCCACCACTGATCGCCAGTCTCTAAGCTTACAGTTACCTGAGTCTGATTGATTGTGAGCCCTATAAAAAACAATTTTAAGACAGATGCAGAATTATTTTCATTACAAAAAAGTCATAGAATATTTAACAGTTTTTGTTGGCTGGATTCATTAGGGCTTTCATTGTGAAAGGCAAAGTCTCTGATAAAAAGATGTAGCATTGAAAATGGCAGCACCTGGCGATCAGACAGACTATTTGATTCATGTCGGAGCTGATCCTCTCAAATGATAAAAGGTGTGGATAAAAGATGTAGGCTGCTTCACAAGAGTTGGTTTTTCATAGAAGAACAAATGATAGGGATGAAAATCAGGGACTTTTGTGTCAGTGGCAGAGACAATGCCACAAAGAGAGACTGACCTGGAGAGGGAAGGGAGTGGAACTGATGGGATGCTGCTGCAAACCGGAAGTGTGGCGAGAATGGGGCCACGGTGAAAAAAACTGCCACACTTAAGATAGAAGAAAAAAGTTATGATGGGTCCAGGGAGAGCTGGGGCCAGCACAGGCACCAGCATGGATACGTTTTATGGCAGTGTGCCTGCGCCGATTTACCGTCCAGCCCCCTGAAGGGGGCATAAAAACCCTGGCAGACCAAGAACAGGGAGGACCAAAAGTGAGTCCTCCGGTGGGCCCAGAGCTGATCACAGCCCCACCAAGGAGAGATGGTGGCAGCCCCAGGAGGGGTCAGACAAAAATAAGCTAAGCCCAGGAGGGCCTAGTTACTTACCTGAAACTGAGCTGTGGTTCCCAGACATAGCCAGACAGGACTGGGACAAAAGTGAACAGGAGAGAAAGAGAGGAGTGAGGAGAAAAAGAGAGACGGATCCGTGGACTGCAGCAGATGCAAGCCAGAGAGAGAGAAGAGCACATCAGGAAGCAAGGTAACCCAGGGCTGGTAAAAAATCACAGGCCAGTTACACTATGACCTAAATCCGGACAATACACCATCTGAACCGGACTTTTCTAACTTAAAAGGGCAAAACAAAGTCTGTACAGTGACCAGTCCTAGTGGCAGTCAGAAATTAACATCCATGGTTGGTATAAAGCAGGGTGTAGAGGAGGCGGAGCCCCGAAATGGGAAAACCAGACAGAAGATTGAAGGAGGGAACCAGGAGAGGCAGGAAGTACAACCACCCTCCCAATAACTAGCTCATTCCAACAAGACATGGAGGGAAAGAACTCCTGGGGACCATCCAAGACACCTAACCTAATAGCAAGCTGTCAACTGCTAACAGGGCGGTGGAGTCCAAAAAACCCATAAGAGCAAGACACACTAGTGAGCAGCATGGAAGGTTACAGTCACCTATACTAATCCAAGCACTAGAGAAGAATTAATATTTCTTTATAACATCATAGAAAAGTAGGGCCCAAAGCGACTTCTGGAGGTCATCTAGTTCAACCTCCCACTCAAGGCAGGATCACCCTTATCTAAACCCTTATAAAAGTGTTTGCCTAACCTGTTCTTAAAACTGCATGGACAGTCCTTATTCATGCTTCTTTGATTTCATATAAATTTTGTTCTTCTCTCTGTCCCCAAAATGACACTGTTCTGCTAAAGCAGGTGTGTCAAATGTATGAATCCAGCCCATGGAGCTGTTGCATTCAGCCTGCCAAGCTACCAGAAGTTGGGGGTGGGGGCAGGGAATGGGACCTGCTGCACAATTTGGGGCCCTTGGACTACAATGGATATGGCCATCAGCAACAGGAGAGCAAATGAGGGCCTTCACGTGCTCCAGCCCCTGACCCCATCACTGCCCTGGACCTCCACCACCACTGCCAGATCTATGCCACCATCTTTGTGCCCAGGCCCCCCCCACACCGGTCTGGTTTCAGCTGTTGCTAGCCCTGTTATTCTGTCATAGAAGAAGCTCCTGGGGTCTAGATCTAACCTAGGGCCTGCGCTGAGTTTGACACCTCTATGCTAATGGAAATGGGGAGTCATTGTGCTCCCTGGGATCCTCTGCCCCATGCCCAAAGCACCTCTGATTTATTTTGAAGTTCCTCCCAAGTAAATTCTGCCCAAAGCAGACTTTGTCCTTTCCTGCACTTACTGTATTTAACTGAATCCAAGGGAATTTTGTATTAAGACAACCCCCAAAAAATTAGATTCTAAATATGAAAAATTATAAATTTGTTACAATTTTCCATGTCTAGAATCTAAATATTGTAGGATCATCTTAAATTCATCTTTCTCTAATGTGGTAGAGAAAGCAGTGGCAAGGGGTGAGGGTCTGGAGCCAAAGCTGGAACTGAGTTGCCACCTGCCGCAGAACAGTACTCAAATCTAAGACAAAGCTCTTTTTCCACATATTGATTAGGGAAGGTCAATAAGGACATAAGCAAAGTCCTGCATTTAGGATGGAACAATCCAGTGCACTGGTACAGAATGTGGACTGACTGTCTAAGTAGCATCTCCACGGAAAAGGACGCTGGGGTTTTCTGGACAGTAAGCTGAATATGAAATGGACAGTAAGCTGAATGGACAGTAAGCTGAATATGAGCCAACAGAGTGCCTGTATTTCAAAGAAAGCTAACAGCATACTGGGCTGCATTAGTAGGAGTGTTGCTGACAGATTAAGGGAAGTGATTATTCCCCTCTGTTTGGCACTGGTGAGGCCACATCTGGAGTACTGTGTCCAGTTTTGGGCACCCCACTACTGAAAGGATGTGAACAAATTGGAGACAGTCTAGCAGAAGGCAATAAAATAGTTAGATGGCTGGGGCACATAACCTGTGAGGAGAGGCTGAGGGAACTTGGCTTATTTAGTTGAGAGAAGACTGAGAGGGGATTTAGTAATAGCTTTCAAGTACCTGAAGTGGGGTTCCAAAAGGGATGGAGCTAACCTGTTCTCAGTGGCAGCAGATGACAGAACAAGGAGCAATAGTTTCAAGTTGCATCAAGGGAAGTTGGGGTTAGATATTGGGAAAAAAATTCTCACTCGGAGGGTGGTAAGGCACTGGAGCAAGTTACCTAGAGAGGTGATGGAATCTCCATCCTTGAAGGTTTTTAAGACCTGGCTAGACAAAGCCTTGGCTGGGATGGTCCTTCTTTGAGGAGAGGGTTATACTGGATGACTTTCTGAGGTCCCTTCCAACCCTAATTTTCTATGATTCTGTACTTGTCGGCTACTTTTGTCCCGATTTTTGTGGGATTTCTGGAGGTGTATTTTAGAGCAGACTTTGGCCAGTGCATTCTTTCTTGACTAGATCTTTTGAAAGAGGTTTACATCTCATGTGCTGAGAAAGGGAAAGTGATATGGCTTTAAACCAGCCTCTTGTTGAGTAAAAAGGATATTTGAAGTGTTAACGATAAAAGTTTGAAGTTATGAACTACAAGTGGAAGGGGCATTTGAAGTGATGAAGCACTGAAGCAGTTGGATGATTTTGTCAGAAACATTTATAGACTCAAGACTGTGGAAACAACTTAGGCATCTGTCATGAACCCTGAAAGAATTTTATTTTAAGTGTCTAAAGATCATACAGCTTTTCTGGCAACAGGAATAGATGAACACAGACAAAAGAAAAGGATCCTATGTGTGTAAGTACTACATTATTCTGTAGTCATGCATCAAAACCCTTATAAATGTACAATAGAAAAAAAAATCAATGTTCTGAATTGTTACTAAAAGATGATGTAATATTTATTTTATTATAATTGAAATACCTTTTACCTTTGTTTGATCTGGTCTTTTTTGAACACCAGATGGGTCCCTATATTTTTTAAAATATACATTGAACAATTCCATCACTATAAATATTCTAGGATATTAGCCTTTGCCACTACTATGTCCAAAAAGCTAGTGTTTCCATTATTCCTTTACTGACTAACAAAGCTTAAATAATGATGCTTGTTGTTCCTGTAGGTCTTTAAATAGTGCACATTTTGTCTGATGTACCTTAACTGATATGTCATTATTATCATCATAGTAGTTCAGCTGCTCATAATCAAAATGTTGTATTTAAGTATTCCATGTGTTGACCTGCAGTAAATAATCCACACAGTGAGATCACAGTGGTAAATCAGGTATGTATTTTTAAAAAAGCTTTTCCTATGAAGTATCTAGTTTTTACACTGAGGGTTGCATGGATTTAAAGTCACAGTCTACGCAGAGAAGGATGCAGAAGTGCCACAGGGAGCTGCTGGGGGGCATTCAATCAGGATACTTTTAAGGGCAATGTGCAGCAGCATCCCCTCTACTCCACAATAAGGTGTAGTATTACCTTGATAGCTGATATGCAGAGGATGGCCTATAGCCCTCTTTTCACTCTATTTCTTTTGGGACATTAGCTTAAGTTCCCCAACTAGCACATGACTAGCCCAGATCAGGGATATGAAGCAGGAAAGTTTCCTTACCCCCCTCTTTGCCATGGCACCCTCATGGTTGAGAATCACTGTTGTAGAGCATTAATGACTAACAAACCTTCCCTTTTTCCCCTCTGCACAGACTTAGGAAGTACTTTCTACTCATGCACAAAGTAGAAGTCTAGATATGCCGAAGTGGAAACAGCTCTGCTACCTCACACCCTTTGATTTCACACTGAAGCTGCCAAGTGACTCATCAGTTCAAACACTTTTGTCACTGCTTTAGGAGGGAAAGCAGACACAGGTGGAGAGGATTCAAACAAAGTAAGAAAGTTACCGCGGGCTTTGCTCCTATAAAGAGCCAGCCTTTGAGGCCTTTGTAGCCTATGATCATGCTACCCCTCACCACAGATTGGTGGAAATCTAGATGTGTCAAGGCTATTCTGAGCTTTGGTGTAATTGTTCATTCCAAACAATTCCACTGTGAAAATGGAATGAAGAGCTCAGTTATTTATACAAAAAACACAGTGTTATTCACAGTTCTCCCTCTACACCTGTCCAAAGTTCTCCTGAAATAAGCGATCAGAGAGACACACATTAGGGGGATGTCCAGTCCAGGGTATGGGGAAGAAGATAGTGCCATATATTGCTTTGCTATATTGTCAGGAGAGAATCTGAAACGTAGCTGGTGTGACCTAAAATGTGGTAGTGTGAACCCTCCACTCTCCCTATAAACCTGAAATCCCTGTCTTATTAGGTAAGTTGTCTTTCAATATTTCTTTTAATGTTGGTAGCACTACACAGAATTCAGCACAGGAGGTTTAACTTTTCCTTCAGCAGAATAATCTGGCATCTTTCCAAAAAGTCCCAGTACATCCCTTAAAAAAAATAAAATTACATTTTGGAGGGAAGAAAGAAAAATCATCTCTTTGACCTTTCCCAAAACCTTAAAGCTGTCCTTTGCTCTTCTTGACTGTTTTTCCTTTGCATTCTCTTCTTATCTCTACCTATATATAAATATCTGCCAGAGTCAGAAGCTATGTGCAAATGTGGGTTGCTATCCTCATAGAATAAATTATACTTTGTGAGGGTCTGTGGAAGATTGGGGGTTGGGGGAAGGCAGAATCTCTCCTCTGCGGGGAGGATCAGGAGACTGGGGGGGCAGACAGGGTCTGAAGGGGTGTTGTTGGGGTCCGCAAGGGTTTGGTGAGATCAGGAGGGCTGGCGGGGTCCACAGGGGGGCTTGAGGGGACAGGATGCTCTCTCCCCAACCCCTGGGACCAGGGGCTATTATTAGCCCCCCAACCCACCCCATCCTCAAACAAACAGCTCCCCATGAACATAGCTCCCATCCCTTCTGTCCCTTCCCCCACCCAATTTACTTCATCAGCTCCCAGACTCAGCAAATGCTGACAAAACCAGCACCAGGAGTGGCTTCTGGGATAGGAGGCTTGGTGGACTGGGGGGGGGGGGGCGACAGCCAGCTGGTCCATGGTGGGGATTGTTCATTTGGAGGTGCAGAGAGGGGAGAGTTAAAAATAGCCCAGTGCCATGGAGGGGTAGGAAAAGCACAGCCCCAGGGCTGGGGCCAGCAGCTGGAGTGTCCCAGCCTTGGGGGTCGCCTGGGAACCATATGGAATTCCAGTTAGATTCGTGTCTCTGGACCAGAGCTAAGTTAAACTACCTCGGAGGTATACTAAACTTAGATTGAGTCAGCCATTTTTAAACTGATCTAATCAGCTATTAGACAAAAGCAGCAAAAATCCCTGCCAAAGCACACAATCTGTACAGATGCTAGGTGAGCTGGGTCAAACTAATGCATTGCCTTTTCTGGGCACGCACTGTGCTCAACGTGGGGGCATGCCAAGCTGAATGTTAAAGCAGTGTTTCATTTTGTTTTGTTTTTTCATGTCTGTAAGCAGCCCAAGTTGCTGATGATTACTCTTCCATCCAGTTATGTATCCACCTTACAGTACTTTCATTCAGGTTGCATTTCTTTAGCTTATTAATAACAAGGTCATGAGAGACAGACAGTATCAAAAGCCTTAATAAAGTCAAGGCAAACTAGTAATAGGTGATGTGGGGGAGGCTAAAATATTTAGTACCTTTTTTTACTTCAGTATTCATAAATAACGTCAGCTGTAAGATGATCAGCTCAGCTGGCAACAAATATAAGGGAGGAGATAAGCCTACAGTAAGGGAAGAATAGGTTAGGGAATACATAGAGAAGCTGGATGCTTTCAATTAATTAAGTAGGGTGGGATATGCCTGTAACGAGGTGCAGGGCTCAGGGGCTGGAACCCAAATGCGGCAGGTAAGGGGTCAGATAATAGCCTACCTGCTTAGGACCTCTGGCTCAGCTGACAGAGAGGAGGGATTGGGCTCAGAGGAAGTTAAAAGGCTCCCAGGAAGGGAAGCTGAAAAGGGAGAGGAGATTGGTGCTTAGGGAGAAGCATAGGAACTGTGTTGCTCCTCTAGGTCTGAAGGAAGATCAGAGATTTGATTTTGTGGTTGTTCTTTGCACCTGCACTTGCTTTGTTTGCTGTAGTGAGCACATTTCTGCATGTGTAATAAGTGGGCTGGCTTTTATGAGGAACCTGGCTCCCTGCCTACGGGAGTGTCAACCTGTGACAGTGCCTCTTAGAGTACTTGATGAATCTTGGGGGCTTTGCCCTGTATCACATCCACTGGTCTCCTTCATCCAAAAAGCCTGTTACCATATCATAAAAGGAAATCAGATTGGGTAAGCATGACTTTTACTTGAGTTCATGTTGACTGTTCCTGATCACCTTGGTATCCAGTAAGTCAGTGGTGCTCAACCTCTTTGCCTGGGAGGCTGGATTGGCAGTGTGCAGTCTGTCTGTGGGCTGGATCCAGCTGGTGCTCCTAATATGATACGGGGGTGGGGGGGGAGCACAGTGGGCACCATCTGGCTGTATGGAAAGGGGAAGGGGACAAGCCAGTTCCAATACAGCCCCATAGGGGAAAGGAGCTTGACCCAGCCCTATGGAAAGGAGGGGAATGTGGCCCAGCACTGCAAGCCTGGGGTTGAGCAGAACTGCTCTAGGTGCTTAGGAACAGATTAATTGATTACATGTTTTATAATTGTTTCAGGTATTATGGTCAGACTGGTCTATAATCCTCCAGTTTATCCTTCCTCCCTTTTTTAGAGATTGGCACTATATCTGCCCTTTTCCAGTCATCCAGGATCCCACCTAGCCTCCATGAGTTCTCAAAGACAAAGCCCCAGTGGCTCTGCAATTACCTCAGGTACCTGAGTACCCTAGATTGCCCTCTCCATTTGCTAAAGGGACTTATACTTTCCTTGTTTTTCCTCCTACTTTTGAAATATGTATACAATGTTTTCTTGTTGCCTTTTACATCCTTGCTAGACACATCTCAGTTGTTAGCTTGGCCTTCCTGATTTTTCTCTCTGCATGCCCATGCAATACTCCTACTCATCCCTAATAATATGGCTAAGTTTCTTTGTTCTCTATGATGTCTTTGAGTTTTAACTCACCGAAGAGTTTGCTGTTTAGCCAGGCAAATCTCTTGCAGTATTTCCTATCTTTTCTTTGAAGCCAGATAGCCAACTCTTGTGTTCTTAATAATGTCTCTTTAAGATACAACCAGCTCTTCCAGATTCCTTTTCATTTCTGACCTGAGTCCAAGGGAAACCTGTCCACCAGTTCCCTGTGTTTCTTAGAGTGTGCTTCCTTGAAATCTAGTGACATTATTCTGCTGCGCTCCTTCCTTCCTTTCTTTAGGCTCTTGAACTTTCTCATTTCAGAGTCATTGGGTATGTCTACATGTTCATTAATGCACTTTCCCTAATGCACATTAAATTTAGTACCTCTAATGTGAGGTACTAAATAAATGTACATTAGGCTGTTGTACTGCACAGTAGTGAAAGCACATGCTTTTTTAGTGACACTTAATGTGCAGTAGCCTATTTTTACTGTACATTAGCATATTAATATGGTTTTTGATGTGACACTTTAATGTACAATAAAATAGGCTACTGCACATTAATGCTCATGTGTGGGTGACAGTGGGCATGTCTAAGTTGCCTTTCACCTTCAAATTCTTGAACAGTTCTTTCATATTCATAAGCAGCAAATCAGGACTAGCTTCCCCCTTCATTGGCTTTTCCACCATCTATACCAAAACTTACCCTAACACATGACAAAAACTTGCTGTCCACTGCCTTTACACTGTTAAGTTACCCTCAACAGATGCTGTGGTAATTAAAGCTCCCAATAATACCAAGTCCTGTCATCTGGATGCATCTACATCAATTAGTAAGTTGCTTGAAAAAGGACTTGTCTAGGCCTCCCCCTGGTTTGATGATTTATGGCTCATACCCACTACGAAATTTCCCTTTTTATTTTACCTGGACCCACAAACTTTTAGCAGCCTACCTGACTTGTACCTCACTTCAAAACAAATATATGTCTCTCATATATAAAATAACCTCCTTTTTTGTCCTGTCTGCCCTTCCTGAACAAGTTGTTCCATAACATTATTCCAGTTACACACACTTTCACCAAATCTCAGTTAACCTAATTAGATTATACTGCTTTGATTGTGATTGTACTTGGACTTCCAATTCTTATTGTATTAGGATTTTCAATATCTGCTGTTTATTCCCCATGTAGTATGTCTGATGTAATGCTTCTTCACATAACACGATGAACCTAGTCCCACGTGCAGTTTTGCCAGTATACAATGGATCCAAAATAACAGATATGTCTTTTATATCTTTTCTTTATTTCAGACATTTCCTAGTATTTCCAGGAGGGGAGCATTTGTCCTTCTTACTAAGATGAGTCTTTCCAGACTGTCTAATGTTTTCTGTCTGAATCAGAATCCAAAAGAAATTACCCTTCACTACCAGTTATAGTCATGGGAAGGTAATAGAAATGATACATTTCTCGAATCAGAGGCACTTGAGGAGAACAAGTGCATGATACGATAACATCGGAGTTAATAATAAAAACTCACTTCCTTTGCTTTTTCTTTGTGAGAAAGAAGCTAGAAGAAAAGGGAGCGAAAGCCACTAGAAGCTGAAAACAAGAGAAAAAAAACATTGAAGAATGTAGCTAAACCTCCTGAACTTTTCTGAATTTATCAGTACTGACCAGTAAGTGAACAGGCAGATATTGGCTGATATAAGAAGAGGCAGAAATTAACATTACATCAGCTTATACCAGCTGAAGATCTAACCTTACCTACTTGTATTGACTTTCAGATTAGCTAATAAAGAGAACTAACAAAACCATAAAACAGTATTATGGAAACATATATAGAAAATTCTACTTCACAAGATCATATTTCTAGCAGTGTGGTAGAAGGCTGTGGAACACTGTGATAAGGTAGGACCCTTGGAATATATAATTAACTTTTAATTTGTTATCTGGTGTGTGGTATATGGAGATAACAAGGTTGTGAATTTCAGATAATAATTGCAATTAAATTATTAATTAATGTGGCTTTGCAACATCTGAGTTAAGATGTTTGCACTGCAATGTGATTATGCACTTCTCACATGCTAAGGACTTGTGTGGCTACTGCCTACATACTGTTTGAGTTCCTCCTGGGTGGTTTGAAATACTTGCTTTTCTTACCACATTCACTTCAGTCCTATCTGGCCTTAGCTCTAGACTGGTGCTCTTCCTACTGGCATTGATTTCACAGAGCTGTGAAGAAAGCTGAGAGATGATACTGTTCATTGGAATTCCATTTCCCTTTGTGCATCTACCTGGCAGTTTTCTAGCCATCTACCTGAACATGACTGGCCTGGCTTTACGCTATGGATGCATAAATGTGTCTACATGTAGACTCAGTACATGAAATGGGGCTACACACTGGCAGTGTATATGTGTGTGTGTATCTGAGTGAAAGTCCCTAAAAAATGGTGGAAGCCCTCACATATATCTTAGGCCCAATAGCTGAATGATTAGGGCACTCACTCAGGAAATGCAGACCTAAGGTTCTTGGCTTCACTCACCTGGAAGGTGTTTGAAGTTGTGTGTCTCTGGCTTCCCCACATATTGCTCAAAGAACCACCACACAGGTCAAGCATTATTCTGATCCCTCCTCTGTGCTCTTTTTGAGGATGTCACTACCTGTTGCATCTTTTAATCATCGGATGATGAGCAAATCCCATCCTGTTGGGAAGTAAAAGTCCAGGTTAGAGCCCAGAGTCTGCTCCTTTCTTCTCCAGGTCGAGCCCTGGTGTGGTGCTCATGCTACCACTGATCAGCTGATTGGCAGCTGGCTCTGGGGGCTAGAAGTGGCCCAGGAGGTCTCCAGAGCCAGCTGACAATCAGCTGATTCTTGAGCACTTTTGCAAGTGCAGAGGGAGCCTGGGATCATAATCTCAGGCTCCCCCTGTACTGGCAAGTAGGGTGCAATTGAAAGGCAATTTGGATCCCCAAATTGCCTGTCAGTTGTTGGGATTGTAGCTCAGATCCCATCATGCTTTTAACTGAAATTCTGTCAGTGGCCTTATTAGATGCACAAAAGGAAATAGAATTCCGCCCACAGTGTTTGTGTTTTATTCTTACCTGGGCATTATTGCTGTACTTCTGAGCTTTCCCAGTTTCTTTAAAAAAAATTAAATCGTGCTGTGGAACAAAGAGACCTGACCAGATGGCATGCGAAATCACAGCCTGGAAAATTAAAAACGGACTACTGAGCATGTCTGCTTACATCTGCGTATATGCTTTTAGAGAGAAATTAATCTCTACTAGTGACTATATTGCATGCTTTCTTGTATACACAAAGAAATAAGTATTCATGAATTGGTGTACTGCAGTTACAGTGAAAATCATTTAAGGATTCACATGCTGTTTATTGCCTGTTTGCTAGGCACCTCATACAGGAAATATTTCCACTGTACTTTTTTTTTCTATTCCATGTTAAATATTTCTCAAACGTTGTCCTACTCACCTTCTTGTTTCCCATTAAACAGTGTCCATGGTTCCTATTTCTGACATTGAAACCTTCTGAGAAGCTTCAAACAGCTGCCATTTTCAAAATAAAATCCAGCCTGCCTTCCTAACTGTAGAAATTCTCCCTTAAAATTACTTTGTCCCAGTACACAGAACACAAAATATTCACAATTGGATCAATATGATTTTAAAGTCCAATATCGCATATGCTATCAGGGTCAAAAGTAAGAGTTTCATGCATAGAGGTAGCTTGAATTCCCCCCACTGAATCGAAACATTTTAGGCATTGAGTCTTATCTGGGTCTGTAGTGAGACAAGGATCTTAAATTTATTACATGATTTTATAAAGAACAGCAATTTTAGGAATTTTTTAGAGGCTTATAAAATGTATCAGTTATAATTATTTTCTCCCTACAGGTCTGATTTTATTAGTCATGTAAAAGTGTTTTTCCCCCTCTCTTCTCTCTCTTATTAATGGTAGGAAATTATTTTTCCCCCATCTTTTCCAGGAATACAAGCCACATTGTGTGCAGATAGTTGAAACTTGACTAATATCAAAATGATGTATAGAAATATAAAATGTGAGAAATGGACAGAACAATGACAAAATGACTTATAAATCTATGAAGAATCACAGGCCTGGAAAACTACAGGAGCTATGAGACATATATCTTGACTTGTAACTTGGTTCAAGTGCACAAGGCAGAATTCTTTTCACAGACTCACACAGCCTACTGCTCAGCTTAGGTATCATGGCTTCTTTCTACATGCAGCTCTTCTACTGATGTCAAGGAGAGAGCCACACATCTAGGCGGAGACTGTGGCGGGCCAGTAGGGGGTGCCCCTGTGCTAAGCCACCCACCCCACTGTTTCCAACCACCTTTCAGGCTCTGAGCGTGTCTCTGGGGGTGCCTCCTGTCTGGCCGACCCCCTTCCTGGAGCACACCCGCTAGCCTGGGGGTTGGCCAGATGTGGTTCTGGAGTGATCTTGCCTCTGTGCCCCCTGGGAAACACAGGCCTAGTAGCACCTGTTGACTACCAGCCAACCTATTTGAAATGCATCACTGGTTGCCGGGTAGACTGGCATTGCTTAGAACAATAGGGAGCCTAAGCCCCCCACCCAGGTATGTGATGCCAGTCACGTAGGCAGAGGGAGCAAGTTTCCCCCCTCCCTCAGAAATGTATCCAATTCAGGTTACAACTCAGGGTTACCTAAAGAGATGGGATGTCTGCCCTCTGTAGGGACCATGTTAACCAAATTGTCACATAGCAGAATTTTTGGGGAGAGACAGAGATGGCATTCTGCCACAGGCACTACCATTGTATATGTGATCAGACTACTGACAATTTGCATGGCAGAAAGATCCCTGTCCATCCCTGCTGGCACAATCCAGAGACTTTGGTGCTGGAATGAGATATAATTGATTCCTCAAGGTATTGTTCATTACAGCCACAACCCTACCAAGCTGCTCTAACACTAAACCCTCCACCAGTAAAAACTAAACCCTCCATACCTTCCCTGACACACTGGAAGGCAAGATAAATGTTGTAATTCAGATCTGTGGAACACAATTGCAACAATGGTGAACTCTCTTAGTCATTCTTCATATTGACCTGCCATGATATCACCAAAGGGAACCAACTATTTCTAGTGACTCTTCCTCCAGGGGAGAGTTCAGTTTCCATGTAAAGTTCTAGCATGTACCTTAACTCTAGATTCGCTGGTGCACAGACATGTGTGAATAGCTTGGCCTGATGTTTTGGAATAACTCAAGACACCATTGTGAACTACTTTTCTACATGAATGTAGTTTATGGGCATTTAATATGTCCAGCACTCTCAGTTCAGGTACTCCAGAAAGCAGCTGAGAAAATATCCTTTGGGGGTTAATGTTTATTTTTACTGAAGGATTTTCGTATCAGAGATGCTTTCCTAACAGATAGGACCCAGACTGGCTACTCTGCAAACTTAAACAATAGCATGATTTTCAAACATTCATGATCTTCTCATGTGTTTTTCCAAATTCTGTTGTACCATCCTGAACTGAAGGAGAAAGAAATCACATCCATGAAAGATGATAATTTGGTCTCCATAAGGAAGAATGATAACTAGCATCATTTTTGAAGATTAGTTGTATGTGGGGGCAGCTGGCCTTTGGTGTCTAAACCAAATACATATACTCCATTTATGTAGATAACCAAAGACAAGGGGGGTTCTTATTTATATAATAAAAAAGGAAAATGGTTGGGACTGTGGGAAACATTTTTTAACAAGTACCCCATTATTACAGGCACTAGCAAATTGCCAGTCATGAATGACTAGTGGCAGGGGGGGCAGGGATGGAGCCCTGCGTCCGGCCCCATGTCCCCCCTTCTGCCACTCCAGGTCTGGCCCCATTCCCTCTCCACATTCTGGCCCCATTCCCCACCCCGGGTCCAGCCCCAGTTCCCCTGCACCCCATCCACCACTCAAGGGTCTGGCTCCACTCTACCCGCCCACCCCATGGCCCGCCCACCCCATGGCCTGCCCCCCATGTACCCCCTCTCCCCCCACTCAGGGTCTGGCCCTGCTCTACTTTCCTCCACTCCCCCACTGCTCTGGGTCCGGCCTCACTCCCCCCCACCCGCTGGTCCAGGTCTGGCCCCGCTCTCCCCCTCTCCTCCCCTGCTACTCCGGGTCCAGCCCCACTGTACCCTCTCTCCCCACCTGCTGCTCAGGGTCCAGTCTCACTCTACCCCCTCCCCCCACCACTCAGGGTCTGGCCCCGCTCTACCCACCTTTCCAAAATCCTCCCCTTCACTCCCACATTTATCATTTGGGCTGGCAAGGCAAAGGCAACTGGAAGTGATGTTAGCCTAATCGCTCTATTGTGTATTGTTGGCGACAGACACTGGCATGCTTTAACCAGGCAAACCTAAAGGGAAACCTTGATTCAAACCATCTTAAACTTTTTCCTCCCATCTTGTAGGGGTCAGTCCTTCAATGTTTAGTTATGAAAACAGTATTTTTTCAGTGGGCTCATTCCTGTGATTATAATCTGTTCATATAAGTGAGACCTGAAGTATATGCAGCAGTGAGCCATTTGCTTTTTAAATGATCAGTATGACTTGGCATTCATCTTGTGTATCACTGTGTTAGCAGGAGACATAATTACAAGCAAAGTATATTTGAGAATATTTCACTTCCCTCTGAGGAAAATGGCTGAGGCGTTTTTAAAAACACAACATTATATCATAGGAATCACCAAGGAATTTAATTTTTCAGATGTTTAACGCTCTTCATTTTCATGCAGAAAATACAATAAAAAAGCCAAGATGGTATATGGGATTGCAAAGAAGGTTTAATTTCACACCTTCTCTTGCTTCTGTATAATCATCTCCCTAAAAAATTGTGCTTGAGTCTGCTCTCATTAACGTAAATAGCAAAACTTGCCTTGACTTCAAAGGCAGCATCATCAGATCCTATATTTGCTGCTGGTTGGAAAAACAGAGTACATTTTCTCATAAGTTTTAAATCAAATTTCTGTTCTCCTCTCCCCTGCAGCCTCTGTCTGGAGGCATGGAGACCTTGCAGTAGCTTAATTTATGATATCACTGTCATTGTCATGGCAACAAATTACAATGTCAGAGTCCCAAGGACTGTATTGTTACAGCACACAAACAGACCTCAACAAAGAAGAAAATGTTACTAAATTTCATTGAAGGCATAAGGGGAATACAGGGAATGGCACAAAGCAAAACACAACAGTCTCCCTCCCGGTATGTTTGTGTAAGTTTTGGCCCTCAGGAAGTATTATTAAAATTAATTGTAAGATATCTAATAATTTTCCTTTGGGAAATTGTTTCAGGTGATGCCCCTGAGGATCTGGAAACTGGCAAAAGCCAAAAACTTTTTACATGAATGTCAGCATTCAGCTAATGTCTTCAGATCCTTTTTTCTCCCTCATCAATCACGGTTCCTAGGGGGAAGTTAGGTAAAGATTTAATTATTATATTGGAGCAGATATATGTTCCAATATAATAATTGTTCATCAGAGAGAAGAACATCAAATTCATACTTTCCCTAACAAAATCTCTGCTCCATTGCTGGGAATATGTCTTAAGAAAGTAAAGATATTTCTGTCTCTACATATCAGTGTGTGTGTGTGTGTGTGTGTGTGTGTGTGTGTGTGTGTGCATGCGTGCCTTGTAATTATTTGTATTGTCTGGTGAAATATTCCAAGTTTTTATGGGGTAACAATGTTTTAACATACAAACCAGTCTCCAAAGTTCAATCTGCATAGTAATAAATGCATAGGTACAATTCATCTAAGGAGTGTGAATCCTGTGTTAGGTAAGTTCATTTCGATGGAGTTAGAGTATGAATTTAAAGCAGAATAGCTATTTCTGATTAAATCTCCAGGAGCTGATTGACATTTGCAAGCTCTGCTTTGACTGTGAAGTATGGATGGTGTTGATTGACAGCCCCTGCATGTGAAGTGTCACTTGAAGGAGGAGAAGAAAATTAACTCCCTACATTGATGGTCTTATTCTGGAATAAAAGTAAATGTGTTTAATTAATTTCTTGTGTGGATGCTTTTATTCTGGAATAAGAGCAATCACACAGGGAATGAATAAGGAATATCTTTTCTGGAATAGTTCCACATGTACACGAGCCCCTAGTCTCTTCGAGATTTTTGCTGTCTTTTCACATTAACTTTTCCTTTTTCTTCTCTCCTTATGTATCAACTAGAACAGGCAGCTGGAATTGTGAAGGGTCAATACCCCAGAAGATGAACTGTGAAATTACCTAATTAGGATTTAAGTGTGGTCTCAGAAATTTTCCTATAGAGAAGGCTTTTTAGTTATAATTATCACAATTCTCCCGTTCCCCTGATGGCCTGAGTAAGTCAACGTTTACAGAGCTGGTGCTTGGGACGAAGTTGTCAGAGTAAACATGATCTCAGCTGCTAGAATAGAAATTTTCTGCCACTGTTTTGATTGACAGGTATAGATATTAGTTAATGTATTTAACTGATGTTTCCTCCACCACCCTCCAGAAAAAAAAAAACTTTCTTTATTGTAAGATTAACTTTTTTTTCAGGGAGATCAAAAGAAAATTCTCTGAGCTTTATAGTCTTAGAGAGAATCATGGCACTTTGGCTGAAAGAGCTAGCAAAATAAACAAAAGCACAGCTCGCTGCTATTTAGAGAGATATTGTAAATAATAGGAAGGATTCCCAGTGGCTAACCTTTAATTTAGAGATGGCTTCCAATGCCAGTTGGTTATAAAATAATTCTACTTTCTGTTTCTGTCTTCTATGACCTGGTGCTCCAAATGATGTACAGAGGAGAAATTTGTCCAGTTGTCACCTGTTTCGTTTCAGTGCCGCGAGTTTTTAATCAGAAGGAGTTAGCACACACTGTAGCTCTAAATGAAAAGTATGTACTAGTGTGGAGTAGGCTTATTGTGTTGATTCCATGCATCAACAACTCCCATTTCCTTGCTGCATTCCCAGAAGTCAGATAAAGGAATAGGATTCACTATAATTGTTTTTTAAGCTATGACAAGGAGCTTTGCTTTGCACAAAGCACAAAATGAACACAGTTGCTGCCCTGGGGAGTTCAGCAGTTTAATAGAAATGGAGAAGGTAGGAAGGGACACGAAGATGCAGACGGGGAAAAATCAAGAGGTACGGGGCTCTTTTGTTTGCTAGTATTGTTAAGTTTTGGGCATTGCAGAAAAAGTTAATCTTTGTAGGGTACATAGAGCATGTCCACACCATCAAAACAATACCATAGCTTCACACATGCTACACACTGAAAGAATATCAAGTAATTGATTTTCTTGTGGTATTGGGTGCTTTCCATAAGCTATTTGTCTCCAGTGCATTTACTGGCATGTGTCAACTGCTGTACTTTAGCAGCTCCGCTACCTGCATTTTGGGGAGTGACAAAAAGGAGCATTTTATGCTTCACTGTGGCTTTCCTTTCTGTGGGCCTATGCAGGTATAGACATGAGTTTAAATGATGACGTGGCCCAATAAACTGGAGAGATTGTGGTAGGCTTTCGTGTGGTTTAGAAAATGGACTGGAGCTGAAATGAAGCTCATCTTAGACTGTAAAATTTTGAGCCTGACAAACTGGGCTTGAATTTATTTTTGTGAAATAGCACTGGTTGATTTGATTTCACACACATCTGAGTTACTTGCCTGAATACTTAGCATATGTTTACAAAGCAAAGTGTATGTGGACCTAGGCTTGGCTACACTTACTGCTAAACACCTGAACTGCAGAACCGAAGTCAGTCCGCTCATACTGATGTACTTGTGTTCACATTGGCACTTCAGTTACCTGAGTTGGTGCTAGGATTTCTAGGGTATATCAGAATATTTTTAGTGTCTTGTTAACTCAGTACGCTCTAGGAAGTGTTTGGTGGTTTCTGGTAGAAGACTGTGTCTGTCCTTCCTGAACCCCTGTGAAAAAGGCATCTTAGCCCACTATCACTGGACTAACTGACAGGAACTAGTATTTCTTCTTGTAACTGTGTGGGAACCTGGTCACAGCCTACTCTGCACCAAGATATGCAGATGAGGGTGGTCAGGCCAGTTCAGTATTAGTTGCTGTTGCCATCTGAAAGCTAGGCATCACAGGCTGCTTTGCTTTGGTCAGTGAATGATTAATTTAGTACTGGCACATGAGCCAGTTGTGGTGGTGAAAGCCTGTGAGGTGATTAATACAGTGGTCTAGCCCTGGGTGGTGACATAAATAATGTATTGGCTTTCAAAGAATGGGCTTCTCAGATAGGTCATTGTCAGCGACCCCTTGATTCAAAGATGATCTCTACCATGGCTCATTGACTGGGGCCACTTAATGGTGTTTGTGTGCTCATGGTTTGGTTACCACAAGGAGCACATAAATATTAACACTGCAAAGGATATAGTAGACCATGGGTCAATCACAGGGTAGATCATAAACATGCCGAAGACTGTGTGATACCCAGATGATCTGGAGACCTGGCACTTACCTGTTCCTTCCATTTAACTTGGGTATAAACAGGGTGGTTTGTTCCTACTACAGTGTTAGGAGACTCAACCTCCCCTCTGCTTCCATGGCTCATGATGCACCTGGATGTTAGACGCCTTAGGCAAAAGAATATTTTATTACACTCTTCAGCCTAAATGCAGCTCCCCATCTGGCAGGTAAGAAGCAGCACATATATAGTTAATTTTAGCCAGGTAAGTGGCATTTTGAGCCATGTAAACAGATTTTTAAACCCTACTCCCACATGTACAACTTACAGGGTCCTTCTGAGAATGCTCTGACCGCTTACACTTTATTGCTATCCTGTTATCTTGTTTTATCTAGGTGGTTGAGTACACTTAATGAAAGTCTCAGAGATGCTACTCACATAAAAGTCATGACTAGTGAGGAGAACCCTCTTGTCTTTTGTCCAGTAACCTCATGGTTAAAGAACTTACCCAGGGAGTGGAAGACCCAGTTTTAAGCCCCTATCACTAAGAAGGGTGTTGAGTTGACCTCTATTGTTTCCCAGCACTGGCTAGGTGTTACTGAGAGTGCCCTTCATGTCTCCTGCTGAAGCTGACCCCTTAGGTACCGAAATGAGATACGTATCTTGGGCTAGGCAGAGAAGCAAATGCCAGAGGGAGTGTGGCTTAGTGACATGGCCTCTGTCCTTGATAGTGTTTCTGCATTTTACATGTAATAGGCCATGTGTAGACAAAACGAGAGGCAAGTGTGCATGACACTTTATAGCGGGCTAAATGCTTTTGCACCATTTCAATGGTGTCAATGTTTGCATGCCTCGGTAGCGTATTTCACATTAATTCTAGCTGCTGTAGGAAATTCGGTGGTGTAATGCACCTTAAATGACTTGGGGTGCAGCAAACTAAAACTCCTTTGAAGAGTTTTAGTTTGCTGCCCCTACAGCCATGGAGTGAAGCACCCACCTCCGTGCAGCTCTGCAAGAAGCCCTGCAGACAGCCTGGCAGCAGCCTGAGAAAGCAGTCTCTGCCCAAGAAAAGCAGTAAACCTGATCTTTTTTTTTCCCACTGGAGCCTGCGTGCCTGTGGGCGGGTGCCGCCCGTGCAGGGGGCACCGCTGCTGCAGAAAGAAGCACCAGCCCACCCCCCGCCACAGCTTGGGGACTGCTCTGCCTACCAGCAGCTCGCCCTCCCCTCCCCACCAGAGAGGCAGGTAAGTCAGCAGGGTGTGTGCATGACACAAGGGTTTAATCAGCCCTAAACTGAAGCGGTGTTTTTTAAAACCCACCACTACAATTTAGGGCCCCCGTTTCATCTACACACACCCTACATCATTGGATAAAATGGATACACAACAGTAAGATAGTTTCTAGTACACAGGAGGGGAGTGGGAAGCGAGTCAGTAGAAAGACCAGAAAACACTCACCAGTGGAATAGCATTAGAAGCATTAGTTCCACTCTGTATGCTTTAGTTATCAGATAAGTCTGCCTTACAGTAAAAGCTGGGCTTTTACCAATACCTTCAGTTGAGCAAACCCCAGCATAAGGATTTGGTGTAAAGATGGACTCAAAATGGGATAAGAGACTGGAGAAGTCTTTGTGTTAGCGTCTAGGACTGTAAGTGGAAGACGATGCAATGTTAGGACCTCATTAAGTGATTAAGTTTTTATTTGTCTACAAAACATTCCATCCTTGCAATCCTTACTCATCCCTCCACAATCCCATTAATGACAAAGTTTTTAAGAATTTAGTGGAATTTTCTGCTATAAAATGTTTTCCTGGAAGTGCTTGAAATTTGGAGGGAACTAATTTGCAAATATAGATATACTTCTAATTAACAGAATTGCCCAGAAAGATGTATTTACAAGCAAACTGATTCAGGAAAAATTATGTTCCTATATCTGTCATCCTGAGAGAGAAAATAACCTCTTTGTGTGGGAAGGAACTGAAGAGCTGGCAAACCTTACTTTTCATTCCAATTGAAAGGTTATGAAAGATTACTTGACTCTCTAGAGAGAAAAAAAGGTCATCTTAAGATTTTTTTTGTTAAGTCTAATTCCATTCTTGTACTGTATCTGCAAAACAAGATGCCAGCAAGCAAGGACCATTATATTTGGATACTATATTAGTAAGATGAGTAATGTTATTTCCTTTTACTGTTTTCCCAAAGGTAAATAGATCTGCCCTAGGGACTATTATAGAGTTATCTATATTTTTTAGAAATACTCTTTATTATCTCTCATTTCCTCATTTGTGAAGAAAGTAAAATTAAATGTATAATGTAACACCCTTATTGTTGGTCCTGGAAGAGTAGGTGAAAATTAAGGATGCACTTCTGGAAGCATTTCAGCGGACTTACATGCCTATAAAATCAGTGAAATAGGAAAAACAGATCATGTGTCTGGACCTGATTGTCAATGAGACTAGTCACTGGCAATATGACTATACTATTAAAGGCATCTATAATAACATTGCTGGATTTTTTTCCAAACAGGAAAAATATTTTCTACTTCCTTTCTATGGAAGTAATAATTTTTTACTTCCTTTCTTAATATACTGACCTAGGCTATTAGGTAGAATTCTTATGAACTGTGAAACAGCAGCCATATTGCGCTCCTACCTTGGCTGTGATTTGATAGGCAGGAATTACACTTACCCCATCTGAAGCATCTTGAGATCATTCTAAGACCTATGTAAAATTAAACACTTAGATCCTCCATTGTGTAAATAGATGCAGTTCCATAGAAGTCTATGGAATTGTGCCAGCATACCTTAGCAAAGGATCATGTCCTGTTGTTGCTACTAATGGAAATGGTGTTTCACACACATTATTGTTCCTGGAAGTAAGATGTGGTTTATATAATGAAGGTGCATAGTTATTTTGGTAGATTATAGTCCTTCATAAACTATTCATTGTATTCATGTATTCCTGATTGTGAACAATCCTGTGAGCTCACTTCTAAAACTGCAATTAGAGGATGGGAAAGACGTTTCCTTTGTCCCCTTCAGTTCATGCATTTGATTTATTTGTCACATTTTCAGTTGTTTTGTGGTTGACTGTTATATATTTTATACTGAAGTCTTGGATCCCTTTTCATAACTAGCCAGTTTGATTTGGCCATTCTTATGGGAAAGATGGTCACTTGGTATAATGTATAGGGAGACAGGAACACTGAATAATTCAAGTACAGCCTTTACTTGGAAACTGCATATAAAGTTAACCAGGCATTAAAAGGTCCCCATATTTTATCATTTTTTTTAAATACTTGAAATCAGTCTCCCCATGTAAAAATGATGAACACCTTGTACTGTGGCATAAAATTGAGATCAGCTCCTGTGTCTGAATGTAGTAAACACCAGTTAAATCCTTGTGAAACGGCCTAGCTGTGGTATTCTGCAAGCTGGGATACCAATTTTTTAGATCAGCTACTTGCTCATAAGTAGGGACCTACTGAGTTCATGGAGGCAGTAGGTGCGCAGTGGCTCCTTTAATCTTGCATGTTCCCCACACGCACCTCTCCCCTTGCTCCTCCCCCCCCCCCCCCACTGCTGATTAGTGGGAAGCTAAAACTGCAGTTTTAAATATGGTGCCATTTTTGCCTCCCCAGCAGTCAGCAGCAAACAGCAGGGCCATCTGGGGCCTCTCAGCCAATCAGTAGCAGGAGGCAAAAACAGCACCATATTTTAAACCACAGTTTTTGCCTCCCTGTTGATCAGGAGCGAGCCTCAAGTGGGATCCCTCCACCAATCAGCAGGGGAGGGGGTGGCGGAGGGGACCTGCAAGATTAAAGGAGCCACAGCACACCTCACTTCCACCATGAATTTGGTAGGTCCTTACTCATAAGAATTTTTCAAAAAACTGTATTTAGTTTATTCAAGTGTTCATAGAATCATAGACAATGAGGGCTGGAAGGGACCTCAGGAGGTCATCAAGTCCAACCCCCTGCTCAAAGCAAGACCAGCCCCAACTACGGCAATCCAGCCAGGGTTTTGTCTAGCTGGGTCTTAAAAACCTCCAAGGATGGAGAGTCCACCACCTCTCTGTGTAACCTGTTCCAGTGCTTTACTACCTTCCTACAGAGAAAGTTTTTCCTAATGTCTAACCTAAATTTTCCTTGCTGCAACTTGAGACCATTGCTCCCTTGTTCTGTTATCTGCTACCACTGAGACCAGTCTAGCTCAGGAGTGGGCAAAATGGCATATCCGACCAGCGGCTGGACTCCGTTTCACAGCAGCCCCTGCCTGCGTCACTTCGGCCAGTTTCCATGGAGACCCCAGGAGCGGCAGGGCTGTGACAGCGCGGGGCCAGAGGTTCCAGGGAGACCAGCCTGGGCAGTGTTGGCAGGGTACGCGGCTGGGTGAAGAGCTGCTCTGGAGCTGGGGCTGGGATCTTGTACTGGTAATAGAGTGGACTGGAGCTGGAGAAGAGCTGCAATGCACTACCTGCACACCCAGGACGGGGGTATGCAGGCAGTGCTCTCTCCTGGCTCTGGCCTACATTGTCACCACCGCAAGATCCTGGCTTTGGCCCTGAAGCAGCTCCCTACGCAGCCATTTGCCTTGTCAACACAGCTTGAGCTCGGGCCAGTCTCCATGGAGACCCTGGCCCTATGCTGCCACAGCCCTGCTGTTCTTGGGGTCTCCACTGAAACTGACTGGAGCAACACACGCGGGGGCTGCTGGGAAACAGAGTCCATTGCAGGCCCAATCTGGCTTGTGGGTCAGACTTTGCCTGTCCCTGGTTAAGCTCCGTCCTCTTTGAAACTATCCTTCAGGTAGCTGTTACTAAATCCCCTCTCAGTCTTCTTTTCTCCAGACTAAATAAGCCCAGTCCCCTCAGTCTCTCCTCATAAATCATGAGCCCCAATACCCTAACCATTTTCATTGCCCTCCATTGGACTCTCCAATTTGTCCACATCCTTTCTCTAGCGGAAGACCCACAACTGGACACCATACAAATGTGGCCTCACCAGTGCCGAGTAGAGGGGGATAATCACTTCCCTCAATCTGTTGGCAACACTCCTACTAATTCAACCCAGTATGCTGTTAGCCTTCCTGGCAACAAGGGCACACTTGTCAGCTCATATTCATCTTATTATCCACTGTAACCCCCAGGTTCTTTTCTGTAGGGCTTCTGCTAAGCCAGTCAGTCCCCAGCCTGTACTGGTGCACGGGACTGTATCAACCTTAAAGACCATTCATCTAACCCATACTTCCTTAGCTTGCTTGTGAGAATGTTGTCGGAGACCATATCAAAAGCCTTGCTAAGGTCAAGGTATATCACAACTATTGGTCTCCCTGCATCCACAGAGTCAGTCATCTCATCCTAGAAGGAAATCAGGTAGGTCAGGCATGACTTTCCCTTGGGGAATCCATGCTAACTGTTCCTAATCACCTTCTTCCCCTCCAAGTGCTTAGAAATGGATTCCTTGAGGACCTGCTCCATGATTTTTTCCAGAGACTGAGATGAGGCTGTAGTTCCCTGGATGGTCCTTCCCTTTCTTAAAGAGGGGAATTATATTTTCTCTTTTCCAATTATCTGGGACCTCTCCCAATCATCAAAGGTGTTGGCCAGAGACTCTGCAATCACATTAACCAAGTCCTTTAGCACCCTTGGGTGCACCTCCTCTGGTCCCACGGACTTGCATATGCCCAGATTTTCTAAATAGTCCCTAACCTGGTCTTTTGCCACTGTTGGCTGTTCACCTTCTCCCCAAACTGTGCTGCCAGGTGTAGTAGTCTGGGAGTGGACCTTGAGTGTGAACACTGAGGTGAAAAAAGCATTGAGTACTTCAGCCTTATCCTCTGTCTCTAGGTTGCTTTCCCCATTTAATAAGGGACCCAAACTTCCCTTCACCTTCCTCTAGTTGCTGACATACTTATAGAAACCCTTCTTGCTATCCTTCAGGTCCCTTGCTAGCTGCAAATCTAATTGCCCTTTGGCCTTACTGACTTCACCCTGCATGCCTGAGCAATATTCTTATACTCTTCCGAAGTTGTTTGTCCAAGCTTTCACTTCCTGTAAGCTTCCTTTTTGTGTTTAAGTTCACTGAAGAGTTTTCTGCTAAGCCAAGCTGGTTGCTTCCCACATTTTCTATTCTTTGTGAACATCAGGATGATTTGTTCCTGCACCCTCAGGAAGGTTTCTTTAAAATACAACCAGCTCTCTTGGACTCCTTTCCTCCTCAGACTGGCCTCCCAGAGGATCCAGCCCATCAGTTCCCTGAGGGAGTTGAAATCTGCTTTTCTGAAGTCCAGGGTCCTTATTCTGCTGCTCTCCCTCCTTCCTTCCCTTAGGATCCTGAACTCAATCATTTTGTGGCTGCTGTTGCCAAGTTGCCATCCACTACTACATTCCCCACCAATTCTTCCCTGTTTGTGTGCAGCATTCAAGAAGAGAACACTAGCTGGTCTCTCTAACACTTGCACCAGGAAGTTGTCCCCAACACTCCAAAAACTTACTGGATTGCCTGCTCACTGCTGGATTGCTCTCCCGACAGACGTCAGGGTGATTCAAGTCCTACATGAGAACCAGTCTGTCATGAGAACCAGGGCCTGTGACCAGGAAATTTCTGCTAGCAAACTTCTGCTAATGTTCTCAGGATTGAAGTCTGGTTTTCCTTTGATTCCTTTGTTATGTTCTATAAGTGCGCTTGCAGCGGTTTACATCACTATGGGTGCATGTATATGTTTATTAATGTGCCATAATTACTGCACATTAAGTTTAGTACCTGTAGTGACAGGTACTAAATGTGCCGTAAATGACGCTTTTGCACATTAGCACAGATGAACGGTCTTTTAGTGACATTAATATGCATTAGACTAAATCTACTACACATTAGTGCATTAGCACGGGCTTTGCCTGCTGCACTAATGTGCAGTAGATTTAGTCTAATGCGCTCAAAGTGTCTTGTGTAGATGTGCCCAATGTGCCCAAAATCTCAGGCCATATGGAGCAGCTTTCCAAATATATTTGGACTCCACTGATTAAGCATTATTTGAAAGGGAGAAAACTAGAACTCCCTTCAAACTAATAAAATAGAAGTGAAGTGCCTAGAGAGCATAGTGAGATATTTATGAGATTTTTAGCATGCAATTCACCATTGTGTACAAGAACCTGATTAAAATCAGAAGCCATCTTTCATTGTCAGAACCCATTCCCTGAATGCCACCAAAAGGCCAGAAAACATGTAACTTTTCCATTCAACAATTTTCTGCAGTTAAAATTGTATTAAGGGAAGTGGGAACAGGCCACTTTATATGTAGGTGATTGACAAACTTCCTCTACAAGATCAATACCCGTTCTTGGTATTTGTATGTATACATATATGGTATGTACACCTATAAACAGATAATATAAACAGGATCTTTAGCACCTTGTGAAATAGCAAGTGGTTCTGTTAGTGGAGCTCGTTAGTGAGAAAACATGTCTGAAAAGTGGCGAAGACAAATGAATTGAAGGAAGATTGAAGATAGCACCTGGTTTGAGAATAAGTGTAGTAAACCCACCCTAGAACTGAATAATTCTTAAAATTCTTTTGATAAGTAAATTGTAATTATTATAGGTGAAGTGTCCAACATAATATTGATCCTATTTGTACAAGATACATCAAAATAGTACCCTAATAGTACCCTTATCCTAGGCAAGGATTCGAGGTAAAATATTATTTATACATGTACTTCCTGAGATTGTAAGAAATAAAAGGATATTGACTAAGACCATTATACTTTTGCTTAAGTGTAACCAGTCTAGGTATAATGATACACAGTAAATTTACCTTTAAACATTTTCAAGAACTTGACAGTATGAGACATCAAGTGTCCTGAAATATACTTTTTCTCTTTTACTGTCTGCTTTTTCTCACAGATTGGCAGGGAGCTATGAATATCAAAGAAAAAACTAAAATTTCAATATGGTAGAGTAGGCAGTAATAGCAAACAATAGTACGTGTGTTACTGGCACAGCAGTAAGATTAGAAAAATGCTCTCAGTTTCCTGCATATATAATGCAGCTGCTGAGGCTGAGTGCCTCGAAGGGTTATCGTCATAGTTTCCTTTGCTGGCTGGAATGATTGATGAGAAAGAAGACATGAACTCCTATCCTTTGCACATTGCAAAAGACAATGAAAACGCTTGCTGATAGTACATATTTTAAGCACTATTTGTAGGAAAAACACAAATGGCCAAGACTTTTTAAACACAAACCAGAAGCCTACATGTTTTGGTAGTGGTTGAGTGATAGTGTAGCCATGATGGTCCAGAGGCAAGGATTTTTGTGGGTGATCATGTGTAGAATACTTTTCACAGAACAACCACTCACCTTCTGACCTTACTATCAGTATTCTCAAAGGAAATTTACTAAACACCTTCAAAAGACAAGTCTAGAAATGAAATTCATGAGCTGGTTGGTCACTAAGAACCAAGGACAGAACACTGATATTGAATTCATGGCATACTATAGTCTACTTGGCTTCTGCTAATCTTAATTCATGCCACAACCGATAGTGACCCTCTTTCCTTTTCAAAGCTCTTGATCTTCCACTAATCAAATTATCATTTCTTCTGTGATTTTCTTGTCTGCTACCCCTGGTAATTTCTCTCTTTTCCAATTTCACAACCCAGCAAACTGTTTTTGTGCTTGTCGTGTCTGTTTTCCTCAGACCTGAAGAAAAATGCATTGCATTTAGAAGCTTGTCTAAGTGTTTCCCAGCCATGCTGCTGGTCCAATAAAAGATATCACCCACAAAAGTCCTTGCCAAAATCCTTCAGCTGACTTCTTAAGCAGGAGATCTGTTTTTTCAAAAATGTTGGGGAGCACTGTCACTACCTCCTACATTGCATTCAGTGGAAGCTCTAAAATGCTGAACACACTTGAAAAAAATTATCTCAGTCGGGCATTGGCTGGTCAGAAGGATGAAGTTTGGAGTGTAGATACATTACATGATTACTATGGAGTAATTTTCCCCCCAGTTTACTCCTTCGAGTAAATTTACTCAGTTTTTGGTAATGGATACACAACCAACTCGAGCTAGTGTGCTCCCCTATTAGCTAGTGTGGGAGCCAGTTTGTATTGAGAAACCCAATATCCTGCAATGAGAATGACCAGGGGAGCAATGCCTAGGGAAAATTTACTTCAGTTTGTTGTTTGTGTTGTTGTTTGGGGCTTTTTTGTGGAGAAACTTTATCCTGGAAAACAGAAGTTTATACCATAGTAAGACTGTGTCATGTGGCCACCCCACTTTTCCTCCATCAGTAAATGGAGTTTAGTCCTTGGTAAATGTCTTTTGTGTATTCCCACCCTTACTATGATCTGGGTGCCTTACTATACTTGTGTTAAAAAATAAACCTCTAAATATGCACCTCGAGCTTGATTTTGAGAAGCATGAAAAAAAATTAGGAGCACAAGTCCAGTTGCCTTTCAGTGGACTTTGTGCTCCTAAATGCCATGGGTTTTTCTGAAAGTCTTACTCTTCAGAGCCTATATTTAAGTTCCTAATATTTTCTTAATTCATAGCTAATATTTATTTTTAATAGGTAGATTTTTTTTAGCAAGTCACAATGTAGGCACTGTTAAAAGACTGGGTCAAAAAACTAGGGACCCAAATCCAAATTGATGTCTGAATCTTCTTGGTAGCTGTTAAAAATTATGCATTGTCGTTTTGAATATGATCTAGATTCACCTAGAGAGATACATCCCTCTCCTATTCTCAACATAGGAAGCCTATTGCTCCTACAGAGCACCATGGCAATCCACTACATCTAGATGCAGAATTTCCTATTCTAACAACAGACAAGTTGCCAATCCTTCCTCCCAGGAAAGTACAGAGATCTCTAGTATTCTTTTGATGGGAGGCCCTTATATAGCTACATAATAAAGAAAAACAACTCACTTGGAGGAAAGTATTTGTTGCTCTCACAGTTCAAATGTCCATGTGTGTATTGTGTCAGGACACTACTTGTGGTACTGCTGCAGATCGTGTGTCCCCTGAAGAGCTCATTGCAGAAAGAATGACCACAGGCTCAGTTCAGTGACAAAAGACCAGTCAGGCTTATTACCCAAAAATCACGTACGCATTAACATGCATGGCCAATGGATTACAAGGTGTTAGCCCTAAATGTTTGTTATAAGGTATAGATTACTTGCATATACGATTCTCTAAGCCTTATACAAGGGCTCCCAGGCCCTACTTTATACACTGATCAAAGCAACTCTAGTTTACATCATACACATCCTTATTTGCATCAAATAGTAAAGCATTTTATCATGTCATTTTAATCCTGGTATATTCCATCTTTATTTTGATGTTCCATCTGGTCTTATCAATTACCCTTCTCCATTAACCTTAGGAGAAGTCTACCTAGCCTAATTTTCCCAGTGCATTCTAATCTAAGCTTGCATGAATGATACATGCATGGTTACATCTTTGGTAATGTCTAGTCCCATTCTGTGACACCTGCATTTTACCAGAGTCTTTGCGTGATCTATATATGCACTGATCAATGGTTGTATTAATCAATACTCTAGTGAGGCCTAAATGATCTCTAAGGAAGATGCATAAATGGAGGAAGATGAACATCCCATCTTTTAGCCCAGTAGTAGGGGTCTTTGTCCAGTGAGTGAGAGAGACCCAGGTCCTAGCCCCCTGTAACAAGGTCCAACTCCAGGGGTGGCCGTGATGCCTTTGGAGCCCCCTCAGCCCTTGTCAGCCTGACTCTTCTCTTCTTCCCTGCCATACCTTGATGCAATGATACATTCAGAAAAGGGAGGCTGCCACAGGGCTTCCCAAGTCTGATCTCCTCGTCATGAGTACAGGTGACCCTACTCATTGCCTTAAGGGCTAATTGGGTGGGCTCCATCCTCCCCAGTACCCATGCCCATATCTCTCAGATGTCATACATACTAATCAATCTTAACTGCCCCTACAAGCAACAGGCTCCTGGCCCTGTTTGCCCATCACACAAGCCCCTCTCTGGGCTAAGGGCACTCCGGCCCCTTCAGTCTGGCTGTGCCCCTCCTGGCCTTTGGTTCTTTTCCTTAGACTTTGGCCTCACTCCTAGGCCAATTGAAACCCATGGTCTCTCCAGCCCTACAAGTCTCTGGCCATGGCCCTCCTGGCCTTTGGCCCTTTCTGTATGCTGGCCTCGCTCCTAAGCCAGTGAGATCTATGGGTACTCTCATCCTACCTGCTTCCTGGGGCATCTGGCCCTCTGCTCTCTTTCCATGCCCTCTATCCCTTGCTCTCTCCCTGGGCCAGCTAGGACCTCCTTAACTCCCTTTAGTCCTTTCCACAAACCACCAGATGTTCCCTAGATCTCAGGCTGTATGGTCTCTGTTCTGCCCTCCCTAAGACTGAGCTCCCTACTCTAAGGCTACATATCTCCAGGCATACTAGAATCACTCCTTCAGCAGCCTGCTCAGGAGCTCCTTCCCTGTTAGCTGCCAGCATAGGACTGCCCAGCCCAGCTCAAGTCCTGAGCTTATATCCTCCTAAGCCCAACCCCTTACTGGCCATGTGACTCCTTTGATGGGCACCAGAGCTCTCACTGCAGCCACCTCCCTTCTCAAAGGGACAGTTACACTAAGCACCATGTCATATCCCCCATGTATCAAGAGGGGGTTTTAACACACATCTCTTACTCCTCAGCAAAATGCTGTAAATAGCAATAAATGAGTTGCACACAGCTAAGAGCACCCTCCACCTCTTCTGGCTAACTGGGCATCCAAGAGAAAAAAAAGTCATCAGGCCAGAAGAAGAGCATGTTAGAGAGTGTGACTCTGTGCCCATGGGCCGCAGGTGATAGGCTGTGTGAAGGAAAGCCCTGAGTTTTTGACCTGCTTCCACCTCAGAGCTGTCTCTGCATTTTATCCAGTGACTACTCAGTATGAAATGGAGAAAGAGCTCTGGAGTGAGAGCAGGGGTCAGAATTCAGGGCTCTCTTTCACCCAGGCCCATCCCCTCCTGCATGGGGCATTGGGTCAAGTTTTTTTTTTTACTTGCTGTCTTTCTGGTCCCCATGACTCTTTCCATCTGATTGCCCAGTAGGCCAGCTACAATAGGAAGAGTTGCTCAATGTTTTGCAAGGAAGTAGGCAGTAGGAGTTCAAATACCTTCTGGTTGAGGGCAACCTAGACCTTAGATCTCTCAGTCCTTTGGTAAGTGCCCTATGGAAACCTACTAGCCTGCAAGTTGGACAGGCTGCCTTCCTTCTTTTTCTAGCATCATCATGAAACAGTCCCCAGTCATGTTTTGCCTAGGACTAAAGATTTGGGAGTGAGTTGGAATTTAGACATTTCCCAGGGCACATTTTGACTGCAACACAACCTAAGTAAAGATAGATGCTTCAGAGGAGCATTTCTAGTCAGAAGGCTTAAATAGAGATGTGTTAGGAATCTAGATGTCCAAGTGGTTTGGTGGTTTTGTGCAGGGTGGATTAAGACTTAATAGTGATTTAATAAATGCTTCTTAGGAATGGATTTGGATTTAGCCTATAGTCTTTTTTAAAAGATGCAGTAAGGCTCAACCAGAAATGATGCTTTCGATGGAAGAATTACTGAGTGAAGTTCTATGCCTTATATTTTGCAGATCAGCACAGTTGATCCAAATGGCCCCTTGTGGTCTTGAAAGCCCTGAATCTCTGAAAAACTGAAACTTCAGTGTCCCCTTTTCCTGCAATAACTATATTAACTCTCTACACCTTGGAAATACTATGGTCTTATAGGACAGTTGTGAATGTTGAGTCTTTAATGATATCTACTGTAGTTACACTGATGCTTTCAAAAAAAAATTCAAGTGTTCTCTCTTGTGACAAATCTATTCTTGATTCATGGTTTTAGGCTTTTTTTGTATTCTATATACAATTAAGAAGTTACTCCTCAGGCTATCAAGGAAGGATAATAAAAATTTACGCAGAAAAAAGTATTAATTCTGCTATGATGTGAGTTTTAATACTGCTATGATATGAAGCCTCTTTTCATTTCAGTCTTCCATCTGGCAATGGTGACATCATGAAATATAAATCAGTCTTATTGGCTCATGAATTAACAGGCCTCCAAACATATACTGACAGGATAATTAAATGGTCCAGAGAAAACTGCTTTCAATCCTGCACCATAAGAAAAGAAGAGGGAGACAAAGAATTTATGACAGCTGTGAAGAACTTCTAGTTGACTCAAAGCACTTTCTATCAATGCCTAATAATAATTCTGCATCCAATGATGGGGACCATCACTTCTAGTTTTGAGGACGTGAATCTCATCTAACATGCCCTGGTTATGTCACATTGACTCAGACAGTGAGTTGCTCAGAACCAGGCTTCCAAAACCATAATGTCTGAGGTGACAGAATCCTTGTACCAGATTTCAGATTAAGTGCAAGCATCATACTTAAACTTTTTCATGCCCTTGCCAGCATTAGTAAAATTAGCTTCTTTACGCTAGAAGACAGAAAAACAGTGTCATATTCTATGAATATTTTCCTTCCCTTTTCCTTTCAGTGTTTCTTCTGAGGCATGATCTAAAAGTGACTAAATCAATCAAAGCTGTGCAGACAGCTAGGAAAGCATTATACCACTTCTGCCCTGGTGTGTTGCATGTCTTGCTAACATTATTGCTTTGACAGCAGGGGCACACTCTCTTAGATTGGAATTAGGCTGCCATTAATTACATTGCAAGTAAATGTTGAGTATTTGAAATGACATATTACTGAGAGTCTCTGAAAACAACCAGGCTAGACAGATGAAATCTAGCTACATAGGAACGTTGGGTAGTGTACATATGCATGGACTTGAGATGTTAGCAAGGATCCCTAGGCAAGGAAGTTTTTGGGTGATATCTTTTCTTAAACTGATGGTATGGTTGGGATAAAGTTAGACAAGCTGCTGAATGAAGGCATTCTGCATCAGGTAACCTTACATTCAAAAGCTTATCTAATTTTATCCCAACCATGTAGTCAGTCCAATAATAGATATCACCCACAAACGTCTTTTCCTCTTGCATAATTCCTAGACCATCACAGCTACAAAAATATCCCACCCTTACCAAAACAAGGAGCCCTAAACATTATTAAAAAAAACAAACAAACATGCTTCATAAAATGACAGACAAATGTATGACAGCATAGGACTGGAACCTCACAGTGACAGACATGGCCAAACATTTGGGTGCACTACTATTTAGGGACTTAAGCATCCATAAATGGGATTTAACCAGGACTTAGATTCTTAAGTCCAAAATGTAGATTCTCGAAAGCCTTTAACTTAAGACACCTGCCATTCCCTGTGCTTTGTGTAGGGAGTATATGCACCGAATTCAGGGATGTGAATTCTGCAATAGGAGTAAAGTCTGTGCTTCAATTCTGAGTTCTAGGATGCCTAAGTCCCTCTGTGGAGCTGGATGTAGCAAATTTGATGGCAATACACATGGGTGAGGCTAATGCTGTGGATGAACCAGAACTGATCTTTGAGTGCAGTGAATTATAACTTGGAACTATAAGGTTTGTCATGCCATTTTTGACCCTCAGCAAATAAAACTTACTTTAAATTCAGTATAGTAGAAAATCCATATTAAAAAAAAACAAAACACTCATAAGTCATGTAAATGCAGCATGAAGGACAAATCTGCATTAAATATGTGGAAATGCTGCATTATTGAAACCCCTGATATGTTACCAGAGACAATTTGATTAGGTTATTCAATGACATTCAGGCTTTGTCTACACATAAAAGTTTTAGCTCTTTAACTGTTCTGATACAGTTTGAGAAGCAAAATCTTCCTAGTCATATTTTTATACTGGTACAAAAGTGCTTTTGCAAGTGTAGCGTATTTCTTTAGGGAAAGGGAATTGCTCTACATAAGATATCTTTACACCAATATTGCTAATAATTCATATTAATATAATTATTTTGGAAATGAATCACAGACTAGGTCTAATTTTATGTTTTTATGTATGAAAGTATATCTTAGATTAGTTTATAGTCAAATTTCTGTTTTAGAACCCAACGGCAATTTTTTGCTCATTGTAGAGAAATAATAGCAAGTCACCCTCAACCTTCACTGCCCCCTGGGTAGCAATACCGAGCAAGATGCTTCAGGCAGCATCTTGCTTTGGTCTCCCTGTCAACCAGAAGAAACATGTAATTGCAAAAAGCAAAAATCCCTGTGGCCCAGAGCCATGTTAGAGGGTCTCAGGCACCACACTGCCAGCAAACCACAGGCTGGGAACCCCTGCTCTAAGCTATGAAATTGTTCCAACTTTTAAACGTTAAAAAAGAATACATTTAGGAATTAAAGATTTACTAATTAACCATGGCTAATTAAATATATTTTAGAATGTGTAAAATGAGATGCCATTTCTGTATTGCTGACTCTGGTGCAGAGTCAGCATTTATGCAATTGCTTGTATCTGTCTGCACAACTTTTCAATAAATCTCTCTCTTTCTCTCTCTGTCCCCATCCCACCCTCTCTCCTTTTTTTAAATTTAAATTGTCTTTTCAGAAAGCATGAAAAGTTAGCATTGAGTTGTTTTCATTTATGAGATGGTAAGTAGTGGGGAGCACCTTTGCTACTTTATCATTGCTCTAATATAGATTCATTTGTCGCCAAGGGTAGAATTTCCCAAATACTTAAGGTCCAAAGGCTTTTTAGGCACCTAACTTCCACTTAAATTAAAGAATTCTGTCCTTCAACAATGGCTTTACTTCCTTGGTTAAAATGGTATTTCTGTCACTGCACGACTTCAATCCAGAATACAGTTCCCCACAAATGAACCCCCTTACCAAGATGAATTTGCTTATGTTCTTTGCCCTACACAATAGCAACAGAACATGTTCCTATTACTATCTGCTCTGGCTTTTAGCCAATTCTCTCCTCCAGTCCTCAGGTGAATACTACTTTCATTCTCCCTGCTGCCACTGGCTCATGGGTCATTTTGATAGCCGCCCAGAAGAAGCAGGGCACGTGTGGATTGTTGTTCAGGGCACAAAGAGCAATGTTTGACAGTGAAGAGGAGAGAAGCAATGTGGGAAGAGATCCAGTCATTCTGCTCCAGGAAACTTTCCTTAGCCCTTCATAAAGCGATTCCTGATTCTTAAAAACCCAGCTAGCAGCTATCTTCTAGGAGATAACTACATGGCATCTATTAACTTTCTGAGAGTTAATGGAAGTTAAATGATTCCTATCTAGCAATTATCACAAAAATGGATGCTTGAATTCAATTAATGTTCATGCTCTTTGGGACAGGAAGGAGAGACGAGCGTGCCCTCACATCCACCTGAGTGGAACATGAAAGAGACATTGCACTAAATTATAGATCCATAACATGAGTTCATAAACATCAGATTAAGTATGCAGCATCATGGATATCTTTGCTTTTCTCCCCTCACCTGAACTTGCTTTTTTCTTTCTGATTAGCTATTTTAAATAGTTCATTAGTTAGCTTCTTATTTTACCTCAAGGAAGATTTTCCATTAGACACATTTTGTAATTGCATTCAAATGGAGAGCACATTCACTTAAGCTAAAACTTCTTTTTCTTTAGAATGAAATGATGCTGCTAGTGTAAACAGCTGAAAATGTTATACCAAGGTAACAACAGCTTCTGGATCTGTAGTTAATGATAGCTTTGTTAGAGTATGTAATGCCTCCTGACTTCTCCCCAGAGTGCTTAAACTAAAAAACTTTGCCGTGAACTAAAGGCATACTTCACCTTTCACTTTCACCAACAATACTTCATTGATTTACACAGATATGACTGACAGAAGCATCGGACCCAAACTATTTATCATCATCTGTTTTGAAGAGCAAGTTAGCCGCGATATATTGACTGAAAATATATTTAGACTCATGAATGTCATGTACAACCACAACCACATCCTGAATGTTAGGGGATGTCTTTCCCATCCTTCTGCTAATCTGAAGTGATTTGATCCAAGCCTAGGCTTGATATCTCTCTCAGAATTACTCTGCATCCCTTTCAGGAACATAGGGCTGGAAAACACTGCCTGATTTATCAAGTTCAGTCCCTGCAATCGTGGGCAACCATGAGTTAGATGTTCAGCCCAAAAGCAAGTTAGCGGCAATATATTGGCTGAAAATATATTGGCTCCAAGCATTGCTACTCCACAAAGGAATTTCACCCCACAGTCAGAAAAGGGTTCACAAAAAAATCCGGTCGATCCCTAACTCTAATCTGGCCTCTCCAGTTGCTAAAGACCACCAGTCATAAAACCTCCTTCCATACCTCATAGCAAACTGAACACAATTAATACAGAGATGTAATAAGTAGGGTTTGTGTCCTGGGCAAACCCTTCTAGAGAGTTGTGGAGAGAATGTCACTTAGTACTGGAGGTGAGGTGAGGGGGTTGCTGAGTAGGGTGTTGGGGGAAGTCATGAGTCTTAGCTCTCCTGGGACTTAAAAATGTCCCCAGCTGCTGGTGCCATGGTGTGTTCACCCCAATTGTTGCTACAGTTGCAATGGCATGGGGCTGCTTCTGCTGCCAGGGTGCAGACTCTGTGGGGGCTGAGGCTAAGGCTGGGGCCATGGCTGGTAACCTGCTCAACCCCTCAAGTTATGCTACTGAATACAACAGACCCAAAAGCTAAAAAGCTACTTCTACAGGAAGAGAAGAAGAACATGGAACTTACTAGGCAGATAATCATATTTAAAAAAAGGGAAAAGGAATAGTAGCTTTAGATTAGATATATAAAAACAAAAGCTTCTTCACTGTTAGGACAGTGAGACCATGGGCTAGACTACCTAGGGAAGTTGCAGAATCTCCTTCATTGGAGCTTTTCATGAAGAGGTTAAATAAGCTTTGGTCAAGGATGACCTAGGAATAGCAATGCCTGGAGTGTGCTGTGAAGAGCAGCATTTGAAAGCTCAGGACCCCCCAAACATGCATTCCTTGGAGATCACAAGAGCTCTGCCACCCAGATCAGGTGGGAATTGGAGAGGATGCTCAGTGGCAGATGAATGAAGCTGAACTTCACCACCAGGTTAGTTGTGGAAGATGAAAGCAGCTAAATAAGTTTATGGAGGCAACAGGATGACAGAAAGGGGAGATGTATTTGTAGTTCCTATACTGCAGAGCAGAATGGAAGGTGTTTGTTTTACTCTCACATTTCTGGGCTTTGCTGGTTGACACATTGGGCGGAGGAGGAATTCTTCCCTCCTCCCTTGTCCCCCACTCCTTCCCCGCAGTTGCTACCAGTTGTCTGGTGCAGGAGAGGGAGGGAGGAAGGGATTGCCTTCCTCAGAACCATGGGGTGTTGGCTGTAGCCAAGGCTGGTGATTTGGATTAGGGTGTGCCAATGTACCTGCTGGTATTAAAAAACCTGGACGTTCCTGATTAGTGGGTGTTGATTCTCCACTCAGGACCAAATCAATTGCCACATTTGAGACCACAAAGGAATTTCACCCCAGAGTCAGAACAGGATGCAATGTGGAGAGTTTTGCCTTCCTCTGTAGAGGGAGCACAGTCCTCTTCCTTGGGTCTCTCAAATTTATTTTAATAACCATTTCCTGTCCTTGCAGAGGCAGAATACTGACAGTGCCCTCATTCCCCTGCTTCATCTGTGGCAGACTGGGTGCGTCCAGACGAGCACAGATGTGTGGGATGTGGAGCCACAGACCCATCTGTGGCACTGCACGCCACACATGCAGGCATTCTCTGTGCTGCTACTTTGCTGTATGGGGGGTTTTGTTTGCCCCTGGGAGATCCTGCGGTCAAAAAACCCATGCCAAAAAAAAGTATGGTGGTGCACATGGTGGCACTGTGTGCCACCCAATGCCAGAGCCTCTGGCTCCCAGCCAGGATTCCTGCTATGGTTGCAGCACCTGGAGGCCCCCAGGACCCCAGGTAAGACTGCTGGGGCCAGCACAGTTGCTGACCCTAGCCTCCCCTACCCCACCTGGGGTAACCTGCTATGCGCCAGAGTGCATGTGGCATGGGCATTCCCCAGCAACAGGTAGCAGCTGCATATAATGTGCTCCTGCTACTTGTCCCTGGGGAAACAAATCTTCCTGCTCGTCTGGAGGCACCCACTCAGGGTATTCCTGGTGTTTTGGGCAATGTGCATAGTAGCTGGGCAACAGGGTTGTTTGTACAGTTCCAAGACTAGATTAGACAAACATAGATTAGATAAACATTTATTTAATATGGTTTGGACAGAAATGATCCTGTCTTGAGCAGGGGTTTGGACTAGATTACAGCTCTACTTTCTTATGATTCTATGAGGAAAAAAAAAAAGAAAAAGCATAAAGATACCAATCAGATTTGTATTTTTCCCCTGGTATTGTGGGCTTGGTAATAAAGGTTATTGTTTTAGCTGACGCTCTCATTGTTGGTTTGGCCTTTTTGTTAAAAAATAAATCTTTTGAATAAAAATTAAAAGCAAAAACAAACAAACAAACAAAACCCCCAAAATAGAAACAAGCCCTGTGTAAGAATTTCTAAATTTTAGTTTGGAATTTATATGTGTGGTTTTGAGTCATAATAGGGACTAGAAGTAGATTTAATTTTCTTATGTCCTGTGTCCCTTTTTGTTATATGCAAGGATCTACTTGCCACTATCCTGAGAACTTCTGAAAGTACAGTGTCTACAACTGGTACTAATTTAGGAGCCTGAAGAGAGCATGAACAAGAATTTGAATTATATAGCTGAGCAGTTGCATAGACCTTAGAAGAGCAGGAAAGCGTTGAAAGATAGTGTCACAAATATTCCATACTTCCCCTCAGACTACTAACTTTCCATTTTCTAGACATTTTCAGGTGACATGATCCTGGTTAGAGGATGAAACATATTGTAGATAGCCATGGCTTTGGAGGTCATGCATGTAACCCTGATGTCAGCAATACTCAGCCCTGATTAGGTTCAGAAGAGGATTTGGAATGAATTAATTTAAAACTGACTATATAAAGCATAATTTTGATATTCATATGTTCTCCCTAGTCATGCTTGAATTTATCTTCCCTATTATCTTTATCAATAAACATTTCCAGATTGCTTTTGACTTGTCTATTAAAATATTCTTGGTACTAATCAAGACTGTGCATAACCTACTAATCACGCTGTCAGCTGGTTCTAACTCTGTAAAGGTAGCAAGTGTTGAGGGAAAAAAAAATAATTCACTTTTTTTGCTTGGCTACTCAGAGATTTGCTTCAGGCCAATTTTATACATCTACAAGCTGTGGGGGCGGGGAGGGGAAGGGGAATGTTTTTTGATATCTCATACTTTACCACTATCAGTTTCTTAAATACCTTCATATAGGAAAGAACCGGCAAAGGTATCCAATGAGACATACTGTAGCGTGTCCTTCTAAATGAGAGACAAACAAACTAATTTCAGTTCACACAAAAGAACTATCTCATGAAAATCAAACTGATTTATTTGATTTATATGCCATCCTCCCACAAAAAGGTCAGAGCAGCTTACAATAAGAGCAAGATAAGATACAAAAACAGATAAAATACAAAAACAAAATAATAAAAGCCTGACTCTCCTTTGTCAGGCTGAGGAAGCCTCTGTAGTTGGTGTGTGCTCTTCCTGGATGGAATGAATAGTAAAGAAGCCAGAGGCTGGGCTGGTATGTGGACAAGACAGGCAGTCAGTGAAGGTGTAAATTGAGGAGTCAATGGGTGAGAGACAGGCTGGGGGGAAGAGAAAAGGGGGATGAATATAGCAGTTCAGCCTGACAAAGGGTTTTTAAACACGAAAGCTTGTTAATTTTTTTCCAACTATTTAAGTTGGTCTAATAAAAGATATTAGATTCACCCAAAGAACCTTGTCTGCCCATGTCCTTAGACCAACATGGCTACAACCTACACCCCTGTAATGCTTCTAGAAGATATTCAAGCTTGGCCACTGGTAGACCTCAAGGAAGAGGGTGTTCCAGAGCTGAGGAGTTGCTGCTGACATCAACTTCCCATGGATTTTCACTTGACAAACTTTGCGCACCAAGAGAACTTGCAGGAAGTTGCCTGCAGTTGACCTCAGGCATCTCAATGGTACATAAGAAAGAAAGCTGTCCCTTAGGCATGTAGGGCCCAGACCAAACTAATCAAACCTGCAACATGCTGTTAGCAAACTAACTGCATTTATGGACTTAGTATTTTAACACTTTATTATACTATTAATAATGAGTTTTATTACAATAGGACCTAGGCACAAGTAAGATTGGATACTTATTTGGCTAAGTGCTGTGTATACATTTAGCAATATTTTGTCTAAAGAAATGTACTGTGTAAATAGCCAAGGAAGACAGCAAAAGTGTTATTTGTATTTTACAGATGAGAAACTAATGAGAAAGATAAAGAGATTAAGACCCCAATTCTGCAATTTATTTTGCATAGGTGGATTGCTTATTCACATAACAACCCAGCCCCAATGATATAGCCCCAGTGACTACACTGGGACTATGTGTTGTTCCAGCAGTGCACAGAAAGACACTGCAGCATGAAAACCTAATCATAATAATATCCAATGTCCTAAGAGAGCTATTTAAGAAGAGAAAACTATATCTGCATTTCCCTTGGATAACAGCAAAAAACCTATAAAAAGGCTGGTAGATAAAAGTACAACCTGAGAAGAGATAATAGACTTCTGTAACATATTTGATTTAGTGCTGTACAACATTCAGATTAAAAAATAAGCACTATGAAATATCAACAGAGCAATAGAGCACCTCTTAAATGCATTAAGAACCCACTGACAGACCTAAAAATCTTCATGGAGGGAGGAGGTTCTAGTTTACCACAGGAATCAGTATTATCCCTGCAGCTGTTCAACATTTTCATCAATAATCTGATGATAAACCCTGTTGATGACAAAAATTAGCAGAGTAATTAATGATAATGAAGACAAGCAATTAACAGGGAATACCTGGATTATTTGGCAATCTGGGCCCATGTAAATCAAAAACTGTTTTAATATAACCAATGGCAAGGCTGTCCATTTGGGGAAAAGGCAATAGAGACCTATCCTGTAAAACATTGCCTCTGAAAATAATTTAGGGATCATAGTAGACAACCAACTGAACATGACCTCACTGTACAACAGTGCAAAAAAAACTAACACAATCTTTGGCCATATAAACAGAAAAGTAGGTAGTAGGACCAGGGGATTTATTTTGACACTGGATAAAGCACTGGCAACCTGAGTATTAGCTGGAATATTAGCTGCTTACAGATGTGGAAAAAGAAACATAGAACTTTCTTCAAGCTCAGTGCACCCCCAGCACCAAGTGCAGTGCATGCCCAGAAGAGCTTGCCCAATGTCTTTATAGATCATATGCTTCAGCAGGGCTTTTTGGCACTTTTATCTAGTAGCTGATTGAATCAGGTTTAGATAAGAGCACCAAAAAGCCCCACTGAAGCGCCTGATCTATACAGTCACTGGAGAGCCAGGTCAAACTAATGCACTTCCTCTTCTAGTAAAAAGCTGGTTTTTCATTGTTTTTGCCTCTGTCAGCAGCCATTGACCCTAATTCTGGTGTCCATACATAAATGCCGGGAGAAAATATTATTTGTGGGGGCTGGTGGTGGTGGTGGTGCAGGGCATGGTTCAGAATGTGCCATCTGACCCCCGCCCCTCCCTCCTTCATGGCCACAGTGTGGTGGTGCCCCTCAAGAAACCCCACCCGAAATCCAGCCAAAAACCCCACACCCACAAACCCACCTACAAACACCACACCCACAAACCACCATTAACCCTCCCACAAAATCTCCCACAAACCCCAGTCCCACAAACCTCCCTGAAATCAACCCACAAACATTACACCCCCCACAAGCCCCACACCCACACCCCCCACAAACCCCACCCCTACAAACCCTACACAAACCCCTACACCCACTCACAAACCCCCAATCTCTCTACAACCCCCCACATTCCCCCCACAAACTCCACCCACACCCCCAACACCCATTCCCCACCCCACCCTCAAACCCCACATCGCAAGTTGCCTCGGGTGGGGTAGGGGAGGCTGGGGCCAGCACTGTGCTGGCCCCAGCAGCCTTATCTTGGGTTCTGGGGGCCTCTTTGGGCTGTAGCCACAGCAATTCTGCTGCACAGAACCTGGCTGGCAGCTGCAGCACAGCTCCAGGTGGCCTGTCTCCACTTTTCAGCAGCACTCGCTGCCTGAGCTTGCATTGGACCATTTTTCCCCCATGTTTTTCTTTTGACCCCTGGATAGCCAGGGGACCAAAAAAAAAAACCTGTGGAAAAAAAGACTGGCACAGTGCATGCTCAGGTAGCGCACCCTTGCAGCATGGAGAACACTGAACTGTACAGTATGTGATGCTGCAAACATGTTTGCGGCGCCATATAATGCATGACTGTGCTTGCCTGGATGTGCCCCAAGAGTTCAATCTGTTTAACTAATCAAAAAGACCACTGAGAGATTACAGTGTAGAAGTATTTCAGGAAACAAAAAAAATATAAGGGCTGAGGCTCAATACAGAGGTATTGAGAGAAAGCTAATGGCCTGTGTTAAACAGAATGTCAGACTAAATGATCTAATGGTCCCTTCTGGCCTCAGACTCTGCCTAGGCAGGTACAGATGCTATCTGGTCTCCCTTTACTCTGGTTTTATATCATAGTGACAGGCTTATATATTATGCGGGTTTCTCTTATTCTTCAAGTTAGACAGCCCTACAACAGGGCTTGCTTTGCTGTAAGGTAAAGGTAAAGGAGTTTGCCATGGATTTCAATAGAAGCAGGTCTGTGCTCAGTGAGATAAATACTCAGGTCAGACAATTAACAAGGGGTGATAAAAACATGGGGTGTATATATGTTATTTGGCAAGCTGGGACAATTTTGTTAAAATAGGTTTAAGATCTGAAACCAGAGTTAATAAAAACCTATTATTCATGTTTAACAATGAATGGACAAGCAAACTGTCCACTCTGTTCAGACTGTTACCACCCTAACCTTCACTGAGATCTTCCATGGTGAGATAAAGGAGCCCTAAGCAAAAGAAGGAAAGAAGTGGGGAAAACTCAGTTCAGGAGTATCTCTTTTTTGTGGGGTCTGGCCTTTCTCTGATTTCTCTTTGAAGAACTGAAACATTGCTCAGTCACCTCTAAAGTGTTATAGAGTTTTATGAGACAACAGAAAACCAGGAAATGTGATAATATACCAGTAGCCGTCATAAGAGAGTGGCTTCTGCTTGGGCTGAGGTTACCCTACCCACAGCACCAGATCTCACTGGGCGCAGCTACACGTGCACATTTACTGTGCAGTAACCAAAATTACTGCACAGTACAAGCATGCAGCGACATGTGCGTACCTATACCGCACAGTAAATACGGCAATTTATGCCAACTTGAGCATAAATTTGATACCTGCATCATACAGGTATCAAATTTATGCCCGATTAGTTACTGTGCAGTAACACACATGTAGATGCCTTATTGCACCAATTTACTGCACAGTAAATTTAAGATGGCATAAATGCACTAATCTGCACCTTCTTCTGCCAGGTGATATTTGGCAGCACAAAGAGCCAAGTTCAGTTACCTAAGTCTTCTCTCTTACCTAAGTCTTGAAAAACATTGGCTCAGGCTCCCCTTCAGAAGCCTGGGGAACTAAAGTACATGGTCTGGGCACTCCTGATGAGCAATATTTTCCCATCTGCAAACCAGGAGTCCCAGACATCAAATTAACAGAACTTTATTGAAGGAAATACAGGAAAGGAAAACAGAGGAAACCAGTGCCTTGGAAAAACCTGAATGGTTATCAACTATAGGTAAGACTCCCACACTAGAACACCTTGGAAATACTCCTGAATCCAGTTCTGCTCTCACAGATGTGAATGGCTATTCAGGTAGTTGCCACTGTCCTCCTGCTTTTGTTATCCCCTAATCACAGTTTGTTGTCCTGGCTCAGAGGAATTCAAAATTTGCTCATGTTGATCTCTCACCCTAGAGCCCTGCAGGTTCAAATGACTCTTCTGCTTATTTCAGCTTTAGTGGGCATGTCTACATGTGCATTTACGCTGGCTTAACTTTGTAATGAAGAAATAGGTTAAATGAATGAACAATAGGTTTTTATTAACGCATTTCAGATCTGAAATCTATTTTAAGAAAATTATCTCAGCTTGCCAAATAACACATACACAGATGAACAAATGAGATGGACCTCCCCCCCCTGGCCCCTTATTCTCTTTGGTAGTCCCTAGATGCCAGGTGAAAGTTCCCTCCCCATCAGAGCCGCCATGCATGTAGAATTCATAGGCAGCACTGGGCTGCTAAGAATCCAAAGTCAGCTTCTTACTTTTTAGGATTTCAAGTTCTACTTACCCACCATCAGTGAAATATCATATATTAAAGACCCAAGCATTTTCAGATTATGATGATTCCTGCTACCATGAAGGCTCTAATTTCAGTGGAACTCCTTATGGTACTAAATACTTTCTGAATCATAACTGGCTGCATGACTAGAGTCTGAGTATGTAAATCTCTTGTTCCTAAGAAATAAGCCATGTGTAATGGAAAATACAATGCATAGATTTGTGTTTTAGTTTTATTCTTTGCACCAAAATGTATCATGTCCAGATTCCAAAAATCAGAAAGACATAACCTGAGGCATATGTAGTATTCCTTGGCACTTGCAATCTTTATAACAATCACATAATGAATGGAAGGCCTTCCCCTGGTCCTGATGAAATATTTGAATAATGCTTGAGTTTAATCACAGACTAGATTAGAAGAGAACATCAAAAGACAGACCAGGAGAGAAAAAGATGTGGCCATGCCCAACTTTGTCTGTCTTTTTTACCATCCTCCTGGAATCATTTGGCACTGATCCCGTGATCTTTGTGTGAAATCAGTAGAGCTGCTCCTGTACAAAAACACACATCTACAGGTCATGTAGTGCAATTTTATCTCTCTTGTAATAACCAGTAGGTTTGACAGAAATACATACAAGATTAATTTCCTGCCTTAACCCTATGTTCTTTGAGTGCCTCATAAGGTATTTGATAACATTCTATTTATTGCATTCATATTTGTATTCCCATCTAATTTGAAAGGAAAGAGTAAGAAAAGAAGGTATGAAGCCTATAAGAATATACTTACTTCTTCAACCTAATTTGTTTAATCACTTTTTAAGAGGTGAGAACAAGGGGTTCAGATTTATATAAGAATCATATCTATGTGTTAGTAAGGAAAAACAGTGTTCCCAATATAACAAATTCATATTTACCACTATTTGGGTTAAGGAATTAAGAAGAAATACCCTATTTACTCAAATTCAAGGCAACCTTAAATTTAAGATGATCCCCAATAATTAGATTATGTGCATGGAAAATTATACATTTGTTATAATTTTTGATGCATAGAATCTAATTATTAGAAGGTCATCTTAAATTCATCCCTCAATCCCTCCAGTGATGAAAGCAGTAGCCAGGCTCCTGCTACTTGCCTCCCTCACCCCTTGCCCTGCTTTGTCTGTCCCTGCCCTCCTGTCCTCCCTGCTACTTCTCCCTCTATCCCTACCTCATGCCACTGGTCCTCTAGCCTCCCACACCTTCCCACCCCACCTTTTGCCTCTCTTGGTGGGTCTCCTGTGTGCATCCTTCACACAACTACATGGTTTGCCCTGTGCTGCCCCCAACATAAGCTCTCTCTCTCACTGCATGAGCCACCTGGGCATGGGGCAGGCAACGGTTCAGCTCTAGCTTTAGCCCCACGCTCAGTGTTGAAGCAAGAGCTGAGCTTCTGCCTGTCCTGGACTGGTACTCAAATCTAAGATGAGGTCATTCCTCTCTCCATGTTGCTTGGAGAAAAAAAACCTTGTTTTGAGGTAAATATGGTAGCTATCAAGTTTATATACAAATGAGGCTGAGACAATCATCTGTAAGAGAAAGACAGAATAAAAGATAGAATCTAGCATCTCTGTGCAGCACTGTCTCTGTGAAGCTGATCCCTGCCAATTTTTCAATAATTTAAAGGGCCAAAAAAGTGGATCAGCCTCACACAGAACAATTTGAGGAATGCACTTAAAATTAAAAGAACTATAGAGTTACAATTTATGATTAGCACACCTAAAGATAGTCTGCATGCAATTTCTGGTAACTCTCATGTTATAGAGGAGCCCAGTACCTTACAGTATGAATGTAAAAATGCTGTGTTGTAATTTCTTATTAAATATCCAATAATAATAATGTTCATAGCACACCTACAGAGCTTGTTTTATTATTACTTCTATATCACCATAGACGTATGACACTTTACAGATAAAGAAAAGTCTGTGCTAGGTATAGTTTCATATTTAAAGTACACCAATATTTGCAAGAATACATTTGCCAGGTTAACAACCTTAGTTAAGCAGGAGAACTTGGAGACCATAGAATCCCTAAAGCCTAGGGAGAAAAGGCACTCTAGGGAGAAGGGGTATATTCTGGAAGCAGTGGATGGCTAAAGGATGAGAACAGAAAAGAGGTCTCGCTACTTGGGCTTAGATGACAATTTTTTTTCTGCCTGCTGCCAGAGGGGCCCAAATCAAAAAATCAGTTTGTATTCTTCCTGGCACGTGTAAAATCATGGCAGGCAGGGCTGGTTGCTAGGAGTAGGGTCCTGAGAATATTTCGGGTTTCTCGTAGAAAAATTTGTGGCACATACATGGGTAAAGTATCATTTTTCATGGAATATTCATGGAACTACCACTGATCTTGGTAAATGGGTCCCAGTAGTTCCATGAATATTCCATGAAAATGATACTTTACCCACGCATGTGCTGCACACACAGCAGGCACACACACACACACTGCATCTCCCCCCCAACAGTCCCCAAGTCCTGAACCTCCAAAACCCCTTTCTCCCCCTGTTCTACATACACTTACCTTCATCCAGCTACTGAGGCTGCTCCCACAACCCTGCCTGGCTGCATCCTGACCATGCCCCCAGCAGCCACTTGCAGGCTGAAGCTGCAAAAGCCCAGGTTTCTCATTGAAGGCTGGAATGCTGCCAGCCTGCAAATGGAAACCTGTGCCTTCATGCATTTTTCGGGCACATGCTCCCAACCCTTGAAAGCTGTGGTATGGGGTTCATTTCATGGTATCCATGCAGTCTGTAAAATTGTGATTTTCTCAGGGCCCTAGCTATAAGCTACGGAGCCTGTGGTCAGCGGGGCCTCATTAGTAGTCTGCGTCTGTTCACTGTTCCTCCACATCAGATCTACACCTCAGATGAGAAGCACCAACAAGCCCCAGCCCAAAAGCTGCATTTGTCCAGTGCTGTGAAAGTCCCCTGCACAATTAGACATGACAAGTAAAATGTCCATGTCCTTCTCACAGGCTCTTGGAACCAACTTCTACCGCCAACACTTCCCTAGCCCCTGCTGCCCCTTATCTGACAAGGGGCTTTACTAACCACTCATTTCTGAGGCCTAATCAGGAGATGACTTAATAGGATTCAGTACTTAGGCAGGGAGATATAGACTTGACAGGCAATGGTATTGACTTATGTGTAAAGTAAACCCCACGTCAAATATTCCTCACAACATTTGCCCAGGATATGGGAGACCTGAGTTCCAGGCACCCTTTATCCTGAGGGACTTTGAACCCCCATCCATATCCTGATCACTAGGCAATGGGTGAACTGAATGCCTTCTCCACTGTTCCTACTGACAGCTGAGAGTGATTCAGAAGGCTAGCAATCCAGAGAAAGCCTGACTCTGTGGCCCTGCAATGTGGGTCTAGCCCTGGATGGGAAGGAGTCCTGGCTTCCAGCTTGTGACCTGCAATCCCATTGCTGTTTATGCATTTATCCAATGGCTATTTAATAAAAAATGCATCACTTACAGCAATTTAAATCCAGAGTAGTACCACTGTAAGGCAAGTTAGAATTACATTTAGCACTATGGATGCCCAAAAACTGTTTAAGTGTCACTTAGATAGATGTCTTAGAGATATTAGGATCTGGGCCTAAGCTGAGTCCAGTTCTACTCTGCTTGAATCCCTAAACAATTGTTAACATGCTTAGTTTTGTTTATCTTTGTTTCAAGCTTAATTAAAAAAAAAGAACATGAAAGAAGAGGAGGAGGACAGGGATCAACCTGTCATTTACCTTAATGGTTTTTCAGGGACTTAAGCAGAATGGGTAGAAATGCTGTTAGGCATCTAAGTGTGACTTTGGTACCTAATCAGTGGAATACAATTTGGCCCTTAGAGGCCTAAGTGCTACTTAGGATTTGGCCCTAATATTTAGGAAGGAGATAACTATCACAAAAAGGCTTTGTCCAATAGCACTTTCGTAATAGTAAGTAAACAATTTTGTAGTGCCTTTCTTGGTCCTTCTTTTCTTCTCTTCAAACAATGAGTTTTAAAAACATTTTCTACAGAAATTTGTTATAATACCCAGCAGGAAAAGAATGGCATCCCAGGGCTATATTATACCATAGAAGAGATCATTAAAATTATTTATTTTTATTCTGGTGTTACATAGGAATACCAACTATAAAACTAAGCAGAATATCTTGTAAACATTCATTCTTACGCTACATGAATATATATATCACACCATTAAACTCTGATTTCCTTTCAATTTTAAAAAAACCTTGAGCATGAAATAACGAAAAAGAGCTTGGGCATCACTCCAATTCTGGTGGTTTTGTTCCAAATCTCCATTTTGGCAAGGCTTTACAGAGGTAAACAGGCTTTGGGGCACTGATGGAAGTCATATTTTGGGGAGGCAAGGTTCTTTCAATAGAGGTTATATTTTATTAGACCAATTGATATCACATCTACTCAAAGAACCTTGCCTACCTATGTCCTTAGACCAACACAGCTATAGCCAAAAAAACAGCATATTTTGGGGAGAACATTTTAGAACTATCCTAAGAGATTACTAGAATGGATCTATTCAATACCTTAAATAAAAGATTCATTTCCTTAGCTCCTACATTTTTGGATATTATAATCTAAGAGTGAATTTTACTCCTTTGGAGCAGACCAACATTGGGTCTATGTGTCACTTAGGTTCCACTGAAGCCCATTTTATTTGAAGATGTAAAATATAAAATGCTTAGGCCTCATATTAACCCGAGGAACATAGGTGAAATTCATCCTTAAGTTAGGAACCTAAGGGCTAAAATTTTCTCCCCACAGGAGTTAATAGGAGTCTTAATATAAGCTGAATTCAGTATGAGAACTAGCTGCAAATGAATAACTTAATATGCTCTGATTTTTATTTGCAGAGGTGTGGAGTACACATGGCTCCTGTAGAAATTAATGGGTGCAGATACTCAGAGCAGCTCCTAGCTACTGCATGATTCCTTAGGCCAAGGATGCTCCTCCCCCCACCTGCAGGCCAGATACAGTTTGTGACGTTGAGCCATCCAGGGTTCCGCATGGGTCTAGAAATTTGGCAGTGGGGGAGTGGTGGCACTGCTCTCCTACTTCCAAATTTCTGGACCCATGAGACCCAGATCCCAGCTCACAGGGCTAGGCAGGGTTGGGGCTCAGCCCCAGGACACAATCCCAGTGTGGGGAGTTGGGAGGGGGCAGTACCAGGCTCCCGGGGACCAATTCTGGCATGCAAGGGAAGGTGAGTGAGGCCCCCAGGGCCCAATTTCAGTGTACGGGAGCAGGAGAAGCAGCGCCAGGCTCCTGGGGCCCAACACTGGTGCACAGGGGCAGCACTCAGAGCAGGGATGGAGTGCTGCTAGACACCAGGGCCTGAGCCTGGTGTGTGGCACTCAATCCAGCCTGCTGTGGACTGGCCTTATGCCACTCATCCAGCCCACAGAGCCAAAAGCTTAAGCCCCACTGCCTTAGGCCTAAGTAAAAAATAGCTATGCCCTAAAATAATTACAAAAGTACACTTTGGTTCTTCTCATTGTGCAGTTTAGTAATATGCACTATTTATTCCATCACACAAAAAGTGAAAGGTGCATCTCAAAGATTAAGGACAGTCTATTTTTTTTTTTATTATAAAGAAAATTTACTTTTACCATGTTTTCCTAATGGTCCTGTGGAAGCTTAATAATGAAATACCTAAGTTTTCCCTTTCATCACGCGCACACACACACACACACACACACACACACACACACACACACACACACATATGCACACTGGTTTTCTATTGTTGAGTTACTTGTTAGAACTGAGCACCTAATGCCTTTTTTGGAGGAGTTGGTTAAATTGAAAAAAATAAAGCATTTGTTTTGAGTAGAAATAAATCATTATAAAATAGTACAAGGACTTTATAAGGTGGAAATACGTCAAAATTTAGATCTGCCAGCCTTGAGAATGTCTCTTTATATTCTGGCCTTAGCACAATGAGTAAGAACAGACATTTATATAGCATGAAAAATGAGCTTTACGGAAAGCAACCATAGGCCATTTATAACCAGAGAGAAGACAGCAATGCCTCCCCCAAAGACACTGCCGATTCTAGGGACTTGCCTCCTTTTGAGCATTTTGCATCCTCATGTCTATCTTGGCTCTCTAAAAGTACCATGTCAACTTTTAGAGAGCTCTGTCCACAGTCTGGCTCCCATCTCCTCTCACTGCAGGCAATTGTACTGTGTTGACTAAATTGCTGAACACCTTATTCCCAACAGAGCTGTTAGTAGGAAATGAGAACATTGTGGACCAATAGCCTCTAAAACAGCTAATTATAGAGGATGCCATTTAGCCCCCAGGCAAAATCTGCTTTTGGATTTTCTGTAGAAGTGCAAATAAATCATGAAACCCCTTCCCTGTTCCCCACCTCCGCCAACCCCGTCAAGCAGGATCAGCTGTATAATTTGGATAGAACTATAGGTCTAAAGATAGCTATTTACTCTGGCTTAGACCAAACAGGTCTCAGCCAGTTCAGGTAATACTAAATCTTAGTCCTTCTAGTATTATTATTAAAGAATTACTCAAAGTATGAAGGGGTAATTTTTCACTTTTTCCTTTCTAAGTTCTCTGGCAACTCATGGTATAGAAAGTCTAAGCCTCAGACTTCTCACTCTGACTAGTTTACCTTCTTTTGGAAGGATCTGTGAGTGGTGATGGGTGAGTGTCACAGAGCTTGCCTGACTCTCACCTGTTTAACTAACCCCTGCACCCCAGTCTAAATCTTACACACTTGGATGAGCTGTGGGCAGAGGTTATAGCTCCTGCTAAAGGTTACTGTAGAACTGTGTCATCCTCTCTGCTTCTCTTCTGACTGTGCTCGCTGAATGAGGAAACAACATCAGTAACAGAGTTTAAGGCTACAGGTCAACATCCAAGGAGGCCAGTACTACAAGTTCCTCATTAACTAGAGCCACAGATGGCTGCATCTTCCCACCTAGGCATTACCCATTTATCAATCTATCCTAGGTATCCCAGCTTCCAATCAACAGCTGCTAGCACCACAGGACAGCTCTGTAGGCCAGTGGTTCTCACCCTTTTTCCTGCTAGGACCCATTTGCAAAGATCCATGGCCTGTCCTGACCCACACCTCCCTGGCCCTGCTGGTGCCTAACCCACAGTCCCCTGCCCCCCCAAGCCATGATGGTGTCCCTCCCTCCTGACTCATGACCCCCTTCCCCCCCAAGCCGGAATGCGGTGGCTGCAGCAGCTCTGGCTCATATAGGTGGCAGCAGAGTGAGTCCAGGCTTGGCATGGGCTGGAGGGAAGAGGAGAAAAGGTCTGTGGCACCATCCCCCTCTCCCCCCCCAGGCTGGGGATGCCCTGCTGTGCCAGGCAGCCTGGTCATGATCCCTCCTGCCCCTGAGCAGCATCTCCAAGCTGTCTTGCCCGCATGAGCATGGGCACCAGCCCTGATGCCGCCAGCCTGGCCATGAAGTTCTCTCCCACCCCCTTCCCCTGCTGGAAGGGGCAGGTGCTTTGCCACCACTGCTCTGCCCTGCCACAACTCATGACCCTTTGAAATACTGTGACCCACTTTTGGATTGTGACCCATGGGTTGAGAAACACTGCTGTAGGCAACATCCAGATGCCGGAGCCCTTCGAGCTTTCAACCCTCTCCAGTTGTCCTGGCCCCAGAACTCAAATACCTACCTAGCTTTGCACTCCCAGACATTCCCGCACCCATCAACACAGAAGCATCCAGCACCTTCACCCCAAGACTTACCCCTTAGAGAAAACCCAGACATCATCACTGTCCTACCTACCTCAACCCATCAATGCTGAACTCACTTACCTAGGAAACCCCAGACATTATCATCCCCTTATTTTTGCCCATCCCAGGATCCTTAAACATACACCAGCCTTACTACTGCTGAATCTATATATCTTGACTATGAATCTATATATCTTGACTTTAAAAAAGGCTTCAATCTGGTATCCCATGATAACCTCTTGGCAAAACTGGCTAACTGTGGCCTCGACCTCACCATGATCCACTGGCTGAGGAATTGCCTCCACAGAAGGACCCAAAGGGTGGTGGTGGACGGAAGTCAATCGCCATGGCGCACGGTGACCAGTGGAGTCACTCAAGGCTCTGTCCTAAGTCCTATACTTTTTAACATCTTCATCAATAATGTAGACATTGATGTCAGAAGCAGACTGGCCAAGTTTGTATATGACACCAAACTCTGGGATAAAGCATCCACACCTGAGGACAGGAGGGTGATCCAGGCAGATCTTGACAGGCTCATGAAATGGGAGGACAAGAACCTGATGGTGTTCAACAACAAAAAATGCAAGGTTCTTCACCTTGGGAGGAAAAACCTGCAGCATGCTTATAGGCTCATCAGTGCTATGCTGGTTAGCACTAGAGATGAAAGGGACTTGGGGGTCATGAGTGACCACAAGATGAACATGAGCCTTCAATGTGATGCTGTGGCTAGTAAAGTGAGCAAAATGCCTGCTTGCATCCATAGATGCATCTCAAGCAAATCCTGGCACGTCATTCTCCCCTTGTACTTGGCCTTGGTGAGGCTGCAGCTGGAGTACTGCGTCCAGTTTTGGGCTCCACAATTCAAGAAGGATGTGGAGAAGCTTGAGAGAGTGCAGAGGAGAGCCCCACACATGATCAGAGGTCAGGAAAACAGGTGCTGAGAGGCTGAGAGCCATGGGACTCTTCAGCCTGGAAAAGCACAGTCTCGGGGGTGATCTGATGGCCACTTATAAGTTTATCAGGGGTGCTCACCAGGATCTGGGGGAACGTCTGTTCACCAGAGCGCCCCAAGGGATGACAGGATCTGGTCACAAACTCCGCCATGACTGATTCAGGCTGTACATAAGGAAGAACTTCTTTACTGTCCGAGCCCTCAAAGTTTGGAATAGACTGTCGCGGGAGGCGGTTCAAGCACCCACTTTGAATGCCTTCAAGACACATTTGGATGTTTATCTTGCTGGGATCCTATGATACCTGCTGACTTCCTGCCCCTGGGGCAGGGGGCTGGACTCAATGATCCTTTGGGGTCCCTTCCAGCCCAAATGTCTATGAAATCTATGAAATCTACTTCCCTTCACCTCACAGCAACCAGGTTTTGTATACCTCTGAATCCTTTGCTCACCAGTTCTTGTGGAATGTGTATTGACCCTCATCCAAAATTAATGGATATAAATTATTTGAAAATAATCAGATTAGTTTATTCAATATTTTAAGAGTCATTGATGGAATGGCCTAAATTTTGGCAGCTGTGGGGAGATTATCACAGGTAGCCAGAACAACATCTGGATGTATGGTGAGCATCTTGGCCCTGGTTCCTCATTTTCTTTTTTTCTTTTTTTTCTATACTAAGTACTAAGCCAGTATCTCCATGGCAATCTGTGAGAACAGAAGAAATGTCTGTCAAATTCTGTGCTGCATCAAGGAAGCATAGGGAGCCTAACATCAGATTCAAATAACCACAATTCCACCAGTATCATACCCTGACAGGGTCACTTTAGCCTTAAAGGTTTCCTGAGATGATTAAAGTAAATACAATTTTTTTTCCAGTGGAAAAGTTCTTAAAATATGACATACATCCAGCTTCTGTGATTGTTTTTTTCCATAAGAATTTGGATTTACCAGATGCCCTGGCTCAAAATGTTTTTGCTCCCTCATATGCACAACATGCTGGTTGCCAATGCTTTTTTGCAAAGTGTGGCTGTATTTCATCAGGGTTTCATTTATATCACCTGGAGTGTTCTGGGTCCCTATGAAATAATAATTTTTTATCATAACTTACTAGCTTATTTCTGGGCACAATGTTATTCACTCTCCCCAGTTTAACATTCAGACAGTATATGGTTGCTTAATCCTCAGAAAAGGGATGTACCCTCTTAGGTCAGAAGACATCATTCCTAGGAGACTGGCAAGGACCTGGGAAGCTGGCTGCAGTGGAAAGACCAGGCAGCTTGGCAAAGTAGTGGCTAGGAGCAGTGAATAAAAGATGATGCAGAGAAGCAATCAGGACACAAGTCACAGTGTGGAAGGATTCCCAGCTGGACTCTGTCTCCCACTGGGCTTATCCTCTTTGGCTTTTTGTTGCAATTGGCCTGCCATCTTTGCAACTTGTTTTTCTAGTGTCCCTAGTAAAGAAAGCCTCAGTTATGGAAAGTATTATATCAGTTATGGAAACTCACTAAGGATTATTGCGTGCCTGTAGAGCACAGCTGCAGCATTTACTGTGCCTGTCCTTCTGCTTATAGAATTCAGAGCATCCATTTAAAGATGTATATTGGACTAGTATATGAGAAAACTAGAGGTGCACCAATACCACAGTCCAATATTGGATCGGTACCAATATAAAGAAAATTGGCTGTATCAGAAATTGGCCTGATGTGGCTAATAATATGGCTAATAAATTGCCTATGCATGGGCGCAGCCATAGTGCAGCATGTAGGCAACGATGAGCAGAGCCTGGCAACTCAGAGAGCTGTGTCCAGCTGGTAAGTCTGTTTTGGTAAATGCGGAGGGGCAGGGCATGGCATGGGGGGGGCAGGTTCAAGGCCCCCACGGTGAGGAAGTGGCAAGGGCTGGGGCAGGGGCTGCCCAGCTGGGGCAGAGCAGGGTGTGGGAAAGAGCCACGGCTCATCCAGGAGGCAGAGGGGAGTGGTTCCCGCTGCTGTGCACACCCAAGGAGGGCACGGGGGCGGGGGGTGACCCTGGATCTGTGTGGGGCAGAGAGAGTGGGCTAGGGCTGTTCCTGGTGGGCTGAGCTGGCTCTTCCTGGTGGGGGCTGTGCCTGGCTCCACTCAAGGAGGGTGGTGGTGGTGGTGGTGGTGCTGGGAGGGAGGGTTGCAGGGGCTACAGCGAATTTTGGGGTTTCTGCAGTCCCCGTAGGCCCCTCCCAGCATCGCCACTGCCCACCCCAAGCGTAGCCCGGCCCAAACCCCATCAGGGTCCCATGAGCCACCCTGCCCCGGCTGGGCAGCGCCTGCCCAAGTCTCACTCCCTCCCTCAGCAGGGACCTTGTTCTGCCTCCCCCATGCCCCTTCTCTCTCTCTTCCCCTTCTAACACAATAGACTTACCAACTGCATGCAGGTCTCCATGCTATATCAGAATTCAGATCCGTATTGACCGATATGCCTCCTTAAAAAACAGTTATTGGTATCAGCCCCAAAAATCTCTATTGGTGCATCCCTAGACAAAATTCATAATGATGCCCTGTCCCAACCTGTTTACCTGTAAAGTGCCTCTAGCCAGGGACAGACCCAGGGAGGTGCAATGGTGCAGTTGCACTTTCCTTTGATTCTTGATCTACCCAAAATTTAAAGCCTACTGCATGGCAGTGGCAGCAGCGTTTCTATTCAGGTAGCAGTGAAGGAGACATTTGACTTCTTGGCTCATTATAATCTACCTGCTTCCTTCTAAACTCTTAATTCCACATATGTTAATGAACCTCTCCTTTGTTAATGCTCTTAATGTTCCACTAATGAAGCTAGTCTTTCTTCTGCAATTCTGCTGTTTCTTATGGGGTCCTAGTAATGTAGCTCCTATTTCACAGCCCTGCAGACTATTTTTAACTCTTGCTAAAAACATTAACTTTCAGTAGAAATAATTTTCAGTGAAGGATTTGGTGCACTGTCAACATGCTCCAGAAGGTTTGATTTTGTTTTATGAATCTGAAAGAGCTGTACGTTTAATTCTAATTAAATTTTAGCAGGAAAAAATAATGCTGAAGGGCATCCAGCATGGATTCATAACAGGTAGATACTGCCTGACAAACCTTGTTTCTTTTTACAACCAGGTCACAAACTGTTTAGACCCAGGAGTCAAGGTGGATGTCATATACTTGGATTTTAAAAAAGCCTTTGACATGGTGTCATGTCCCATTCTCATAAAAAAAAACTAAGTGGCTGTGACTTAGATGATTACACAGTCATATGGGTGATGAATTGGCTAATGGGATGCACCCAGAGAGTGGTGGTGGACAGGTCGGTCTTGACCTGGAAAGATGTGTGCAGTGGTGTCCCCTAAGGCTAGGTCCTTGGGCCATTGCAGTTCAATAACTTCATCAGTGATTTGGACAAGGGTGTGGTAAGCACACTGTCCAAATTCATGGATGACACCAAATTATGGGGCAAAGTGGACACACTGGAGGGCAGGGAACAGATGCAGGTGAATTTGGACAGGCTAGAAAAGTGGGCAGAACAAAATAGGATGCAGTTTAACAAGGATAAGTGCAGAGTACTGCACCTGGGGAGAAGGAATCACCAACACACCTAGGGAGAAAAATGTGTGTTGTGCTATATGTGATGATGCACCACATGATCTGCACCCCCCTTTTCAAAATCCTAGGTCCTCTCACATCTCTAGTTACAATCATATAGTCTTTACCTACTGAAATTGTTTGGAACTGTTACATAGACCTCTCTGTCTGACATTTTAAAGTAATGTATTTTCTTCTTAGTTGATGGATGTTAAACAGTTTCTGAGTTTATAGAGGGTGATGTGTATTTAGATTAAGAGAATTCACAATAATTGGTGTTTAGGTACCAGGGAGTTTTCATTTTTAAAAGCCCCAAACCAGGAACCCAACACCCCATTCTGCATCATCAGTCTTATGTTGGTATAATGGAGTGAAAACTTGGCCCCACTAGACCTAAATAATTTTTTTTTAAAGCTTGTTAGGACAAAGAATTTATCTTGAACTCTTAACAACTTAATTTAAAAACTTTACCTTAGAAACAGAAGTAGATGAACTCCCGTGCCTTCAGCATGATATTCACCCCATCACATAACCTGCATCTATAGAGATATGCTGATTTTAAATCTGCTTTCTTTTTGCTCTCTTTATACAGAAACCAGTTTTTCCATTAATTTGTCTTCTGGTAAAAGCTTATGTTCTAGGTCACACACTAAAGGGTGCATCTACACGTGCAGTAATGCACTTTTCCTAATACACATTAAATTTGGTACCTCCAATATGAGGTACTAAATAAATGCACATTAGGCTGTGCTAATGTGCAGTAGTGCAAGTATATGCTTTTTAGGTGATGCTTAATGTGCAATAGCCTATTCTACTGTGTATTAGTATATTAACATGATTTTTACGTGCTGCTTGAATGAGCAGTAGAATAGGCTACTACACATTAAAGCGCACGTGTAGATGAGCCCGGAGAAGCTTCAGTTTCATCTCTTAAGTTAGCCTCTTTGAGTTAAATAAAAGTAGAGAGTGATTTATAGTATTTTTCAATCCAAACCATAAAGTCCAGTCAAACAAAAGTTGTCATATGCATATTTTGGACAGTCATAACTATCTCTAGTCAATCTCTTTATAGTGAATGCTATTATCTAAAAACTGACACAAGGAAATAACAGAGGTGAGATGGGAACAATAATGTAAAATGCATGTAACTGCTAATATAAAATGCATGTTCAGTTTTATTTATGATTATGATAAGTTTGTCTCATTTCAGTTTGTGAAAACGTAGAAGCAGTTAACAGCTAAAGGGATCTGGAGTTAAATTCCTGTTTTTCCTACTGATATGCTCTTTAGTTTTGTGCAAATGACTTAACCTTTCTTGAAAAAAGGTCTTATTGAGGTGAAATCAACCCTGGGGGACAATGTGCATGGCTTAAGTCAGTGTCTGCTACAGACTGTCAGTCATTCAGGCATCTATTTAGAATTCCATGTACCTGCAGAAACCTGCAGCAAGGGTTTTCCTTTAAACTAATTTTACAAGGGAGATGAAAATGGAGCTCAACTCCCTTCCTCCCTCCCTCCCCGCAACACCCTGCAGAAAAAACTCAGGCCAAACCAAACAAAAATTCTCCAAACTTAAAGGATGATTCTGATCTATTTTGCAGTGGTGCATTAGCTCCAAATAAGCAAATGGAATTATGCAAGCATAAGTAGGTCCTAAGTTTCTTCAGACTTTACTGTGGCCAATTTTAGAATTATTTGCATGTGATTAAACTAGTTATCATTGACCTAGACCTTATCATTATGCATTTCTGCAGAGTCATCTTTGGATAAATCCTGGTCTGTGAATGCAGGGGACTGGATTCAATGACTCAGGAGATCCCTTCCAGTCCCATACTCCTATGGCTGTTTTCAACTGCTTGTTAGCTAGGATTTCTTTACATGTTACCATTTTTTATTAAAACCCCAATAAAAATGATGTGGGAGTGCTGAACTCCTGCATTCCCGTGGGTTACTTACCTGCTCATTAACTGCAGGCTAAAAGGCAGTATTATATATGGAAAAAAAAGCAGACAGTAATTACTCATAGACCTCAAGGCTCAAGAGGTGTTCTTCTTATACATAATAATACTGACTACTACAACTGCTTAACTCTGGGATTTAATTAATGTTTGTGAAGTGTTTTGAGATGTTTGATTGAAAAGCAGCACAGAGAAAACTATGATTATTTATATTCCATACTGTAAATGTAACAGTGACAACAGTTTTAAGCCTTAAGTTTCCTAACAGCCAAAAAGTATTGAAAACCAGAGTATTAGTGCTGTGCTGTGTTATAATTGTGGACTTACTGTATAAGGGACTTGTTGAATGAGGGAGGAATTAAAAAAAACCTTCATTTTTTTTCTCTTTCTAAACATTGTTTGTCTTATTGTGCAGAATGACATATCCTATAGTTTTTAAAGTATTTCTAAAACAAAAATGTGACAGGCAGTAAATGAAGTTTCTGTTTGACACATTAACACAAAACCCTGGGCAAGAGCATTAATCAAAAAACAATATGATGTCACTAACCTTTCCAAGGCATACTCAACCTTCTTCCATATCTAAGAAAAGAGCCTGAAAAGGGTATTTACTTAGAATGCATAAGGCAAAACTATTTTCTTGATAATCAGAAAAAAAAAGAAAAACAACTATAAACCAGCAGTGTCATTTGTTCTTGCAGGCTGGTTTTCCTCTTTGCAGAGCTCTTTAGCCAGTCCTCCAAATAGAAAACCCAGCCTTTGCACACCAAACAAACAAATAAGCCAATAAACAAAAACTTTTGGGCGCATCCAGATGAGTGTGGTCATGCAGTATATGGTACCGCAAACACGTCTGCATTGCCACATACCACACAATCCGGTATTTTCTGCCCTGCAAGGGCGTGCTGCCCAAACATGCGCTGTGCCAGGTTTGTTTTCCGTGGGGGTTTTTGACCCCTGGATATGTGGTTTTTAAAGGTCTCAGTAAACAGGGGCCTTGGGATCAGGGAACCTCTCCCCATCCCAGGGTCCACATGCCAGGATGTATCAAGTGCCTTGCTCTGTGGCTCCCCTGGGTCCATGCACGTCCCCATGACCCAGCACGCCTGGCCAAACTAATGAACCCCCCCTGACTCAGCACCCAGAAAAGAGTGGGGTTGTACCAGACAGCAGTCAGCCTGTCAACATAGGGGAAGCTGTCAACCAAGGCCCATCATACAGCTGGCATCAGGCTATATGGCAGGGACCCTGCCACGTGTTCAGTTGAAGACATAATAGAAACTGGCCACAAAAATATTTTTGTGGCTTGTTTCCCATTCGGTCACACTGTATTTGATTGTCTGAATGTGTAGTTAGGTTACTGTTAAAAGACATATTTAATGAGTTAATCATGTCTTAAGTGTAATGTCTGCTACAAGACCAAGAAATAGCAATATACTCTGGACAGAAGCGATAGATGGCAGCAACCATGACTTTAAAATTGATATAAATTAGAGTGTACAGTTATATAACCATCTGCCTCTTTAAAGTACAGTTAAACCACAGAAATGGCCATGAAAATATGACTTCTTCCTCTGCCTGTTTCATTTCCCACTATTTCGGTTGTAACAAATTACACTGGACTCATCTACAAGTGTGCTTGAATGCACATTAAAGCATCACTAAAAAAAAAGGGCTATTTAGTTAATGAGCATTAAAATAGGCTAATGCACATTAAGTGTCACTTAAAATTTGCAGGCATTTTTACATGTGCTCGGGGAGTGTGCGTGGTGGTGGTTGGGGGGGGGGCACTTTAATCAGAGTAACTCTGAGAACCACTCTAATTAAAGCGCATGAAGCACCTTGTGTATCAACTTCCCCATGCTTCAAAATAGCAGTGGGGGCACTTTACCTAAAACTCCTCGAACAAGCTTAAGTTAAAGTGTCCCCACTACCATTTTGAAGCATAGGGACAGTGATACATGAGACATGGAAGGTGGCTGGAGTGCAGTAATTACCACACTCCTCAGACTTGATTAATTGAGTCTGATCCCAGCTTGTCTATAGGCACCCTGTGGTGGCCAGAACCAGAGGGGTTACTATCATGAGCAATAAATATATGCTCTTGGAGACATCCAGGCAATTGTCTAGCAGTTAAGATTAGCTAATGCAAAGCTTGCAAGTTTGCAACCCACAAGTGGAATTTGTCTGTCACAATTTAACCAAAGTGTTGAATCTAACTGTTTGCACAGATCATGGGCCCGAAAAATAAGCAAAACTACAAGATTATCTGATCTAACAGGTTTTTTAAAGGTCAGCCACAACAAGATCTGACCACCTAATATAATTAGCACATTCCAAGGAATCCAAGGAATAAGAAACAAAGGGGTTGAGCTTGGGCAGAGTAATGCTAATTTCAAACCTCAAAGTAATGTGGTGTTATTGCTTATTGGGTGAACCTAAGTTCGGGCAGTAACCTTTCATGATAATTTCTAACACCTTTTAATCCCATAGGGTAACAGCTATAGGGCAAGATTGTGAGTGGCGCTAAAGCCAAAAGATTAGCATAAGATAATGCATAAAGGAAGGCGCATGTCAAGTAACCAGTTAGAAGGACGGCACAGAAGGCGCATCGCTGTACCAAGCCTGAACCCCAGACTCCCAGTGTGAGTGAGGACTGGATCCTGACCAAGGGACCTTCCCGGTGACCCCTCAGACAGTGTTGATCGGGGACACCTGACTTTGCTGGAACAACTTGGTGCACACCTGGCATAGAGGGACTGCCGATAAATTGTCAACCCCATGTGGGAACTCTTTGTCATTTTGTCTATCTGTTGTTATTATTTACTATTAGCTCTTTATTATTGTACTATTTGTTTGTCACATTAACCTTTCTGTTAACTGTTGTATGCTAAGCTACAAGTAAATTTGCCTTTACTTCACTCCCGACTCGCCTCCTCAATCCTGAACCCAGCAGCCTCAGCTGCCTCAGCTCCCGAACCCAGCTGTGATACACTCACAGCGTCTAGCCGGCCTGTGACAGCATCCCATGCTTTTTAGTTAACGTGCATTGAGACAGGCTAATGCGTATTTTCCCAGTACCTCATGTCCACGGGGCACAGGTGAGGCTGAAGGCCCCATTGACTTTGCACCCTTGGGTCTGTGCCACGAGGAAAAAACCTTGTTGTCCTTGTAGAATCAGACAGCAAGCACACCCCCCCCACTGTGCCCCAAAGCATGCATAAAAATGCCCAGTGAGTATAAACTTAAAGTTAAACTAAAGGTATAACTTGCCTTTATTCATACAGTCAGCCAGGTGATTGGACTATCCAAGAGCAGACATAGTGCAGGGTTAAAGTCAAATCCAAAGTGCCTTCCTATTTAACACTTTTTATACATTTGAAGCCCTTGCATCAAGCCAGCGTCATTGTCCACTCATGATCAATCATATTGGCTGCCATGCACCTTATAATTTACTGATTAATGACCTTATTGAATTTTAATGCTTTTAAGTATGTACCAGGCTTTGGTTGTACTGTCCTACATAGTTTGTTTTTTTTAATCTACTATAAGAGGTGGTAATGATCCTTACATCCTAGGTTTCTTGATGAGATTCCAAATGTTCTGATGCCTTCTGGTGCTTTTCATGGAACTTTAGACTTGCCGATTTTAACTCGGACTGTTCTTGGCTTGTCTTATGGGATACAAGTTCTTGCTAATCTCCAACTTAAATTTCCTCTGATGCAGCTTCAGGCTGTTGGTCCTAGTCATCTTGCGTACAGCCACAGATAAAAGCTCACCTTCATCCTCTCTTTGCTTGCCCTTCAGATATTTCAAGACTTACCAAATCCCCCTTAGTCTTCTTGTCTCTACACTAAATAACCCTGGCTCTTTTAGCCTTTCTTCATAAGTCCTGTTTCCCAGGCTTGAAGTCTAGCCAATCATTCCCCAGCCTATATTTGAGCATGGAATTTTTCCATGCCATATGCAGAAGTTTTTACTTGTCCTTGTCTTGCCCTTTATGTAAAATTTAACTCTTATTTACCCACACGCTTCATCTAATCAATCAGTCAGCTGACAGCCCAGAAAAAGTGATCATTCTGTAGAAAAGCCCATGAGTGCATATAATTCAATGAAGTAAATGTTTATTAAACAAAATCAGACTCTTTCTCTTTAAATCTCATATCAGTTATAAAAAGCTTTGCAGATTTTAGAGGAATCGTCTAGGGGCAAAGTTCCCAAAAAGTCTGTCAAATTAATATGCTGGCAAAAGCCTATGTGAAGATATGATGCCTTAAAGCAAATCAAAGTTAAGAATGTCCTTAGAATAGTATGGTGTCACTCTTTAAGTTCCTGTGTTAGTTTAATGCCTTTGGGTTGTTCTAAGGCATCGCTTAAAACTCTGTTTCAATGAAATCCTTCCTTGCCTCCATAAAGCTTATTCTGAGATGTCCTAGAGGTGTGATGCAATGAAGAGAGCTCTGCACTAACAAAAATACAATTGAAACACTGTAATCTCTTAGGACTGTTTAATAAAAGGCTGTCCCTACATGAATACCCCAAGATGCTTCTTTTTGTTTTTACCTGAGTGCAACCCCAATGGCATTTACAATTTTGGAGGACTGGAAAAACTATATGGAAAGTCTGATGGATACCAGAGATGTTCTTCAATATTTGATGCCTTTGCTGCTTTTTTACAGCTGAATGAAAAGTTGAAACCCTAAAAAGTACCACTATATTTCCACTGCAGATACTTCCCCAGTATCACCGGCTGCAGAAGCAACAAAATTTAGGAAACATTCTCTTGTTATTGATATTCTTTCATTTAAAGCAAGCTAGGTATTTCAAGGTAATTGGCCCATAAAACCTTTCCTAAAATCCCGTTGCACATGGCTACAAATATTCCTCATTGTGCTATAAATGCAAACCGAATGAGGCTTGTTTTGTGTTTGTTTGTTTTAAGAAAAATGAGACAGAAGCATTTTTCAGGCAGCCATCCATTTCAATATATCACTTAGCCTTTTTCTTATGGAAATTCAGTTTCTGAGTCATGAGTAAAGAATTGAATATCTAGTGCCATAAATCAATACAGCTCAGAGTGGGAAAAACTCTAATTTTGCTATGAAGTCAAAGCCCATTTTTAAAACAATTTAACAGCAGCAGGCGGAGTTGTTTAGGGGATTGATAATGGGACATATAGCTCTTCACCCTCTACCAGCTGGTTTGAATTCACTAAACCTGAGTAGTGACAGAAAGTCATTACCAGCTAATGGCTGCTGGGTATCGCATGTGAAAAGAGTTGATTTCAATCCATTTCCTATTTTACTTGTCTCCACTCCACTGAATCCACCAATACAATTAGCATTAATTGCCAAAAAAGAGGCAGGGAATGAAATACCCTCCTCCCTAGAACCCAAGATACCATTCCTCACATCAGAACTGTGATACTTTGGCAAGACAACATGAGGAATCGTCCGCTCTTCTTGCCTGCGGTGTCCCCATTCTTTGAATAAAAAGACCTCTTTATTTTCGGCCTACCTTAGTCTTATTGGTATTATTGTATTTTCTGCCCTGAATAAGATGTGCACCTTGTTTTTGAAAGGCAAAATGAAGGGGGGAAAAATCTTTCCTTAAAGTAAGTAGCTGGGCATGTCTATACATGCAATTAATTTGTAGCAATAAACTCTGGTTCATATCATGCCAGAGTTTAGTGCTCTCAGGTGCCATGTCTTCATGTGCACCAAGAACTGTAGCACATTGAGCCAGGATGGAGCAGCTGGGGGCTTGGGGGTTCAGCCTGACAGCTCAAGACAGTTTTGACCTGGCTCAATGTGCAGAAGGGCTGGCTGGGGCATGAGGGTGCTACAGTGTGGGGCTAGTCATCAGGCAGACCCTGCACTGAAGCACCCTCATGCCCCAGCCAGCCCCGTCAGCATCTGCATGTGCATTGCTGTGCACTAAATAATGCCACTGTAGGATAGTCCTTGTGTTTACAAGTACTAACCTACGGCAGAGTTAATTGGTTTTCTGTGACATATTAAGGTTTCCTGTGGCCCCCTAAATTGCACGTGTAGACACTGAGGGTGCTTGTACACATGATGGGGGTTTAGTCCTTCAGGGTTGCATTCTATGCCCCCTAAATTGAAATGGTGAGTTTTATTTTCCTGTCACTGTGTACATATCATCACTCTTAGATTCATAGATTCATAGATGTTAGGGTCGGAAGGGACCTCAATAGATCATCAAGTCCGACCCCCTGCATAAGCAGGAAAGAGTGTTGGGTCTAAATGACCCCAGCTAGATACTCGTCTAACCTCCTCTTGAAGACCCCCAGGGTAGGGGAGAGCACCACCTCCCTTGGGAACCCGTTCCAGACCTTGGCCACTCGAACTGTGAAGAAGTTCTTCCTAATGTCCAGTCTAAATCTGCTCTCTGCTAGCTTGTGGCCATTGTTTCTTGTAACCCCCGGGGGCGCCTTGGTGAATAAATCCTCACCAATTCCCTTCTGTGCCCCCGTGATGAACTTATAGGCAGCCACTAGGTCGCCTCTCAACCTTCTCTTGCGGAGGCTGAAAAGGTCCAGTTTCACTAGTCTCTCCTCGTAGGGCTTGGTCTGCAGGCCCTTGACCATACGAGTTGCCCTTCGCTGTACCCTCTCCAGGTTATCCGCATCCTTCTTGAAGTGCGGCGCCCAGAATTGCACGCAGTACTCCAACTGCGGTCTGACCAGCGCCCGATAGAGGGGAAGTATCACCTCCCTGGACCTATTTGTCATGCATCTGCTGATGCACGATAAAGTGCCATTGGCTTTTCTGATGGCTTCGTCACACTGCCGGCTCATGTTCAACTTGGAGTCCACTAGGACTCCAAGATCCCTTTCCACCTCCGTGCCACCCAGCAGGTCATTCCCTAGGCTGTAGGTGTGCTGGACATTTTTCCTCCCTAGGTGCAGCACTTTGCATTTCTCCTTGTTGAACTGCATCCTGTTGTTTTCTGCCCACTTGTCCAGCCTATCCAGGTCTGCCTGCAGCTGTTCCCTGCCCTCCGGCGTGTCCACTTCTCCCCATAGCTTTGTGTCATCTGCAAACTTGGACAGAGTACATTTCACTCCCACGTCCAAGTCGCTGATGAAGACATTAAAGAGTATCGGTCCAAGGACCGAACCCTGCGGGACCCCACTACCCACACCCTTCCAGGTCGAGACCGACCCATCTACCACGACTCTTTGGGTGCGACCCTCTAGCCAATTCGCCACCCACCGAACTGTGCAGTCATCCACATCACAGCCTCTTAATTTGTTCACCAGTATGGGGTGGGATACCGTATCGAAGGCCTTCCTGAAGTCCAGGTATACGACATCCACCCCTCCTCCTGTGTCCAGGCGTTTCGTAACCTGGTCATAAAAAGAGACTAGGTTGGTCAGGCACGATCTGCCCGCCACAAACCCATGCTGGTTTCCCCTCAGCATAATTTGCCCTGCCGGGCTCTCACAAATGTGAGCCTTGATAATTTTTTCAAATACTTTACCAAGGATGGAGGTGAGACTGACTGGCCTATAGTTGCCCGGGTCCTCCTTCCTCCCCTTTTTGAAAATGGGGACCACGTTAGCCCTTTTCCAGTCCTCCGGGACTTGGCCCGTGCACCACGAGCATTCGAATATTCCCACCAGTGGCTCTGCAATGACGTCGGCCAGTGCCTTCAGCACCCTCGGATGGAGCCCATCCGGGCCTGCCGACTTAAAGGCATCCAGTTCTTCCAAATGACTCTGCACCACCTCAGGGTCTACGCATGGAAGTCTGGCGCCTTGCTGCTGCCTCTCTACAACCCCAGTGAGAGACTTGTCGTGCCCCTCGCTTAGGAACACTGAGGCAAAGAACTCGTTGAGGAGTTCAGCCTTGTCCCCTCTATCTGTCACCAATTGCTGCTGCCCATTTAGCAGGGGTCCTATTCCTCCCTGGGCCTTCTTTTTACTCCCAATATATCTAAAAAACAATTTCTTGTTGTCCTTTACTTGGGTTGCCATCCTCAGCTCCATGGTAGCTTTGGCCCGCCTAACTGCCTCCCTACAAGCACGAGCAGAGGAGGTATATTCATCTTTAGTGATCTCACCCTTTTTCCACTTTTTATGTGCTCCCCTTTTGGCCCTTAGGCTGCCCTGGATTTCTCTGGTCAGCCATGGAAGCCTCCTGGCCCCTTTCCCTCTTTTGCCTCGCTCGGGGATCGTCTTGCTTTGTGCCCAAAGGATCGTTTCCTTTAGGCACAGCCACCCTTCTTGGGCACCCATCCCATCAAAACTCCTACTCTGCAGTGCTTCCTTGACTAATCGCCTGAGTGCAATGAAATCAGCTTTCCTAAAGTCTAGCACTTTCACCCTACTAGTTACCTTACCCACTCGCCGTCTTATGTTGAATTCTATCATAAGGTGATCACTGTCTCCCAGATAGCTACCGATTTGGAGGTCCCCTATCATGTCATCTCCCGTTGCCAATACCAGATCCAGTATGGCATTCCCCCTAGTGGGACCATACACCTCCTGTGTCAGGTGGAGGTCCTGTACACAAGTTAGAAACCTGCGTGAGCGATGGGACCTCTTAAATCTCATGAAATGCTCAAGAATAAGAACTCATGGTAGAGGTGATATCTTTTATTAGACCAACTAGATTTTTGCAAAAATAATTCTTTAATTGCAAGTTTTGGGGCACAAGCACCCTTCTTCAGGCATAGGAGAAAAGTTTGTAAAAGTTCTCCTGGGTAGAAATGAAAGTTCATATTTCATAGGAGAGTTGAAGGCGTGGTAAAATCTCCTGTTTGGAACAGTTTATTTTATATGCAGATAAGGCTTAGAGAAAAGTTTACTTTGAAGTTGTTTGGTGGTGTAGCAGGATGTAGTCATATTTCCTTCTGGTTATGGTGTTTCCAAAGGGGAGGGTGAGGCCAAGGGGGCACAGGGGGAAGAAAAGCCAATGATGGGTGATGGATTTTTAGTTGTTAGTGCTGTGCTGATGCTTCTGTAGCAAATCAGGGAGCAGGCATTGTGTTCCTGGGTTATTTCAGTTCTGGTTTGGTTAATGCCTGTAAAATAAATGCTTTGGTGAAATTAAAATGAATTTTCATCCATGTCTATCTGCTGACATGGGAAGGGTTGTAAAGTTGTGGGTGGTTGAGGGTAAAGGGGGGAGGTAAGCCAAACCAAAGAAAAACAGGCTTGCTTCAGACACATTGCACTAATGAAAGAGGGCAAGCCCACCTCTGGACTGAAGGGGAAGGGGAGGTGTTTGCCCAGAATGTGAGTACTGTGGGGTACAGCAGTGAGCAGTAATTGGAGCTGCTGCACTGCACCCATAAAATGTCCTCTGGGCCCATTCAGCTTTCTATCATTCCCCAGCCACCCCACACAAGAGGAAGGCTTGGGGGAACAGGGGCTTTCAAGGTTCAGGCTTTTATTATTGTGACCAGAGAAAGAAATACTGACCAAACCAAGGCCAGGTTGTGATGGGCTGGCCCAGAATTTTGTTAATGCAGGGAGGGCTAATTGGGTGGGTCTTCTTGGTTTTTGGCAGAAAAAGCCTAGGTATTTTTGCTGTGCATGCAAGACCTAGGGTCTGTGACTTGCAAGGTTTTAGCACCAGGCAGGGACAAGCCAGGGAGGGGGGCTCTGTCTGCACCCGTGGCAACGTTTACATCTTAAGGGCATGCTCATTCTATACATATTTTGGCACTGCTAAGTCCAAGATCCCTGTGAATGCCATGGCCCAGTAGCAGGCTGCCCAGCAACCCATGTCTCAAGACACCGCTCCCAGTGGGACATGATATGAGGGAATGAATGGTGACAGAACTCACCCACTATTCATAAAATGGGTGCACTCAAGGCTCATGATCAGGCTCATGACATGGTTTCTATAACCACACTTCCTCTAAAATCTTGGTGCTTTTGTTTTTTGGGGAATTATACCTGAAATCCATCAAGCATGCAGTGGAAAAAAGGCAGGTGCTGAGCAGAAGACTGAATGGACAAACCCTGAACCACAAGTGTGACCAGTCACCCTTACCAACCAAAAGCATCCCTCACACCAAAACCACACCAGTGCCCCCCACAAGGAAGTCCCCCACCACTAAAAGGAGTTGCCACACAAGGGAACTTTGGGGACCCATTAAATTCCTATTAGGTGTTAAATGCTAAGAGCAGAACCCACCCAACGTGGCCAGCCTTCACCTGCCCTGTTGCAATTTCTGGTGCCATTCATTGGTGTGTTCACCCAGCAGGGTGAGGCTTCTTTACACCAGGCACTGTACAGCAGCCATGGGGGAAGCCTTGCTCTGCTGTCCCTGCACCCCCAAAAAATCCCTATCCATGTATGGCACAATAGCAGGATACACAGTGACCCATGTATCAAGACACTGCTCCCGGGAGCCCCTGGCCAACTGGCTGCCTGCCCACCCGCCTGCTTGCCTGCCTGCCTGCCTGCCTGCCTGCCCGCTCTCCTGGGAGCCTGCTTGTCCCTTTCCTGGTGTGGGGCAGGCACAAGCCTTCGGTCTGGCTTGTGTCTCAAGCCTCAGTCACCAGGGTGAGCCAGGAAAAGTGTCTGCCCTTCTGGAACTGCACGTTGGCTTTGGGTGAGGGAGAAGGTGGGGGAGGCTGCACACAGAAAAAAAAAATGTTATGATGTCTGCAGGCTAGTATCCACCATCCTAAGACCAGGCACCCACTTACTGCTTTTAACTGCAAATAAAACCATGCTTAGCAGGCAACATAAAGCGGGCAATCAGTCCATGTGTTAATTCTATGCATTAACCCTGTACCCCAAACTAGGGGAACAGGATACGACTTTTGCCAGCACAGGTCATTTTTAATACATTGAGTGGGTTCACAACACCAGTCACAGCATTAACCCAAGGTTGGGTGACCGGCATTCAATAGCATGCTTCACTGTGTGGTATTTCTATAATAGTGCTGAGGGGGTCAGGGTACACCACACACCATATTATCCCCGATAATGTAGAAGGGAGCATATACAACAGATACTGATTGATCTACAAAACAGCCTGTGATCACCTTGATCTGCAACCCCCCCCAACACACCCTGGGTCCTTTTGGGACATCCACCACACCAAGTGAAATAGGAGACGACAACAACAGATCGGTATCTTTGAATTCTTTATCTACTAAAATAATAATAAGAGGTCAGCAGAGGATTGATTCATGTTAGGCTCTGCAGCTACATCTGGTGTCCTAAAACATTAATTACACACAAATACCTGCAAATTGTAATGACACTTGGTGGACAAGGGGGTTCACTACACAAAAATTGTAGTGACATCCGGTGGACAAAGGGGCTCACTAAACATCATTCAGTGGCTTGCCATGTACTCATGACATATTAATGGCTGCACCATTCCAAGTTGCATTGTTGCAAATTAAACTCCATCAGGATGTGGTTTAGTTTGTGATGATGCGAACTCATTTAAATTGCCAAAAACTCATGTACATGTAAAGTGTGACACCATTAAGACACACAGAGGGAAATTTTTGTCACGTGTGCATCGTCTGGATGTCACATGTACAAGTGCCCTGAGACTTTACTGCAGAGCTAATTAGGCAGCTCTACAGTAAACCTCTCATGTAGATGTGCCCACTGAGCAGTAACAGTTAGACAGCCAAGTGAGCTCCTTGTTCTGTTCCCTGTGGATCATTTTCAGAGTTTACTTTTGCTTTTGCCCAGTAAAAAGCTTAAGCTGCCCTTACCACATTTCCTTGCATACAATGCACACTTCAGTTTCCAACAACTGCTTTTTAAAGAAAAATGGTATGTGCTGTATGTGAGAAATTTTGGTATTTTTACAGTAAATTTGTTGGCATATATTGTCAAACATGTATACATGTACTACTTTATGAGCACAGTAGTACAGGTGTACACCCCAAACTCCTGCTTACCCAGGATTAGACACTTACACATTCATATGCAAAACAGGAAAGAATTTATAATACACATCCTATACTGCACAAGCAAGTCAGGTACATTTATAGTATTTTGGTAAGAGACCAGGTAGCCATCTCCTTAAGTACAGGTACTGTAATATCCAGCTCAGTATCTGGCTTTCTAGAATATTTTAACATATTTCAAAACTTGAGGTTTATGGCAACAAAAAGAACATGAAGATCTTATTTGTATATGCTCACATGTATTAGCTTATATTTATTTGTCAAAACAGCATGTTAAAAAAATTGTGAATATACCAAAAAAGAGACAAATTCATCAGAGATTTGAAATACAACTGGGAAGATCAGTGGGTCCTATATTTGGGAGTTCCCCAGAACAAGCTCCCAGAGTTAGCACAGCTCTACCCTGACCTATATGTAGGTGGAGCATAGCAACAGACTTTTAATCCTGCTGCCATCCCGCATATGCTGCACTCTCACTCACCCTCCTGGTCTGCAGTGAATTATTTAAAAAATGAACACTTCGCATCATGTAGGAGATGTGGACCTCTTGTCCTTCCCCTTAAATCCAGTGTCATCTCATGATGTTGCATCAGTTTCCACTGCAAGAGAATCTCCCACAGCTGCTGAGGCAGGGAGAGAATCTGCCTCTAAATTTGTGCCCGATTCAGTCACACAAAACAAGACCTTCATAAATCTTCATGTATCTTCCATCATTTTATATGAAAGAATGGCCCTGATTCCCCGATCAAACACCCTCTGTGAGCCAAATGTCTCATGCTAACGTTAGACTGGTATAAGCATATTTACTACCAGTAAAAAAAAAAATTCCTGGCTCATAGGAAACCAGTACGGGGGAAGGGTTATGGAAAGATGCATAGACCACATTCAGACGAGCACAGATACGGCTGCAGACCCGTTTGCAGTGCCACACACGGCACATGCAGGTGTACCCTGCACTGCTACCTTGCACTATGGTGAGGGGAGATTTGGCCCTGGGAGATTCCAGGGTCAAAAAAACCCACGCCAAAAAAAGCTGGGCAGTGCACTTGGCAGCACATGGTGTGCGTCCCACAAAACTGGAGCCTGGCCAGCTGGAGCCATGCTCTAGCTTCCAGCCAGGCTTCCTGCTGTGGTTGCAGCTCCAGGATGACCCTAGGCCCCAAGTAAGGCTTCTGGAGCCAGCACAGTTGCTGGCTCCAGCATCTCCTACCCACCTGGGGTAACCTGCCGTGCCCCAGTGCCCGTGTGGCTTAGGCATTCCCCAGGGACAAGTAGCAGCAGCACTTGTCCCCAGGGAAACAAACATCCTCTCTCATCTGGATGTGCCCATAAGGGCTTTCCCCCATTCAAGAGTCTCTGGATGAGTCTCTTAAGACAAATATCCTCAGTTGTGAGGGACTGCCAATGGCATGGGTTCCTCTATGTCTGTTGACCCCCAGTGTTGTCTCCATTCAGTTACTGCCACTTATCTCTTTATCCCCCCCCCCCCCCCCCCCCCCCCCCCGAGGAGCCAATTTTCCACCCCACTCTACCTACCTCCCACCAAATGAATTCTGTCCATTGTTACTCAGGACAGGGATCCTGAGTAGCAATAGAGATATATCCTGCCATTGCTAGATTGTTCCTTTTCCCTAACACCCCCACCCCAAGTCCATTATTCACTCACAATCAGCTCTAGAAAACTCCATCTTCCTCATTCACACTGCCTTAGAGTTAGTAATCACCTTGCCACAACAGGGCCTTGCTCTCCTTCCACTTCCAACTCGTTCCCTTTGTGCTTTTCTGCAGCTTCACTTCCCGACTTTCTATCTTACTCTCTTCATTCCACCCAATTCTCCCTCTTAATTGCTCTTTCTCAATGCTTCCTCCCTGAGTTTCGTCCACTCCAGCTCTTTCCAACTGCTCCTTTCCCATTAATTTTGTTATTTCTTTTCTTTTCAGTAAGTTACCCCTACAAACAACCTTAATTCATAAATTAAATTCTCTGCTTGCTGCCCTGAGTATTAAATCAGTTATCAAACTCTATGTGCATAATTTCCAACTTTATGATTGCATTTAATTACAGCAATGTAAAAGCTATTCCCATGGTGTTACTTATTTAACATATTTTCCTCCCACCCTAAAAATACTATTTTCAGAGGAAGACTTCATAAAAGTTTAATAGCATTTATTCAAAGAAACTGCCATAATTTAAGCCATGAAAACTGGTAAATGTTTGTTCAGTTCTCAAGTGAATGTATTATACAGCTTGATATCTGTCCCTAAATATTTTTCCTTAGCGATACCAGGCGGTTTACTGTTTTTCTTTCCCTGTAGCTAGTTATTTTTAAATGTTCCCATTTATTCTCTTCCTCTCATTTCCATCTCTGTCAACCACCTGCTTTCTTCTCCTCCAAATGCCAGACATTGTGTGACACAAAAGCAGGTGAGAAAAACTCCTGATTTCCTAGTTTACAAGCTATTATTCTGGTTCATTCATTGGTCTTAGGTATTCTCACACTTCTGCCCTCAACTGTAGTTTTATCCAATATATATATAGAAGAAGTAAACAGTGCTGGAGCTCAGGTGAGTACCCTTATCAATGGCCTACAGTCAGCAGAGGCTCCTGCTTCACTTCTCTCTGTGGTACAGTTAATCTGAGATTCTTCACAGTGGCACAGTTTCGGTAGGAAGGATGGATTGCACAGCAAGGTTGTTAGGGCAGTCTTTTGGGAAATCCTGCAAGTAGAGGAGGGGACTGAATGAAGGTCTTCCACTTCCTGGGGGATGACACTAATTACAAGGCTATTAAATAAATTAGGGCTTCTTCTCTGGCCATATTTTAAAAGTAAATGACCACCCCTACTGCATACGGCACTTTCTGCCAGAAGCTCTCTCGTATGGCTGTAAATGGTCTGGATGCTACCTAACTAAGGGGCCACCTTCTCCCTTATGCCCCACTGAGAACCTTGAAGTCAGCCAAGAGGGACCTCAACCACGTACCATCAATTGGCCAAGTCACCTGGGCAAAAACACATGGGAGGTTGTTCTCAGGAAATTCTTTCAGCTCTGGAAGTCCCACCCTCTTGAGGCCAGTCAGAGTTTGAGCCTGGACATATTTTGGAAGCTCTATAAGTTTGGGGTAGGTATGTAACAAACAAAACTAAGCTGAGACATCGCTTGTGCAGTTTGTTTTATGTTGATACTCTAGCTGCTTTTTAAATTGTTTTACTGTCCTGTTCATTCACCCTGTTTTATAAGTTATTTTGTTCTCTTTGTTGTAAGCCACTCTGAAACTTTGCTGGGAAAGGTTACATATAAATCAAATAAATATTAATGTTTTACATGTACTGCAAGAAAAATCACTGGATCAAGGCCCTGAAGGGACTTCAGTAGAGAAACATCTGCAGTCTGGATCCTGACAGGGCTTAGGTGTAAGCAAAGCACTGAGCTGTCCATCTCCAGCAAGGTCTCAGCCATTGTGAACAAGTGCAAAGGCATAACTCTATGCACCTGAGGAAACCCTAAGGACAAACACGGAGGCACTGCTAGAGGTAATACATAGAGTGACCATATGTGCTGAATTGGCCAGGACAATCCTAGATTTTACAGGCTGTCCTGGAGTCCTGGCCGGTTGGTGTAAATTGAAGCAAAAGTTTTGGATTTACATGCTGCTGGCAGAGGAAAAGGCTGCTGCCATCCACAAAGCCATGCCCAGCTCCTGCTGAGCAGTGGCCGAAGGTGCGGTGGGGGTGGGCTGAGCTGGGCACTGCTCCTCTGCCAGGGTGCTTGCCCACTGCCAGCAGCCTCATGCCCTGCCTCTGAGGCCACTGTTGAGGCCCAGACTACACATGGTGGCCCTGGGCAGCTGCCAACTATGTGTGGGGAGAGGGTTGGGCTTCTGTGCATGAGGGATGGAGCCCAGCTCAAGGCCTCCATGGTGTCCCACCCTGCCCTGCCATCAGCACTCCTGGAAGCTGTGGTGTGGAGTGTGTGTGGGGGAAGAGGCCAGGGGTGTGGGTGTGTGTTGCCCTGTGTGCACGCACAAAGGGTCAGTGGGGTGTGTGCACACACTGGCACCCCTCCTCTCCTGGATTTCCTTAACAATAATATGGTCACCCTAGTTATATACGTCTCAGATTACCATACTTCCCTGAATCCAAGATGACTTGGAATGTAAGACAACCCCCTCAAAATGAAATTCTATATGGAGAAAATTACAAATTTGTTACAAGTTTTCAAATATAGGACCTAGTTATTGAATCTATTTATCTTAAATGTGTACCCCACGCCCCTGTAGCAGGAGAAGCAGCAGCAGCAGGGGGGTAGGCAGTGGGGAGGCAAGTGGGGAGGCAGTAGGGGAGGTAGGCAGTCTAACCCCAGCCCCTTGCCACCCCTGCACCTTGGCCTCCACCCCACCCGTGCCTGGCCTCACCGCACCTTGCCCTCCCCACTTCCTTCCTGGTATCTGTCCCCTGCCCTCCCGCCCCTCTGCTGCTTGCCATCCCAGCACTTACCCTCTCCCTACAGTGCTTGGACCCCCTATCACCTGCCACCCCTCCCACTGCTGCAAGCTGCACCGCTGGGTACCCCTGTGTTGGTTCCCTTACCATTCCCTGGATCTGTGCTGGGTCTTCTGCTGCTCCCTGGCTCTGCACTGATTCCCTCACGGATCTCATAGTTTCATAGTAGCTAGGGTCAGGAGGGACCTAAACAGATCATCTAGCCTGACCCCCTGACACAGGCAGGAATGAATGCTGGGTTCACAAGACCCCAGATCTGTGGCAAGGGAATCTGTCCTGGGTCCTGCACTGCTCCCTGTTAAACCAGGGAGTAGTGAAGAAGCCAAGGAGCAGTGCAGGATACTTGATACTAGATTTTAAATGCTTCTAGATTCTGTTTTCCCCATCACTTATGGAGGGAAAATCTCATCTTGGAATCAAGTAAATGTGGTGTAGACATCAGCTAGCATCCACAGTCTGGACCCAATCAGGCAGAATTTAAGCACCTAAGACCTACTTTATTTGGATGTCTTTTTTATTATCATTATTGTTTTTGCATCTGACCAGCAAGACTGAGATAATCAAGGATTTCAATCCAGCTTTCCTCAGACCCAGGGTTACAGCCTCAAAACTCATCCAATTTTCATCTTCAAGAACCAACTGTGTTTTATCGCCTCCCTTTTTATATGCCGTTTGCCTTCTTGGGTTCTTATTGAACTTGCACCTTCACCAACCAGAATTCCCCTGATTTCCATAAGGCTTCTCTCTGGGCACACCAATAACTACCTGCATAGTATAAGTCACAAATCCTAGGTCATAGATTTCAAAATCTTGGGGTAGGGATCATAAGGGACCTCAGGTTGTCATCTAGTCTGACCCTCTGTCTGAGGCAAGATCATCCCTATCCAAATCATTCTATATAATCCATAATCTAAAATCTTAGTAAACATCAACCTTAACACAACACAACACTAGCCTAACAGGTAAAGCAGGTGAACCACAGTAAGCAATATCCTACTTTTATAAAAGGCTGTTAATATACACTCAAGAGATCCCAGGAAGAGGGACAAACCCCTAGCTGCAGAGGAAGGCAAAAAACCCCAGAGTCTATTTCAGTCTGACCATGGGCTAAAATTCCTTCCTGACCCCAAACATAGCAGTTGGTCTGACCAGAGGAGGAAGACTATCTAGCCAGGAACTTCTGGCTTTAACTCCCAGCAGGAGCACTGGCACATCCCAGCCAAAATACCCAGACTTGGCTGCAGCCAGCACCCAATGCCTCTGAGGAAGGCTTAAAAAACACCCTGACACGTAACAGAAAGTGGGTAAGAGAACAACAAGTAAAGCCCAGTATCATGGGAAATAGCCATAGCTGAACATAAGTATAGCTACATCTAAATCATCCCTGGCCAGTGGCTGTCCAACCTTTTCTTGAACACAGTCAGAGATGGAGAGCTCACAGGATACCTAGGCACCCTATTCCATTGCCTCACTTTTCCACCAGTGAAGAAGTTTTTCTTGATATCCAATCTAAATCTACTTTGCTGCAACTTGAAGCCACTGGTCCATGCCCTACTCTCTGCAGTAAGAGAGAAAGGGTGGTTTTCCTCTTCCTAATGGCAGCCTTTCAAGTATTTGAATACTGTTCTCATGTCCCCTTAAGTGCCTTTTCTGCAAACTTAACATGCCTAGCTCCTTCAGCCTCTCCTCATATCTTTTCAAGCCCTTTATCATCTTTGTCGCTTGACTCTGGACCTCTCTAACTTCTCCACATACTTTTAAAAATTGTGGAGCCCATAATGGTACACAATACTCAGGCCTAACTAGTACTGAGTAGAGAGATACTATCACCTCCCATGTCTTGCACCTAATGCTTCTATTGATGCATTTTGTACAGCTGCATCACACTGAAGACTCATAATGAGTTTTTGATCCACCAAGACTCCCAAATCCTTCTCCATACTGTTGGCATCCAGCCAGGTATCAACCATTTTGTATTTGTGTTTTTCATTATTCTTCCCATATGTATTTGGGAAGAGGCTTTTGGGTGAGACCGTTACTAATTTAGAAAAGACAGGGGCAGATATTTTAAATGTATTTAGCATTTTGAGCAATATTTGGCCCTTCTGTTTGTCTCAGGTCTATTTGTTTAATGCTCACTAATAGTCATGTGTTTTCTGAATGGAGCACATCATTTGCTTGAATGTTATGCGATGGCCAAAATGGTTTTACCTGAAGTTAGCATGCATCTTTGTGTGGTATAATGCAGGTTTTGCATTTTAAGCTGACGGTAGAATATGAAGCCTTCTGAATAGCACAACTCCATCACAAGTACATTACCAGACTGAAAGGTGCTACAGGGCAATGTTAGCTCTGAGAGACTCCAGGCACTAAAATATATTTAATATAGGATTTGAGAAGTAACTGGGGTACCTTAGAAAACTGCTCTTTGATGTCTCTTTGGTCCCAGAAAAAAATATTTTCCTTGTTGTGAAATGTCAGTTGTACAAAATATTCACAGAGCACTGTTCAGGTTCTCCTATCCCTCCACACAAGAACTTCAATGCCTTGGTTCTGAAACTGCTTTGGTTTTCTTGCCTCTGCTTCCCATTTCAGTGTTTTACATTCTCCATTTCAGGGCTATAGAAGACTGTATTGCGATTATTAAACAGAACAGAGATAATTTACAAAATGACAAGCTCCAGGGCAAGCAGCTTTTCAAAAAAGTAAGTGACATTTGCAGAATTAAACATCTTAAACCAAGAAATTATTTTAAACATTACTTAGTTTTTTTCTATTAGTTAGGGGAAAAATCTAGTGCTTCTCTATTGTAGAAGATTGAAGGATGGGGAATGATGTAATTAATCATTTTTATTTCAAATAAAATAGAAAATAGTTCCTTAATTATGTTTCAGGGAATAATTAGTAATTATAAATAATTATATCAGGAGCAGATACTTACAAAAATCTCCAGCAGTGCATAAACCCAGTAGGCTTAGCATTTACTGGTGCTATGGGAGATGTTCATTATTACAGTCAGACATTGGTATGATATACTATTATTAGCTTGAAAAGAGCTGCCTCTCACAATATATAATTACTCCCATCTTGAGTAGCTTTAGGCCATTAAAGCCAGCAAGTAGAACTTTTTGCAAGTTGGGCTTAATTTGATAATGCATAGGTGCCCCATTAAAGAGGTGTTTCCTGCTATAAGTTGAAGTGCTGCTTTGGACACTAATTAACCAAAGCATATGGAGGGGGAATGTTTCTGACAATGTCACCTGAATAACTCCCAGCACATCCTTTGCTGAATTGTCTCCTTACAAGATCAGCCTTCTAAATCTTACTGGATGTTAACACTGAATGTTCTCACTATTCATACACATTTTCTGCAAATTATTGTATTATTAGAGAAAAAATTAACCTCTAAGTGCTCCAGTTGTAATGCCTGGATGTGCTTTATTAGGCTTTCTGCCACAAAGTCTATCTGAGGCACACTCTACTAGCGTACTAATGTGGCTTATTGCTTAATTATGTCACAGCACTGGGACAGTATCTGGGTAGCAGAGTAGTGCACCATAAAATAACTTCACTCAGCAGGGTGAAACTAATTGGGTAGAACTAGAAAATGAACAAGCCTGAGAGTGCAATATGATAACTTACGTGGTGTTCCAAGACCCATATGCAATTGTTTAACCATTTGACCAGGAAGCATTTAGCTGCACTAACTTTTCCCCTTTCATTCTAACATGTGGTCTACAAAGGAAGGTGCGTGAGAGAGGAGGAGAGAGTCTGTGGTAAAACAGATAAGTGTTAGGCCTCCTTGATACTGATTTTAGCACTGCCAATGATTGCACTCGACCTTGAGAAATAAACCTGTAAACAAAAATGGGACTTTGGTGTGGCAATGTGGAGTGTTCCCACATCTAACTTTTAGGCAGACAGTTCCAGGCCTGGATCCTTCAAACTCAAGTTAGGTGCCTACGTTCCCTACACTTCAAATGGAGATAATTAGTCTCCTAGGATTGGGGTTCTCAATAGTTTGAATGCTAGATTGGGCAATACATAATCAGTGGGCTCACTGCTACTGTGCAGTAGTGTTGGAAATTACCTGTGTGCTGCCAGGACTGTTTTAGCAAGTACTAAATGACTGCACAGTAACAACTGCGCAATCAGGCTCACATACAGACCCACCCAGGTAGTAGGAAATGCTGGCAAGGGATGTGTGTCTGAAACCCATATGTCTCCCAGAGTTAGACACTGAAGTTAGGGCATAAAATGCATTAAAAAATTAATTTCCAATTTACAGATAGGAAGCACAGAGAAGGTAGTTAAGTGACTTACCAAAGAACACATTAAACATGTTTGTCAGAGTCATCAAATTAGATCTTGGGCAGCAAAGGATTCAAAGGCTGTTTACGCTAAGGCTAGATAGAGGCATTTGGGGAGGTTAGCGGGGGTGGGGGTTAGATCATGTTAAAAACGGCCACCCAATCTAACTTAGTTCATTCAGGCATGGACCTTACAGTAGTTAGGTTGATTTAAGTGTGAACTGTACAGAAGTTCAGGACAGTTAGACCAGCCTAAAAATAGCCAACCAGATCTAAGTTAACTCTACCTCTGAGGTAGTCTAACTTAGATCAGGTTGGCCATTTCTTCAACCAATCTGTCCTGAATTTCTATACAGTTCCCAACACAGACCCAGAGCTGGAAAGCCCAGCTGCTGGTCCCGGTCCCAGCCCCAGCCCCAGGGCTGTGCTTTTCCTACCTGGCACCAGGCTATTTTTAGGACCCCCAACCCCTCCCATCTCCCCTAGGCTCTCTCCCTGTGCAGACAAGCCAGCCCTTCCAACCCCAGGGTGGGTGGGTTGTTCATCTGGGGATGAGGGGGATGAGGGTTTTGGGATGATTAAAAATAGCTGCTGACCTCAGGGGTGGGGGAGAAAATGACCCATCTCCCCCAAGCCTACCCCCGTGGACCCTGCAAACCCGCCTGATCCCATCAAAGCCTCCTAGACCTCAGCAACCATCTCAATGAACCTGCCTTCTCCCTGACCCTCCACAAGGACCCCATCTGTCCCCTTAATCCCCAATCCTCCCTGTGGACCCTGCCTGCCCACCCAATTCCCCAAATCCACCCAGCTATGCCTCCCATCCCAATTTACCTTATATCAAGTGGCTATTTTTCACTCAAGCTAACCTCTGCAAATGTCTGTATGCACCCTAGATGAATAATATATGTTATAGACATTGAACATATCACCAAATAGATGAAGAATAGTTGGCTTGTCCTCAGTGTGATAAAAATTTGCCAAATATGTCATGTTTAACATACACATATTTGAGAACACTGATTGGCCCTCCCATTCATCCATCCCTTTCTTTCACTCTCTTGTGATTTGTTTCAGACTGATTGTTTGAAACCTGAACTGGGACTTTTGTCCCTAATTTGAAAAATTAGTCCCAAACTGGGTATCTGGGTAGCAGGATAGCGTTCCAGAAAAGAACGTGACTCAGCAATGTTGGACTAATTAGGTAGAACTATGAAGTGAACAAGTCTGAGACAACAATATGCTAACTTAAATATGGCTCCAAGCCCTGGACAAAATTGTTGAACCATTTAGCTAGAAAGCATTCCTGCAGAGCTCAGGTTGCCTCCTGGGCTAGAGACAGACATTCAAAAAGCTGGAGCCTGAATTGATTCAAGCTTTGCAGGTCAGTCTAACCTGCTTAGGTTGAACCAGTTTGTAACAGGACAAACATTCTCTCTGGACTGAAGCAATGCAGGCACATGTCTGCAGTTGCTTAGGTCAGGAGGTTGGGGGCGCTAGAGCATGGCCTCAGCTGCAGGGAAGCTATGCTGGGGGGGTATGGCCAGTCTGGGCTGAACTGGTCAGAGAGGACTTTAATTCCCACCTCCCTGTCCCAGGGGCAGGGACCTGAGCTGGGTCTCCTGGGCACTCCTCCCTTGCTGCTGCAGCAGGAGGGCACCATGGTCTCTGAGGCAGAGGAGGGCAGGGAGGAGGGTTAATCTCCCTTCTACCCCCACCGGCAGCCAAGTCTGCCTGTCATTGCCACTGTGCTCGCTGTCTGCAGCAGAATAATCTCCCTGATGTCTCCTCCAGCAGATTGCAGAGGGAGGGGGAACAAACCCCATCCCTGCCCCCATCCCTGCCCCATCCAAGGGCCCTGAAAACTGGCATCTGGCCATGCCCCTACCCCACCCCTGCAGTGAGAGGGGGCAGGGTCCTTGATGGGGGCAGCACCCCCTATCATAATGTTAGGAAGCCCTTTCCCGGGGGGGGGGGCGGGTACTGTGGGGTGGGCAGAGCTGTGGCAGGATGCTGTCAGTAGCACCAGGGCCAGAGGGAGCCAGAGCCCTGCAAGCCCCTTGCAATGCCACCATGCTCTGTAGCAGCTCTGCCCACCCCACAGCATGGCCCCCCACCAAGAACTAGCTTGCACTTGGGGAAACCATACCAGAGGCTGCTGCCCCTATCATGGTCACTCCCCTTTCACCACTCTAGCAGCTGGATGTGGGTGGGAATGGGGCCAGACGCCACCAACAGGGCCCCTTATTCTGCTGCAGGGAGCAAGTGTGGCGGCGGCAGCAGACAGACCTGGCTGCTGGTGAAGGTAGAGGGAAGAATAACCCTCCTTCCTGCCTCCCTCTGGCTCATCTTCCCCATTGAGGCCCAGCCCCACCTGCCCAGCCCCACAAACCTCCAGGAAGGCCTCCCCAGCAGTTGCCTTGCCCACACCAAACAAGTGTCCCACACACCGCAGGCTGGTGGGCATGGCCAGCTTAAGCAGTGCCAGGGCGAGGTGGGTGCTGGTGGGGAGGGCCAGGCACACACCAGTGTCCTGGCATTCTGGGTGGGCTGGAGCTGGTGGAGCAGGTTGGCAAAGATGACCCAGGTCATCCTAAAGGCATCGACACACCGCTCATCATCCCAATCCTGTTGCATCAGGAACTGCCATCAGTCCCAACTGCTGCAGTGCAACCAGAGGCAGAGGGGCTGGAGGCCAAGGGAGATGATACTAACCCTGGTGGTGGCCTGCTGAAGCCTGTCATCAGCATTGCTGGTGGCAGCAGCTGCATGGTGGCAGGGGCCCTGGGAGGGCACATGGCAGTCAGTCAGGTGGTCAGTGCATGTGGGGGAGCCGGGCAGAGTGAGACGGCTGTGGGCCGGGTGACAGTGACTGTGGTGGGCCAGCAGGATGACTAAGGGAGCCAGCAGGATCAGGAGACCCTGTTCCTCGCAGCCATAGCTCAGGAATACAGAGTGGGTATGAACAGAGCTGCCACATGCTGTCTCTGTGTGTGCTAAGCTGCTCTGAGCACAGGAACTGGCTGCCCAGAGAGCACAGTGTGAGGCTGTTTTAAAGATGCCAACATTTGGCAGCTGGATCTGGCTTCAAACATGGATACTATGTGTTGCCAGCAGGGGCCAGAGGCTGGAGCTCCTCCCAGTGGCCACAGGGGCACATGACAGGGCTGGAGAGACCTGGCACTAAATATAGTTTCATAGTTTCTAGGGTCGGAAGGGACTTGAACAAATCATCAAGTCCAACCCCCTGCCCTGGGCAGGAACAAGTGCTGGGATCATAATACCCCAGCCAGATATCTTTCCAACCTCCTCTTGAAGACCCCCAAGGTAGCAGAGAGCACCATCTCCCTTGGGAGCCCATTCCAGAGCCTGGCAGCCCTAACTATAAGGTAATGCCTCCTGAAATCGAGCCTGAACCTGCTCTCAATCAATTTGTTCCCGTTAGTCTTTGTTATCCCAGGTGGTGCCCGGGGGAACGGAGCTTCACCTGTTTTACACTAGTCCCTTCTGGTGAGTTTATAGACGGCCACCAGATCCCCTCTCAGTCTTCTCTTGTGGAGTCTGAGTAGATTCAGGCCCATTAATCTATCTTCATAGGGCCTGCCCTGCTGCCCCTTGACCATGTGAGTGGCCCTCCTCTGGACCCTCTCAATGCTAGCCACATCCCTCTTGAAGTGCAGCGCCCAGAACTAGACACAGTAATCCAACTGTGCCCTGACCAGCACCGCATAGAGGGGAAGGCTCACCTCCCTGGACCTGCTTGTGATGTATCTGTAGATGCACGACAAAGTGCAGTTAGCCTTACTGACTGCTTCCTTGTATTGGCGGCTCATGTTCATCCTGGAGTCAACAATGGCTTTAAGATCCCTTTCAGCCATTGTGTTGTTGAGAAGGATGTTCCCCAGCCTATAGGTATGTTGCAGGTTCCTTCTCCCTAGATGCAGCACCTTGCACTTGTCTGCGTTGAATTCCACTTTATTCTCATCCGCCCACCTCTGTAACCTGTCTAGATCTAGCTGGATTCTGTCCATCCCCTCCAGTGTGCCCACCTTGCCCCACATCTTGGTGTCATCAGTGAATTTGGACAGTGTGCTTTCCACACTCACCTCCAAGTCACTGATAAAGATGTTGAATAGCACAGGCCCAAGGACCGAGCCCTGGGGAACTCCATGGCCCACGTCCCTCCAGCTTGAAAACGACCCGCACACACCACTCTCTGGGTGCAACCATTGAGTCAATTGGCCACACATCTGACTGTCTAGGCATCAATGCCACCGTTGCTTTTTTTTTTTTTTATGAGAATGGGGTGAGAAACAGTGTCAAAGGTCTTCTTGAAGTCCAGGTAGATGACATCCACCTCAACGCCCACATCCAAGGACTTTGTTATCTGGTCGTGAAAGGAAACACGTTTAGTCAAGCAGGATCTGCCCACACTGAACCCATGCGGGTTGCCCCTGAGCATTACCTTCCATGCCGGGCCCCCGCAGATGTGCTCCTTGATAATTTTCTCAAAGGTCTTCCTAAGGACCAAGGTGAGACTAACTGGCCTATAATTACCTGGGTCCTCCTTTTGCCCCTTTTTGTAAATGGGGACCACATTGGCCCTTTTCCAGTCCTGGCCAGAGCACCACGAGTACTCATATAGTTGTGCTGGGGCCCTGATATGACCTCCGCCAATTCCCTCAGTGCCCTTGGATGAAGAGCATCTGGACCTGCTGATTTAAACACATCCAGCCCCTCCAAAAGTTCCCTAACTAGATCGTCCCTGACCATAGGCATGATGTCGTGTCCCCTGAGCCTGTCCATAATCCTAGTGGGGAAGTTGTCCCGGTCCCTGCTCAGAAATATGGAGGCAAAGAACTTGTTCAAGAGATCAGTTTTTTCCTTTGCTGCAATCACCAGATTGCCAAGCCTGTTCTGTTGGGGCCCCACATTAACTGGCGCCTTCTTCTTACTCCCTATGTATTTGAAAAAGGACTTTTTGTTATCCTTAATTCTGGTTGCCAGCCCTAGTTCCGTCTCTGCCTTGGCCTCCCTAACCACCTCCCTGCAATCATGAGCCACAGAGATGTAATCCTCCTTGGTGATAGACCCTTGCTTCCACTGATTGAATGCCACCTTTTTTGCCCTCAGACCCTCCTGGATGTCTTTACTGAGCCAATGGGCTTTTTAGCACTCTTGCCCCCTTTGGTTTGCATTGAGACCGACTCCCTCTGAGCTCAGGGGATTGTCTCCTTAAGGAACAACCACCCGTCCTGTACTCCCATCTCAATGAGGCTCCGAGTCCCCAATGTCTCTTTACTAATCTCCTTAGCTCATTGAAGTCAGTCCTCCTGAAGTCAAGGACTTTTGCCTTACTGCTTGCTTTCACCACCCTGTGCTGTATAGTAAATCCAGCAGTTGATGGTCACTAATGCCTAGGTAGTCAAGCACCCACAGATCCCTCACTAGGTCATCATCTGTGGCAAGGACCAAGTCCAGCATAGTGCCAGGTTGCTGCACATGTAGACACCTACTCAAATTCACTTGCTGCACATTATCTTAATGCACAGTAAATCTAGTTGTGACTAAATGTACATGTAGACATACCCACTGTGCAGTAGCTTATGGCACAGTAAATCTAGGCTGGAGTAAAAACATGTGTGGACACATCCACTGTGTACAGTTTTAGGCTCCACATCTAATGGGGGATATAGACAGGTTGCAAAGAGTCCAGCACAGAACAACAACAATTATTAGGGGTCTGGGAGGAAAGACTTACAAGGAAAGGCTAAAAAAGCTAGTCTGGAGAAGAGAAGACTGAGGGGCAATTTGATAACAGTCTTCAAATACCTTAAGGACAGTTATAGAGAGGATCAAGATAGGCTTTTCTCTGTTGTTATATGAAACAGGACTGTAGGAGGAAATTTAGGTTGGAGATTAGGAGGAGCTTTCTGACTATGAGGGTAGTCAAGGCCTGGAACATGCCATCTGGAGAAACAGTGGAATCTCCATCCTTGGACTTTCAAGAATGGGTTGGACAGATACTTGGTTGAGATGGTTTAGTAAGAGATGATCCTGCCTTGAACAGGAGGCTGGACTAGATAACCTTGTAAGGTCTCTTTCAGCCCTATTTTCCTATGATCCCATAAAGACTAAAAATTAGCTGGTCTTCACTTACCATGAAACAGTTCACCAAATAGAAAGGTGTGCTCTTAATGTGAAATGCAGCCTCAGAGTTACAAGTGCTTAGCACCTTTCACAGTTTTGGGCTCAATATTTTCCAACCCTGGTGGCTGCAAAGGCTTAACTGAAATAACAAGGGCCCTTTATGTTAGACTTGCTTATGTGCCACCACTGGCACAGGATGCAAGGGAGAGTTCCCACTTTTATATAGAAAATCACAGTTAGGGTCATGAGCCAATGAGCCAAAGGGAGGGAACAGGTAAAGAAACATCAACACTGCAGTACCATATACTCAGCACCTTAATTTCCCTCCTCACACTTCTGGATGTGTCCCCAAATAAGCCTTTAGTCCCAAATAAGCCTTTAGTCCCACGAGTGCTCAAACAGCAGCCTGCAGCTGCCCTCAAGTCTGAGTCCAGCTCCTTCAGTTCCCAGTCCTGGCTGACCGAGCCAGTGAGATCTCCAGCTCCACTGTGCACTCCTATGTGTAAGGATGACCAGACTCCACATGTGCACTTCTTTCTCTTCCCCTTTCTCCAGCCTCAAGCTTCCTCTTCCTTTTTCCCTTGCCGCTGGGGGTTTCTTGGAGCTGTTGTCCAAATTAAGAGTCAACATAGCTCTGTAGATTGCCCCCCTGGTTCCTCCTGCTGTTATACACATTACATTCACATTACACTTAATTTTAAAGATTTCAAAATTAAACAATCCAATTATACATTGCAGGTAGGATTTTTCAAAAGCATGCTTTTTCCAGTCTACTTTAAAATAAATCAAACAATGACAACACCTTGTTGTGACCAAAACCAATGAATGATTTTTCTTCAATTTAATAGATTCTGAATGTAGGATTTTGTTTATATTCTCTCTAAATTTTCCTTTGCTTAGTTTTATCCCGTGCATTGTAAAGGGACATCTTTCATATCACTCTAACAATCCCTTTTGTTCTTTGATATTTACTCTCAACTAATATCTGTGGCATGACTAGGGTTAGGGCAAAACTGTATTATCTGATACTAGTGGCATAACTAACTATGACATGACTGCATCAGTGACTTGGCAGCAACTAGAAGTTGCTGCTACCCCTGTGTATTGCAGCTGTCCTGGGTGCCCAGCTATATCATTACACCTCTGAGTAATACACACATAGATAACCAGCATTTGATTAGTTCTTTTAGTCTCTCTTCCATGTCAAGTCATCATAGAAGTGCTATTTAATGCTGTTCTCCAAAATAAATTTTTTCCAGTATAAATTTTTTTCTGGTATTGAATTGACAAAAATCAACCTGTTTGCTTAGCATTACACACTTAGACACTAAAAGAGGGAGTTCCTGACCAAGCCACTCAAAACCGCACATGTTTTTGGCCATGTTGTATCCTATGTGATGCAGAATTCACTAACACTCACTGTCCGCTGCCAACCATTGTCACCATCATCCACTTTTGCTGTTGCTACGTTCCAAGAATTTCTATTCTGTTGCATTTTGATTTTTCACAGTGGCTTAATATGAATGCATTTAACACATGCATTTTTTTTCATTTCTGACTCATTTCATAACGTTCATTAATGCATAGGGTTTTATGTATGCCACTTAGGCATGATACTCCGTGTTAGGACACTATACACACTGGACACATTTACACAAGATGCTACATCACCATAGCAATGAGATACAGCAGTGCAGCTCATTGCTACATAGTGCTAGCGGGCACAAACCATGACATCACTGCTACTGCTCAGTAGCAAAGCTCATTGCTACTGCACAGTAGGGTCAGAAATGATCCATGCAGCACCGGGACTGTGCAATACCAGCAGTTACTGTGCAGTCAGGCACATGTGTAGATGCGCCCACTGGGTACAGTATTATAGAATCCTGATGAATGTACACTGATTTCAAGACTGGTAAAAAGATTATTCCCAAGCTTAAAGTCAAGCTTTACCTCCCACTGCAGAAGTTCAGTTGTTTGTTTCTTTTAACCCTAGCAGTTGGGTTACACAGCTTCTCTTGTTCAAAAGGAAAATAGGCTGGCAATTTATTTAATCCTTTATTTATTTATTTTCAAGGTGAAAGCTACAAGCCTCCTTTATACTTCTAGTTCTTTTAAATCAAAGCCCAAAGGCCCTCTCTGGAGTAGCTGTGAATGCCCACAGAAGAGTTTCCATCCATCAGGATCTGGGGGAACGTCTGTTCACCAGAGTGCCCCAAGGGATGACACGATCAAACAGTCACAAACTGCCATGACCAATTCAGACTGGACATAAGAAAGAACTTCTTCACTGTCTGAGCCCCCAAGGTTTGGAATAGACTGTCGCGGGAGGCAGTTCAAGCACCCACTTTGAACGCCTTCAAGACACATTTGGATGCTTATCTTGCTGGGATCCTATGACCCCTGCTGACTTCCTGCCCCTGGGGGAGGGGTCTGGACTTGATGTTCCTCTGGGGTCCCTTCCAGCCCAAATGTCTATGAAGTCTACATTGAGCACATTGATATTACTGCAAAGCAAGAACGTCTTTACTGGAAGTGGGAAGTCCTAGAAAGAGTGACTCAGAGAGCCCACAAAGTGGGAAAGACTGAAGCAAGACCAAAAGTATGGAGGGTGTGAAGAGAACCAAAACCTTCTGAGAAGTTTCCTCATTGCAGGATTGCCCTTCTGCTTATCAGTGTTTTCCTAAGTGCTCTGCACCAGTAGCCAGAGGACAGGTGGATCATCTGATTGCAATGGGTAAAGAAAAAACAAGGACAGAAAGGAGTATTTGTTTGGAAATGTAAATAGTTCAGTGTTTTCTTTCCCTAAGATGTAAATATCATTTGTAAAACTTGTTGTCCACAAGTTTTGAACTTAGCAAAGGACAGTAATGAACATCTTCAAAGCTGAACTACTAAATTAACTATGATATTAATGGGAACCATTTAATGCAGTTCAGCTCAGCTTTGATAGCCATTTTAATTGGATTGCTGCTGCACTGAACTGAAAATCTGCTGACAGCATCAAAAACCAGGGCTTGCAGCATGGAACCACATAAGATGCTGCTGGATCTCAAGTTGCATGTATAATTAATGAGACAGGTCTCTCAGCACACACCTCTTCTAGAAGTACAATTTTGACTCAGAGGTTGGACAAACACATAAAGATTCATTTTCAGTCTCGGGGCCTACAATCCATGTACAAGAGCCTTTCCTCTTGGGGCCTCTGTGGTGGAATTTCAAGGTTGGTGCAGCTTCTGGTATCTCTTCTTGATTATAGGACTACAGATACCCAGTCTATTGATTTAAATGTGAGCTATTTACCATTGAAGGACATGTGTAGACCAGAAGGTTAACCTTAATTTGAATAGAAAGGGGGAAATGGTTGCATTCAACAAGAAGAGGTTCCAGCAGAATTAACATCCTGCCTGAAAGCCAGCATCCTAACCAGTTTGTCTAATCACATTCTTGTAACATTTCTCCTGATCTTCCTAGGTTGGGAACTAGGGAAGTTGGAGGTTAGAGACCAAGTAATTTTTTAAAAGAAAAAGGATGAAGAAGACTTCTTTCTTTAGTATGTTACATGGGAGAGGTTATGAATTAGTGTTCATGCCTTTTTTTCTAGTAGTTCTAGTGAGCAACAGCAACACAAATTCAGTACATGTATAACAGGGGTACAGTTTGTAGCCATATTGGTCTACAGGCCTCGATGTTCTCTCTGGTGTCAAGTATGATGTTGAATTATGTTTCCTTCTGGATATGATGTTTCATATTTCAGAGGAGTCTGGAGTGATGGAAAATTCTCCTGGGCAGGAAATTTTCTTGTGTTGAGGCAGCTTAAGCTCTGTGAACATGCAGATTTCACTGGAACAGTGGGCAGGAGCCAGGGTATCAGCTTTCAGGTTCAGGTGGTGAATTTGCTGCCTTCTTGTAAAATTATGAAGTTTTCATTTTAAAAAATGGCTAAATTCAATATCTTCCATATTTCAGGGGTACAGTTTGTAGCCATAATGGTCTACAGGCAAAAGGAATCAGAATTCATGGCAGAAGTGATACCTTTTATTAGACCATCTAGATATTTGCAAAAAATATATATTTATTTGCAAGCTTTCAGGGACAATCATCCTTTCCCAGGCATAGGAGAATGCAAAGACTGTAAAATTTCTCCTAGGTGGAAATGAAAGTTTGTATTTCACAGGAGAGTTGAAGGTGTAGTAAGATCTCCTGGTTGGAATAGTTCCATTTTGTGCAAATTAGGCTCAGATAAAAGTTAGAACAGTCGGTTTACCTCGATGTTGTCTGGTGTCAAGTAGGATGTTAAATTATGTTTCCTTCTTTGTATATGTAACGTATCATTTGGGTTACTATTAGCCAGGACAAACTTTGCCTATATGTTCAAAAAATCCTCCTGAGTTTTACTCCCAAACTAGTCTGTCTGTCTGCTTGCAGAACCCAGGTGCTTAGTATAAATTGACCAATATCTGCTACTGCCACCTTGCAGTCACCTAGACAAACAGGTGTTGAATATTTTGGCATCACTATGAGAATAGCAAGTGGCTGGCCTTTATTGTAAAACATATACAGTGGATGATTTAAGTAGCGTCCTCTAACACTGGAACCTATACATTTTTGTAATTGGGTACTACATAATTATTTTGCATCATATTTTTGCACTAGGATATAAATAATAATAATTATAATAAATTAATGCTTAAGAGTTTGCAATACTGTTGTTTTCAACTACCATTTTCTTTCAAATGATAGACCCTGTGTCAGTTTCTTGAACTCAAATGAAAAATGTGAGGAAGAGTAGCTAACTGACGTCTTCCAAAAGACTTTTCTTGTGCTTCATGCATCTCTTAGGTACATTTGTTGTTAGGCCCATTGTTATGGGGACCTTCTGCCCCCCACCAATTGTATGAGTTGGCAAAAGCTCAGTTTGGGAAGCTCTTAGTACCCTACCATGCTGCTCTGAACTTTCATCCCCAAACACTTCTCCCTTCCCACCTCCAGTCATCGATACATAAGGAGTTATTTGGGTGGTTGAGAGTAAGGAAGTAACAATGGTGTGCAGGAAAGAAATGGGATAGAAAAATTATCTTGGTGGTTCACTTTCACCTAGAATATTGTGTATAGTTCTTGTCAATTGATTTCTTAAAAAGATGCAGCCAAAATCATTACCAAATGTTCTTGTTGACCAAAAGATTTCCATAAATGAAACTAACAATAAGCCGAAGAAAAATAATCTAAGTTAAAAATTGTACAAATGCACACACAAAAGGAAAATGAGTCCGTTTCAAATGCTGCAAAATGGAAAGGGTTTTAAAGTTTCTATCAAAACTCCTTTTTTCTGTAATTTGACCCACTCTTCTTTTGCTATCTTATGGAGAAGACAGGATTGAATTATATAAAATAATTAATGGAATAGAAATGGCCTGGAAATGTCTGTTAATCACGTCTTAAGTTACAAAAACAAAAAAACACTATGAAATTGAAAGGCAATGAATTAAAACTAATGAAAATAAGTATTTTTCTACACAATGCATAATTATACTGTGAAACACAGTGTCATAAGGGGCAGGAGCTATTTAGGATTCATAAAAGGATTGTGCTTTTATCTAGACTGCTCAAGACTACCCAATTACAATTATAAGTGTTTATGAAAACCTCAGGAATTTTTTTAAGGATCTAAAGCCTCAGCCTTCAGGATGTAAATTGGTCTTCAGTGTAGGGGAATAGGGAAGAATAAGGGTAGGAAGAGAGACTAAGATGAATTTATCCCTGTATGTAGGTCATTAATCTATAACTTCCCTGCCATTGCAGTAGTAGGGAATTGATAGTTCCTTCCATTTCCCTGATTTTCCCCCTGGCATGTTATAGAGAGTTGCTGGTGTTTTGGGTAATATGCCTCGTAGCTGTGAATGAGGATTTGAAGTGGAGAATTTTGGTATTCTTTAAGCTAAAAACTGCCTGAATTTGATGGCCCTAGAGGTCCCTTCAAGTCCCTTGCTACGTTATATTATCCTGTAGCTGCCTACTGAGGGTAAATACTCCTTAAAGCAACTGGTTCTTACCATGTCAGATGCAGAATATTGAATGGGATAAACCACTGGCCCTAGACAGCATGGTAGTTCCTATGTTGACCTAAGGAAAAAAAAATCCCTCTGTGGTTTCTCAACATGATTACTGCCCATACAGCAAACAGCACTTCTTCCTCCTGTTCTGAAGCTTCAGCTACTAGGGGTATCTCTATATGACACAATACATTGTTATGCAAAGATACCTGAGCTAAGTCTGAATGCTGAAAGCAGTACAGCTGCATTAGGTCAGCACTCACGCTGCACTAGTTAGCTCTCTTAAGCAGAAGAGTGCATCCCACGTTAGCCTGGCGAAAGAACCACGACAACGTGGCTGTACTGCTTCTGGCCCATGACCTGGCAATGCACTGTGCTATGCAAGCATAGCCCAGTAATGTAACTTTGGGGGGAGGGTGAAGACAGAATGATTGCTGAGGAAGAGAGTGAAACTAGAGAAAGAGCTTGAACTACGTCGACATCTTCTAAAATGAGGGAATTTGCACTGATTTTCCCAGTTTTCCTTGGAGAAAGCCTTCAAATTCTCCATTTATATTTTTGGCTTTCTTCTCTCAGCTCTTCATGTCCTCCCTGCCTTGGCTTCACTGCCTTTAAGCCCACAGGTATGGCAAAAATTAATAATTTTTATTAACCTAAATACATACTTAGCCAAATACCACCTGAACTGCTGACAGGCTTTGGGTGCGTGAACACCAGCACTGCAATTCTAAGGATTATTTAGTTATACAGTCTTTTTCTTTTCTTTTAAGGGAGACCCATCTTTCAGAACTACACCTTGTCCTGGGGGAGGGCTTGCTGGAGGAGACAAACAAGAATGACAGCACAAAGCATAAAGACTTAAATTATTTAGAATGAGACATGACAGGTCTGAAATAATCTGTCAGTTTCCTTTAAAGAAAACAGACAGAGGATGATACAACCCCCAGGACGGCATACTTCAGAGCTAGGGCTCTGCTATTTGAAATGAAACTGTATCACAACTTAATTTCTTTTCCTCAATTTAAGTGATAGTCTTTACATACAAGAAGCATTTAAAATTGATATTTGAAGAAAAGAGTTCTGCTCTTCACATATTTTCTGGTTTTCCAGGAGGTGATTTACTTCCTTTCTCTGCATTGGCTGGAGAACTGTATGACTTGGAATATCTCTACAGGGGATTTGTAATATAGATAGTGATGAGGCAAATGATGGGGAGAGCAAACATGACTAAAGTTGGCCATGCTAGTGAACAAAAGGGATAGCAGAATTTATTAGAAGCTGAAGAAATGGTGTTGAATACAAGGAAGGATAGACTAAGGGGCCCAAAAGAGAATGGGTGGGAAATAGCAGATTTACCGGGTCCTGGAGGAAAATGGAGGCTGGGGAAAGAGATTTTACTGGGTCTTGTACTGATAGGATGAAAACAGCAGACAGACTTCATTGGATATTCTTGAGGAAGCCTGGTTATGAAAGGAGAATGCTAAACTTGGTGTGTCTTGACAGAGCTTCGGGGGACGGGAGCTGGGAGTGAGAAGTGGATGCTCAGGAATCAACCAGTAATCCTTGTCAGTGCTATTTGTGTCTCTAGATAGGACTTAACAATATCTTTGCGGGGGCTGGACCCAATGGTCTTATGAGGTCCCTTCCAGCCCTAATGTCTATGATATCTTTTGTAAAGAGGGACAATTCAGCAAATTAATAAAGATAACTGAGAAACTACCAGTGTCAGTGGTCACTTTGATGATGTTTCATGCATAAATCTAGGAGCAAAATGGACCAGGCAAAAGCATGTATCAATCAACATTCATTTCAAATATTTAGCTTAATTAGGTCAATTTTGGGTATTTGCAATAATTTAAGAAGTGTACCTGTCTGTAGCAAAATATGATCTAATTGCATAACTAAGAACTTCTGTCAGGAGCTGAATACCTTTAGTGTAATCTGTACATATTCTATATAATTTGTAACATACTTTATTAGGGTTATTTTGTCACATTGACATAATGAGAGCAAGTTTTTAAAGCCCCACACTAGGACGTGTATATTTGCTACAAAACCTGCAAACCTATGCAAAATGTGATAAAATTGTAGGCTTTCCAGCAATTATGGTGAATTACGAGCATTTCAGATCTGGAAAATGAAATACAAGCTGAAGTATTATTGTACGATGTAACCCAGTTTATCAATGTTTTCCTTTGAAAAAGTTTCCCATATTGATAAATGTAATGCCCAAGATTATAATCACATATATACATGTGATATAATTAAAATGTATTGATATACTTCCATACCTGTACCTTTATAATTGAAATGTATATCAATACATTGTCACAAGAAACTCAGAGGAAAGGAAGCATAGACATTAAGTGAGCAGGTAATGTCAGCAATAATTGCAGACCACTTCCAAAATGTCTGTATGATTTCTGTTGGAGGCCAGTGTCTAACAGTAAGTGAATGCATGTTTATCAGGAGGGTTTAGGAAGACATACATAGGCAAATACATGGATAGCTATCTGTGGCTATCTAACTGATGTAGATTTATTAAATAACTCATTTTCCACTGGGATGATAATGTATTGGTTACCTAAGAAATTTTTTAATGCAAATTTGCTGCAGAGGTCTTTTCAGCCTACTCCAACATCATATTCCTTTAATGTAAGTTGTCTGTGATATAGTCAATGTCCTACATTTGTACTTTAAAACATTAAGCACATGAAATGCTCTCAGAGCAGCTGAGGAACTATAATCCTGCTTTAAATCCTTGCCCTTCATTTGTCTTTTATTGCTCCTGATAGGATGCCCACTCCAGTGGGCAGAGTCCTGGTGTGAAGGTTCTTCACTGACAACATTTCCTCTACAGCCTCAGTGAGAAAGAAGTCAAATCATTATACTGGGTCAATGGCAGCATAATAGGGAAGCAGCAACTGGGGTCTGGAATCATGGTCATGCTACTACGCCTCTGTTTTCAAAAGGACAAAGAAGAGAAGTCTGACTGAGAGAATTGTCTGTTCTTCACATGCTATTGGTAGCAAGCAGGGCAAAATAAATTCAAGAAAACATTTATAGCCTAGGTTATCCATCCATTGGTCTCAGGATAAAGCTTGCAAAGAATTTTGTAGATATCACAGGGAGAATAAACTGCTGCCCCAATGTATTTATATAGCACTTTGCCTTTGAGCATCTCACAGCATTCTACAAGTATTGCTCAAGCCTCATGATACCACTAAAGAAGTAGAAATTTTTATTCCAATATTAAAAATGGGTAACCTGAGGAAGAGGGATGTCTTGCCCAAGGTCATAAAGTGAGTTACTTGACTGGGTTAGAAATTGATCTCTAGAGTCCAGGCTTAAGTTTCCTCACCTAAATATTACAAGCACTGCTTCTCAAGAAGAGCAACTGAGTTTTAAATGTTCCAAAGCTTTCCTGGATAAAATGTGCTTAAATAACTAACAAAAATGTGGGTAGAATAGTACAGAGGCACTTTGTGAAATTGGGAGACACTTCCCAGAGAATTCATTTTGTTTCCTTTTTAAATGAGTGGGGAACATCAGGAAAATAAAAACAAACCAAAAGTATTATGTTTAGTATTTTTGTTATTTGGCAGATATCATATCTAGGGAAATGTGAATGACCTGAAACACTACATAGTTCTATCCAAGACAAACCTACTTTGGCTTTTACCAGACAACTGATTAGAGCTTGCTGCTCTAATTTGGAAATCTCTGCATTCTTTTCTAATTTTCATTTTTTTTCAAGCTAGCTGATGAAATAAAAAGTAGACTTTTCAATACCTGCTTGAGGTTTTGATTTTTCAGATGATCAGTTTTCTTTTTTTCCTTTTTCCAGTTACAACCCCTGCCCCTGCTCCCTTCCTGAAAAATAATTTAAAAGTAGATATGAGAGACTGGAGGACAGAAAGTCCAAAAGGGGATTGAAACATTAAAACTAATAAAAAACCCCAAGATCTCAATAATAGAGATTTTTTCAAAGGGTGCATTCAAGAGCAAAAAGGCCAGTACACGTTTCCATGAAAAAAATAGACAAAATGTGCTCAATCTTATTTTAAAATGTAAGAACAAATGTTTCAAAGGCGTTACGCATTAATCTATTCTTGAATCACTTCTATAAACAGACCTGTATCCTTCTAATGCAATAACAAAACCAAAATGTAAAAGCAAGAAAAATACCACTTCAGTCATTCTTACCATGCAGTCTCCCCATAAAAGGCTGATTCCTTTAGACCATTTACACAATGAAAAAACTCTTGCTATGTCCAATCCATTAATGAAGTATTGACAGCCATAAAGTGGGAATATTTCTTTTTCAATTTTAAGCATAAGTCCTCATACTGCAAAGCTTAAACCCTGTGCTGAAACTTTATGAAATGTGAGCAGTTTTACTCTAGTCAACAAGTTTCTCAAAGCACTGGCGGTGATTCACCACATCACTAAACTGCTGTAATGGGGTAATGAATCAAGCCCAGTATTTGTAAAAGCCTTTGAGAAGTCTGTTGGCAGGACATCACATCCAGGATGTAATTTGTGCCCTCCTCTGAACATTTAAAATATTATGGTTGTAAACACAAAGCATAACTTTCTGTTGGTTTTAGGAGGACATAAACCTGTGCTCAGTTATACTACTTGTGCTATTGTAAAGAAATGGGTACAAGCACACTGTAAAATCTTTTAGTTTATTGCAAAGGCAGCCCCCTAACTCAGGAATAATGAGCTCTGCTTCTCGCTTCACAGGCCACTGTCAACACAGATGTAGTTTTTATTTTTAATTCCTTGTGGTAATGTATCTGAGCACAATACTGAAGTTAAGACAAGTGAAGGGAGGTGCTTGCTTCAACCTCTATCTTCCAGTTATACCAGAGTGCAATTCTTAGCAAAGAGCAGTAAGCAAGTTAGGCAAGTTTCAAACGTGTTAAGGTGAGCCATAAAATCTGTACAGCAACTATATCTTACAAAGTTAATTCCATCACTTAAAATGGAGAACTACAAAGGGAAAAAACACCTACCAACATTGCCATTTTGGAACATGGCTTGCCTAGAATCACATTTAACCTCCAGTAAGGAGCTTATCACTAATAGCAAATAGAAGAAACAGAATCCCCACGTACGCTCTAGGGCAAACAGGTTAATTCAAAAGGGAAAAGGTGAAAACATCAACTCCTCCTTGCAGAAATCTGCAGCCGAGGCTCTGTAAACTAGTGCACTGTGTTTTAATTGTTTCAAGAGTTGTAGTTAGTCTGGAAATGTGAACAGCAAGACTTTCTGAACAAAGAATATTCTCGAGCTATACAGGGTAAAAAGAAAGTCAGAATTAAAGTAATTGAGCAACTATCTGTCCCTGGATATGAAGGAGCACAAACAGAAGGTCTTTGCCACAGTTGCATCAGGGAATGAGTGCCACTGCAGGCACTTGTATATGAGAATTTACTTGGTTTAAGGCTTTTTACTTGATTATTATTTTAATTTTATTCCTAGCCTAGGATGTGACAAAGAGGGGCTTGCGGGGATGCTGGGACCATGAGGAACTTGACGTGGGAATCAAAAACTAATGACAATGAAATAAGCGGTATGGGAGCAATGGGGACAGAGATCTCAATGGCATTCTTTTTGCAGAGAACTCCAGTAAAATGCAATCACTTTCTAGGGGACAGAGAGATACCTATAGGGTTTGGAACATTGTAATTCCTGCTGTAGTATAAATCTTTCCTCTTAGTTCACAGACTCTTTTTCTTTCAAACTCAGAAGAAAAAAACAGATCTGTTTTTTTCTTTTTTTAAGTCTACTTGCTCTAAAGCTCTGTACGCCTCTTTCCTTAGGTGTGCATTAGGTTTCTCTACAGCTAATAATTCCTCTATAATAGGTAGGTAATAAATGCAGAAGGTGAAGCCTAACTTGGGAATTATACCTAAATAGAAATCAAGGAAAGAGCATATTTCCTCTCCTTTATTTATGCCCTTACCAATAGTACATAGCCTCAGATGGCCAATGTCAGGCAATAACCTTGAGGTAAGTTGAGCCCAATTTTCCTCTCTTTTACACCATTTTACATCAGTGTAACTTTGTCAATGTCAATTAATCTAGCCCCGTTTTCTTCTAATCTAGTCTGATGAGAACAGGAAGCCCAACTTCTCATGATGTCTTCTTGAAGTTTTCTGCCAGAATGTCTTCCACAAGTAAGGCAAAATGGGGATTTGCCCAACAACTTAATTTTTCAAGTCTGTGGTAAGCCAGAAAAGGATGCATGAAATTGTTTTGTGAGTTGAGTTTCTAGTCCAAAAAGACTTGCATTCCTTTGGTAAGGGCACAAGAGTCCACACAAGCTTTTCTTAAGCAATATGTTGTTTGATAAGGGATCTCATCAACTACCTTTCCTAACTGACTTGAAGTGCTTGAATAGATTTGGCACTTCATCAGGTGTACTGTATTTGTGGAGCATCCTGAGAAAATCATCCTGAAGCTCCCAACATGTGTACCAAATCTCCTCAATCTTCTTTGCAAATATTACTTATTACTATCAACACTGCTTACATAACACCAAAATAACATGGGTGTTTGATAGGTAAATAAAAGTGGTTTTGGAAAAGTCTCTCCCACGATGCTGTTACAATTTGATGAGTGATGATGAAAAAAACTATTTATGAAATGTATAGAATCACAGAACATGAGGGCTGGAAGGGACCTCAGGAGGTCATCTAGCCCAAACCCCTGCTCAAGGAAAAACCATCCCCAACTAGATCATTCCATCCAAGGCTTTGTCTACCCGGACCTTACAAGCTTCCAAGGATGGAGATTCCACCACCTGTCTAAGTAAACTGTTCCAGTGCTTTACCACCCTCCTAGTGAGAGAGCTTGTCCTAATATCCAATGTAAACTTCCCTGGCTGCAACTTGAGACTATTGCTTCTTGGTCTGTTATCTGCCCCCACTGAGAACAGTCTAGTTCCAGCCTCTTTGGAACCACCGTCCAGGAACTTAAAGTCAATTAAATCCCCCTCAGTCTTCTCTTCTGGTGGCTAAATAAACCCAGTTCCCTCAGCCTCTCCTTATAAAGCATGTGCCCAGTCCCCTCTCCTTTTTTATTGCTCTCCAGTGGACTCCCTCCAACTTGACCACATCCTTTCTATAATTGTGGGCTCAACATTGGACACAGTACTCCAGATGTGGCCTCACCAGTGCGAGATAGAGAAAAATAATTACTTCCCTTGATCTGCTGGCAATGCTCCTACTAATGCAGCCCAGTATGCTATTAGCCTTCTTGGCAACAAAGGTGCACTGCTGCCTCCTATCCAGCTTATTATACACTGTAATCCCCAGGTCCTTTTCTGCAGAGCTGCTGCTTAGGCAGTTAGTCCCCAGGCTGTAGCAGTGCATGGGACTCTTCCATCCTAAGTACAGGATTTTGCACTTGTCCTTGTTGAATCTCATGAGATTTATTTTGGCCCAGTCCTCCAATTTGTCTAGGTCACTCTGAATCCTAGCTCTACCATTCAGTTTATCTATTACTCCCTCCAGCTTGCTGTCATCTGGGAAACTTGCTGAGGGTGCAGGCCATCCTATCTTCCAAATCATTAATGAAGATATTGAACAAAATTTGCCCCAGGACTGACCCCTGGGGCACTCCACTTGATACCGGCTGCCAGCTAGACACCAAGCCATTGAATACTACCCATTGAGTCTGACAATCCAGCCATCTTTTTACCCACCTTACAGTCCATTCATCCAACCCCTGTACTTCCTCAGCTTGCTTGCAAGAATGTTGTAGGAGACGGTATCAAAAGTCTTGCTACAGTCAAGGTATAGTATGTTCACTGCTTTCCCCACATCTACAGAGCCAGTTATCTCATCATGGAAGGCAATCAGGTTGGTCAGGCCTGACTTACTCTTGGTGAATCCATGCTGACTGTTCCTTATCGCCTTCCCCTCTGAATGCTTAGAAATGGATTCTTTGAGGACCTACTCCATGATTTTTCTGGGAACTGAGGTGAGGCTGACTGGTCTGCAGTTCTCTGGATCCTCCTTCTTCTCTTTCTTAAAGGTGAGCACTATATTTGCCCTTTTACAATATCTGGGGCCTCCCCCAATTTCCATGAGTTTTCAAAGATAATGGCCAGAAGTTCTGCAATCACATTAGCCAACTCCCTCAGGACCCTCAGATGCATTGTATACATCCAGCTTGTCTAAATAGTCTCTAACCTGTTGTTTTGCACTGAGGCTTGCTCACTTTCTCCCCAAACTATGCTGCCCGATGCAGCAGTCTGGGAGCTGACCTGGACTGTGAAGATCAAGGTAAAAAAGGCATTGAATATTCAGACTTTTCCTCATCACCTGTCACTAGGTTGCCTCACCCATTCAGTAAGGAACCCACACTTTCCCTTACCTTCCTATTGCTAGTAACTTACTTGTAGAAACCCTTCTTGTTACCCTGCATATCCCTTGCTACCTTCAGCTCCAGTTGCACTTTGGCCTTCATGACTTCATCCCTGCATGCTCAAGCAATATTCTTATACTCCTACCAAATTTTTTGTCCAAGCATCCACTTCTTTTAAGCTTTCTTTTTGTGTTTAAGCTCACTGCAGAGTTCTCTGCTAAGCCAAGCTGGTTGCTGCCACATTTGCTAGTCTTCTTGCACATCAGGATGGTTTGTTCCTGCACCCTCAGTAAGTTTTCTTTCAAATACAACCAGTTCTTCTGGACTCCTTTCCCCCTCAGACTGCCCTCCCAGGGGCTCTTGCCCATCAGGTCCTTAAGGAAGTCAAAGTCTGCTTTTCTGAAGTCCAGGTTCCATATTCTGCTGCTCTCCTTTCTTCCTTCTCTCAGGATCCTGAACTCAATCAACCTGTGCTCATTGCTGCCCACCTGGCCATTCACTATTGCATCCCCCACCAGTTCTTCCCTGTTTGTGAGCAAGGTGAAGAAGAACATGGCCCCTAGTTGGTCTCTCCAGTACTTGCACCAGGATGTTGTTTCCGAAGTTCTCCAAAACTTCCTGGATTGCCTGCACACTGCTGTATTATCATCCCAGCAGGTGTCAGGTCAACTGAATTCCCCCACAAGAACCAGGGCCTGTGATCAGGAAACTTCTGCTAGTTGTCCAAAGAAAGTCTCATCTACCTCATTCTCCTGGTCTGACAGAAACTCACTACAACATCACCCTTGTTGCTCCCCCCTCTGACCTTAACCCAGAGACTTTCAACAGGCCTATCTCCATTTTCATGCTGGAGCTCTGAGTAATCAATCATACAACTCTTTCACATACAGTGCAACTCCACCTGCTCTTCACCCCGGCTGTCCTTCCTGAACAGTTTATACCCATCCATGACAGTGCTCCAGTCACACAGTCACGCAAGCTGTCCCAAGTCTGTGTTACTCCAATCACGTCATAGTGCCATGACTGTGCAAGGACTTCCAATTCTTCCTACTTGTTTCCCAGGCGCTGTACATTTCTGTACAGACATCTGAGGTAACTAGCTGATTGACCTACTTTCTCAGGAATAATAAGGCCTCCCCTGCTGCCAATCCCTGATTCTTCTTCCTTCAGGTCCCCTGCTTCCCCACTTACCTCAGGGCTTTATTCTTCATCCCCTGGCAAACTTAAATTAAGCCCTTCTCCCTAGGTTTTCAAGCAAGTCTACAAAGATGTTCTTCCTCCTCTTTAGGAGGTGGATCCCATCTCTTCCAAGAGAGACTTCTTGAAACAACATCCTATGGTCAAATAAGCCAAATTCCTGCTGGAGACACCACTTGTGCAGCCATGCATTGATCTGCAGGATGCTTCCACTCCTGCCAGAGCCCTTCCCCTTGACTGGAAGGATTGAGGAGAACATGATCCGTGCCTCTGTTCCCTTCACCCTTGTACCCAGATCCCTGTAATCACACTTGATCTGCTCAGGGTCACCCCTGGCAGTATCATTGGTACTCACATGGATGAGCAACATGGGGTAGTAGTCAGAGGGTTGGACAAGTCTCGGTAATCTTTCGATCACATCTTGGATCTCGGATCTAAGCAAGCAGCAGACCTTCTGGGACAACAGGTCTGGCAGGCAATTGGATCCCTCTGTCCCCTGCAGAAGGGAGTCTCCAACATCCACCACCTATTGCTTCCTCTTCATGGCGGTGATCTCGATCCTCCCCACCTTGGGGATTCCTGGCCTGGCCTCTTCCAGCAATGGAATGTGCTCCTCCTCCTGTGTTGCTAGAGCTCTTTATCTGTTTTCCAGGCAAGCCACTGCACATGGGGGTGAATACTTCTTCTTGCTGCCAGAAGATACAAGCTTCCAGCTTCCACCTTCCTGGGAATCAATACCCTCTTCCTCTTCTAGCACCACCACTGGAAACCCTTCCTACATAGTCCTGGAGGTCTCCTCCAGCATGGAATAAAGGAAGTCCTTGTGGCAGAGGATGCTTTGGAGCCTTGCTACCTCTTCTTGTTGTTCTCTTGCTTTCTCTCTGATGGACGCCACCAGAAGGCACCGCTCACATTGCAGGCACTCCCACAACCTGGTTGACAGGGGAAGGAATCTGCAAGCCGCCATCTGCACAGAACCAAACCAGGATCTGGGTAGAAACCTCAACTGTGTGTGGTCCTGCCTGGACAGACACCTCACAGGTGGAAGCAGAGCAAGAGCTGGAAGTGGAAGTGGCTCTGGTATTGCGACATCCACCAGCCATGTCTCTGGGTCTTCTAATCTGCTGCCTCTCACTTTGTGCCTCTCTTTCCAAGCAGACTTTCCCTACTAAACTCTTCTGTAGCTGGCCTGTTTTCTGTTCCTTGATGTGAAGGGTTCCCTTTTTCCTGCAACCTCTTTCCTCTCACAAAGCTTACAGTGAAGGAATGTGAAAGAGAGTTTCCAAACAAACTCCCCCTCACTCTGGACTCTAATTAAACAAGGGGCTTAAGTCTTGGTCTAGCTGCTGAGCTTTAGCTGCTAAAATAAAACCATGTTGTTAGTTCTAATTACATATATAAAAAAGAAACTTACCTTTCAGGCTCTTTTTCAAAGAGAGGAGTGGTAAACTGGCCTGTTTGCTTCTCTCTATTGCCTGCTCCTCTGGTCACTTGCCTCCTTATATACCTCTCCTGGGCCTGTACTGGATCTGCCCCTCTGTTTTGGCCCTTTGTCACACCCAGGTAGCAATCAATCCACTTAGCTGCTCGGAGCAGACACCCAAGCACACAGACCCACCAAACAGCCCTCAGCAAGCCAAGCACACAGGCAACCCTAGCTCAGTTACCTTCCCAGAGCAGGATCTGGTACCAGATTTCTCTTCCTTTTCCTCCTCTTGCTCCCACCCAGCTGCTTGTAAACTGTCCTGTTTGCTTCTCCCTGTTCACCCTGTATATGCTAAGCTATTTGTATATATTTCCATAGGTGGCCTAAACAGATTTATATTTGCAAAGTTCTTGTTTATCCTAGTGCACCCACCTGATGCAGTTTAGCTTCACACATGTGTACTAGTATTCATTTTCCATACTCTTTCCCTTGCTCCAGAGGAGCAACTACATAGGATTTTGCAGGGCTGGTGTATAGCTACTTCCTTCCAGATGGGTCCTATTTTCTCTTGGTTCTTGAGAGCTCTTGGTTTAGCTAGGGGATAAATAAAGAAAACAGGACCTATCTACAGGTTTTTTAATCATGGGTGCTTTTTGTGTTGTGCTTTATAATTCTCAATGCTAAGTTTTTCAAACATTTGCAGACTTGTCTCGTTGCTGGCCACTCCCTGCGCCATGCCCCGTGACTATGCAGCATGGTCCCCCGAGCGCTACATGCCACACCCCGGGGTCACTGCCCATGCCATGTGGCCACAGCCAGCAAACACTCCCCATGCACCCATGCCCCCATGCCACACCCCTGGTGCAGCCATGGACCACACACCCCCACACCTTGTGCCATACCCCAGAGCTACTCCCTGTGCCATGCGGGCACAGCCTGCGGCCGCTCCCCACACCATGGCCACTCCCCGCGCTATGCCCCACAGTTGTGCGCCACACATCCCCGCATGCTCTGCGCCACACCCCAGAGCCACTCCTCACACCACGTGGCTACAGCCAGCAGGTGCTCCCCCTGCTGTGGCTGCTCCCCATGCCATGGCACACACCACCCCACCCACACTCTGAGCCACACCCTGGGGCCACTCCCCATACCATGCAGCCATTGAGTGCTCCCTGCACCGTGGCTGCTCCCTGTGGCCGTGCACCCCACCATGCAGCCATGCGCCATGCCCCCCCAGCACATAGAGCAGTGGGGAGGGGGAGTGGAGAGGGGCTGGACCCAGAGTGGTAAGGGGAGTGGGATGCTACCCAGAGCAGTGGCAGGGTTGGGAGGAGCAGGGCAGGACCCAGAGCGGCGGTGGGAGGGGGGCATGGGACTGGACCCAGAGCGGTGGTGGGTAGGGTGCAGGGCTGGACGCAGGTCTCCGGCCCAGCTCCATGCCCTCTCCCATTCATTCATGATGGGCATTTTACTAGTCAATTAATAAGATACAGTTTTTTTATAATTTTCTTAAAAAAGGAAAATGCACACATTTTTGTATTGTTTTTTCTTTCAATTTACCTGGCATTTGAAGCTAATTTGGTTAATAGATTTCTTTTTCTTCTGTTGATTTTGATTACAGATTTCCATCATGAGGTTTTTTCCCCCTGAAATATCATTGGAAGAATCAAGTAATAAAGATACATTTTATCCTGTAAAACACAAGTCTTTAGACTGCTTGAGCTAAATTTTCAGTAGTTGCCTTGTAAGAGATTTGACTCAACATTGTGCCATTTTTATTGTCTTGTTTACCCATTCAACCTCAGGATCTGTAATGGGCTGCATAGGAGTAAACAAATGGTAGAATTGAACCACATGCCCAAATATATGTTTAGGTGTCTAACTTTAGTCACCAAATTTGGAAGTGTGAGTATAACTGGTTAATTTAAACAAAGGAGCTTTACTTCATAATATGTATGCCTACTACCAATCTGACCGTGCTGTATATTGTACCCTGCCCCCTACATTTTGCTTAATCTCCGTGGATTGTACTTTAAAAAACCAAGCCCATCAATTATAAATCAACTAATAATATGAATCTGATCCTGAAGGCTTTATGTAGTCTGGTCCTTTGAATCAGTGGTAGATTTGTTTGAGTGATACCCATGAATCTGGTCCCTGCAGATTTTACAGGGATCTTGCTTAGTGTAGTGAAATGATTTTCAATCAATCAACAAAATAATGTAGAGTTCAATACAATTAAAGCAACTTTTGCATACGTCAAATATATGTGCATCTTTGTATGTAAATGTGTATTTCTTCCCTCCCCCCCAACACCTATTACATTTTTTTGGTTTGTTTTTAGTCTCTTAACTTAGTCTCATAAGAGAAAAACTATGAATTAGGGCAAAATCTAGCTTGGTGCCTTAGGGACTTCCAACTTAGGTTTTGGCATACCTAAAAATGAGGTATCAGCTTTATAGATTCATAGCTGTAGGGTTGGAAAGAACCTTGTAAATCATCAAGTCTGACCCCCTGCCCTGGGCAGGAGAGAAAACCAGGCTTAAATGACCCCAGCCAGGTAGATGTCAAGCCTCCTCTTAAAGACCCCCAGTGTAGGAGCCATCACCTCTTCTCTTGGAAGTTGGTTCCAGATCCTAGCCGCCCTGACTGTGAAGTAGTGCCTTCGGATGTCTAGTCTATGCCTACTCTCTAACAACTTGTGGCCGTTATTCCTTGTTACCCCGGGGGGTGCTAGGGGGAACAGGGTCTCTCCCAAACCCTGCTGGTCCCCCCTAGTGAGTTTATAGACGGCCACCAGGTCCCCCCTCAGCCTTCTCTTGTGACAGCTGAACAGGTTAAGGTCCCATAGCCTCTCTTCATAGGGTCTGCCCTGCTGTCCCCAGATCATGCGGGTGGCCCTCCTCTGGACCCGCTCAATGCTGTCCACATCCCTTCTGAAGTGCGGCACCCAGAACTGAACACAGTACGCCAGCTACGGCCTGACCAGTGTCACATAGAGGGGAAGGATCACCTCCTTGGCCCTGCTTGAGATGCATCTGTGGATGCATGACAAGGTACGGTTAGCCCTACTGATCGTGACCTTGCATTGTCAGCCCATGTTCATCTTGGAGTCAATAATGACTCCAAGATCTCTTTCTGCCACCGTGCTCTCGAGAAGGGAGTTTCCCAGCTTATAAGTGTGCTGCTGGTTCCTACCGCCCAAGTGCAGCACCCTGCACTTGTCAGTATTGAAACCCATCCTATTTTCGTTAGCCCACCCCTATAACCTGTCCAGGTCCTGCTGTAATCTGTCCTTCCCTACTAGCATTCCCACTTCACCCCAAATCTTGGTATCATCAGCAAATTTAAACAGGCTGCTTTTTACCTTGTTGTCCAAGTCACTAATAAAGAAATTGAACAGTGCGGGCCCAAGGACCAAGCCCTGGGAGACTCCACTGCCCACTTCCCTCCAGGACGAAAAAGACCCATCCATCACTACCCTCTGAGTACGACCCTTCAGCCAATTTGCAATCCATCTGACTGTGTAGACATCAATGCCACAGTCACCTAGTTTTTTAATGAGGATGGGGTGGTCGACAGTGTCAAAGGCCTTGCTGAAGTCTAGAAAGACTACATCCACCACAACACCTGTATCCAATGCTTTTGTGACCTGATCGTAGAAGGCAATCAAGTTGGTCTGACAGGACCTGCCCTTAATGAAACTGTGCTGGTTGCCCTTGAGTATCATCCCCGAGGCCGGCCCATCACAGATGTGCTCTTTGATGATCTTCTCAAAGAGTTTCCCCAGGATTGAAATAAGACTAATGGGCCTATAGTTACTCAGGTAATCCCTCTTCCCTTTTTTGAAGATGGGGACCACGTTGGCTTTCTTCCAGTCATCTGGCACCTGGCCAGAGCACCACGAGTGCTTGTAAAGCTGTGCCAGGGGCCCCTCAATAACCCCTGCCAATTCCCTCAACACCCTGGGGTGGAGAATATCTGGACCTCCTGATTTTAATACATCCAGCCCCTCCAGAAGCTCTCTAACCCAGTCCTCCCTGACCTTAGGCCTGGCGGTGTTTCTCCTGAGTCCATCTGGAATCTTGGCTGGGGAGTCCCGGTCCCTGCACAAGAAAATGGAGGTGAAGAATTTGTGGGAAATGGTAGGTACTTCCAAAGGGTGTTTCAGAGACACCAGACACTAAGCAGGGAGATTCCTGGAGGTAGCCTATGGAAAACATTGAGCAAAGGGGTACATCTGAATTCCCAACCCTTTCTGAGATTTGGGCACCTTATTCAGGGCTACACACAAAGCACTTCAATCCCCATGAGATCCCAAGTATAGAGTACTCTCTGGAGGGTAGATGCCTGACAGCAAAGGACTCGGGTGAAGAGGGTAGTATTGGTGCTGCCCTTTGTTTACAGAGTAGGACTAGGGAACCAGTCTTAACAAGTACACAGTTATTTAAAAAGTCCACTCCTTTTTAGGCCATCTTTTTGGCCATGTCTGCTGTGCTTTATACTGAGCTCAGTGCAGTTGATACATATTAAGCATGACCTGAGTGCACCTACTTAACTGGGTTCTTCTGTTGGTGATGTTTATCTTGTATTCATTTGGTGCTTCCATGCACATCATATCAAATATTTGTTTAAAACTCCAAAATGTGGGCACCAAATAAATTTAACTCCATAATGTATTTTGTGGCTTCTGAAGAATTTTGGATCACTTTTTGTAAGTGCCTAAATTCTACTTAAGTCCCAGTTAGATATCTTATCTGGCCTTTAATCTCCCTTTCAATAGTCTAGGAAGGGTCTCATCTTTTTTTTCCCCCCCAATGAAGTACAAAATGGAACCCTCCCAGGCAAAACACTTACTTTTTTCCCCCCTTTGAAATGGACACATCTAGTGTTGGATACCAGCAAAGCTTCAAAAAAAGAATTAACTTTGGTCTTCTTAGTCTGTAGCATATTTTGCTTTTTACAGGCTGGAAGTTCAAAGAAATTCCATATCAGTGCACAAACTTGTTCTTTTAACAGGTTTGTGGCTTGATTCATTCCTGATTTCTGCCAGTCAGAACCTCGACTAACAGGCTACCAAAAGCATAATGTCTTGCAGCTGGGGTTTTCAGTTATATAAATTAGTTGCAAACCCTTTCTGCCAGGAGCTCCTGGAGTTGGCCAAAAGAGTCGAGGAAACAGGAAGAATTGGCCAGAGTGAGAAGCGGGAGCCAGAGTATATAACAGTCATGTTCATTCCATATTCACAACCCCAGAAAGCTTCCAACAGCAGGGCTCCTGCAGAAAGCAGCACAGCAATAAAAGCCATCATCTCCCTAGGTGCGCCTGAACATAAAGACTGTTTGCTTTTCAGTCTCATGACAGGTGCCTCTTGCTAGTGTTAGATAGATCATCATTTAATCACTTATTTAATCAATTTACTAATACAGTGTCTGCCAAAAGCTTCTCATATATTAGAAAATATGCAGTGAATAATTTTTGCCTATCATTCAGTCGGGAATTTAGTACATGTATTTCAAATCTGAGGTTTTCTGGGTGGCTTTAACAGGACACATAGTTCAAATGGTCTGCTTCTTGCTCGCTGATTGTGATTGAACAAGAAAAGATGTTGCAATCAAATTTCTGAGGAAAACATGCTCATTTAGCAATTCAGAATAAAGCTTTGTGCAAACATTCACTTAAAATTTGCAGCTTCCAAGAACAATCCTAATTAGTAAGCTTGTTACATAGAGTATTTATAATGTAAGACAAAAGGGGTAAGAATGTGGTCAACATTAATTTGTTTAAATTAGTAAATGCAGATTTATGCAATTGTATAGTCACTCAGCTGTAGTTCTAACCTGCCTAATATTTTCTTGCTTTGAGTACACAGTAGCCAGACATAATCTGGCAACTCTATTGAAAGCTACAGCATGAAAAATCTGAAGCATTGCTTTCCACTTGGCACTTTATTTTGAGGTCCAGGTAGGCACTCTGATGTCTGCTTCAGTAATTTCCTGTCATCAGGTGCACTGAATAAGCCAGCTGTTCACAATACATTAGTCTCTTGCTTAGTGAGGTTTTCTTTTAGAAGAAATGGGAGATGCAGTTATCAAACAGAAACCATTAAACAAGATGGAACCTGTCTGTAGATCATCCCTGGAGAGGTCTGTAGATCATCCCTAGAGACAGCCTGTCTTTTTCAATGGATACATTTCCCTGTCTGTATTTATGCATCTGGTTTAATATGATTTTTTGCAGCTTCATGCCATTTAGAACAAGAACAAGAGGTAACAGGAACAGCAAAGGACTAGTTAAAAATGTCAATACCTATTAGTTCAGGTGGAGCTTGAACAGTTATTAAACTATGATTTATCTCAACAGAAGCAAAAATATCAGCCCCACAAAGGTGGATAGAGAAAGGTCTTCAATACATTGTTTAAATATGTTAAGGATAAGACAGTTACTGTGGTGAAAAGTGAATCCATCAATCCTACCACTTCATTTCTCAATATTTTAGAAGTCACTATGGAATCCTATATTGATGGCAATAACCTGCCAAATCATCATGTGATTTACAAGGTGCACTGAACTACATCACAAACAATATCAGGTATAAATCACATTCAAAAGTACAGGGCTTTTTAGTGGCTTTTTAATTTGCACTTTGTCAACATTGTTGCAGAAGCAAAATAAGTAGAGTCAGCCCATCTTTAAATTGGTCTTCAGTCTTCCAGCAATCCAAAGAAGTGGAAAGTAATAGAAGAGCAAAACAGTAAGGTAAGTATCAATCAGAAAAAATGAGGATTATGTACTAGCCAATGTCTTCAACAACATTTTGGAAAAAAGAAAGGAAGTTTAAAGTAGAATTCTGACTAATGTCCAGACCCAGTAATTCTCCACTGGAATATGTCACATGAACTCGTTTTGGCAACTACTGCTACGGACATTTACACCTAGAGTGGACTAAAGAATACATGGCAGAGGAGACTCCTGTATTGGCCTGGGTTGGGATTTGGGTTATATCAAAAACCTATTGACTTCAAGAAGAGATTAATAAAGATGCCAAGGCATCACTAGTATAGTGGTGAGATCCCTAGCTCTATCACTGAATAGATAAGCAGAGGCCAACCTTTTAGTCAGGCATGACACAAATTAAGTGCCATGCCTTCCCTGAGTGCCACTCTGATTCCCTTCCCCTAACCCAGAGGTAGGCAAAATATGGCCCGCAGGCCAGATCCACCCCACCAACTAATTGGATCTGGCCCATGGGTGGGTGCCACCAATTGATTGTATCCAGTCCATGGCTGACCCTGCAGTGCTCCACATGGGGCTTCCATGCAGGTGAGGCCACATGGTGCTCTAGTTTGCACCTGGTGGACAGTCCCGGCCCTGACCAGTGTGCATAGCATCTCGGCGGGGCTGCCTTGGCTCTCCCCACCTTCAGCAGCTCCTCCTCCTCTTCCTGTCCCTGATATGCTGATCTTGGCAGTAGGTAGGGTGCTGGGCAGTGGGGAAGCTGGAGCCAGGTGGCTTCTGCATCAGTGCCCAGGGCTTCAGCTGCTGGCTGCCTTCGACCCACTCCACCCACCCAGCACAATGAGTAGCCACCTGTTGGTAGCTGAGTGGGTGAAAGGGAGCCAGGTTGTGAAACTGTGTACAGTAGCCAAGGCCAGGGCCGGGGCTGATGCTGGGATGGGTGCATATGGGAGTGCAACCAGGAAGGAGCAGGTGGAGCTTAACTTCATGCAGGGCCGGATTAACCATAAGGCAAAGTAAGCACGTGCCTAATGGCACTGATGTACCAGGGGCAGCAGCCACTGCCACCACCCACCAGCTTCCCTGCCCCACAGAAAGGCACCACTGCCCTCGCCCCACCCTGGCCCTGCTAAAAATTTTTAGTATATGATTTGTTTTTTATCTATAATTTGTTAAAATGGTATCTTCTGATAGATTTTATGTGTGCATAGCTTTATAGATTGCGAGGCTGGAAGGGACCTCAGAAAATCATTTGATCCAGCCACCGGCACCAGGCATGAAAGATAATTGGGGTCAGGTGACCCCAGCAAGGTGACCGTCCAGTCTCCTCTTAAAGATTTCCAGTGTAGGCGATTGGACCACGTCTGGAGGGAACTTATTCCATAGTCTGGACACCCTAGCTGTAAAGACGTTTTCCTGATGTTGAGCCTGAAACAGTCTTCCAGGAGCTTATGGCCAGTACTCCCAGTTTTCCCCAAGGGTGCCCCGGTGAACAGTTGTTCACCGAGCCCTTGATATACGCCCCTGATGTAGTGGTAAGCTGCTATCAAGTCCCCTCTCAGCCTTCTCTTTTTCAGGCTGAAGAGTCCCAAGTCCCTCAGCCTTTCCTCATCTGGCTTGTCATGCAAGTCTTTGATCATACAAGTGGTCATTCTCTGAACTTTCTTGAGCTTTACCACATCTTTGTTGGAGTGCGGCACCCAGTACTGGATACAGTACTCCAGCTGTGGTCTCACCAATGCCAAGTAGAGTGGAAGAATCACTTCCCTAGTTTTGCTGGAGATGCATCGATTGATGCATGCCAGGGTATTATTTGCCCTGTTGGCTACAGCATCGTACTGCCAACTCATATTCATACTGCAGTTTATTATTACCCCCAGGTCCCTTTCATTCATGGTGCTGGTCAATTAGGCATTGCTAAGCCTGGAGGTGTGTAGGGGTTTTTTGGTCCCCAGGAGGAGCACTTTACATTTCTCAATGTTGAACTTCATTCGATTCCGATTTGCCCAACTTGCTAGCCTGTCTAGGTCTGCCTGTATCTGCAGCTTATTGTCAAGCGTCGCCTGTATCTGCAGCTTATCTTCAAGCGTGACCACGCTTCCCCATAACTTGGTGTCACCCGCAAACTTGGCCAGTGAGCTCTTTGCCCCCACATCCAAATTGTTGATAAAGATGATTTCTAGACAGCTCACAAAAACTCCTTAAATGGCTCTCCAGCTGAAATAATTGCCCACCCCTGCCCTAACCAATCTGCTACTCTGCTTTCTGCTCACTGCACTATCTGCTTCCATACTGCCAGCCCTCTCCTCAATTTGGCACATGCCACACACAGAGGCTGCCCATGCCACTTGTGCTGCATGTTGGTCACCACTGGATTAGATCACAACCAACTTAGCGATACAGAAATGGGGTTTGGAACTTTGTAATATCTATCAAGTCTCACCCTCTTTCTCACTCCCTCTCAATTTCTCTCCTCTTCAGCAGCTGCTAGAATTGAAGGTTTTTAAAAATGTTAGGACAAAGTGGTCACTGAGGTGCTTATCTGTGATGAGCAGCTCACTGAAGCTTTTATTGAAAGTAATATGCTATAAGTTAAACAGATAGATGTATTGCTTTCAGTATCCAGAAATTACCACAAGCTGCCCAGTTTCTATATACACTTTAATTAATAAAAAAGATATTAAAAAATCCCAATGATGACTAGTAATCAAACACTTCATGTTGAGGTCTACTGTTATGAGTAAGGGAGTCACATAGCTCTATAGCTCCATACATCAAGGAATAAATGGTAATTTTTATTTTAATGCTGTAGTTGTGACTCCTCTATTGACTGAGTCTCCTATAGAGAATCAAAGTGACCAGGTTTAATATTCACTTTGGTTTAGATTTAATTCTACCTATCATATTTATATTTAACATTCAAATCAGACAATCTAGTCGTTTTAAGGAGTGGTCTTTTTTTCTTTCATTGATGTGTGAGGATATAGCCATGGGACTGAACTTTAAGGAGTGAACATTATCATTTACTTATTCATCAATCTTGGAGTCTCTCTCCCCCCTCTCCCCCACCCTTTTTTGCTACTTAAAATGTATAAAGACCTAATTTGACTTTTCCTTTTACTTGTCTGGTGCAGATACTGAGGCTATGAGAGAACTGACAATGACAGAAAGAAACTTTCATTTCTAGTTCGCTGCCTCAAATCAAGACAGGTTACTTGGACAAAGTTCTGGATTCACAAAAGAACTTGGACACTGCAACACTGAGCTCTGCTGTGCTTAGTGGTTAGGTGCCCTGCCACCTTGTAGGATCCATCAATACCTACCCCAAGCCTTCTCTTTTTAAAAAACTTATAGGATGGAACAGACTATTCCCACATTATTTTTTTCATTCATGGAATAGACCTAACTTCCAACACACCAGTTTTAGTGTATTGATTCAGTCCTATTTTGCTCTTATTTCTTAAGCACCATACTAACACAGTTTTTTTGTCACATCAGTAACTATTTTTACTTTGGAACAGTTCAGCCTTTCTCTTTTTTGAAGCTCTTGTATCAGCTTTCATTATTTCAGGTTATTGAAACATTTTCTGAACCTCCATCCACTTACAATTGGAACAAATGTCCTTAGTTATTACAAGAGTATTTCACTCTGACAGTGTAAAAAAATCAGTGTAAGACAACCATCCTAGACTGTGAGGAATTGCCGAAGAAGAAGTAAAAAAATGTTGAAGTGATGGGGGTTGGTGTGCAAAGCAGGTTTTAGGTTCCCCAAGTAGCTGTTATGAGTGTGTGCTCTGAGTATTGCATTTTGACTACCTAGGAACCTGCTTTCTGCAGATGCAGCTGTTATTTTTGTGAGGCAGTGATATAGCCTATTACAGAAAGAGATTGTTCTTTCTCAGTTTGTTGTTTCCCTCTACCTAAAGTAAATGCAATGCAGACTCAAACTATGTGCTTGATCTCTCTTTGTATGGGAAATCTTATCAAGGGGAAAACAGATGAGGGAAGACGATAATAGCCAATTATATTCACCCAGGCGTGGAAGCAGATCCTTGCAGTGTCAAGTGGTGATAGGAAGGGGAAGAATGCTGCTGAACCTTGCTCAGAAACAATTAGGTGAGATAAGCAACTGCAGAATGAGGCCAAAGCTGGGACTTGGCTCTGGACATTCCTCCAGAGCTGTGCAGGGAAAGCCCACCCGCTCTTGAAGAAAGCTAGCTTGTGGTTTCTTCCTTGACACTTTATACCAACCACATGGGCTCTGGTTGAATTATATGCTCTCTGAGCAAAAATCCAACTCTAAAATCCTTGTCTGTGAAACCAAAGAAACCAGAGTACAGCAAATATTTGAACTAAGGGTTGGACTGTAGGAACCATTGACCTAAGCACAAGCTGGTCCAATGATAACAAAGAAGGACTAAATAAATTGTATTTAAGTGGATGCTTGGGATAACTGACTGATGCAAGTTTGGAGGCATAGAATCACAGAATCAAAAAACAGTAGGGCTGAAAGCGACTTCAGGTGATCAGCTAGCCCAGCCCCCTGCTCAAGGGGGTTTAGATCATACCTATCTAATCCATTCTAGACAATGTTTGTCTACCGTATTCTTAAAGACTTTGCGAACAACTGGAAGCCTTAGAGGAGAAATTATTTATTCAAGGGGAGATAATCAGTGTGATGGAGATATGGCAACATCCACATTTCTTATTCTAGTGAAACAGATTTTTTTTTTTCATTTTATAAATGCTGAAGCTTTACACGACAATGTATTGTAGAGCCTCATTCCACAAAGGACAATCTTGGTTTCAACAGCTTAGAAGGTATACACTGAAAATCCGACTTTTATCAATTAAAGATATTGAGAAGGGTAAGAAAAGATTCCCATTGAACTCCGCTGTGGGAAATGATGAAAGTTCTGAGGAGGAGGATAATAGCATGTGTACCTGTGCCTGAAAAAAGGTATAGGCTGAACAAAAAGAAAGGAGTTAAACAAAGTTAGGAAAGGAGATAAAAGATAGGCGGCAAGGAAATGCTGAGAAAATTTGATTCTGCTTGAAAAGAAATGAATCAGTTATTGAGTAGCCAAATAAAGAAGCAGGCAACTCAGAATTATGAAACAAAAGATACTAAGAATATAGTAGCATATCTGGTTGAAGGCAAGTTTTCCAGTAGAGAAAAAAAACCAGGCAGATAAAGCAGTGATAAAAGGTAAAATGGTTGGGAGAAATCACACAAGTATATAAAGCCTTGCTTAGATCATTGTATGCAGGATAAAAAAATGTACTTAAAGACTTGCTAAAAGATCTGCTCTGCTCTGCGAACAACCCAAACAACTTCCTCCCCGCCCCAAAAAAAGCTGTACTGTGGCAATGGTACCAGATATGGAAACTGCTTTAAGTCCCTAAGAATGACATAGAATGGAGGGAACAAAGCATAATTAATGGCCAGGTTCAGAAGCTACACTTATTGTGCAGTAGGCACACAGAAAATGCTATACAGCTGTAACTGAACAGATGGCCAGGGCACAAATAGTACAGTAAAAATGGCAGATCCTGCACTAAGGGCTCCTATACATGTGCGCAGAGCCTGCTCTGATGTGCTGGAAATCTAGTGTATCAGAGCGGAAAATGACGTGCTGGAGCAGCCTTCTGCATCACACATATCAACATCACCGCACATCTCCGTACTGAAAAAATGGTGGCGGTGCACTTTGAAATAAAACACGTTTAATGAGATTTAGTTAACAATACCCACCACCATTTTTTCAGTGCAGGGACACATGGCAACACTGATACATGTGATGCATGTGCACTTTTAATTAGCACGGCTCGCTAATTAAAGTGCCCAGAGCCACATCACACAGCGTGTGTAAAAATGCCCTATGATAACCTTGGATAGATGTGATATCAGAGTTCAGCACTGTAGGTTAGAGTGCCATAATGAACATCTGTAGTGTATCCCACTGTGAGTCCGGGTAGGTCGCATTCTGCTGGCAACCCATGGTGCTTTGCAGCACTTTGCTCACCTCCATTCCCAGGGCAGCACTCTTGCCTCAGCCAGAGCTCAACTCCTTTGCCCAAGTACCAGGCTGGCTCTGCCTCTGGATTGTTACTGACAATCAGTGAAACCTCTGTCCCCAGGTCCACCTGCATCCTCCCTCTGGGTATGATAGATCCATCCATACAAAGAAAACTACTTATTGCTCAATTTCTCTTGCTGCATATTGTCATTGGTGCTGAATGTGGGTTTGCTGCTATTTTGCTTCTGCTCACAGTCAACCTGTTTTAAGAAATGATTCAACTACACAGATTTCTGGCAATGGGCAAATTCCCTAACAGAAGTAAAAATCTGCTTGAACATGCCCAAAATCTACATCAGCACACCTATGCATACTACTATGTAACATCACAGTTTTCTGCCTTGCCTGGGGAAACTGAATGCATGTGTAAAATGTAGATCATGAGAAGCACTTACACTGCCTGTGCTCAATACAGGGTTCAGTGACCAGAAACCCATGAATCCAGTTCACAGACATGAAGTTCCAGAAACTTTGGATGCACTCAGTGGCCCATAAAGAAGCAGAAAATGTTTCTCTCTTCTCATGTCTTAAAGCCAATATCTAATAATCCTGGTCACTCGAGTAATGGTTTGGAACAATGTGCACATGATAGAAAACTGGTTCAGACAGTCTGTTACAGAGTTTAAGGTATGCTGCTGGATGTCCCATAGATACATACTTAGGGCAACTAGCTGTTTTTGTCAACCTCCCACATTGTTTGCTTTATTAGTTACCATTGTTTAGCTGTCACTTTTATGGCTATGTGAATAATAATATCCAATGTTCTTGATACCTTTAATGTAGTGTTATCTTCCTAGAGCAACCCCAATAAACAAATAAAACTCTTTGGGACACAGCATCTATGATGTTCCCTTTAGGAAAATCATCACTTTCCGTAACAGGAGGAGAGGGAGCTCTTTACCTGACTTTCCAGTCCAATGCCTGCAAAAGAAGCAGTGATTTGATTTTCCCTGCTGAACCCAGTAGATTTCCTGAAATCTGTGCAGAATTTTGGAAGATACCAGACAAACAGGGTCACTTTCCTGAAGTCCTAGTAAGTGGAGGCAGGTTGTCCCATTTGCTGACTCATGCCTTAGAAAGGATGACTTTGCATCACCAGGTACTTGGTACTTGTGTCTGTATTCCTCCAATTCTTATTCAATTGCCTAATTAACTGGAGTCCTAATATTACCAGCCAACTGAAGGTATTGTGTGTTTGCAGGACAGGCAGTGGAGCCATGATCCCCCAGGCCAGGACAATACACTGTTTACCAAGAAACTAGCAAACTGCCTGTCAAGAATGATGGGGGAAGGAGGGCTGGTGGGAATGGAGCCCTGTGTCCGGCCTCGCGCCCCTCCTCTGTCCCCACCCCGCCATTTGGGTCCAATCCCACTCCCCCCCTCCCCGCCCCTTGTTCGGGTCCAACCCCGCTAGGACAGAATGACAGAGGGGCTCCCGCTTTTCCGCAGCTGGCCCCACCACTTTTAAAGTGCTCTACCCAATTTTTTAATTTTTATTTTTTGCCTCTGTAGAGGTGGGGTAGAGGGAGCTGCTGTACCGGAGGCTGCAGAAGGAGGCAACACCAGTGAAGGGGCTCCCGTTTTAAATCAGCAGGCCCCACTCCCAGCCCGTGCAGCCCATTGGCACATGAGCAGTTGGGCAAAAGCGTTATGGACAGACAGACAGACAAACTAAGCTTTTTATTATATTAGAATTGTTCAAAGGTTTTAAAAAGCATTGAATGTTTGCACTCAGGGCAATTACACTTCCAAGTGTGTGTTTCCTGAAGTGGTCCAATGGATAGTGCAGTGAACTTTGGGGGATAGGGGAAGGTTTAAGTCTGTCACACAGTCCTTCAGTCACATGCACGTTTTTTAAATGTAGTAATACTTCAATCTGAAAGTGGGGTCATTTTTCCTTGATTTCAAGTGGAACAGGATTGGGTCTTATTCATAGATTCATAGATTCATAGATGTTAGGGTCAGAAGGGACCTCAATACATCATCGAGTCCGACCCCCTGCATAGGCAGGAAAGAGTGCTGGGTCTAGATGACCCCAGCTAGATGCATATCCAACCTCCTCTTGAAGACCCCCAGGGTAGGGGAGAGCACCACCTCCCTTGGGAGCCCGTTCCAGGCCTTGGCCACTAACTGTGAAGAAGTTCTTCCTAATGTCCAGTCTAAATCTGCTCTCTGCTAGCTTGTGGCCATTATTTCTTGTAACCCCCGGGGGCGCCTTGGTGAATAAAACCTCACCAATTCCCTTCTGTGCCCCCGTGATGAACTTATAGGTAGCCACAAGGTCGCCTCTCAACCTTCTCTTGCGGAGGCTGAAAAGGTCCAGTTTCTCTAGTCTCTCCTTGTAGGGCTTGGTCTGCAAGCCCTTAACCATATGAGTGGCCCTTCTCCGGACCCTCTCCAGGTTATCCGCATCCCTCTTGAAGTGCGGTGCCCAGAATTGCACACAGTACTCCAACTGCGGTCTGACCAGTGCCCGATAGAGGGGAAGTATCACCTCTTTGGATCTATTCGTCATGCATCTGCTGATGCATGATAAAGTGCCATTAGCTTTTCTGATGGCTTCGTCATACTGCCAACTCATGTTCATCTTGGAGTCCACTAGGACTCCAAGATCCCTTTCCACTTCCGTGCCACCCAGCAGGTCATTCCCTAGGCTGTAGGTGTGCTGGACATTTTTCCTCCCTACGTGCAGCACTTTGCATTTCTCCTTGTTGAACTGCATTCTGTTGTTTTCTGCCCACTTGTCCAACCTTTCCAGGTCTGTTTGCAGCTGTTCCCTGCCCTCCGGCGTGTCCACTTCTCCCCATAGCTTTGTGTCATCCACAAACTTGGACAGACTTACACTTCACTCCCTCGTCCAAGTCACTGATGAAGACATTAAAGAGTATCGGTCCAACGACTGAGCCCTGCGGGACCCCACTGCCCACACCCTTCCAGGTCGAAACCGACCCATCCATCACGACTCTCTGGGTGCAACCCTCTAGCCAATTCGCCACCCACCAGACTGTGTAGTCATCCAAGTCACAGCCTCTTAACTTGTTCACCAGTATGGGGAGGGATACCATATCGAAGGCCTTCCTGAAGTCTAAGTATACGACATCCACCCCTACTCCTGTGTCCAGGCGTTTCATAACCTAGTCATAAAAAGAGACTCGATTAGTCAGGCATGATCTGCCCGCTACAAACCCGTGCTGGTTTCCCCTCAGCATAATTTTTCCTGCCAGGCTCTTGCAAATGTGAGCCTTGATAATTTTTTCAAAGACTTTGCCAAGGATGGAGGTGAGACTGACTGGCCTATAGTTGCCCGGGTCCTCCTTCCTCTCCTTCTTGAACATGGGGACCACATTGGCCCTTTTCCAGTCCTCCGGGACTTGACCCATGCGCCACGAGCATTCAAATATTACCGCCAGTGGCTGTGCAATGACGTTGGCCAGTGCCTTCAGCACCCTCAGATGGAGCTCATCCGGGCTTGCCGACTTAAAGGCATCCAGTTCTTCCAAGTGACTCTGCACCATCTCAGGGTCTACGCATGGTAGTCTGGTGCCTTGCTGCTGCCTCTCTCCAATCCCAGTGAGAGCCTTGTCCTGCCCCTCACTTAGGAACACTGAGGCAAAGAACTCGTTGAGGAGTTCAGCCTTGTCCCCCCTGTCTGTCACCAATTGCTTCTGTCCATTTAGTAGGGGTCCTATTCCTCCCTGGGCCTTCCTCTTACTCCCTATATATCTAAAAAACAATTTATTTTTGTCCTTTACTTGGGATGCCATCCTCAGCTCCATGGTAGCTTTGGCCTGTCTAACTGCCTGCCTACAAGCACGAGCAGAGGAGGTATACTCCTCTTTGGTGATCTCTCCCTGTTTCCACTTTTTATGCCCCCCTTTTGGCCTGTAGGCTGCCCTGGATTTCTCTGGTCAGCCAAGTAAACCTCCTGGCTCCTTTCCCTCTTTTTCCACGCATCAGAATTCTTTCGCTTTGTGCCCGAAGGATCATTTCCTTAAGGCACAGCCACCCTTCTTGGGCTCCCATCACTTCAAATCTCCTACTCTGCAGTGCGTCCTTGACTAATCGCCTGAGTTCATTGAAATCAGCTTTCCTGAAGTCTAGCACTTTCACCTGACTAGTTACCTTACCCACTCGATGTCTTATGAAGAATTCTATTATTAGGTGATCACTGTCCCCCAGATGGCTACCGATCTGTAGGTCCCCTACCATGTCATCCCCCGTTGCCAATACCAGATCCAGTATGGCATTCCCCCTAGTGGGACTGTGTACCTCCTGCATCAGGTGGAGGTTCTGTACACAGGTTAGAAACCTGCGTGAACGGTGGGACTTCGCCGTCTGCGTCTCCCAGCAGATGTCTGGGTAGTTTAGGTCCCCCATGACTACCGCCTCCTTAGCTTTTATGGTCTCCGAGAGCTGCCTCAGGAGCCCCAAATCTAGTTCTTCCCCTTGGTGTGGGGGTCTGTAGCAGACCCCTACCACCAAATCCCTTTCTCCTTGCCCCCCATGTAACCTAACCCACAATCCTTCTACTTCCTCATCCTTCGGTTCCGTCTTGATGAGGGTCGATGTATATTGCTCATTGACATAGAGCGCAACCCCTCCCCCTTTCTTCCCCACCCTGTCCTTTCTGTACAGCCTATAACCCTCAATATGTACTGCCCAGTCATGGGACGAATCCCACCAGGTTTCTGTTAGCCCTACTAAGTCATAGGTGTTTTCTGCAAGCAGGAGCGCTAGTTCATCCTGCTTGTTCCCCATGCTCCTAGCATTAGTGTATAGGCACTTGAGCCCTGTGACTGGTGCCTTTGCTGCCCCCCCCGCTCCAAATCCCAAGGGGCCCCTTATTTCTTACCTGCTTATTGCTTACCTGTGCTGTAGTGCTGGCCGCCCCATGGCTTGCAGGTTCCCAATGTTCTCCTTCTTCAGGCTGGGCTGTCCTTGTGGGTGCCACATGGTTTGGTGGTCCACAGCTTCCCCCGCCCTCATCTTCCCCTCCCCCTGATGAGCCTAGTTTAAACTTTGTACTGTACTTCTATTCTATAAGGTACCCCTCTAGTCTGCCTTTGTTTTGTCTCCTGGCAATGTATTAGAGAAATTGGCTGAGCTGAATAATCATTAAGAGCAGTTACAAGTATGCAAAAATTCTATGCTTCGGGGGAAGGGGAGAGAGAAGACAGCTTTATTCAGTGGTAACTGAAGCCAACTAAGGCATATCAGGTGAAGCTGCTGAGCTCTATAGACCTGTAAATATAATAAGAATAAGAGCCAGTTATGTGTGTGGGTGTAAATTAGGAAGAAAAATCTTGCATGAAATATTTTAATAGTGCTCCATTTTCTTACTCCAACTGAAGGCTTTTGTGAGGGGGAAAAACAACCAACAAGTAAACTGTATTTCTTGTTTTTGGTACCTAATCCATAATATTTACTTTTGGCATCCTGCATTCTCCAAAGTGATTTCAGATACATCTGACACAGTAAGCGGCAGCTTACACTCAGGCTAAGTAAAGACAGCTTAAAAGCCTGAATTGATTCAATCTTTGCAGGTTAGTCTACGCTCTGTAGATTGAACTGATAAACAAGTGAACAGGCATTCACTTTTGATTTCAGAAATGCAGCCACATGTCTGCAGTGGCCCAGACCAGAAGCCAGGGGGAGGGGTGCTAGAGCACACCTCCCTGCTGGCTGAAGCAGCCAGCTTGAGCTAAGGCTAGCCCACCCATCCTGTGAGGGGGAGCCTTGTGGGAGAGGTGCAAAGCAACCTGGGATGCTGGGGCACTGTGAGTTAACTTGAATCTGGAGGGGATCTGGGAAAGAAGTTCAATAAACCAATTTAACCTAAATCAGTTAAGTCTGATACTGTATCCATCCAGGTTATTTTAAACCAATTTTGGCAATTTTGAAAGATGTTTGTATGCACTGAACTTCTGTTGTGTTACAGATTTGAACTGACTTCTGATCACTTATGCCAATTTATGTGTAATTTCTATCCCTACCCTCAGAAGTATTTTGTAATGTCCCAGTGCAAACAGTGGCTTGTTCAAATCAAGCTTATGTTTGCCTGAGTCTTAAGTTAGTTCTCAACTCTGAACCAAAACCTATTTGGACTTGCCTAGTTCATTCAAAAATCACTTCCACATAAAGAAGGGATAAAGTCTTAACTATGACATTTCAATTTAGGTGCATGGGGGAGTGTTTTCATTAGAGTTTTGTGTCTGAGCCTGGAATATGGTTTTGGTTCCAGCACTAGAATAGTTCTGCTTCTGTCCGTCCTTGAAAGGTTACAGCTCTGGGCGATGAAAAGTAATGATAGGAGATGATTTTTCCTTATCTCTGTCTCAAACCTCCTCTGTAATCTTCTTCCTTTTAAAATCACATGCCTTTCAATACCACATCTGCCACCACAAGTCATCCCAACTTTCTATCTTGCTCAGGTTTATAAACTACATATAGATATGAATGTATTTCTTTTTTTTTTTGTGGATCCAGACAGCCTGCCATGGTGCAGGGCTGGGGCCATACACCTCAGTGGGTGGCTCTCCCTTTCTCCCATCCCTGTGCCATATATGCTCATGGTGTCAGTCCCTCTCTGTAGTTGAAGTGCTCCTTCTGGCAACCCAACTGCCCCCCATAGCGCCTTATAAGTCAAGGCAGGAGTGGGTAAGCTGGGCCCCCAGTGAGAATTGCAGGGGTGGTGATGTTGCCAATGACAAAATCAGGGACCCTGGGAGCAGAATGTCCACTCTCCATCACCCTGGGGAACAGGGAGCTGCACAAGAGGCAGACATCATTCTCATCAACCACGTGGAAGTCAGTGGCCCAGTCACACCCCAGATGCCTCTGTGTGTGTGTGTGTGTGTGTGTGTGTGTGTGTGCAGGACACCTGGGTTCTGTTTGTCTGTGTGTGGGGGGCACACAGAAGTTAGGTATCCTGAACACACACACACACACACACCGGGCATCTGGGACACACACAGAACCCAGGTGTCCAGGACACACGCACACACTTGGTGGGCACAGGATATGCTGGGTGGTTGTGCACTGATAGCCGGCTGATGACTCATGTCTATAATAAGCTGCTGCCACATCAGGTCTAGGTGGTCAGCTGTGATGTCCCCCAGCCAATCAGGGGCAGCTTGGCTGTTCAGCTCTGCTCAGGACCCCATGAGGCATGCTGAGAGGTATGCAAGAGCTCCCCCACCTGCTGTGCTTGGGTCATTTAGGATAGCTCCAAGCCCTTCCCTCCACCACAAGTGCTCAAAAGTTAGAGCACTTCTGTTGTGGGCTCCTTGTACACAAAGGGGGCCTGCCAACAGCAGAAGCCACCTTTGGGGTTCAGCTCTACAGTGAGACACACAGGCAGAAGCCTGCCATGCCCCCGTGAACCCAGGACCCCTCAGGGACCCCCAGCAGACACATGGACCCCAATCTTGACCCCCAGCACAACCAGGATGTAAGTGGGGCCAGCAGTGAGTGGGAACCAGACAGCTGTTCCTCCAAAACCAGGACTCAGGCCCCCCTCTCTCTGAGGCCTTGTTGATGATGTCACTTATCTTGTGTTATGGGACAGTATGGTACATACTTCGTTTGGTTCCCAGACTGTTTCCTAGACTATGTGTCCTTGTTGGTCTTGTTGTGACAACCCGTTGTCCATCCATTGGCCTTGTTGTGCTAGACAGCCCATCTACATCCAGGGACATAAGAAGCTGTGTGTGCATTTCCCAAGCTCTTTAGAAATCCATTAAACCCCTACTGCCCATCTTGACCCCTTGTAATGCTTATATTGATACCTATAAGCCAATTCCTCAAAAAACAGACCTTTAAATACCATTTCTAAGCCAACAAACAGAAGGCAACATTCTGAGGGATAGCCAGCATGGGTTTGTTGTAGGCAGGTCTTGCCTGACCAATCTCATTTCCTTCTATGAGCAGGTGACGCATCACCTGGACAAAGGGGAAGAGGTTGTTATCACATATTTGGACTTTAAAAAAGCCGTTGACCTGGTGTCCCATGATGTCCTCATGGAAAAATTGGGGAACTGCGGCCTCGACCACCCTACAGTCTGATGGCTGAGGAACTGGCTCTGAGGTCAGACCCAGAGAGTGGTAGATTTTGGAACCGAATCAACATGGCATACAGTGAGCAGTGGTGTCCCCTGTGGCAAGGTGGGCTCCTCTCAGGCCAGCCGTCGCCAGGCTCCCACCTGCCTCTGGGCATGCAGCCGGCCTGTCTCACCCACCATGACTTGCTGGAAAATTACTAAGCCATTAAATAAGGCGGGAGGCTGCCCATTTTGTGCCCCGATGCCAGGTGGTGCTATCTGCAGCTTCATTCCTCCCCTGTACCACAGCCCAAGCTTTGCAGATGGCATCCAGATGTTAACAGTTAGGCTCCAAAATCCTCCTCATAGGACCCTCCTTTGATCCCCTCGCTCTGGCGGCCTATGCCACCTTCATCTGGGCTGCTGAGCTCCTTGTAGCTGGCTCCCCTCTCGGGCGTGGTCCCTACTCAGGACCTTCAGCCCTACACAGGCCCTGGCCTCACCTCAAAGCCCAGGCGGGGCCCCAGGCCCACAACTCTGGGTGCCCCTCGTGGTGGGCACCTGGCCCTTTTGACCTTCTTGGTCCTGGCCCCAGCACGGGCCAGTCGAGGGGCACTCTACCTCCGGCCTCACTAGCCCCACACTCTCTCTGGGTCCCCCTTCCTGGACGTGGGGAGCTGGGGTACCTCACACCACAACTGGTGCCCCAGGGTCTCACAGGGGACTCTCACTCCCCCACTGGGGCAGCATGTCGTGGTGCTGCTACAGATGTTACATTCGACCCATGCTCTGCCTCCCAGCAGTGCAGGACTTACTGGGGTCAGGACTCACCTCTCTCACTCTGGGGCTGAGCCCCCCCGTTCACTCAGCCCCTGGCCCAAATCTCAGCCTCAGGCGTCTGGAGACTTACCTGGACCTACTCCCCCTGTTTGGGCCTCCACATCATGCCCCCCTCACTGGGGCTCCACAACTCTGCCCCTCCCTTGGGGCTAGCACACCGCTTCTCACTTGGGGCCACTGATCTCGACCCCCCTCACTGGGACTCCGGGGGGGGGGGATTGCTCCCTGGTGGGCTCAGGTGGCCATAGCTGGGTCTGACCCCAACTCTCCCTCTCGAGGTCTCGCACCCCCACAGGGCTCAGGTGGCCTCAGCTGTACCTGGCCCCCCCTCTCCTCCTTGGGGTCTCAAACCCCCGCAGGGTTCAGGTGGCCACAGCCATACCTGGCCCCAACCTTCCCTTTCGGGGTCTCGAACCCCCCTGCAGGGCTCAGGTGGCCTCAGCCGTACCTGACCCCCACTCTCCCTTATGGGGTCTCGCACCCCGCAGGGCTCAGGCAGCTTCAGTCATACCTGGCCCCCACTCTCCTCCTCAGGGCTTGCACCCCCACAATTACCTCCAATGGAATGCAAACCCACCCAAAGGTGAGGGCTAGGGTTAAGGTGCCCCTACCCACCTTTCACCAGGGTGGTAACTGGCCTGGCATTTTCTGGGGGCTCCTGTGCCACTGAGAGCCCCAACAGGCCACCCACTCCCAACAGAGTGCAGTTTTAGGTCGTGCCCAGGACCAGGAGCCTCCTGACCATCCCCTACAGCTGCTCCCTCACCTCTAGATGATATCAGCAGCCCTACAGCCAGGCGATGTTGTTGCCTGGCCTCCAGCAGCAAAACTGCCCTGTTTATATGGACAGCCCTAGGTCCAAAATAGCTGCCTTCATCAGGCACCTGTCAGCTGCTAGCTTCAGGCCCTTAAAGTGGCAGGCACCTGAAGTGCCCTGCCACATCCCCCAAGGCTTCATTCTCAGACCTGTACTCTTAAATGGCTTTTTAAATTATCTGGACTCTAGTGTCAGAAGCAGACTGGCTAAGATCACTGATGACACCAAACTTTGGGGAACAGTACCCACACTGGAGGATAGGCTGGTGATCCATGCCAACCACGATAGGCTTGCAAGGTGGGTGGATGAAAACCTGATGGCATTGGATTCAGAGAAATGCAAGGTGCTCCACCTCAGGGGAATAAAACCCTGCATCACACTTATAGGCTCTGCAGTACTACACTGTCTAACACCACAGCCAAAAGACTTGGGGGTCACGATTGGCCACAAGATGAGCATGAGCCACCAATGCAATACCACAGTAGGCAAAGTGAATAAAATTCTGGCTTGCATCTACCAGTGCATCACAAGCAAGACCCAGGAAGTCATCCTCCCACAGCACTCGGCCTTGGTGAGGCTGCAGCTGAAGTACTGAATCCAATTCTGGGCTTCACAATTCAGAAAGGATGTGGAGATGCTTGACAGAATCCAGAGGAGAGCCACACACATGATCAGGGGGCAAGAGAGCAGGCCTTATGAAGAGAGACTGAGAGCCATAGAACTCTTCAGCCTGGAGAGGCACAGGCACAGGGGTGACTTCGTGGCAGCCTATACGTACATCAGGGGTATGCATCAGGATCTGGGGGAACGCTTGTTCAGAGCACCCCAAGGGAAGACAAGGACCAATGGTCACAAACTCCTGCAAGACCGTTTTAGGCTGGACATAAGGATAAACTTCTTCACTATCCGAGCCACATAGGTCTGGAATAGGCTTCCCCCAGAGGTGGTGCCAGCACCTACTCTGGACACTTTCAAGAAACATTTGGATGCCTATCTTGCTGGGATCCTTTGACCCAACTGACTTCCTTCCCCTTGGGTAGGGTTACGGTTAGGGTTGGATCTGATGATCTTACAAGTCCTTTTCACTCCTAGTGTCTATGAAATCCATGAAACACCTGTACTTAGCCTTTGTGTATTTTATATATATATATATATATATATAATAATGTATTATATATATATATATATATAAAAAATAATATATAATATAATATATATATAATATTATATAATAAATATATATATTATTAAAATATAATATAAAATAAAATATAGATATATAAAGTCCTCTGAAGCTCTACAGAGTGAATTCAATTTCATTAAGAGGGATTGCTCCTGATAATCTGACTTTTATGCTTATAAGGATGACTTTTCCTGACAACAGGTAGGATCAGGAACATAGTTAAATGGGCAGAAGAAGGATTTGGAAAGCACATTAGAACAAAAGAACTTTTTAAGATAAAAACAAGCACAGAACAATGCCATGAAAGACAAATCAACATGAGTGACAAAATACTGCTATTACAGCCCCTAAAAGCAGTTTCTTTGCCACTACTAATGTTACAGGAATAGTAGGATTTGCGCCACTGGCACCAGTTGACCTGAACTTTCAACACTAGCAGCTCAATTGATGATTATTTTTTAATTTTAATTTTATATACATAGCTGTTATAAATATAGTCATAAACAACCTTATCTCCATGCAGATGTTCCCATTAAAGTTCAATGAGAGCTAAATGCTGGCACATCTGAACATAGATTTTAGTTCTATAGATAAGTGAAGCACAGTATGGAGTTTGAGGATGCTGAGGCATGGTACACTTAGGATACATTAACTGCACTTAAAATACAAACATCCATGAAATTCAAGCAGAAAAACACAGTGCTAAGTGTGATTGTAGGAAAATAAAGTTAGGAGTTTTTAGGTGAGGAGTATCTCCAGATAGTGGCAAGTAATACCATATTTTACGGTGTATAAGTCAAGTTTTGAAGCCCAATTTTTAACTCTTAAAATTCAACCTTGATTTATACACGGTATCATCTTCCCCTGCAAGTGGTGCTGGGCTCAGCACTCAGCTGATGTGGCCCAGACAGCACCACTTTCAGGGCATGGGGCCACACCAGCTGAGCATCAAGCCTAGCACTGCTTGCAAGGGCCAGGACTGGGCTCAGTGCTTGGCTGGCACAGCTCCATCCCCTGCAAGTGGCAGTGCCTGGGCCATGCCAGCTGAGTGCTGAGCCTGGCCCCATCTGTTATGAACAGTGCTGCCAAGCGCTGAGCCCAGCGCCACTCACAGGGGATGGGGCTGGGCTTGGCACTTGGCAGCACTGCTCACAGGATACCTGGCCAGATGCCACTCACAAGGGATGGGCCATGCCAGCCAAGTGCTGAGCATAGCCCTGTCTGCTGTGAGCAGTGCTGCCAAGCGCCAAGCCCAGCCCTGTCCCCTGTGAGCGTCACTGGACTTGGTGCTTGGCTGGCGCAGCCCAGGCAGCACTGCTCACAGGGGACGGGGCTGTGCCAGCTGAGCACTGAGTCTGGTGCTGCTCACAGGGGATGGGGCTGTGCCAAGCAAGCACTGAGCCAGGCCCTGTCTGCGGTGACCAGCACTACAGCACCTGTCCATTCCCCCAGGTGCCAGGCCCTCAGAGGCTGGTATAAGTTGACCCCATATTTCTGATCCAGAAAGTTAGGTCCACATATACACCAGATCTATGAGATTCCTAACTTTTTGGATCAGAAAAATGGGGTTGACTTATATACTGCATTGACCTATACACTGTGAAAGACAGTACATGTTATGCTATCCTGGGACTGATACATGGAGATAATACCAGAGGTTCCCACGGGCTCCAGTGTGGTGCCAGGGCTGGGACCCACAAACTGCTGTTTGTTGTCCAGAGGGCTGAGATCATAGTAAGCATGACTGTGTGACTGCTCAGAAAACTTTCTAATTTATAGTAATGCTTAGTGCAATCTAAATAAAACACATCCTAAGTGTAATGTGCAACACAGCACTGAGCTACTTCATGCTCTTGAGAAATCTTTACTAAAAACTCCATCTTTATTGTTGTCTTCACTGGGATATACATAGGTGATTGGGGCTAATAGGGTTTAGACCCCCCAAATGCGGCAGTGGGTAGGGCCACAGGGCAGCCTGGACCTGGGCTCCAGGCAGCTGCAGCAGCAGGGAGAGGGGTGAGCACAGACTCAGACATTCACAGCCCAACGTGTGGATCACTGCCCAGCACGGCAAGCAAGTCTCAAGTCTGTGAAAGGGAATGGGTGAGGGGGGCAGATTGATGCCCCCACAATGAGGGAGGGAGTGGAACAGAGGCAGGAGCAAGGGCAGGGGCAGGGGCAGGGGCAAGGGCAGGGTCTGGGTTGAACGGGGCCCCAGGGCTGGGGCAGGTCATGGGGCAATCAGAGCCCAGGCAGCTCATCCAGAGGCAGGGGGGCAGGAGGTTCCCGCAGCTGCATGCACCCTGAGGAAAGCACAGCGAGGCACGTACCCCTTGGATTTGTGCATGGGGCAGAGGCAAGCTGCTGCTGTGGGCTGGGATCTGCGACTTGCTGCCTTTGCCACTGCTGTGGGAGCTGCACAATGCCATTTTTGCTGCCACGGCTGGGTAGGCAGGACACACAGCACAGCCTGGTGGTGGGACACGCATGGCATCATGCAGCTCCTGAGGCAGTGGCAGCAGGGTGTAGAGGCCAGCATGCAGCAGCAGCCCACCTCCACCCCATGCTCCATGTCAGATGATGGAGATTTTTCACTATAAGTGTACTTTTATGCCTAAGTAGTTCATTATATATATGTATTTTTAAGTACAGGTAAAAAAAAACAAACCTGTCTCAAAAATAATGTACCTGGAAAAGGAGAATGGAGGTTACATTTAAGAAAAATATCTGTAAGGAGGGATACCATAACGTAATATTTAGCAATGTGCTTCAAAATGCAAGTGCACACATCTTAGCTCTCATATAAAATGTTGCAAATATGCATTGAAAGGTCTAGAATTGATGTCATACTCCTCCTTCCTTTGCATGTTGCTTGTCTTCTTTGACCATAAATCTCTTTAGGCCAAAGAACGTCATCTTCTTTGTAAAGCACCTAACACAACGAGGAACCAAATCGCCCAAGGTTTTTCTGGATGATAGTGCAGTATGAGTAATAAATAGGAATGTATTACCTATATATTCTAAATATATACAGTTATTAGGGCAAAGAGGTAGCCTTGAGGTTCACAAAGAGGAATGAGACTCAGGATTTGAATTTTATTGCAGTCTCTGCCATGTGTTGCTTGGGCAAATCACTTAAGTTCTCTGGTGCTTAAATATCTCCATTGGTAAAGCTGTAATGATACAATTTAACTGTTTCATTTGAGTACTGTGAGGCTTAATTCATTAATATCTGTAAGCTGCTTTAAAATTCTTAACGAGAAAATTCTTGAGAAGTAAAAAGGATTACCAAGTCTGTGCATGATATTAATGTTCATCCAAAATACACTTCAATAAAAGTTTAATGTCTTACAAAAAGGCAATAACCAGGAGTGTGGCCTTAAAAACATTGTGTGAGGTTATTTTACAACTCTTGGCACATTTCTGTGCTGGAGAGACAATCAGCCCAGGTTATTTTGGAGGGGGCTTTGCAGATAAACAAAATTAATAGCATAGATCAAGTCCTCAGATAATGTAATACAGCCAAGATCTGTTAACACTGCAGTACTGATTTCCATCAGCTGAGAATCTGGCCCAATATGGCTTGGGGCAAGCAAAAATAAGAACTCATGAAACATGTAGTTCCTCTGCTGAAAATTTAGAAGCCAGTGCTTGAACTGGGAAAGGATGAAGTTATTAGTTGACCTAAGAGTCCCCGGCTACATTAACATACCCAATTTTAGTCAGAGAGATTATGTCACGTGCAATCTTTTTTTTTTTGAAGGAGGGTGCGGGGGGAGGGTAATTAAAAGAAATTCTTCGAGACACCCTTTGGGAATGTTAGGTCAGGATAATGTTGGATAGTTTGGAAAATGTATGTAATTACTCTTGACATGAAAAGAAACTCCATTTAATATGCTGTGCTGAGTATACAAAACTAAACCAAATTAATTTAGGTAGTTACAGATGCTTTTCACTGAGAAGGGGTAGGCTATAGTAGATTTTTATGAGTTTATTCTTGGAAAACAAAAATGTTCATGGTAGGAAGTGCTTTGCTTATGCCATGCATTGAAAACTCTGAGCATTCAGAGATGTTTCCTTGGGCTGTTACTGCCTATTAATGCAAACAAATAACAGAAATCCAATTCAGCCATGCTTCTGTATGGTGAGAGGTCAAAAGTAATTACAAGGGTATTTTCTGATGCATGCTTAGCTAAGATGACAAAAAAATCACCTTAAACTCTTTATATCCAAGTTTGTGCTCAAAAAATAAGAGCAAGAGAATTCTACTGATTATTCTCAGATAGTCTTTTCATAGTATAACGGTTTTCTATCTTTCTTCACTTATTTTGCATTTATTAGGTCCTTAATCATTTTAAACTATATTGGCTACATTTACATGAGATGCTACATTGCCATAGCAGCAAGCTGTGGTGATGTAGAATCAGTGGGCACTAACCATGCTGCTGCTGCTACTGCACAGTATCAATGAGCTACTACACAGTAGCTCATGCATGTGTGTCATGGCAGGAGGCGCAATTGTTTAGATCCAATCACATCTTTAGCTGCATGTGTAGAAGGGCCCTTAAATTTATGCTTTTGGAATAGTGCTACTGAAGTGATTTTAGATATTAAGCATATCTATACATTTCCTTAGGATTCCATCTTATTTCTCTCTTCCCCCAACTTCTCTCCAACCTTCCTACTAGCTTCATGCAACTCTTTCCTGAACAAGTATTTTTCTTGATCTAGAAAGCAAATTCTTCTAATTTCAAATGGAATTCTTCAGCGTTATTAGCCTTATACAAAAAAATAAGCTACTGATACAAAGCAAATTCCATCATGTTGATGTGCCAGTCTTTTCAAATGTTGTTTATTTCAATATTTATTATTTGCATTGCAGAGCTATCTACAAGCCTCAGGCAAGATGAGGGTCCCATTGTGTTAGGCACATATGTACAAAACCAGGCAGGCTCTATCCCAAAGAGCTTACAACCTAAATAGAGAGGACTGGCAACAAAGTATTATTTTGATTTCCCCACTGGTTGGGAAAAAAATAAGAGACTTGTTTAAGCAGTTTGTGGCAGAGCCAGGAACTGAACCCAGACATCAAATATTCCTGAGCATTAACAACAAAAACCTCCTGAGACCTAAAAATAACTTGTAACAAGGGAACCTCAAAACTGAATGGTCAGGTGAAAAATAATACACCACAATAAATATTTTCATCATTCTTAGAAGACTTATTGTGTCATAGCATCTCATTTTTTTCACAATTTATTTGTGTATTATATGATTTAATGTTATATAGTTATGAAATTATGGTAATTGATTCTGAGCTCACGCTGGTATAAATCACGAAAAACTCCACTGAAGGCACACTGCTGTAAATTGGTGGGAAGCCAGGACTGGGGCTGTTGTTCATACACAAATAAAATCTTTAAGTCCAGGAAGCGCACAGCCCCACTAGGGGTAACACCTCGCTGGACCTGGTGCTGGCCATGGGGGATGACCTGGTGAGGGAACTGCAGGTTCTTGACCACCTGGGCAATAGCGATCATCACCTGCTGGATTTCATTATCCAATGCAGAGCGTCAGGGGCTCACACCAAGGCTAAAGCCCTTGACTTCAGAAGTACCAACTTCAATGAGCTTAGGAGTCTGGTGGGGGAGGCACTGAGGGCCCAGAAGGTAGAGGAGATGGGAGTCCATGAGGGATGGTCGTACCTTAAGGGGGCAATCCTCCAGGCCCAAAGGTTAAGAGTCCCTGAGAGAAGCAAGGGGGGTAAGAGTGCTCAGAAACCCCCTTGGCTCAGCAATGGCATTCAGGAATGCCTGAGGACTAAAAGGGGGGTGTACAACCAGTGGAAGGGAGGAGCTATCACCAAGGAGGAGTACTCCTCCTCGGCCAATGAGTGTAGGAGGGCTATTAGGAAGGCCAAGGTAGAGATGGAACTCAGGCTAGCATCCAGGATTAAGGACAACAAAAAGTCCTTTTTCAAGTACATTGGGAGCAAGAAGAGGGCACCAGGCAATGTAGGGCCCCTGCAAGACTCAAATGGTAATCTTGTGGCTATGCCAGGCGAGAAAGCTGATATTTTTCACAGTTTCTTTGCCTCTGTTTTCTTGAACAGGGACCAGGATATCCCACCTACCATAGGTAGGGACAATCTTGGAGATAACTCTGTCAGGCCTTCAGTCAGTGCAGATGTAGTTAGGGATCTTCTGGAAGGGCTAGACATTTTTAAATCTGTAGGTCCAGATGCCCTACACCCAAGGGTGTTGAGGGAGCTGGCAGGGGTCATCACAGAGCCCTTGGCTCGGCTGTATGAGCATTCATGATCATCTGGCCAGGTGCCGGGGGATTGGAAACTGGCTAATGTGGTCCCCATTTTCAAGAAAGGGAGGAAGGAGGACCCAAGTAACTATAGGCCTGTAAGCCTCACCTCGGTTCTCGGGAAGATCTTGGAGAAAATCATCAAGGAGCACATCTGTGGGGGGCCAGCAGGGGAGATCATGTTCAGGGGAAATCAGCATGGGATCATCAAAGGCAGGTCCTGCCTGACCAACCTGATTGCCTTTTATGACCAGGTAACTAAATCCTTCGATGATGGTGTCGCCATGGATGTAGTCTTTCTAGACTTTAAGAAGGTCTTTGACACTGTCTCTCACCCCATTCTCATTAATAAATTAAGTGACTGTGGCATTGATGCCTGCACAGTTGGATGGGTAAAAAATTGGCTGATAGGGCGTACCCAGAGAGTAGTGGTGGATGGGTCGTACTCAACCTGGCGAGATGTGAGCAGTGGGGCACCCCAGGGCTCAGTCCTTGGGCCCGCACTGTTTAACATCTTCATCAGCAACTTGGACGAGGGGGTTGAAAGCACTCTGTCCAAGTTTGCTGATGACACTAAGATGTGGGGTGAGGTGGACACACTTGAAGGGAGAGAGAGGCTGCAACTAGATTTAGACAGACTACAAAAGTGGGCAGATGAGAATAAGATGGGTTCAACATAGATAAATGCAGGGTGCTTCACCTTGGGAGAAGAAATCCACAGCATACATACAGGCTGGGAAGCTCCCCTCTTGAAAGCACAGAGGCGGAAAGGGATCTTGAAGTCATTATTGACTCCAAGATGAACATGAGCCTCCAATGCCAGACCACAGCCAGCAAGGCCAGCCATACCTTGTCATGCATCCAAAGATGCATCTCAAGCCGGTCCACAGAAGTGATACTCCCCCTCTATGCGACTTTGGTCAGGCCACAGTTGGAGTACTGCATCCAGTACTGGGTGCCACACTTCAAAAGGGATGTGGCCAGCCTGGAGAGGGTTCAGAGGAGGGCTACCTGCTTGGTGAGAAGGCAGCGGGACGGGCCCTACAAGGAAAGACTGAAGGACCTGTTCAGCCTCAGCAAGAGGAGGCTGAGGGGGGAGCTGGTGGCTGCCTACAAACTCATCAGGGGAGATCAACAGCAAAGAGCCCTTTTCTCCCCAGAACCACCTGGGGTGACAAGGAACAATGGTAATAATCTGATGGAGAATAGGTTTAGGTTAGAGATCAGAAGGCAAAATTTTACAGTTAGGGTGACCAAAATCTGGAACCAACTTCCTAGGGAAGTGGTCCTCGCCCCTACCTTGGGCAAATTCAAGAAGAGGTTGGATGATCACCTGTCTGGGGTCTTGTGAACCCAGCATGCATTCCTGCCTGTGGCAGGGGGTTAGACTAGATGATCTGTTCAGGTCCCTCCTGACCCTAACTACTATGAAACTATAAGTCTGATTAGCTTTTCACAGATGTGTTTATACTATCCCTCCTTGAGATTTCACATTCAGTTGCCTAAGAAATCCCATTTTTATTGCCATCATTTGATAAAATGAAGGGATAAATAGTGAAGAAGAAAATGCCCCTTTTACTTCATCCTCCAAGTAGCCTTGCTTGCTGGGTAAATGAACCTGCTTCCTTTAGTCTGTGAGTCAGTAGGCATGTCTACACAAGACATTTACTGAGGAGGTGTCTAATTACCTCTGCAGTAAAATGTCACTGTCTACACATGCAACCCTATTAGATCACAGTAGACTAATATATGCCACGTCAGGGTAGTCCTGCTAAACACAAGTAGTACCCTGCAGCAGTGTTGTGTGGTGTATTGCAGCACACACATAGACAGTGATGGGGCTGTCTGGTGCACAAGGGTGCTTCAGCATGGGGGCTGAAGCTCCCTTGTGCCTCAGCCAGCCCCTCTGCATCATATACAGCCCTGTTGGAGCAACTATAGGCTGGCGGTCTGGCCCTCCAGATCCCGTGCCTGCCTCGGCTGCTCTGACCAGGCTCCACATGCTGCGCACAAATAAACTCTGGAGCAATATACTCCAGAATTTTTTGCTCCCAGGCACATGTTCAAATGGTGCACCTGGGAGCAAAAAACTCCAGAGCATTTATTTGTACACATTAATGACACATATAGACATGCCCAGTGAGTACAGCATTACATACAGTGTGACTGTTCAACTGACACCTATGAAAACAGCAGAAATATATGTTATATTACATCTTGGCCAAAGGAAACCAGAGATACAAACACAAGCATAAGGGAAAACAGGACAAGGGATAACTTTATTGCCCTTTAATGCTGCTTTTCTTGCAGCAGTAACATATAGGAGACAACTCAAGTGGAGAAATATCATCAATGCTGCCTGTGGAAGAGCCTTAAAATCCAGTGGGTAGGCAGAAAACACCATCACTCCGCATCAGCATTGCCCAGGACTGCCCAAAGGGAGAAAGAGTCTGCTGCAACAATCTCAGTACTTCGAAAACTTATGAGGACAGCAGGAGATGGGAAAATGGGACAGGAAGAAACAGTATCTTGTGGACTGAACCAACTACCCAGAGCTACCCACCCCTCATGGAAACATGTGCTTCAGCTGCAACAGAGTCTGTCGATTCCAGATAGGCCTCTGCAGCCATCGTCAGACCCACAGATAAGACGATCATGGAAAAAAAATCTTCAGCGAGGGATTGCTGCTAATGATGCCTTTCTTGCCTGACCCATGGAGTGGAGGTTAGAACATAGAATGAAAGGACCAGAAGGGACCTGTAAGATCATCAAGTCCAGTCCCCGGCCATGGGCAGGAGGTTATTGGGCTCAAATTAGCTCAATAAGGTGCTTGTCCAGCCTCCTCTTGAGCACCTCCAAGGATGGTGACTGCACCTCCAAGGATGGTGACTGCACTCTGCTGGGAGCGCGTTCCAGATTCTAGATACCCTTACGGAAAATAAGTTTTTCTTAATGTCCGACTTAAATTTTTCCTCAGTTAGCTTGTGCTCATTAGTCCTTATCCTCCCTGGGGATGCCTTTCTGAAGAGTTTCTGCCCTAGATCTGAGTGTTAGCCCTTGACATACTTATTAGGCAGCTAACAAGTCACCTCTCCATCTTCTCTTGCTCAGACTGAACAAACCCAGTTCCTGGAGTCTTTCCTCATAGGGCCTATCCTCCAGACCCCTAATCATCCAGGTGGCCCTTCTCTGTACCCTTTCAAGCTTATCCACATCCTTCCTGAAGTGCAATGCCCAGAACTGGACACAGTACTCCAGCTTATACACAGTAACTCCAGGTTATAAAAACAAGATCAAGGACCAAATCCTATTTCAGTTTAACATGTGTAAGTAGCCCTTATGTAGTTGCCCAAGTGCAATTTTTGGCATTTGCATTCATTTTAGACTCTATTTTCTCCAGTGGTGACATAGGTTCACTCAACTATGCAAGTAACTGTCCATGGATGTGTCTTTTCTTCACTTTGCATTTGGTATTTGTTTGATAAAATGGATGGACTGCAGTGGGATAGTTTCTGCTCCATTAGGGGCCCAGTCTGGTCCTTCTTACTACCTCTAGCTTGCTTTTCACCTGGCCCCACATCTTCTTTCCTTGGTTTCCCAGAGGGCCAGCTTCAAGAATGAGGGGTTAGAAAGGGTAATGCCTGCTGATTAGGACACTAGGCTGGGAAGTTTCAGGTTCAAACCTTCCTGGATGATGGAGGCCAAGAACCTAGGTTTTCTACTTCCTACCCAAGTCTCTGAACTGAGACTACCAGTTCTGAGGATGCCCCCACTCAGCCCACCTGTTAACAGTTCGGTTTTTTTCTCTAGCCCAACTTTCAGGGGTCTGAAAGCAGTTATATGAGCATACAGACTGTCCTATTCCATTGCATAGTGCAAAGCCATAGCGAGCCTTCTGAGCATGTTGGCTAGGGAAAGACATTCAAAAAGCGTGAGCCAGAATTTATTCAATCCTTGCAGGTTAGTCTAACCTGGCTAGGCTAAACCAGTTTGTAACTGCACAGACACCCCAGACATGCAGGAACATGCCTACAGTGGCTCAGGCTAGAAGCTGCGGGGTGCTAGAGCAGCCCTCCCTTCCTTTCCACAGTGCTGAGCTGAAGGGAGCATGGCCAGGCCCTGGCAGGATGCTCTGATTAGGGATGCATCCCCCCCCCCCCCGACCAGCCCAGCAGTGAATAGATAACAGTGTTTATCACTCCTAACTCAGTGTTTATCACACCATTAAGAAAACAACAGAGGGACATTACCAGCTACCTGTTGATTCTGCCTTTGTCCTGTCTGCCACAGCATGGACCATAGCCAGCATGTGGTCAGCTAGCTAATGCTAAGAGGTGTCTGTGTAAGGCAGAGAGGATGGGGGACATGGGGAGGGAAGAGCCAGGCAGACACCTGCAGTCTCTGCTGAGCTCCAGCCAGGGAGTAGAGGGGAGGGGCCAGCCCTGCTGTAGAGCAGAGAGCTCTGCCCAGCCCAGAGAGCATGCTGGGATGCTGGGAGAGTCTTATTTAACTTAAACCAGCAAGGGTTCTGGGACAGACATTGTATAAACCAGTTTGACTCAAATCAGTTAAGTGTGATACTACATTCAACCAGGTTTATCTCAAACCAGCTTCAGCCATTTTCCTATTGGTTCATGTCCACTGAACATGTGTTCTGTTACAGGTTTAAACCAGTTTCTGATAATTAAACTGGTTTATGTGTAATGTCTATCCCTAGCTGTTCAGAAGGTTAGCACATGGGAAGTGGAACTACAAAAGTGGAATTAGAATCCAAATCAGTTAAAGTGCCATAAATTTCCCTTAAACATCTCCATAAGGTATGTAAAGGTAAAATGGGATTTCACCACAAGGCTTTAGACTACAATACTAATCACTACACAAAATGAATGATTCAATTAATGAATTCATGATTAATATTTATGTCTAAAAATGTGACTGTCAATGACAGATACTAGAAGGTAGATCTAAACAGCTGAAAGGCAAGCAGTCATCACCATAGGATGTATATGAAAAATGATGTTATATGGGCAGCTTTTTTGTTCTATTGGTACTCTTTCTTTCAGTTATTTGTGCTAATTTATAGGAAACAATAAGGAGTCTTGGTCATTTGTACCAAAAAGTCACATAATCCATCTTTACCCATGTAAGGGAAGTAGAATGTATTTGAGTACTGACCACTTAAATGCCTGCAGAACAAAGATAGTCATTTTTTGTTCTTCTTTAAAACATTATATTGTATTAAATTCAAGGTCATTTGATGACATCTTTAACTTTACACATGACAACCAAATGTGCAAAGATTCTATAAAGAGAAAACATAAGATTAAAAAAAGCCATATTCATGTGATTTATTATAGATTGCACATTTGCTAGTAAGAATAGCAAGTGAAGAAAAACCTCAAATGTCAGAAGTGTAGCAGAGAGCCTGGGGCTCCCTGATATTTTAAGGAGAGAAACTGCAGCTAATAGAGCTCAGGGAGCTGAATTTGAACCAGCTACCAGAGGGAAGGCAGCAAAGAAACACTGTTTCTTTGGCAGGGAGCCACCCAGTGACAGAAAAAGGTCACACCTGCAGATAGTCAAGAGAAATCTGCCTAGAGTGAGTTGGCTGCAGGGGAATAGGCAGCTTGGGGCAAGAGACTACGACTGACTATTGCAGAACTAGCTGCTAGGCAAGAGGGCAGAGACTAGTTTGGACAGCAAAACTAAGTTGCTTGGCAACTTAGGGCCTTCAGGCCCTAATGAGAAACCCCTGAGGGACCAGAGTGCCACTTGACTTGAAGGGGCAGGGCTTAGGCATTATATAAGCCTAGGACCTGAGCCATGTCAGGCAGTCTAGCCCAGCAAGTTGCAGAGTGGAAAGCTCCTAGCTAGGGACAGAAATGATAAATAAACTGGTATAAGTGATCAGAAACTGATTCAAACCTGTAACACAACAGAAATTCAGTTCACATAAACCTCTTTCAAAATGGCTGAAGCTGATTTAAGATAAACCTGGATGGATGTAGTATCAGACTTAACTGATTTAAGTTAAATTGGCTTATTGAACTTCTGTCCCAGATCCCCTCCAGATTCAAGTTAACTCACTGTCCACCAACATCCCAGGATGCTTTTCACCTCTCCCACAAACCCCACTCACAAGATGGGTGGGCTAGCCTTGGTGCAAGATGTCTGCTCCAGCCAAGAAGGGAAGCATGCTCTAGAACCCCCCACTTTTTGGTCTGGGCCACTGCAGGTATGTGGCTGCATTTTTGGAATCAAAAGTGATTGTCTGTTCACTTGCTTATTGGTTCAGTCTACGCAGTTTAAACTAACATGTGAAGACTCAGTTGATTCAGCCTCTGGTTTTTGACTGTCTTACTTAGCCTCTGACTGCAGACAGCAAGAAGGGGCTCTGCTGACTCCTAGAATCCCTTAAGGATTCAAGTAAGGCACTAAAGGTTTGCTATCGGGGGATATAACCCAGGGCAAGGGGAGGCATTGTTGATGTTTGAACCCCTGAAAAATTTCGATAAACTCATTTAGTGAAGTATATTAAGGATGGAGTCTATTCTGGAGCCTTCTGAGATTCTGTTGCAAATCCTTCTCACAAAGCAACCATGTCAGGCAGCCACTTCAAGACAATGTTTCACAGAAGAGCTCTGAAAGAGAATCACATGAGGAGAATGGAAGAATCTGTGCTCAGAAGTTCCATCTATGTGCCATGTTATTATATAGCTTTTGTCTAGGTAGAAAGTTGGTGGGAAAGAAGCTAATATTTAATGTAAGAGATGTAGCTCTAGGAAAATTCCTGTTTATTTCTATTAATATTTTGGCCTTTAAAAATGCATGCGTTAGGACAATATCTAATGTACAGTCATGGGTGACTGGTGCTTTTTGAGTCAGGGAGGGCATGTGCCCCCCCTGACATCAGTAAGTGACCAGTGGGGGGGTCCCCTGGCGGCCGATCCTGCTGACCCCGGGGGGGAGAAGGGGGTCCTCCCTGCCCGCCAGCTAAACAGGGAGTGCGGCCTGATGGGATGCATTGGAGCTCTCAGGGTGTGCAAGTGCACCCCTGTGCACCCCCCTATGTGTCACCTGTGTGCAGCTGTGTACAGCTGTACTGTGTACAGCTCTACATTATGCCTCCCAATGATGGCTGAAACAGTTACTAGTTGGGTATAGTTCCTTTCATTCTCATAATCTAATAGCTTTCTGATTAAAAGACTCTTTAAAAACAGGCCGCCAAGAGGAAATATGCTGCTACAAATCTACTCCATACCACACAATGACTGAAGCTCAGAAACAATTTGTTTTGTGGTAGAAACATATACGTTACAATGTTCATTTCCAAATTAAAGTCCAATAGTATCTAGTTTCAGGATGTTTGCCTAGGTGTAATTTCAAGCAATTCAGCACACTGGCTATTGTCCACCACCAGAGTTATTACTCACAGATTTTACACCTGCAGTGACTCTTCTAGACAGCCCTGATTCCACATAATGAAGGAATGGTTTGGCATGGACTGAGTTTGAGGCACAAATGACCTGACATGTATCACCTAAATAAAGTGGCCGAAATTAATGATATCTTGTGTTGTGGCCACAATTTGGGGCATTTGAGCAACAAAAGGTTTGGATGTCTATTTGCTTTCACTTTGTATCACTGTAACAATGTTTATGGAGACACAAAGATGAGAAAAGGCAACATCTGTTTTCAGCCAGAGTGATTCTTTTCTTGCTCAAAGTGAACAACACAACCAGGAGATTTGCTCTAGAAAATAAAATTAGGTCTTTCAATCAGTATTAAGTAGCTAGCATCCTTTATGATTTTCAGAATGAAGCAATGGAGCATTTAGACTACTAAGTCATAATATGGCATGAAATATCAATAGTGCTAGTTATCATATTATGCAGTACAACTCTCAATGGTAGGAAATTATATAAAATAAAGGTATTATAAGGATAGAAAACAAGACAATTTCACATCAGATGTTTTCCAAAAAATATATTTTCCGCAGTCAACATTCTCAGAATTTTTGTTTTAAGTTCATTTATTTGTGTTCTTATTCAGAACAAATTTCCAAGTGGCAAAATTTCCCAAGAAGCCGAAATTCCAAGTTTCAGCATCTTGGCTCCAGCCTATCCTTAGACTTGTAATAGCCTTTTGAGGCCATATTCACTGCATATTGTTTGTAACCAGCTTTAAAGAGGACCTTTTATTGAAAATAGCAGTAGTTATCTGCTGCTTATACTATGAGAACAGCTAGAGACCCCCAAATAAGACAAGACCCCTATTGCAGTTGACATTGTAATCACTAAGAGACAGTTCCTGCCCTAGAAAATTTTACAGGATAAATAGACAAGACGGATTGGGAAAAAGAAGATATGACTAGACCCATTTTATAGGAAGGGAGCTAAGGTTTAGTGAAATTAAGGCCCACATGCATAAAAGGGCTAAGTTGTCTAGTGTCTAGGATTTATATGCCTGGCTTTAGGAGTGGAATTCACAAAACTAAATCTCTTGTGAGGAAAACAATTAATGGGGAGGGTTAGGTTTCCCACTAAGAGATATACAGCAGGCCAGCATTCTTCTTTTGTATGAAAGAAATGGGGTCCGTATCTTTATCTTTGTGAACTTTGATGTTTTTGTCTATTCAGGAGCTCTTGGCCATCAGAGATGTTACCAGGGATCACTACATGGAAGTGGCTCCCGTCGATCCCCTAATCCAATTAGTAGGAAGTGCTACAGAAAGGGATGTACGTCAAATCCTGCATCTCTCATGGACTTGGTCACAAACCTGTAGCCCAGACCTACATGAAACAGGGGTCAACACCTACATCAAAACTGTTTCCTGGGTTAAGATGCCTGAATTGTCACTTTGGGTACAAATGTTGTACAGGTTTCCCTTGCCAACCACGGTTTTGCCAAACATGGTTTTGCTAACCACAGTTTTGGGTATCTGCAGTTAATATTCTGTAAACCATTTTGGCTACCATGGTATACGGTTTTGAATAACCACGGTTTTCCAAGGCCGAACATCAGCCTGCCAACCCCCTTGGCCCTGCTCATGCCTCTCCTTCTCCCCACCCCCACTCTGCTCCCCAACCAGAGGTGGCCATCATCTCCTTGCCTGCCACTGCTCACCCCGTGCTGCCCTGGCAATGTACCTCCTGTGCCTGCTGCTGGTTTGAGGGGCACAGCCCTGTGCCACTGCCCTCAGTGCAGCCGCGCGTGCAGGAGGTGCCTCTCTAGGGTAACGTGGGGTGAGCAGCAGCGGGTGAGGAGATCCCCATGCAAGTTCTCTGCTCCGTGCTGTGCCAGGTCATGGGGAAGGGAAGCAGGGTGGCAGGGAACAGCAGCCCCAGCTGGGCTGGGTCATGGGACAATCTGAGCACAGTGACTCATCCAGGGATGCAGGAGGGTGGCTCCTGCTGCTGCCAGACTCGGGTTGTCCCATGACCCAACCCAGCCAGGGCCCCATCCACAGGCTGCTGACAAGCCAATCACGTGCCACTGGAGGTGGGCACAAAACACCCCCACCCCACCATTCAGATGCGTGGAGTTGGGGAAGCGCTGCAGCGTGCTACACAGGGCCGGCTGGCATGTCCCTCCCCTTTCCTTCCGTCTCCCCCTCCCCCAGGCAAGAGGCAAACATGCCAGGGGAGATGCTGCCACTGTGCCCTGGGCATGCTCCATCCCTGCCTGCCAGCGCGTATCCTCTATAACCTAAGTTAGTGTACCCTATGGGCACGCCTATGTCCAGTTAACCACCCTGGGCACATATTAAAGGCAAGTAAAAATTATTTTTATACACTATACTGTACAGAATTCAAGTCCCTAATCCCATTTTCCCCATAAGCCTTTAGTTTTACCAACCATGGTTTTGCCAACCATGGGAACCTAACCCCTGTGGTTGGCAAGGGAAACCTGTACCATAGTTAAAATGACTCACTTTTACAACACAGAGAAGGAGGTACTGCTGCCCACATTTTACATAATAATGAAGCTGGTTGCCACCATGCTGCTGGTGTGATCATGATTGTGACTGCGTGACTGCTAGCAGCATCTGTTTCCGCACCCCCCACCCTCCAGATTCAGTACCCAAGGTCACTGCCACAGTCCCCCCACCCCAGTTACACCAGTGTAACAGCCTACACTAGCAAGTGAGAGAATTGGGCTTTAGGCCTTTCTCCTCAGCTTTTGGGGGTTCATCCCCACATCTCATCTCACCAGACTGCTGTAACAACCAGGTTATAGGATAGCCTGGGGTAGGGGATGTAGTCCAGTGATTCCTATGGAAGTTGGGCCACTATGCTAAAAGAAATGCAAGACTTCTGGGGTCAGAGTATTCAAGAGGAAGGTAACCCTATAGCTCAAAGTACAGGTAGTTCCCCACAGGGGAGGCACTGTTAACCCCTAGAGTTGTTCAAAGAGCCAGTCCCACCAAACTTAAATAATCACAAATATAAATATATTTTAATAGTGATGGTATAATGAAATATAAAATATAAATGACCAGACAACAGTGGTGAGGCATTAGCAAAGAAATAACAATCTCATTACATGGGGGAGAAAGTAAAATTATTTTTTTAAGTCCTAAGGTCTTAAAAAGCATATACCAGGTGGTGAGCCAGTTAGGGAAAAGGACTTCTCATTCAGGTTTCAAATTAAATTTTGAAAGAGTGTTTTTTTGGTTCACCAGCAGGAACCACAGTTCAAGGATGAAGAGCAAAGATTTGGAGGTGAACCCAGATTTCTGTACTTTATTGCTTGGCTCAGTATCAAAAAGCTTACTAAATAACATTCTTTTAAATGTTATTTAAATAATGTTCCTAATAGGCTCTACTCTAATTAATATTCATATGCATATTTTTATCCTCTATTTAAGTTATATCTTGTCCTAAATCTGAAGCTAACTAGCACAAAGCCCACTAAATTTAGTCAGAGCAACTTTAACCTACTTCTTTTAACCTGTTGATCTGGAACTTATTAAAATAATTATGGCCTCTGAAATTCTCTGAAATTCTTTCACTTGCTCATTTCCTTTGTACTATATTTCCAATAAGCAGCTAGGCTAGGGACAGACATTACACATAAACCAGATTAAGCATTGGCGACATATGGGGGTGCATGCAGGTGCAGGTGCACCCCCTGAGCTTGGCGGTGCACCTCCTGCAAAAAGGTGCCACCGACACTGCCAGCAGTTGCCGCTGACCACCCCTGCCTTGCCATTGACACCACTGGTGGTGTCTGCGGGCAGTTCCTAATCATTGCTGGCCACCACCAACACTGCCAGCGGTGTCTGCAGGTGGTCACCGACAGCTGGTCAGCGCTCATCACCTCCCCACCACTGCTGACACTGCTGCAGTTGCCTGTGGGAGATCACTGCTTGCCACCACCATGCTTCCACTGCTGACAGTGCCGCCGCTGTCACCTGTGGGAGCTTGCTGTGCCACCCCAGCTTCCAGGGGCATGTGGTTTTCGTGGGTTTAAGTGATCAGAAACTGGTTTAAACCTGTAACAGAACAAATGTTCAGCACACATAAACCAGTTTGAGAATAGCTGAAACAGTTTTGAGATAAACCTGGTTGAATGTAGTATCAGACTTAACTGACTTAAACTGACTTTAAACTAGCCTCACCGGGGGAGGGGGCTGCAGGAAGACATGGAGACACCACCCGAGCAAGACAGGTGACACGTGCAAGGAGTGCCCAGGTAAGAAACAGGGGTCCAGATAGTCTTCCTAATCGGGGGGTGACACGCGCAGCTATGCAAGGCCTTAAATGCCTGTATACCAATGCTCATAGTATGGGAACAAACAGGAGGAACTTGCCCTCAGAATAGCCAGTTCAAACCCAGACATAGTAGGGCTTACAGAAACATGGTGGGATTCATCCCACGACTGGGCAGTTAGCATTAGGGGCTATAGGCTCTACAGGCGAGATAGAGAAGGAAGGAAGGGAGGGGGTGTGGCGCTCTATGTCAAAGAGCAATACACATCCTCTGCCAGCAAAATGGGGTCGGAGGAGGGGCAAACTGAAGTGCTCTGGGTCAAGATACAAGGGAGTCGTGGGGAGAGGGATTTAACAGTGGGGGTCTACTACAGACCCCCCAACCAAGGGGAGGAGCTGGACTGGGAATTTTCGGGCCAGCTTGCAGAGGCACTTAAGGCAAGGGATGTAGTTGTCATGGGTGATCTAAATTACCCAGACATCTGCTGGGAGGAGTAGTCAGCCAGGTCGGACTGTTCCAGGAGTTTCCTGGCCGAGATACAGGACCTCCACTTAACCCATGAGGTGCACAGCCCCACCAGCGGAAATGCCCTGTTGGACCTGGTCTTGGCCAAAGGAGATGATCTGGTAAGGGGGCTCCGGGTCCTTGACCACCTGGGTGATTGCGATCATCGTTTGCTGGAATTCATCACCCAGCGCAGGGTGACAAGGGCCGGCAGCAAGGCAGTAGCCCTAGACTTCAAGAGGGCCAACTTCAATGAGTTGAGGAGATTGGTGGGAGAGGCGCTGGGGTTCTCAAGGGCAGGGGAACTCAGTGCCCAAAATGAGTGGTCGTTCCTTAATGAGACGATATTCAGGGCCCAAGGGGTGACGATCCCAACAAGAAGCAAGGGGGGTAAGAGTGCCCAAAAGCCTCCCTGGCTCACCAGGGATGTCCGGGAATGCCTGGTTGCCAAAAAGGCAGCATACACCCGGTGGAAGGTGGGGGCTATCTCCAAAGAAGAGTATACCTCCACTGCGTGGCCCTGTAGGGGGGCTGTTCGGAAAGCTAAGGTGGACATAGAGCTAGGACTAGCGTCCAAGATCAAAGATAATAAAAAGTCCTTTTCCAAATATATAGGGAGGATGAAGAAGGCACCAGGAAATGTAGGGCCCCTGCAAGATACGCTGGGCAATCTGGTGGTTGCGCCAGAGGAGAAGGCAGACCTCTTTAACAAATTTTTCACCTCTGTTTTCTGGTGCAGGAACCAGGACTCCCCCACCGTGATTCAAAACAGACTAGAGGGGAACGCCTCCAGACCTAAGGTTGAGGAGGATCGGGTTAGAGTGCTTCTGGAGGGGCTGGACGTGTTCATATCAGTAGGTCCAGATGCTCTCCACCCCAGGGTGTTGAGGGAGCTAGCAGGGGTTATTGCAGGGCCCTTGGCATGGCTTTACATGGCCAGGTGCCAGATGATTGGAAGATAGCCAATGTGGTCCCCATCTTTAAAAAAGGGAGGAGGGAGGACCCAGGCAACTATAGGCCTGTCAGTCTTACCTCAATCCTAGGGAAACTCTTTGAGAAGATCATCAAGGAGCACATCTGTGATGGGCCGGCCTCGGGGATGATGCTCAAGGGCAACCAGCACGGTTTCATTAGGGGCAGGTCATGTCAGACCAACCTGACTGCCTTTTACGATCAGGTCACAAAAGCATTGGATGCAGGTGTCGCCGTGGATGTAGTCTTTCTGGACTTCAGCAAGGCCTTTGACACTGTCGACCACCCAATCCTCATTAAAAAACTAGGCAACTATGGCATCAATGCCTACACAGTCAGATGGATTGCAAATTGGCTGAAGGGTTGTACTCAGAGGGTGGTGGTGGACGGGTCATATTCGACCTGGGGGGAAGTGGGCAGCGGAGTCCCCCAGGGCTCAGTCCTTGGGCCTGCACTGTTCAATTTGTTTATCAGTGATTTGGACGATGGGGTGAAAAGCAACCTGTTCAAATTTGCTGATGATACCAAAATTTGGGGTGAGGTGGACATGTTAGTAGGGAGGGAAAGACTGCAGAATGACCTGGATAGGTTACAGGGGTGGGCTGACAAAAACAGGATGCGTTTCAATACTGACAAGTGCAGGGTGCTGCACTTGGGCAGTGGTAACCAGCAGCACACTTATAAGATGGGAAACTCTCTTCTTGAGAGCACGGAGGCAGAAAGGGAGTTGACTCCAAGATGAACATGGGGCAACAATGCGAGGTCTTGGTCGGCAGGGCTAACCGGACCTTATCGTGCTTCCACAGATGCATCTCAAGTAGGTCCAAGGAGGTGATCCTCCCCCTCTATACGACACTGGTCAGGACACAGCTGGAGTACTATGTCCAGTTCTGGGCACCCCACTTCAAGAAGGATGTGGACAACATTGAGAGAGTCCAAAGGAGGGCCACCCGCATGATCCGGGGACAACAGAGCAGACCCTACAATGAGAGGCTATGAGACCTGAACCTGTTCAGCCTTCATAAGAGAAGCCTGAGGGGGGACCTGGTGACCGTCTATAAACTCACTAGGGGGGATCAGAAGGTTTGGGGGAGACCTTGTTTCCCCTAGCACCCCCTAGGATAACAAGGAATAACAGCCACAAGTTGTTGGAGAGCAGGTTTAGATTAGACATCCGTAGGAACTACTTCACAGTCAGGGCGGCTAGGATCTGGAACCAACTTCCAAGGGAAGTGGTGCTGGCTCCTACCCTGGGGGCCTTTAAGAAGCGGCTCGATGCCTACCTGGCTGGGGTCATTTAAGCCCAGTTTTCCTCCTGCCCAGGCAGGGGGTCGGACTTGAAGATCTACAACGTCCCTTTTGACCCTACTTCTATGATTCTATGACTTGGCTCAAACTAGTTTATGCAATGTCTGTCCCAGACCCCTTGCTGGTTTAAGATAAACCAGAGTCCCCCAGCATCCTGGCATGTTCTCTAGGCTGGGCTGGGGTCTCTGCTCCACAGTAGGGCTGGCCCCTCCCCTCTGCTCCCTGGTTGCAGCTCCAGAGATTGCGGGCTGCTTCCCCCCTCCCTTCACCACTCCCTGCTAAGCAGAAATTCCCCCTCCCCTCTGCCTTGCAGAAGAGGTGTCTGCATATAAGCTAGCAGACCACATGCTGGCTATGGTCTGTGATGAATCAACAGGCAGAATCAACAAGTAACTGGTAATGTCCCTCTGTTGTTTCTTAATTGGGAGATAAACACTGTTATCAATTCCCTGGTGGGCTAATCACAGCATCCTGCCAGAGCCTGCCCACGCTCCCCTCAGCTCCATGCTGTGGAAGGAAGGGAAGGCTGCTCTAGCACCCCCCCCCTCAGTTTCTAGCCTGAACCACTGCAGGCATATGCCTGCATTTCTGGGATGTCTGTCTGGTTACAAAACTGATTTAGCCTAGCCAAGTTAGACTAACCTGCAAAGATTGAATCAATGCAGGCTCAGGCTTTTTGAATGTCTGTCCCTAGCCCTAAGGCCTGTCATAGTCTACAACATATCCTGGTAGCCAGTTCTTGCCATCATCATTGTCTATGGATTTTCTCCAATGACTCTTTAATGCACTGCATAAGCAGTCCCTAGAGCAGGGACTTGAACCCAGAGCTCCTCAATCCAAGGAAGTGCCCTCATCACTAGTCTAAAGAGGCAGGCTCCCTCTTGCTCCCTCTTGCTTGCTTTCCTTTCTGGCCTTGCATTCCTTTCAGCACAGTGGCCCAGTTTCAGCAAGAATGGTATAAAAGGGGAGCATTGCTACCCCATCCTCCTCCAGCTGTGTCACTGAATGGCAACGACTCTAGCTGCTCTGCCTTCTACTGACCTCTGTGTTCTCAGTGTGTGTTAGGGTGTTAGTCATGCTCTGAGTACATCTGCTGGATCAACAATACCTAGATCAGGGCTCCCCAACTTCTAAGCAGCAAAGGCCAGAGGCACCAAGTAAGTGGGGGCCCGAGGGCCCTGGCCTCACTTGGGAAGAGGTCTTTCACCTGAAATTAGCAAACTTTCCACATGTCCATCAACCTACCCTCACACCCTTGCAAGAATAAAAGTTGGCACCACACTGTGAACCCCCTTTGCTCCCCACATCACACTGCACCATACTGCCCCCTGGTAAGAAGTGGAAGCCAGGGTGGGGGAAGGAGAGTCTAGAGACTCAGAGCCAAATCAATAGATGTGGGCAGCCAGGCAGGGGTCCAGGGGCCATAAATTAACCCATTATGGGCAGTATGGGCCCATGAGCCTCTGCTTGTACAACCCTGACTTAGTGAATCCCAAATAGCCTTATGCATAAGATAGATACCAAGAGACTCCATTCAACTAAGATGGTGGCAGCATAACTTGAGGCACCTAATTAAGTTTTAAGCATCTCACACAGGGCTTGTGTATATTGCTCATTTGAACGTTGGTGCTAAAATACCACCTACTAGGGCTGTGCAAAATTTCACCAGCCATTTCATTTCAACACTGTTTCTGCTCATTTTGAGATTGAAAGAAAAAAAATGAAATTAAACAAAGGACTGCAAAACAGCCTCAAAACAAAGCAAGGCTAGTCAAAATGTTTCAAAAGTCAAAACGTCTCGACCATAGCTCTGTGGAAATGAACTCAGCCCAGCTGAGTTGAATCTTCCAGGCCCTTTTCCCCCTGGAGGCGGAGGGTAGATCCTGGTCACCCTCCAAGATAAGGGAGGACTTGGGGACCTCCCTTTCTGTCCAGCCAAGGGGTTGGACCAAGGTAGTCAAGGGCCCCAAGGCCTGCCACACCAAGGTCCCCACCCCACTGGATCTTTGCAACAGGTATGTACCTCTTACAGCCCCATCTGAGCCTGCTAAGTTGCCAGCTCCTGCAGGCAATAAACGCTCAACTGTAGCTACTGCACCTGCTCTCCCTAGTACAAAATGCAAAGTGTTTGCTGTGGGAGACTCCATCCTGAGGGGAACTGAGGGGGCAATCTGCTGCCCCGACTCCTTAGCCCAGGAAGTCTGCTGCTTCCTCGGAGCCCATATCCGAGACATTGCAGGGAAGATCCCTGAGCTCCTCCAGCCCACTGACCACTACCCTATGCTCTTTATCCATGTGGGCACAAATGACACAGCTTGGAGCACTCCCAGCCAGGTCATGAAGCACTACAGGGATTTGGGAATGGAGCTTAAGGGGTTAGGGGCACAGGTGCTGTTTTCATTGATCCTCCTAGTTTCAGGCTATGGGCTGAGGAGGGAGAGGAGGATCAAGGTAGTGAACCAAAGACTGCAGCGCTGGTGTCATCAGGAAGGCTTTAGCTTCCATGGCCACAGCCTGCTCTTTGATGAGAGAGGCAGTGAGCTGTTGGGAAGGGACAGCCTCCACCTCTCTTCTCAACCAGATTGGCTGACCTGCTCCATCAGGCTTTGAACTAAGCCTGCTGGAGGATGGTGGTACTACCGCCACTGCTGGCCCACTAAGCAACCCTTGCAAAGCCAGCAGGGTATATATATAGATGGCTATACCCTGTATAGAAGGGATTGAGTGGACAAAAGGGGTAGGAAGGAAATGATGTGTCAAGGAAAGCTACGCAACCCTGCAAGTCGACATTGGCACCCAGGATGGATGACTGGAGACCCTCTGTGTTAAAATACATGGGGAACACAGCACAAGGGACACAATGGTGGGAATCTACTACAGACCTCCTTCCCAGGACCAAGAGCTTGACCAGGAATTTGCCAGGGAATTGGCTGAGACCACATGCTCCCAGTGCATGGTTGTCATGGGAGACTTCAACTACCCAGACATCTCGTGGGAAGAGCGCTCGGCCAAATCCAGTAATGTGCTGCTCGACCTGGTTCTGGCAACAGGGGATGACCTAATTGGTGACCTAATGATCGAAGGGAAGTTGGGTGACAGTGACCACGAGCTGATCACCTTCACCATCCACTGTAAAGCTGGCAAGTCAGTCAGTAATACAGACTCCAGGAAAGCTGACTTTGACAAGCTCAGGAGGCTTGTCAGTGAAGCCCTAAAGGGCCACAACCCAAAGAAGAGGGGAGTTCAGGACTAGTGGTTGCTCCTCAAAGGAGCAATCCTGGGCGCACAAGCAAAGTCTATTCCATCTCAGAGGAACGGCAGCAAAAGGGCACAGCAGCCCCCTTGGCTCTCCAGGGAACTAGTGGACCTCCTACATCTAAAAAGAAAGACCTACAAAGGATGGAGGACTGGATCCACCTCCAAGGAGGAATACTCTGCTCTTGTCTGGACCTGCAGCGAGTGAACAGGACAGCCAAGGCTGCAACTAAACTCCAACTAGCTATAAGTATCAAAGACAATAAAAAGTCCTTTTTTAGATATGTGGGGAGCCGGAGGAAAAGCAAGGGCAACGTTGGACCCCAGCTAAACCAGATGGGACAACTGACAACTGACACCCAGGAAAAAGCCAACTTGCTAAATGGGTACTTTGCGTCGGTTTTTCATCAGTCCCATGGGATGCCCCTGTCCATTACGGGACAGGGAGGCCTGGGTGAGGGAGATTCCTTACCCTCCATCAGTGCTGACCTCATGAAGGAACACCTTGAGAGGCTGGATACCTTCAAGTCAGCCGGCCCTGACAGTTTACACCCCAGGGTACTCAAGGAGCTGGCTAGCATCATAGCTCAGCCCCTGGAATAGATCTTCAAGAGCTCCTGGCACTCTTGTGAAGTGCCCAAAGATTGGAAGAAGGCCAATGTGGTGCCTATCTTCAAGAAAGGGAGGAAAGTGGATCGGGCAAACTATAGGCCCATCAACCTGACCTCTATCCCGGGAAAGGTCTTAGAAAAGATTATCAAACAGGCCATTCTTAACAGACTGATGGCAATATCCTGAGGGATAGCCAGCATGGGTTTGTTGTGGGTAGATTGCTTGACCAGTCTTATTTCTTTTTATGACCAGGTGACCTATCATCTGGACAAGGGAAAAGAGATTGATGTCATATATTTTGACTTTAAAAAGCCTTTGATTTGGTATCCCATGATCACCTCTCAGCAAAACTGGCTAACTGCGGCCTCAGCCTCACTATGATCTGCTGGCCATGGTAGGACCCAGAGGCTGGTGGTTGACACAAGTCAATCATCGTGGTGCCCTGTTCCCAGTGAGGTCCCTCAAGGCTCTGCCCTTGGGCTCTGACTATTCAACATCTTCATTAATGATGTGGACATTGGTGTCAGAAGCAGACTGGCCAAGTTCATAGATTCATAGATGTTAGGATCGGAAGGGACCTCAATAGATCATCGAGCGCGACCCCCTGCATAAGCAGGAAAGAATGCTGGGTCTAGATGACCACAGCTAGATGCTCATCTAACCTCCTCTTGAAGACCACCAGGGTAGGGGAGAGCACCACCTCCCTTGGGAGCCCGTTCCAGACCCTGGCCACTCGAATTGTGAAGAAGTTCTTCCTAATGTCCAGTCTAAATCTGCTCTCTGCTAGCTTGTGGCCATTATTTCTTGTAACCCCCGGGGGCGCCTTGGTGAATAACTACTCACCAATTCCCTTCTGTGCCCCTGTGATGAACTTATAGGTGGCCACAAGGTCGCCTCTCAACCTTCTCTTGCGGAGGCTGAAAAGGTCCAGTTCCTCTAGTCTCTCCTCGTAGGGCTTGGACTGCAGGCCCTTAACCATACGAGTGGCCCTTCGCTGGACCCTCTCCAGGTTATCCGCAACCCTCTTGAATTGTGGCACCCAGAATTGCACGCAGTACTCCAACTGCGGTCTGACCAGCGCCCGATAGAGGGGAGGTATCACCTCCTTGGACCTATTTGTTAGGCATCTACTGATGCACGACAAAGTGCCATTGGCTTTTTTGATGGCTTCGTCACACTGCTGACTCATGTTCATCTTGGAGTCTTCTAGGACTCCAAGATCCCTTTCCACTTCCGTGCCACCCAGCAGGTCATTCCCTAGGCTGTAGGTGTGCTGGACATTTTTCCACCCTAGGTGCAGCACTTTGCATTTCTCCTTGTTGAACTGCATTCTGTTGTTTTCTGCCCACTTGTCCAACCTGTCCAGATCTGCTTGCAGCTGTTCCCTGCCCTCTGGCGTGTCCACTTCTCCCCATAGCTTTGTGTCATCTGCAAACTTGGACAGAGTACATTTGACTCCCTCGTCCAAGTCACTGATGAAGACATTAAAGAGTATCGGTCCAAGGACCGAGCCCTGCGGGACCCCACTGCCCACACCCTTCCAGGTCGAAACCGACCCATCCACCACGATTCTCTGGGTGCAACCCTCCAGCCAATTCGCCACCCACCAGACTGTGTAGTCATCCAAGTCACAGCCTCTTAACTTGTTCACCAGTTTGGGGTGGGATACCGTATCGAAGGCCTTCCTGAAGTCTAAGTATATGACATCCACCCCTCCTCCAGTGTCCAGGCGTTTCATAACCTGGTCATAAAAAGAAACTAGATTGGTCAGGCACGATCTGCCTGCCATGAACCCGTGCTGATTTCCCCTCAGCATAATTTGTCCTGCTGGGCTCTCACAAATGTGAGCCTTGATAATTTTTTCAAAGACTTTGCCAAGGATGGAGGTGAGACTGACCGGCCTATAGTTGCCCGGGTCCTCCTTCCTCCCCTTTTTGAAAATGGGGACCACGTTGGCCCTTTTCCAGTCCTCCGGGACTTGGCCCGTGAGCCACGAGCATTCAAATATTCCCGCCAGTGGCTCTGCAATGATGTCGGCCAGTGCCTTCAGCACCCTCGGATGGAGCTCATCCGGGCCTGCCGACTTAAAGGCATCCAGTTCTTCCAAGTGACTCTGCACCGTCTCAGGGTCTACGCATGGAAGTCTGGCACCTTGCTGCTGCCTCTCTACAACCCCAGTGAGAGACTTGTCGTGCCCCTCGCTTAGGAACACTGAGGCAAAGAACTCATTGAGGAGTTCAGCCTTGTCCCCCCTGTCTGTCACCAATTGTTTCTGCCCATTTAGCAGGGGTCCTATTCCTCCCTGGGCCTTCCTCTTACTCCCTATATATCTAAAAAACAATTTATTTTTGTCCTTTACTTGGGATGCCATCCTCAGCTCCATGGTAGCTTTGGCCTGTCTAACTGCCTCCCTACAAGCGTGAGCAGAGGAGGTATACTCCTCTTTGGTGATCTCTCCCTGTTTCCACTTTTTATGCCCCCCTTTTGGCCTGTAGGCTGCCCTGGATTTCTCTGGTCAGCCAAGGAAACCTCCTGGCTCCTTTCCCTCTTTTTCCACGCATCAGGATTGTTTCGCTTTGTGCCCAAAGGATCATTTCCTTAAGGCACAGCCACCCTTCTTGGGCTCCCATCACTTCAAATCTCCTACTCTACAGTGCGTCCTTGACTAATCGCCTGAGTTCATTGAAATCAGCTTTCCTGAAGTCTAGCACTTTCACCCGACTAGTTACCTTACTCACTCGATGTCTTATGAAGAATTCTATTATTAGGTGATCACTGTCCCCCAGATGGCTACCGATCTGTAGGTCCCCTACCACGTCATCCCCCGTTGCCAATACCAGATCCAGTATGGCATTCCCCCTAGAGGGACTGTGTACCTCCTGCATCAGGTGGAGGTTCTGTACACAGGTTAGAAACCTGCGTGAATGGTGGGACTTCGCCGTCTGCGTCTCCCAGCAGATGTCTGGGTAGTTTAGGTCCCCCATGACTACCGCCTCCTTAGCTTTTATGGTCTCCGAGAGCTGCCTCAGGAGCCCCAAATCTAGTTCTTCCCCTTGGTGTGGGGGTCTGTAGCAGACCCCTACCACCAAATCCCTTTCTCCTTGCCCCCCATGTAACCTAACCCACAATCCTTCTACTTCCTCATCCTTCGGTTCCGTCTTAATGAGGGTCGATGTATATTGCTCATTGACATAGAGCGCAACCCCTCCCCCTTTCTTCCCCACCCTGTCCTTTCTGTACAATCTATAACCCTCAATATGTACCGCCCAGTCATGGGATGAATCCCACCAGGTTTCTGTTAGCCCCACTAAGTCATAGATGTTTTGTGCAAGCAGGAGCACTAGTTCATCCTGCTTGTTTCCCATGCTCCTAGCATTAGTATATAGGCACTTGAGCCCTGTGACTGGTGCCTTTGCTGCCCCCCCCGCTCAGAGTCCCAAGGGGCCCTTTGGTTCTTACCTTCTCATTCCTTACCTGTGATGTCATGCTGGCCTCCCCATGGCTTTCAGGTTCCCAATGCTTTCTTTCTTCAGGCTGGGCTGTCCTTGTGGGTGCCACATGGTTTGGTGGTCCACAGCTTCCCCCGCCCTCATCTTCCCCTCCCCCCGACGAGCCTAGTTTAAAGCCCGCCGGAAGAGATCTGCCAACCTAGAAGAAAACACACGCTTACCTTTGGGGGACAGGTGAAGCCCATCCCAGCTGAGCATGTCCCTCGTCGAGATGTGCGGGTCATTGTCCAGGAAGCCAAAGCCTGCCTCGAGACACCACTGCCGAAGCTGCCAGTTGGTCTCTCGGATGCAGTTCTCCTGCCGTCTTCCGCGTCCGTTCACTGGTAGGATGGAAGAGAATACCACCTTTGCACCGAACTCCTTCAGCACGCCACCCAGAGCACTGTAGGCCGCCATCAGGTGATCAGGGGTTCTCCTGGCCGCATCATTAGTACCCACATGGACTAGGACCATGGGGTAGTAATCGGTTGGCTTGATCCTGGCCTGGATTACCTCCGTCACATCCCGAATCTTTGCTCCAGGGAGGCAGCATACCTCTCGTGCTGAGGGGTCCTGGCGGCAGATGGGCCCTTCCATGCCCCTCAGGATGGAGTCACCTATGACGAGCACTCGTTGTCTCCTCCTCTGGTTCCTCTTGGATCTCTTGATCTGTTCGGAGTGTGAAGAATGTGGTGTTTCTTCCTGCCCAAGGGTTTCCTCCTCTTCTTCCATCTCCTGCAGGGTCGCCAGGACCTCGTACCTGTTCTCCAGTCGAACTGGAGAAGCTGGTACCGATTCTCTGCGAGCTGCTCTGGTCCTGGCTGTGACCATCTGCCACTCTGCTGCGGAGCGCATTCCCCGGGCTGCTTCTTCCTTCGGTGCCTGGTCCTGCAGGGAAAGGAAATATCTATCAATTTCATCCTCCACCTCCCTGATCCCCCTCAGCCTGCTAACCTCCTCCCGGAGCTCCCTCACCTGCGCCTCCAGAGCCCTAAGATGGGCACCTGCCGGACAGGTGTGGGGGCCCCCAATCTCTGCCCCCCCGGCCCTGCTGGGGATCCCCCACAGGCCAGGAGGTAGGGGGACATCAGCTCCCCCATGGGCTCGGTCTGGGTGGAGGCCTCAGACCAGCCCCGGTTAGCCTTGTCACCTGGGCAGAGGCCCTAGCAGCACTCCTCGTAGACACCATTTTGAGCTGCTGTTTGTAGACCTGTGTGATGTCTACTCCCTACTCCTACAGGAGTCTCACTCCCGGCCCTCCCGCCGGCACGAACGCCTGCGCAAATGCCGGCGCGCTCTTACAGAGCGCGCCTGTTTGCGTGCTCTGTTCGCGTTGCGCGGCTCGGGAGCGCGGCTCCCTACCGGCTCAGCTATATGGGACCCGGGGGGCTTCCCCTCCGGATCCGGCTCAGCTGTGCTGGGTCCCTCCGCCCCACTTACCTTTGGGGGATCAGCTGTTGCTGCCCCCGCTGCCGATTCCTCTGCTGCTGCTGCTGCTGCTGCTGCTGCTGCTGCTGCTGCTGCTGCCGCCTCCGGTCAGTCAGTTGGTTAAGGGGCACACGTGCGTGCGGGACACACATGTGCCTGGCTCCTCTCTTTCCCGCTGCTGGTTCCCGAGTGCTGGGAACTATGTCACCCCGCGGCTTTAAAGCCCGTGGTTTGAATTACCCGCCCCTGCTCCAATGTTTGCCGACAACACCAAACTCCGGGGTAAAGTGTCCACACCTGAGGACATGAGGGTCATCCAGGCAGATTTTGACAGGCTCAAGAAATGGGCAGACGAGAACCTGATGGTGTTTAGCACCGAAAAATGCAAGCTTCTCCACCTTGGGAAGAAAAACCTGCAGCATGCTTATAGGTTCAGCAGTGCTACGCTGGCTAGCACTATGGACGAAAGGGAGTTGGAGGTCATGATTGACCACAAGATAAACATGAGCCTCCAATGCAATGCTGCAGCTAGTAAAGCAAGCAAAACACTGGCATGCATCCATAGATGCTTCTCGAGCAAATCCCAGGACGTCATTCTCCCGTTATGCTCGGCTTTGGTGAGGCTGCAGCTGGAATACTGCATCCAGTTTTAGGCTTCACAATTCAAAAAGGGTGTGGAGAAACTTGAGACGGTGCAGAGGAGAGCCACGCACATGATCAGAGGTAAGGAAAACAGACCTTATGAAGAGAGGCTGAGAGCCACGGGACTCTTCAGCCTGGAAAAGCATAGGCTCAGGGGTGATCTGGTGGCCACCTATAAGTTTAATAGGGGTGCTCACCAGGATCTGGGGGAACGTCTATTTCACCAGAGTGCCCCAAGGTGTGAGAAGGTCGAACAGTCACAAACTCCTTCATGACCGTTTCAGGCTGGACATAAGGAAGAACTTCTTTACTGTCCGAGCCCCCAAGGTTTGGAATAGACTGGTGCTGGAGGTGGTTCCTACTTTGAATGCCTTCAAGAGACATTTGGATGTTTATCTTGCTGGGATCCTATGATCCCTGCTGACTTCCTGCCCCTAGGGCAGGGGGCTGGACTTGATGATCTTCCGAGGTACCTTCCAGCCCTAATGTCTATGAAATCTATGAAATCTATGGATCTAGCCTGAAATGACCTGTTCAAGGTTATGTGGAAATCAGTAGCAGAGTTACGAATAGACACTAGATCTCCTGCTTCCCAGTTCAGTGTCTTAATTACAAATATTCAGTGTCTTCCTTTCTCAGGAGTTTTGAGTCTGTTGACTTTTTTATTATTATTATTTGGAAGATCAACTTTGATCTTCCAGCCTAGTTTGAATATTTTCATATCACTCTGTCTCTACATTTTTAAGCAGAGAAAATGTGTTTGTTTTCTTTATTCCTGAATACATTTGGTAGAATGAGTCATAAAATATGAATTTTATTCATAATAATGTTATGCATATCACCCTGATATAGACTTAAAGCCCAAATACAGCAAACAGAAATGGGTTCAGTGCTTCATACAAGATGGGTTTTCAGATGAAGAAACAATTTGCCAAGTCATAAGCATGCCAATAAAATTCTTGTTTTGTGCTACACTGAAGCAATTTTATCTTGTTAGAGAAAATATGGAATGAATGACTCGGTTATTTTATTTTAAATGACATTTTCTATAATTCAGTTATCAAGCATTCTGGTCTGACCTCATGTATAGAACTGTGATTTATATTTCATTCCTATGTAAAGACCAAAGACTTTAGTTAGACCACAGCCCTCAATTCTCTAGAGAGTAAATTATATCTCAGGGCAGAATACAAGAGAGGACAAGATGCCACTATTTCCAGAGACCCCTGTAATAGCCATGAATGGATTAGGTAAAATAGTTCCAGCTGATCCAAGCAGAAAGTTGTGCCCAACACTGCTGAGAAGCTTAAAAACCCCTATGCTCTGGCCAGTCTGATCTGGGGGAGAATTCGTTTCAATGCCAAACCTGGCCATCAGTTATGACCCTGAACATGTGAAGACATCAGGTGTCTAAAAAAAAAGACAGAAGATACTTTGTATCCCCTTGGAGCACTGATGTAAGCTGCCACCTCCAGCTGTGACCACTTTTCTGTTGTTCAAAGAAAGCAGGCCCCCACCAAAAAAAACCAAAATACATTTAAGGAAAAAATAATTCCTTCTTGACACCTTCAGGCAACTGACTGAACTGGGCAACTGAGGAAGTCAGTTTGGAGTGGCCATTGGCTAAATTGCTCCAGCTAGCCCTGGTTACTGTGTGAACCTCACTACCAGTGGTCGACCTACCCCCACGTGGCCGCAGTTGCCTGTGTGGCCTGTTGGCGAGGGGACACAGCTGGCATGTGGGTCTGGAGCAAGATCTGGTGCATTGGTGAGAATGTGGTTTGTTCCTTGAGAGACAACATTTGAGGTAGGGGCACTACCTGTAAGCCAGGACAGGTTTATCCCATAGGGCTACCTTGAGATAGTGTGCCTCTACAGCACTGTATTGTGCCATGTAAGGAACCCTTCAATGCCACACTTATGTAGAGAACCCAAAGTAGGGTTAGTTATTACTCTCTGATCTTTAACAAGACTCATAGGACAGGGACTGAGGGCAGAGTGGCTAATCTCTGTACTAAGGACACATTTCTGCAGTTGCAGGACCAAAAGACTAATCATGAAAAATCAGGGATGTAGCTGCAGATATCTCTGCTGGGGATTACTACAGCAAAAAGCAATCCTTTGCACTGAATGTGCAAAGGGTCACCAACCAGCTTTGCTCTCATGTTATCCTAAAGTGAGATGGTAGCTCATATTATAGCATAACAAATCAGAGAATTAGCTTCATTAGAGCCAGAAAGCTGAGATTTTACCCCAATACAGAAAAATATCTGCCAACTGTTTTTCTCTTCCAAGAACTTCTCAAAAGCAGACTTTGTTCGCATGTTTTCACAAGCATGCATGTGCATTTCCCCAGGGACAAATAGCAGTGGCATATAGCTGTGCTGCTGTTACTTGTCCCCAGGCAATGACCCGGCACATGTGCTCTGGCACATGGCAAGTTGCCCTTGGTGGGGTAAGGAAGGCTGGGGTCAGCACTGGGCTGGCCCCAACAGCCTTAGCTGGGGTCCTGGGGGCCTCCTGGGGCTGCAGCACTGGTGATCCAGGTGCATGGAGTGTGGCTGGCAGCCAAAGCATGGCTCTGGCTGGCCAGACTCTGGTTTCAAGCAGTGCATGCTACAGTCACGTGCATTGCTTTGCTTTATTTTGTTGTGGTTTTTTTAGATACCAGTATTTCCCAGTATCCAATGTTGGCTCTGTGCTGAAAATATGCAGTGCAAAGACCCTTTTCACATGCTGGGTGTACATTTTGCAGCTCTTCAAAAGCTTTTGAGGCATTGCAAAGTGCATGTTCCCACACTTATCTGGACGTGCCTGGTAAGATGTAGCCTTGGCTATGGCTATAGCTATAGCAGTGGCTACCCAATGCATGAGGAAAAAGAACCATGCCCCTTCCTTCTCTTACTAAATATAAGTCAGCTCCTTCTTGGCCTTTGCCTCATTTACCAGCTTGGTATATCTTGGTGGGAAGAAGCATGAACAACTCAACCAAAATCTTATGTGGATTCAGAATTCAGGGTTCTGAGAACAAGGTGGAATGAAGCAAGCACATGGGTGGTATTTAGTACAGCACTTAAAAGAACAGAAGTAAAATATCATCCCCTTTTCAAAGTGAAAAGGAATAATTCCTTTGGACAGACTGATCTAATTTTATCAAAATTGACTTAAATAGTCAGTTAGGGTGATGGCCTCTTGAAATATATATGTTAGAGCAGAAGAGATTTAGCAGTCAATAAAGCAATAAACTCTACCCAAGATGTATCTCCTCTGACATATTATTATACTGTGGAATCAGCTAGTTAAATTCTGTGGCCCGTATCACACAGCAGGTCAGACCAGATGATCAAACCAGTCCATTCTAGCTTAAAAAAAATCTCTGAATGTTCTCTCAGAGGAGAACCATGCTATTTAAATCTGGATATGCCACTGGTGAACATAATCTAGGGAAGAACCCTACACTAAGAAGGGAATGAACAAGATATTTTTCTCAAAATGGTGGCCTTGCCTCATAACAGAAAAGAGTTGTAGGATCCTCTTCTCATGTATGTGAAGACATCATCCTGCTTAATCGTAACGAGTAGATGTATGATGATCACAGCCCCATGTATGTCCACAGCAGGGAGTGAGATCTTCAGATTAAGAACCTGTCAGCTAACAGGTCCTTTCAGCTTTTGTACACCAAAAGAAGATATTTGTATACCAACATACGTTTTTAAACAATTACACCTTTTTTTCCCCTCAAATAAAAATCCTGCTCAGATGATTGGCAAACATGTTAAAAAATTTTCACCGACTTCTTTTTTATAAATTGTCCACAAGACAATTGAAGGAAAGCCTCTAATTTTACCTTTAAAATGTTGGGAATTACTTTGTTTACTTCTTGGGCCTTAGATTATGTACAAGTAGCCTGCCACAGACATTTAGATGAATGTTGTGTTGGCTAACGACACAAACCCCAAGTATCCTTTCCCCCTCCAACCCGGGGGAACTAAGTTATAGCTATCCCTCTCAAAACACTTTGACCTCCCTGGACACTCCATTGCTGACCTGAGGGTGGTTGTTCTCAGACAGCAAATGTTTAAAAACAGATTTGAATGGGAAATAGTGGAAAAAGAAGTCATCCTCAGACTGGATTGTGTTAAATATGGTTTAAATAGAGACTATGGATTCCTATCCCATTACCTGGGTTAGCCTTGCTGACCCCTTTGTTCCTATGGGTTTATTGTTTGCTTGCTTGTCTCTCCCAGGACTGCCCCTCTGTCCTCTCCCCACCCTCTATCTCTCACTCTCTCTCTCCACCTTTGTCTTTTGTAGTCTAATTTCTGTCTCCATTTTATACTCTGCTTTCTTCGTGCGCTTTCGCAGCATCCAATGAAGTGAGCTACTGCTCATGAAACCTTATACTATTTAAATATATCTACTGTGGTCAGTCCAGAAGGTGCAAATCTATCCTGCCTTCTACCAGGCTCACAGTCATGTAATGAGGCAGAATAAGGACATCTCTCAGTTGCACAGCTAGTGTAAGACTTAAAACCCCTCCATGTCCGGAGACTGCTTCTCGCTCATGGGCGACTGGTGCCATCTTAGTCAGGGGGTGCACGTGCCCCCCAATGACTAGTCAGAGACCGGGGGGTGGAGGGCGGGTATGGGCGATTGCTGTAGCTGATCACTGCAGCTGCTTCCAAGAATGGCTGCGGCTGCTTCTGGGATAGCAACAGCACTCCACTCCCTGGCCAGGACTTGCAGGGGGGGCACCGGTGCTCCCACCTGCCCCCCCCTCACCCCCCCCTCCGGCCCATTGCCTAAGCAGAGAGCATAGCTGGTCAGGGGGTACACCGGTGCTCTCAGGGGGTGCACATGCACCCCCCTATGTGTCACCACTGTTCTCACTTGTTCTGCCTCTCCCTTAGTAATAAAGTGCCGAAAACAGGGACCAGCAGGCACAGCCATGACTCCATCTCACCTGATTTGCTAGGCAAAGGAGCAATATGCACCACTCCTTTCTCTTTTATCTCATTCTCATCTCCCAAGCATAAACGGATTGCTCCCAAGACAGGGACCTCTGTGACAGCAGTCCTTTGCCTGGGGGTGTGCCTCTTCACACTTCCTGTTGCAATGGGCTCTGTCAAAAAGGCTCCAGAACCTTTAGCTTTGTGCAATTAATGGAGCAAGTCAGAAATATATTTCATAGTCTGCAAAAAACTGACAAGAAGTTTTCAACTTCATCCAATTTTTATAGATCTTTTTTACAGTCTTATCACAAAAAATACCAAAATGTTGACAACCACAATACTATTTGCACCTGTCAAAAAAATCCCAAACAAATAGTTGGCCCATCTTTCAAATTCTTAGATGGTACCTAAAGCAAAGACTGGGAAGTAAAAGGTGTTTTGGATTCAAACTGCCACTCATTTTAGCTCTTCACATAAGAGTTCCAAATTCACTTTCTATAGAAAAAGCTTAAGTTTCTGAAATAGGCAGATAATGTCATAGAGTTGACTCTGCTTAATGGTTCTAATTTGTATTACTGGAGATAGGTGATGAAAAGGCCGTTTGAAAAGTGACAGGAATAAATGGACAGCCTGGCTGTGGGCCTGTTCAAAAGGGAGAAATGTATTAAAATTAAAGCAATTGTAGCTACTGCAGGACAGACACCTCCATACAAAATTTGATCCCATCAAAGAATGGGGAGTCCAAAGCCAATTTACTGACCATAACTTATAAATGCCTCCAGTGCACTTGATAAAAAAGCTTTTGCAGCATGATGGAAATTGGCAGCTAGTGATGAGTTCAGCGAATTTGGGGTGGACATTATATGCAGGCATCCTTCGAAGGAGATGCTCAGTTATATGCTTCCTCCCATCTGCACTATGTCCTTGATTAAGTGGAGAATAATAATAGCTGCTTCCATCTACTTCAATAGCTGCTTCAAGGTACACATCCCAGCTAGAAGATTTATAGCTTTGCCATAGCTTGGGATCATTTCCTATTGGGAAGGTTAAGCATCAGAGCTGCCTGAATTGGATGAGATAGCTGCTTATTTATCCCGGTGTCTTAAGGAACTTTGATGCCAATTTATTTTTTTTAAAGGTATAGTAAAAAGTAACACGGCTAGTGACCTTGGGCTCCCACTTATTTCAGGGAATCAGTTGACTTCCCAACCTGGAACAATGAGAGAACCATCTTCACAGACTTCATTTTAATTAGAGAACAGAGGCTGTTGCCTGAAAAACAAGTAGCAAACATTTGCTCACTAAAACTGGAACTAGATATATAGGACAAAGTGGGTGCATCTACATGAAATGCTTTACAGCAAAGTAGCATAGTTTACTGTGCGCTAAGCATGTGCATCTACACGTCCACATGCTTACTGTACAGTAAACCTCGCTAATCACAAGTAAATTTGATACCTACAAATGCAAGTAGCAAATTTACTTGCGGTTACTAACTGTGCAGCAGCACACATGTATATGACTGACCGGAAACAAATCTTCTCCCAGTCAGCTAGCTACCACGGGGCAGGGGATTGTTCCCTGTCCCTGTAAGCTGCCTGCTGCCAGGGCGAGCTTTTACACCAAAGCCTGGGTAGCAACTATGTCCACCTGCCCTGGCTGCAGGGAGCTCCAAACCCCCACCTCCAAGATGGCAATTGGGGAGCAGGGGATGGAAGATCCTTATGTCCCAACACCATCTCCTGACAGCGAGGCCAATGTTGGGAGATCCTTATCTCCCAGCCTGAGCTCCCAGATCCAATGCACGTGTAGACAACCCACTGAGAATTTTATTCCTTTCCCTGGCATTCAGAAGTTACAAAGTCAGCTATTTTCTCAAAGAATGAACAATGGGATAGATGCTAATTCTTGACCCCTATGACTCACAAGATGATTGTTTTATTGCCAGATGACTCATATTTTAGACAGCTTTTGTCAAGGTGGATTCTACATTGTCTTCTAGCATCTTGCTGCCAAGAACCATGGTAAAAATACAGACTTTTTTTTAATCTTTCAAATGTATTGTGTATTTGCAGCGTCTTTGAATAACCCATTCATGCTCTAGGGCAAGACTTCAGAACTGCCCAAGAAGAGCGCCCCCATAATCCCTTTCTGGGTTTATGCTGAACTCAATGAATGTTGGCTTGTTGCTGTACTCATATAGGGCCAGGTTCTAGTCGATCTCTTAAGGGCACAAGGGGAACCTAAGTGCAATGCTATGCTATCCTCCTTGAGTCCTTGAAAAACTGTAAATACAAACAGTAGGTCGGTGTTCCTCCTCCTCATAACTTTTTTTGGACTTAACTTTAAGGGTCATATGATAGTGCATTACAAAAGTAGATGTAGTAATAGATTTTTCAGGGACTTGAGCAAGATGAAATAGTATCACATCCACTTAGACAATAGGTGAAATCATATTTTGTCTATAGTGCAGACATGATCAATAAAATTAAGTTTGTTCTACCACATATTTTTACTATGGTGCAAGTCCCTTTTTTACATATCCTGGATCCATATCTGTAATCAAAAGTGAAGATGATTGTAGATAATAACAATAGTTACAATAGCATTTTTTAAAAATCAGAGTCATGCGTTACTTAAGTCTTTTTTAATTTTTCAATCAAGTAACATATTAGGGATAGTTATTAAATGATAATATGGTGTTACATATTTTTTTATTTCTACACTTCTGCTGCCCAGGAACACAGGTATAGTATCTACCCTAAAAGGTAGATACTATACCTGTGTTCCTGGGCAGCAGAAGTGTAGAAATAAAAAAATATGTAACAAAAGCATAAACAGAGTCAATGTTAATATTTTAAGTTTAATTTCTCCCTCGTTTATCACTTGTTCATAATAAAATTGTAGTGTTAAGCTAGACTTAGAAGCAGCAGATATGAAAATCAAAAGGCAAACTAGCCCTAAGACTGACCAACTGTAGAAGACATCTTTCCAAGCTACATTTTGCAGGACTGCAGAAGACTTTTGTTCCCTGTGTACCAGGAGTAAAATCAGAAAACACATAGAGCAAGAGTCAGCAACCTACAGTCCACCGAGCCATTGGGTCTGGCCCAAACCTGAGGGGGCTTTAGCAGTATCCAGTGGCAGGCAACAGGGAAAATCAACAGTGACAGTGGTGGTGGCTGGGTCCCAGTCCTGGCTTGCTTCAAACCCAAAATGGGTTATTCCAGCCTCCACTGCCAGAAAAACACTGCCAACATGTGACAGAGGATTGCTGTGATTGTAGGCTCAAAATTATTGCATGAATAATAATTAATCTCTGATGACAGAATTAGGCCTTGGGTTGGTCAAAGACTGACATTTAGTGTTTTGTTCATCTGGACAATCTCCAGTGCCAGCATCACTCTCTGGAGTGCAGTGGGTCTCAACCTATTTCCCATAGTGGGCCACACTTGCAGCTCACGTGTTATGTGGACCCACATAACACGTGAGCTGCAACCCACACAACTTACTTCCTGTGTATCCATTTTAAAAATGTTTTGTATCTGCTATCTGACAGCCATGCAATGAAAATCAATATTCTGTAATACCTCTCATTTCTACACTGTCAAATGTCTACCAAGCACATTTTAAATGAGCAAACTAAGTAAAATCAATCTTTACTTTTTTTTTTTAACAGGATATCAAATGGTCTGCAGTAGTGTGCTGATTGGGCTGCATGCAACCTGTGGGCCATGTGGTGAAAACCATTGATTTAGTAGCATTAAGGGCTATGAAATGAAGAGGAGAGCGTTCTGGGAGGTGAATTACTAGGTGTTTCTTGCCTTTTCTATGTTAAACTTTAAAATTTTGCCAAATTCTAGGGAAAGGTAAATCAAACGATCATCTTAGATGGTTTCCATTTTTTTTTTTCAGCAAAGAAATTATCTTAATTTGTAGCATACTGTAATGTGTTGCTTGTTGCTTTCAGTTATTTTTTGAGTTAGAGTGATTTAAGTATTCAAAGGTGAAGGATTAGTAGTGCAGGCTGGCATCAGACATTGTGCAAGGCTTTGCCCAGCCATATCAGATCAAAGTTCTGGCAAGAGGTCTCCATTCTGGCTTATCAGGTTCACTGCTACTCTAATTCTGAGTCATCTTTGAGCAGAGACTGTCAGTCATTGTCACACTTTATACTGTTTGGTCATGCGCATAAAAGCAAACTATGGCAACATGTCAAATACACTCTCCTTGGTAGGCTAGGACTAACCTACATGAGTCAACAGGTAAAAGCGTATAGCATTAGCCTGCAAAATCAGGACTGTCCCCAGTACAATATAAGCCCATATAGCTGCAGTGTTTCAGTAAACAAAGAAAACATTTGTATATGTCAGACTACAGAAGTGGCATTCAGATAAGGAAGTGTTGCATGAAATAAATGCAAATAATTAGGGTTATTTTGTATCTAATTTTTCTTACTATTTCACATGTTAACAGTGGTGTTTTTTGTCCAAGTACTAAGGAGGGAGATTTTCAAAAGCACCTAAGTGACCTGAGAGCATAACGTCCATTGATTTTCAATAAGACTTTGTCATTTGTGTATTTTTGAACATCCCAATCTGGGTCATGCTTTGCTCTTATCTGCCTGGGTTAGAACAAATGGAACTATACTCTGAACTCTTCAAATGCCCCCAAATTATGTAATTGGAAATGGATGACAATATCAGGCTAGATTTTGCTTTCAGGCAATGGAATTACAGCTGCCTGACTGACGTGTAACTGAGACTGGAATGCCCTTATCCCTGTCACAGATGCAGATGTGCCTGCTGCTACTTTACATACCTAATGCCCCCTCTCAACTTTTTCATCAGTCTAATTAGTGGATCATATCCATTAGAAGGAGCAGGTAGTTCTACATCACTCAGAAGTTGCCCATAATGACAGGCTGCTTTGCCCTGGCACATCTTGCACACACCAGCCTAGAGGGAACTCAGCTTTAATTAGTCCCTTTCCTCTCGGTATAAACTTTGTGCCCTTCCAGCTAACATTGTGATCAATGGAACACTGATAAAAGCTTTTAATGAAATTATGCTCCATAGTAAACCCCCTTATCTGCATAGCATAAACTTCCTTCTCGGCACTACTATAAGTCTTGTTCTGCTGTTGTGCCAAAGTGAGAGGTGAATGAGGTCCAGGGAGAGTGTAACAGCAACTGAGGAAAAGGGAGAGAAAGAGCTTTTACTGTACATTTATTTTCAAAGCAACAGACTCTGATAAAAGCCTGTAGAAAAAACATGCAAGTTCAGTTACTAATTTCACCTGACACCTCTTTGAACAGGATGTCTTCACTCATTTCCTTCTCCTGAGCTTACCTAGAGAGAACCTTTCCCTTAACCTTGAAACTGTTAATCATAAAAGTACTGATCAATACTGAAAAATTAATGGGCATTTATTTCTATTATGTAAAACTTCTTATGTGCTGCAACCTGCCAAATGCATACCATGGAAAATCCCAAAGCCCCCAGTTTCAAAAAGCCTCCTTAAAGAGAGAAAAAAGGAAAGATAAGACTTCATAGACCAATAGAGAGATCTGGAGAGTGTAGACAGCACTTGCAATTACTAGGATGGCCAAAAACATTCATATACACAAGACATGAGTGGCAGTTTCTCTGTTTACTAACCCCCCATTCAGAAAAGCACTTAATTATGTGGTTAAGTACAGAAGTCTTAAGCCCCAGACACTTTACCAAGACTTAGGCATGGTTTGTTTTAAGTGCTTAAATGCTTTTCTGAATTGGGGTCCTAGAATGAGATTTTTTAAATTTTTCACTGAGCATCTCTCCAACATGCTGCTTGACGTTACCATCCTTCTTGATAAGTTATCATTGGTAAAAGGCCTCTGAGTGTGCCAGTGCTGTAAAATATAGTGGCTTAAATATTTATTTCAATGCATATGGCTGTAGAGATTGTAATAAATATAGTAATTATGTCTTAAAATGGGCCTCACAGAAAAACGATAAAAGATTTGTGGTTGATGATAATGAACTGTGTGATGCTACATAAAAGCATCCTGGTGCTGAGCTCATTCCAAAACAGCCTAATGTACAGGGTACTTGGAAACAATCTCATGAAGGTCCAGGGAACACTTACCACATAGCTGAACAGAGCTGCAGGTGGAGTGCTGGTTTGGGGGTGGGAGGAAGCAAATATGAAGAGAACAATTCTTAAGAGGCAGATGGAATTTTGAAATTAATTCAGCAAATAAATACAGTGCAGCTTCTAAATCCTTCACTGATTTATGGTCAGTATTGGTAGCTTCAATAGAGGAGAAGGGGAACTTCCAGGAAAAGGTTGATGAGCTGATACAATGGGTGCTGGACAATGAAGTAGTCATTGTGGGGGAAGACCTCACTGGACATGTTGGGAAAAGTAGAGATGGCTATGAGAGGATACATGGGGACATGGATTTGGAGATCTCAATTCAGAGGGGGAAGGATAGTAGATTTTTCTGTATCTTACAATCTCACAATTTCAAATACGTTTTCCTGGAAATTAGAACATCTGATCACGTACAAGAGTGAAAGTAGAGAAACTCAAAGTGGATTATTTACTAGTGAGGAAATGGGATTGAAAAGAGGTGAAAGATTGGAAGGTGACCCCAGAAGAGGAAGTTACAACGCAACATAGAATGGTAGTCATAGACATGAGGGTGAAAAGAGTGAGGTATACTACTAAATACCAAAGAGTTCAGAAAATGAAGTGGTGGAGCCTGTGGCAAAACAAGGAATCGAGAGAGGCCTTCAGAGCAAGGGTGCTGGAAGAAATACAGGTTGAAGAAATAAAAGACCCTCAAAGTTGGTGGCAAGGGGCAGCAGATAAGATCAGGAAAGCAGGAAAAGAAATCTCCGGAGTGTCATCTGGAAAGATGTGCATCAGGAAGGAAACATGGTGGTGGAGTGAGAAAGTCCAGGAAGTGGTAAGGGAGAAGAAGGAGAAATGTAGGAAATGAAAAGATACAGGGGACCTTCTGGACTTTGAAGCATACAAAGTGGAGAGGAAGAGGGCAAAGAGGACCATTGCTAAGGCCAAAAATGCTGTAATGGACAATTTGTACCAATCAATATACTGTAGAAGCTGTTTAAAGTGACACTTGCAATGGAGAAGATGCCAAATTAAAGGAGAGGAAGTGTGTTGGTGCCAATATTTAAGCAGGAAAGTGATCTCCAGGATTGTGACAACTATCATGGAGTCAATAGCTGTCTCACAATTTGAAAGCATGGGAAAGAGTGGTGGAGAATCAGTTAGGGACTGAAGTGGCCATTACAGAAGGCCAGTATGGATTCATGCCAAGGAAAAATACCATGGATCCAGTTTTTGCAATAAGACAGATGATAGTGAAATACAGGGAAGGTTGTCCAGATATCCATTTTGGTTTTATTGGTCTGGAGAAAGCCTATCATCGTGTACCCATAGAGGAAATATTGGAGTGTCTGAGAGTTAAGGAGGTGTTAAAGAAATATGCCAGAACCATCAAGGACATGTATTGGAAATGTACAATGAAAGTGAGGAGCAGTTCAGGAGAGACAAAGAGTTTTGAGGTGAAGGTGGGTATATATCAAGGGTCAGCTTTGAACCCATTCCTGTTTGTGGTCATGATAGATGTTCTACTGAACAAATAAGAAGTAGACTATCCTGGAATATGAGGCTTGTGGATGACATGCTCATTTCCACTGAGAGTTTAGAGGAAGTGCAAGCTGGATTGGACCAATGGAGAGAAGTGCTAGAGGGAAAAGGAATGAAGATTACTTGATCCAAAATGGACTGTGATATGCACTGTGATTTCTCTGAGGTACCTGATATTGGAAATGTCACAAATGTGATAATCAATGAGAAACATGTTCAAAAACTTGACAAGTTCAGGTATCTGGGGTCAACTGTTCAGCAGAATGCAAAGTTCGCTGAAGATTTGAACCATCGAATAACAGCAGGGTGGACAAACTGGAAATTGGCAACAGGAATATTGTGCAACAGGAGAGCATCAGTGAAGCTGAGAGGGAAAGTATACAAGCTGGGTGCATCCAGTGCTATTGTACGCAGTGGAGACATGGCCCCTGAAAAAAACTCCAGAAAGGAGTCTGAATGTGACAGAGGTGAGAATGCTCCAGTGGATGTGTGGAATGATGAAGATGGATAAAGTGAGGAGTACTTACATCAAAGAATCAGTGAAAGTAGTGGAGGCATCTAAGAAAGTACAAGAGATAAGACTGGCATGGTGTGGGCATGTTCAAAGGAGTCCAGAAGAATATGTTAGGAAAGAAGTTACTAGAATGGCATGACCAGGGAGAAGGAGAAGAGAAAGATGGAAGATGAGATGGAGAGATATCGTGGAGAGGGATATGAGAGAGAAGGAGTTGGAAGAAGAAGATACATATGACTAAAGCCGATGGAGAGGCAGCAACCCTATTTAGATGGGATAAGTGAAGGAAGAAGAAGAAGATGGGAAGCCTCAAATGATGAATAACCTCATTCCCCACATCACTGTTAAGTAGTCAGGGCCATCACAAATGAAATCTCTTCATGACCCAACCTGTGAAATTGTATTAAATGTGGCACTGCTTCCTTATTCAGTTTTGTATTGCTGCCTGCATAGAGTTTAAATAAAAGAAGGCCATAAAGGGGTTACTAAAGAACAAGTGAGAAAGGCAGAACAATGACACACGCCAATTGCCCCAAGTAAACAGCTTCAAGGACAGCAGTGGATGGGTCATCAGTTAGGAAAGAAGCTTGCTACCTGTCTACAATGTTTTATCTTTTCCCAAGCATGAGCCTAACATCAAAGAGCATACAAAACCTCTATAGAGGCCACCCTTCAGAAAAGGTACTTGGATGAGCGACTATGAAGGGTGTTCCAGTGAAGAGCTGATATTGTGACTGGATGGTGGAAATCTAACTTCACACTACATAATATTGTAAAGTGTTTGCAATGGATATCACATCTAAAACTGTCATTCTAACCTTATCACTCAGTGACATTGTCTATAGGTTGTTTATAGCTCATTCTGTCTTTTGGTTGCTGCATTCCATACAAATAAATAAATAAAGTACATAACACATCAGTCAAGGAAAAGGAATTCAGTAAAGGAATCTATAAGGTAATATTACTGATATTTAATCATGAAACTTTCTCTCTTTATGACAAACCTCTAAACCTACATGTGTGCATAGTCACAGAGAGAGGGAAGAGACTGGGGAAAATACATATATTTGTTTTTTCATTTAATAATGCTTCTAAAAATAATCAGTAAGTACACAACTCTATTCTACCAAAAACTTAGACTGCCTGCCAACTACAAATCAGTGCCTTTTTATTCTGTTCACTTGCAAGTGTAAAATCTGTTGGCTAAAACACAGATCTGGCAGCTAGCGTGTTGGCTTTGTTTTTGCTTCATCCATTGACTTGGGAACAGGTTTGTTTGTTTCTTAACACAAGCAAATCACAGAACTCATTGCAATCTCTATTTTCTTACCTATAAAATAAGTAACATAAAGATGAGTAACCAGTGATGGGAAAGGCCTATGGGATTTTTCTGCTCATCTCCCCTGTGTATAATGTTTCCTACAATTGACATTTCCCTGCAAAGGGAGCTGAGACAATAACATATGCTAGTAGAACATGTGCAAAACCAAAAAAAAACCCCAGATGGTGAGCTACTGACATGTTTTGAGATAGCCCGATGAAAAGCATAATAAAATTACAATAAGAAATTACTTTCAAAGTATATTTTGCCAGGTATAATATCATATATAAGGAAAGGCCATGTTGCTCTCTTGCTCATTTATCTAAAGAAATCAGATACATTATTGGGTCTTTAAATCCATATCCACGTTCCTCCTCCTCCTTTTGTTAGCACTGATGTTTACTTGTATAGTTGGTAACAATTTGATTGCTACATTCTCCCCAGTCAGCTGAGCACCTGTAGTAATTAAGTAAGAAGTAGCAAGGCTGTGTGAAGCTTTGGTCCATGATTCAATTTGGAGAAGATTCAGCCCGATTCGGAGGCTGAGTCTCCAAATCCAAATCGAATCAGGAGAAGACAAAAAAACCCTAAGAATCGATTCAGAGGCTCTGAATTGATTCATAAAAGATTTGGAAAAGATTTGGAAGTCAGTCTTACAGGGGAACAGAAACTGAGAAGAGGGAGGGGGAGCAAGGGGGGAAACACTGACATCTCCAGCTGGCCAGTGACTGTGATCTTTCCCTGAGTCCCCTTCCAATCACAGTGTTCTGGGGGAAGGATGTAGAAACAGCATATAAGCCTCTGTCTACAGCCTTTCTGTGCTTAATGTGAGCTGCTTGTGCATGAGCAACAGCATCTGAAAGGTACTGGACTGGCTTGGCTTCCTACCTAGTCAGTCTCCTGCTACTTTTTCTTCTTGGAAAGGATTGGATACAGCTTACTAACTAGAATGCCTCTACTTATCCCTTTCCAATCCATTTCTTTCCATTTATATTTGTTCTCGCAGTTTTTTTCCAACACTTTTAAAAAAGAAAGCTGTGTTTTCCCTGGCAGTGTAATCCATCACTGTACAGGGAAGCACATACATTACACACACTCACACACATACATCATAGAAGAAGAAGTCAGATATTATTACAACACAGAAGAAGTTAAACATTCATATAAGAAGAAGAAGAGATTATATATAGTTATTAATATCATTAGTTATAGTTAAATACAGACTAAAGACAACACAGAAACAGAAGAAGTCAGATAGAGATTCAGATTAACACAACACAGAAGTCAGACGCTCAGTCAGAGAAGAAGAAGAAGAAGAAGAGATATTTGAGTTACACACACAACAGTAAACACAACACAGAAGAAGTCAGAGATTCAATTAACACAACACAGAAGTCAGAGAGTCATAGAACAAGAAGAAGATATATTATTTTAGGTACACACACAACTGTAAACACAGCACAGATGAAGTCAGACACAGTCATACATCAGAGAAGAAGAAGAAAACATATATTATTGGTTAGTTGCACACAGAAATACATTTTCCAGCACAGAAAAAATTAAAATGAAGGGTGCTGGAAAGGCAGGTGCCAGGTCTTCTGGCAGGGGAGGAAGAGGGGCTAGAGAGGGTAGGGAGAGAGCTAGAGCTGCAAGTCCCTCCCTCCCCCAAACATAGATGCATCCTCTTTTCTGGCAGCCATGAGTCTTCTGCTGCCAGTGGAAGCAAGGAGGTGGGAGCAGTACCTGACATCCCTACACCTGCAGCACCTCCCCTAACTCCAGAAATAGGCACCAGAAGCAGAATGACAGTCTCCTCTACCCCAATTTCATCTCTCAGTGTGAGCCTCCCACTGCCAGAGGAGGAGCTGGATCTGGAACCAGGGGACCTGAGTGCCACAGCTAAAGAAATTCTGGGGACTGAGGGGGAATCTGAGTTTGTGCTCCACACCCCTCAAAGTTCCCCTAGACCCAGGTCTCCTTGTCAGAAGGCACCTCAGAGGACATTGTGGAGGCAAGTGACTCAGCTGAGTCAGCTCCTCCTGTTGTTGTGCCTCTGCCAGCTGAGGAGGGTGATAAGGCAAGATCCCCACCCACAACCCAGAAGCAGGAGAGTATTGTAGTGTGGGATCATTTTGATGTTGCAAATGATCCCAAGTATGTTATCTGCTAGCACTGCTGAAGGCAGATCAGCCAGGGCAAGGAGATGAAATGCTTCACCACCACGGCATTGCTGCTGCATCTCAGGAGGCAGCACCCCCTTGCCCTTGTTCCTCCTCAGTCTGGCACCAGTGGGAGTGTGCCCAAAAAAGAAGTCCCCCTCTTGCTTCAAAGTCCCCGTCCCCATGAAGCAGAGGCAGGCCACCCTGGAGCAGTGGGGAAAAGCTGCAGACAAAGGAGGGCACATTGCAAGGGTGAGCAAGGTCACCCAGAGCATAAGTTTCTGTACCTACTACCTAGGAGGCTGATGAAGAGAAGTTCATAGACCCGGCTCTGAAAAGTGGTTTGTAAATTCAAACAAGCACCAAACCTTGCTAACCTAACCTCATCACCAGAAGCCAACTTCCTACAGCTCAAAACACAAAACCTGCCAACAATCTCCAGTACCCCTACAAACTGCACACCAGAATATATCAAAGACAAGAATACCCAACTACCTGTGGGGGCAGATTTCTCACAAAATAACCACTCTGTCTCCAGTCTCTCAGGCCTGATCCTGAAAGGGAATTTACAAACCACTTTTCATAGCTGGGCCTATGAACTGCACTTTATCAGCTTCCTAGGTACAGAAACTCATGGACTCAATATAGATTATGTGGCAGAAGGCCACCTCTGTTTCACCCCAAAAACTCTGTTCTGTGACAATTTGGTTAGGATGGGCCCAGCAGAGGGTACACACCTTACCCTATCTCTTTAGGTAACCTGAGCTGGATACATTCCTGAGGGAGGGGGGAAACCTGCTCCCTCTGCCTACGTGACTGGCATCACATACCTGGGTGAGGGGCCTGGGATCCCTGGTGGGCTAGAGACTGCCAGTCTGCCCAGCAACCAGTGATGGATTTCAAATTGGTTGGCTGACAGTCAACAGGTGCTGGCCTCCATTGGACCAGGTAAATGGGGTCATAAGGACTGTCCAGGAGGAGGGAAGGTAGCCATGATGACAACTCAGAGGGAGAGAAGAGCTAGACCATTTTAAACTTGCTCTCTCTCTCGAAACTCATGATCAATGAACTGCCCTCCTCCAGAGGGAATCTCCACCTGCCTCTGGATGATACTTGTAAGTAAGCTACCTGAGATCTAACTAGATATCTATGGGATTTCTCTGATATTACTCAACTCTGTACCCTATTCCAACCCTACTCCTTGTAACCAATAAAGTTCTCCTTTGTACCTAGCATGGGAGACTTATGGGGAGTGGGTCTAGATTATGCCTTGGGGTCCCCTTGGTCAGGCTAAGGGAGACCACTACTTGTGCTTCCTACTGAGGGAAGCATCCCAAGTTCTTGAAGTGAGTCAAGTACCCTTGAGGGCTACTAGGCCTGTGTTTCCCAGAGGACACCATGCCAGGATCAAGCCCATCCCTGAGTGGTGGCAGCAATACCCCCAGGCTAGCAGGTGTCCTCCAGGAAGGGGGTCAGCCAGATGTGAGGCACCCCCAGAGGGGCACTCAGAGCCTGGAAGGTGGTCGGGTGCAGTGAGGTGGATGGCTTAGCACAGAAGCACCCCCTACCGGCCCGCCACAGATTAGACAGTGGAATTCTGACACACTGCAACCTGCCAGACATCTGACACCCCAGGTACCTCTCCAATTTTACCTCTGCTGCTACATCTCCCACTGCCTTCCACTCCAGCCTGTCCCTCACCCCCTGATGCCTCTATTTCCATTTTCACTGACCGGCTCTCTTGCCTGCATTGCTCTGGCTTCTTTACTATTCCTTCCATCCAGGAAACACACACACATAGACCAACTGCAGGTGCTTCCTCAGCCTGATGAAGGGTTTTTCAACCCAAAACATTGCTAAGATATATTTCTCTAACTATTCAGTTGGTCTACTAAAAGATACCAGATTGACCCAAAGGACCTTGTCTGCCAGTGCCATGTCCTTAGACCAACACCCCTAGCACCTGACTAGAAGGACGCAGAGCCCTGGGCACATCTAAGCCCCAGGGCTGGGGCTGGCAGGAAGAGTTCTCTGGCAGCTTCTGGAGAAGAAGCTCCTGCAGGAAAGGAAAGAAAGGCTGTAGTCTGTGACAGTTTGGCTGCCTGAGATGCTGCTGGTGCTACTGTGCTGCAGTGCACTGCTTATTACCTGTTATTATTTAAAGTGGTGGACCAGAATGAGGCTATAGGGGAGGAAGAAGCCTCACTGAGCACACTACCATGTCATGTAGAGGCCCCAGCGCCAGTGAGGGAGCACCTTAACACACACACAGTGTCATCCATGTCATGAGTTTTGTTTGTCAGCAGCCTGAGGTGCAGTTTCCCAGAACTCCTGCACCTATCTTCTTGAAAGCTGGCAGGCTTCATGCCCTCAAAAGGGACTACCATCCCTGCAATATTTATCTGAATCAGCCAAAAAATGACAAAGTTATAGGTATTTCAGTGATTCCCTATTAGAATCTGTGGCCAAATCTCCGAACCTCTCCGAACTGGTGCCGAATCTTCCAAAGCCGATTCAGCAAAATTGATTCAGAACAGTGATCTGAATCTCCAAATCAAATCACTGTCATGTGAATTGGCTGAATCCAAATCAAATACTTTCCTATTCGCACAGGCCTAATAAGTAGTGATCTATTTGTAAAACACCTGGGAATACCTCCATTAATGTATATTTTCATGTGTTTTTACTGCATTTTATTGAGAGGCATTGGGAGTTTTGAACTCTGATGCTAATAAGATGTTTTAAGGGGGACTTTTTCCTCCTGTTGTCTTCCATTATTTGCTTTGCAGTGTTTTAAATGCAAGGCTTTCACCTCCCTCTTGCCAGCTAAACAGGAGGCAGCAGTCAACCCAACAGATTAGTCTGGCTCATAAACAGAACCATCTCAGCAATCTGATCAGTAAATGAAAAAGATCTAGGGTCATTTTCTAATCACAAGATGTTAGTATAGCCTCTCACACAAAGCAGCCCCATTTGATTAGCCCACCAAAGAATTCTGTTTCTCTATGATTGAGCCATTGTTTGGATTGCTTCCTGTCTCTTATGCAGCAAATAAAGCTAGGGGAACATCTCCCAAAAAATGGCAGGGTAAGTCATAGTAAGACTGAGATCCAATTTCTCTTTTTGCACCTGCAAATTGAATTGCAATCACAAAACTGATTAACCATGCTCTAACAAATTACACTCACCCTTTTTCTTGGCCTGTTGCTTTTGCCTGGTAGTGAGTTGTTTTTTCTTAAAGATATTCAGAGTGGTTTGACACTGTTAAGTTGGAGCATGGGCCAGTGAGTAGAATTCAGGTGTGCTGGTTAGGCTCACATGATAAAAGGATTTTATGACATATATCAATTGTTGATCATATGGATCTCATGGAACTTTTTATGTCAGGCATTTTGTGAGGGTGGAATAACAATTGTCGAGCATGGTTCTAGAAACTTGCTACTACAGTGCGTATATATGGTTTCTGCTTTCTGGATCTCTACAAATATAAATCTAGTGATGCCTAACCCAGTCATGCTCCACTGCAAATATACCACATCACACCAATGTATTTGGGTCAGAAGAGAGGTCCACTTACTTGTATGATATGGTTTATATTTCATGTCCACTCCAGTCGTACCTTGGCTCCCACAGCATAAGGCTACCATAGCCTTCCTGCAGTGAAGGGGCCTTAAGCAAAATCTCTGTAAAGAAGTTAATCACTCTGTGAACAAACAAACCTTATTTTTCACATATCTATTTTGATTTCTTGAAGACAATGATAATGGTTATTTAGCATTCCATCTCAACAGTTTATGTTTATTAAGAGCACAGAAAAGTTACCTTGGCAAGGAATGCAAGTTTATGAAAAAAGATTTAAATGACTCAGGAAATCCACTGCTATGATTTAAAAACAATCAGAAGCATTACGTTAATATAATCCATCAATTAGGCATTTAAACAGTATACAAAATATTTCCCTTATTGTAAGTGAGGCTTTTATACCAATCTAGTGGTTCTTGAAAGTTCCCTTGACTACATATACAAGTTAATATGCAACCCTAAGCATGGTTAGGTAATTCAATTGTTAGACTACCAGGAGTCTATTTACAGTAACACTTCAAACATTGGCCTGTTCAGTGGAGCTGCAGTAGCTTTTGAAGCAGTGGCTGGAAATATGAAGGAAAGATCAAGTGCAGACACAGACACAGACAAGGTTTGATAGCATCTTGCCTACCATAAGCACTGAATTCACAGTCTTGCTTTTAACACCATGACATAGAACAAAATTACACAGCAATTTCTGTGCCCAGCTCTGTGTGATTCAGCTAGTCAATAAAAGTTATCGTCCTTGCCTCTTGTATAATTTCTAAAATGTAAGCATCTCATTAAGCATTCCTATAACTTTATTCAGGACGTGACTGTATTTCAATATTTTGTTTATGCTATAAGCCAATGGAAAGTTGACTGATGAAAGAGGACTCATTCTCTGCTGTTGGGCATTATTAACAACTTAAACTTTAATTTCTTCCTCCACCTGTGTCCCTCCATTTCAGGACTAACTTATCTTGTCATGTAATAGCATCCAGTCCTTGAGCTGCTTACCGGACTCTGGAAAAGGATTAGACCATTTTGGTGTCAGCGCCAGTAACCTGAAGTAGGAACTGGGACGAAGATGTGCATTGTTTGACATAATTACTTTCTGCTCCTGCTTTGCCCTTTGCTGTCTATTTGAAATTTAACCTTAATAGAATCAGAATGGCATTTCCCCATCTTTGGAATGTGTGTGAAACTCATAGTAGTTAAGGTTACAACAAAGTAACTCCTCAAACCTTTTTTCCTGAGGCTGAAACACTTTAAAGTTGTTTCATAAAACAGGAGAGATTAAGAGAGCTGTGTGTTCATACTATAGGGAAATGGAACAGTAGTGCTAGGGACAGAAATTACACATAAATTGATATAAGTAGTTAGAAACCGGTTCAAACCTGTAACACAACAGAAATTCAGTGCACATAAACCACTTATAAAATACCCTAAACCAATTTAAGATAAATCTGGATGGATGTAGTATTAGACTTAACTGATATAGTTTAAATTGGTTTATTGAACTGCTGTCCCAGATCCCCTCAAGATTCAAGTTAACTGACAGTCCACCAGCATCCTAAGATCCTTTGCACCTTCCCCAGAAAGCCCCCACCTTTGCAGCTTTGGTGGGCTAGCCTTGGCCCAAACTGTCTGCTCCAGTTGAGCAGGCAGGCATGCTCTAGCAACCACAGCTTCTGGCCTGGGCCACTGCAGGCATGTGGCTGCATTTCCAGAATCAAAAGTGAATGCCTGTTCACCTGCTTATTAGTTCAATCTATGCAGTTTAGACTAACCTGCAAAGATTGAATCAATTCAGCCTTGAGCTTTTTGACTGTCTGTACTTAGCGCAAGAGACTTAAGGGAGATGGTGACATGCTGATTTCTATTCAGTACCCTCTTATACTGCTAAGGAGTCTGCATATTTGGCCAAATGCCTCAGCATCATGGAGCATTAACCATGCACATAAAATGACTCTTTTTAAGAAGAGCAACAAGACACTGTGAGTCATAATGAGCCCATTTACTTTCCGTCTGTATTGGAATTTTACAGAAAATATTGTATAAACACTAAGTTTCTTGACAATTCACAGTAGACTATCACCAACAGTTTTTTTCTTTTGGTAAATATACTTTCATAGTAAAAGTCGCAATGAGAAAAAAAAGTGGTATGATTATATACTGAAATTAGATGCTCTGACTTTCTTTCTGCAAAGAATGTCATTTTTAAGGCTGTCATGATCATGGGTTAAATGCCACTGAAAAATGCCACTGAAAGTTTATGCTGTCTGCTAAGGGTAACTGGGATGCCTAATGCCATTTCATTTTGAGAATAATACATTAACACTTTCCTAACCATAGGGGTGCTCAATTCTCTTCCACCCTATGATGGGTCATCCTTCCTGAATTCTGCTTCAAAGGCCAGCACAGCCCCCTTGCAGTACATATTTTAGTTTAAAGTCTTTACAAACATGAGTTTGGAGTTGAAAATAATATATTCATTATCTTATGAGAGCATCAAGTTAAAAAAATCAGTCATTTAAGCATTACAAGGACACATAGGGCAGTATTCTATTCCACACTGCCCAAGTCCCTAAAAAACAGTTCATGCAAAAGTTGAATGAGCCTTCCTTCCTCGCCTTGGTGCTTTTTTGTGCCTCAGTCTTAGGGGCAAGATGGTGTTGTGCTACAAAAGTAGGTGCATTAATGGATTTTACAGGAGCTCAATCAAAGTGAAAGAGAATCAAATTCAGTCCCATTCCTAATAGGCAGAATAGAATCTGGCCTATAAACCCCATAAATTCTTGGAGATATGTTTTAAATTTAGGGGTCTTTATTTGCTGCCTTACGGAAATTGAAATCTCTGATTATTATATTGGAAGGGATTCTCAACATCTTCAGTTTTTTCCCCACAAAACGATATTATTTCTAACCAGAAAATCTATATCTTGAATTGTTTAAGTTCATTTGCACAGACAGTAACTTTTTAAATCCCTCTGTACTTGCGTCCTTGGTATGTAAATGTTGATTTTTGTTCATTGTAATTCATTTACTGAAACTGCCTCCATCTTTTGAACTGTTTTGTGTGACCAATGAACTCTCAGGGTCTGTGAGTAATACTAACAGTTTCTGTCACAATTCCCATTCTCAGAATTCTTATGTCTAGAATTCCTCCACAGCCTCCTCCCAAATAGCCTGAGAAACTGGCTATGAAGATGACAGGCAGCAGTCCATTATGCCTAAATGCACTGAAGGAGGAGATTGTTGCCCTTCTTCTTTACATGCCTGTGTTAGAAAACAACATGGGACCACCCATTAAACTTCCATCCCCCAGCCAGCATCATTACCATTGATCAGCTTAACATTGTCTTCAATGACACCCGAAGTTGTGTCTTGTGTTAAAAATTATAACAAAAAAAACAAACCCCAGTATGTCAGCTTGTCATTAACAATGTCCCCAGTAAAGAAGAAAATTGAAAGGGAAAATCTAGCCATCTCAATACTGCACTGTTTGCTCATTCAAAAATGCTACTTCACACTTGATTGCACCAAGATCCCATCATCACTAGTCACAAAGCTATTGATCGCCTCATAGCTCCGGGGATTTGGGAGCAGGTCTTGATCCCAGGTGTTCCAATCCACTTTAAGATTTGCAATTTGTATCTTCATAGGTGTGTAATTTTATTAATTTAAAATCAAAGACAAATATTTGAATTAATAAGAGTCATTAAAATTTCTTTGCAGTGTGGTAGTTTTTGCTGTAAAACATATTTGTGTTTTAACTGTAAAGTATTGTATTTTAGAAAGGTAGGTGAATGCCATCTGAAAAAGGTAGTTGAAATAACTTGCCCAAAGTCACACAGCAGATCAAGGGTGGAACTAGAAATAGAATTGAACTCCTGTGTCTCCCTTTCCAGTGCCTTATCTATTCGCCCATGCTGTGGATATAGGAGAAGAGTTCAACTCATGGGAACAATGCCAGCATAGAAACAACACAAAAGAAAGTAGAAGCAAATATGACCAGGACTGAAGCCAATTAAGGCCATTTTAAAAGCTGTCATTGTGTTTAGAATATATTGAACTATCTCTACTTCCCTTGCTACTTGAACAACCCCATTGACTCCAATAAAATTTGGTCCTGAAATTGTAACTCAAGATTCTTGAGCTACAGAATTCACTCTACATGCATGTCACGTCCACCAGCATTTTCTCACCATCTGAAAAGTATTCACTTGATAGTAGTATTTGGTAAATTGGATAATTTAGCACTTCAAAATTCCAGCACATGATATGTTATGACATACAAACATGCATTCATTCGTTGTTGAAGGCCTATTTTTTCAGGAATCCCTCTTGTGTTATAACAATTCACTGTGTACCTGAGTAAAACTTCAATAAAAAGTATAGCTGTACAAACAATAATTCTCTACGTGCTCTTCAGTGATCTGCCTTTCTTTAGTATTGTGTTCACTGAGGCATCTACATGGAGCTTTAGATTAATGGGAACTGTTTTTTTTTTTCTTTTTTCTTTTAAATTGGACATGGCTTTGTTCCTCCTGAATTCTTATTGCTCAGATTCAATGACAGATACTTTTGCAAGTTGTTATTGTTACACATTTCATTGCTCACCATAGTCTAGTCACTCACAGCAGCCCTCGTTTCTCTGTCATTTCTTTTCATGTGTGTTGGTTCTTGATCTCAAGCAACAACCCAGCAAAAAAATTGCAACAATAGAATCGTAACATGCATAAGACTGGGAGAGAGGCTTCCTGTGCCATTAAGTCCAATCCGTTGTATACACAGGCTCTTGTTAACTTAAGAAATCCCCCCAAAGTCACCACTTCAAGCCCTCCCTCATGAGTACAGTCTCAGGATCCCGAACACCAATGCCACCTCATGACAAGCTATGGGGAAAAGCTGGGGAATAGAAATTATGAGCAATGCCCTGCCACTGCAGCAACAGTCAGCATAGAGGATGTTGCTCACAGAGAAACCATATAATGCTGTTACATAATGAATAGACACCCTGGAGAGATCTTCTTCCATAGGGTTTTTTTTTTAGGTACATTCAACTATTTCTACAATGCTGCAAGAAACAGGAAGGACGGATACAGCAACAGAAACTTCACTAGATACACTACACAGGGCATCACTACGCAGGGCTACTCCAGAATGTAGTGTACTCATTATCATCAGTCCTATGGTGTCCTGATATTATAAACATGATGTTTTCTTTCTTAGGATGCAGATGCTAAGATGGATGCACATGAAATATCTCACTGTGGATCATAAATGAGGCACAACACGAAAATCAAGCAAGCATTGGAGGTAAATAAAAAGGCTGCACCACTCCCATCTGAAGGTTTCATGCAGCAATGGGCTAATTTTCAGAAATACTGAGCACTCAGAAACCCTGCTGGAGGACAAGGGGAGCCCTAGAGGCTCAGCATCTTTACAAATAGACTTGGCAGAATTCCATTTTTATTCCTGTATAATTTTGACTAATAATATCAATGTTTATTTTTTAAGCATTACTTCAGATTTTTATTGATTAAAATTTTCAGGATTGCACAAAATTAGGGATGTGGGGGCCAGACAATGTACTATGACAAACATATCTACTGTAGAACTGCTGCCAGTTGAGCTTGCCCATAGCTCCCTCATCTGCTTTCTCACTTCCTCTTCTTTTGTTCCCACTCCTCTGGGGTTTCTGGGAGTTGCAGTCCAAACTACAGTCAGCAACATAACCCCGCATTTTTCTTATGGCCCTTTTCAATAAATTTAAATTATTAATAATGGAAATATTTCTCATCACTCTGTGTGTGTGAGGCAAAATTGATGTTTATCAACATTTACAGATAAAAATCGAACCCTGCCAAGCCTATTTTAAAAGGACTGTCTGAGTGTACTGGAAAGGAATACGATCTAGTTATTAGAGCACTGGCTCAGGATGGAGGAGACCTGGGTCCCCTGATGGGCTTAGCCACTTTCTATATGGCTAAAGAGCAGCCGTTTCCCTCCTGCTGTCTGTCTTATTTATTTAGACTGTAAACTCTTTGGGGCAGAGGAATGTCTGTTATTGTGTATGTGTACAGTGCCAACACCACTGGGGCCTGTAGGCACTAATGTAATACAATTAATTAAAAAAGCAGCATGTGAATGTTGTCGCAAAAACAAAGAGACACTGGAGAAAAAATACAAAGACCTGAGCTGCCTGCCAAGAGTGAACTCAGGAGGCTAATATTTCCTTCTCCACTCCATCTCACAGCTATTTCAGAGTGGAGAATTATGAGTCCAGGATATTAAAAAGGGAAGAAGCAAAGGTGAACCTTATAGGCAGCATTAAAACTAAACTGTTTAAAAGGTCATTAACCAGTATGTATGTCCCTGTCTGTCATATGTTCAGGCCTACTGTACAGCCACACCACCGCAGTTAAGAATTGAGTTACAATGATGGTTCTTGAGCCCTGTAAATTTTCACCGTGGTGAAGCACAACACAATTTACCACACATGTTTCTGTAATTGTGATATACTGGAAAAATGCAGCATGCTCAGTCATCCTCAAAAACCACACCTGCCCCAGTGTGGCACTGGGGTCAGTTGAATTTATATTGGACAGTAATATAATCAAAAAGCCAGAGTGGACAGCTAAGAGTTTACTAAATCTAACATGCATTTTTCCCCCTTAGGTCTATGCTTTACTTTTAAAAAAACTGTTGAACATTTTATTTTGGCTACAGATAGGAAATATGTCTAGGAGAAATCTTGTGTCATATTTTTACTTAAAGGAGAAGTCAAGTTGTATGTTAAATAACACCTGAAAATAGGCACGCAGAATTGGAAAGACGGGTCTAAAACCTTGTGAAATGATCCTGATGAAGTTGGGATCATTGTCCTGAGTGTGTACAAAGCAAGGTTATTGGGGCTGGAAACTGCTCATCAAGCTGTCCTCTCTCTGTGTCTGCCCATCCAGTGTCACTCTCAACAACTCATCCTTCCCTCACACAGGTGATGTGCCACAGGAGCCTCCTCAGGGCTTCTTACATTTTTTTTGGAGATCATTCAGTACCTTTATGATGCTTTACTTATAAGAGTGTACTTGGATCTCATCAGGCTTTGCTCTGCTAAGTTAATTATATCTACTAGAGGCCATACATTCTTTATTCTTGCCTTTTAAACATCTGAATGGACAGAAACCACAGCTAGACTCAAAGAAAGGCTGGAATGACCAGGGGCATGGTGAGAGAAACTTAAAGGTTTAAAACCCGGGAGGAGCTACTGCCCACTGAGCTTATTCTATTTAAAAAAATGTTTCTATAGAGTGTTGCTGGCCAAGACCTTAATGATCAGTTTAAAAGCTGTGGCACTGAAACTGGAAGCCTCAGGCACCTAAAAACTCAGGATGTGTCAGGATCTTATCTTAGGTGCCTATACACCAATGCACACAGCTTGGTGAACAGCAGGAAGAGTTGAAAGTCCTTGCACAGACAGAACTATGATGTGACTGGAATAACAGAGACTTGGTGGGATAACTCACAAGACTGGAGCACTGTCATGGATAGGTATAAACCAGGGGTGGAAGATTATTTCAGCTGGAGGGCTGCATAATAAGTTTTGGTGAGCTGTCAAGGTCCACATGGGTTGCCCCACCCCCTGGTTGCTATATTGGGACCAGAAGTCCAACCTCCTAACCACTCTCCTTTGCCACTTGCACCCCAGAAAAACTCCTTATGGGAAGTGGGGTTGCCCTCTTACAACCAGAAAAACTTAAATCATACACTAAAAGTCAAACACCTACTATAACATATTTTAATTTGATTACAAAAGTATTTGTCATGATTTGTGTTTGTGTACTGTATATAGAAGGGATTGCATAATAACTCAAAAATAAAGTCTCATTCTTTTATATTGTGTATGTGGAAGGGGTATGGGGTTTTGTGGGGGATCCATGAGGGGAATAGGGTATGTTGGGATGTGGGTATATGTGGGAGATTGTGGGGGCAAGGTATGGGTGTGTGAGGTTTGTGGGGTGTAAGAGAGGATGGGGGTGTGGGGACTCCCCCACATGGCACGTAGCCCCTGCTGCTGGCAGCAACAGCAGACAGGGAGGCTCAGGGAACTCATGCCTGGTACAGGCATAGGTGCCCAGTGGGGTGCAGCTCCAGCCAGTACTGCACATGCAGGGGCAAAGAGCACAGCCTGCCCAGGTGCCTCTATAATGGATGCTCTGCTCTGCGTGCCTACAGCTCCTGCACTCCCACTGAGAGAAGCCCCATGCTGGACTCTGCAGGGAAGCAGGGGGGTGGGGCTCCCTCCACTCCCACTGGAGTCTGCCGACCTGTGCAGTGGGGGCAGGGCATGTAGCCAGTTCCAGCGTGGGAGCTGCAGGTGTGCAACTCCTGCGATAGAGGCACAGAAGGAGCCAGCTGGCAACTGTGAGGGCCAGTCTGGCTTCTGCTGCTTTCTGAGGTTCTGGCATTGTAGCCAGGAACTGCACGACATGGCATGGAGCTGGCTGGCTTGGCTGAGTACCTCCTGGCAGCACACAGTTCCCAGCTGCAACATTGGGACTACAGAACACAGCAGGAGCCAGCCCGGCCCCTGTGGTTCCCAGCTGGCTCCTGCTGCCACCAGCCCTTACCCCCAGAGTCCTGAACTCCCACCCACTGCTATTCTCCTGCCCCCTGCCCTGTGCCAGATGCTGCTTACCTGACATCCCCACCCACCACCACTGCTCTCCACCCACCTGCCTGCCACTCCCCACCCTCCACCCGCCAGCTGCTCCAGCAGCACGTGGTTCCCAGCACCATGACTAAGCTCTGTGGGTGATCCTCCCCGCAACCTCCACCCATTCTTATCAGATTCTCCACTCTCAGACAGAGGGAAGGCAGGGGAACAGCCCCATGGTTGCCAGACCAGAAGCCTCTGCTAACCAGAAGCTTCTGGCTTGGGGGGAGGGGGGGGGAATGGGGCAGGGCTGAGTGGGCCTTGCTGCTGCTTCCTCTGGGTCCTGCTGCCACTGGCACCTTGTCATCTTTGACAGGCAGCCAGGGGAAGATAAACATTAATTTTCTAGGGGCTCTGTGGACCAGATAGAATAGCCTGGTGGGCCAGATCCAGGCTGTGGGCTGCATTTTGCCCACCCCTGGTATAAACTGTTCAAGAAGGACAGGCAGGGGAGAAGAGGAGAAGGACTTGCACTTTAAGTAAAAGAGCTCAGAATTCCAGTATGAAACTGGAGATAGGCCTGTTGAGAGTCTCTGGGTTAGGGTCAGAGGGGAGAGCAACAAGGGTGATGTCATGGTGGGGATAGGCTATAGACTATCAGACCAGAAGGATGTGGTGGATGAGGCTTTCTTCAAACAGGTAGCTGAAGTTTCCCGATCAAGTTTCCCTGGTTCTCATGGGGGACTTCAGTCACCCTGGGTGCATCTACATGAGATACTGCATTGCAGTAGTGATGAGCTATGCTGACTAAGCTCATCACTACAGTGACGCAGTGTTCAACAACATAGTGACAAACTGTAACACTGACACTGGCACTACTGCACAGTAGCAACAAGCTACTGCGCAGTAGCTCATTGCTTATTGCTACTGTGCAGTAGGGTTGGAAACAACTTGTGTGCCACCAGGACTGTGCAGTAATGCAGATGTAGATGCACACCCTGACACCTGCTGGGAGGCAATATATCAGTACACAGGCAATCCAGGAAGCTTTTGGAGAATGTTAGGGATGACTTCTTGGTGCAAGTGGTGGAGCAGCCAACTAGTTGCCGTGCTGTTCTTGACCCGCTGCTCACAAACAAGGAAGAATTGGTGGGGGGTGTAGAAATGTAGAACTTGGGCAGCAGCGACCACAAGATGATTGAGTTCAGGATCCTGAGGAAAGGAAGCAAAGAAAGCAGCAGAGTAAGGACCCTAGACTTCAGAAAAGCAGACTTTGACTTGCTCAGGGAATTGATGGGCAGGATTTCCTGGGGGGAGAGGAATCCAGGAGAGTTGGCTGTACTTTAAAGAAGCCTTACTGAGAGTGCAGGAACAAACCATCCTGATGTGTAGGAAAACTAGCAAGTATGACAGAAGACCAGCTTGGCTTAGCAGGGAACTCCTCAATAATCAAAATCACAAAAAGGAAGCTTATAAGAAATGGTAACTTGGACAAACAATTAGGGAGTAGTATAAGAGTATTGCTCGGGCGTGCAGGGATGAAGTCAGGAAGGGCAAAGTGCACCTGGAGTTGCAACTAGCAAGGAACGTGAAGGGTAACAAGAAGGGTTTCTACAAGTATGTCAGTAACAAGTGTGGCTCCCTTACTAAATGGGGAAGGCAATTTAGTGACAGAAGGTGCAGAAAAGGCTGAAGTACTCAATGCCTTTTCACCTCAGTCTTCACAGGCAAGGTCAGCTCCTAGATTAATGCACCTAGCTGCACAGTTTAGGGAGGAGGTGAGCAGCCAACTATGGCAAAATAACTGGTTAGGGCATAGGTGAGCAAAATATAGCCCATGGGCTTGATCTGGCCCATCAGGCACCTGGCAATGAGTTGTACCCTGCCCAGCCCTTCTGTCCATGAGAGTGGGAGTGAGGCACCCTCCAACATACCCTACTGCACCTCACTCCCACCCTCATGGGCGGAAGAGCCCGGCTTTGCCAGCACACAGCTTCCAGCTGGGACTGCTGCTGACACTTCTGCAGGATCTAGACACCTGCTCAGCTTCCCCAGTGTCCCACTCTCTCCAGGCACCAGATAGGGAAGTGGTGGGGGGGTGTGAGCTGCAGCTGGGTGGGAGCATGGAGCTCTGCTGGGCAGGGTGTGGGTGTGAGGGATTGTGATGGTATGTGGGGACTCCCCAAACCCTCCCCCACATGGCACACAGCCCCTGCTGGCAGCAGCAGGAGCATCAGCAGGCAGTGGGCACTCAGGACACTTGTGCCCAGCGCAGGCACTACCCCGCAGTGGTGCATGGCTCCAACCAGCACTGCACACAGGGGCAAGAAGCATTTGTGGGGCTCTGCACAACACATGTGCATTCCTTAGCACTCATGCGGCACCAGGAAAGCCCTATGTACTGGAGCCACCTGCCTTCCCTGCCCCTTGCCATGCAGTCCCAGGACTCTGCCAAAAGTGGAGGGGAGCCCTACCCACTGCTTTCCCACAGAGGCCCAGGAGACCTGCACAGGAGGTGGCGGGGTAGGCAGCTGTCTCCAGCACATGGGGCTTTTCCAGTGCCACACAAGTGCTGGGGGCTGTATATGGGCTGAGCAGAGCCCCTGCAATAGAAGCCGCCTGGCCAAGCTGTGCTTCTTACCCCCACATGCAGCGCTGGCCAGAGCTGCGCACTGCCAGGTGACAGCGCCTGTGCCGGACATGAGCACCCCAAGCACTCTACTTGCTGGTGCTCCTGCTGCTGCCAGCAGGGACTGTGCACCATGGGGGGGAGGGTTTGGGGGGTCCCCACACCCCCTACCCTCCCTCACACCCCACAAAACCCACACACCCACACCCTGCCTCCACAGCCCCCCATATATACACATACCTCCAACATACCCTATTGCCCCCCCACTCTACCATACACACACATACACCATCATACTCACACACGCACCCAACCCCAACCACACCCCCCACACAATGTACAAAACTAAAAATTTATTTTGAGTCATTATGCAATCACCTCTATAGATAGTACGCTAACATAAATCATTACAAAATTTTTTTAAATAAAATTAAAATATGTTATAGTAGGTGTTTGACTTTTAATGTATGATTTTTTTTTTTCCTGGTTCCAAGATGGCAAGTCTCCCCTCCTGAAAGAAGTATTCTGCGGGGGGAAGGGGAGGGACTTCCAGTGGCAAAGGTCAGGAGTTGGGATGTAACTTCCAGTTCCAAGATGGCGACCAGGGGGCAGGGCAACTGTAAAGGGGCAGGCCTACCTATGCAGCCCTTGACAGCTCACCAAAACTCACTAAGAGGCCCTCCAGCTGCAATATTGCCTGCCTCTGGGTTAGAGACTATTTAGAAAAGCTGAATGGGGCTTGATGCGATGCACCTGAGGGTACCAAGGGAGTTGCCTGATGTAACTGCAGAGCCAATAGCCATCATCTTTGAAGACTCATGGCAATCGGGAGAGGTCCCAGACAATTGGAAGGGGGCAAATATAGTGCCCATATTTAAGAAAGGGAAAAAGGAGGATCCAGAGAACTACAGACCAGTCAGCCTCACCTCAGTCCCTAGAAGAATCATGGAGCAGGTCCTCAAGGAATCCATTTCTAAGCACACAGAGTAGAAGAAGGTGATTATGAACAGTCACCATGGATTCACCAGTGGCAAGTCATGCCTCACCAACCTGATTGACTTCTATGAGACAACTGGCTCTGTGGATGCAGGAAAACCAGTGAATGTGGTGCACTTTGACTTTAGCAAGGCTTTTGATACAGTCTCCCACAACATCCTCACAGACAAGCTAAGGAAGTATGGGTTGGATGTATGGACTCTAAGGTAGATAGAAAACTGGCTGGATCATCAGGCTCAGAGGGTAATAGTCAATGGCTCAATGTGTAGGTGATAGTTGGTGTCAAGTGGAGTACCTCAGGGATCAGTCCAGGAGCTGATTTTGTTCAATATCATCATCAGTGACCTGGAAGATGGCATAGACTGCAGATGACACCAAACTGGGGGGTGTACTAGATATGCTGGAGGGTAAGGCTAGCATTCAGAGATACCTAGATAAATTGGAGGATTGGGCCAAAAGACAACTCATGAGGTTCAATAAGGACAAATGCAAAGTCCTGCACTTAGGATGGAACAATCTCGTGCACCAGTACAGGCTGGGGACAGACTAGCTAGGCAGGCGCTCTACAGAAAAAGGGCCTTGGGGTTACAGCGTACAATAAGCTAAATGTGAGCCATCAGTACTTCCTCATTGCCAGAAAGGAGAATGGTATAGTGGGCTGTATTGGTAGGAGTGTTGCCAGCAGCTCAAGGAAAGTGATTATTCCCTTCTATTCAGCACTGGTAAGGCCACATCTGGAGTACTGTGTCCAGTTTTGGGCCCCCCACTATAGAACGGATGTGGAGAAACTGGAGAGAGTCCAGCAAAGGGCAATGAAAATGGTGAGGGGGCTGGGGCACATGACTTATGAGGAAAGACTGAGGGAACTAGGCTTATTTAGTCTAGAAAAGAGAAGACTGAGAAGAGATTTAATAGCAACCTTCAGCTTCCTGATGGGTGGTTCCAAAGAGGATGGAGCTAAACTGTTCTCAGTGGTGGCAAATGACAGAACAAGGAACAATGGGCTCAAGTTGCAGCAAGGGAAGTTTAAGTTAGATATCTGGAAGAATGTTCTTGCTAGGAGGGTAGTAAAACACTGAAGCAGGTTGCCCAGAGAGATTATGGACTCTCCATCCTTGATGGTTTTTAAGACCCGGCTAGACAAAGCCTTGGCTGGGATGATCTAGTTGGGGATGGTCCTGCTTTGAGCAGAGGGTTGGACTAAATGACCTCCTGAGGTCTCTTCCAACCTTAATTTTCTATGATTTTATGATTCTCTCATTCTATGATCTGGCCTGGCATTTGCTGTTGTTTCCAATCCAGGATGAACTTTTATAATGTAAATTAACAAATGTTACCATAGCAGGCAGGGGAACATAAAAGGTGCTTAATAATGCATAGCACTGACTGACTTACAATGCAAGAGGCAAGCTTCTAACAGATGGCTGCGCCAAACTTACACAGTTTGGGATTCAGAGAACAAAAGCACTTGTCAGGGCTTTTCCACTGCTGTTGCTTATGGCACAAATTTACAGAAAAATAAGAAAAAAAAAGACTTGAAAAAGAGCAAGCCTAAAGAAATAGTACTTTGTCTATTGGTCAAGGTCCCACTTTATGAGCCCAATCTAGTTTTGAACTTTTGTGGTACACGCAGCATAAGTGAACTCCCTGCAGTCAGCCTACAGCTCCGGAAATAATATTTCACCAGTCACTTAAGGAGGTAGGCTAACAGCAGCTGGGAAAGGGAAGGCTTAGACTAGACCATGATTTAATGTGCTGTACATTTAAAGGGACCTCACAGAACTGGACCTGGTTGATATGATGTGCAGAGGCTTAAGTTACACAGTGCTGAATTAGAATATATGAACTGAATCAAGCTGGGGTCTATCATCCTCCTTGGTCCACGTGATCCCTGAACAGTAGTGTAAACACTCAAGCAGCCCTGAGACTATTCTCATTAATCCTGCAGTCCTCTTGAGGGCCCCAGAATAAAGTATCAGAATAAAGTAAGGATTGTAAAGATGATTTAAAGCCATCTTTCCCAAATCCTGGTTTTCACTCCTGTTCTGTGCACAGAGAAAATGGGGGCCTTTTAACTCTGTACTTTCCAGTCATTCTACTTTTTCTATGAATTCCACTCTCCTCTTTTGAAAGCAAGTGACTGACTAGCCAGCTTTACTTCCAGAGATAATGTACTCCAACTATACAAAATCTACAAGAATACTAATTTGCTGTCTACTTCCTCAGTCGTACTACCTGCAGCCTGCAATGTTAAGAAAAAGAGAAAATTCATCCTCTGTAGAGGTAAATATAATTCACTGACAATGTGCTTAATATGCTGTATCATTCCCTTACAATCCACAGGTTGATATAGCTTACAGTAGTCAGCCAAAGAAGTCCCATAGAAATGTATGGGACTATTGATACCATTTTGTGACTTAGTAGTAAAAAAAATCCAAAAAAAATCTGGATTTAAATGAGCCAGCAGACTCTACACATTCCTTCAGAGAAACATTTAGATGTACATAATTAAAGGTTTCTATTGAACACGTTAAAGATCATGAACCCTCAGGTATGACAAAAATTCAATAAAAACCATAGGTCAGCTCCCTTATCCAGAAAAGTGCTGGGCAAGGTTGCATGTTATTTGATCTGCCCACCACCAAAGCAGCCATGTGCTTCTCATATTAGGCTTGACAGGAACGTCTATCAGGATAGTAGGCTTGGAACATGTCAAAACCCTGCTTAATACATTCTTTACTTGAAGTGGTTGGGAAATGTGGTTTCTACAAAATTCAGCATTTCTGTGGGGAGAGCCAATTTTGCAAAATCATGTCTATTTTCTATTTGGAAAATTGAAAGGGAGCTTTTCACTTTGAGTTACCTGAACTTTCATTTCCAGAACTGCTGCACTGATTTATGGGCCTCGTAGTTCAGTGTCTTATTCCCCATTGTCTCCAGTGAGCTGGAAATCCCTGTATGATTACATTCCCTATGATGCAACATAGTTACTGGATTCCCATATTACACTCTGGCAGCTCAGCCTCTGTTTAGGAATCTCCCTGTGAAAAACATTGCTGTTTCAACCTTTCATTGTAATTAGTGGCAAAAAATAAAGGTGAAAATATAGACATTTTCCAATGGACAGAAACATTGTTTTCTAGTTTTCCCTAGATATACTAAGTTTGTTAGTATAGAGAGAGAGATTCCTTCTCTTTTTCCCTAGATATACTAAGTTTTTACTTTTATTTTACTTATATGACCACTGTCTGGTTCCTATTATGTTTGGTATAATGGCAGAATCAGTAGGATAGGTAGGGTCATTATTACCCATTCTACTGATTTTGGTCCTTTTTAATATATGGAAAATGTTTATGGAACTAACCAAAAACAGACTCCTCCATCTAACAGTTTCCCACTGATCTAGCTGAGTCAATAGCTGCAACTTTTTCTGTCACACAGAAGGTCATGCCTAATAACTACTGCAAAGAACACTATGACATTCCCCAGACTGCTTGGGAAGAAATGTCAGAGTAAAAATGAATCAATGTATACCCTTGTATGCGTCTCAGAACTCATAGTTTCCCCTCTCCCTGCCTCCCACCCCTCTGATTAAGCTGTCAAAGCATATTCTTTGAGTATATAGTGTGCTAATACCATGTTGTTTGTCTACAGCTTGGTGGCATTGGGTGCAAAGGATTTCACTGCCTAGAAAACAAAAATGCAAACAAAATCACACAGTAATATCAGGTGAGAGCAAATGAAAAAGTCATTCTGTTTTGATCAATAGTTCTGCGCTGCATACAAAAATGTGCCGAGGGCCAGCATCTATCACAGACTTCTGCATCGGATATGACACTGATTCTCCTGTAATTCTGCAAGTGAGAGCTCTGCTGACTTCCATAAAGTTCCTCTTCATTTATACAGGATTAAAGAGAAAAGAAAATTTGATTTTTGTTTTGTATTCTCTTTCCCCTGCTACATTCTTCACTGGGAAGTTTATGTTGATTTATACATAGCTGATTCTTGACTGACAATGAAAATCTTTCAAACCTAAAAAACCCCAACTGGTCGTATTCATACCCCCCACAAACCTAGATTCATCTACCAAGGAAATACACCCATATCTGAGTTGGATCACAGCATCCGATTAACCCTAGCCAACACTAGACAATTGCAGGGTTTCTACAGGAGAATGAGGTTGACTGTTATTCCTCGTTGAAACTGCAGATTGTATTTAATTGCATGGATCATATTTCATTGCCCATACTGGAACACAGCCACAACCCCAAGTCTAAAACTAAACTTGTAGAAAGTGCCATAAGATCCTGAATAATTAAATGTAGCGAGGGCCTTGATTGCATATCTTTTCTGAAAGGCAGATTCTATATAAACACTTGGAGATGGCGATTATATGCCTTTGCAAATTCCATTGTGTTTATAATATATTTTAAAATCAGTCAGTTCTACCCCTCTTCCTCAAATACTTTGATTATTCCAGTCTAACAGATTTAGAGAGGACAGAAGGCAATTATATTCTAAATTCAATCCTCATTTCTTGTTAAAATTTACAAGCTTTGCTTGTCATCATTGCTAAAAAAAAGGCTCCTTTTTTGCAGGATTAAGAACATAAAAATGATTTTATAGCTATACTGTGACATGCATTCTGGGCTGCCAGGGAGCTCATATACATACAAGTGGGCTCTTGCTCACATAATTGGAAGAGCACTTTCCAGAAGCAGAACTCTAAACTGATTTAACGTCTCTGGTGCAAAGAGATATCAGATCGTTTAACAGCAACAGGTGCTAAATTGACTTTCTAACATTTTGTCACTGAGCAGGTCAGCGGAGAGGGGGAGATGGCATCCCACTCCTTTCTCCCCAAAAGGAGTGATGAAATGAGGCTACCTTTTATCCATTTAAAAAATCCAATGTGAAGGTAGAAAGGAAGTAATGTATATTTTAACCACTTAAACACTTTCATCCAAGCCACAAACTGGCCATACTACTTTCTTCATGTTGTCTTTTACACCAAAAAGAAAGGAGCGAGACTCATTTAATCTGTATTGGCAGTGTTTAACACCAATTTTGTAGTGGTATAAATAACTCCCCAAGCTCCCAGACATTAGTGAATTGGAGGCAGTTGAACGATGCTTGTGCTTAAAGATACTCGAGTGTAGGAGTGCTTGCAAGATCAGGACCTGCTATGGAATCAGGGTAATAGAGCAAATCCCGCCACTGCTAATTAACACAATATTAAAATGAAATGGATTTTAGATGCAGGCTGTCACCTGCTCCTTGAAAAGAACAAAGCACAGGAAAGCTTAGTCCATCATTTCAATCTCAGTACCTTCAAGGTGGACTTGTCCAGTTTCTGCAATGGATAGAAGCATGAAGCATGAGACAGATATTTCTTATTAAAGGCTTGTGCAATCAGGCAATTCTGAAAGAAAGTGAAACGGTTTTCATTGATTAGAGATCTGTGTCAAATAATTCTGCTATTACTGTTATAGTGTACTTTCATGCTTCTGGTCAGAATCAGAGGATTTCTGTGGAAGCACAAACTATTCTGAGTAATACAGTAAATGATCTGAGCCTTCTTTCAAACCTCAGACACAAACTGCCTATTGTGGAAGGCTTGAAACACTTGCTCACATCTTTATGTATATTTAAAATTTTTCAATGCGTCTTTCTAATGTGGGCTAGGACCAGAAGACAGTATAATCCCTAACCATGTGAAGTACAAAACTAACCTCCCACAGATCTATTTACATCAGTTGGGACTGAGAGCGGTCAGCGTTTTGGAAGGGCAAGCTAATACCAAAGTGGATACTCTATTATTTTGTTTCCAACCTGGCAGCAACCAAGCAGCCCTGGAAATCTTACGGAAAAGATTTTTCATTAGATTTCCAGGCTGCTTTCTCAGCCAAAGCTATTTGGATATGGTTGTATGTATGTTGAATAAGCTACCAAACTTCAAATGATTTTGAGTTTCCCATCACTAACTGATCGTATCTCTATTTGCCAGCAATTAATTTCCTCTTGAGAAAGCTGCTCTTTATTCTTATTAAAGTTTGCCCAGCTCAGTGCACATTAACTACAAATACATAATAATGTTAAAAGATGAATCCTGTGGCTAAGCAATGTTCTACTCTGAATATAAGAACTAGGAAAAAATAGCCAGTTTCAGAAACTGAAAGATCATTGGAACTTCTTATGGAAGTGCCACTAAATTCTTTACTTTTTGCTTGATTTATCACTCACAAATGTGAGCTCATATGTATATGTCTTGTCATCAGATACATTTGTTTCAGTATTCAGTGTAATGATTATTGACTTTCGGGAAATGCATGTTTGTTCCAAAGCAGAGCTGAAGTACAAAGTATATTTCCATACATTTAATTTATTATTGTGCCTAGTTATTATTCTGCTCAAGAAAGCTATTTGGAGGCCAATTTCCTAGACTCATGTTGAAGTCAAGAGGATTATTTGTTGAATAAAATGGTATTTTATCTATGTTATCAAAAACTAGTCTCAGTGCCTACAACATCTAGTTAATGCATTAGCAAAGTATAGGTCAAACCCTAAACCCCTGAATAATGGTTCAAGCAGCAGAATAGGATCCACAAATTATTCAAGATTTATGTCATCAGTGTGCAAATGAAATGCCAGCTAATCTTACTGTGTCCAGTTTTGGAGGCCACTACAGAAAGGATGTGGAGAAATAGAAGAGAGTCCAGCGCAGGGCAATGAAAATGGTTAGGGAGCTGCAGCACATGACTTGTGGGGAAACTCTGAGGGAATTGAGTGTATTTAGTCTGCAGAAGAGAAGACCAAGAGGGGATTTAATAGCAGCCTTCAACTCCCTGAAGGGTTGTTCCAAAGAGGACTGTTTTCAGTGGTGGCAGATGTCAGAACAAGGAGCAACAGTCTCAAGTTGCAGTAAGGGAAGTTTAGGTTAGATATTAGGAATAATTTTCTCACTAGAAGGGTAGTGAAGCACTGGAACAGGTTACACATAGAGGTGGTGGACTCTCCATCCTTGGAGTTTTATAAGACCTGGCTAGACAAAGCCTTAGCTAGGATGATCTAGTTGGGGATGGTCCTTCTTTGAGCAGGGGGTTGGATTAGATGACTTCCTGAGGTCCCTGCCAACCCTAATTTTCTATGATTCTATGAAAAATATGTACTATGTGCCATATAGAACCCATATAGAAAAAAATGTCTATCCATCTTTAAAAAATTCTAGCAACTGCTTTGTGGAGAAGCCCCACACTTCTATCTTCTGCAGCAAGATCTTGAGATTTGGTTGAGGGGAAGCGGGTGGGGTGGCCTTCTTGTCTGGGATGTGCCTTTCTTGCCCCTTTAAGAATTAACCTATATTTGGCCAAGTTATATGCCTCTTGAAAAAATTCCTTTCAGTAGAGATGTGGGATTGAGCAGCCAAATTATATACAGATTCTGTACATTTGAGTATGCTCCTTCTCAGATAATCAGAGTACACTCCCTTGTTGTAACTAGAACTGAACCTCGTCTTGTCTCTACCTTGTCTTGTTGACACCACAACTCCAGCGAGTCCTGGCCGAGATGACTCCAAGCATTCCCCAAACTAGAAACATGCTGGTGAAGCCATTCAACAGTCCCTGCAGCAGGACTCAAGCAACCAAAGACTGAAGTTTTGAGAGCAGTCACAGTGGGGTGGCTCAGAATGGCCTCACCACAGTATTTTCAGGTTTGGAGGATGCATATCGAAGTGAATGGACAGGGCACGCATAGGAGAATCCAGCTAAGGCATGTTGCTGGTGTGGTGTAGACTTGCCCTACATTCCTTTGGTGTCAGCACAGAGCTCTGCAACCAACTTCAAAGTATGTATTTTCCTTCCCCCTGTCTTGAGACTGGTTCAAAAGAGTAACAACATACTACAGCTACCTGTTACTTTGTTGGCTGTCAACTAGGAGAAATCTGTGTTGTGGATCAAAAGGTCCAAGCCCAAACAATGATCCAAGTAGAGGGAATCTACAATGATAGATTTTTGTACAGAAGAAATTACACCCAACTCTGTCAAAAGAATGTTAAGAATGCAAAGTCAAATATCTAAAATTAGAGAGATACTAGAATTGAGGTTGTCCATGTAACCTGAATTTGTGCTACGTGGAACTCCTTCTCATGTAGTATACAGGATGTCCATTGTTCAAGGAATAGATTAGGTTGTCTAGTAAAGGGAGCTTCTGCCTATGGACCCTATTCTTCTGTTCCCAGAAGCCAGGGTTTTTTTCCCCACACCTGATCACTCCTTCAACAAAATGTATTTCTCTTGTATCTGAGAAATGTATTTCTCCTGCAGTATATCTCAGGACTCCTGGTGGCTTCTCTCCTGCATTGTAGCGTTCCAGTACGAAGTACTCAGAGCTACAGAAGAAGTCAATTGACCCCATGCTTTGACTATATGAGGAGCCTTATAATGTTAGGTGCCCTGAAAAACAAGGCCCAACATGTCTTGAGTGTACATTTCTGGTAATTTTGGCTTTAATTTCCCAGAAATTCAATCCCTAGCTGTAAAATGGAGATTAACACCACCAATTAACCACATAGAGATGTTTGTGAAGAAAAGTCCATTAATGAGCACTCAGATACTATGGTCAGAGTACCATAGAAAGACCCACCAGGATATTAATAATTCTTTATTCAGTTCAGAGAGTGAACAGCATCCTATAAACAAGGCCGGGTGCTACACACTAAATACAGAGAATAAACAATTGACTAATGACCTACCTATTCAATGAGTAAGTCAGGCTTCCTATGGAAAATCTAAAATGTGATCAAGTAATTAAAAACTGTAGCATAATGCATGCACACAAGGGGCAAAACCAATGTTATTCAGGCAAACTTAATAGTGATTTTCTAACAGTGTTTGCACTTGTGATCTTATCGGCCTTTTAACTTTTATTATGCAATATATTTCTACACTTAAGCACCTTAGGGAGAGTTACGCATATACATTAAGAGGACTGACCTCCATGGTTTTCAGAAATGTCTTGAAATATCAACTTCATGTTGTTCAAAATTTGGAAATAGGAATTAGTCCTACTATGAGAATACCACCTATGATATCAGCTCTTTATGACTAATAGGTAGTGGCAAGTGCACGTTTAAATCATGCAAGAATTAGTAGCGTGATGAGGACAATAAGAGCCCTCTGATGGAATAATTGCTTCACCATGGGGAACTCATGCTGCTAAAATTGTTGGTGCCTGGACTATCAATGAGTTCTCAGTGTTGGTGGTTAATGTAGTACAATAGCAATGACAGACAAAGTAGTTGCCTGGAAAGAGGAGCATTCAAAGTCACTGATGATATTAAGGTTGCAAATGAAGTTTGAAGAGATTTGCTTTTTATAAAACTTTAACTGCAAAAAAAAGAGGTACAGTCCCCAAATCCTCTACTAGTCAATTTCTTTTCTGGCTAATTGTAACAGACAGCCTGAGGCTCTCTGTTCCTTTAAGGGAGGAAGCAGCCTAGCCAGGGAGCACTGCAGACTAGGCAGGGCACCACAGCTGCAGGTCACCCGGGCAACAGGCTAATGGAGCAATTAGCAGGCATCTGTAGGTGGCCTGCTGACTTGATGTAGGCAGGGCCCTGAGAACATATAAGCCCAAGGCTGGTGCTGGCGAGGGAGTCTCTACTGGGCAGCCATAGCAAAGGATCTCCTACCCAGGAGAGCCACCCAGGGATGCTGGGTTGACCACCTCACTGCCTGCAGCAACAGTGGGGCTCAGGGAGGTCACCAGGAGCCCAGGATGCTGTGTTATTGAAGATTTATTCTCTTAAAGGGGCAGATGGCTACATGTTGTTATTTATGTTATAGCCCAGGCGCTTGTGTTTATGTTGTGTTTATACCAGAGGTTTAGGATGAGGCTATAAGGGGAGGCTCAGAGGCCTCATTAGTGCTCAGAGGGGTACAACTGGACAAGGGCCAGAGGGTCTGGTGCCAGAGGGGCACAGAGGGGCACAGCCACATAGGGCCAGGGAGCCCGGTGCCAGAAGAGCTTAACCACATCTCTTTTGAAGAGATGGAAGCCCAAGATTTCAAGAGATGGAAGCCCAAGAAGGGTGGCTGTGCCTTAAGGAAATGATCCTTCAGGCACAAAGCAAGACGATCCCCGAGCAAGGCAAAAGAGGGAAAGGGGCCAGGAGGCTTCCCTGGCTGACCAGAGAAATCCAGAGCAGCCTAAGGGACAAAAGGGGAGCACATAAGTTGGAAATACATCCAAGGAAATACACCCATATCTGAGTTGGATCACAGCATCCCAGGATGTGGAGGTGGTGCTCTCCCCTACCCTGGGGGTCTTCAAGAGGAGGTTAGATGAGCATCTAGCTGGGGTCATCTAAACCCAGCACTCTTTCCTGCTTATGCAGGGGGTCAGACTCAATGATCTACTGAGGTCCCTTCCGACCCTAACATCTATGAATCTATCTATGAATCTATGAATCACACATGGGCCTGGGGCCCAGCAGACAGGGGCCAGGGGCCCAGTGACAGAAGGTACAAGCAAGAGGTAGTGCCTCACAGCCAGGTCCAACTCAGTAGGCCCAAGTTAGAAGGCCTAGCTAGATTGAAGGGGTGGAGGCTGAGGAGGCTGATGCCCCAACAGAGGGAACAACATCCTTGTGATTCCTGCCAGGCATGGGAAGTGATAAAGGGGAAGATTTGGAGCTATGCAATTAGCCCTTAAGGCTTTGGGTGCCTTGCTGGGCACAGTTGACTATAGAGGCCCAGCCAGGTGCCTGGGATCAGTAAGGACAAGTTGGGTGCTAGGGACCCTAGTGGAGGTTTAGTGGAACCAGAGCTATACAAAGGTCTGTGGGTGGCCTTCCTATTTATCATTATTCCATCAAGGCATGGCAGATGAGACAGGAAGGTACCCTAGGGGTGGAGCGGGGCACAATCACAGAGCCACCAGAAGCATCACATCCACCCCTGGGACCCTGACATGTTACCTTTCCTAAAGCAGGAAAAAGGGAAGAGGAGTTACCTAATTTTCTTGCAACAGCTATAGGAGGGAACTGTTCTGGCCTTCCTAACAGTACAAGAAGTTTCTCTGGTATCTATTTGGTGCAGAGGTGGATCCATGGGGGAATGTAGTGGTGCAGTCACACCTCCTTCTGATTCTCAATTCAAAATTTAAATTTAAACCCAAAGTTTAAAACCAACTGCCTGACAATGGCAGCAGCATTTCTATTCAGGCAGCAGTTAGGGAATCACCTGATTTCATTGTACATTTTAAACTAGCTAATTCCTTCTAGACTTTTTATCCTACAAGTATTAGCAACCATCTCCTTTTTTATGGCCTTGATGTTCCACTAATCAGGCTATCCTTTCCCCTGCAATTCTGAGGTCTGTTAGCTGCTCTTCCTAATGTAGCTCCTATTTCACAAACCTACATCCTGGTTTTTAACTCTAGCTAGAAATATTAATTCAAGTGTAGAAACATTAAATCAGGGAAACATCAACTCAGGTGTGGGAAAAACGTTCAGGGAAACACTGGATGCACTGTCCACATTTCATTATAATTACAACAGATTAAAAGAAACCAACATCTTTTGATTATTTTTGTCTAAGTTGGTTGTATTTCTATACATAATATATGATAGAGTAAATTAATGCGCATTCCAATAAAGTAATTTGTTTTTGCTTTGATGTTAAACAGAATAATATAGCTAGTCCCCTAGCATATTAGTAAAGCTTCTAGTCCCTTTTTATCTGGAGAACATGTGTTGTGTTTTATGTGATGATACACCATACTACCTGTACCTGCTTCTTAAAAGCCTAAATCCACCTGTGATAGGGTGGGGCAGGTTCATTTGCCCATAGTCAACCAGACTGCCTCATTAGGGGTCAAAAATAATTTTTCTGCAGGTCAGATTGGTACAGGCCATGGAGTTTTTGTATTCCTCTGTAGCTGGGGTATAGTCTTCTTGCTGGGATTCATTTGAGCAATTTTACTTAACTGATTTCCTTTCCCTTGCAATGGCAAGGCATTGGTGGTATCCTTGCAACCCGGCCTTTACCCATAGCATAATGGATGAGATTTTGTTTATAAGGTGCTTCTATAGGCCATGGCATATAAGAGGGGTTTGAGTTGCTCTTTTTGGACAACTGCCCATACAAACAGGGAACTAGACTGAACAGTCTGGGAGGTATCTGTCAGTCCTATTCCTAAATGCCTGTATTTTAAAAAAAATAAGTAAAAGTTTAATAAATTTGGCTGAGGATTATGGCTATTTCTGTCCCTATGAAGATGGCTGAGATCAACAACTACTGGAACCTTGTTTGCATACAGTTTAGATACTGCTAATTGGGAGATCAGGAGAATAGGCTGGGTTTTCACAGCAGATACTCTAGCTAGGAGTTTTATTATTTGTTTGTGCTGTAAATTATCAGATAATTTCCTTGGCTGGAGGTGTTGTCCTAAAGCTATAAAACATTTTGCTAGAATTTAAAAGGCCTTGCTGTGCCCAAGTGGGTTAAAGGCAAAAGATGGTCATCTTGACCTATAAACATGTCACATAAAATTATTAATAAAAGCCAGTGCAAAATCCAGCTGAAGAAAGTGAACATGCTTAGGCCAAAATGCAATCCTGAATTTGACTCCAAGGACTCTTTTGAGATAATTTAGCACCACAATAGAACAGGAATTCCTTGACTTGCAATTTACGCTTGGGGCAGCTAAACATTATCTTGTTAATGTAGGCTGTCAAAAATGAAGAGTGACTATATCTTCCTGGACATTTTAGAAACAAAAGATAAAGGAAGGGGGAGTTCCCAAAGAACCAACCCTTACATCTGGGTACATTATTCAAGGCTGTTACTTTTACTCACACTCTCCAGGCTAATTTTCCAATATAACCAAACCACAAACTGACCTGGGAAGATGCCAGTCCCTTGGATTATTAGCAACTTAAACAGGGGTGGGCAAAGTCTGGCCCACGGGCTGGTTCAGGTCCACAGTGGACTTCATATCCCAGCAGCCCCTGCCTGCATTACTGTATCCAGTTTCCATAGACACCCCAGTAGTGGCAGGGCAATGACAGTGCAGGACCAGGGTTTCCACGGAGAAAGAAGGGCTAGATCCCAGCCCCAGGGTATGCAGCTGGGTGGGGAGGTGCTCTTGGCTTGGGATCTTGCAGTGGTGAGAGTGTGGTCTGGAGCCAGGGTGGACTGCGATCCACTGTCTGCACACCCTGGGCAGGGGCATACAGGCAGCAGGTTTGGCTCTGCCCTAGCTCCAGACCACACAGTCACTGCCACAAGACACCAGCCCCAGCCCCAGCCCTGGAGCAGCTCCTCACCCAGCTGTACATCCTGCCAGTGCTGCTGGGGCCGGTCTCCATGGAAAGCCTGGCCCAGCTGCTGGGGTCTCCATAGAAACTGGCCACAGCAATGTGGGCAGGGGCTGCTGGAAGTCTGGCTGCCAGCTGGATCCACCATTTGCCCACCCCTGTTCCTAAGCACATTTTACAGTCTTGTCTTTTCTTTCCTTTTAACTCTGCTTTCAAATTTATCTAACAAGCAGGAATAGCAAAAATATTTGAGCCATATCCAGCCACGATTGCCTCCTTTCCTCTCACTTAACCCTTCAAGAAATACTTTTAGTTTTGGTAAGATACATTTCAAACAGTGTTTATCCCTTGAAGGACCTCAGTGGGTGTGTAAGGAAAAGGGAGGGACTTTCCCAAGTCTGTGATCATTAAACCTTGGAAATCCAGTTATTTAGTTTGAATATACATTTTAAATAGATCACTGCATAGAGGTAAAACAGTAGAAGTCGTTCACAGAAAACTTACAAACTCTTATTAACTGTTTATTGTTTTAACAATTAAAACAGGATTCTACTGATAACTTTGTTTGCGTTATAATGAGAGCCCTAGAGTTTATTTTTGTATTTCACCTTTCTACTCTTCTCTAAAACAGAGAATTGGATACAATTTTCCCCTATTCTTCAGTGAAACATCTCAGCCTCCCTCTCTTCTAACATTTTGTTGTCTACGGCCTTTATATACAGGCATACCATCTTGCACTTTGTGGTTTCAATTTAGCAAAGCACCTAAGCACATACTTAAATCAATTCCCATTCAGCAAAATGCTGAGTACATGATAGAAAGTTAAGTGCATGCTTTTGCTCAGTCAGGATTTGTATAGCAATGCACATAACAAAACAGAACAGAACATCAAAAAGGCAATTGCAAAAAAAATAGTAATCAGATTATAGCACCTTTTAAAATAACTATCACTCTCAGTGGTACTTCACTACACTATCACTACTTACTAGCATAATTAAATATTTTGCACCTGGAAAAACATTTTTATGTATGCCTGAAAAAGTACAATATCATGATTTTTTATTTCATTTGAGAAATGGCATATGATCATTCACTCAAAGACTGTTCACATTGTGGTTATGTGCACAAAGTGTACAATTAAGATTGCATATATTTTGGATAGAATTTTTTTCAGATTTCCAATCTACAATTTAATTTCAATGTCCAGTACAGCTTGCCTGAAACCTTTCAAGGGGCCTGCTTGTATAGGTGAGGATTTGTATCCTGTATGAGACCTTCGGGTCTGTTCTTAGACTCACAGAACTGCCAAAGAAATTGTCTGTTATTGCACCATTGACACTTTCCCTTTGTCCACAAAAACCTTTGTGGGAGATCTGGGAAAATTGCAGGCCAATTTCTACTTAGTACTAATCCAGTTCAGGCTCTTGAAAAACTATCACATCTCATTGTAATTTACCTGTTTTATATATGGAGGCAATTGCTTGTAGAGCTGGAGATGGGATAGTCAAAATCTGTGCTAAATTTAAAAGTGCACAACTTTATTTAATTCATGGGTTTTAAAACAGCATATAGTATGGCTGATGTAGCACTTCTTTATCAGGTACTCTGAGAGAATTACACTGAGTAGTTATTTCTAAGATACAAATACTCACAATTTTTATACATGTATGTATACACACATGTGTATATATACACACATATGTATACACATGCATACATGCATATACACACTCACAATTTAATACACACACATTTCCAGGCAATTTGGAACAGCTTCTGATTCCATTTATTTGACAAATAAGACAGTGTTTCAGCCACTTTAGAGACAAAGTTAGGTTGACAATGATTACTTTCCTGACAGCCTCTAATAGCTTCTTCTAAAGCCATCAGTGTATCAGGTAAATACACTGATGGCTTTAGAAGACTTTAGTACATACAGTAATTTCAGCAATGCATATTACGTACTCCCTCACTTGAAAAAGGTCTAAGTTGGTTTGGTGCATCACGCCAATCAGTCTTGTAGGTAGAAATGCTGATTAAACTTCCTTAATGGTGTGCCTCCTGCCAGCCACACCACTATATTTTTAAAACTTAGCTATTGTAAAATAGCAAGGAGTCTGTAAGTCATATTCTAGAGGAAATCACTTGTTTAGCAGATTTATACAGCTAAAAGCCCAGTTGTGCCCTCAGTTACACACGTGCAATTTCATTGACTTCCTAGGAATTATAGCAATGTGACTGAAGGCCTTACCATAACTAACGTATTAATAGGCAAATAGAAGTGATGATCAACCTTTAATTGTATTGATCTCTTCAAATGTAAGCCCCCACATGATACAACAAACTTGGAATTCCAAGAGCACAGATTTAGGTACAATGTGTTAATCAATTTACCTGGAGAGAATTTTTTTTAATTTGAAAGTGATTTAAAATGGTATATTTATGAGCTGAGACAGTTCATGTCAAGACTCTACTTACAGAGAATGCCTTAAATTGCAAATAATACAGGTTTGTAATGGAAACAGAAGTAAGCTTCAGTGGCATTATGCTGATCACAATAAGCATAAGGATGTCAAAACATATTTGGATTTGAAAAAAAAAGCAATTTTTTATTATTACTTATAAAATGTCCCTGCTGCTTCAACTTCTGAGAGAGGTCAGCACTGTCCTTGGGTATACTACTGTAGGAGAAAGTTTTATAATGATACATTTTAACTTTCTAAATTTAAATTATATTAAAGCTTTCTGGAAGCTTTAGATTGCCAGCACCATCATTTCAGCTTGGAATGACTACAGTCCGCAACACCTTCTTCACGCAACGTGTAATTTATTTGCTTCTGTTATGAAATGATGGGTATGTACAATCCTCTATTTTCAGAAGACTTAGAATAAAAGTCTATATTCTTTCTGCATCTGATGGCAGAAATACTACAATGTATTTTATGCAGGATAGATACCTAAGAGTTCAATAGAAATTAAAAATAAATATAAATAATAATTAAACATGAGGAGAACCTGAGTCCATCTTCCCCATTCACCAAAATTCAGATAAATTTAATGCAGTTCAGGAATCATATATTCTTAACCCATGACCTGCCATTAACTTTCTTTGTAACCATAGGCAGGTCACATCCCTGCTTTTTGCCTCTTCTTTCCCATCCCATTCTTTCTCTGTCCTTCCTATTAAGGTTATAAGTCCTTCAGGGAAGGAACTGTCATTTATTCTTTCCCTGGTACAATGGTACTGTAGTTTAATTTGGAATTACTGGGTGTGTCTATATGAGACACTTTACTCAAGATTAGAGCAAATTATGGCTTGCTGGGATAGCTTGCATGACTGAAGCACTGTCATGGATGGGTACAAACTGTTGAGGAAGGACAGGCAGGGGAAAAGAGGAGGAGGAGTTGCTCTGTAAGTAAAAGAGTCATATGATTGCTCAAAGCTCCAGTATGAAACTGGGGACAGGCCTGTTGAAAGTCTCTGGGTTAGGGTCAGAGGAGAGAGCAACAAGGGTGATGCCATTATGAGGGTCTTCTATAGATCACCAGACCAGAAGGAAGTGCCAGCAACATCAGTGGGTGGTCGCCAACTGCCAATTGGTGCTTACCACCCCCCTTCCCCCACCGCCAACACTGCCACAACCACCTGTGAGAACTCCCTGCTCACCGCCACCATGCCCCCACCACTGACACCACTACTGCCTATGGGCAGTCGCCATGCTCTCCCCAACCTCCAGGGGCACACTGCATTCATGGCTGGAAGGGCAATACAGCAGCGTGCAGGCAATCCAGGAAGTTTTTAGAGAGTGTTGGGGACAACTTCCTGCTGTAAGTGCTGGAGCAGCCAACCATTGACCATACTCTTCCTGACCTGGTGCTCACAAACAGGGAAGAATTGGTGGGGAATGTGGTACTGGATGGCAACTTGGGCAGCAGTGACCACAAGATGATTGAGTTCAGGATCCTGAGGAAAGGAAGGATGGAGAGCAGCAGAGTAAGGATCCTGGACTTCAGAAAAGCAGACTTTGACTTGCTCAAAGAACTGAGAGGCAGGATCCCCTGGGAAGCCAGATTGAGGGGGAGAGGAGTCTTGAAGAGTTGGCTGTACTTGAAAGAAGCCTTACTGAGAGTGCAGGAACAGACCATCCCAATGCACAGGAAGTCTAGCAAATATGGCAGAAAACTAGTTTGGCTTAGCAGGGAACTCTGCAGTAAACTCAATCACAAAAAGGAAGCTTATAAGAAGGTCAAATAACTAGGGAAGAGTATAAGAGCATTGCTTGGGCATGCAGGGGTGAAGTCAGGAAGGCTAAAGTGCAATTGAAGTTGCAGGTAGCAAAGGAAATGAAGAGTAACAAGAAGGGTTTCTACAAGTATGTTGGTGGAAAGAGTAGGATGAGGGAAAGTGTGGGTCCCCTACTGAATGGGGGAGGCAACCTTGTGACAGAGGATGCAGAAAAAGCTGAAGTGCTCAATGCCTTCTTCACTTCAGTCTTCACAAGCAAGGTTGGCTCCCAGACTACTGCACCAGGCAGCAAAGTTTTGGGAGGAGGTGAGCAACCAACAGTAGCAAAAAAACACATTAGGGACTTTTTAGAAAAAGTGGACATATTCAAGTCCATGGGACTGGATGGGATCCACCCAAGGGTGCTGAGGGACTTGGCTGATGTGATTGCAGAGTCACTGGCCATCATTTTTGAAAACTCATGGTGATTTGGGGAGGTGCTAGATGATTGAAAAAGGGCAAATGTAGTGCCCATATTTAAGAAAAGGGGACAAGGAGGATCCAGGGAACTACAGTCCAGTCAGCCTCACCTCATTCCCTATGAAAACCTTGGAGCAGATCATCAAGGAATGCATTTCTAAGTACTTGGAAGAGAAGAAGGTGATTAGGAACAGTCAGCATGGATTTACCGGGGCAAGTCATGCCTAACTAACTTGATTGCCTCCAATGATAAGGTGAATGGCTCCGTGGATGCGGGGAGATTGGTGGATGTGGTGTACCTTGATTTTAGCAAGGCTTTTGATACGGTCTCCCACACCATTCTCACAGCTAAGGAAATAGCTCAGAAGAATGGACTGTAAGGTGGATAGAAAACTGACTGAGCTATTGGGCTCAGAGAGTAATAATCAATGGCTCAATGTCTAGTTGGCAGCTGGTATCAAGTGAAGTGCCCCAGGGGTTGGTCCTGAGGCTGGTTTTGTTCAATATATTCATCAACAACCTAGAAGATGGTCCTGGGGCCAGTCTTGTTCAATATCTTCATCAATGACCTGGAAGATAGCATAGAGTAAACCCTCAGCAGTTTGCAGATGACACACAGCTGGGGGGAGTAGTTGATAGCTGGAGGGTAGGGTCAGGATTCAGAGTGACCTAGACAAATTGGAGGATTGGGTCAAAAGGAATCTCATGAGGTTCAACAAGGAGATATGCAAAGTCCTGAACTTGGGATGGAACAATCCCATGCGCCAGTACTTGCTGCGGGCTGACTTGCTAGGCAGCAGATCTGCAGAAAAGGACCTGGGGGTTACAGTAGACAATAAGGTGAATATGAGGGTGCACTCAGGCCAGAAGCCAGGGGGGCACTAGAGCATCGCTCACTCTCTGTGTGTTTACTTCCTCTTCCTGCTATGATTCTATGATATACCATCTGAATAATGTTTAAATGCATGTATTTAATAAGGATGACCTTGGACAAATATAGGTCCTGAATGTGCTTTCACTTGCATTGTGAGCAGCTGAAGACAACACAGTTTCATCAATGTAAAACAGGTAGATATAATCAGGCTTATGTGGTCCACCAATGATACTGTTCTAGCTGTCCATCAGTTAGTGATATCACCTACATTCTCTGTGTTCCATGTAAAAGACTGTCCTGAAAACTTTGTATTCTAACAGGCCAGAATGATCCAGAATGGACCACCCATTGAAATCTAGTCCATTGTTTTCAAAAAGAACTGAAAATAGCTCCCTGAGTTGTCCTGATGAGTTCTGTGCTGTACTAATTAATTTTTCCGACTTATATATATTTTTTTAATATGGTATTTCCTTTCTTGCTCTGTGAAGGGCTCCATCAATAGACAAAATGGACTAACTGACTATTCAAGGAGAATTTCAAAGATTTCAGGTTTTCATTTCGGGCCATTTCTGGCATAGCACTCTGAATAGATTTTCAAGTAACTCTTGCTTGATGTATTAATAGAAGGATTCTAAAATAGCCTGAATATTTTTCCCTTAATTTTTTTTGAAGGATGCAAAAGACAAAGTAACATGCTCTCATTTATTTCCTTTTTTAAGGAGAAGCACAGGAGAGCGGTTCATTCTCTTGTAGCAGGAAGTCAAGCTCCTCTACCCTTCCCCACCCCCACCCCCAATTGTTCTTTGTCTTGTTTCAAAGCTGATTGTTTATTTCTGCCAATTTGTAATTGCACAGAAAGGTTGATGCCTGTGAATGTGAAAGGAGGTTTTCTATCATTATGTCTAATGGCTGTTCTGCTCAGTTTGTGATTATTCATTTACGTCTGATGTTTGCTGCTCTTGGCGGCAGTAACTAGAAGACTTGCAGCAGCTCAATGTTATTTCCTATATGTCTTTCACGGAATCATTAGTTTCCTGTTCCAGAAAAACATCAACATCTTAATGCAATTTGTTCCTCTGATTAATGAGAGGAGTAAATCCATCCATTTTTTTATTTTGCACTCTCTGAATTCAATAAGTTACAGTTGTATGTACCCAAGAGTATATGAATTGATAATATGCCTTGAAATTTTCATCCTTATGCAAAAAAAGAGAGACAGTTATTGCCTGGCTACTCTTCTCTTTTTTACCCTTGCACCTTCAAACAAAAGACAAAATGTGAGGAAAAGAAGAGTTGTGTGACAGCAGAATATCTTTTGGCCAAGTGATGTTGCTATTTTTGTGTTCCTGCCGGGCCCCATTGCTTTGCAACTGTTCTCTGACTGCTGTAGATAAGGGTTCTATCACCATGGCAAATGAAGGAGGACACCTTTCATGAACAGTGAGATTGTGACTAAACCATATTTGTAAACCACTGCCATCCATTTCCAGAGACCAAAACCCACATTTTTTAATTCCCTGCTGAAATCCTACTTAAATCAAATATCCTCTTCTTATCAAGAAAAAGCATTAGATTAATGCTTGGAAGATGCCTGTGTAAATGTAAATGAAGCTAAAAATCATACTTGTAATATATGGCTGCAATTCCATTGACTTCAGAGATGTCTATATTTTCTAAAGGGGCTCAATTTGGTTCATTTGGTTGAGTACAATTGGAAGATATTTAGTTTCATTATAACGCTTATCCTGCCATCCTGCATATTTTAGTAATAGATTCTGTGGATGATGGATGGCATTTTGTCTTGGTTTTAGTGAAGATTTTCATATTAAAAAGGAAAAGTTCATCTATATGATCAAAGATTAAGCCTTTTGCTTGAATTTATAGTAGGAAGAACTTAACTGTCCCTTGCTGAATAAATAATGATTCAATACATCTTAATCAGAGTGTATGTCCTTTAGGGATTGAAGGTCTTATGAAACTTCACCTAAAGCCCATTTATAATTTCTGTTTGACAAAGTTCAACACTTGTTCAGTATGATCAAAAATACACAATTATTTTGTCATCTTCTCCCACTAACTCACACAGAAAAGAACATTGCTGACCCAATTTTCATCTTGTTAAGATGCATATCAGACATATGATTCCCTATAGCAATTACTCATTGTTTATCTCCTTTCTTGCATGTTTTAGTGAGGCACATACTAACTGCTGATTGATGCGAATGCTCTTATACTATTTTCCTTTTAAATTTGTCTCTGGCTTAGTACCTTTATCCACAATTTTCCATCATGTTGGAAGCAATTGCCGATTTAGTACAAAGATCATTGAGAGAAAGTTTCTTAAAGTACAGTTCTTGAAAGGTGACTCAGTGTTCCAGGTTCAGTGTGTTCCACCTGAAGAATTTTAATTTTCTTCTCTAAGAAATTAATATATAAATTAATTGATCTGTCCATTCCTACTGAATGGAGAATAATTAATCCCCCAAAGTAAACCTATGCATTTTTCCACAACATTAGGAGATTTTAGCAGATCTTCTCCTTTATTACAGTATGTTATATTATGACATTGTTTATAGGCAGATAATATCAACATGCTGTTAATACAGTCAACAAAGTATGCCGAATCCCAAATATTGCAATGCAATCCCATTACTCAGGAGACTTAAATCTCGGAAACTCTGTCAATTCAGTCAATGTTAGGGCATATGGTATTGAATAGAGGAAACAAGAAAGTTTGGTACTGGATGAATTTCATTGTTTTGTCAAATGTAGAAATATTCCGGGTCACAGATCATTATGCTCAGACTATCAACAAAAGCAGTATCTCTTTTCAAGTCTTAAAAAAGATTAGTACCAGAGACCAGAAAATGTATCTATCTGACTTCAGTCAGTATATTGGTAAGCCAAGACCTCTCAAGCAGAAATCTCAAAGGCCTTAGACAAAATGCAAGTCATGAACATTCTGAGTTGAAGTTCAACCCATCGTTCTGTGCTCTCCTCCCTTTTCTCTTTCCCTCCCACCTCTGCTTTATAATGACATTGCACTCAGGTACCTCAGAAAGCTGCACTGTGGCCAGATAAGTGCTTTGGCATGCACATATGTATTTATGGATTGATTTGCTTTTTATGCTGCCTTTCCCAGAAACGGATTAGGCCAGCTTACAATAGAAAACAAAACAAATAAAGAAACAGAATAAAACATTAAAATAAGAAGATATAACAAAACAAGCCCCAAGCCTCTAAAATTCAAAAGCAATCTATCCCACTTACTCTCAGGAGTGGGTCCCCCCCTACCCAACCTAACCTTGCTTCCAAACCACCTTCAATATCTTCATAAAGGAAAACAAAAATCCCTGGTTCCCTCCACCCCATATTTCTCCCACTCCTTCCTGTGCCTCATACTCAGGGTAGTTTTTCTTACCCTCACTGGATGCATCCAGATGAACCTGCATGTGCCTCTTGCCACATCTCAAAGCAATTTGAGATGTGGCAACAAGAGGCATGCTAGAAGCAAAAAAATGTTGCTTGCACTGCATATTTGCAGTGCAGGCTCAACGTTTGATATCTGGATATCCAGGTATCAAAGAAAAAAACCAACCCAGAAAAAAATGGGGCAGGGCACAGGTCCATGGAGGCAGGACCCAGCCTGGCATGACAGGTAGTCCCCATGAGCAGCACGAGGCCCTGAGTGACAGCCCGAGTGGCCTGGAGCTGCCTGAAGGCACACAGTCCTGCACTGAGCAGGGCCAGGCCTGTGCGATATGGCACAGGCAGCATCAGATGCCAGGTGGCCAGGGCCGAGCCATGCGACCCCACGGCACACAGGGGTGGGGGGGGCTGTGCCTGGAGGGCCCAAAGTGCCCCAATGGCTGCTGCTGCTGCAGGTGAGCTGTGGGCCATGTGGGAGGGCTGTGGGCCATGCACGGGGGGCATGAGGGCCCTATGGGGGGGCATGTGAGCCCTGCAGGGGGTGCATATGGGTCTTGCAGGGGGGGCCTGTGAGCTGTGTGGGGGGCTCATGTGGGCCCTGTGGGGAGTGCATGAGCCATGTGAGGGGGCTCATGAGGGCCCTGTGGGGGGCATATGGGCCCTGCAGGAGGGGTGGTCTGTGGCCCTGCAGGGAGGAGTTATGGGCAGTCCATGTGCTGTGTGGGGGGGCTGTGCCCTGTGGGGGGGCATGGGACCCACCCCTCCTGGGAAGCCACCTACACAGTCCCCCACACCCACAGTCTCCCCACAATTCCCCCACACCTGCCCACAAACTCCATACCTCCCCACATCCCTCCACATCCACCCACGTACACACGCACATCCCCCCACCCCTTCCTACCTCCTCATGCAAACCCCACACCCTCCCATCAGACGTCCATCATACCCAGTAGGCCTGTGTGAAGCTTCAGTAGTCAATTCAATTCAGAGGAGATTCGGCCTGATTCGGTGGTCAAATCTCTGAATCTGAATTGAATCGGGAGAACCATTAAGGTCTGAATCGAATCGGAAGCCTCCAAATCAATTTGGAAAGGTTAGGTGCCAATTTGGAGATTCAGCCATAAGCTAAACAGGCAGCAGTCCTCAACCACACTGGACTCTCTGAATTGACGCCAAAACTTCAGATCCAATTAAGCCAAATCAAACTGGGACAGTGACTAAAATCATCAAAGTACCTCTGAACTGCTTGCCAGGGCAGCTTTTTATACCACTGAGGCCAGCACTGAAATTTTATTGCATAAAAAGATGATTATCAATAATAAATCAGATCAAACAAAATTCTTCAGCCATAAAAACTCAACTGGGCCCCCATGTTTTATAAAATATTTGGGATGATTTAGGTATAATGAAATCAGCTTTTTACTGATACAGGTGAATAAATAAAACAGCCCACAACACATCCCTTCTAAACAAACTAAGACTTGGATTTATGTACCAAGGTGAAGGGGTCCTATCTTGAAATAGTAACAGATAATCCCTTCCACAATTTAAAATGGATTTGTTTTTATACGGAAGAAAGCACAGTCTCTGAAATTTTAATCTATATTCCAAAAATTTCCAAATGTATCCTGTGCAGTGGAGAAAGTTATGAAGGCATCTCAAATTCAACTTGCCAATGACAAACCAAGATGGTGACTGTCTATTGTCATTCAACAATTTATGGAAATTTTGCAGAGGTTGATATTTATCCTTGGTATATCCCTGACCCAATCTAAATTTCAGTAATTCTGTTCTGCCCACAACTCCTTCTAAGGTTTCAAATTAAATCAGTACCTTTAATCTCTCCTAAATTGTAGTTTGCTATAAAACTACTGCATTCTCCTTACCCCACCCCTATTGCATATTGTTTATATTTCTGTTGTGAAGGACATAATAATCCTTATTCTTATTATCATCCCCACAGCCTGCACAATTCAATGTTTAAGAATATCCTAGTTTCTCTTTTCTCTGACATTTTATACTGCTGGGGCCAGCACAGGTGGCCAGCGCAGGTGGCCAACACATGGACCAGCACAGGTGCTGGCCCCAGGCTCTAGCTCCCCCTGGCTGCAGATCCAGGAGGAGCTGGGCAAGGTTATTTTGCCCCAAGTGGCACAACTTGCCCCACACCAAAATGCATGTTGAGGCATATGCACTGAGGCAAAAATCCCCAGCTCAAATTTGTACCACTCCTATGTGAGCTGCTGCAAGTGCATGTGCCTGCATGTGCGGACATGCCCACAATGTCTGTTCCAAGACAGGAAATGCTGGGAAAATCCTAAAAGAGTAGCCAAAGATAAAACAAAATTAGCAGGTGCTTCATATAGATAGGGATCTATCCTATTTGCGATTTTGCAGTTTTCAAGGAAACTAAAAAAAACAGTTTCCATGAACTCCATAACAATGGTGATCACCATTATTCTGGCACTGAAATCACCAGGAAGAAAAACAACTTACTAAAAATAAAATGCTGGCTCCCCAGTGGGAGCCAGAGATCCTCAGGGCCACTTCAACCCAGCCTTACAGCCCACAGGGCAGGGGGAGAGCCACCAGCATGAAGTGGTGCAGCAAAGATAGCAGCCATCTCCCCCCACACCCCTCTCTGCTGATTGGCTGAAAGAACTGCCTGTTGTGCAGCCCCTCCTGTTTCTGCCAATCAGCAGCAAAGGGTGGGACTGCATGATGAGCAGCCCTCTTGGCTAATCAGTGACAAGCAGTGGGGCTGCCAGGACTCCTTGGGCAATCGGGGCAGGCCACTGTGAAGACTGCAAAAATTGTAGTGTGTGCTGTGAGTGTCTTGCAATTTCTCCTCACCGCTGCAGGAATTATGTAGATCCTACATATAGGAGGATGGCTCTCCCACCTTCTAGCCTACTGACCTAGTGGCTAGGGCACTTACTCATGGAACAAGAGAATCAGGCTGTAGGCTCCCCTCATGCCAGGGGTGGGAGCATTTCCCAGCAAAGTGCTCTAACTAACTGGTTATGGGAAAGGCTCCTCATGAAGCTGACCCACTGGGCACCCAGAAGAGGAAGATATGTGAGACCAGAAGTATAGCAAACTAATGTCTTCTTAATCTATTTGAGCTATAGCTAGAGATCACTAGACTGAAATTGTCCTGAGAGTGAGTATCATGTACTGAGGTCTAACATCCAGCTATGGCTGTATGGTCATATGATTGTACTCAACAAAGTTAAAGTAGAGCCTTACCCTTTTCTTCCCCCACACTGTTGTGATGTTTAGCCTAAAATAGAGTTGTTTCCTAGAGGAACAAACATTACAAAGACAGGGAGGGCAAAAAAACAAAGAGGTAATGGCTCAGTGACATGGTAACTACCCTAGATTCTGGCTGCCATTTCTAATGGCTTGTGTGCATCTTACTAATATTTATTAGACAAAGAGCAGGATGGCCAGGGTCAAAACTCCAGGCCCTCTCTCCTCTATGGCAGTATCCATCCCATTGAAACATCAACATCCCATTTATCTTTCTCTTCTGACTGGAGAGTGTTCTGTGCCAAGCCTAGATCATGGCCTGGTGCTTAGATCTTTTTGCTGGAAATTGGGAAATATGAATTCCAGCCACCTTTGACGAATAGGGACTTACAACTCTCTGCTCCCTTGCCAAGTGCCCCAACCACTAGGTTATTGGGCACCTCCTCCAACCAAGAGGCTTGTGGCACCTCCTCAACTGGTGCCAAACATCTAATAATTGTGTTTTTTCTGCCACATAAGATGTAAGACTTATGCATTGTTTTGTATGCATCTGGGACAGTTCTATTTCACTTGGTGTATAATATCTGTACATGTGCAGGCAGGCTCCTCTGATTCACTCCAATGTATTTACAGCACATTGGAGCCGACTCAATTAATCACCAGGAAATCACCAGGAAAAAAAACAACTTACTGAAAATAAAATGCTGGCTCCCCAGTGGGAACCAGACTTGATTAATCAAGTCTGCTGGAGTGTGCTAATTAGCACACGCCCAGCAGCCTCTGCATCTCATGTATCAGTGTTTTTGTGCTTCAAAATGGTGACGGGGGTCCTTTAACTAAAGGTAGTTTGATGTGCTTTAGTTAAAGTGCTTCTGCTGCTATTTTGAAGTGTGGGGATGCTGATACATAAGATGTCATAGGCGTTTTAATTAGAGCAGATCTTGCAGCTGCTCTACTGAAGCACTCCCCCCACCCTTGAAGTACATGTAAAAACTCTCTAAGTGGCCAGAGAGGAGATTTCTGAGCATGCTCAGAATAGAAATGCAGAGAGAGTATATAGCCATATAAAAGCCAAACTCTTTTTAAGTGCCAAAAGTTGCACCAGTGTAGCTACACATGAAGAGGTAATAAGTGTATCTCACTGCCTAAGCTCCTCCTCTGTTGTTATCTTAAAGACCCTTTCAGATACTCCTGCTTCTGTCTTGACTTCTCTTTTCACAGGGAACAAAAGCACACACTGCTTGCCTTATCATGCAGATAGAAGAAGTGCTGAAGAGACCGGAATATCAGTGCCCACTGAGGCCTATGATCTGACCCAAGCATGGGTAGCTGGGAGGGTCAAGTACCCTATCCCTACTGTTTGTCTTCCCCGACGTTCCAACCCAAGGCAATTCATAGCATGACAAAATATGGCTTTTTGCTTTATAGTGAGTGATTACTTGAACCAAAGTGGAGCTGTTTAAAAAACCCCCAAAGATATTTAATTATAAATTATAAAAAGATAGAAAACACTACAGAAAGTGCTCCCCTAGCACTAAATGGACCACTAATATAAAATAATTTGGAGCATCATGCTCCATTTCAGTCACCTACCCTTTGAAAACCATGGAAAAACTCCAAGGAAGGCCAACATGGTTAGTAAGAAGCATGGTAAGATCTGTGTATTAGAGATTGCAAAAATATGGCTCCCTTAGCCTGAGATGATGAGGAGAGAGTAGCTGTCATTGTGACTAACGTGAGGAAAATTACCCAATCCTCCCTCTGTATCCTGCCCCTGATGAGGAGAACAAGAGAACAAGCAATGATATTAACTTTCAGACAAATGAAAGGGAATCATGCTTTTGAGTCCAACCTGTGGGATTTACTGGTGTGAGAGGTCAGAATCTACCAATTGTGAGTGACTTTTAAAAGAGATGAATCAAGGTTCATGTGATTATTAACCACCATTTACAGCTTAGCATGCTGAAATAATAAGAGCAATTGAATATCATGCTTCGGGGTGTTAACTAATTGCCTGCAGGGTTCTGGAAGGAATTTTCTCCCCCGTACAGTATAGAGCATAATTGGATAGGTAATAGGCATTATGAGAGCATTCCACCTTCCTTCTCAAAATTCACTTCAGAAGGCAAAATCTCATGCTAGATGAGCAAATGATCTGATCTAGTATAGTAAGTCCTCGGTTCTTTTATCACTATGGTGGACAACAAGGCAGAAGCAGAATAACATACTGCTATTGTAGAAAATTATTTCTTGAGTAACTTGGGTTGCCATTTTTTTAACCTGAGATGCCAGAGCGGGTCCCAAAAGGCTTGAAATGTCGATTGCTATGGCAACATACATATAAACCATTGTTCAGCCACAGATGAATATGTACTTATGCTCAAAGGGGATCCAGAAGTGAATACTCTGTATTTTAAAAGCACAATATCCCACTGATCCCTTTAATCTTCTTTCTGCAATACTAAGTTTAAGGTAATGGAGAGGCACAGTATGAGCTCAATTAATTTAAAATGTTATCAATGTAATTGGGCAGGATGACCTATATTAGTCCATCAAAGAGAACAGAATTTCACATTTTAAAGTTACTAACTCAAGTTTACAGTCAGCCAAATACAAATAACTGAGTAACATTTAGTAACTGATATTAAGTAGTAAACAGTGTTTCTACATAATTATTTCTGATACTTATCAGCAAATTACTTCATTATGATTTATTAGAGTTTTGTTTATTATAATGAATAACATGTTTCTGGTTAGACTCTGCAGAAAACTGAGTCACCTGCAAATAATTATTCTCTCTTTACAAGTAGCTTAAAAACACAGAAACAAAAAATAAACCAAAAAAGCCCTTCTTAACCACCCAGTGCTAAATGTTACACCAAAATGTCTCACCTCTTCCACCTCAGCATAGGGGTGCTTCATAGAATCAGTAAAGTTCAAATGATAAATAGTATGCCTGAAAGGCCAGCCATATAAATGACCTGACTACTTTCCTCACCCGTGAAAAATTGACCTGTCCTCTGTTAACACTAAACTTTGATTCTTCAAACTTTTTATTTCTATCTATTTTTTTCTGTATGTGTCAGCTAGTTGGGATTCAAATCTTCCACTCTAATTTTTTCTTTTACCAGGCACTCATTCCTATCCTTGTAAATGGAATCATATTCTCTATTCAAAGTCAGAATAATTTGTGTTACAGAAAATTAAGAGTTCATTAAGCAAAGAATGATACCATATCCAAGGCATCTACTTTCTAGCCCAGCCCCAGTCAGATGCTGGAGGGACTTGCAGTAGCTACTGAGCAAGTGCTGCATTTCTTTCTGGTCTGTTATTAAACCAAGGCCTGAGAACATATTGTTATCCTGCTTTTGGAAATACCATTCTTGATATCAAATGTTATAAATTTGCTGCATTCTAACTCATTATGGTTACTTAATATCCCATACCAATCCCATGAGAATAAAAAATACCTACTGCCACCATTCCACTGTATCTTGGCCAGACACTAGTTCGACGTAATGTATTTTTCAAACCTTATTGATGGCTACAGAATGGCATTGCTTTTGGGAATTGACTTGTAGGTAAAGTAGATTGCATTAAAACAATAGTCATGGGGAATGGCAAGGGTTAATTGATTTCTAAAAGCCTGTTTGTAACAAAGTTTCCTTCAAGGCCCACTATGTCTGAATTAAGAAGACATATAGGGTGGGAAATTGAAGACATGTACCACACTGTTTCATAACATGAACAGTGTACCCAAACAAAGATAAGGGACTCTGCAGCATTGGTACTGGGTCACAGTGCCCAACCACAGAGCCCTTGGGATTTCCAGTTTTGGTGAGCAGACCAAAGTAGAAGGCCCAGTAAATAACCACATTAAGATATGTGCATGTGATGGGTCTGTTGAAACAAAGGAATATGCTGACAGGACAGTATAATGACCATAGGGAAACCAAACAATGATGCATGAAGATGAAGAGTCATCAAAGGGGAGAAAGAATACAAAAGAAGGGATTTCAGAGCAACAAAGGGTCCTTGAGAGGGAAACCCAAGGCTATCATGGACAGAGGGAACACCATCCCATTTCACCTACTCCACGGAGGGGAGGGGAGGTGGTAGAAGAGGAGCCTTGGCCCTTGGCCACCAGGATGCTGATATTTGACATTCAAGAGAGAACCCCAGGGTGAAGATCATGTGCTGGCCAGACATACTTTCCCTCTGTGACAGCTCTATGACTGGTAGGTATACAATTGTTTGCATTATTCTTATCTGCTATCACTGTGTATCAATAAAATTTACCTATTATCAAATGCAGGGGTTGTGATCAGTCTGAGGGTTTGGGTCCACCCAGAACAAGGTATCTGGGTCATAAATCCAGTGCCAACACTTATTAAATTTTTGATACTGGCCCAATTTTTCAGAAATGTTCACTAAGTTGGGGTATCTAAGCACATTCCTAACATGGTAATTAGCCTTAACAGTGGTGTGAAAAAGTGGAGGATAAATGGCAAACTCTCACACCAAGATCACTTTAAACAATCCAGAGAAGAATTGCTTGTGAAATAACTGGGGATAAAACTACAAGTGTGAAGGTAAAACTACAAGGGTGAAGGTGTTATAAGCCTATAGCACATCATAGAGTAGCTGTTTGCTCAGTAGCATAACTAAGGTGGGGGGAAACTGGGGCAGTAGCTCTGGGTGCTGCTTTTGTGGGAGTGGAGAATGCAAAAATTGGTGCAACCACAATGACAGCTGATTGCACTGCTGTATCCAGCACTGCCTCGGGCTTCACATGAGTGTCCAGAGAGTGGAGCTGCCAAACTACCTCTCTGTATTTGCTCAAGGCAACCAAGCTATTATATTACTTGTTCACCTGCCCCCTTGAGATACTGAAATAGCCTATTACATAGAGTAAGCAAGAGATAACTGCACATTTGTCCACTCAAGATCCCAGGTGTAACATATTTTGGTGTACCAAACCAGTATAAGTTACATTGGTGTACATGTGTGATTTGTCACAGTCCTAACTTAAAATACCTAGGGCTTGAATTTGAGAGAGGTGGAAAACCCAAGTCATTTTGATGTAAAGTGGAAATGTTGAGTTCAACTGCTCTGAAATTCAGCACTGAAGAATTACCTATGGAGTAACAAAAAATCACAATGTCCAGAAATTAGTGGACACCTTTGCAAATGTTAGCCATAGCGGGCGCTTGTACATGCGATGAAAATTGCCCTTTTGTGTGACTTAATGGCATTACACTTTACAAGTACACAAATTTTTGGAGATGTAAATTAGTTTACGTCATCATAAACTAATACCCATCCTGATGTAGGTTAGTTTGCAACAATGCTACTTGGAATGGTGCAGCCATTAATCTGTCATGTGTACATGGTAATTCACTGAATGACATGTGGTGAGGCCTTTTGTCCATCAGGTGTTGCTACAATGTTTGTATAATGAGCCCTTTTGTCCACCAAGTGTCACTACAATTTGCAGGCATTTGTAATTAATGAATGTTTTAAGACATCCTTGGCAGGCCAGGGGGGAGCCCTGTTGAATGCAGCTGACCAAAGCTTGCAACAGTTGCAGAGCATAGCTCTTGTGTTCCCAGCAGAAATCCCCAGACTTTGCCTGGCAACACCCATGAGGAACGCCTGCTCCCCTCCACCCTGCACCTCTAAAACATCTCTTTTCAGCTGGCTGTGGTGTAATTGTCCCTCTAATGCCATTAATTCATTCAGTGGTTTTACATAACCTGACAAGTGGAGTTCTGTGAACGTTAAGCATGCCCGCTATAGATTTCATAGACATTAGGGCTGGAAGAAACCTCAGAAAAACACTGAGTCCAGCCCTCTACCCCAGGAACAGGAAGTCAGCTAGGGTCAAAGGATCCTGCAAAATAAGCATCCAAAAGTTTCTTAAAAGAGTCCATGAATAGCAGGTGAGTTCTGTCGGCTATGTTTGAATTGCTCAGCAGTTCAGATCATGTGCCACTGGGAATGGTGTCTTGACACGTGGGTCACTGGGTAGCCTGCTGTTGTGCCATGCCCTGACAGGGAGCCTGTGGGACCCATCAAGGGCCTCCCTCTCAGTACACAGCTCATTGGGTAGTCTGCTACTGTGCCATGGCATACACATGGCTAAAAGACCTAGCATGGCTAAAAGACATCCAGAACAAGTATGCCTATAAAATACAAAGTTACCCCTGGTGCAGACCCCTCCCCCGCGCCCTGCCTTGACCTGCCTGTGGCCAGTATGTCCAATGTCCAAACTTTGCTCAGTAACAACAGGGTGGAAAGGGGATGAACTTCCAGTGTCACTGTCACATCAAGACTTATAAATTGAGCACATAGCTCCCAGGGGTACCCCTTATTGGTTCAAGATGTCTGATGTTTGGGGAGAATAGAGTGGACTGGGGCATGTAGCTCTAGGTCCAATTGGACCTTTGCTGAAACAATGAGCCTGAGGTCATGCACCAGTTTGTCAAGTGGGAGTACAACAGGACAGCAGTCCTGTGCCATGTCAAGGCAAAGATGCTGCAGGCTGATTTCCACAGGGATGTCATCAGAGCACAGTGGCAGGGCACCCCACTGAATGATGTGACCCATTACAGATACGTCCAGCCACCAATGGAGGTACTGGATCATTGTGAAAGCACAGGGACAGAGGTCTCTGGGGTGTCCTTGCCTGCTGAGACATCACCAACCAACGCTGTGACTCGCAAGGGCTCCAGAGGAGAAGAAAGTGCCAGGGTCCCAGTCATGTCACCTGCCACTTCTGAGGAGGGTAATAGACCATGGAGCTTGATCTCCACAACCAGTGTGTGAAGCTTGGGGGACCCTTTAAGTCACATGTCAGCTGAACTGACAGCTACAATTAGGCTGTACTGTGAGCTGAAGGGGAGTAAGGGGATGGTGTAGGACAGTGCTTTAAAGACCCTGGGAGTTAGTAGGCAATGCAGGTAGATACAGGGCAATGCACAGCATAGAGGCACATTGGTGGCCAAAGCAGGTGGGCACTTGTTTGCAGCCACTTAGGGCCTGCTACCACACATGTCCAGGCACCCCTTCTTGGTCATTTTCATAGATTTCATAGACATTAGGGCTGGAAGGGACCTCAGAAGATCATTGAGTCCAGCCCCCTGCCTGAAGGGCAGGAAGTCAGCTGGGGTCATAGGATCCCAGAAAGATAAGCATCCAATTTACTCTTGAAGGTGTTCAATGTAGGTGCTTGAACCACCTCCAATGGCAGGCTATTCCAGACCTTTGGGGCTTGGACAGTAAAGAAATTCTTCCTTATGTCCAGCCTGAAATGGTCTTGCAGTACGTAGTTTATAACTGTTTGACCTCGTCATCCCTTGGGGTGCTCTGGTGAACAAACGTTCCCCCAGATATTGGTGGTCACCCCTGATAAACTTATAGGTGGCCATAAGATCACCCCCGAGCCTTTTGGGCTGACTGCTTCTTATCCACTCTCAAGATTTGCTGAGTGCATCTTTTTAGAGTGCTGAGCTTCCTTAATTCACTCTATTTCCCACGTTTCTTGATTTTTAGCTCTGCTTGTAACACTGCCATTGAGGACATGCAGGCTACCGAGGCAGGCTGCCACCGATACACACATGGACAGATCGTGAATGTCCTCAGGGACTATGAGCACTAATGCATGAGATGGTGAGACAGATCTGTCTGCTATGGAAGGATTCATGGCCATCCAGCACGACAGGAATCACTCCATGTCCAGGAGGCATTCCCAGATCCGGGAGAACTAGCAAATAATGTTCAAGTTCCTTGCAATGATTCAATGCCTGCTGGTCTTTGGCCCTGCTCCTGTCTGGGAGAGGGACAAGCTGGTATGGGTCTGTGCTCTGCCGTCCACCAGTTCACAGTCAAGCTCGGAAAGTCCACCTTAAAGCTAAGGTCTTTTAGCTAGAAATGATTATTGTTTAGATTGATTTTTTTTCACAAATCTTGCATCATTCTGGTAGTAAAAAGAAATTCCTCTCTTGTAGTAATTATCATTATCTTAAAAGCTGATCTGTGGTTTGTTTAATTATGGTTAATATCTGGTTTGTAAATAAAGGTTTCTATTTGCTTTGTTCAATTCTTAACTTCATGTTCCCTGGGTGTAAGAGGGGAAGTGCAGAAGGATGGGGTAGGGAGTTTGCTGGTTTATAGAGTGAGGGGCTTGCATGAGCTGCTGACAGGTACGCCTGTCTTTCACTAGTGGCAATTAGCAGTTAGTCAAGCTTTCCTGCCTGGTTTTGAATTTGCTTTGTTCTCCTCCATTGCCAATCACCAGCTGAACTCCTGATCCCTGAGAAGCTGCATGAACCCAGAGGAAATATTATATGTGTTGTGCAGCACCCACTGAATTACTGCTCCCCACATTAACAAAATTCCGGGACAACCCACCACCACTCAGCCTTGGTTTGGCTGCTGTGTCTTTTTCTGGTCACAATAATAAAAGCCTGGGCCTTGACAGCCCCTACCCACTGAGAGCTACCCTTTGGGTAGGATGGCTGGGGAGCACTGAGCAGCTGCAGGTGCTCAGAGGAAATATTATGGGCACTGTGCAGCACCCCCAATTACTGCTCAGCACCATACCCCATGATACCCACATTCTGGGCAAACGACCCCACCCCCCCCATCAGTTCAGAGGTGAGCGTGTCCTCTTTTATTAGTGCAATGTGTCTGAAACAAGCCTTGTGGCAGCCTGCATGCTCCACAATATTTGCAAGACCAGAGGGGAGGTTTTCAGAAAGTCCTGGTCTGACGAAGTGTGGGAGGCAGCAGGCAGACACAGATGTGGGCAGGCAGGACATGGTGCCACCTACGATCAGCATGCAAATGATGGTTAGGGAGCCATTGTATGGAACTGCCTGGCAGCACACATTCTGGCTGCTGTAAATGGTGAGGGTGCTCTGTAGGCCACTGATCCATCAGTGATGAATGCTAAAGCATTCAGCAGGTACCACTGAATGTTTCTGTAAATAAAATTTAAAAAATAACAAAATAAAAAAATTAGTGCAGCACTTCTGTCTGTCTCATGACTATATTGTCTTTAGTGGGGGATTGGTTCAAGGGCTGAAGTCTACAGGCTTTCCTTTGCTTTGTGTGCATGTGGGGGGGGAGTGAAATGCAGCAAGGACATTAAAATGCATTGCCTACTGCTGGTCATGTTAATTCAACACCCAATATGCAGGCAAAGAAATAAGAAATTCACGGAGTGCTGATTCATGCACAAATAAGTGCTCGGAGAATTTCAGCACCATGTACAGAGACGGGTGAGATGATAATGAAGTGACTCCCTGCTCTTGTCTCCCAGGGAGTGTGGTGGGGATGTTCAGTCAGAAGGCAAGGACCTCTTGTTAGCTTGGGGGGGAGCTGGGATGGTTGGTATGTGGATTTGAATTTGGTGGCCAGAGCATGGGGTACAACCCTAAGAAACTGGGACTTGGGGGGCTATGGGAACAGAGACCTAAACACAGATGTGATGAGCAGTGTCAGGGGATGGAAGGGAAACACTGAATGAAACAATAACCCCCAAAAGTGAAGGCATGTAAATGCACAAATTTGGGTGCAGAAGGGCAGGCTCCAGGGGTATTCCGGGATTGGGACCCCCTGTGAGATAATGCAGGGAGCACATTATTGGAGCTCCAAATGGTGCACCACAACACTCCAATATGCATGTTCAGACATATATAAGAAATTAATGGGGTACAGATTTGTGTGAATATTATAAATCCTTGGAGAATTTCAGCGCCCTAGTCATAGTGTTGGCACCGGATTTATGATCCAGATACCTTGTTCTGGGTGGACCCAAACCCCCTGATTGACCATGACCTTTCCATTCAATAATAGGTAAGTTTTATTGATACACAGTCATAGCAGATAACAATAATGCAAACAAATCTTTATCTACCAGTCCGTGAGCTGTCATCAGAGGGAAGCTACATCTGGCCAGCATGCGAGCTTCACCCTGAGGTTCTCTTTTGAACATCAGATGTTAGCAGCCTGGAGGTCAGAGGCCAAGGCCCACCTCCCCACCATGGGGTGGGTGAGACAGGCTGGTGGTATGTCTTCTGTCCTTGGTGGCCTCATGTTCCCCTCTTGGGGACCTTTGCTACTCTAAAATCCGTCCTTTTGTATCTTTTTCCCCTCTGTGATGACTCTTCTTAGACTAGCGTTCAAGATCAAAGATAATAAAAAGTCCTTTTTCAAATATATAGGGAGGAGGAAGAAGGCACCGGGAAATGTGGGGCCCCTGCAAGATACGCTGGGCAATCTGGTGGTTGCACCAGAGGAAAAGGCAGACCTCTTTAACAAATTCTTCACCTCCATTTTCTGGTGCAGGGACCAGGACTCCCCCACCGTGATTCAAGATGGACTCAAGGAGAACGCCTCCAGACCTAAGGTTGAGGAGGACCAGGTTAGAGTGTTTCTGGAGGGGCTGGACGTGTTCAAATCAGCAGGTCCAGATGCTCTCCACCCCAGGGTGTTGAGGGAGCTAGCAGGAGTTATTGCAGGGCCCTTGGCATGGCTTTACAAGTGCTCGTGGTGCTCAGGCCAGGTGCCGGATGATTGGAAGATAGCCAATGTGGTCCCCATCTTTAAAAAAGTGAGGAGGGAGGACCCGGGCAACTATAGGCCCATCAGTCTTACCTCAATCCTGCGGAAACTCTTTGAGAAGATCATCAAGGAGCACATCTGTGATGGGCTGGCATCGGGGATGATGCTCAAGGGCAACCAGCATGGTTTCATTAGGGGCAGGTCATGTCAGACCAACCTGACTGCCTTTTACGATCAGGTCACAAAAGCATTGGATGCAGGTGTCGCCATGGATGTAGTCTTTCTGGACTTCAGCAAGGCCTTTGACACTGTCGACCGCCCCATCCTCATTAAAAAACTGGGTGACTGTGGCATTGATGCCTACACAGTCAGATGGATTGCAAATTGGCTGAAGCGTCATACTCAGAGGGTGGTGGTGGATGGGTCATATTCAACCTGGGGGGAAGTGGGCAGCGGAGTCCCCCAGGGCTCAGTCCTTGGGCCCGCGCTGTTCAATTTCTTTATCAGCGATTTGGACGACGGGGTGAAAAGCAACCTGTTCAAATTTGCTGATGATACCAATATTTCATAGATTCATAGATGTTAGGGTCGGAAGGGACCTCAATAGATCATCAAGTCCGACCCCCTGCATAAGCAGGAAAGAGTGCTGGGTCTAAATGACCCCAGCTAGATACTCGTCTAACCTTCTCTTGAAGACCCCCAGGGTAGGGGAGAGCACCACCTCCCTTGGGAGCCCGTTCCAGACCTTGGCCACTCGAACTGTGAAGAAGTTCTTCCTAATGTCCAGTCTGAATCTGCTCTCTGCTAGCTTGTGGCCATTGTTTCTTGTAACCCCCGGGGGCGCCTTGGTGAATAAATCCTCACCAATTCCCTTCTGTGCCCCCGTGATGAACTTATAGGCAGCCACAAGGTCGCCTCTCAACCTTCTCTTGCGGAGGCTGAAAAGGTCCGGTTTCTCTAGTCTCTCCTCGTAGGGCTTGGTCTGCAGGCCCTTGACCATACGAGTTGCCCTTCGCTGTACCCTCTCCAGGTTATCCGCATCCTTCTTGAAGTGTGGCGCCCAGAATTGCACGCAGTACTCCAACTGCGGTCTGACCAACGCCCTATAGAGGGGAAGTATCACCTCCCTGGACCTATTTGTCATGCATCTGCTGATGCACGATAAAGTGCCATTGGCTTTTCTGATGGCTTCGTCACACTGCCGGCTCATGTTCAACTTGGAGTCCACTAGGACTCCAAGATCCCTTTCCACCTCCGTGCCACCCAGCAGGTCATTCCCTAGGCTGTAGGTGTGCTGGACATTTTTCCTCCCTAGGTGCAGCACTTTGCATTTCTCCTTGTTGAACTGCATCCTGTTGTTTTCTGCCCACTTGTCCAGCCTATCCAGGTCTGCCTGCAGCTGTTCCCTGCCCTCCGGCGTGTCCACTTCTCCCCATAGCTTTGTGTCATCTGCAAACTTGGACAGAGTACATTTCACTCCCACGTCCAAGTCGCTGATGAAGACATTAAAGAGTATCGGTCCAAGGACCGAACCCTGCGGGACCCCACTGCCCACACCCTTTCAGGTCGAGACCGACCCATCTACCACGACTCTATGGGTGCGACCCTCTAGCCAATTCGCCACCCACCGGACTGTGCAGTCATCCACAGCCTCTTAATTTGTTCACCAGTATGGGGTGGGATACCGTATCGAAGGCCTTCCTGAAGTCCAGGTATACGACATCCACCCCTCCTCCTGTGTCCAGGCGTTTCGTAACCTGGTCATAGAAAGAGACTAGGTTGGTCAGGCACGATCTGCCCGCCACAAACCCATGCTGGTTTCCCCTCAGCATAATTTGTCCTGCCAGGCTCTCACAAATGTGAGCCTTGATAATTTTTTCAAATACTTTACCAAGGATGGAGGTGAGACTGACCGGCCTATAGTTGCCTGGGTCCTCCTTCCTCCCCTTTTTGAAAATGGGGACCACGTTAGCCCTTTTCCAGTCCTCCGGGACTTGGCCTGTGCGCCACGAGCATTCGAATATTCCCGCCAGTGGCTCTGCAATGACGTTGGCCAGTGCCTTCAGCACCCTGGGATGGAGCCCATCCGGGCCTGCCGACTTAAAGGCATCCAGTTCTTCCAAGTGACTCTGCACCACCTCAGGATCTACGCATGGAAGTCTGGCACCTTGCTGCTGCCTCTCTACAACCCCAGTGAGAGACTTGTCGTGCCCCTCGCTTAGGAACACTGAGGCAAAGAACTCGTTGAGGAGTTCAGCCTTGTCCCCTCTATCTGTCACCAATTGCTTCTGCCCATTTAGCAGGGGTCCTATTCCTCCCTGGGCCTTCCTTTTACTCCCTATGTATCTAAAAAACAATTTCTTGTTGTCCTTTACTTGGGTTGCCATCCTCAGCTCCATGGTAGCTTTGGCCCGCCTAACTGCCTCCCTACAAGCACGAGCAGAGGAGGTATATTCATCTTTAGTGATCTCACCCTGTTTCCACTTTTTATGTGCTCCCCTTTTGGCCCTTAGGCTGCCCTGGATTTCTCTGGTCAGCCATGGAAGCCTCCTGGCCCCTTTCCCTCTTTTGCCTTGCTCGGGGATCGTCTTGCTTTGTGCCCAAAGGATCGTTTCCTTTAGGCACAGCCACCCTTCTTGGGCACCCATCCCATCAAAACTCCTACTCTGCAGTGCTTCCTTGACTAATCGCCTGAGTGCAATGAGATCAGCTTTCCTAAAGTCTAGCACTTTCACCCTACTAGTTACCTTACCCACTCGCCGTCTTATGTTGAATTCTATTATAAGGTGATCACTGTCTCCCAGATAGCTACCGATCTGGAGGTCCCCTATCATGTCATCTCCCGTTGCCAATACCAGATCCAGTATGGCATTCCCCCTAGTGGGACCATACACCTCCTGTGTCAGGTGGAGGTCCTGTACACAAGTTAGAAACCTGCGTGAGCGATGGGACCTTGCTGTCTGCGTCTCCCAGCAGATGTCCGGGTAGTTTAGGTCCCCCATGACTACCGCCTCTTTAGCTTTTATGGTCTCCGAGAGTTGCCTCAGGAGCCCCGCATCTATTTCTTCCCCTTGGTGTGGGGGTCTGTAACAGACCCCTACCACCAAATCCCTTTCTCCTTGCCCCCCATGTAGCCTAACCCACAATCCTTCTACTTCCTCCGCCTCGGATTCTGTCTTGATGAGGGTTGATGTATATTGCTCACTGACATAAAGTGCAACCCCCCCACCCTTTCTTCCCCGACCTGTCCTTTCTGTACAATCTATAGCCCTCAATATGTACCGCCCAGTCATGGGATGAATCCCACCAGGTCTCTGTTAGCCCCACTAAGTCATAGGTGTTTAGTGCAAGCAGGAGCGCTAGTTCATCCTGCTTGTTCCCCATGCTCCTATCATTAGTATATAGGCACTTGAGCCCTGCGACTGGCGCCTTTGCTGCCCCCCTGCTCCCAGTCCCATTTGAGGTGAGGTGGGCACATTAGCAGGGAGGGAAAGATTGCAGAAACACCTGGATAGGTTGCAGGGGTGGGCTAACAAAAACAGGATGCGTTTCAATACTGACAAGTGCAGGGTGCTGCACTTGGGCAGTAGTAACCAGCAGCACACTTATAAGATGGGCAACTCCCTTCTTGAGAGCACGGAGGCAGAAAGGGATCTTGGAGTTATCATTGACTCCAAGATGAACATGGGCCGACAATGCGAGGTCACGGTCGGCAGGGCTAACTGGACTTTATCGTGCATCCACAGGTGCATCTCAAGTAGGGCCAAGGAGGTGATCCTCCCCCTCTACACGACACTGGTCAGGCCACAGCTGGAGTACTGTGTCCAGTTCTGGGCACCCCACTTCAAGAGGGATGTGGACAACATTGAGAGGGTCCAATGGATTTGGACAACATTGAGAGGGTCCACAAGTTGTTGGAAAGTAGGTTTAGATTAGACATCTGTAAGAACTACTTCACAGTTAGGGCGGCTAGGATCTGGAAGCAACTTCCAAGGGAAGTGGTACTGGCTCCTACCCTGGGGGTCTTTAAGAAGCGGCTTGATGTCTACCTGGCTGGGGTCATTTGAGCCCAGTTTTTTTTCTGCCCAGGAAGGGGGTCGGACTTGAAGATCTACAAGGTCCCTTCTGACCCTACTTCTATGATGCTATGATTCTATGATTCATCTTAGGGCATTGCTGGTTGGTCTTTCTGTGATCGTCATCTTGTCCATGTTCTGTCATGTCAGGATAGTCTTTTGTTTCACAAACCCATGACGTGCACACATCCTAATTTGGACTTTACCAGTCTGCTCCTAATGTGATCTGTTCCCCCAAAACTAGAAACTGCAAGGGCCCTGCAGTTATATTATGAAACAGTGTAGTACATGGCTTCAATTCCCAGCCTATGCGTCTCCTCAATGCTTGCCTTTATAGACACAGTGGGACTTGAAGAAACTTTGTCACAGACAGACTTTTTAGAAATCAGTTAACCCTTGCTGTTGCCCTGGACCATTATTCTAATGCATATCTACTTTACATGTAAGCTAATTCCCAAAAGCAAACCTCTAAATATCATTTTCTAGCCATCAGTAGCGGTGGTTATTTGAGTGAAATAAAAACAAGCCAACAGATTTACATACGAAATAAAGTTTACTTGATGACAGAAAGATAGTAAAATAAAAAAATAAGATACGAATAAAAATAAAGATAGGAATGACAAAAATAAACACAAAATAAGAATAAAAAAATAAAAATATTGGTGTACAAAATTAAAGAATTAAAATGTGTAAAATATGTGTAAAATTAATTAAATTAATGTAATTACACTTAATTCAATTAATGAAAGTAATTAAATCACAACACTTTTGGTCATTTGTACATATCAGTGAGCTGTGTGCTTTAGACATCACTGGTTTGTAGAGGGGATTAGCAGTGTGTCGCACCCCTTGCTGTAATTTAGTACAAAGAGATCAGCGGGGTGCATTGTTATGTGGCACCCCCTGCAGTAATTTACTATGAATAGTGCGCTGCACATTTCATGAGATTTAGACCAATGACCTGTAAACAGTGATAGAAAAATAAAACCACTATTGCAATTTAGGGGGCATAGAATCCAACCCTGAAGGACTAAATCTCCATCACGTGTATAAGGGCCCAGTGTTCCTAGTCACGTGACTAGGAGTAAGTGACCCAAATAAGTGACAAGTCCCCCCTCTGTAAGGGGTCTTAAAGTACAAACAATAAGCAGACCAAGGATGAAACAAAGAACGCTGTTCTCACATTGCAACATTAGCTCCATATTCGTTTTAAGCTCCAGTTTTATCTAATTTCCTCCTCAAGTTTCCACTGAGTTATTGTTTAATTGTCTTCTTAACTTCAGGGTAGCATTGCAACACATGGGGCGTTTCTACACATGCACTTTAATGTCCATAAACATATTTGAATACGCATTAAAGGGTCACAAAAAATGTGTGCTTTTGCTAATACACATTAAATAGGCTAATGTGCCTTTTTCTAGTACCTCACAAAGGAGGTACTAAATTTAATGTGAATCAGCAAAAGCTCATTAATTAATATGTAGCTGTGCCCACTGTTAACAAGCTGCCATTTTCTACTCTTGAGCTTTCTAGTGGATGCACTTCAGTACTGGCTGAAATTATTCTTATAAACAGACCAGATAGATAGTGAAATGCTGTGGGTCCTTTGGGATGACAGGTGCTGCAGAGATGTAGGCTGTTATCCTCTAAAAAGGAAAAATGGATTGACAGCCTGCTGAAAGGAGTGAAAACTGACAGAGGAAAGCATAGCCCTCTGCCAGTGTATATCTAACAGACTGTGTTGGCTTCATTTTGGAGAAACAACCCCAAACTAATGTAAGGAGTGTCACCTTCGTCAGCATTTGGTTTCATTTTCTTCCAAATAAGTGATAACAGAGAATCTATATTAGAAACACATCCAAAATAAGCAAATTATCTTCTATAAGAGACGAAGGCTCCCTTCAAGAGCTCACAATGAAGTATCTAAAAGTTGTCATTTGCCACTTTAAATATGAATCAAGCCTTTCAAAAAACCTCAGCCAGTGCAGTATAGCATTTAGTCTGACACCAGTAAAACTGCAAGATCCCCCAAATCAAAGAAAGACATAGCATGGGCACATCGCAGGAGAGAGAGAGAGAGAGAGAGAGAGAGAGAAGGAATCAAGTTAATTTGCAAGAAATGTTAAGAGTAATGAATTAAAGAATATGAGTGCTCTAATGACAGTTCTTCTGGGACACTCACTTGTGCATACAAGTCAGTAAGGAAGGATGATTCTGATATGCACTTCAACATTAAAACCCTATTTAAAAAAAAAGTTTTGTTATGTCTTTCCTTGTGAATTTCTTACTCCCAGTGGTGAACTGTTATTCTTATAAACAGCTTTGCCAAAGTCAAAAAGAACTAACTGAGTGAATACCTGCTCACTTGTCAGGTTTACAATCTTGCCCTTTCTGTACACATTACAGCAAGAATCTCCAGTCAGCCAAGTTGACATTCTTTTACTAACTGACTCCTAAATGATACATGTAAAGGGCAGTGCTCCCAGGATTGATATACTGATGAGCAAGTGTAACACCTCAACCACCCTCCTCCCTGCTAGCCCAGATCAGTGAGAATAACGATATTGTGGGATGTGTGGACACCAATTCTATTTTTTCACAATGCTTAGCCTTAACCCATGAAATGACCATTCAGACCTATGTAACGTGTTCAAATAGTACACCTTAATAGGCTTCACAAACTACCATACTTTCTTGCATAGCACCTCTCTAGATAAGACACACAAATTGTTTTGTGAAGGCAGAATGAAGGAAAAAAATATTTTTCTAGAGCCATGGCTGAATTCTGGCCACCTGGAGCAGGGTCAGAGTTTACTTATCACTGCGTTACTTGCCCTCCCTTTCTTGCTCAGCCAAAAGCTAGAAATATAACCCTCACAGCTGCTGCTAAATTGGCAGCAGTTTTTAGCCACTTAATATAAACTGCCAATTTGGCAACGGCTGTGAGAGGGTTACACCTCTAGCTTTTGACTGCACAGCAGACTCCACGCCTTTTCCATGTGGCCAAAGGCCAGCTCCCAGGAGCCACTGCAACTCCCAGCAGCCAGTGCAGTGTCTCCATGCCTCCATTCTAGTCCACCCATTCTCCATCAGCTTCTTCACTTAAAACACATGCTCCAATTTTGTGGGGTTCATTTTTGGGGGAAAGTGCATGTGGTATAAAAGTAAATATGGTATTATTACTTGTAACACCTGGGAACACCAGTCATAGATAAAAATCCCTAATCATAGACAAAAAGCATTTTACGAGGTGCTTTATAGACACAAAGGAAAAGGATGACCCCAACCACTAGAACTAAATACATTTACCTTCTCTGAAGTACACATTGTTATCCCCATTTACGGATAGAGAAATTGAAGTACAAGGAAATGTATCACCATGTAGTTGTGTGTCACATGGAAGGAGAACACTCTTGAAAAGCAGAGAGAAAGGAATCTTCTCCTGGACTAGAGCAGCTTCAAGGCTATTTAGGCCCATCCAAACACAGAAAGGAACAACTAATGAAGTAAGTTCTCCATGAGGTGCGTCTACAAGGGCTCCTGACCATGCAGTACTTGCCAGCCCCGGCAGCGCAAGGGTTATATTCAAACCTACTGCATAGTAGTGGTGGTGTCATGGTTAGTGCCCACTGAAGCTCGTCACTACAGTGACACAGCTTTGCATATAGACGTGCCCACAGCAGTTGATCCTTCAACCTCACCCACCTATTTCTTATGTATTCAAAGATCCTGCAGGTCTTTGTGCGGCAACATTCAAGCATCAAGTCTTCCAAGTGAGTCTCTCTGAAGCCTGCCTACAACACAACAGTTTCACAGTTCTTTCCTTGCAAAATACTGCTTGAGGTTACCACAGAGAGCAGGGCTCTTTTCAAGGTTTACATTCAAATGATTTAGCTGAGGGGATGACTATGAGGAAAGATTATCTTTCAGCCTTTCCAGATTGATTTATAAAATATTGTAGAGTGGGAATGTGCCATCACATTAGGAAAACGAAAAGACAAACTAGGGGCTTTGTTACACATTCATTTTAAGCAGCTCCTGGAGCTCTGAACCCTTGGATTGTCCGCACATTAACGCATAAAACTAGTTTTAGGAATCCTTTCGACAACTTAAAGCTACGCCACTCCAGGGCAAGTTTATCTGTGATCCATGTTAGCCAAATCATGTTACACTAACCTGTGGCCACTCTAGGCTACACATCAGTGTAACACCTCAACCACCATCCTCCCTGCTAGCCCAGATCAGGCCTACCATCCCACACCACCATCCTCTACCAGACTGGATTGGACCACTGTCTCCTGCTCCCCCAGCCCCCCAGATCCCCACTCACACCTCCCACCCCCCTTCCACAGCCCTGGACTTGCTGTTGCTGCCAGCACTATCCCGGGGGACCAGGCAGGGAAGGGAAATCTGCCCACCCAGCTGCTGCTGCTGCCACCACTGCTGCTACTTGAATCACCACTGCAAGCCAGTGGTGACAGCCAGGCAACCAGGTTCCCCTTCCCTACCTGGTCCCCAAGGACAGAGCTGGCAGCAACAAGTAATTTAGGGGACACAAGGTACTTAGGTGAGTCATAAGTGCCAGGGGAGCAGAGGAGAGCCTTGGAGCAGGAGAGGAACCCCAAGGGGCAGGAAGGAGCCACAGAGGTGGGGGGGGGGGGCAGGGGGGAGATTAGAATGGAAGGGGAAGGGAGATGGGGGGCATTATTACCTTTCAGCCCTCAAGATCCAAGCTGGCCTAAACATGTGACTGATCCAAACTCAAGCTAACACTAACACCCATCAACATTTGAGAAGCTTAATGTGGAATGTGTAACAACGCCCTAGGAGAACACATACCTGGAATGAAGAAAAATTTCTACTTGGAAGAGAAAGAAACACAGCAGCCAGTTACAAAATGGTTTCTTGAAAGCTGCAAGTGCTACTCTTTCCCAAATTTAAATAGGAAGCCCGTGGAAAGGCATGCTGGGAAAATACCTATGATAAGGCAAACCCACACTGAAGAAAAGTTGTAATGTTGAAAGAATACGACTTAGTAGGCACATCTACACTTGACGCTAAATTGCCATAGCAATGCACTATGGCGAAGTAGCATCCACAGGCAAAAACCATGACGCTACAGATGTGTTGATGTAGAGATACACTCCCTCAGTATAGCACACTGCTACAGCCACGTAGCAGCTAACAATAACCATATGCCACTGTAACAAAGAGCCTGGGGCTCCCTGTTACTTTAAGGTAAAAGCAGCCCAGCCAGGGAGCTCTGCAGGCTAGGCAGAGTATAGCAGCTGCAGGTTGCTGGGGCAACAGGTTATTGAGCTATTAGCAGGCACCTGCAGATGGTCAGCTGACTAGATGTAGGCAGGGCCCTGGGACCTTATAAACCCAAGGCTGAGGCTGGCTTGGGGGAGTCTCTCCCTGGTTGCCACTGGAGGAGGACCCCCCATGTCCAGGGGAGCCACCCAGGGATGCTGGGCTGATCATTTGCAGCCTACAGGAACCGGGAGGCTCAGGGAACTTGCAAGGTACTGTTGCAGGGCACTAAGGTGCCTGGTCCTTTAAGGGCTGAAACTGCCTACGGAGAGAGCCCTAGCAGTTACTCAGTACCCTCTCAGCTGCAAGTTACCACGGCAGCAGGAATGACGGAATTAGCCTGCACCTGCTGGTGGTCAGCTGACTGGAAGAGGCATGGCCTGGGGCATATATCAACCCCAGGGCTGGAACCAGAGAGTGAGTTCTCTGCCAGCAGCTAAGGGGGAAGGAGCTCTCCTAGAGGAAGCTAAGTGAAGAGGCTTGACGGCCCATCTCCTGTTTCTGGTAAGATTAAGAGACTTCAGGAGCTCACCAGACACGGGCCTGCAACACATGTTGTGCTGGGGGAAGGGTAATTCATTTAATGGGACAGAGCACACCCTGAGCTGCTTGCATTATGTTATAGCCCAGGGGCTCATATTTTGATTTCTGTTTGTAAATTGGAGGATTGGGTTGAGGATATTGGGGAATGAGGAGGCCTCGTTGCAGGCCCACTACAGTGTGGGGACCCCAGCACCAGTGTGGGTGCAGTATCCAGGGTGCACAGACCCCAGCACCAGTGTGGGAGCAGTGACAAAGGGGGTGAGAGGACCCCAGCGCTGAGGGGCACAGAGAGAGAGAGATAGGGCTGCGGAGAGCCCAGCACTGACCAGAGGCCAAGTGAAACTAAGGCCTCAGAGGGACACTGTGTGAATGCCATCTGCGAGGCTTGAGGCATGGCAAAAGGGTGGTTTGGAGCCATGCATCTAGCTCATAGGGCTGACAGTGTCCCGAGAAGCATCCATTTTTGGAGCAGGACCCAGAAGGGGTCTGAGAACCCACAGGGTTCAGTGGGGTCCATCAGGACCGTGTCCAACATTACAAACTCAAGGGCAGCCTCCTCATCTATTATAGTTATAGCAAGACATGGCAGAAGAGAAAGAGGGTGCCCCTGGGGCAGGATTAGCATGGTCAAGGAGCCCTAGGGGTATCATGGACATCCTGAGGGACCCCATTCCATGACATGTACCCTGGCTAGGAGGTATGCTATGCTAGGGGTAAAGGTTTACCCCCTTAAAGGTACAGAGGGCTGCTATTTTGTTATTATTAAGGGGTAGGCTCAAGGCTCAAGCAGTTATTGAGCCCAGAATGAGCAGAGAAGAAGGGTGCAGCCAGACAGGGACCAAGGGCCTGGTGACAGAAGGGACAAGCAAGAACTAGAGCCCCAAAGCCAGGCCCAATTCAGTAGACCCAGGCTAGAAGGCCTAGCAAGATTAAAGGGGCAGAGGCTGAGGAGTCTGAAGCCCCACACAGGGAACAGTATTGCAGTAACACCTGCAAGGCATGGGGTGTGGTAAAGGGGATGATTTGGAGCCATGCAATTAGCCCTTAAGGCTTTGGGTGTCCTGGTGGGCACAGCGGATTACAGTGAAGCCCAGTGAGTGGTCTGGGTGCAGGCAGAGACCGACGGGGTCCAGTGGGAATGAGTCCTAGCAAAGGCCTGTGGGCAGCCTCCTTAAATATTATAAATAACACCAAGGCATGGCAGGAAAGACAGGAAGGTGCCCTAGGGATGGAGCAAGGCACGGTCATGGAGCCACCATGGGGCGTCAACCCTGGAACCCCAACATGTTACAGCCTCACACACAGTACAGTACAGGCTGTTACTGCACTGTCATTTAGTACTTCTAAAAGGAAGTACTAAATGACTGAGCAGTAACAACGGTGCCATAGGGGCATGTGTAGATGAACCCTGTGCTGTGGGAATAGGGTGTTTCCTAGCTTCCTAACCCCAACCCACTATCTCATGCTCAACTTTCCAGCATGCAAGATAGCCAGGGATTCTGTTTTTCTGTTTAAAAATCACAAATTCTCTGCTTAAATCCCCCCAAATCTGTTTTTCTGTTATTAATATGAAATTCATATATATGCATTTCATATTATATATGTAGGTATCAGTTAAACACAATATTTTATTGATATATTTACAATTTGAAAGCAATTTGGAAGCCTACCAGTGCCTCAATCACTGTAATAAAATAAATTATAAATACCTATACATGTTGGTGTTGGATTTTGGGATTTTTCCCAAAATCCCAGGTTTGTAACCCTCTACCCCCTGCAGCAGCACCTAAGTCCCAGCTGCCACCTGTGCAAGGTGGCAGGTGCTGCAGCAGAGCAGAGCATGGAGCCTGGTTTCCCCCCCCCCCCCATGGGTGGCATGGCTGGAGCAGAGCCTATTGGTGGGGTGTATGCAGGCTCTCCACTGTGGGTTTGGGCTTCCTGCCCTGCCTACCTCCCTTGGGGCCTCTGCAGACCAGTGGGTGGGACCTGGCAGGGCAAAGCAGAACTGGGCAGGGAAGCTTGGTACCAGCACTAGGAGCTCCATGGCACCATAGCAAGGCACCCCCTTCCTGCCCAGCAGCAGCAAGGGGCACAACTCCATGCTCCCATCTTCACTGCTGCTGGGCAGGCAGGAGGCACTTTGCTAGGGTGGCATGGAGCTTGTGGTGGTGGCGTCGAGCTTTCCTACCCCACTCTGCCTTGCCACACTGGGTCCTACCTGCTGAGTCACAGAGGCCCCAGAGGAAGGACAGCAGGGTGGGGAGCCTGAGCCTGCAATAAGCAGCCTGCCCCCCTGTGCATAAATCTGGGAGGCATGTGCCCCCATGCCTGGGCACAGTGGTGGACCAACGGAGGGGTGGGAGGGGGCCATGGCCCCTGAGTGCCAGCCGGGGGAGGGGGGGGGAGGGTGGCGCATCCTTCAGAGTTCTTATCACATGACATGAGCAGGGCTGGCCTGTCCTGTCTGCAAAACCTGCAGCTGCAGGGGGCCCGCAAAGCCGGTGGTGGTGGCGGCTGCATTTGTTGTGTAATCCACCTGCCCAGTCCATGGGCTGGATGTTTAGTTAGCTGTTCCAGCTGGAAATTCTGGCTGCCACCCCTCCCCTCATGTCCAGTGTGCCAGGACTTTCGTTTCCTTCCCAGCCAAAACGGGTAACCAAACAGGGCTGGGGAAGGAGACTTTAAGAATTGCTATGAGAAGGACAGCGGGGTGGGGGGAGTGCAAATGCAAGCATTAGACCCCAGGTGCCAGAGACCCATGGTACATCACTGCCTGGGCAGCAGCCCCAGCCCTAGCCCTGCCCAATCCTCCCTGCCTCCCTCCCTCAGTATGGAGGCCTCGATTCCAGCTTCCCCCCCCCCCCCCCCCCGCTGCCAGACTTACTTGTGGGGAGCAGCTCTCTAGGCTGCCTGGCAGCCATGTGCATGTGTACATGTGCACATATACATAGCGCCCCCTGCTGATCACCTTTCTCCTGTTTCTGCCAGCCTGCAAGGGGAAACCCAGTGTTTACTGCGTTTTTCTCCTTTAAAAAAAGAAAATCGGTGTTTTTCTCCTTAAATTGAGACAATCCAAGTTTTACCACATATTTCTGTGGCAAACAGAAAACCACGAGCAACGACTTTGCTTTCCATATCAAGGTCTGAATCTGACAAGGATCCAAGCACCAGAGCTCATGCACTCTTTCTTATATGTAGAGGCACATGTGCTCACAGTGTTTTGAATGAAGTTGCAAGCACGCAGGTGTCCCTATAGCACCCCTCTCCACTTTTTGTTCTTGTTTTTCTCTGTCTTTTTTTCCCTTTCTACCCCCTGTTTTCAATGGAGCACAATTAAATTGCCAACTTTTGCTTCACTTCTCTGCTTCCTACAGAGCCAGTCAGCATGGGATGCAGAGGCTTTATATATTGCCCTCTGAAACATCTCTAGGGTGTATGCCTAGCATTGTTTTATACTGTGATATACCAACCCCCTTTTCTACACTTCTCAACACCTTACTCTTATGAGAAGGTTAATGCATTTTAGCCTTAATTTGTCTCTCTTTTTGCTCCAGCCATAGCTATTGCAGCTGACATTTCTAAAAGCTCTCCTTAATGCTAATCCCTGCTGACTGAGTCTGTAGAATGTCATGATGAGTAATGGTTTCTGTGCACTGACATCGCTCCAATTTTCTCCTCTTTCCTCTCTCCAAGGGGAAGTATGCACAGTGTAAGAGGCTGAGACTTCCACGGCCCAAAATACTGCAGCAGTAGGCACTCAAGAGCCCAGGACTAAGGTATATAAAGATTGCCTAAAGCTCTGAGATGAAGATCAGGTATCTGCCTAGCAGATGCCATCAAATCAACTCCTGTAACACAATGGAACTTTCTAGCATATGAGTTAAAGTTCATTCGTGCAGGAGACAAGAGTTTTTTCAGAGGTCGATCTGATACTTTCAAATGAAGTAGCACTGGAATTAAAGACCCTCACAAATCTTGACATGCATTTTTTAACAGAGTACTGTGTCCTGATTTTTTTCTGGTTCCATGTCCTAAGGATTTAGTTTCTGGCTTTGTGCCTGTGAGATTTTTATAACAGATGTCATAAATCAGATCATACCCCAAGAGTATACACCACACAGCATATATAAGGGTGCGTTTCTCTCCTACACTTCTGTTCCCACTTGCTTATAAAACTTCTCATTCAGGCAGATGCTTTCTATGATTGCTTTGTGCCTACAGAAGAATTCATTTTATTTTAAGACAGATTACCCACATCTACATGAGCAGTAGACCACACAGTAACCAGCATTACTGCACAGTAGTATCCCTGCATGGTTTTTTGCAGATGCTACTGCACATTGTTACTACTGCACAGTACTATCATGTCACAGTTAATGCCCACCAACACTACTGAACACTAGCAACTTGTATAGACACACGCATTAAAAATAGCTCAGCTGTTTGGAAAAAGAAGGAAATGGAAAAAAATGCCCCCCCTCCAGTTATAAACTAAACTTACACATTTTCTCTGTTCAAAAATAGAACTTGGAACTTGTTTTGAAACGCTCACGGAGTAAAAATGATTCAAGTGTGTAGGGATAGGGAGGAGTAGCAGTATCTTATCAGCTAAAGAAATAACCCTGACCAGAGAAGAGTAGGATTTTAGATATGTCCTTGTCTTTAGTGTTTTTTATTTGGTGGCCCTAGACAGCTCCCCACTCAGCATTCAGGCTTGTTCCAAGTCCCACTGTGAAACACTTGCCTTTCTCCAGGTGTTGTGCAGATATACTACCGAGGGCTCTGCACTCCATGTCAGTAAAAGTGCCTGATATTTAGTCTAAGTACAGACAGTCAAAAAGCCTGAGGCTGAATCAATTCAGTCTTCACAGGTTAGTCTAAGCTGCAGATATTGAATTAATAAGCAAATGAACGCACATTCACTTTTGATTCCAAAAATACAGCCACATGTCTGCAGTGGACCAGAACAGAAGCTGGGGGAGCTAGACCATAACTCCCTGCTCAGCTGGAGCAGATGGCTTGGGCCAAGGCTAGTCTACCCTCCCTGTGAAGGTGGGGGTTGCAGGGAGGTACAAAGCATCCTGGGATACTGGGGGATTGTGAGTTAACTTGAATCTAGAGGGGATCTGAGCCAGAAGTTCAATAAACTGTTTTAAACTAAATCAGTTAAGTCTGATGCATCCAGGTTTACCTTCAACCAGTTCTGGCAAATTTTGAAAGTGGTTTGTGTGCACTGAACTTCTGTTGTGTTACAGATTTGAACTGACTTCCAATCACTTATACAGGTTTATGTGTAATTTCTGTCCCTAGCCTTAGAGGCTAGAGTACCAAACATGTAGGTGGCCTGAGACCTTTATTTATTTAATCCCAACCCACTGAATGGAGGCATAAAAACAAAGATAATGTAATTATTTCCAGATCCATTTTTTTTATCCTAGAATAAAAAACTAAACAGTAGAACTGGAAGGGACCTCTAGAGGTTTTATAGTTTCATAGTGCTTAGTGTCGGAAGGGACCTAAACAGATCATCAAGTCCGACCCCCGGCCCCGGGCAGGAATGGGTGCTGCAGTCATATCACCCCAGCTAAATATCTGTCCAGCCTCCTCTTGAAGACTCCCAAGGTAGGAGAGAGCACCACCTCACTTGGGAGCCCATTCCAGAGCCTGGCAGCTCTGACTATAAAGTAATGTCTCCTGATGTCCAGCCTGAACCTTCTCTCTAACAATTTGTGGCCGTTATTCCTAGTAACCCCGGGTGGTGCCTGGGGGAACAGAGCCTCCCCCGATTCTTGCTGGTTCTCCCTGGTGAGTTTGTAAATGCCCCCAGATCCCCTCTCAGCCTTCTCTTGTGGAGACTGAATAGGTTCAGGCCCTTTAGCCTCTCCTCATAGGGCCTGCCCTGCTGCCCCTTGACCATATGAGTGGCCCTCCTCTGCACCCTCTCAGTGCTAGCCCAGAACTGGATTCAGTACTCCAACTGCGGCCTGACCAATGCCGCATATAGGGGAAGGATCACCTCCCTGGACCTGCTTGTGATGTATCTGTAGATGCACGACAAGGTGTGGTTAGCATTACTGACTGCTTCCTCGCATTGGCAGTTTGGCGGGCCAGTAGGGGGAGCTCCTGCATTGAGCCTCCCACCTCATTACGCCCGTCCACCTTCCAGACTCCATGTGTCTCTCCAGGGGCACGTAAGCCCTGGCAGACCCCCTTTCAAGCCCCACCCCTGAGTCCAGGGGTAACATGTGCTGCCACTGCCCCGAGAAGAGACTGTCTGGGGCCTGTGTCCTCGGGGAAACACAGGCCTAATAGTCCTATGGGTACTCAATCCAATACAAGAACTTGGGGCATTTCCCCAAATCAGGGGCCAAAAAGGATAGTCTCCCTTAGTCCGCAGACCCAAGGGGCCTCCTAGACATAATTAAACCCACCCCTCAATAAATCTCCCACACTAGGTACAAAGGAAAACTTTATTGGTTACAGAGGGTAGGGTTAGAATAGGGTACAGGGTACAGCAATATCAGAGAAATCCCATAGAGCAAACTTCTGTGGCTGGGGTAGCCTTTGATCTCACATCCAGCTCAGGTTACCCAAAGAGATAGGGTAAAGGTATGTGTCCTCTGCTGGGCCCATCCTAATCACAACTGTCACAGAGCAGAGGTTTTGGGGAAGAAACAAAGGTGGCTTTCTGCCACAGGCAGCTCATGTTCATCCTGGAGTCAACAAAGACTCCAAGATCCCTTTCTGTCACTATGTTGACAAGAAGGGTATTTCCTAGCCTATAAGTGTGTTGCTGGTTCCTTCTCCCTAGATGCAGTACCTTGCAGTTGTCTGCATTGAATTCTCATCTGCCCACCTCTACAACCTGTCTAGATCTAGCTGGATTCTGTCCCTTCCCTCCAGCATGCCCACCTTGCCCCACAATTTGGTGTCATCAGCAAATTTGGACAGCTTGCCTTCCACGCCCACATCCAGACTGCTAATAAAGATGTTGAACAGTACAGGCCCCAAGGCTGAGCCCTGGGGGACTCTGGTGACCACATCCCTCCAGGTCAAAAACAACCCATCCACCACTATTCTCTGGGTGTGACCAGCTAGCCAATTTGCCACACATCTCACTGTGTAGGCATCAATGCCGCAGTCACCTAGTTTTTTTAAGAGAATGTGGTGGGAAACCATGTCAAAGGCCTTCTTAAAGTCCAGGAAGATGACATCCACCTCGACACCTTCGTCCAGGGACTTTGTGACCTGATCATAAAAAGAAATCAGGTTAATCAGGCAGGATCTGCCCTCAGAACCATGTTGATTGCCCCTGAGCATTACCTCCCCTGCTGGGCCCTTGCAGATGTGCTCCTTGATAATTTTCTCAAAAGTCTTCCCAAGGACCAAGGTAAGACTGGTTAGAAGCTGACCTTCCTTTACACAGTTTCAGCTGTGTGTGATGGAAGCCTTTACATAGAGGGTTTTTTACTCAGTGATGCACGTTGTCAAGAACCAGCTACCTAGATTTAGGTTTAGCCCAACTCCTTTCCTGAGGCAGGATCATCTCTATCCAAACCATCCTAGACAAATCCTTGTCTAACCTATGACTAAAACTATACAATCAACTCTGTCACACAACCAGAAGGCATAGCATCATAACCTGCCACAAGTAAAGCATGGGGACAATGGTGCTCAGTGACCTGCTACTGCAGAGTTGTTAAAATGCATAAGAGATTGAGGAAGAGGGCCATGCCACAACTACATATGAAGGCAAAAACCCCCAGGGTCCATACCAATCTGACTGTAACAGGTTCTCTGTTGGGAGCCCTGTTACTTGGACAAACACCTGGGGGCCATTAATGATGACACCCAGTCAGGTTGGGGGAAATTCTCCACCTAACTCAGGATTGACTGACGGATTAAGCTCCCAGGGATAAAATCAGAGGCACGACCCAGGAAGAATGCCTTTGGGCATGAAAAGGACGGCAGGACAATGTGAGTCAGGCACTCACCCAAAGGCATAGTTGCAACGGTGAGTCCAAAGGGGCCAAGGCTTCTCGCCACGGTCTGGGGGGAAATCCTGTGATCAAAGGAGGACCCCAGCTTGGGAGAAACTAGGATTGGCTGCAAGCAACAGCCAGGGACATTCCCAACTCCAAGGAGGGAAGCGGGAAGCAGGGCGTAACGAGCGCAGCTGCAAACTGATCAATTACTGGCAGGGAGCGGCGGCACAAGTAAAGAAGAAGAGAAAAACAGGGAAAGTCTCAGTAAAACGAGGGAGGCTGAGCACAGGCTGTACTGACCAGCTCCAGCAAACTTGTTAGAGTAACCGAGAAAAGGGGTTGCCCGGGTTTTATGCCGGCAACGGGGCAAAGAGACTGTGGCCACACTTGCTAATGAGTTAATTAGCATGATGGAGCATCAGTGGGGACTTACCTTCAGGTTCTTGAGGGCGGGGATCATCTCCAGAGCTGACGATCAGTTCTGAGAGAAAGTTGAGGAAGCTGTTGTCTGCAACTTGGGCCTCTGTAAAAGAAAAGAGAATTAAAAATCTATGGAGTGACTTAACGTGTCTGGGGAAGTCATTCTGCAAATACCGACTAACATCATACCAATCTCTTTCCTCCCCTCAAAGTTGTGGCAGGCGAATACAAGAGGAAATGGGCAGTATTGTGCAATCCCAACAACACTGACCATGGGGTAAAATTTCTTCCTGACCCCAATGAGGCAACTGGTCTGACCTTGAACATAGAAGAAGCCGTATGGTGTGCACTCTGTATCACAGGCACACCACTGGGGTTCCTGAGGGTGACACCAGAACTTGAACCAAGGGCCTCCAAGAGCCTCGGAGGGCTCTGATAAAAATATGACTGTTTTGGAATATACTGGAGTCTCATGAGCTTATTCTTTAAAGCTTTACTCCACTACCTCTAGAAATATGTATTCTCAATACGATATAAATATTTTATTATACAATACACAGGGCTAGGCCTATGTCTATAGCATTGGAGTAAACTCATATTAATACTGTGTAGTTACCGAATTTTTCTCCTTTACCTGTAGATTTAATCACTTACAAAAGCTATTTACTGTGTCCAATATTTCCCCACCCACAGACCTTTCTGTGGTAGGCAGCTATGCAGAATTGTTCACATGTTCCCTTGCTTTCGCTGATCAAGAGCAGCAGAGAAATGAAAATCACAAAGAGATAAGCAAATGTTAGAATTAATGGCCTGTGGGAATGATGGCTGTCTCTTTAGGCACACACATTTATATTTTATACCTTAATATACTGTGGCAAGAGAGGCTATTGAGGTACTGCATAGCTAAGATGCATGAGGAAAATATTGCTCTTGAAGCAAGAAAAAGGTTACGGGAATGGAGCTATTGTATGCTTTCCCCACTGGCAGGAGAATAATGAACAGGAACAGGAATAAACTTTGTTTCATAGTTTAGTTTCCCTTTCTCTGGCCCTTATCAGCCAAAGCATTTGCAAATGTGCTTAACTAAGTATGTGCTGAAATCCCATTTACTTCAGCAGGACTTCAGCAAAAACATAAATATTTTGCTGAGCAGGGATGGACTTCAGCATATGCTTAAAGTGAACTGCTCTGCAGAGCCAGAGCCTAAGGGAGGTCAGTCTTATTACTCCCACACATAAATGCAATGGCTGAGAAATAAAAAATGAAGCCCCCAAAACCTGTTCCCAGCCCAAGTAGCTAAGCTGTGCTAAGCACAGAGAGTAGAAAGAGAACAGTTTTCTCATCAGGCAGTGGAAAACTGAGTAAAAAGAAAAGAAAAGAATAAATTCAAGCTGTTATTGATTGGCCCTATTCTGCTACACTCAGTTGTACCATTATCTACTCCTGTCCACCAGCTGCAGCTGCATTACAAGGAAAAAAGTTTTTCTTTCCCCCTATTCCTTTTACAATCTCTTATTCTCAACTCAGAACAAACCAAAGGCAGTGCACTGAATGTGGGGCATATGGAATGACCTCCACACAACTGGTGCGTTATTCAGTTCTGACACATGCCTAAAACAAGTGCACACTTGCCTAATTATTGTGCAGGGTTAATTGATCTGATTTCCTGAAATGTTGTGTAGGTTTTAAATAAACGGCAGAACAGATTTAAACACTGATCTATCTGCCTCATGTACTATTCCACCTAATTGCGGGCAATGCGATCAAGTCACTCATGGTGTGAAGACTTAAGCATGCTGCGTTAATGGCATCATTGCTGGCAACCACCATAAACGTTCAGTGAAAAATGAGTTAGCATAAACCCGGGTCAAAGTGCAGTAATAACTAACGGTAATCAGAGAAAAGCTCAAACAAATCCTTACCAAAATTACTGTATAATAGAGCAGCCGCACATGACTAGGCACCATTCTATCTGCCTCATGAACTGTTCTACCCAACTGACAGCAATGCAATAAAGTCACTCATAGTGTGCAGAACTGAGCATGTGGTGTTTTTGGTGTCTCTGCTGAAGACAGCCAGGAAAGTTCAGAAAAGAAGCTTTAGCATAAAGCTTCAGGCACAGGAAATTTCCATCCATCGGGTATCTGACATGCAGGAACTGATGGTTCTATGACTGCAGTACTTCAGAATTTGGTTTTGTTTCTTTGGCAGTGATGCCAAACTCACTTGGTCCCCCAGTTTGGATCTGGACTCTGGGGTTGCTTGTGGACCTACTTCAGGGAAGCATGGGATTAATGCAGTCATTGTTCACATTGCTGCTGCTGAAATGTGTCCCCACGGGGGATCTGTACCCCAGAATTGGATGGCAGGCCCTATCCCTGCTCATCCTGTCTCCACATTCAGACAAAGGAAATTTCCATCACTCTGGTGTCTGACATGTAGGCACAAAGGGATATATGACTGCAGGACTGCAGGATCCCTGAGGGCTGGATCACAGGGCCCTATGGGCCAGATCCATACTGTGAGCCATATCTTTGACATCCCTTATCTAAGTGAAGCTATCCACAGACTCTTTGCTTACTGAAAGATCCTGCAATGCTCTCCAAAGCCACAGGATCCACTTGCTGTAACTGGGAGAAACACCTGATTATGCAAAGGTGGTTATTCAAAGGTGGCTAATATTAGCAAATAAAAAGACATTAATGCAGACCATATCATCAAAGGCTGGAAAAACTGAAGGACAAATTAATGCCAAACTGTAGCTGGCACTCAAATCCCTTCAGAGATGTAGGCACATTGCCTAGATAGTTGTCTGGCCACAGTTAGTTTGCATGTCTGTCAGATAAATCAGTGATCCCGATGCACTTGGAATCATTACGTGGATTTGTGACTCTCCCTAAAGGGTTTTGAAGCCATAAAGGAATACATTGCAAGGAGGCAGCACTCAGCTGTGGCAGATATAATCTTGCTCTGGTATTTTTCAAAATCTGGAATAAGCCCTTATTGTCCATCGGCTGCCTGGGATAATTTAAGAGAGATCTTAGGGGAATATAAAAGCACACAAGGGAAGGAATCTTCCTCAGAGTATCTGTGTTGCATGGGCTTGTCTCAAGTGGGAGGGAAAGCAAAAGAAGTCATCAAACCAGAGAAAATGCATGCACATGTGCATATAATACAGCAGAGGCATTACATACTTAACAACTGCAGCCTCTGTGTAAAGGTTGCCTAATGATCCTGCCAACAGGCAGTGTGATAGTTTGAGTTTTAAGCTATTTAAGTGTCAATTAAGCACCTGGAGCTCATCCTTTACATTTTCAAAATGCTCTGTCAATCTCTGAATCTTTGCTTGTTCAGCAGGTTTTACACCTCTTCCTGTGATTTGTTTTCCCTTTTGGGCTGGTGCATGCATTCAACACATGCAACTTATGAATATGGATGTTTCGCCAACACTGTTAAAAAGCTGAGTACAGATTTCAGATGGTGCACAAGAAAATAAGAGAACAAAACTTCAGCTGCTTGCAACCACTTGTGTCTCCTCCCCCCAAAATAAGCTACTTCATCTGATCATTTGTAATAGGGATTGTTTTTTATATTGAGATGATGACTTCAACAGCAGTGTCCTGGGTGTGTTACTAAGTGCTTGACCTCATGGCCTTTGCACAGGAGATTCTGAGAGAAGAGGCATACATGTTTAGAAGTTATTTCATTTAAAGGTAAAGTTGTGATCAATTCAGCAATACATAGGTGATGTTAAACTTGATGTCCATCAGACTATCCTCACACATGAGGGTGGCCATCATAGAGGACAGTCTGGTTGTCGTTTGTCCTCTATTGATACAAAACCCGGCGCCTTTATTTCTTCTATTTTTCTCTTCAAGGCGTTGGGTTTCATATCAATAGAGGACAGAGGACAAGAGTGGCAGAAAACCAGAATGTCCTCTATGATGGCCACCCTATTAAGCTCCTTGTGTGCTGAAGTGCTTTGCTGACTCAGGTGCCAGCTGAAAGACCTATAAGAAAAACAGAATTTTAAACAAGAAATAGCTGAAAAGTTTACCATCCTTCTCCACCCATTGCCAGAAAAACAAGTTTTTTTCAGTTTGAATGTTCCCTATTACCTTTCTTCTTATTGCCCATTACTTTTCTCACCGAAGTTGATTTCCTAGGATACTGCCTATTGATTTTGATATGGTGAACTCAGTGGCTTGACAGCAGCCCAGAAAGATGCAGATTTGGGAAACAGTTTGGGAAGCAGCTTTTGACAATATTTCCCTGTGCTTCAAACTGGAGGGTGTGGGGGAGAGGAGAGCTGTGAAGACAGGGGAAGACAATATGGTAGCTATACACAATGAGCCTCAGAAACATCAATATAAATCTAGAATAGCTCCATTAAAAGTAATTGAAATTACTGTCTTCACTAAAGAATTCTGGAATCCAGAAGACCAGTATTGGACCCTATATTTGGCCTTTAATCTAGTAGCCTTTGGAACAGCAGTAATGTTGGGTACAATTCATAAATGGAAAATAAGAAACCAATTCACAACCAAAATAAAATTGTCGATTTCAGTTTCATAAGCAGAAACATATGAATGTCTTGGCTCAGCATTTTCCAAAGCATATTCAGGTCATGTTCTCAGTAATCAAGAGAGGACTAATCCAATTTTTCTTTGCAATAATTATCACAGCAGATTTTTGTTGAATAGCTTGTCAGGCTTTGGCTTTTTGTAGGTGTTTTATTTTGTTTTTCTGAAGTCTTGATTGTGGCATTTCCTCAAAAACTTAGTCCCTACTTGCATGTCTACCAAACATGAGACTAGACAGCAGTGAATGGCTGACACTAAGAAGGCAGTGAAATGAGCCTTTCAAAGCAAAAAGAAATAATCGTAACCTGAATGCTCAGGTCACACGGCTCTCAGGAGATGAAGCCATCTGTCATCCCATCCTCTCATACTTTCACCCAGCTCAGCTTCATTTCAGACCTGTCCTCCTGATTTTCTTAGCTCTGCATGGGTTCTCTGGCTCCTGCCTGATTACTCTGTTTTGCCACCCTTATCCTCCTTTCCCTTCTCCTTGTTCTTTCCATGTGACCTGGCACCACCAAAAAGCTGTTCAGCCATTTGTTCTGCCCCATCTAACTGGAACATTCAAATCCCATTTTCTCTTACTCTGGCTTTCCAGCCTTCTTTAATACAGGCCTGCCTCACATATTGAAAATGTCCTGCGGTGCTTTGTGTAACAAATACATTATTTTACAAATGCGATGCCACTTCCCAGTTGTTTTCCATAGCAGACATGTACATTACAGAGCAGGGTTCACATTCTGAATTAGGTCACAAGTGACTTGTAGTGGCAAACTTGGAAACATATATGTTTTAGGAGAAGTGAGTGGGGGCTTCTATGACAGCTGAATCAATCATTTAGAACCTCAAAATAATTTGCCTAATTCTAATTGCCAAAGTAGATGGCACAGAGACATGTCCTCAATGGAGCGCACACTACCGCTGCAGGGGGTGACACTGAGCTGAGTAGGTTCTCTTCCTATCCAGATAGAAAATTATCATTTTAGAGACAAGGTACTGCAGGCACAGCCAGGTGAAGGGGTCTGACCAAATTTACTCATCGAGCCAGTGACATAAGTGGGAGCAGAACCCAAGTCTCTTATTTCCTACTCTGCTTCTCTTATTTAATTAACTTAATTCCTTGGCCCTGAGGTGGCAAGACATTAGTGGCGTCCTTGTCTCCACTGCTCTGTTTGTGGTCCACTAAGTTTTAGAGGGTGCTTTGTGACTGTGGTGTGCAAGAATAGATATTCTTGTGGACCCTTTTGGACAAATGGTTATCTGTGAGTGCGGGGGACAGTACTTGATGGTCTTCACAATCCTACGCTTCAGTTTACCAGATCATACAGGATGCTTCCATGCTTTTACAAATAACAGCTTTATGGCATCCCTTCTTCTCTGAAGGCAGCTAGCAATGCTGAATAGCAGATAATGCCGGCACCACTTCAAAAATGATCTAACTTGTAATTCACTGACTTTGAAGCCGCTGTTGAGACAGCTGCATTCTCCTTTCCTAGAGCTCCAGCACCATACACTGACCTCCTCTATCCCAAATATAGCTGAGAGGCTGTGATGTAGTGGTATTGTATTATACAGCATTAAGCCTCTCTTAGTTCTGTTTTGCCAATTGGGGTAATTTAGGCACGGCTTAGAATGTGATTTTTATTCTCACCTACCTACTCCAAAACAGAGTCCCACACATCAAAACTTATCCCCCTTGCTGAAGATTGACTTTTAGTACCAAAAATAACCATATTGAAATCCATTATTATGCTAGGAATCCATTTTAGTGTAGCACCATATGTTGAAGTGCACAAAGTGTAATTATATGTCCAAATAGTTATGTCTAAAGCCTGAGTCTTCTTGAAAATTTACCCCTCTGGACTTTCCCTCCATCCAGTTACAATATTGCACCCAAATTTTTGTCCTAAATATTTTGATGGTGTTGCCTTAAATTAAAATTTTTAATAGCTGTATGTTATCCTGTTATAGTGATTACTTTGGCTAGTTTGAAATGATTTCATTGTTATCACATTTTGAAATAATATTTTCATTGGCTATTATACACAATTATATTATGTGCCTTATAGATTTCCTTTTCTCAACTACAATCTACATATTCATTTTTTATATTGCTGTTTACATTTTTTATTGGATTTATAGTGATCACATTCATTTTTCAACATTTGATTTGTTGCAATAACATTGGGCTTTCTTCCCAAATCAAACATGGCTACTTCTTTTGGATGACTGCCTGACTGTTAATTATTTCACTACTGAAATTGTATTACCATCAAATAAACCTGTTTTTTTCTACAAGAATGGCTCAGAACTTACTTATAATGACATTAGGTAAAGCCCATTGAAAGCCAGCCTAGTGTTAGAAAATTTATTTGGCAGCTTTTCCACATTTTTTCATCATGTCACCTAAATCAAGAAGGATGTGTCATTTAATTTCTTCCAGTCCATGAATAAATAGTCCTTCTCTTTTCCAATGTGTGAATATAATACGATGATAATGTCAGCACTGAAGTAATCAGCCTTTTCAAAGCAGAGGATTTACTCTGCAACCTTTATGAAAGTCTCCCAGCTAAAACAGAAAAACTATAGAATTCATACTCATGTTCATAATATTGTCCTTACTTTACAAGACAAATCTAGTCTAACATGGTTTAATGCAGACCACTTCACACACGTACAAGAGGTTTTATAAACAGTTAATTAGTTGATCTTTACTTATGTGATGACTTATAGCTATACACTTTCCTAAACTAGTAAAGATCAGATTAAAGCACCAAGGACTAACAGGATGACATAGGGGGAAAAGACAGCTAACTTCTCTGATGAAAATTTATAGTGAAGCAACAGTTAATTCAATGTTAACATGACTGAAGTGTCAATAACAGGGCTGGTGGTGAGTTAGTTATATCACAATTAGGTTTACACTGCTACAAAGCATTATCATTCCTTTTAAAAATTTGCATCCCTTAGCTAAAATTAGCTCTGAACTATCTCTGCCAGTGGTGTCGTTCTGTTACTTATACCAACAATAACAGGGTCAACCCTTTAATACTTATCCTATTCAAAGCTCTGGATACCAAAAATATTGCCTTTCCATGTAGATTACTACACCCAATAAACAACATGTAAATTCTAGGGCTGCGTGAAGCTACAGGTGGTGATTCAATTTGGAGGAGATTTGGTCTGATTCCATGGCCGAATGTCTGAACCCAAATTGAATCAGGGGACCAATTTAAAGGTCCAATTCGATTCAAAGCTTTCAAAATCTTCAGAAAAGACTCGGAGAGCTTTGATGTTTTGGGCAGTCCCCAGTGGCTGCAGCAGGGAGCTGCAGCCAACTCCAAGCTGCTAAGTACTAGGGATGGGGGAGGGGACGCCTCCCCAACCCCCGCGACCCTCCCCTGCTCCCTCAGTCCCCCCATGGCTACCTCCACCCACCCCAGCTTGGTACTTTAATAAAAAGCCCCAGTGCTCACTGGGTGCTGCCGGGCGGGGGGGGCATCCCTCCTGCCCCCCACTGCCCCATAATGCATGGGAAGCTCTGCCATGAGCCCCCCCTCCCCCCCCGCTCCCCTGGCCCCACCATGGGCACCCCGCCTGGGCCAGCTCCGGCCCTTTAAGAAAGAAAACCCAAGAAAAGCCCTGGGACTCACCGCTCCTGCAGCAGCCTCGGGGATTCAGGGGCTCGTGCAGTGCTCCTCACGTGGCGTGGGGCAGTGGGAGGCAGGGAGGATTGCCCCCCTGCTGACAGAAGTGGTAAGTCTCGGGGGGGCTGTTCATTTTTTTTCTTTCTTAAAGGGCCGGAGCTGGCCTGGGCGGGGCACCCATGGGGGAGCTGGGGGAGCGAAGGAAGGTTGGGGGGCTCATGCAGAACCCCCCATGCATCATGGGGCAGTGGGAATCACCCCCCTGCACAGCAGCACCCACTGAATTGGGGCTTTTTTTTGAACAAGCGCTGGGAGCTGGGGCAGGTGGGGCAGCCATTGCCAGGCTGGGAGAGCGGGTGGGGGATGGGCCAGGCCTGGCTGATTCAGAGCTTTGGAGATTTGGCAGTGCCTGAATAGAATTGGGACAGTGATTTGAGTCACCGAATTGAATCACTGTCCCCTGAATCAGCCAAATCTGAATCCAAAGCGAATACTAGCCGCTTCGCACAGGCCTTAAAATAATAACTGCAGTTGTGTTCATTTACAACTGAGAACACAAATTTTTCAGGCCTTAAGACATAGCACATTTACATTGGTGTGACCTACCTTTACATCAATGGAAACAAGGAGCAGCCACACTAGCAAAGAAAAAAATTACACATAAACCCATATAAGTAATCGGAAATCAATTTAATTCTGTAACATAACAGAAGTTCAGTGCACTTAAAACACTTTCAAAAATGTCCAAAACCAGTTTCAGATAAACTGGATAAACCTGGATGGATGCAGTATCAGACTTAACTGATTTAGATTAAATTGATTTATTGAGCTTCTGTCCCAAATCCCATCCAGATTCAAGTTAACTAACAGGGTGCAGACAGAAGTGCAGCTCCCAGCTATAATTCGGAACAATTTCTGCAAAGTGTTCTGAGTTACGTTATCCCAGACCAAACAGAAGTTCACTGTTGGTTCCTCGGGAGGAGGGGAGCTCCAATATACCCACCCCACCGTCCAGTGGGGAGGAGGGGAGCAGGGCTGAAAAATCCCAGACTGAACTACCTCCACTCTGCTTCCCCCTCCCATTCTAAAAACAACGATAACAGACACAAGTTACAAAAGACACTACATTTTGAAATGTCTTGAACATTTTGAATATCTGACCCCATACAATGAGGGGTCAGATGTTCACTCGATCGGCCATTTTTGCAGCTGTTTGCAACTGTGCACTTGTGTTTGGTCACAGCTATAAATTGCTTTGTATGTCCAGATTGGGCCAAAATTGTCACTTCTGTCTGCACCCACACTCCCCCAGTATCCTATGATGCTTTGCACCTGTCCTGCAACCCCCACCCCGCTCATAGAGTGGGTGGACTAGCTTTGGCGCAAGCTGCCTGCTCCAGCCGAGCAGGGAGGCATGCTCTAGCGCTCCTTGGCTTCTGGCCTGAGCCACTGCAGGCATATGGCTGCATTTCTAAAATCAAAAGTGAATGTCTGTTCATTTGCTTATCGGTTCAATCTATGCAGCTTAGACTAACCAGCGAAGATTAAACCATAGATTCATAGATTGTAAGGCTGGAAGGGACCTCAGAAGATCATCAGGTCCAGCCCCCTGCACCAGGCAGGAAAGACAACTGGGGTCAGGCAGCCCCAGCAAGGTGACCGTCCAGTATCCTCTTGAAGATTTCCAGAGTAGGTGATTGCACCACATCTGGAGGGAGGTTATTTCACAGTCTGGACACCCTGACTGTGAAGAAGTTTTTCCTAATATTGAGTCTGAAATGATATTCCAGGAGCTTGTGGCCATTACTCCTGGTTTTCCAAAGGGTGCCCTGGTGAACAGCTGTTCACTGAGCCCTTGATGTACTCCCCTAATGTAGTGGTAAGCAGCTACTAAGTCCCCTCTCAGCCTTCTCTTTTTCAGGCTGAAGAGTCCCAGATCCCTCAGCCTTTTCTCATATGGCTTGCCATGCTAGTCTCTGATCATACAGGTGGATCTTCTCTGGACTCTCTCAAGCTTGGCCATGTCCTTGTTAAAGTGTGGTGCCCAGAACTGGGTGTAGTACTCCAGCTGTGGTCTCGCCAATGCTGAGTATAGCAAAAGAATCACTTCCTTGGTTTTTCTGCAGATGCATTGATTGAATACCAGTGTATTATTTGCCCTGGTGGCTACAGCGTCACACTGTCGGCTCATATTCATACTGTGGTCTATTATAACCCCAGGTCCCTTTTATTTGTGGTGCTGGTCAGTCTGGAACTGCCAAGCCTGTAGGTGTGCAGGGGATTATTCATCCCCATGGGGAGCACTTTACATTTCTTGATGTTGAACTTAATCTGGTTCTAATCCACCCAATTTGCTAGCCTGTCTAGGTCTGCCTGTATCTGTAGCTTATCTTCAAGCATAACCACGCTCCCCCATAACTTGGTGTCATCCATAAACTTGGCCACTGAGCTCTTCACTCCCACATCCAAATCACTGAAAAAGATGTTGAAGAGTACTGGACCAAGAACCAACCTCTGTGGGACACCACTGCCCACTTCTTGCCAGGATGGCACAGATCCATTCAGTAGGACTCTCTGGGTCCTATCCTGCAGCCAGTTTCCCAAGCACCTGACTGTCTTGGAGTCAAGCCCACAATCACCCAATTTTCTCACAAGGACATCATGGGATACCAGATCAAAGCCTTTTTGGAAGTCAAGATATACAATGTCAACCTCCTCTCTCTTGTCCAGGTGGCAAGTTACCTGTCATAAAAGGAGATGAAGTTCGTAAGGCAAGACCTGCCCGTGACGAAACCATGCTGACTGTGACACAGAATCCTACCTTCTGCAAGCTTATCGCAGATAGACTCCTTGATGAATTTTTCCTGAATTTTCCCTGGGATAGAAGTTAGGCTAATTGGCTTATAGTTACCCGGGTCCTCCCTCCTCCCCTTCTTGTGGATGGGCACAACATTGGCCCTCTTCCAGTCCTCAGGGATTTCTTCGAAGTGCCACGAGTTTTGGAAGAGTTTCGCCAGGAGTTTTGCAATGACTTCGGCCAGCTCCTTCAGCACTCTCAGATGAAGGTCATCTGGTCCTGCTGACTTATATATGTCTAATTTTTTTAATTGATCACACACCAGTTCTACGGCAATAGTAGGAAGGCAGTAATTCCTACCCTGCTCATTCTGCACCCTACCTGGCATTATTTTCTCCTTGGCCCAGTGAGGCAAACACCAAGGCAAAGTAGACATTCAAGAGCTCAGTTTTCTCCCAAATGCTGGTAACCAGATGTCCTGAGTTGTTGAGCAATGGCCCCACACTCCCATTTGTTTTTCTCCTGTTCCCTATCTACCTAAAGAAGGACTTCTTGCTGTCCTTGATTCCCATTGCTAATTTGAGTTCAGTCACTGCTTTAGCCTTTCTGATCTGTTCCCTACAAGTGCAGGCCATCATTGTATAGTCCTCCTTGGGTCCTGCCCTGAGCCTCCATTATTTATAAGCCTCTTTCTTCTTTCTTAAGAGGACCGTGATTTCACTGTTTAGCCAAGGGGGCTTCCCAGCCTTTCTGTTTCCTTTTCTCCACATCAGAATGGACTTCCTTTCGAGGATCAAGGATCAGCTTCAAGGATTGTGTCCTTAAGGAACAACCGCTCTTCATGCACACCTTTCACCTTTGGTCTTGGTTCTGCAGCACTTCCCCTACTAGTGACCTGAGCTTGTTGAAATTTGCATTTTTGAAGTCCAAGACTTCAACCCTGCTATCAGAAGTCGGTCACCAGGTCGTCTCCTTTGGCCAGGATCATGTCTAGTAAAGTGTTGCTTCTAGTTGGCCCATGCACCTCCTGAGTCAGGAAAAGCTCCTTGACACAGGTCAGGAAAGAATGAGGCTGATCTGACCCTGGCCAAGTATTCCTCCCAGGAGATGTCTGGATAATTGAAGTTGCCCATGATGACCATGTCTCATGCATGCGTGGCCTCAGTCAGTTCTTGGGCAAGCTCTAGATCAACTTCCGTCCCCTGGTTTGGTAGTCTGTACTATACACCTTCAGTTAGGTTTCTCTCACCATGCCCCCTCACCCCGCCCCACCACAGCTTGACCCAGAGAGTTTCAAGCTGTTCTTTTTTGGAGCCGATGTCAGCCACCAAGGAGGTGTCCTGCTCTTTCAGGTAGAGAGCAACACTTCCTCCTTTCTTCGCTACCCGGTCCCTTCTATGCAGGGCATAGCCCTCTATGGCTATGCTCTAATCATGTGAGGAGTCTTACCAGGTCTTCGTGATCCTTACTAGATCGTACTGCCCACTGGAGAGCAGGAGGGCTAGCTCCTCCTGCTTGTTCCCCCTGCTCCTGGCATTGGTGTATAGGCATCCGAGTCCTCCTACCAAGACTGTCAGCTTCCTGTCATGCTGAAGGAGAACTGTTCTCTCAGCTCCGGCAAGAGTGGCTTTCCTAGTGTCCCTGTCTATGGGGATTTCTTGTATGTTGGTCCCAAGGCAAGCTCCTGTCAGTGTTTCCCCATCCCCCAGCAATCTTTGTTTAAAGCCCTATCTAGAAAATTGGCCATCCTGGCTGAGAAAAGGAACTTACCTCTCCACATGAGGTGGATACCATCTCTTCCCAGGAGTCCTCTCCCCCTGAAGTACACGCTGTGGTTGAGGAAGCCAAAGTCCTCTCAGTGACACCACCGTTGGAGTCATCAGTTGACTTCCTCAATGCATCCTTCCCTCCTGGGACCATGGCCTGACAGACGGTTCCCTCAATGCCCTGCAGGAGAGAGTCCCCCACCACCACCACCACAACTTTGTGCCTCCTCTTGGGATTGCAGTTCACTGCTTACCTTCCTCCTCCTCTGGTGTCATCATCAGAGCCTCCTCATGCATGGGGAGGGAAGCGTACCTGTTATGCAGTACCAGGGGAGGGTCAGCCCTGACCCTGAGTTTCCTGGAGCGTGAGGTGACTATCATCCAGTTAGCTCCGGGTGGGTCTTTGTGGTTAGCCTTGCCGGTGGCCACCATCTGTCTTCTTCTCTTCTTCCTTCCTCTGGAGAAGGGCCTGGCAGTAGTCATCAATGAAGTCTTCATGGGCCCTGATGGTGTGGGGGTTTCAGTTCAGCCTCAGGCTTTTTGACTGTAGTTAACCACTATCTCCAACTAATTTAGGGCACATCTACATGTGCAACTTAAGGTGAAGCAATAAGCTCTGGCACAGAGTTTATTGCTGCCAGGCATAGCATTTACATGAGCCAGGGACCGCAGCACATTGAGACGGGCTGCAGGCAGCAGGCAGTCCCCCACACTGAAGCACCCTTGTGCCCCAGGAAGCCCGGTCAGTGTCTATATGCGCACTGCTGTGCACAAAAAAACTACACAGCAGGATAGTACTTGTATTTACAAGTACTACCCTGCTTCAGAGTTTATTAGTTTCTGGTTTATTAGTTAATAGGGTTGCACATATGGGTGGCAGAAGGTGGGGGCTAACGGGACTTAGCCTTCCCAAATGCAGGGCAGCGGTACAGCCTCAAGGCAGCCTGGCTGAGGGCTTCTGGCAGCTGCAGCAGGGGTGGGGAGGGAGTTGGGCAGGAGCTAGGGGAGGGACAGGCACTGCACAGCCAGTGAGGCATAGGACTGAGCCAAGAGTGGCTCATTCTGGGGGTGCAGCTCTTGCTGCTACACCCTGGGAGGCATGGGGGGCGGGCACGTGCCCCCAGATCTGTGTGAGGCAGAGAAGGCTGCTGCTGGGGGCTGGGGCCAGGGCTGCGGCAGTGGCATTGGAAGGGGGCTACGGGGGGGTTGCAGCCACCCTAAAATTCTCCGTAGCCCACCTGATCCCCCTCCCAGTGCCACCATCACCATCAGTGCCCCGCTCCCCCCACCCACCAGGATCAGCCCAGCACTGCCCTGGCCCCAGCCTGCAGCAGCAGCCTACCCTGCCCCATGCGGATCCAGGGGCACATGCCCCCCATGCTTCCTAGGAGACATGCAGGGGCTGCCACCCCCTCCTCATACCCCCCTGCATGAGCTGTGGCTTCATCCTGCACCCTGCCCTGGCTTGTGGCGGGGCAGGTGCGGGGGTCCCAGGGGCTCCGGCCCTTCTGGCCCAGTGGCACAGCTGAGGCTGGCTCCACTCTGGCCTCTGGATCTGGGCCCCGTCCTGGGTAGTGTGTGGCCAGGACAGTGCAGGGCTGTGGAGCAGCAGATTCAGTCGTATGAGGGGGCGCCGGTGCCAGGCAACGACCCCAGGCATGGGGAAAGGGGAAGCCACATGGGCACAGTGATCCCGGCCCTGATCCCGGCTCTTCTCTGTTCCTTCCCAAGCCCTGTCCAGTCCCAGCCCCACTTTCCCCTCCCCCCGGCCCTTCCCCTGCAGACTTTCCTACCTGGGGGGGCATGCACACACATACTCGTCCCCCCCGCAAAAATAATTTTTCTCCCTCCACCTATGGCTGCACATATAGATACCAAGATGTTTACTGTGGAGCTAATTAGTCAGTTCTGCAGTAAATATCTCATGTAGACATGCCCCTAGAATAAATTATTAGGATCCAGTGTAGAATTACTCCTGGAAAACTCAGGTAAAACGAGACTGGTGTATTACATTAATTTATGTCATGTGCCTCCTTCTAGCACTTGGTAACTACTCTGCAGAAACAGGCTGTTTCTCACTCCCTGCCCACCTACTGGCAAGACACTGTAATATCACCTACTGCAAGTGCTACACAAGGAGAGCTGGTCCTGTCTGTTACTTACCTCAGTATACAAAACTGACATGAGTTACACCAGGTCCTTTAGATGCAGACACATGACATGTTTTCAGTAGTGTAATCTGCTCTACACCAATGTAAAAATGGATCATACTCAATATATATAACAGTACATCAGTGTAATATACTCTCTACCCAATACCTTCCAAGAAAAACATAGGAACTATACACTGATGGACATTTCTAAGTTACATGGCTGCAGCTCCAGCCTATTTCAGATGACTATCCAAGAACTGTGCTTTGCTTAAGCTATTACAGGTTCCCCCAGCATCTATCAGTGAGATGTTGTAGTAGTGACCTAGAGTCTGCAGTTCTACAATATTCTAGTTATTTGTCCATTCTGGATCCCCGTGGAATTTATATTAATGTATAAAAGAAAAAAAAACCCAGGCATGTTGATTGTCCACACCCATGTTGGAAGAGACACTCTCTCCAATTCTGCTCCAGTTCCACAGATGCAATTCCCTTTTAACTAATACCTTAGGCTGGGTTCATTTTCTTTTAAAAGGTTGAAATGTTCTTCCCAAATATGTACTTTCCCTGCAGTTATTTTGCTTTTAAATACACCTTCCTGGCTTCCCCTTGTGTAGTTTCAGTGTTTCTTTTATCATCTGTATTTTTTTTTAACTCAACACAAGTTTTGCAATATCTCACTACAATTTAGTATGGATAAATAAAATGAGAAATGGGAAGTATTATGGCAAATTTCTCCCACTATATTGAATCATCAGTTTATTTTGATTGCCAAACAGTGAAATCTGTGTAATCCTATAAATCAGAGATGAAAAAGCCTATCATGGTAGGTAATACAGTCCATCCTCTTGCTGGAGACAGATTATTCCCTACAGTACATTTTTTAGTGCATTGTGCATTCTCTCTTTAGCAACTGGGCTTCCATTACCTCCCATGTGCAACTAATCCAGATGCATAACTCTCCCATTTCACAGCACCACCAAATTCAGAATGATGGATTAAATTAAGTCAGAGGAACCTCAGAGTTTATCTGGCTGCCTGACTCATCTCCATGAGTTTTCTCAGCTACCTCTAAAGCATGCCCAGGGACAGGGACCATATCTTCAGAGTGTCTCACTGTGTTCTTCTTCTATGGTGTTTAATTCGCAGATATGATAATGGACATAACTATTAATTACTTCAGTATTTGCATTCTATTAAATAGAGACTCCAAGCAAGACGAAGGTTTTTTGTGCTATGTAGTATACAAACACAATGTGAACTCCAAAGAGTTTAAAATGGAGACAAGTTAAGCAGACAAAGGAAATGGAGGAACAGAGAGTACTCGATGTAATGCACTGCTATGGAGAGATATCTAATTTGCACTAGAAACATTATAGCTGCATTAGTAAAGAGCTCTACCCAAGCTAATACACTCTAATAATGCTACTTAGCAGAGCTAATTTGCCTGGGCAGAGTGCCACACAAACAGATTTCTGGTTCTTCTAAGAACCCATGTTAACTTGGTCTGAGCTAGCTTATGTGTATCTCTACTTGGCACAGGACTATGATGTGCTGACATACCCAGAGAAGTGAAGTCTTTTTATCCATGATCACGCTTTAAGTTGACCCCAAACGCAGGTCCTCTATTCACTCGACAAGAGTGTCAAACTTGCAAACCAGATCCAGACCCACCTCTGGAAGCAGAGCTAGTTGTCAGGGAGCCACAGAGGTTAACACAGCCATTGCTGGCCTGCTGCCACCAAAACACACCCCTAACAGGGGGCCTGTACCCAAAAATTCAGTGGCAGGCTGCACCATGGCACACACCACCCCTGAATTCCTCACCCCTCCAGAAGCCCTAAGGGCTGGATGAGACAGCTCTGTAGGCCAAATGCAAACCTCAGGCCAGATGTTTGCTCCCCTGCAGTAGACCTCCCTGGTTTCTATCCCACCCAGTTTTGTTAGCTGTTGTATATTAGTATTTCCTTATCAGCTATATTCTGGTCACAGATTGAAATAACAAAACTCAACTCTTCAACACGATCCTACAGTATTAGAGACTGAATACCCATTACAGAAATACTCAGGTGAGCTTAGAGCACCCTTCAGGAATAAGTATGCATAACTGAAAAATAATATTTAGGTCCTGGTAGTAACCTGGAGTTATGAACAGCCTTGTTTCATTCAGACAATTTCATTTTTTCTTTAATTAAACTAAAAAATATATTTAAGAACTGTTGCCCCCCATCCCATGCAGAGCTCAAAGAATGCTCTATGTGCCAATTCTAATCACCCCCCCTCGGTGCGATACCCCCACCAAAGATACTTTCCAATGATGAGCCTTATGTGAGCTTGTGTCTCATCTCTCCTATTGCCCTTGGGCATTAACTCAGTTTATTTTTTCCAATTTAAAATAACTATTTCTGTTTATCAACTCAACTTTCTTTTTAGGAATTATTCTGTTCTAAATATATGAGCACCTTTAGAAATAGATTATTGAGAGGAAATACATACAAATATTAACAACTGAAATACCCTCCTTTTCACCCAAATTACATTAAATAGTCTAGTATGTGGAAATGGCTAATGATCCAATCAGCACAAGAACATGTTTCAAATTAGGATTTTAATAGATAAGCACTAGATGCAGACTTATCATGTAATTATGCAGCTGGAAAAATGGAATATTTTGAAATGATTGCTTTTTTGTTGCTGTAGTCTTTTGCAGGAGGTTCTTTATCATTTAAATTTGTAGTGCTTACTAATTGCATTTGATAGGCAGGACGTTCAATTAATGTTACCTGATACGGTTGGTTTCAATAAGGATGGTGGAGATTGGAACTCTGGTGGCAATAGGAAAACCGAGCATTTTATGGCCATGAATAATGGGACCACAACTCACAGGAACCTTTATATATTTCACTTGTACTTTCTTGGGTCATTTTCATCTATTTATTCACTTTATGGCATAGCCCTTATTGCTGTCAAATTTGAGGGGTTCCAATTTAAAAATACACTGATATTTACAAAGATAACACTATACCATCTAGAAGCAAACTTGTGTGTAGCACTACAGTTCACTTGCTATTTGCAGATGATATCCTTCAAATTCAGTATCATTTATGTTTTTGTCACACAAGGGATGGAACATAAATCCATCTGGGATCTGCCATATGTTAGACCACTGCTCCATTTTAAGCAGCATCCTGGCTCCAAAATTAGAAAATTCTTGATGAAGCACACACCAATACCACAATGACCCTACTTAACTGTGTACTGGAGTATAGTTGGATAGGTCATACAGTGGAAACCCTGAAATATAAAATGTGTTGGCTTTAGTTTGCAGCAACTACAGCATTAACAGTGAAAATATTAGTTTTACTCAGCCCTCTGGGAATACTTCATGTTTTAAAAGCTTATGGGGTCAAAAGTCCTTGGACCAAACTAGAATTAGTTCTCTGGGGGCATGTCTCCACATGCAATTAATGTGCCTGAATTTTCTGTGCAGAATTTTCTGCGCCCCCCACATGCATCTGAACGTGTGCCCATCAGGAGTAAATTTGCTCCCAACACGATTTCAATCCAGGGCTGCTCCTGCCCTGCTCCAACCTCCTGCAGCAGCCAGGGGGAGCTCCAGACCCAACCTGGCAGGGGGGATGGGTGCTGGTCTTGATTTCCATGGGACGAGAAAGAGCTGTCCTGGCTACCAGGCAGCTGCCTCCCTGGCCTGTGGATATCAGGATGGGTCCCAACCTCCACAGGGCTGGGAGGCAGCTGCCTGACAACTGGGACAACTCTCCCTGCCCTGTGAAGATTGGAATGGGTTCCGATCTCCATGTGGCTGGCACACACCATCCTGCCAAGCTGGGATGGCTCTCCCTGCCCCCTGTGGCCCCAGGTTGATAGGCACCCAGCAATTTGCTCCTGGTCAGCATCTACACTTGCACTTTGGCACATTAGTTTAACACGCAGATTTCTAGCACCTGTATCTACAGGTACTAGGAAATGGTACATTAGACTAATCTACTGCAAAATAATTGTCATGCGTGTTTAGATGGTAACTCTTTACTGTGCATTAGTCTACTGCGCAGTAAAGTGTCTCATGTAGATGCACCCTAGGATACTGAAGGTTACACCGAATACCAGGGGCAGGCAGTTATTTTGGGTTGAGGGCCGTTTACCGAGTTTTGGCAAGCTCCATAAACCCCGGCTAGCCTATGCCCTGCACTCCTGACACCCTGCTCTGGGGCCCACCCGCACTGGCCCCAGGACACCAGCACAGGCCCCACGCTCCCATGCACCTGATCTCTTCCACTCCCCCTAACCCCCCGCCACCTTCTCCACTTTTCTGCCCACCCACTGGCCACTCCTGTACCACATGGCTCCTGGCTGCATGGCCATGACTGTAGGACTCAGCTGGAGCTGACCTGGCCCTGAGGACCCCCCACCATTCTTACCTGAATTTCCTGCTCCAGTGCAGGCAGGCACAAACAGCTTCACAGTCCCAGGCCAGAAGCGTCTGTTAGGCAGGGGCTTCTGGTTGCAGGGGGTGGGGGCAGGCAGGTCTTGCTGCGGTTGGGTCCTGCTGTGGCTTCCCCTGGGTCCTACTACCCCTGGCTCCTGTCATCTTTGACAGGCAGCCAGGGACAGATAAATATTAATTTTCTGAAGGTTTGGGGGCCTTGTGGGTTGGATAGAATGGCTCGGTGGGCCAGATCCGGCCCGCGGGCTGTATTTTGCCCACCCCTGCTGTATACCCTTACAAGGGAGTAAAGAAGAATGATCTTCAAAGTATAATGGCCCAGATAGGAATTATCAACATACTTCCTCTAGTTCACAAATTTCTGGAAACTAGGAACAAAAACCAGACTTGGTCTTTGCAGTATAGTTAACTTTTGAATGATGTTAACATACCACAATACTTGCAGCTTTTCCCTTGCAGCCACAGGACACCAACCGGCATTGTCCTGTTTTACTTGTGGCAGGTTAGGACCTTGTAACTGTGCAACAGAGTTGATTGTTTAGTTTGAATAACAGGTTGGAAAAGGATGTGTATGGGATGTTTTGGAAAGGGATGATCTTGCCTTCAGCATGGGGCTCCACTAGGAGGCCAGTGGAGGTCCCTTGCAGCCCTACTTTTCTATGATTCTAAGGTAATATGGAGCAAAAAACCCAAAACAAAACATGAGACAACACACAGTGATAGACCTGGAATTGGGTTTTATTTAACAAATATTCTAGTTTAATTTACTTTTTAAACAGATGATGATTATTATTTCAGAACAGAAATAAAAAATAAAATGATGTTTGAACAATTATTTTAAATAATTTTCACTAGCATCTTCACATTTGAGAGTGTTTGGGTAGAAAGTAAAGGGAACAGGCTATGCTGGCCATTCTCCATGAACAATTCAGAGAATATAATAATGGCAATAGCAAAAATAAGTCTCCAATGAAAGGTTACCATATCCTTATCATTAAGGACACATGCATTGGCTAAAACAAACTACATTGGCAACAAATAAATCTTCACATGGGCAAATAATCTGGCTACAAAAAAGAGAAAACAAATTAACTGAATCATTGTCCTACAAAATTACTTTCTTTAATTATTGTGCGTCTGTAATGAGGAACTTGGGCTGCTTCCCTTATACTCCCTGCTCCTATCCACTTCAGATTCTCAGCAGAGGAAATTTTCCAATCCCTTTGCTCAAGGCCATGAGCAGCCGTACCTATTTTTGTCTGAGATGGGCTGGTTTGTACTCTGAAGTCTATTAAGGCCACTTCTAGGTTACCAAAAACAGCAGTGTCTGAACAGCAATGGGAAGTCCTGTCTCCCACACAGACAAGAGGCTTTTGCTGCTGCAGAACAGCCAGACCAGGCCAGCCAGGACAATGAGAATGGCTACTACATCCAGGAAACTCTCTCTGGCTGTTATCATGGCATCACAGACTGCAGAGAGGCTCACCAGACCAACTCGCATCGCTTTAACTCAACCCATTATTATTATTGTTTTGTGGTTGTTTTTACAAGAATTGAGGTACCACCTGGAGATTCCAATCAAAGATCAGGGCCCCAGTGTGTTAGATACGGCACAGACAGTGAGGACAAAATGAGTTCCTGACCTAGAGAACTCACAGTCTAGGATAACCTAATAAATAGTAGCTCTCTCTTGCAGTACAATAAATCTGTATAGGTGAGTTTTTCTTCTTTTCTTTAAGCTGAACACTAAAACATATATGTCACAATAAAGTGCAGCTGTAAAGTTTAGTAAATCATATTGATTATAAACCCAAAGAGAGAAAAAGCTATTTTTTTCTCAAAGTGAATTGTGTTTAGTTTCCTGTTTGTTAAAGAAACCAAATTGAATAAATCCATCTTCTTTTGCACTTTGTTAAAAATACTATTTCATTATAAAGTCCTTGGTAAACACACCACTAAAGCATGCTGTAACTGAAATGGTTCAAACCTCCTAACTACCAACCCAAAGATCTCAAAATCACACAGTCCCCTTTTATTTATCTAGCACCTTTAAGAACCCCTGACCTTCTGCTTATTGTTGTGTTGCCAACTCCTACAATTCTATCACGAGTCTTTCGATATTTGTTTTTTTTCTTATGGCTCCAGCTCTTGAACCGGAAGCTCAGATTCTGAGCTTCCAGTTCCCACTTCAGAGAAACCCTTTAAGAACACACAAAGACTTAAAAAAAAAAAAAAAAAAAAGCTAAGGTGTCTCTGTATTTGCCTTCTATTGGATATCTGTATTTCTTTATAAATATCATGTTCTTGAAGACAAGTTCCTAATTTTGCAGCTCGTGAATTTTCAATGTTTGGGGTTGGCAGTACTATTTCTCTTTCCTCCTCACCCCATCTATCTGCTGTTCTACCACTAAGGTTTGCACGAAGAACGAAGAGGTCCAAATTTCTGATAGAAATCATCTTCAGCACGAACCAGAGCTTCCTCATCTATGTAGACAGCTGGTCTTCTAGAGGCCACAAAGTACTGCACCTTTCTCAGGTTCCATCCCATCACATACTTTAACCAACCACAAATTGCAGCTGTGGACCTGCCAACGCCGGCATTGCAATGAACGTAGACAATGTGTCCGTTCTCTAGCAGCCCATGCAGAAGGCAGACAGCCTGAGGCAACATCTGAATTCTTCCTAAGATTAAAACACAAGTTACAGTTCATATGTATTCAAGAAAGTTAGAACTGCTGTTAAAAGTATGTCTCAACAGCCTGTTTTAAGTGAAATTATACTGGCAGGCAAGGAGACATCTAGTAAAGCTTGTTTCCTTTTTTTTTTTCTTTAGTAGGGAAATATAATAATATATGTAGATGTTATGGACTGTCAGATAGCAAACACCTTTCTAGACAGCCAAGGGCCAATATTTTCAAGAGAATAATCTGAAGCATCTACATTGAGACACATTACAGATGCTTAATATTAGGTATGCGCTATGCTTTTTCTAAAAACTGGGCCCTCTTACTGGTTGTTCAGACAAAAATCACATAACAATTTTGGAAATTTTGGCCTGGATGTGAAATCAGTAACAATTACTATCAATAATCATCAATTAACTGGTATTCATGTCAATGTTCCCAAATGCCCTTCCTCTTTAACCATCTCCTTATTCTTAAATTAGAGGTCCAGGTAATATGAAGTTAATTTAAAGCTGACTCTCATACCTTCTTGGAAAACAGACTATGATCTATCCTAAAATGCATATGGCAGGCTGTATGTCATCCAATATGGACAGAGATGAAGCAGCCATTGTATTCTGTATGACATCTTGTTTTGTTATTAAAGCTAGGGAGCCAGAAATTTAATACTTTTGATATATCATGTCTCTGAAGCCACTCATATTCCCTTTAATTGCTTATCTCATTCACAGAACAAAGACAATAATAATAATAATAATAATAATAATAATAATAATATTTTGCTAGCAGAAGCATAAATATGTTTAACAAAAATAACACAGACAATTTAACATTCACAACAGAATTGATCCCAGAACTATAAAAGGAAAATAAGTATTAATTTGATTTCTGTTCTTATATGGTCATCTTGGATAACATATATGGTAAAACACAGCTGATAAGATAGTAAATTAATTCACTGCCAAGAGATCCCCTATAGATTGTGTTATTAGTACAGTCATAGATGAACTATTGCCTTTAATGGGAACATAGTGCCTCCTCCAAAAAATCAACTTTCACTGAAATATAAATGTAGTTTTGCAAGTGACTGGAAAAAGCCAGTTGCATTTTCAATTTAAAACTAAAGTACTGAAAATATATTTTGCATTTTGCACAAAATACATTAAAAAGAGCATCCTTATAAATACATGCCTCTGTGGCATTTTTTTTTCTTTTGCAAATTAGCAGCTACTATACATTAAACCGTCACTAAAAACCTCTCTACAAAAATGTTGTAAACTGGAACATTCAGTACCAAGACCTGCCCTCTATACCATACATAATTTTGAACAGAGGCAAAATGACATAATCAGACATCTTGCACTATGTATATGTGTTATGGCTTGATCATGCTCTGATTAAAATAAACAGCAAACCTCTCGCTGCCTTAAATTGGCATAGGAGGAGGTCCTAGGTAGGTAATTAGCATTTTTAAAATCATGAGGTTGCCATGACCCATTTTCTCCAATGACTTTCATATGCTACTACCATGTTCCAAGGCTCTGTTTTGAGGGCCCCTATTCCTTTAGTTGTCCATCAAGTGACAGCGAACAATCTTTTCACCTTGAGGGTGAAGTATACCATATCTCTACAGTTCCCAGTCCCTATTACCCTTTCAAGTCAGGCTACAACAAAGCCTATTTAACCTATGGAACATCTGAGCAAAAAACAGTAGGTCAATTCATATGCCAGTTTCAAAGTTTTATCTTCAGGAAAGGTATCTAACCAAAATTACAGTTCTCTACTTGTGGCTGCAACATTTCACTGTATAAAGATGCCCTACATATATTGGAGTAGCACTGATGTAAGGAAGCCCTGGAGTTTTCCAGCCTTTTGGTTACAAATAAAATGTATCTATTCATCTATTTTCACTGGTGAACCCAGGATTCTAAGTGGGCAAATACAAATCCTAATTTGTGTTATATTTTGGTGTCTTCTATTTATCCTAAATAAATTCAGAACTATTATACTCGACAGTCTAAGGAAGTAATGGACTGGCAGACTGCTGAAAAGAGGCAGAGAGTGCCAGAACAGGATATCTTGTATTGCCTCTCAGCAGGTGCAGCAATTTCAGTGTCCAGCTGCGTAAGCCAGCGACCACACATGTGATGTGTATGTTTTCATGATAGAGACTGAACTAAAGCTGAAAGAAAAGTTTCAAAGCAGCTACCAGTTTCTGCTGGGTTTTAAATGGACACCCATACACATAGACACCATCAATAGTAGCTCAGAGGATCTCTCTGCATATGACAAAATATAAACAATCCACTAGGGAAATCACAACAAAATTACCATTACTACTGCTATGATCCTAATTAAAAACAAACTATTCATAAAAACCACATCAAAGAAAACATTTTATTGAAAAGCTTTGCTAATACTTTGCAATACCGCTTTGAGCATTACCTTCTGTACTCATGTCTGGAGTTGGCATCCAGACGTATGCGAGCCCTTCCTCCTTATACAGTTTCATGAGGATTTCTGGACTCATGGGTTCTGGATAGCGGTTGCAGCCCCAGGAATTCTGGTTGATATCCCATTCAGTCTGGAAATTCATTACAGCTGTAACACCCAATTCATGTTTTAGCTTGATAGTCACATGCTCCACCTGCCGAGGGCAACTTCCCAGCCAGATGTTTGGCAGAATTCTAGCACGGAGAAAACATTGGAGTGCAGGTCATTAAAGTCTTTCAGCAAAAACGACACCCTCATTCTCATACAAAATGCAAATTTTCTGTCAAATTAAGTGGCTCAAGATCCAACTAGAATTATATGAAACAGATTGTTAACAAACTCTTATGTCATATATTAAAAAGCTTCTAATTTCTTTATGGCATAAGCAGTAATGATGTATTCTGAAAACCAGATTATAAACCCAACACCAGAGCCAGATTTGCTTGGTTTGTGTAGATGGCAGCCTAACAAAATCATACCATAATTAACAGCAAAGGTACCAGTCATCAGCTCCTACAAAGGAAGCTAACAAGTACATAAAACCCACTACAAAACCCAGAAGACACACAACTTTTGTGAGACGGAAAGGGAGACAACTGTGGAAAGCTATAGAAATAAACCACAAGCTATGGAACGCTTGCTACTTTACAGATACTTTTGAAGTGAGTGAAACAAATCAGGCACCAGTTTAAACCAAATCAAACCTCTTGTGGTGTTCACAAAAGTCTGTATTTCAGACTCTGAACTCCAGACAGAGAGGGATGAAACATATTTGGCCTCCTTGGAAACTAGAAAAAGCAGAAAATATTGCAAGAAAACACGAGAGGTTTGGAGAATTTGGACAAACATCCACATTTTGGAGGATTACCCAAACCAAACCTTCAAACCTTTTGAGGTTTGCCCGCAACCAATTATCATGAAAATTATTAAATGCCTTGGCAGTCTTTGGCGCATAAACAAACTAAAATAGCAAGGGCTTTATTCTGAGAAAGGGATTTCTAATTTTCACATCCAAGTAACATGATTTTATTCACAATATTTTCACCATGCCTGTGTAAATGCAAACAATTAACTGTGCATATAACTAGTCTTGTATACACTAAACTATCAATTTTGCATCTGCAATCACAATAACCACATATGTAAAATATGCAAACTGTGGCATATGCAAATTTGTGAATCAGAGACTAGGCCAGCATCATGCCAGTGACAGCAAAAGTATACCCTTCAAATATGAAATGTCACAGATTTTCTGAATTTTAATAATTTGCATACAAGCTGTGTAGCCCTTGCTTCTTCTGATAAGCACACTCATGCTCACATGAGTAGTCCCACTAAATTTTCATATGGATAGCCCCACTGCATTCATTGTGGCTATCTCAGGGTGAAGTGCTCGCTAGCAGAGGTAAAGACCTGCCAACCAGTACTTGATAGACTCACAGATTCATAGATGCTAGGGTTGGAAGGGACCTCAAAAGATCATTGAGTCCAACCCTCTGCATAGGCAGGGAAGAGTGCTGGGGTCAGATGACCCCAGCCAGATGCCTATCCAGCCTTCTCTTAAAGACCCCCAAGGTAGGGGAGAGCACCACCTCCATTGGGAGCCCATTCCAAATTTGGCCACCCTCACCATAAAGAACTTTTTCCTGATGTCTAGCCTAAATCTATTCTCTGTCAGTTTGTGACCATTGCTCCTTGTTACCCCAAGAGGTGCCCTGGTGAACCGAGCATCTCTGATATCTTGCTGCATGCCGCCCAAAAATGAATTTGTAGATGGCCACAAGATCACCTCTCAGCCTTCTCTTGCGGAGGGTGAAGAGGTCCAGGTCCCTCAGTCTCTCCTCATAGGGCTTGGCCTGTGAACCCTTAACCATATGAGTGGCCCTCCTCTGGACCCTCTCAAAGCTATCCACATCCTTCTTAAAGTACGGTGCCCAAAACTGGATGCAGTACACCAACTGCGGTCTGACCAATGCTGCATAGAGGGGAAGTATCACCTCCTTGGTTCTGTCATGCATCTGCTGATGCATGATAAAGTGCAGTTAGCTTTGCTGATGATTTCATCACACTGACAACTCATGTTTATGTTGGAGTCCACTATGACTCCGAGATCCCTTTCTGCTTCTGTGCTGCTGAGAGGGTCACACCCCAGCCTGTAGGTGTGCTGAATACTTTTACGCCCTAGGTGCAGCACTCTGCACTTGTCCTTGTTGTACTGCATCCTATTGTGTTCTGCCCACTTTTCCAACCTGTCCAGGTCTGCCTGCAATTGTTCCCTACCCTCTGAAGTGTTCACTTCACCCCACACTTTAGTATCATCTGCATACTTGGACAGAGTACACTTCACACCCACATCCAAGTCACTGATGAAGATATTGAGGAGTACAGGACCAAGGACCAAACCCTGCGGGACCCCACTACCCACATCCTTCCAGGTTGATACCGAGCCATCTACTACCACTCTCTGGTTGCAACCCCCAAGCCAATTTGCCACCCACCGGACCATGTAAACATCTAAGTCACAGACTCTTAATTTATTTATGAGAATGGGATGAGATACCGTATTGAAGGCCTTCCTAAAATCCAGGAAAACAACATCTACCTCTATTCCTGTGTGTAAGAGTTTTGTGACCTGGTCATAAAACAAAACCATATTAGTCAGGCAAAAAAGCAACTACCAGGAGTGGGGTTTGAACCCACAGGGATATACATCCATTGGATCTTAAGTCCAACACCTTAACCACTCGGCCATCCTGGTGTAGGGTTACAGTACACTCTAATGACTCAAATCCTGCAAACTACTTCTATAAGATTACTAGAACAGAATTTAGTATCTCTGGGATTATACTCCTTACATATTTATAAACAAGCCAGCCTGAGACAAAAAAGGCTGACTGAGGGCAGCTTATGAAAAAAAGATAAGATTATAAAGACAAATAAAATAACATTTGTAATAGAACAAACTCCCCGAACAATGCCACAATACATAACCCTGCTTGCTGAGGGCTCACCTAAATAAAAAGGTCCTGCAACTCTTCTGGATGATGCCCAGGCTTGGGCTCTGATGAATCACACGGAGGAGGGAGCTCCAGAGCTGAGCAGCAACTACTGACAATAACCTCCCACATTTTTGCCAAATGAACTTGGCACACAGATAGTAGTTGGAGCAGGATGCTTTTGGCTGACCTTAGGGATCGCCATGGGACATAACGGAAAAAGGGGATCCCTTAGCTATGTAGGGCCAAGACCACTTAAGAGTCCTGGATGGAGACCACTTGAATTAGCCAGGCCATTCACTACCTGGAACAATTTCTTCTAGATAGCATCACTTACAGATGCAATGGCAGTGGGGAAGAAAAAATATTTTAAAATGCATTCCTGTAGTGACAGAAACAGCTTCAGCTAAACATACAACAGAGCTCAGGAACTAGCTGAATATGAAGATAAAGACCACAATTCCAAAATATGGTAATTGCAGCAGGGGGCTATCTCCCGGGTTTATAAATAACAGATGAAAGCCCCACCTTGGGGCATATTTATTAGACAGCAACCAACCATACCTTGAGGATTGTCAGCTCAAGTTATGATAGCAATTTCTATTCATGTCACTACAGCTTGTTTGGCTAGACACAGTTCATTTGGTTCAGCCTTAATGAGACTGCTAAAGTGATCAGTATAACATGTCCTAGAATAGACAGTGATAGCTCTGCCTTCCCTCACTGGTGCAGGATGTTGATGGCTGTAACACAGGTCACCCAGTGCTGGCTAAACATAATCAAGCTTTAACACTGTAGCCCAAGGAAACTAACATTTATGCCACAGAAAACTCATTTAATTTGTCACTAGTCTTAGTTCTACTGCTTGTTCTGCATACTTTATATTCTTCAGACGACTAAGCAGAGAAAAGAAGAGGAGAAATGGGAAGCTCAGATTTTGAGGCCCTTTCTTTCTAAACCTACAGATTAAATTTATTTAGTTTTATACAAAATATCAATACAAAACCAAACCAACAGCTGTGCCCACAGACTACCAGAATAAATCAAAATAAAGTACAGGTTTCCGTATTGTCAGTAGGTCAAGTCTGAGCCCAATTCTCAGGTATATTAAGAAATCTTGGTATTGTTCCCTACATGGATAGCTGCCTGTGACAGGGAACCCTAATCCTGTCACGAGGAAGAAGGTGCGCCCCTATAAGGCCAGGACCTTCTGGGCACGGAGGGCTGGTGAGGAAGGGGTTAACTGCTGAACTGGGACAGCTAGTCAGCTGACTGGAAGAGGAAAGACTATAAAAACCCTGGGTTGAACAGCAGTAAGGAGGTCAGCAGCCGAAGGGGAAGCAGTGCCCCTGAGAGTTCCAGAAAGAAGTTTGGGAAGCGGTCCATGGCAGGAAGGGGAAAGCTACAGAAGCCCCTGTGAGATGACGACTGCATCCACAACCAGGGCTGCAGCCAGCGGTGTGGAGCTGAGACTCGAAGAGAGTTCATGTAAGATGACCCGCTGTGTTGATTGAGCAAGTGCAGTTATTATTATTTTGTTTTTGGGATTATTGAATAAGACCGGAGGTTTGGGTAAGGCTATTAGGGGATGGAGGAGGCCTCATTTTTGGGGACCCACTCCAGAGTGGGAGCCCCGGCGCCAGTGAAGGCACAGCTTTTGGGGGCGCAGATCCCAGCACCATTGAGGCGCAGAGGGAGACAGGGCTGAGGAGAGCCTGAGTGCCAGTAAGGGCGCAGTTTGGGGACAATCTTAAAAAGGCCAGGGAGGCCTGGTGCACCTGGGGGTGCAAGTATATATTTTTTCTATTATTTGGACTGGTGGGGTTGTACCCTGGTTTATGAACTTGCAACCCCCTGGCTGTGAGGCTGGCGCCCATGCTTCTGGGCCAGGGAGTGCCGTGCTTTAGAAGGGAGCAGAAAAGGGGGCCACGAGCCTCCAGGCACTGGAAGGAAAAGCTAGAGCCTTGGAGTTGAACCCTGTTTAGTGGGTTTGGATGGGGAGGCCTAGCTAGAGAAAAGGGGTCAGGCCAACCTAGGAGAGACCCCAACATACCCAATATAATAGGCAGTCTCCCGCTCGCATAATAATTTCCATCAAGACATGGCAGGCGAGATTAGGGCAGGACAGAAGAATTCCAAGAGGGCTCCAAGGGCCCCCCACGTAAGGTGCGGATAACCAGGAAGATGGTGCTGGGGAGGGCGACCTGTTATACTGCCCTAAAGCTGGCAAAATAAGCCACAGCAGAACTCTTATTAATTTCAGGGGAATGCTTGAGTGACAAAGGCTCACTACAGGGACTGCTACACCCTACCACTTATAGTATAAAGCAAATTGCCTAGAAAAGTGACATAGTCAGGGCTTTCTTCCATCCTTGTGACCTGCCACAGTCATAAGCCCTTAATGCCATTGGCAGCTGATATATAGTAAAAGTGGTAGCTCCGGCTCCCCTGGTCCAGTACGACCACAGCAGTTCCTGGATTGTCCCACAAGTGGAAGAGCAAAACAGTGGCTGAAAGACATCTTTATGAATCCTCTCTCTATTCTAAGTGGCATCGAGACCATGGACTGACATTACGCTTGGAGTGTAAAATATGTACTTGCTAAAAGTGAATGTACAGCCGTTCAAGCAGGTCAGAGGGGAAGCAACATGGACAAATGCTACCTCTTGGCAGCGAGATGATTTCTAGTGCCACGTGTAATGCCTATAAAGTTACATGTTGCAGTACATGGAATTGCTTAGTTTTTCAGCGTCTTGGATGTAACAGGACCTGCCTCTAAAGGAGGCTGTGGCACTCGCTGGCAGCCACACTAACCCCGTCTCACTCTGGCTCCCCAGTGTACTGTCCTGTCCTTGCCTGGCATGTCTTGCTGGTAAACTCGTATTAACTGGTGAGGCTTCCCACAGAATACCAGAGTGAGCCTTGGTGTGCTTCTCTCCACCCTGCTCATTGTTGGCCTCCTCACCACATCTTTGAACTCTAAATCTCGAGCAGGGCATCTCCCTACAGTTGGTCTCCGAGTCTATAGCCAGGCCTTTTTTTTAGCTCCCTGTTAACAATCCTTCACTCTCTAGCCCCTGATAGCAGTCTTTCTGAATGGCTTTATCTTCCTAACCTGTCAGCAGTCCTTAGCTAGAGCTCTCTCATGAGCCTCCCATTGCTAGTTCTGTCCTGGGGCATGCAATCTCTGCCCTTAGTGAGTCTCTCTTGGGCCTACAGTTTCCACCTGAGTCCACTGAACTAAATGCACAGTGCTTCCTTTAAACACCTGCACTGGCTTTGCAATGCTACAGCCCTCTGCAAACCAGATAATTAACAGCACCCCTAGTGGCCTCCATTTTCCCCCTTCTTGCCTTTCATCTGACATAAACAATATAAGAAATAAGTTATTTCTTTATGAGACTTTCTGCAGAGCTCTTTCTCCTCCAAGGATCTGGGCCAGAATTAGCTTATATGGCCCTGAACTCCACCCTTCTGGTTCTCTCCACCAGACACATGGGTTTCTCACTGGCCTCATCAGCAGGCTTACTGCTTTGCAGTCTGCCTTCCCGCAGGCTGTGCTCTGCACTTCTTGTAGCCACTTAGCTCTGCTTCTTCTGTCTCTCCAGTAACAGGAGTTAGGGGGCCCTGTTGCATGGAGGGCTTTGTGTCTTGTCTTCCCCATTCCACTCAGCTCCAGGGTGTTTGTGACCAACACCAAATTCTACTGCCTCAGGGAGGCAGAGCCAAGGGCACACATCACCATGCCAAATTGCTACTTGCTGCTGTCTCTATTTATGAGGATAGACTTCTTCCTTATTTGCATGGAAGCAGATTCCCAGGCACTCCCAGAGGGCTGCCCGATTTGAGTGGACTCGGGTGATCATTTTGCTCATTCTCCAAACTAAATCAGACTAGCAGCTTCACTCAGAACCAGACCTACGTCATCATTTAAAAAACGCAGCATGAATCCATCCTGCAAAATTTCTGGCCATGCATTACAGGTAACATCAGTCTCTCTGGTCCTACCTAAAACCTCAGCAAGGGCATGGAGCAAGAAGCTGTGAGCAGTTGATTCCATGCATAGGTAATCAAATTGGCTGGGCATGATTCAAGGCTGCTGTAATGGTTAAAGGCCATGGCTGGGGAGAAGGAACTAAATGCCTCTCCTGAGGCTGAGACTATGTCAGAGCCCGATGGGGTATTGCTTACCAAAGGCTGTTACGGTTGTCTTAGCCAGAAGGTGCATATGTGCTTCACAGCACAAGTCCAGAATGCTTTGACAGCGAAGCCTCAGCCAGGTCAGCAGTTCTGTCCCCCAGCAGTTTGGTGAGGCAGGTCAAGCACAGTGCTAGTGCTCCCTGGAGAGACCTGGACACCTCCTGCGCTACCTCATCTGCTGTGGATTTGTGCAGACCAAAATGGCTGGCAACAGACCAGAGAGGTTGTGCATTGTGAGCTTCCAAGTGACAAAGGCAATGAGCTTCTCCATAGTCATGGATGCCCTTTTGCCAATGCCCTGTTACCTACTGAGCTGGCTCCCACCCACATGTATCTCCAAGATGCTCAGGCACATCTTGAACTCCTGTTGCCACTGCTCATCATTCCAGGATGATTCACTCAATGCTCACTTCATACACCCTAAAGTGCCAGTACCTGGTCTGCAAGTGGGCCCAAAGAACTGTGGTGAGCATGGTGTCCAGTATGGCATTATCAATGTCAGCCATGTTGCTTGTTGCCAGGAATAGGGAACAGAGCTTGAGGATATGCATAGCAAGGGCCTCAGTCATGTCTGTATGATTGTGCATGGCACTGCACACTAGCCTGTGCAGGACCTGAACAAGCTCGCCGAAGTAGTAGTAGCAGGTCTTGATTCTCTGCTGGCAAGTATACAGTCATCATGACTTGCTGGCACTGCTGGGTCATGAGCTGGAGGAGGCCTGGATCCACAGCAGGGCTTTGGGAGTAGAAAAATGACCAGTGGAGCTCTGGCACTTTCAACTGTCCTTGGAAACATCAGGAGATGGGTACCCTTGCAAAGCATGTTGGGATTTCAGCACTCTGGATCCCTAGCTCTAGAGCCTTAGCAGTACATGCTCTGGCCATGCTTTACAGCACCATGGACAAGCAGGCACTTGACCTCTTGCATACACTTGTCATGCCGTATTTTTTAGCACTACAAATTTAACAAAAATTTTTAGTGCCTTGAATACCTGTCCATGTTTCATTTATTAACAAAATTATGACAATGTCAATATATGTTTTTACAACGTATTCTCCCAGGAACTTAAGGCACTGTCTACAATAAGTTCTGGATCTTCTAGAATCCACATAATTCCACACTACTGTTATAGGCCCATAACCTACAGTTGTCTTTGGCTCAGATGTCTCTCTAGGTCCTTGTATCCAAGCTATGTTTAAATCTTCCCAGCTACCACCTTGAAATACAGTCTTCCCATTCTATCAGTCCAGCAAACTCTTGTTCAAGCTGTCATCATCTCACATCTAGATTACTATTGCACGACATTCTTGGTTTTGACAAATGAAACCTTGTCCACTAATATCCTTCCAGAAAGCTGCTGAAAACATTTTTCTAGTGCATTTTAAAAATATCACAGCCTCTCTTTGAATTCCTTCTCTAGCTACCCTTTCTCTATCACATAAAATATAAGCTATACTGATTCTTCTCAAGGCCTTCATAGCAGTCCCTTTCCTACTTTCACCTCTCATTTAATATTGAAAAGTTGATTTGAACTATCAGTCAGCTCATAATACCAGCCTTCATCGCCACCATGCTAAAATTTCAAACAAGTTCCTTTTGTGCTTTTTCCGTGCTGTCTCTGTAATTGGGAGAAGCTCCCAATAAACATCCATAAATCACTTTTTTACTCTCCTTTAAAACCCATCTTAAAATCTTGCCAAGATGCTTACAAAAACATTTGCAATGGTTACGTTGCTAGTGTGCTGAGACCACTGCCTACAATGCTGACTAATGGTGTTTTATCATTCCCTTTATTCCCTGCTCTGCTGATCTCTTCTATCTTTTACCAAGATGACACGCTGTTTGGAGCAAGGACCATCTTTTTGTCCTGTGTTTGTAGCAGAGTGGAGTTCTGGCCCACAACTAGGGCTCCTGAGCACTATAATGAAATGTTCTGATATTTAGTGAATTGTTCAGTGTTTCTTTTTTTTAAATAATTGAATCTCGCGCTATTTCTATTTATTGTGATTGGGTGAAAAGCAGGAACACAGAAAAGGACCAAAATGACAGGTGGCACCTACCATTACATGGCCCAGCTGACACTTGTGAATTGGGTCCTTGAGACCAACTCCATTATTTTTACCATTCATTTTGACAAGACCAAAATTTGCTTGCGAGTCTCCTGCACCATCTCTACTTATCAGTGATACCTGTATAGCTTTAGGCCATGAACCAGCATTCATTTCAAATGAAGGAAATTTCCCAATCTGGAGAAGAGGGAAGTCTGCTGCTCCCCTTCTCTCCCAAACCAAGACTGGTAGGGGAGCATACAGGCATTCCTTCTTGTGTAAGGGAGGGAAGTCTTCCAGGTGTTTTAAATCTGGAAGATCATTCTCCTGCAGGAGGCATGTTTCCCCTGGGAGAAACTGAATGAATACCTGCACGCTCCTAGCGATTCTCCTGGTAGAAATGTATTGCTTAACTGTTCTTTTACCAGGAAGATATTTGTTGTCGATATCATGCACTGTACAATGAGGCAGAGTTGATTTATTTATATAAACCATTTATTTAAAATATCTAATTATGACAATGTTATTATTTGGGTCCTGTGTTTTTTCTTTTGGGCTTTATTTCTTTATTTTCTCTTTACTTAATCAGTGATTGGGGGGTGGGCAGGAGGGCGTTCAGTGAAAAATACAGCCACAGATGCTGATAAACAGTTTAGTAACTGTTTTCTAAATACTTCCATATATTTATCCCACTAGTCTTAACAAGAGCATCATTACATGAGAGATTATGAAGATTTAAAGAACTGGTAAAGTTATTTTAGTCTCATAATCTCTTGCGTTAGAAAATGAGCTGCTTGGCTTTATTTTTAATATGAACTTTTCCTTCTCTTTGACTGCTACTATATCATGAGGTAATCAGATCTGGACTGGGTTAGTATTTGGTGAGCAAAACTTCATTTTTGCCTCCCTGAACTTATCATGTACAATTGCTCTGAGCTGGTCAAGAGTTTCTATCTTCTAACCCTGAAGTGGTTGCTCTGCAGATTAATAGATCCTTATATACAGACTGAAAAAAGGGAAAGAGTAAATGTCACAGATAAGGGAGTAAATGTCATAGGTAAGTGTAAAATTATTTCAACCATTACATTTTTCTCTCCGTACAAATAGGTTGTTAAGACTGGCTGCTTTCAATATAAATTAAGCCATGCCTACTTGGTAAAATTATCATGAGGCCTGCAGTGAAGCCAAGTTGTTCTTCATGGCTGCTTTGTAAGTCAGAAGCTGCAAATCCAAATTTGTGAGGTGCTCTGGTCAGGTTAATTAGCATTAAGAAGGTGCTCATATCATCATACTGATACTACACTGCTTCCTGAAGTACAGTGCAGTTGAGGGTACCACTGCTGGGCACAGTGGGCATTTTTACACATGCTCTGGGGTGGAGGGGCAGGTACTTAATTAGGATGTCTCTGAAAGCTACTATAACTATATAATTCTCATGCATCCCCATGCTGTGTCCAGACCATGGAATAAACTCCCTCCAGAGGTGGTGCTGTTACCTACACTGGAGGTTTTCAAGAGGAGATTGGACAGTTACCTTGCTGGGGTCACCTAACCCCAGCTGTCTTCTTGCCTAGAGAGGGGTGGCTGGACCCGATTATCTGCAAGGTCCCTTCCAGCCCCTTACAATATATGAAATTCATTAATCACAGAATCATAAAATTGTTTGGAAGGGACTCAGGAGGCCATCTAGTCCAACCCTCTGCTCAAAACAGGACCAACCCTAACTAATGAATGCAAAGAACTCAGATCCTACAAGTGATGAAGGCTTAATAGATATTTGTTAAACTTTACTTACCAGAAAACTTTATTGCCACTATCACTGTAGAGATGTTCTTCTTCAGCTGCACCCTGACCACAGGCTTTTTACTAGTGAGAATGCAAGAAGCAGAAAGAGAACAGTTTGCCTTTCACAACCAGGTTGAGTTCTTAAGGCAAGTAGCAAACAGATCTGCCTTTTGACTTAAAAACTGACACACCCAATGAGGACTCATCACTTCTAGTGAATAAACATGGCACCCTGTGAAGTCACTTTTACAGTTTCTTTTCTAACTGTCACCACACTTTAATTATTTTAATGATGCAAATAAATATATATCATGCTTGAAAGACTCTCCTCCAGGACTCTGAAGCCTTGATTAAATGACAATCCACTGTAGATGCAGCTGAAACAACAAATTTATTTAATTTAATCAATACATATTATGTCCTTATGGGTGAGAAGACTATTTGCATGAGTCTGAGGCAGTAAAAGATTAGCATTCTGACACTATTTTTTTAAAGATCAGATTGCAATTTTCAAGCAAATTTAAAAACATCTTCCAAAGAGCCAGATACTTTGCCTTGAGATGCTAGGTCCTCACCTGCAATACAAAGCTAGTTTCAGTATTGGAAGTGTCAGAGAAAACGTCTGACTCAAGCTCTCCAGGTGACACATTTTACTAGTTTACCGGTGATCACTCAGGAACAGTATTTCAGAAGGTCTGCTTGCACCCATCATTGCCAACTTTAGTCAAGGAATAGTATGTTGGCAGAATAGGCTACTTTGCACACGGCATTTGCAATAGCTGCTTCAACCAAGCCATTTGTTCATATCGCAGATTTCATTTTCATCAAGGTCCAGTATATTATTTTAAACAACAGGAAATGGATTCTTCCATCAGTGCCAAATCAAAACGTAAACTGATGTTAAAACTTGCAAGTCATTTCACTTGGCTGCACTATACAATCTCCCATGGATCAAACTAAGAATCTGAAGATGGTAAGAAGAATACTAATATAAACATATAAGCAATCAGAGTGATTCGGCTGAAGCAACAAACAAAGCAGTCCTCAAGCCAACCATAAAAGCCTTGAGGGAAGATATTTCCTGAGGGTCTAAGGATGCAGCAAGAAGAACAAAAATGTATTTTACGTTCTCAAAAAAGCCATATAGATAATCCAGTTGGAGTTACCAGCACAATTCTATGGTGACTATATACTGGTCCCTCCACTTCTGACAAATACTACATGCAAGAGCCAGAGGGTAAAGAAAAGAGAGGGTGCAACTTGATCTAATTTACAAAAGGCTGCAGCACTCTGCTTCAGGCAAGTGCTTCAGTTCAGAGAGCATTTCTAATTCCTCCCCCGTGACAGCATGATTAAAGCCAATTGGGAATTTTCTGGTGAAACAGTGTTTTATTGGAAAAAACCTGATTTATCTAAACTGAAAGTCTGTACAAGAACGTACCAAATTCTAATTACATTTTTATTAGAAAAGGTTTTGTAGGTGTAGGAGGGAATTTCTGGACGAGTCTTCTTGGGGAGGAGGACCAAAGAAGAAACCTCCCCGCTCAGCGTTTTTCCCCTAGTCTCTCATTATTTTAAATAAATAAATAAATAAATCCCTTGGGTTTTGTAATAATGTGGAATGAGATCTTGTGAAATCCTGTCTAGCTCTGGTTGATGCTCTTCCCTTTTCTCCCTACCTTCTATCTAGTGGCATTATACCTTCATAATGATGTAACATTGAAAAGCAATGTTGCTACATCATGTTGACCCATAATTAACATCCTCAGTTAGTTGGCAGTGTTAGCTATTTTTTACAGTTGACGTTTTTTCAACCCCAACAGGCTATTTCTGCCTTCCCCTGAGTATCTAACTGGACCTATCATTTCTGGGCCTTCCTAGTTTCCTTCCGCTGAAAATTTAGGGGGAAGTCTCAGAATGAGTTTACTCGCTAGCATTTAAGTAGGGTTTTTGCACTGTACCATGATGATGCTAACGATAAAGGAGGGAATTTTCAAAGCAACCTATAAAAAATATTTAAGCAATAAACATATATCTTTGGATAAATGTATAAACATAGGAGGGAAGGGGAATTTTTCAAACAGCTCAGCTTTGACCTGTTTTCTTGAAGTCATAAGAAGTTAGGGATGGGGCCACGGGTAGGTGGGAAGCAGAGTCCGGAAGCAGGATGGGCAGGTGGGGCTGGGATCGTGGGGTGGTGACAGTGCAGGGCCGGGGCCTGGGGCAGAGCTGTGGTGCACTCCCTGCACCTCCCTGTGACAGGCACCAGTTCTGTGGGCAGCGGCTAGTCCCTGCCTGTGGAACTGGCACCCACTGCAGGGACATCACGGAGTGGAATGCTGCTCTGCCGCAGGCTCTAGACCTGTGCTGTCACCATCCTGTGATCCCGGTCCCAACCCCAGCCCTGCCTGTCCATCGTGCTCCCCGACGCTGCTCCCTGCCCGCCTGTGGCCCCATCCCATCCAGCCCATGGGATTCCCAGTCTGGTCTCTCTGGAGACTCTGCCTGTCTACCCGCCCACTCCCTGGTGCCCTACACACATGCCATGGTCTAGGCTGCCCCCGCACCTGGGCTGGGCAGGGCTAAGGGACCTATTGTGGGACAGATACAATCACTTGGTGGGCCCAATCCAGCCAGTATTGCCCACCTGACTCAGATCTATTATAACAATTTATCAACACTGATACCTGTGCATATCCTGACTAATTCTACTAATGAAGTTATTTCATATTTTCATTACAGTAGCTAAAATGATATGGAGTACTGAGTCTACTCGATGCCTTTCCCAGTGTAAGACTGTCCACTTTGTCCAGCTTAATTTTAAATGATCCAAATGATGTGGCTTCCGCCAACTTTTTCTCCAGTAGCGCTTCAAGATTTAAGTCCATGTAGTTGAGGCTGGATCTCCTCATATCAAACAGACTGACAACTAAGACAACATCATGGTGGACCTGTCTTAGATATATTCTCTCTCCAGTCAAGAACTGAAGCCCACTGTTCTGTGGTCAGCTTTGAATGGCCAGTGCCTGTTATACCTGTGAAGGAATTCAGTTTCCAAACCTACATGTTAATATCCTTCACAAAAATGAGACGGAGAGAGAGAATGAACTGCAAGATGGCACAATCCATAATCAAGTGCAACACAGAATTATTGAGGACAGTCAAGACAAGAGAAGCTTGTTAAGAATTCTAGCAGTATCAAACACAGCTGGATGAATATGCAACACAATGAAATGCGCTGCACAAATTAAATTCATTGTTGACAAATGAAGAACAACAGATCTTGGGATAAATAGCCTGAAGAACTCATACATATCACTGGGTTCTAAGTTAACTATAATCAGTCAGGAAAGAAAACCAATGCATCATTGTGCACTGCTCCATGAAAACATTATTCCATGAAGTGGTAAAAAAGCATGCATACATTATACTGTATGAAACACTGGATTAAAAGTAATATATTCCCCCCCAACCAAATGCCATCACATAAATCAATAATAAACTCACACCTTGAATCCTACAATCCATTTGGGTCACCCTACCTTAATAAAAAAAACAGCAAAAATAGAACATGCCCAAGAACAAGAGACAAACTTTACTGGAGTCATGAAAAGACTTCTAGATGAGAACAGACTGATAAACAGGACTATCTGGAAGAAAAGAAAGGACTATTTAAGGAAAAATAAGACCAAACATGATAGAGGGATATAAAATTATGAGTGGCATAAGGTAGTTAAATCAGGTAATTCTATCCATACCTTCACAGTATGTGAGCAAAGGGATATCTGATGAAAATGGAAAGCATCAAGATTTTTTTTGTATACTGTATAATCATCAATCTGTGAAACCTACAATCAAAAAATATCACTATGGCCAAGAACTTATTAAGGTTCAAAAAAGGATCAACAATGTTTTATGACTGATGGGAGAATCCAGTTATATTACGTAAAATAAAAGTGTAAAAGATGTAAACAGCAATGCTTTAGGCACAAACCAACCATTAAGAGGAATAATGGACAGGTTGTGCCCCCTTTTTCCATTGATGCATCTTTATCTGAAGTATCAAGTACTCACCATTAATGAATGAGTACACACCCAACTAGACAGATCCCTGAACTGATCCAGTAAAACATTTCCTGTTTTATTAAATTCACATTAAATGGATGAAAATAACATAAGGAAATAATTCCTTATATAATGAAACAGTGGTAGAACCGGAGAATGAGGACACAAATATTTTAAAGTGCATCTCAAGGCTTCTGAGTGACTGCAGTATCAACGGCTTCTACTGGTGACTTCCTGGTAAGTCTTGCTGCTGACACTTTGTTGGATCAAATCTTGTGATGAGACTTGACTTGATTATGACTGAGTGAATGTAGGGAGACATACTGAACTACAGACAGCATGGGGAGAAGCACTAGTGACTGTAGTAACACAACAAGATTTGTCAGTAGGATGGTCCATTCACTGAAAACTGAGATCTAATAGTCAGGTTTGATAGCATCAATCTGATCAATAACGACACATGAAATAGCCCTAGCTTGTGCAGAAGCAAACAGAAGGAGTTGATTAATGATATAACTATATTCTGCTGAAATAACACAGCTGCAAACCTTGTTAAAACTACTTGTGCTCCAGAACAAAAGTTTACTATTATCTAAAGGTCACAAGTATAAGCAGTATAAGTCAGTGTTTAGAAATTTGTTCTAGTTTGCTGCTGAAGCTGTATGGTTTATATTTAAGTAAAGAAGTCTACCTCAGGATTTTAATTGAGGAGAATTAAATAGACTACAATGTAGTTCCAATGTTCTTTTTCCCCTTCTCATTATACATGGCACTCTGATGAAAAGTAATTAAGCTCTGGCAAATTTTCTTCTTAGATGTAATTTGGACTACTTATCTGGGACTCTCACATGGGAGCAGACTTGGCATCTAAAAGGAAACACCTGTTTTTATCAGTGTAGAACAACACTTTGTCAGCTTAGCAATATGCAAAAATTTCTGAAACCTTTGAATACTGGGTGAAATGCTTAATAAAGTCTTATTTATTCACTGTTCACAAATTTATTTATGAAATGTGGCATCAAACAGCCTGGTTTACTGATCTGCAGGGTGAACAAGTCATTAAGATTCAAGCTTAAGTTAATAATGCAGTAAAATGAAGGCAAGAACTGAGAAAGACAGTATTACACTGATGAGTGAACTATGAGGCTATGCAGATATCAAGATGCTAAGCAACTCCAATAAGGACAAAGCACACTCAAATTCTATTGTTTTTAGGAGGGTAAAACAATGGGGTCTCCAAGCTGCAGCCTGCAGTGGAGTATAAAGATATCTGAGCTGGCTTTAAATCAATTAGCTTAGGTACACAGCTTGCCAGAACAGTATAATCTGCATTGCCTATAAACCCTATGCTAGAAAGTCCCAGAAACAGAAATAAAAATAGTTTTTTAGATCATTTGCCCTCTTAAATGGCAATAACAGGCCAAATTGACAGTCCCCACTGGTGCAATGATGCAAGATGGATGGAAAGCTGCCCACAGTGATTAGGGATTCTCCTTTATGCATTCCCTGACACCCATACTGCACTCTGCTCATGGCTCTTCCATGAGAAGAGTGCAGTATGCTCCACTGATCCTCAATGGTTAAAATTACCTTCAAGGGGTAATTACTGCTGACATAAAATAAAGTAATTATTTTGTGCCAGGGCCAAAATATGTCCCTGGCTTACTCCTAGAGAAGTGTAAAAGTAAATTTAAGACAAAGCTCTTCCTCTGAACCAGTCATAATTCAACTGACCCCTAATATTTTTATTGGTAAGACTTGCCTCTGCTGAATTCAATGGAAATATTTCTGCTTTTGTTTGCAGTGCATTTGATTGCAAGTAAAAATACACCATCACATTTTTCTTTCCTCACCCCAACAGAAGCCTTAATGTCAATGTATTATGTTTTAGAAGCTCAGGTTATGGTCTTACGAGATATCAGCCATTCTTATAAAATGGTAGACAGCTGAATAAAGTACTTTGATTTTAGTTTTCTACTCTGGGGATATCTTAACACAGCTAATCTTAGTCTTGAAAGTCTTTAGGTATATGCCCATCCTAACCTGAGGAGAGCCAAGTATTATCTTCACCACTCTGAATGTTAATCTCTCACTTGATAGTCTATTTAGTATTTCTGTTTTAAGTGGTTACTGTATTCTTGCCACTTTGTTTATATGCACTCTGCCACTATACAGGACTTGACGGCCAGCATGAGCCCTGCAAAATTCTGAGTCAAATTTTACGCTCAGACATGCATGCTCAACTGTTCACTGACACCTGAGGAGCTATATGCATGCAGTATACAGAAGGCAGAATTTGGCTTTCTTTCCCTACCCCTTCACCAGTATAAATCAGGTTTAGCTCCTCTGCAACACGTGGCATGTCACTGGTGATAAGCTAGCGTGAGGGGAAGTTCAGGTCTTGTGAACTTATGCCAAAAGATCTCAGGAATTAGTTGTGAAGATAGCTTCTCACTTGGCTTGTGGAAATTAATTCTTAAATGCTTTAATTACAGAACACTGCCTCATGCATTGGTTGCCAATGGTTACTTCCTACATATGTCTCTGTTAAATTGCCAGCGTTCCAATTTGTTTTGAATTAGAACTAATAATCATGGATGTGAAGAACAACAGGCTGCTAAACTAAGCCAGATAGTAATGAGCTATGAATCTCTTGGCAACAGAAACAAGGATTTCTAACGTTAAATGCTTAGGAAGAGGAGTGATACCACTGCTGGAAACTTTAAGTTAAAATGTCTGACAAAATTGGCATTGGCCACTAGGGAATGAACTTTAAGTACTTAGCTCAGAAGACTCAGACACTGCAGGTGAATATTTCTGATTTCATCCTTGTGGTTGAATGTATTTACCAGCAGTTGGTTAGACACATAAACTACTCAAATAATAAGCTGCAAACTGCTCAAGATCCAACTGGTGTGATCCACTGACATCATGTTAGAAACAAGCACTTGAAGATAAAACACATGCAGTTGGAAATTAACTTTGAAGGTTGGCTGTATACACTAGTGGCTGTATATAAATATACAGGGACAGGTATTCCTGCTGGCCTGAGAGGGGCCAGATATCAAAGTGAAGGCATGTTCAGTACTGGTGGTGAAAAGGATAGGAACAGATCACTCTGTGCTGCTCAAATGCAAGACTCTTAGCAGTTTTAACACCTGCAAAGATTTAGAGTTAAAATGTCATATCCATTTTCTTCAGTATAGAACAACGGTGTATTGTAAGGTTATTAGGAGACCCACAGACATGGCAGAGAACCGAAGATGGGAGCACCCTATATTTTAAATATTGATAAAGCAAAACTGAAATAATTCATCGAACTGCAAGAAAGTATGTAAAGTTCCAAAATCATAACACAGAACCCCAAAGGAGTAGAAGGAGACAAATAAAGGAGACAAAGGGTTTGTGGACATTATAGTAAGGATACATAAAAATGTCAGCAGGGCACTTCATTTCTGTATAACATGCAGGAGTACAGGACTGATGATCGTTATGTACTGCCAAAATTTTAGCAAGGGGTTCTTCTTCATTTATTCAGCCTCAGACAAAAATATAAATATCACTTCACACTTGAAGAACCAAAAGGAATCCATTCTTCAACCTAGCATATCAGAGATGATCAGATACCCAACTAGTTATCTCATAGCCAAAGGCCAAAAAAATATTCCAAATGTCACTACTGCCATCATCCTACCTGCTGGGTAGGGAAGATGCCTACCAAAAGGAGCCTTTAAAAGATGCTAGATAAGATTTTGAAGCACAATAGATTTTGAAGTACTGGACTGGGTTAGCTGTGGTGGACTGATGGGTTTGAGTAGTGTTCCCCTCTCTATTGGAGGTGTACCCCTAGTGGGCTAGAGATGAAAAGAAGGGAAAAGAAGGGCAAATCACTTCCACCTACCTCTAGAATGGTGAGGTTTGAGTAGAGAGCAGTATTTCCTTTCCAGTAGGATGTCTGCAAATTCTGGACTAGGCAGACTAGCAGGCAAGCAGGCAGCAGTGTGGAGAAGGGTGACCTGCACTCCCATTCCCATTCAGTGCAACAGGTGACTGCACAATCAGTACATCAACAGATTAGCCTGGTCTCCTCTTCTCTGGCATTTAAAGAATAGCAGGGGTGAGAATGTGACATGAATTCTTAGAGGAACTAAACAGATAGCACAGGAAGAAGGTAGTCCTCCACAGCTGTGGGAAGGCACAGTCCTGGTCTGAGGGAGAATTAAGAGAGGTAACAGGCAGAGCAAAGAATGATGGTCACACAAAGGGCTTATTTTTTCAGGGCTGCCCTCCATACTGTGGACTCTTGAGAAAGGTTTTGAGGTCAAGAGGGAAAAATAAATGGGTCGACTGTAACTTTTAAAAGTTGACATACTGCAGGTGTTTTATGGGAGCCCTAAGATTACCTAGAACTGGTGAGAGAGAATGAGTTGTCTACATTAAAAAACATTTTACTTAGATTTACTTCTTTGCCTAAGATTGTAATTTCACCTGCTCTGAAATAGGAACTGCAGGCACTTTGATAAACGTATTAAAAGTGATCTATTGTTACTGTATTTTATGTAAGTACTTTCATATCCTCTGCCGATGCACTACTTTGTAACTGTAAAGCATAAGTCATCACACAGTAACAGATGTCCTTGCTTTCTACAGCATGAGTGTATTAGGGATTTTTCCCCCTTTATCTCTCAAGATAGAACACCCCAATGTTACAGAAAATCCAGCAATACTTATATACTTTCTGTGCTAAAACAACAGGTAATGATGTGCTCAGGATAAAATTTATACAAAGAGAGGCCCTCACAAGACCTCCCACACTTCTTAAGCTTGGATGCTACAGATTGTAAAGATACTGAAGTAAGCGTGGGACGTGTACCGCAGTGCACTTGTTGTAACTATATCGTAACTTGAAAATGATCCTCTTATTATATCTATGCCTACAGTGCTTAACTATAATACACTGATATGCATGCAGCATCCACAAATAGACATGCAGTTATTTTTCCTGAACATGCTACTGAGAAGAAAAAAAAGCAGTATTTTTTCTACTTTATCACTGCAAAATATGGAAATATGGGAGATCTAACAGTTCACAATAAAAAAAAGTTATTTTGGAGATGTCTATTTAAAGATAACCATTTTTACTTTAAGTACACCAGATATCTGATTGATCTTGAAATGCATTCTAAACTTTAATTAAGCCGTAAACCATTTCTCTAAAGTAGGCAAGCACACCCCAATTTGACAGGTTGCTAAACTGAATCAAGGTGTGCAAGTCACTTGTTTAGGTCATTTATGAAATATGAACAAAAAAGTTCATATTTAATAGTTCTCATCATTGTTACATAGCAGGTCAGCATTAGAATGGAAAATGAAACTTCATTCTAGCTGCGTTATTTGGAGTGACCAAACTATAATCACGGTATTACAGTAGACTCTGGAAATTTTTCCTAAATAAAAGATCTTGCAGTATTTGGCTCAGAATCATCCAGTAGCATCAGTTCAGAGTAGGATTTGTGCTTGACTCATCAGTTGTTGAACTCCCATTATTATCTTCAGAAAATATTTTATTAAACCTCATAAATAGCCACTATCCTGCATTTTGCCAGGTTTATTGTGTGCTGTGGTGTCAGCAGGACACAACACATTACCTAGACATTGGAGTGACAGTGTTGAATTAACTACTGAAGAATGGCAAATTGGACAGATATAATGAAAAAGGAGAAAAACTATTTTGGCAACAAAATGGATCCATCTAAAAACTTTGCAAACTCTGTCAACCATTTTTTAATGTCAAACCATTATTAAGTGACAGCCATCACTATTAAGCTTTGCCTGTTTGGGGAATGTTTTTTTTTTCCTTTCTTTTATTTCCATAGTTATCATGCATATAGCTTGCATTATATATTCGTAGTCTAATAAATATTAGATTTAATTTGTAATTTAATTTCCTTTGGACTTTTGTATGGCTTTGGACCATCGAGCAATTGGAATCATGCTTCACAATTTTTTTAAGAATGCTTCACATTGATACCAATAGATTTCTAACCACATCTCTATTACGAAGAATATTTTTTACAGTTGGGAAATAATTAAACGCCAGTAAAAAAAGGTCTAGACTTAATATTTGCTAAAAAGCAATGACATTACATCTTCTTTACCCTTTCATTTTTTTCACTTATCTCAGTGTTCTTTGGGGGAAGAGAGGAGGGTACCAAGCTTCGGAAGGACTATTCTGCCCGCTCATCTCCCCTCTCTGCACACACAAAAAAGCAGCTTTTGATTGTTTTACTTTTAAAGAAAGTGTGCCTCAATCAAAATTTCTTTCAAGATAAATGAATAGCCATATTGCTCAGCAACAGAAGAACCAGCTGGCTTTCCTGATCTTGCATAGATGGGGAGGCAGTATGAAGGCCCTATATCTTCCTTACTTTATTGCCAAGATTCTGGCAATAGGCAGTCTACAAACACAGCACCAAAGAAATAATAATCAGCAATAGCATTTAACAAACTACCTATCCATTTTCTGGGTTTATCCCCCCCCACCTTCCCCTCCCATTTTCCTGTTTTATGTATTAGGAAACTGGTTATTTGATTGAGACTAGATAATTAGAAGAGATGACTGTGAATGGAGACACTATAAAACAGGAGTTGTCAGCCAGGGGTACGCATACCCCTGGGGGTTCTTGGGAAGGCCCCAGGGGGAACATGGCAGCGGGACAGAGAAGTGGGGACAATTCCGGTTTCGCCCGTGATGCTTTTGGTTTCGCTGCTGTGCGCAGGGGATCTCCATCCCCCTCATTTGTCAATCAGTTGCTGGGGAACCCCCCCCCCCAAACCAGCCGGGGGACTCCCTATTTCTTGACTGGCCACCGGGGGTACATCAACCAAATAAGGTTGAAAACCCCTGCTATAAAAAATAGAATGACCTTCCAACGTAGCTTGAATTAAATTTCCAAGACGGAAGTGAGGTAAAATCAGCTGTTCATGGCAAAATGGATGATATTCTTTAACTAGCTTGTAATGCATAACATGTGTTTAACATTGTTGCTCTTTGACAGGGATGCTCATATAACTGTGTTGCTCTCAGACAGCTCTAAGCTGTTGCCTTAGATAATGCAGCCCCTGAAGGACCAACCTGTGGGTCCTGCGCTTCCAGAATGGGTATAACTCCTCCCTGTCTGCAAGCCTCCCCTCCTGGCCCAGTTGTTCCCCTGCTGCAGTGGCTGGAGGAGTCTCTAAGCTCCCCTTCCCTTTTCTGGGGGCAGTATGGGGTAAGGCAGCACAGCCCATGCGACTGAGGGACCTCTGGTTAGGGAGCTCAGCAGAACCAGTGTAGCACAGCAGGCAATGTACTCATGTCTTATGCAAAATCCTTCCACTGATTCGACTTCTTCCAGAAGATGAAAAAGCAAAGGATAGAAAACAATCCTTAATAAGAAGGAGACTACAAAAGCAAGCATCTGTTTTCAACAGTTTCTATCCTGTGCACTACAAACAGAATATTATGTGGGACTCCACAGTTGCAAGGGCAGGAGAGGCGAGCAGGGGGGCTACCTCCATTCATTACTCATGTTAATATGCCTCCCTTCACCTCACGTTAGAAAATACAATCAGAAGGGGGAAAAACAATTTTAACCATCTCTTTTTTTCTCTTTAAGGTTCAGTGAAAGAGAAAACAGCATTGTGCTTCAGTACAGAAGCTGTTTTCCTACATTGCCAGCTGTGAATTAAATTGCCTTGGATTGCAAGATCCTTGTCAATTTAACTCACAGCCAGCAACACAGGTACTTCCAGGCTAGAAAACAGACCTTAGATTCCTCAGCATCTGACAGTTCCAGTTGTCTGAAAGCACTGTTTGCTTGCTTTGTTTCACTTGCATTTTGGTTTGTTTTAGGTACCATGAAGTACACAGGCACTCTTAATATAGTTTTGTATCACGATAATATGATTGTTTCCAAAATCTGGGGCCATATGCTCAGCCTTCTTCTGCAGCAATCAAATCAGTCTTCCAGAACAGAATAGCCCTTGGATGTTACTAAACAGGAAACTTCATTGAGAAAAATGCAACAGCAGGAATGAGAAAAGTGCCTGAGCAAAGAGGGTGATTTTCCAATGTGTTTTAATAGTGTTCAGATGCAGCTTTTATAGATTTTCAACAGGTACAAATTCCAAAGCTGCCTCAGTAAGGTTACCCTTCGGCTGGCTCTTGAAATCCTTTCTTGGAGGCAAAGAGCAAAAGCATTCATGCTGAAAAGGTCTTCAGCCGTGTACAATGAATCTCCAAATCTGAAGCCTGACATAATCAAATAATCTGACACGTTTGCAAGCTGACTTTGTTTTTGCTTTGCTTTCAGTTAGGTACTTGCTGTAGGTAGGGAATTAATAACTTCTAAATCACAAAGATTGGGAAAAATAAACAAACAAGCATTGCTTAGGTATTATATTTTGTATTCTATCAAGAAAAAGATTAGGAAATTTCACTTAAATAGTCATTAATTATAGCTAAACTGTAAACTCTGAAATTCCTCCTCATGCCTTAATTTATAAAACAACTTACAAATCCAAATGCAGATTTTCATGCTTAAAAACCCTGGGTATTTGAAAGATGAATTTCCTTTGTACGAAATCTGAAGAATCAAACTTGAATATTGCCTCTAGTATCCCTGCAGTTTAGTCGGAGAAACATTTCTGTTTTATACCCTGGGAGTAAATAAATATTACAGAACTGTTGCTCTATTTCTCTGAGCCTTGGTTTATTTCTGCAGGAAAAATAAAACAAAACAAATGAACTGCCGCTGCCTTCCCAGGGACCATGCTAAGAGAATCATTCCCTCTTTTTATGTTGTGCAGTGGGATCTTTCATTTCATATTCAGAGACTTAGGTATATAATTCCTGTTACTGTTAAAGAGCATTGTGCAAGTCCTCTGTGAGCTATGATAAAAAGTGAGATAAATGTCATATAGATTGCCAACCTATACGAAATATAGATTTCATCTCTTCTTTACTGGCTCAAAGACATGAAGATTTGCAAATTAAAATGAAATGTCTTAGGCTTCTCCCATCCCCTTGGCAAAACTGCATTACATACAAATGATTATAAACATCCAGCAGGGAAAAAAAAAAAAAAAGCAGGAAGAAATTCAGAGAAAACAAAATCATTCTTTCAAGGCAAAGAAATAGAATGAAAAGATCATTATAGTGGTGAATGTTTCCGAATGCTGTGGTGGTTCCTATGATTTTATATTGAAGAGTGAATTTAAACCTCTCCCCACACAGAGCAGAAGTAAATTGGAAACCGACTGAGGGAGCAGTAGTAGAATGGCCTATTTTACTCCGAAAGTTTGTGCTGGGCTGCAGGCTTGTAGCACAATCCCTCAGTGGCTGCTGGTTCATATACTGTTTTAAGGGTTCCTACCTCTGGCAAAATAGCAAGGAAAAAACAGCCTCCAGGATGAAAGATCACACTTTCACCTCAAATTTCCAGGCTCTACAAGATGTTGGTATTAAAACTATAGTTAATTATTTTAATTTTTTTTTGGCCTTTAAAGTACTAAAGATTCTCTACTCATTATTAGCTGGTTTTGTAACATTCGAATTCTAATCCTGCTCCCTCTGAGCAGATTTTTGCTCCCTCAATGGCAAAACTTTCATTGACTTCAAAAAGGCAGAAGCAGGTCTTTAGTGAGTTTTAAAACAACCCTCTTTTTGCTCCTTGCTTTTAATGAGAACCATTGTCTGGATTATATTACTTGCAGTACAATGGAGCTCATTATTTTTTATTCTGGTACTGATGCTGTTATGAGTCTTCCCTAGACAGAGAGGGGAAATCAGTCCTTAGCTTTTAGTTCTAAAGGTGGAATTCCCAGAAGATGTCATTGCTCTACTCTTAATTTATAATTTAACCACAGAGTATCATTTCCATTTTCAATTTTATCCCATCATTGCACAGTTCATTGAATTATAGTCAAAAGCTGTGCTATCTTCCTTACTGGAGCTCATTTTATAATTTAGTTAAAAAATTCGCTCCAAGGCAATACAAGACCACTCTATTACAAACAGTTGAAAAGTGGGGTTGAGTTGGGTCGGAGCAGGAAAGGGACAGGCATCTGTTCAAGGTAAAGAAATTAAAAGCCTTTTTGTAAATTATTTTTTTATTTTAAGATTTTTCTTGTAGACACATCATTCAAAGATGACATTGGTTGAAATGTGAACTCAATGGACTTGAGGTGTTTTAAGTTTAAATCTACCCCAAATCCTTATATTGCTCCAAAAGTCATGTTTTATTCCTTGTTAATGCGACTTATGTTACCTGATCAAATCAGTGCCCACTGCAATGGTTCTCACTGGTCTGTGCAGGCAAGATGTTGCCATGCATCCTAAAGTTTCTCTGCTCCACCTTAAAGTTCCTAAATCAAACAGGCATTCTTCCTCAAGAAAGAATTACTGCAGCTCCGAGGAAAGCCAAAGTTCAACAGTTGAACTCTGTGTCTCAGACGGCCAAAGCCGACTCGAGGTGATTTAATAATTGCTCGTTCGTCGGGGTGGGCTGGTGAATAGAGAGGCCGAGAAAGCTTTATGGTTGTAAAACTTTACTTACGTCGCTTGTGGTTGTGATGAAAACGGTCCGGTCGTCTGAACAACTACGTTAGTTGTTCCAGCTGGCAGGGCTCAGGCCAGCACGTCCATCTACAAATCAGGCCGGCGGGGAAAAGGATACGTCTGGGATTGCGCTCGGCGACAGGGAGAAGAATCGATAGGTGATCAGTCTATCGATCAGCTCAGCCACGAGTCAGATCTCTCCAGAGGCACTCTGCAGCGTGCTCAAAGTTCTCCGACTTGGGCGGAAGTCGCGCTAATTTTTAAACGGCTAGCAAGCCAAGTACTAGCCGCCATGTAGGAATAATTTAGAACTGGCCAATAGCGGGACACAAATTTGCATTCGAATGGTGGGAACTCTCTTGCACCGGGGGTTTTCTGCTGCAACAGAAAACCTTTACTTTGCAAGAGGTTCTCATGTGGCAGGAAAATTCCACCGTGCCGAGGCACCAAAATCACTGGGTTGTGACACTGTATCAGCTACTGTCGCTTCATGACGGTATGCAGAAAGCATCATGCTTTTTTTTTTAACTCAGTTCCTCAACTACCCAGAGCTATCCTCTAGCCTTGGAAAGGAGTGAAAGGGGAGATATGCTGCATCTTAACTGATTCACCCAGCAAAAAACAGTATTTACTCATATCCAAGACAAGGTTGTTTCCCCCTGTTCAAGCTGTCATGGTGTTTGCCCCCTGCCCGCCTCTTGCCTCCCCACCATCTGCCCCCATCACTTGCCTCCCTGCCACTGCTTGTCCCACTGCAGTGGTGTTTTAGGGACAAATTTAAAATGACTCTCTAATAAGCAGACTCCATAGTTTATAATGTTCCAAGCATAGAAACTATTTACGGGGGAGTTGTCTTAAATTCAAAACTATCTTAGATTGAGGTAAATACAGTATCTGAAAAGCTTTAATAGTTGTCTAAGACCTTAGGAGAAAGATAAGTGTGTATTGTACTTCCTGAAGAATTGGAATTTGTGAAACCTATAATGCCCTTGGTAGATCCAAGATACACTCTTCCCTTCCTCTCTTTGGGGTTGGCGTAGAAGTGGGAAAGAGACATCTGACATAAGTGAATATCTAAAACCATCTTGTGCATGAAGTTTGAGTAAAACACTACCTTTCTGGAAAATGATCAAAATTCTTGACAGAAAAAGTTTGTTTTCTGACTGGGCTGGACTTAAATTCAACTGATTAATGACCTGTTTAAAATAAGATTATGTTTCTGAGTATAGGGTCTTTCAACTTTTAGGGCTCTAAAAATTGGCAACTGCAACACCTTAATCAGGCTGACAAGTTACTTGCCAAAACAACTCAGGTAAAGGCAATCATCTCTATTATAGTCACTTATAGGAACTTGTATTTGGTACACTGACTGACTTATTTTCATGGCATTTAATGTGCCAACAGCTATTATTATAAAGCTACTATTATAAAAAGCAGCCAAAAAGTAACTGCAGGGATAAGAACATAGGAATTGCCATTTACTGGGTCAGACCATAGGTCCATCTTGCTCAGCATCCTGGGTCCCACAATGGCAGACAGCAGATGCTCAAAGGGAGAGTGAACAGGGCATGACCAGGGTTTTTTTTCTCACCTGTTCCTCTCTCAATTGCAGCCTCCAGCATTTAAAGTATAGGAAGTTCTAATTTCAGAGGCTGTATCCCTAACTTCCAAGCTTAATAGCTTCTGATGCCCCTTTCCTCCAAGAATTTGACCAATCCCTTTTTGAATCTGGCTAAACTGTCATCTTCTACAACATCTGGTGGCAGTGAGTTCCACACTTCAATTACACACAGTATGAAAAAGAAATTCTTCTTGTAGTTTTAAACTTACTACTTACAAATTTCATTTTGTGAGCCCTAGTTCATGTACTGAGAGAGAAAATAATAAATCCCTATTTGCTTTCTCTTCGCCATTTAGTGTTTTGAAGACCGTCATCATGTCTCCCCTCAAGCAGCTATTTTCTCAACTGAGTCAGCTTAGCCTCTTTAGTCTCTCCCAGCGACTAAAGATGAAAGCTCCTCCATACCACTAATCATCCTTGTTGCCCTTTTCTGGACCTTCTCTAGTTCTTCTATATCCTTTTTGAGGTATGGGGACCAGAACTGGGCACAGTATTCAAGGTTTGGATGTACCATGGATTTATGAAGAGGCACAATGATACTTTTGGTGTTGTTTACAATTCCCTTCTTAATAATCCCTAATATTTTGTTCACCTTTTTGACAGCTGCTAAGGATTGCGCTGATGTTATCAGCAAATTGTCCACAATGATTCCTGGATTTCTTTCCTGTGTGGTAACAGCTAGTGTAGAGCCCATCATAGTATAGGTATAGTTGGGGATATTTTTGCCCAGATGCATCATTTCACGCTTATCTACCTTGAACTGCTTCTGCCATTTAGCTGCACATTTGCTCAATTGTGCCAGATCCTTCTGCAGTTAATCACAATTTGCCTTGGTCTTTGAATAATTTTTTAATAATTATTTGTGATTGCAAAACCATTGGTCATCATGTTTTAAAACTCATGGTGATCAGGAGAGGCCCCAGATGATTGGAAAAGGGCCACCAGTGCCCATATTTGAGAAAGAGAAGAAGGAGGATCCAGGGAACTACAGACCAGTCAGCCTCACTTCAGTCCCTGGAAAAATCATGGAGCAGATCCTCAAGGAATCCATTTCCAAGAACTTGGAGGAGAAACAGGTGATTAGGAAAAGTCAGCATAGATTCACCAGGGGCAAGTCATGCCTGACCATCCTGATTGCCTTCTATGAGGAGGTGACTGGCTCTGTGGATGTGGGGAGACTGGTAGATACGTTGTACCTTTATTTTAGCAAGGCTTTTGATATGGTCTCCCACAGTATTCTCATAGGCAAGCTAAGGAAGTATGGGCTAGATGAATGGACTGTAAGGTGGGTAGAAAATTGGCTGGAGCATCTGGCTCAGAGAGTAGTAATTAATGTCTCGATGTCTAGCTGGCAGCCGGTTTCAAGTGGAGTGCTCCAGGGGTCGGTCCTGGGGCCGGTTTTGTTCATTGTCTTCATCAACGACCTAGAAGATGGCACAGAGTGCATCCTCAAAAAGTTTGCAGGTAACACCAAGCTGGGGGGAATAGTAGATATGCTGGAAGGTAGGGCTAGGATTCAGTGTGACTTAGACAAATTGGAGGATTGGGCCAAAAGGAATCTCATTAGGTTCACCAAGGACAAGTACAAAGTCCTGAACTTAGGATGGAACAATTCCATGCACCGCTAAAGGCTGGGGGCTAACTGCCTAAGCAGCAACTCTGCAGAAAAGGACCTGGGGGTTATAGTGGACAATAAACTGAATTAGCCAGCAGTGCACCCTTGTTGCCAAGAAGGCTAATGGCAAACTGGGCTGCATTAGTAAGTGTTGCCAGTAGGTCCAAGGAAGTGATTATTCCCCTCTATTCAGCACTGGTGAGGCCACATCTGGAGTACTGTGTTCAGTTTTGGCACCCTACTACAGAAAGGAAGTGGACTAATTGGAGAGAGTCCAGCAGAGAGCAACAAAAATGGTGAGGGGGCTGGGGGCCAATATTTATCTGGAAAGACTGAGAGAACTGGGCTTATTTAGTCTAAAGAAGAGGAGACTGAGAAGGGACTTAACAGCAGCCTTCAACTACCTGAAGTAGAGTTAAAGAGAGGATGGAGCTAGACTGTTCTCAGTGGTGGCACATGACAGAACAAAGAACAATGGTCTCAAGTTGCAGCAAGGGAAGTTTAAGTTAGATATTAGGAAGAATTTTCTCACTAGGAGGGTAATAAAACAGTGGAACAGGTTGCCCAGAGTGGTGGTGGAAACTCCATCCTTGGAGGTTTTCAAGACCTGGCTGGACAAAGCTTTGGCTGGGATAATATAGTTAGGGATAGTCCTGCAGCAGGGTGTTGAACTAGATGACCTCCTGAGGTCCCTTCTTACCCTAACTTTCTATGATTCTATGACTCTCTGATATTTCCAATAGAATTAATGAGAGCTGCTAGAATCAAGCACCTGTCCCAGACAGACTGCTTAGTTAGGTGCCTAAATATTGGTTTGGACCTGCATTTATATTTAATAAATATTAAGGCTCACAGCACCCATGAATTAAGGATTTATCACTTCTCATGGATGAAGAAGCTGAAACAGATGCACCAACTTTAGAGACTCCAAAGTCTTCCACAGAAAAAGATGTCTATAGATTTCAGTCACTTCAAGAAATTGCTCTCTCTCAAAATAGCACTGCAGTCCTGCAATGTTGTAGTCTCCTGTTTCAGAAATGTCTAAAGGATGTCCTACGTTAGATTTCAATGATGTTCTAACATCGTGTTTCCAAAATAAGAGAACTTTCTGACATTATGGAGACACCAGTTGTGAATCCACAGTTAAGCTTGAGTCCCATTTTGTACTTTATGAAAGGATTTACATGCTCCCATACATATGAAACACACAGCATAATATCTCCAAGCTCAGTACAGAGTGAAATTATCAGAATTTTAAGTAAATTAAATTGAATAAAAATTGGTTAAAAAACAAATCCCTCTGGGTCATCTTTTTCATTCAGCACAAATTCAACAGAATAATACACTCTTCAAACTTCTCATATCAATTAACCTCAACAAAATCTTGGCTGTACATTATATTTGAAAAAATCAGGTTACCATTAAGCTATTAATTGCTGTATCAAACAATTAAGTTTATAAAGCTACCAAAAAGATCCATTCAGTAGCTCAGGTGGAACCATTTGTACTTACTATAAACCACCTTCTTAGTATAATTAAATTCACATGCAGCAGTGCTATTAATTGCATTAATACATATGTGAGGGAGACTTGATCAAGACTATTTCTTGATAAGTTACTTGCCCCAACTATCACTCGTCTTTAAGGATTCCACGGCTACATACTAGTTTAAGGGTCTGCACCACAAAGGCTCCCTGTGCTGCAGCTACTTCAGCTTCACTGAGCAACAAAATCAGCTCAGCTAGGGTACCAAGGTAGAGCCTTAAAATGCAAGCACGTAAGGACTGATAAAATATCTACCCCCTCGCTTTACATAGCACCAGTTTCCTTTACAGTTCTCTGAACCAATACATCAATTGCAAATTAAGGGACAGGTATATCAGCACTCTTCCGTTGCTTTGTGCTGCTCTGGTGATACAAAACAGCACTACAGATAAGTAACATTCCTTGCTCCTTCAAATGTTTGTTCATATGTATATACCGCTCTTAGTAATTCATAAGCAGTGGGTATCTGGAGTCTACCTAGCAAGAGAATGCAAAACAGCCTTGCCAGAAAAAGCATCTGCTCTGGATATTTCCATCAACAAAGAATGCTTGGTAAAATTATGTATGGAACCCTAAGTGGCTTCTTTGCAAGTGTCAATGGTGGAGATACTTCTTAAGGAAGCAGTAATGCAAAGGACAGAAATAGCTTCAGGGAAGCTCTGCAGGCCTTAGTTCTTTGCAGATAAAAGGCTAGGGCCCTACAGGCAGAGAGGCTGAAGCTCCCTGATGAGAACATGCGTGGGGGAAGAATATTAATACAGGAATATTTTTATTTAAATAGAACTCTGATACTACTTTTGGCAAGAATTTGGGATGTTACCTAAGAGATACTTTATCACAGTGGAAACCCATGTGAGGTCCTACAATGAGTACTCATAACATCCTAATCCTCCTAAGGAGAAGTTACTGCCACTACAAGGGAGGTTTTTACAGGTCAATGAAACAACACACATAATGCTACTGACAGGCCAGGTTCTTTGGGTAGATGTGATATCCTTCATTAGACCAACTGAGTAGTTGGAACAAAGTTCTTTGCAAGCTGTCAGGCACAAGCACTCTTCTGCTTGTGCCCGAAAGCTTGCAAAGGACTTTGTTCCCACTACACAGTTGGTCTAATAAAAGATATCACATCTACCCAAAGAACCTTGCCTGCCTATATCCTTAGACCAACACGATTACAACCAAAACCCCTGCATAATGCTAACGGGTCCTTCACTGGAATGCTGTGGCTTGCAAAAAAATTGTTGAATCACAGAGTCAGAGAGAAGAAGGACTGGAAGGGAACTCCATAGGTCACCTAGTCCAACCTCCAGCCTGAGACAGGATTATCTCTATCTAAGCCTCCTGTTTCAGAAATGCCTAAAACTATGCAAAGGGAAATGGATGATATATTTTCCAGAAGATAGTGAGAGTTTATAGACAGATGCTTAGAACTTCTGCTTTACCATGCAGGTTTCCTAGTAGAATTTCTTACAACTCATTAAAATGTTTTGTACGTGTTCTTTCTCCTTCTGATATCCATCTACCTGATAAACTGTGAATGGTAGGGAGGGCAGGTTCAAGTGTAAAATGATTCATCTTTCTGGAAGGAGCAAGTGTGTTGGAGGACAGCTCACTAATTGCATTCCTGCTGGGTACTAAACCACACCTCAGAGAGGCAGGAGCTATGAGGATGACTGTCTCTGTCTTCTTTGATCTGGGTATGGTGGGGAACAGCAAGATGGGTGAATAAGCACACACCAATGTATAGGTTCAATGAATGAGGAATGCACCTGAAAGCGATGCTGGTCTTGACACCTTCTGTGGCACAAGATTTGATACTTCCTGTTTCTGTTCTTACAACCAGACCTATTGAAAGATTAAACCTTTCTCTTAAATTGATCTAAATCATAGAATTCCTGATTGTCCATTTGTGATCTGACAAAAAACGTCTCCATTCGGATAACCTGTCAGACCCCAAAAGTGAATTGCTGTGAGAGGTAACTGATACAGAATGAACCAACTGAGCCTCCACTTGGCACAGTGATAATGCTCTTAAATGCCTGTTTATATTAAATGTGGCCCCTGCACTGTCAGTCATCATTTGGACAGGGAGTTCTTCTCACAGGCAATAGTTCTATATAAAGTGACCATACATCTCAGTTTGGCCAGGACAGTCACGGATTTCATAGGTTGTCCTGGCTGGTTGGCTAAAATTGAAGCAAAGGTCCTGGATTGGTGGTGCCACGCCACCTGCACATACTCCGCCTGGCTCCTCCTGGGCAGTGGCTGGATACTGGCGGGGTGGGTTGTGCTGAGCACCACTCCTATTTGGGGCACGTATCTGCTGGGACAGGAAGGGCCAAGAGAGGGGCCCGGGGCACCTGCGCAGGGCAAGAAGGGATGGCTGCCCACTGCCAGCAGCCTCATGCCCTGCTGCTGTGGCTGCTGCTGAGCCCCAGGGTGTGCGTGGTAGCCCTGGGCAGCTGCCAGTATTGGTGGCAAGGTGCTGTGTGTCTGCACAGCCTGGGCTGGCAGAGCCTGGTTGCCACATAGGAGATAATCCCCACCACTACTGGCAGCTGCCTGAGGCTACCACATGCAGCCTGGGGCCTCACCAGGAGCAGCAGCAGCCAGGCATGAGGCTGCTGCCAGTGGGCGGCTATCCCGGCTTGCCCCACACAGGTACCCAAGCCACACAGGGCACAGAGCCTTGATGTGGGCCTCTACATTGTCTTGCCCCACCGTCAGGGCTCCTGAGAGCCACGGGATCATGGTCAGGGTGTTTGTGTGGATAGGTGGGTCTAGAGGTACATGCCCCACATCCCAGATTTTCTTCAAAATATGGTCACTCCAGTTCTACATATGCCTAGTAAACCATGCTCATAGAAGTGAGGGGTAGGTGTAGAATGAAACTGTACAAAACGACCAGCTCAGAGACCTTCTGTGAACCCTTAGTTTGTAAATATCAGGGTCTGAGACTCTCGGTGTCTAATCCATAAGAATTTTTAATTCACAGATCTTAACCATTATTGGTTACAGGTTGGTTTACAAGTCAATGTAGGTTGGTATGTGGAGGAAGATACTGCTGAAAGTTTTCCTCCTGGAAGCACTACCTTTTTCTAAATGGTTCTGTTGATCTTTGGTAAAATAAAATATCATCCTGTTTATCTAATGTAGGACTGTACTTCTATTTTATTTTAGATATATATTCCCTCAAGGAGTGAAGTGTGGCATGGGAACAGTCTTATATTTGGATTAAATAGTCTTATATTTGCACTAAACCTGGAGCTCAAATAGGAGACCCTCTTCTATTCACTGAACTGCCCTTGGAATTGCACAATTCTGAAGCAGGGAAGCCAGGATCTTGAGATTACTATGTGCAGCAGCATGAGCTGCTTGCAAAGATGTTCTTGCCACCATCTGCTTTTACTGCAAGTAAATTCTCCCTTACATTCCTGTGTCAACTTATCAAAAAGTCTGTAAATCTACTGTCATTGCCATAATGGTCCAGGAAATGAATGAGAAGCAAAGACTTTTAGTGATATCTTTTACTGGACCAACTGTATACTTGGGAGAGATGCTGGACAAGCTTTCAGGCATCAAGTGCCCTACCTCAGATCTCAGACTTGAGAAAGAAATCACTAAAAATCCTTGCCTCTTGTAAGTTTATTATAATTTAAGAAATCATAATGTGAATGCAGAGCTGAATTGTAAATTTGCAGAGAAACAACTTTTATAACCAAGTAGGTGTAGTAGTTTTGGCTCTATCAGGAGGAGTCATCTTTGGTTGCATAATCCATTATTCTTGTTCAGTGCCATAAGGCAGGATAGAACCAGCATTAATAAATATATTCTGCTCAGACAGATGCCACACGCTATCTTTTGTTGGGTTTCTTTGAGGCTGGAGTGAGTGCTGCTGGTATGCCAAATATTCTTGACAGGTTCCAATAACACCTCATTAATAAAAAAAGCCATTCTTCCTAGTCAATTTACATATAATGACTGCATTTGCATGCAAGCTTAGATGCCTCTTCTGACCCAAAAACTCCATGTCTCTAGAAGAATAAGCAAGGGATCTCCCCCATTGAGCTGTGAGTTTGATTAGAATATGGACTTCCACATCTAACTGTAGGGCAGCAGAGGCAGGAGGACTGATCTTTGCAGAAGTTGTTAGTGCCATTGAAACGGTGGCACATGTATGAGAAGAATGTTAAAGCCAGCTGAAATCAAGGAATAAGTTACATACTTCTTCAAAACTAGGAGTTTCTTTGGGGCAATTAATTCCCCCAGGGCAGATATAGATGGTTTTGCAAAACTATCATTCTACAGATGTTAGGGTTGCTTGTGTGGCAGATGGTGCTGAGGAAGAAGTTGATATCCATACCAAAGCATGAGAATAATATGCTGGTCTCATAAGATATAGTCTCAGTGCTGGACAACAAAAATCTTTTCTCCTGATACAGTACAAATGTGTGAGTATCATGTTGCATCAGTTCCCAATTCATGCCATGGAGTCTTACTGGAGTGAGAACAAAAAGGCAATTTAGTCCCATTTTTTTTAGCAGATGCTTTATGAAAGATCTGCTTCCGGTCTTAGAGGAGAGATTCTTCTTTCCCTCAAAAGGGTTAACAGGAACGATTGTACCAGAGTCACACTAAGCCAGAGCTTTGGAAAATGAAGATCTAGAACTAATAAAAGCTGAGCTAACGGCGGCAGTTCTGGACACAACTTGTGCCATCATTAGCAGGATCCACAGCTTTGCAAGAGAAGTAATATCTAAAATCCAGGAACTTAAGATGTTGCATAGTAAAGTCCTGGTACCAGGAGACATCTCATGTACTGCCACAACAAACTGTACTTGGCAAAAGACTCCAAACCCAAACACAAAAGACCAAAGGCTAAAGGGCAGACACTTTACATGCCTAAATGGTGTGAACACAACCATGAAATTGCAGTTTGTATTGCATGTTTTCAGGGGGCTGTAGTAGGGCTGTGCGAAGCTTCGGTCACTGATTTCATTTGAAGGAGATTTGACCCAATTTGGCAGCTGAATCTCCGAATACGAATCAAATCAGGAGACCCATTTATTTTTCTGAATTGAATCGGTAGCCTTGGATTCTTCTCAGAGAGATTTGACGATTCGGCCATAGACACAGCTTTATATGTTTTTTGTATGTACCTCGAGGTACCAGGCACGGCTCGTGAACACTGAGATGGTGGGGCAGATGGAGCACTGGAGCATCCTATGGGGGGGGGGGGGGGGGGGGGGGGGGAGGGGCTGGTCGGGTCCTCCGTGCACTTGGTGACAGACTTGGAAGTGCACCAGAATTAATTCTGGTCCACTTTCAGGTCCACCACAGAGTGCACAGGGGACCCTCCCCCACCAGCATCCTGGCTCGGTGACTGGTGTCTCCTGGGTCTGGGCAGGCACCCAGGATCCCCCCATGGCTGACGGGTCTCTATGCTCCCAAGGGATGCTTCATCTGCCCCACCATCTCAGCGTTCACGCACCACACCTGGTACCTCAAGGTACATAGAAAAAAAAAACATATGCTGGGTCTATGGCTGAATCACTGATTCTCCAAATCAGAATCAAATCTTCAAATTCAGCTGAATTGAATTGGGACAGTAATCTGAATCAACGAATCAAATCACTGTCCCCTGAATCGGGCTTCATCCGAATCAAATACTGCTCACTTCGCATACCCATGGCTTGCAGCAGCCTGCAGGCTTTCAGGGGCTGAAGCCCACTTGCAGCTGATAAGCGACTGACAACAGGCTTGCTAGAAGGACTGGGCCAGTTGCAGGGAATAATTAGCTGGCCCTTACCGAGTTAAAGACTCCCAGGGAATTCAGTCAGGAGGAGTCAGAGCTGCGGGCTGGAAGCTGAGAGATGCAAGCAAGAGCAGAGTGAATGGGAGACAGCTGGCAGGTCAGCTCATGAAGGAGCCCCAAGCTCATACCAGGAGTGCTTCTTTCCCATAGGAACATGCGTGCAGCAGAGGGACTGAGTGAAACTTCCTGTTGCTGAAGGGACTGGAGGGACAAGAGAAAGAGCAGGCAAGTTGCGGTAGAACCTAAGGACTCTCTTCGAGTCTGGGAGAAGACCCCACATAATATAATTGTTTGGTTTATACACGGAGTTGTTTAGGTGGACTCCTGCCAGGACAGAGTTTGCTCCTGGGGAATAAAGATACTGGGAAAGATGATAAGCAAACCTGAAGGACTGCATGTTTGAGCTACGCATATCCCTGAACCTGCTACAGGCTGCCTAAAAAATGACCCATGTCTTAGGAATTCATATATTATTCTTATTACCTGGAGTAATGCATGGCTTGATGGCCTGCAATGTTAAAATAGAAGTCAGTTGTGTGCTTCATCTCATCAGTGTGTCCAGAAACTTCAATCCAGTGTGCTATTGGGAGGCAGTAAACTCCATCTACAAAGTTGCTTTCATTGTAAACACAGCATCGGTCATGATGAGGCCCATTACCTGAAACAAAAAGGAGTAATGCAACAGCATGAGAGTTAACACTGTCTTTACAGACTCAGAGAACATGTAAATGTAAAGCCTTTTGGGCAAGGACTATTGTTGCTATTTGTCTGGACACCATTTAGCAAAATGCAATGCTACATCACTTGGTTGGCCTCTACACACTGCCAAAAAAGTGTATTCAATAACAACTGAAAAACCACCTTGTAGAATAAATCATAAAAATTGAATAGAATCCCAAATGATTAACACTGCACTTCTTAAGTTATAAAGCAGATATAAAAAGAGTTAGATATGTTTTAAAAAACATAAGTTCCGCCTTTACTTAACTGCTAATACCCAGTTTCAAGGCTCTGTATTTCCTTTGCAACATTTGAGGATGCCACTGATACTTAAAGAAGGCCTAATCTTGAACAGGAAATTTTTCTACTGTTACCAACACCAGTTCAGCTCCTATTGCAGCAGCAGTAATGAGAGCTCTAGTATAGATTAGGTACTAGATTTTGAGTCCCATCCTGTGGAAACCTACCTTGGGAGGTAAAGAGGAGGAGAGGAAGAAAGGAGCACACACAGCCATGTCCATATTAGTATTCACATTACTGTGGTATAGACACAACACTGAAAAAAGCAATCTTTCTTTCCAATTTTAGACACATTTATAGGTTCTAAAAATGGTGCAAGAGAAACTGCACATTAAAGTGTGGCAGATTAAAAACAAAAACAAAAAACCTTCCACCTCATTTTATAAAGTTTCTAGCTGTCATTTTAAAACCAGATTGAGAAGGCTAAATTATGCTACCTTCTACTGCTAAAAACCAGAGATGGCCAAAAACATTTGTAACCCTGTCTCTACAACATGTTAACAGTATTCAACAAAATATACATTTCTAGAGACAGACTGGGTATCTCTGTAATGCTTAATCTATCATTAAAACTTCCGATAAGAAAAATCAATTTTCAGAACTATTCTCTTCAAATTTTCAGGTAACGAAAGAAGAAAACATTCTGGGATTTGTATGTGCGTTTTCCAATATTAGAGAATTAGTATGGAGCAAAAGAAAGACCTAAAGAAGATAATGATTTCTATTTTGCCACTTATTTGACAATCTAACAAAAACACTATTTTCCAAAGGTCTAATAAATGGAAAGTCTTATTGCAGGGAAATTGTATTTGTAAAGTATAATTTATAGGGACAAAATAAAAAGAAATATTTCAGTAGACTCCCTGAGGTTGTTAAAATAGACTGAATAACATAGGGGTCCTAAAAGATAATAGTTTTATAATGGCTGCTTGTATAGAAAGATAATGAGCACACTGCTTTCAAAGCATTAGTACCTAGCAAGTAACTGTGTCTTAATCCATCACAGGGAATGAATATATTAATAATAAAAAAAAAGAGTTCTAGTAGCTCTACCTTGGAGAGTGCAAGTGGCGGATGCAGCATGGAGGAAGAAAGATGTATGAGAGAAATACTGAGTAGGAAAATTAGAAGGATATGAGAGATGAAACAAGGCTTCTGACTTTATTTTATTACATCTCTAATACACCAATGATTGATAACATATCCCTTCTTTATACATTCTTTGACTTAATCTGAAATCTACATTTGGGTAGGTAGCTTCAATGTGTCCTAGAAAGGAAATATGAGCAGAGGACAAGACCGTTAAATAAATTCCCTGTAACAAAATGAGAGAGAGTCTGTTTTGATCACAGGCAGTTTCAGGACCACTAGTGCGTTCATATTGCAAAGAGATCTCATTTCAAACTCTTTTAATTTGGGCTGAATTGGGTCATGTTTGTGATCAAAAGGTTTTTCAGACACAAAAAAATCATGTGACTATATATGCTTATTTGTCATGCTCATTCTCTTTTTATTCCAAAACAGTGTAATACTCACAGCCATGTAGGAATTATGGCAGATTAGAAGTAATCCAGTGTATGGTCTGATTTTAATATAAACCTGTTATAGTTTTATTTTCTTAATGATGTCAGAACACTTCTAAGTAAAAATTATGTCTGAAGGACTAGCATCTCAAAGTGCAGCTCATTTATGACCCCACTTCCAAGCACCACACTAAAAGGAAATTTCTTAGTCTATGAGCATTGTAGGAAAAATATTAAAGCAAATGGTTAGATAGCCAAGCATTTTAATAGTATAGCTCAACTGTGAACAGCACTTTTATGCTGTAGTTATGCATTGCTGTTTTTAAACATAAAACAAGGAACACAAGCGTGCAACACAGGAAACTACTTTTCCTCCTGCCTGCTGCTGAAACATTATATTCCATACCCAATGATATGAAATAATTTCCATTAAAATAAAGGTAATTAAGACCAGTTTAGAGCTATGCATCTTACACATTTTTATTTAATATGTTTATTGTATGTGCTTTTTTCTTACCACTTTAAATAGCATTTCAAGACTGCAGAGCACATCAACAAGTACTATTAGTGGGGAAATACTATGAAAGTTTATGAACGCTTACAAGTACACACCAAATGATCCAGGATCATGGTTTTCTTTGTTTAAAAAAAAAAAAAAAAAATCACAAATTCTCCGATTTTAAAACCCCATATTTTTCCATGATTAAAATGAAACGCGACTGTGTATATAGGTATCGGTTGAACACAATATTTTATGTCCTTCATTCCTCACCCACAGCCCCCTGTCCTCTGAGGGGGTCCCCCGCTGCCAAGGCTACAGGGCCAGGTACCCAGGTCCACAGCCCTCTTCCCCCCACAGCAGCACCTGAGCCCTGGCTGCTGGCCATCAGAGACAGCAGCTGCTTTAGCTGAGTAGTGTGTGAAGCCCAGTTCCCCCTCCCCAATGGGTGGCACAGCCGTAGCAGAGCCTGTGGGTGACGGAGCAGGGGGCAGGTGCAGGCTGCCCACTGTGGGCTCTATCTATCTATAGATAGATACGCCCAAAGTGTACATGCCCAAACATGCCTTTCAATTTTTAAAACCATTTCAATAAATGGAACTCTATTGTTTAGCTTCTGTCACACTTCTAAGTCCTTTTTCTTACCTTTTATTCCTTTTCCTTCCTCATCCTATCTCCCTATATCATGTGATTATTTCCTCTCCTGTCTCCTGCTCCCACTCCACTCTACAATCTTATCTCTTCCTTCACATTAGCACCGGCACACCTCTCTCTTCTTTTCCTTATAAACCATCACCACAACTCTTTCTCTTTGTTTGCCTCTGACAATTTTTGTCCAAACCCTGGCCTTTCCACTCTCCCAAGTCCCTCTCCTGCTCCTTCCTTTACCTGCTTGGCTCACCAAACTATTACTCAGATTCCTTTGCTCTGCTCCCCTCTAGAACGCCTGATTTAATTTAGAAAAACATCAAATTTATGTTCTAATTTCTTCTGTGTCCTTCCACGGAAACCTGACATCCCCTCTCCCCGCAAGTGTTAGCCAAAGGCAGTCTTCTCTTTTTCCTTTGATCCCTAGCTCTGTATACTCCCAACAACCTTTTCCTCTCCCATGTCTGTCTACCTCCTCTCTTTCTTCTATTATTCCCTTGAGGTACATGTCACCATTTCCTTTCACTTTGGCTTTGAATCCTGGTCCTTTTAATTTCCCTCAAATTCACAATCATAATTCCTAATGGCATAAGTTTCCTTACTAAGGATCTGTCTGACTTTACCATAGTTCAGATCCTTTTCTTTGTTTCCTACATTACTAGCTCTATCAAAAACAGATTAAAAGTCTGTCAAAACCTATGTGACCCACAGGGCACCATCAATATATGTGGCCACTGGTACATAAGGGAGTGATGTGGTTTACCATCACATCTAGCCAACTTTGATGTCCCAGTTCAAAAACAAAGCACCCATTTATAGCAGAGCTGACCAGGGGGTGGGGCTGGAGGTGCCAGACTTTGGTACAAGGCTCAGTCTCACACCTCTGAAGTGAAACACCTTAACCATTCTGCCATGATGTTCCTATTGGGTCTATAACCACAAAAACATTCCCTTTGTCTAAGGCTAAATCCTAATTCACCTTTATGTACCTAAGTGGTATGTACACACTCACAGGGCACATCTATGGGAGATGTTCACTGTGCAGATGTCTAACTAGCTGCATAGTAAATGTCGTGTGTCCACATGTGTGCCCGGAGTTAACGCATTTACTATGCAGCAGGATAATACTTGTATTTACAGCATTTACAAGTTCCCGTTGTGGAGTAAAAAATTCCACAGCAGCACACATGTAGATGCTGTCCCAGCTGGCTGAGGCACGAGGGCGCTTCAGTGCAGGGCTGTCTGCCAGCTAGCCCCACACTGAAGCACCCTCATGCCCCAGCCAGCCCCTCCCGTGGCACGCTGAGCCAGGTCAGAGCAGCCCTGGGCTGTCCGGCTGACCCCCAAACCTCCCCGCCAGCCGGGGCTGCTCTGACCTGAATCAGTGTACTGCACTCCCAGGAGCAAGAAACTCTGGAGCTCTGCAATAAGCTCCAGAGTTTATTCATGCACATTAATTACACATGTAGATGCACCCACAGAAAAGCAATTTTTGCCACTTATTCACAGTTTGGATTCTATTTCCCTTTGTGGTGGACTTAGGATCCTCAGGTGTGCATGTGCTAGGCAAAAATGGGGGTGGAAGAGGAGAAGAGGTCCCATCCAGCTTTTAGCCCAACAGTTTACTGGTTAGAGTACTTGCCCAACACACTCGCTCTCTCACTTTCTCTCTCTCTCACCTTCTGGGCTGTCCTTTAGGTCCAAATATCTCTCCACTGTCTGACAATGGACCACTAAGAATAAACTGAGTTTTACCAAGGAGCTAACTCAGTTCCATGTCTCAATTCAGGCCCTACCAGCTCTAACAGAGGACATTTTGGTAGGTTAATGAATCACAATCTTGTCTGGATTGTTCAGAAAGAATATGGGTCCTCATCCCTATAGAAGTAACTAGTCTGGAATTAACAACTGCTGCAAAATACCAGTTAACACAGAAGATATAAGAGACAGCAAAAAGATAGACTGAGTAAATCACACATCAGAAAAAACAGTGACTGTATATTAAGACTAAGACATGAGAAAAAAAAAAAACTAGATATGAACTTACTGTCCACTTTCCCCTTAAAAATACAACTTTTGGATCTGACCACATCAGGATCTTCTGCAAGCAGCTTGTCAGCTTGTACTACCCAGCTTCTGTCAGCTGGGGGGCTAAATCACCCCAGGAATCCTTAGATAACGATTTCCCTCTCAAGACATGCCTTAATTATCTTCTTCTTATCCATCCATCTATATTGTTCTATTCAATTCTTGGAGAGTATATGTATATTATGCAGATAACTTTCTCTCTCCAGATACACATCTGTTTATTAGGCCAAGCGTTCACGTATCTCCTGTCCCTACTATATCTAGGAAATATTTACTTCCTTTCAGAAATATAGACTACTAATCCAATATCCTTAACAATTAATTATTCCAGAGAGAAACAGTCTTTCATTTATTTTCCCTAATGAAGTGAAATATCAGCCTGATTAGACTTCTCCTCAGCTAATTTTTCTTCCCTTTAAAATCTAAACCACCACTGTTTGAGATAAAGCGTGACTCACATATGCATCCACCCGCTTTGGTTGACCAATACGCACAGCCACCTCAAACACTGAATTCTCAGAGTTTATTTTTTCCTCAGTGAGCCAGACATTGTTCCTCTTAGGTGTGAACAGCTGTGGTATAGCCTTGATGCCTAATCAGTACTCACTTGACTGACTCAGTAATTACTTGACAGTCACATTATAAAAATACATTCAAAGCAAATATTAGGATTCCTACCAACATGGAAAAGATAAAATTAAACACAGCTTAGCATTAGCTACCAATAGAGGCCAAACACCATAGTAATAAATCTAATTTGGGAAAATATCTGTGCACCACAGTGCAAGAGCACCCCAAAATAGTCCTACTTTTGGGGTAAGTTTGTGATATCAAGGAACAAGAAACCTGGGTTCGAAAGCCCCTGCACCCAGAGGGCATTTGACCCTGAATTTCCTGCTTCCCAGCAAAGTGCTCTAACCAGAGCACAAGGCATTGTCCAGAGCAGGCCCCAGCCCACTTTTTGTAGGACTATCCATTAGGTAGCTAGGCAGGGAAGGTATGTGGGCCAGAAAACCAAGCCAGCAGGTGGGTGATTCAGTGAGATGGATGCCACCCTAAAAGGGAGGGGGCCCTAGCTTCTGCCCCTACCCACTGCTGCTAATGGGGAAAAAAAAACCCTATCCCACTGCTCTTTACCCAATGAATATTAAATAACTAGATGGAGAAAAGCCACAGGGGTCAGGTGCGAGAGCTGACTTTCTCTGATCGTTATTAACGATCAGTGGGCTAGGAGAATAAACAAAACAATCTCCTGTTCTTTCTAGACCTTAAAATCAACCTCATCTTGCCCTAATTCCTTTTGTAATTTAGTTTTTAAACAAACTGCAGTCTCTTACATGCATACAATATTATTTAATTCAAAACAACACCACATTCCTTCAGCAGCTATTATTCATTCGTATTATATACACATATATGAATCCCCCCTGCACACACTGAAATGTGTCAGTGGTAAAGAGCAGGGCTGTCCAACTGACATCCCTCCTACAGCCTGAGAGGAGTTAAATTGCTGCCTGTCAGGCTGGCTGGCATGGTGCCCGCAACCACTGTGATGCTCCAGAAACCAGCAGTGAACTGCTAGCCCCCATGCACTGTTGCCCACCACCAAATTCAGGGTCACTGCTGGAGACTCAAATTGGCAACAGGAGGAAAAATGGGGAGGGGGGCAGGCAAACAATGACAGTGGCATTCATTCCCTGAATTCCAGAGCTGCACTGACAAGTTGCCACCCTAACATCAGAAGTGGATCCTCTCACCCACAAGAAACCCCACAGACCAGATCTGACCCACTAGGCCAAGTAAGTTGGACAGCCCTGGTACAGAGCACAGAACAAGCTTCAGACAGAACGGGAGGTAGTTAGCCATGCTAGTCTGAAGTGAAGCAGAGACAGGGCAGGGAAGCACTTTACAGCAGTGATCCTTTGAAGGGTGCATGGGGTGTGTGCTGATAAGGGAGGTGTAAGAAGATAAGTAGGCAAGGGCAGGTTCAAGCTGGTCCCTGTTTGGCTAATCCCCCACCTCCATTGTCTGGCCCCTCTGTAATATAATATATAAATTTGTTTTTGAAACTGGGTGTCACTCAGTTCACAAAAATTATGGAGGGGTGCCTTGAGTCCCAAGAGGGTGAGAACCACTGCCTTTAGAGACTAACTGGTTCAGAGGCATGAGCTTTCATAGGCAACAACCTACTTTTCAGGCATAAACAGGAAGGGAAAGTCTACTGTATCCAAGAGAAACTGAAGTTAACTTGAGTACACTGAATAAAACTAACCATTCAGGACTTTGCTAAGACACTGAAATTCACATCCCTTTCTCTTCTGAGAAGTGCCAAGAGACCTTAATTATCACAAGCAATCAGGATTTTAAAATCTAATCCAAATGAGGGCACCTCCAGGATAAATCTCTCCCAACACATGCTTGTTTTACAAGATAAACGAAGTATGGTTTCAACAGGATGTAAAAACAAAGGAAAGATCACTGGATCAGTTTACATGATGTCTCTACTATCACAATTTCTCAAGGGATGACTGTTAATTATTTAGGTACTATAAAGTGACAAACAAGAAAAAATGGTTCTACTTACTCAGAGCTGTATGGCATAAATTTGAAGGAGTGAGGCAGCATTCATCTGCAATTTATAACTTGTTTTTAAAAGGGCGTACAATTTACATCTCTTAGCCTTTGCCCTTCTTATCAACACAAATAGCAGCAAATATAACCAATAGTATCCTCTGAGGTAACTGATCATACCAGTTCATTTTTAAAAGAAAATGCTCATCACCAGAATCAGTTTCTTATAGTTTGGCAGTACACAGTGGGCATGTCTACATGAAAGTTAATTCTACTGAGCATTAGTGTGGCACAAAAAACTGTGCTAATGCGCTAACATGCAGTAGAATTAGTCTACTACGCATTAGCATCACTTAGAAAGTGTGCACCGGTGCTAATGTGCAGTAGCACTGATTACAACACATGAAGTTAGTACCTCTGAGTATGGGTACTATACTTTATGTGTTGTAATTATGGTGCACTACCAAACTCGTAGATGCACCCACTACTTAGAAAATATGGATAATTTAGGAGACTAAGAGAGATCATTTACAGATGATCCCTTTATTTCTTCCTCTCCCACTCCATTTATAATCCCTGCCCCAACGCCCAAGGTTGCCTTAACTTCCCTTCTCCAATGCAGGCTATGAAAGCATGTCAGATTGTGCAACAGGCTTAATTTAATTCCTCCCCAATATCCTCATTAGATGACACGTCTGGCTTCCTGCACCAACTCTCACACTAGTCCCTGGTTCCCACTCATGAACCAGGGCCCAGTCCAATATCTCTGGTCCTTGTAGAAGTTTCCTTTAGGAAGCCAGCATACATTTGAAGTTCAAAACAAAGCATTATTTATTGATTTCTTAAAGTTCCAAAGCATTTGGGGAAATAAGATGACACAATCAAAGGTCTAGATGCATATGGATTTACAGGATCTTAAATTCTATGTCAAACTCAAGAAGGTCCAATTACTCTCCGTCTCTGAGTTGGAAGAACCACATACCTTGGCCACAGCAACTCTATGACAAATCACACGTGTCCAAGCTCATCCAAGTATCAGAGGGACATCTGCTACTGATGAACACTCCCCATGCAGCCCCCTCCTAAAAACTCCTAAAAGGCTTTACCTAGGGTCAGGCAAAAGGATTCTGCCAAGCATGTGTGTACTACTGCTTCAGCAGCACTTCTAATAGTGCAGAAGCTTAAGACTCAAAACTGAAGACTGTTTTCTTGTACGATATTTCAGAGCACTTGGTACCAAACCACTGATCAGGCTGCAAAACATACTGTAAATAACGGTTTTGGTGCAGTGTGATAGTTTTAGTTTTACATTCAAGAAAAGCAAGTATGCAACAGCAAAGTTCTGGGGACCTATCACTGCCAAAACATCAGTTTTTCACACATTTTTTCCTAACATCCAGCATTAAAGAAAATTATGTTCAAGTTACATTTAAACTCAGCTCTCTTTCTTTAGGGAATAAATCACAAATATATTTTGGAAACAGGAAATAGGAGATATTTTTAGAGTCAAGACCACTTCATAAATGAATCTCTTTCTTTAATCTTGATCGTATTGATTTTTTCCATGTGAACAAATGTTGGCTTTATTTTTTTGGAAAGCAAACTCTCAACCCTTCTGAAAAAGTTATGAAATAGAATCCAGCTAGGTACAACGCTGCTCAAATATTTAATCCACCTTTTATCATCTAAACACCTCTCTAATCAATCTTGTAGGCCTTTCTAATTAAAGAAGAAACGAGTTTATGAGCAGATAAACATCCTGGAATAATGATACACAGTGCTCTGGAGTTCTGTCTAAACGAGGTCTAGAATAATTATAGTTGATTTGTTACAAGTCCATCTTTGTGAATGACACATCAAAGCAAAAGTACTTATCATCCTTAGGAGTAACTTAGTCAAAATAAAATATGTCCTTGATAATTAAGCTACCAGGATCTGCATCTTGCATCCTATTTGCTGGTTCTCTCTGCTGCCAAACACTGTTCAGTGGAATCCACTAGCACAGGGATTTGCTCAAAAACAAAGCAATCGGCAAAATCTTGCTTACAAATCCATCTTCACAAACAGGATTCTTTCAAAGCCTGCAGGATTACACATATGGCTCCAGGCTTGATGCATATGGAAGATGATCAAAAGAAAATACCAAAGAAGTCACTGGGTGTATTAAAAATAAGATTAGAACCAAAGATCTCTGGGCAACTGAAACACAGCACTAGCATAAGGGGTGAGGCGAGAAAAAGGCAACTCAGAAAAGAAGATGTCATGGTAAATCAGATGAAGTAATCCAAAATGCAACATTAAAGAAGTAAAGGACCCAACAAAGGCAAAAGAGAGAAACCTTAAGACAGTGACCCTCAACCAGGTTGCCAAGGCACTCAGGGGTGCCTAGAGATCCTTTCTAAGGTGCAACACAATGTTAGTACTGTTAGGTGTGCAAACATGATTCACAAGATAAACCCAGAGATTTCAAATACAAATAGTGTCAAAAACTTTCTTACCTGTGTGCTCTTTCTAAATTCTCTGCAACAGAAAAATTGTTCTACTTTTCTGTAGTCAAAAAATAAGTGAAAACTAAGAACTGGCATTTTCCAAGGAGTGCCTCGGGTCTAATGAGGGGTACCTGGAGTCTAAAAAGGTTGAGAACCACTGCCTTAAGCCACTGAAGACAACAACAAATTACAAAGAGAAAATTTAGCAACCCTTTCCTTCTGCTGCAAAGATTTGATATATATGTGTGGGTACAACTTCAACTAGGTGCCTAGGATAGCCAGGCATACATCTCATTATAAAGAGAGAATTTAAAACAGATTTTTTGAAGCTTTATTTATCTCTAATGTAAGAAGTGTTGGCTTTCTCCTGACAGATACCAACTGAGCAGCTGCAAAGTCACAATATGAGTGGAAGGTTCTCAACATGTGTCAGGATCATGTTCTGTAAAGAGACCATAAACCTTTCTTCTAGTCTCCTAGGACCCCTTAACAGCAAACCAAAGCATTCCTTGCCCAGAGAGCTCTGCACAAAGCAAAGTCCCCACCGAGCTCACTGGAGGCAGAATCAACCTCCACTTACCACCTCCAACCATTTGCTTTTGGGCAGTGGTTCTCACCTTTTTAGACCCAAGGCTTTTAGACTCAACCTTTTTAGACTCTGTAACTTCTTGGAATTTAGCAGAACCTCTGTGGATACAGACAGAGGACACCTCTCTTTCCCCATGCAAGGGAGACATGCCTCCTCTCCCCAACATTTGCCTTGATGTATAAAGCCCAGGAGTGTTCTGCTTAAGAATCACTGTTTTGGGCACTCCAGTTTTTGCTGGGTTCAGCTGAAACACTTGAAAGGGACCTGATTTTCCAGAAGTGCTGAGCTCCAGCTTTCCAAAGACCAGGGCCCCAGCCTGTAAGTAGGGATGGTCCTACCTAAATAATTGGTGATGACGTGCCTCCCTGTCTTACAGGCACTTTGTCCACCCCTGCTCCTCCTCCCCTTTCCAGCCAATCCCAGCCCGTTTTGAACAACATTTCTGAAATTAGGTAATGTGGAGCAGCAGGCAGGGGAATCATAGAAAATAAGGGTTGAAAGGAACCAAGGTCATCTCGTCCAACCCCCTCCTCAAAGCAGAACCATCCCTAACTAAATCATAAATTCATAGGACTGGAAGGGACACCAAAGGATCATTGGGTCCAGCCCCCTGCATGAGCAGGAAAGACATTTGGAGTCAGGTGACCCCAGCCAGGTGACCAGTCATCTCAACCAAAGCTTTGTCTACCCAGGTCTTCAAAACCTCCAAGGATGGAGATGCCACAACCACTCTGGGGAGCCTGTTGCAGTGTTTTATTACCCTCCCACTAAGAAAGTTTTCACTATCTAACCTGTTTCCCTTGCTGCAACTTGAAACTTTTGCTCCTTGTTCTGTTATCTGCCATCACTGAGAACAGTCCAGCTCCATCCTCTTTCAAAGCCCCCTTCAGGGAGTTTTAGGCCACTATTAAATCCCACCTCAGTCTTCTCTTCTCCAGACTAAATAAGCCCAGTTCCCTCAACCTGTCTTCAGTAGTCATATCCCCCCAGCCCTTTAAACATTTTCACTGCCCCCAGCTGGACTCTCTCCAATTTGTTCACATCCTTTCTGTAGGGGAGCCCCAAAACGGAATAGATTGGACAGGAAGCTTTCCTGAGCTGTCTTCTGCCATAGGTGTTCCTGCCCCTAGGAACTCTCAGTCCTTTCTTGGGCTTTGATTAATGAAAAGAGAGGCTGCCTTTCTGTGAGGTCCTGTTGCTTAGACCCTCTGCTGCCATCCAACTGAAGGCTGCTCCTCCCTGTGCTTGGCATTGCTCAGGGCAGCACAATTCAGGGTTAAACTGTCCCATCCCGTCACTTCCCACCTCTCCCTCCCCCCCCGGCAAGTATGGCTCCTGCCTTCATAAGGCAATCTCCCCAGATCCCCAGCAAACTCTGGCTTCCCTTACAAGGAACCACCACTCCTCCTTCAGCTGCCTTCACTGCTACGCATCCTGATCCTGAGAGCCAGCTGGCCCCAGGGAGCAACTACGGAGGACAGCTCAGGCTGCTGGTCCATGGAACTGGCATCCCCCACTCCTACTGCCAAAACTGGTATATCTGAATGCAGCAGGTCTTAGGAGTTACAGGGAGCCATGCTGCCTGATCCATCTAATACTGGTTGCTGCAACATTGGCCCCCCATGCTTCTCCTGTAAATAGATGCATGGGACAGGTCCATCTATCCTACACGCCTGTTTCTGGAAGACACCACATGAGGTCAGAATGGAAAAGGCTACAGTAGGACCAGGGACTTCTGTCCCCTTAAGACTTGTCGGAGAACCCTAACGTAGGCAGAGTGACCTTCCTGGTTGTGCAACACCCCTGAAAGGGTCTTGAAACACCCTAGGGTGCCACGGCACCTGAGCTGAGAACCACTTCTGTAGCAGGCTGGGGACAGTAAAAAGCACTTGTGGAAGCTATTCCAGACCCTTGAGTAGAGTGGCTTTTGAAAAGTGGCTGTGGAGATGCTATGTACCCTGTAGAAGAAGGGTTCCTGTCTTACTTTGCATCTGACCAGAGATTTTTTGAGTTTAGGTGCATAAATTCTTCCCTTCCCCTCTCTCCTCACTCCAATCAGGGTCAGAATGATTTCCAAATTGTACTGGAGCAGGGACCCACTCTTAGAGTTACTGCTATATCTTCCAGGGACATAGCAGAAGTTATATATGTATAATACTAGTGGATACCAGCCCTTATATATGTCATCTTAAACATTACCCAAAAATACATTAAAAAAAAAAAGGTTCTTTTACCAGGAAGAGGAAAACCTGAGTTTACAGTAAGACTTCCCCTAAAACAGTTACTACCACAAACACCATCATAAGCAACAGAAGAACAGAAAATCTCCAGAGATATTTTAAAAAGTGAAAAAAATTAAGAGATCAATAGGGAATAAAAGAGGATGGAAAATACTCTCCAAAATGAGGGGGATTGCTCCTCTGAATGTTTCCTTGATTGTTCCTCCTAATGTCTGTACTAGGGGTGCACCAATAAAGATTTTTTTTGGCTGATACCAATGACCAATTATTAACCAGTCACATTGGCCAATAGATCCGATAGCCAACATGCAGCATGACAGCTTAGACAGCAGTGTCCAGCCAGTGCTCTCCAAGCTGCCAGGCTGCATTCCTGGCCGTGTACATGGCAGTTGTGTGCATGCATGTGGCATTTATTGGTGACATTATCGGCTACACTGGTCAAAAAAAGTCAATTGCTGATAACATCAATTTTCCTTTTATCAATTCCAATCTGATATGGACCAATATATTGGTGTACCTCTAGTTTATACTGCTCTGGACAAAACCCTTGGGTTTTATTTTGGGCCTGATTCTTTCAATTTGGGCCTCATTGTCTGCAAGCACTACAGCATGGTGTCATTATCACAGATTTATTATAATTGGACTTCCATTGATACATATACTCAAGTTTACTTATCTTTTACATCAGAGCCTGTTATGAAAGTCTCCCTGCTGCCTAATTGTTTGAGTGAAATTCAGTCTTGGAAGGCTTCAAATAAGCTCTGCCTCTATCCTACCAAGACCAAATTCCTATTGATTGTTAAAAAAAAATACGAAGGTGTCACAACCCAAAGGTGTGATTTTTTGTTTGTGTGCGCGTTTCGGCACCGCTAAATTATTTTCCCGCCAATTTGTCGCTTTCTTTGCACGGTAGAGTTCTCTGCTGCAAGAGAGAACTCTGGTGCAACGGGGGATTTCCCACCAGATTACAGCTTCTTTGCAGGGTGCATTTCTTTTGCATCATAGTGATACACGCTGCAAAGGAGTTCCCGCCATTTGTATTCGGATTCGCGCCACATTATTGGCCCATTCCTAATATAGGCACATGTGGCGGCTAGTGATTGGCTTGCTAGCCGTACAAAAGGCTTGTGTAGTTTCCGCCCAAGTCGGAGGAGGGAGGACGAGAGAGATTCTGTGTGAAGATCTCCAAGCGCTGCGGACCCTCGCTGACCCGACGCGCCTCCCCTAAGCAGGCAATAGAGGCAATAGAACCAAGCCTACGGAGCTTTCGCTTCTCGCCTCTCCCCGTCGCCGAGCGCAATCCTAGACATATCCCTTTCCTGTAACTTCGGACCCGCGGAGTTTAAGTAACTCCGGGGAAACTTTTCGAGTCTAACCGAACCGGACCCGCGGAGCCTGAACAACTCCATGGGAGCAATCGATTTGTCGTGTTCCTCTAGTGAGGATCCAAGCAGGAGCTGTGCCTGGAAACCTGTCCAGCCTACACCAATACCATCTTTGGGTGTAAGTAAACAATCTTTTCAATCAACCATTATGCCTCCGTAACTAATTCTAACTCGCGTGCGCTAAACCGCCCAGTGGTTCTCTCCAGCCCCGTGTGCCCGGGCTGCTGGCCACAGCCCGTGTGCAACGAAGACGGGCCCGGCTCACCCCTGGCTCGCACATGGTGACGGGAATGAGATCGGAATCACCGCCGCACGTGGCGACAAAGGTGGGATCGGGGCGCGGCCCGCACAGAAGGAAGGGCTGAATTTCCCCCACCAGAATTTAACCAGGTCAGCTATTTTGGCAATTGCTTTTGGTAAGGATTCTTAGGGCTGTTTTAGACTCCTGACTCTCTAATGTCTTACCCGATTAAGTCATTGAAAATTCAGTTTGTTTTGATATGTCTGCCAACTGTTGCCAACAAAGCATTTGATTTTCATGTGTCAGACTAAACTGTTATTCCTGTGTTTAATAAAAGTACCCTAATTACTATGTTTTTAATGTTGGCTGCCCTGCAGTTTCAAGACTGTACTTCCATTAGACTCAGGAAGTAGCAGTTGCATTTCTTACACTGGTTAAGTAGGAAGACTATTTATTTGTTGCATTAGCAGCACTAACTCCTTGTTGATTGCCAATTTTATTTTTGTTTGAAAAATCAGAAGATTTTTCCTTTATGAGCCAGAACTATATGACTAGTTTTCTTTTCAAACAAAATATTAAGAATTTGAGCTTAGAGCTTTTGAGACTAGAGAATAAAATTGACAGATTTCTTGCTATCTGAGGGACTTAAAGGAAATCACAATTTCAATCCCCTATTGATTCAGAACACACATCTGGGAAAGTAATGTACTCATTAGTATCTGATACTTGCTGATCAGGGAAAATTCTTTTTTATTAGAGGAAGTAGGATTTTAAGTTTGTTGGAGCCCTTTCTCTGGAGAGCTGACATATTATTTTATCAAAAGGATGGGTAATAATAGAAAATTTTACCCAGACACAGATTGGATCCAAGATTCAGGCCACTCAATCACAACAGTATCCTTTTTAAGGATATATGTATTTAATACCTTTGGATCAGATTTTGAGAGAGAAAAAAGGAAAAATGAGCACGTTTCAATAATCAAACTCCATTATCTGAAATTAGAAACACAAGAAGTTTTAAAACAATTATCAAAACCTCCTGTTTAAGTATCTCTATAGGTGTGAACAGCACAGGTGCATCTCAGTAGGAACTGCTATTTTACTCACAATGCCTAGTCAAATGTCTAGTCTAATGATGAAGATCAAACCAGAAAAGCAACTCGAAGAGAATTCAACTGATGCAAACCACAGATACTCCCAAACAGATGGTGCAGACTGTGATGAAGCAAACAGATGCTAGAGGAATGCATGACTAAGCAAAATTTCTAAATAGGGTCTACCTAACCACTTGAAAAATTGACATGGCATTATTTTCCATACAATGATTTATTTTCCATTCTATATGGAAAAGCTATTACAGCACAGCTAAGCTATGGGCTACTACAAAATAACAGCAACATAATATTCAATGAGTTTTCATCTACCTAGTCATATAAGTGAAGTTTTATTAATTTATCTTAACAGTACAGGCCTAGACCATACTCACAATCAGGTATAAAGCGATAATAAATTAGTTCTCAATGCTATCATAACTGGCTGTAAACAGACTCCCTCAAGAAACTATGTGATATTTTAGATTTGACGTGATAAAACACTATATGCTATTGTAAACTGAACATTTACCTGCATGGGCTCACCAAGACATGGATTTACAAGCAGTTACAAAAGAGGAAAGCATAATTAATTCTGTGACTGATTGCAAAATTATTCCTTTTTTATTCATACCAAAGTTTTCACAAATCTGAAAATCATCAAAGTGTTTAACATTCTCTCTCTCAAAGTGGCAACAGACACACCATAAAGCGCTGTATATTAACAGAAGTATTCTGCTGTCAATATCCAATTACATGTTATGTTCCCTCCCTGATATTATCAGTTTAAAACTAAGTTATGTAGGTGGAGCAAATAAAGTGCTAACATGCCATTAAAAACAAAACAGATCACTGTAAACACTGGAACTAGTTAAGAATGTCATTAATCTGTACACACTGTGGAGACACTGGCTCTACACAAGTAAGAGGGCGACACCTAGTGGGAATCAGATCAGCAAATAAAACACAAATATTAAGACTGAAAAATTGTATTTGTTATATAAAAACAGCACTTTTTTGCCAGTGAGAAGTCAGTAGCTTCGCTCAGTAGATTTGTGGTGGACAGAAAGGAGCATAGGAGGTGCACCTCAGAAAATAGGAAGATTGACTCGTCTAAAATTCTTCTTCTCCAGAGCTATTATGTAAGATCTTTGCTTGTGCTCTACCCTGCTACCTTAAGGGTTTAGAAGGGGAAGAGGTTTTTTTTTTTCCAATTCAAAGCACAGCTAGGCAACCATCTGTTCCTTATTCCTGTTCCCCTGATCCATATTATAGCTCCATACTGGAATAGCTAATATCAAGTGCTACAAGCTCCACAGGAACCCCATAGGTCACATCTTGGGACCTCTTTCTTTGTACTGCTCACAAGGATGCTAGCATATGGCCCCACTCCAGAGCAAAACTGCTGAAGCTACACAGGCTATGTAGCATGTAGCCTTCTGCTGAGTGGGCAAAACTGGGATAGGACAGCTAAGAAATGAACAACAGAAAATGAAAGAGCAAGTAAGACAGGAGTAAGAGATGCAGAAAGGGAAATGAAAAAAAAATCAATTGGAAAGCAAAAAGATACTGGAAATGTGATGGAGCAGTCTCAGGAGATGCACGGAATAGGAGGAAAGAAAGGGCATTCACCAACCCATCACAAAATGATCTCCAAATTAAACCAGTTAGAGGGCTTTTTTTCCTCTTTACATAAAAGCAGCTTTGGAAAAGCTGCAATTCTATCAAGAAGCTATCTTTCAGTCTGAAATGGAATGGCTGCAATCAAAACAAAGGGATGTAGTGACTTGCAACATGGATAGGATTTGAAAAAGATGGGCAGGGGCACCTCCCTAGATATGGGCACACAAGATTAGGAGCCACAGCATCAAAGTTACCAAGACAGTCAAGCACTGCTGGCAGGGGCACTCTTCATCAACCAAGAAAAGAAGCAGACCCTTGATGAGACATAGTGGCTGAACAGATTTGGCAATGAAAAGTAGCAAGAACTCTCCAGACCTCCAAGAGAAGGTTGGCAATTAAAAGCACTAGCAGTACTCTTCTCATGTCCAAAATTTATGCACCTAACACACAGGCACTGCAGCTGACATACAAAACCAATACATTTAACGTGAAATAGTACACTCTCTTCTTGAGCAGCCAACAGAGCAAAATTTCAAACAGACAAAAAAATGTGCTGTCACATATGAAGAGGTTTTTTTATTCCACATTGGGAAAAGTTAACAGTAGTCTGTTTTGGTGGGAGGGGCAAAAAAAGAGGTCTGAATGAAAGCTGACAACCCTGCTTGATTGTTCTTGAAGGGGGAAGTGGCGGGAAGCATACTATAAAATATGTAGTTTGTTTTAATTACTATTTGAGCTGAAAATTTTAATGGGACTTAGCACCAATAATGTTTTCAGAGAGTTAAATGCTCACAGCACTTAAAAGTCAAGAGCAGATTTTATTTCTGTGAATATTTTCACAGAAAATTACATTTTCACAGACTAATGAGCTTACCAAACTTCTGAAGCACTTTTCAAAGGTGGACATTTCCCAAAGGAACTGTACAACTTCACTTGCTTAACACAAGTCAGCAGGAAGTAGTAGAGCTATAGAAGGAATGTGGTCAGGCCCAGCATGTGCAGTATGCTTGTTTTTAAACTTTTGTTTTTTAAGTTGCCATAAGGCACCAAATGTTCCTGAAAGACAGTAAAACAAGACCTTTGTGCTTTTACTTGGAGCTCAGAGCATCCCCAGAAAACAAAAGTAGGCAGATTAACATGAACAAGATATAATTCTTTTTCTTAAATGGTGACTTTTTGCCAAATGCATAATAATTATATGTATTAGGAGAGTAGAAAAAATAGTGTGACCGTAAATGTTAGATCTCTCAATCCTGGCTGAGATAGGCATTATGCACTGTCACACATTTCCCACACATAAACTGGTCATGCTCTTCCATACTGGGAGCGTATACACAAGGCATTTACTATGGAGTTGACGAATTAGCTCTGCAGTGAACGTCTTGGCATCTACACATCTGACCCTATTAGGCTGAGTAAACTAATAATCTCTGCAGCAGGGTAATACTTGGTGCAGCTGGCTGGGGTATTCATAGATGCTAAGGTCAGAAGGGACCTCAACAGATCATCAAGTCTAACCCCCTGCCTGGGCAGGAAAGAGTGCTGGGGTCAGATGACCCCAGCCAGATGCCTACCCAGCCTTCTCTTAAAGACTCCCAAGGTAGGGGAGAACACCACCTCCCTTGGAAGCCCGTTCCAAATTTTGGCCACCCTAAACACTCGAGTTATAAAGAAGTTTTTTCTTGTGTCTAATCTAAAGCAATCTTCTAGCAATGTATGACTATAAGTCCTAGTCTTCCCCTGGGGAGCCCTGGTGAACAGATGTTCTTCCAGTCCCTGATATGCGCCCCTTATATAGTTATAGGCAGCCACCAAGTCCCTTCTGAGTCTTCTCTTCTCCAGGCTGAACAGACCCATGTGTCTTAGCCTATCGTATGGCCTGCTCTCCATACCTCTAACCATACGTGTAGCCCTCCTTTGGACCCTCTCTGCATCTTTCCTGAAGTGTGGTGCCCCAACTGGATGCACTACTCCAGCTGCGGTTTCACCAAGGCCAAGCAGAGCAAGAGGATGACATCCTTAGTTTTGCTTGAGATGCATCAGTAGATGCATGCCAGTGTATGTATGCTTCAGTACAGGGGCTGCCTGCCAGCTAGCTCCATACCTGGAGCACCCCCTGCCCCAGCCAGCCCCTCCACTGCACACTGACCTGGGAGGGAGCAGCCCCGGGCTGGTATGCTGACCCCCAAGGGCCTCCTGCCATCTGGGCTGCTCCGATCCAGTTCAGCATGCTGCGGTCCCGGTGCACATTCAAACAGTGCACCCAGGAGCAAGAAGCTCTGGACTTTATTGCTTCACCTTAATTGCACATGTAGACATACTGACCTGCACTGGTCTCTGCAATGCCACAGGCAAAGCCTACCAAACTATGTTAATTTAATGGTTGTGTGACATGAACACAACTTAAGTAAAACAGAATCAGCATTTTAAAAAATGATCTTCAACTTCTTGAAGCATACTTTTTCTATTACAAAAATTTACAAGAGCTATTCTGCAGCAACATGGTATTTCCAGGAGACAATTACAGTTGTATTCCTTGAAGTTCAAAAGTCTCCTAGGTGCAGAGAAACAAAAATTTTAATTTTCCTTTTGTAGAATGCAAACCCTATACATTCTCTATGGTTTAAAAATAAACTGAAATTCAGTGAGGGAGAGTCAGATAGGCATCCTATGATGATGTTGGACTAAGAATCTAAACATAAGCCAGGAAATTAAAACTCTGTCAATTATGGTAGTAAACAACATGATAGCATTTTATAAACTGAAAAAAAGCTACAATCCCAGTTTTTATGATTTTGATACAAAGGTGAAAAAGCAGAATGTAGGGAGACATATAGGATGCAGTCATTGGAAAGTTATATATTTTAAATAGAAAATACTTCCCAAATTATTTGCTGTTATCCACCAAGTCTTCCACAGATATCCTGTCAGAAGTAGGTCAACAGAAATATCTGACTATAGAGAGTTAAGAATCTTTCAAGTGAGATCAGAATAAAAATAAGGTCAGTGACCTTATTTGGATCACAATGCACATGAAGATTTCTGTTCTAAGGAAAAGCAAGCAGATCCTGATGCCTGACTTTAATGCTGACTTGTTTCTGTAACTAGAGAGAATCACAATCTCTCTGCCTAAATTTTGTCAAATACCAATTCATCCCAAAACAATGTTGTGGTTATTAGGCAAGTCTGAGTTTGCAATACAGTGCAACTAGGTAAAAAAGTATTATATACGTAATATTTGTGGTTACTATCAAGATTGTTAAATGTATTATTTAACAAATATAAGCAATTTAAAAGCATATTAAAATAGTTTTCTTATCTAAAGCAGTTGCCTTTAACGATTCAGAATTATAGCCATGCCATATCCAATTTAACATAATCAGACAGGAGTCTGGCAGATTACAGTGAAGTGTCTCAGCTTCTATAGTTCTGAACTCCCCAATATTAAATCACATTTCTCACTGTGACTATGCCTTCAGAATATCTGATGTTTTCACAACTGGATTATATTGTTTCTCCAAGAGCATTTTCAGTTAAACACAGGAAGTACTGATCATCAAACACAAGGCAATTTATCTTTCATAATTTTTTTCTTGAAGTACAGGCTAGAACATACTCAGTATACCACCCATTAAACAAGCATCTAAGGATAAGCTACAGTATCTTTATATATTTTGCATACAAATACTTGTTTAATGGGTGGTATACTGAGTATGTCCCATTTTGTACCTTTAAGACTAATCTGTATGGAATGTATCCACTATAGGTTACTCATGGTAGTCATCAGCCAGCACTTTCTGCTTGGCTCTGAAAATGGAAAGCAAACTGAGGAACATCAGCCTATGATTGATCTTTTATAGCAGTCATCCAAGTCAGACACTTTTTCATCTTTTTCTCTGTTCCCAGCTACTCAAATTGTTAAGCTCTTAAGTCCTAAAATTTCTGGCCATCATTTTCCTTGATAAGATGTAGAAAGGATTTTGAGTATTTTTTTCTGATCTACTAATTAAAAGAAGAAAAAAAATAAACTTGTATGTCAGACGCATGAAACTTTAACTGTGCTCCTCTGTATATTCCACTAGGCCCAAATGGCTACAGAATCTCTGCTTAAATTGGCTCGACCCTATCACAGAAGAATTAGGAGAAAGATATATTTTCCAATGTACGCAGGTCTGCCTCACTGTGACTAAAACATCCTTCAACTTCTCATAAGATTCAGTAACACAACTGAAAAGAGGATTGCTCACTTTGGATCAGTGATTCTGAACCAGATTGACTTGAGATCCTTTCAAGGGTGCCGCAGGGTACATTGTTAGGTAGGAAAACATGACTCACATGATAAACTTAGAGATTTCAAATAGGAATCCATAGCACTAAAAGTATTTTGCCCTTTTGCAGTCTTTCTGGGTTCTTTCAATAAAAGAATTGCTCTATTATTTTTCTGCAGTCAAAAAGCAAATGAAAAGAAAGAGTTGTGGCATTTTCAAAAGGATGCCTGTAATCCATTCAGGGGTACCTCAAGTACAAATAATAAGGTTTAAAACCACCGCTCTAGATAAACCAGCCGTTTTATTTTTGACTGAAATAACTCAGCTTCAAAATCGTAACACTTGCATGAGCACTGCTCCTACAAGGAGCAAGTCAACCACTGTCAGTATATCTGCTGTTAAAATTGCCTACGCTTCCACAGCTTTCTGTTTCTCATACAAGCCTTGGGGCAATAACTTCAGACTGACACCAAAGCCAGCTCAAAACATGAAGCTCTATTTCTATAAAATGTGTAAACTTTGAAAGTCTACTTATGATATGTGTAGAAGAACCTAGCAAATTATTATACTGAACTTGGCACCTACTATTGATCCTTTGGATGAGTGAGAGATTTTGATTTCATAAATTCACTTTTCCAGGACTTCTGCAAAAGAAAGATATTATCAAAACAGGTAGAGCATGCTGTGTAATTTAGTCATTAAATGCAAGAAATTTAATCAGTGGCACATCTTATTTACATCACAAACAAATGTCACTCTCGAAGACTGAATGTTAACGAACTATTCTCTTTCCTCAGTGTATTTATTTTGCTTTCTTTTACATGCAATTATGGCAACTTGTTTTCCTCCAAGCAGGTGTAAGTAACTCCTGAGATTTTGTATGTATCCCTCCAAATGTGCGAAGTGCAGCTGTGCTGTCACGGTTCCTCTGTGTACAGATTCAGCTTTTAAGGAACTATTTAAAAAAGGTAAAATGCAAAAATGTTTTTAATCTAAAAAATGAATGGATGCTCCTTATTAAAAGAGTAAGGATTCTTAAGTCCAACTTTGCTCCATCCACCATCTATAATGCCTATTGCTAAGAAAAAAATCAATTCAATTTTTAGTTGGTTCAGCAAATGTCAGGATACTCATTCTCTCCTCTGTACAAGATACTACAGTGATATTCAGTGAAATAGCACAATTAACATGACAAATACTATGCAACACTTGATGGCTTTGTGCAGTGAGGGCCAACTTTATTAGCAGGCATACCACAAATTAGCCCCACACCCTCTTGGGAGTGCCACTCTGCTTCCCTTCCTTTACCAAATCTGCTGCTGTGCTTCCTCTTCTGTGCTGTGCTCCCTGCCAGATCCGCTGCTCTGCTATCTGCTCCCTGTCCATGTTTCCTGCCTGATCAGCCACTCCACTTTCTGTTCCCTACCTCTATGCTGCCTCTCCGCTGCCTGATCTGCTACATGCCACCCCCTGCTATTATTCCTGCCATTTGTGGCTCCCGAGCCACAGATTGATCACACCTAGCACTAGCACATGAGGTGGGTAAGGAGGGAAAAAGGCCAACACATCCAAGTGATGACTTGTTGGGCTAGAGACGCCACAGGAAACCCTCTAGCCGTTCTGTTTGATAGCCATGAATAGCAAGAGAACGATGTCAGAGCCAGGCTTGATGCTCCTGATGATGCAGCTCGCTTGAGATGCAGCGTACCATGCTGGTGGGGAAGCTGTACTTGTATGTCTCTCACATGCGTGCACAGAGCATGGGCTTGACACCTGATTGCATACCTGTGCAGGGCACGGCTTTGGCACGAGCCCAGGGTGGACAATGGGTGCAGTGCTCGCTGCGCTGAAGGTCCTCCCTGCCCCTCTTGGCTTCCACATGCTCAGTGGGTGCCAGAGCCCTGCTGTGCGCAAAGGAAGGGGCCACCAGGATGCCACCAGCTGAGGCAGGTGGAGAGGTACCATGTGGCCCACCTGCCCTCGTGGGGGGGGGGGGGCCCTGGAGGGAGACTGAGCAAGGCGAGACCTCCTCATAGCCTCCTCCCAGGGGAACCCTGAGCTCCACAGCCAGGACACCATCAATGGGGGTGGAGCCAACCAGCCACATGCCAAATGACACCTCATTTGCAAACATGCATATTCATGTATGTCAGTATCTGCAGCTGTGGCACAGGGCAGCCCCGAGTTCCACAGCGACATCATCAATGGGGCGGAGCCAACCAGCCACCTGCCAAGTAGCACCTCATTTGCATGTGTGCATATTCATAAATATGTCAATGTATTAGGTGGGGGCCGAGGGCAGCCTCCAGCTCCACAGGATGAGATCAGCAACGGTGGGGGGGCGGGCAACCAGCAACATGCCACGTGACACCTCATTTACATACGCTTATATTCCTACACATGCAAATATATGTAAATGTACACGGGCGCAGGTAAATATGGGGGAAAGGCGCAGCAAACGATACCTTCACGCTCCGGGGCGAGAGGAGCCCCGCCCCTCCCCCCGGCATTCGGCTCCAGAAGCGGGGCCACTTAACAGCCAAGGAGAGCCGCCCCGCCCCGCCCCTCCCGTGACGTAAGCATATTGCGTCACAACGGGGAGGGCAGGCCGTCGCGGCCGCCCCGCCCTTACCTTCCCAGGTGACGTCATCGCCTTGCCGCCGCAGGAACTTGTACCAGAAGGGGGCGGCGGCCTCGTGGTCTGGCAGCGCCGCCTCCGCCAGCCATAGCGTGGGCTCCTGGGCGGGCCGCGGCGCCGTGGGGCGCGCCGGCTTCATGGGCAGCGCGCGCTGCGGGTCCCACTGGCCAAGCTCCGGCCGTGAGCCGGCCACCAGCAGCGCCACGCCGCCCTCCGTCATCCGCGCCGGCACCACCACCCCGAAGCGGAACAGCATGGCCGCGCCTGGGGCTGGGACCGGGAGTGAGGGGGGCAAACTCAGTCCCCTCGTGGTTGCCGGAGGGATCGCAAGCTCTAGCGTCTTCCGGGTTGTGACGTCATGACGCCGGCGCGCGGACGTCCCCAAAGAACGGGGGTTCGAGCCCCACTACCCGACCGGCACGTGACTGACTGGCTGAGCAGGTGGCTGCATACTTTGCGCATGCGCGGGGCTTGGCTTCCCACCCCAGCTCCAGTGTCGGTCTACGCCCACCCGCAGCGGCGAGCGTTCGAGGCTGCATGCTGTGAGCATGCGTAGGGCATAGACGCTTGCTGGTGTCCAGGAAGCGGGCGGCCGCTGGGCTGGTCGCGCGTCCTTGGCACCGTTGCCACGTGCACGATCAGATTGTATTTGTAGGATACTTTCAACCCCGGCACGAAGTACGATCAGTAATAGTAAAAGTGCTCAACATACATGTAGGATAACTTCTGAGGCAGCTGACTGACGCAGCATGTGCAAAACCCAAGTCACTTGGGGACTCAACCCCCTTTGGGGTCTGCTGGTGGCATTTTCTTACCACTGCTCGCTTCCAAATAAAGAAATGCTTCAACTTCTATGACCCAGTTCTCACTCGCTCACTGTCACCTACAGGGAGCATTATAAAGTAAATAAGCCTAACTTGCATGCTTTTTTAGCATATGATAATTTCAAGCTTCCAATATGGTAATTTCATATTTAAGACCTGCAAAGCTGTTCCCCTGCAGACACTGCTTCAGCTGCTCTGGGATCTGGGCATGGGGCTCAAGCCGGTGCCGGCTCAGGTGTGCTGGGGGGATGGGGTCCATGGGTAGGGTCCGTGCCCTGCGTAGGTCTGATTAGACCTAGGGGCCAGATGTCTGACACCCTTCCCCTCTTCAACCCCCTCTCTAGCATCCATCGCTTATTGGGCTAGAGATGCCACCGGAAACCCTCCAGCCTTTCTGTTCAATAGCCATAAATAGATCTGTCATCCACAGTCAGTTGGCATGTGCCTAATTGCCCAACCATGCAGCCACAAACACATCTAGCCCCCTTTTGAACCCAGCTCTGCTACCAGACTCCACCACCTCCTGTGGCAACGAGTCCTAAACATTAACTGAGGGTTGCAGAAAAATGGGCCATTCCCTTCTTAGTTGTAAACCTGTAACCTGTTCATTTTGGCAGGTGCTGCATAGCTGGTGGTTATATAGCCACAGTAGGCTATGAAGTAACTTTGGCAAGATTGTCAGACTGTGTTAGAGTTGCTTCAGGCGCTGGTAGACACGCAGCTCCCTGCTCTGACTCCTGGCACTTCACAGAAAGCCCCATGAGTTAGGCTGACCACCGTGGCCCCCCCCGGCCGCCGCAGGCATTCGCTCTTTGGTCCAGTGGGGTGGGAGAATAGAGCTGCGCTTTGGAGCTGATTTAGGGAAGGAGCTGCCTACCTGCAGCTTCTCTCCCCTAGCCTCAAACCCCCTCCCAGCTCTGGTGCTCTCTACAGGATGAGACGGGGAGAAAGGAAGGGAGAGGGCTCCCATCTGGGATTTGCCCAGACTGAGCTGGAGGGGAATGGGGGAGGGACTATGAGGCAGAGGCAGCTCCAATCCATGCCCTCACTTCTGGTTCGGGTTGGGCAAACCCCAGCCCAGAGCTCCCTCCTCTCCTTTCCCCCCATCCCATCCTGCAGACAGCAACAGAGGCTGGGGGTGGGCTTATGCAGCCCAGCCCCAATTGCATGGAGGAACTGAAGTGAATGAAGGCGAGTGCATTGGTGCACCTTCATCTGAACCCTCATTAGATGAGGGCTAATTTGTCATGTCATCGGGCACTTTCAAGGGGCTCTGCAGCCGTGCACTTCTGTCAGGGCATGGCTGTAGAGTGTTTTCAGGGTGCCAATTGCACAACAAATGTCATTTCTGTCAGCGCCCTGCAGTGACTCCTGAGTAATGCTGTAAACACATGACTAAGTAGCGGGTACATGCGCCACTAGAATTCCCAAAGGACAAAACTCTGCATAGCTGAGCTCAGAACGCCATTGGTTTCTGCTGCTTCTTACATTCTTGTCCCTGTTGCAGACAGATAAGCTGAAGACATATACTTTTTTTAGGGGCTTTGATAACAACAACAACAATAATAATTATAATAATAAATCCAAATCTCCCTCCAGCCTCCTAGACTCAGCATAACCTTGGCAGCATAACCTTCTAGACTCAGCATAACCGTGTGCGTGTACTTGTGAAGAATGTGCAACTGAGAAGGGCTCTGTGCTCACAATATTCTTAGGGCAAGCCCTGGCTTGAATATCAGAAGATCCCCTGGAAAGGAAGTGAGGACCAGCTGCTGGTTGTTTGGACCAGTCCTAGGCAGCCTCCTGCTGACATCAGATGGAGTCTTACAGTAAACCAAAAAAACTTCTGCTTCTAAGACATGGTTGCTCAGACCATCTAGGCACCCTGAGGTGCCTTGAGATCCTTTCAAGGGTATTGCAGTGCATTAGCACTGTTAGGTGTAGAAACCTGATTCACAAGATAAACTGAGAGTTAATAGGAATCCATAACATGTCAAAAACATTCTGACCTGTTGTGGTCTTTCTGAGTTCCTTGTAATTTGCTCTATTCTTTTTCTGTAGTCAAAAAAGGAAATAAAACCAAGAGCTGACATTGTTTCAGGGATGCCTCAGGTCTAATGAGGAGAAGGTTGAGCATCACTGATCTAGATGGATCAAAATTCCAGCCACAGGTGTGCTGCTCCTCTGACAGGAGACATTTTACCAATGGTTTGGATCATTCTTTCATGAAGTTCCTTTCTAACCATTCTGTTGATGAGGAAGATTTCCAGCACAATCAACTTTATAAGCTTGGCACATTAGCAGGTACCTACAGATAGCATGAATGACTGGTGCCTCCCAAGACTGTAGGCAGCAGCATCAGCGGTGAGTGGAGACTGCCTGCACAATACCGTCAGTAGGGGGTTCATAGATTCATAGATGTTAGGGTCGGAAGGGACCTCAATAGATCATCGAGTCTGACCCCCTGCATAGGCAGGAAAGAGTGCTGGGTCTAGATGACCCCAGCTAGATACTCATCTAACCTCCTCGTGAAGACCCCCAGGGTAGGGGAGAGCACCACCTCCCTTGGGAGCCCGTTCCAGACCTTGGCCACTCGAACTGTGAAGAAGTTCTTCCTAATGTCCAATCTAAATCTGCTCTCTGCTTGTGGCCATTGTTTCTTGTAACCCCCGGGGGCGCCTTGGTGAATAAATACTCACCAATTCCCTTCTGTGCCCCCGTGATGAACTTAAAGGCAGCCACAAGGTCGCCTCTCAACCTTCTCTTGCGGAGGCTGAAAAGGTCAAGTTTCTCTAGTCTCTCCTCGTAGGGCTTGGTCTGCAGGCCCTTGACCATACGAGTTGCCCTTCTCTGGACCCTCTCCAGGTTATCCGCATCCTTCTTGAAGTGTGGCGCCCAGAATTGCACACAGTACTCCAACTGCGGTCTGACCAGCGCCCTATAGAGGGGAAGTATCACCTCCCTGGACCTATTCGTCATGCATCTGCTGATGCACGATAAAGTGCCATTGGCTTTTCTGATGGCTTCGTCACACTGCCGGCTCATGTTCATCTTGGAGTCCACTAGGACTCCAAGATCCCTTTCCACCTCTGTGCCACCCAGCAGGTCATTCCCTAGGCTGTAGGTGTGTTGGACATTTTTCCTCCCTAGGTGCAGCACTTTGCATTTCTCCTTGTTGAACTGCATCCTGTTGTTTTCTGCCCACTTGTCCAACCTATCCAGGTCTGCCTGCAGCTGTTCCCTGCCCTCCGGCATGTCCACTTCTCCCCATAGCTTTGTGTCATCTGCAAACTTGGACAGAGTACATTTGACTCCCTCGTCCAAGTCGCTGATGAAGACATTAAAGAGTATCGGTCCAAGGACCGAGCCCTGCGGGACCCCACTGCCCACACCCTTCCAGGTCGAGACCGACCCATCCACCAAAATGGTTGGCGAGCAGGAGACTGCCTGCAGACGCCAGTGTTGGCAGCGGGGATGGGGTGGTGAGCAGCGACTGCCCATGGAAGCTGGTGGCAGTGTTGGCCAATCTCAGGGGAGGCACATGCCCCCACCCTCCCCAGTGCCTCCCCTATGAGTCACCTATGACAAATAGTGTCAAAAGCACCATGTTTTTGTCTTAGTCTCATTGACCTCCAGCTAACAGTAGCTTCCGTTCATCCTAAAGCTAGAATAATGGGTTCTGCAGAAATAAATAATAAAGTTCTAATGCTCAAGAACAGTAGTTCCCAACCTTGGGGTCATGACCCCATCTGGGATCTCAAAGACACTTGACAGTGTTGACTGATTATGATGAAAATCATAGAAAAAAAAGCAGGAAATAGCGGGTTCCTGTTGCAGGCTGGCAGACTTCCAGCCTTCAAGGGGCTGCTTGGGGCTGGGTGGAGCAAGAGGAGAGCGATCACGGAGACCTGGTGGGACTCCACCCATGACTGGACCACGGGGATAGATGGCTATACCCTGTACAGGAGGGATCGTGTAGAGAAAAGGGGCGGGGGTGTAGCTCTCTATGTTAAGGAAAGCTACGCGTCCCTGCAAGCCGATATTGGCGACCAGGGTGGACGGCTGGAGACCCTCTGGGTTAAAATCCGTGGGGAACACGGCACAGGGGACACAATGGTGGGAGTCTATTACAGACCTCCCACCCAAAGTCCTGAGCTAGACCAGGAGTTTGCCCAGGAACTGGCTGAGGCAGCTTGCTCCAGGACCATGGTTGTCATGGGTGACTTCAATTACCCAGACATCTCATGGGAGGATCGCTCAGCAAAATCTGAGCGGTCGCAGAGCTTCCTCTCGTGCGTGGATGACCTCTACCTGACTCAAGAAGTCTATGGGCCAACGAGAGGCAAAGCGCTGCTCGACCTGGTGCTGGCTACTGGGGAGGACCTAGTCGGCGACCTAGTGATCGATGGGAAGCTGGGTGACAGAGACCACAAGCTGATCACCTTCACCATCCGCCGAAAAGTTGGCAAGTCAGTCAGCAACACGCAAGTCCTTGACTTCAGGAAAGCCGACTTTGACAAGCTCAGGAGGCTTGTCAGTGAGGCCCTAAGGGACTGTGACCACAGGGAGAGGGGAGTTAAAGAAGAGTGGTTGCTCCTCAAGGGAGCGATCCTCAATGCACAAACTAAGTCTATTCCATCTCGGAGGAAAAGCAGCAAGAGGGCACAGCAGCCCCCCTGGCTCTCCAGGGACCTAGCAGACCTCCTGAGGCTAAAAAGAAAGGCCTACAAAGGATGGAGGATGGGAATCACCTCCAAGGAGGATTATTCTGCACTGGTCCGGTCCTGTAGGGAGCAGACCAGGAAAGCCAAGGCTGCAACTGAACTCCAGCTAGCTTTGAGCATCAAGGACAATAAAAAGTCCTTTTTCAGATATGTGGGGAGCCGGAGGAAAAGCAGGGGCAACGTTGGACCCCTGCTGAACCAGATGGGGCAACTGACAACTGACGCCCAGGAAAAAGCCAACCTATTAAATAGGTACTTTGCGTCGGTCTTTCATCAGCCCCATGGGACGCCCGTGCCCGCTACAGGGCCGGGAAGTCCGGGTGAGTGTGATCCCCTGCCCTCCATTAATGCTGACTTTGTGAAGGAACATCTTGAGAAGCTGGATACCTTCAAGTCAGACAGCCCTGACAATCTTCACCCCAGGGTACTCAAGGAGCTGGCGAGCATCATAGCCCAGCCTCTAGTGCGGATCTTTGAAAACTCCTGGCGCTCTGGTGTAGTGCCCGAAGACTGGAAGAAGGCCAACGTGGTGCCTATCTTCAAGAAAGGGAGGAAAGTGGATCCGGCTAACTATAGGCCCATCAGCCTGACTTCTATCCCGGGGAAGATCTTAGAAAAGCTTATTAAGGAGGCCATCCTTAATGGACTGGCCGACGCCAACATCTTAAGGGATAGCCAGCACGGGTTTGTTGCGGGTAGGTCTTGCTTGACCAATCTCATTTCCTTCTACGACCAGGTGACCTATCACCTGGACAAGGGAGATGAGATTGATGTCTTATATCTTGACTTCAAAAAAGCCTTTGATCTGGTGTCCCATGATCGTCTCTTGGAGAAACTGGCCAATTGTCGCCTTGGGTCCCCCACGATCCACTGGCTGGAAAATTGGCTCCGGGGTAGGACCCAGAGGGTAGTAATTGATGGAAGTCACTCATCGTGGTGTCCTGTGACCAGTGGGGTCCCCCAGGGCTCTGTCCTTGGACCCATACTGTTCAACGTCTTCATTAATGATGTGGACACTGGAGTCAGAAGCGGACTGGCCAAGTTCGCCGATGACACCAAACTTTGGGGCAAAGCATCCACACCAGAAGACAGGCGGATGATCCAGGCTGACCTGGACAGGCTCAGCAAGTGGGCGGATGAGAATCTGATGGTGTTCAACACCGATAAATGCAAGGTTCTCCACCTTGGGAAAAAAAACCCGCAGCATCCTTATAGGCTCGGCAGTGCTATGTTGGTTAGCACTATGGAAGAAAGAGACTTGGGGGTCATCATTGACCACAAGATGAACATGAGCCTGCAATGCGATGCTGCGGCTAGTAAAGCGACCAAAACGCTGGCTTGCATCCATAGATGCTTCTCAAGCAAATCCCGGGACGTCATTCTCCCCCTGTACTCGGCCTTAGTGAGGCCGCAGCTGGAGTACTGCGTCCAGTTTTGGGCTCCACAATTCAAAAAGGATGTGGAGAAGCTTGAGAGAGTCCAGAGAAGAGCCACGTGCATGATCAGAGGTCAGGGAAGCAGACCCTACGATGACAGGCTGAGAGCCCTGGGGCTCTTTAGCCTGGAAAAGCGCAGGCTCAGGGGTGATCTGATGGCCACCTACAAGTTTATCAGGGGTGACCACCAGTATCTAGGGGAACGTTTGTTCACCAGAGCGCCCCAAGGGATGACGAGGACAAATGGTCACAAACTACTACAAGATCGTTTCAGGCTGGACATAAGGAAGAATTTCTTTACTGTCCGAGCCCCCAAGGTCTGGAACAGCCTGCCACCGGAGGTTGTTCAAGCGCCTTCATTGAACACCTTCAAGATGAAACTGGATGCTTATCTTGCTGGGATCCTATGACCCCAGCTGACGTCCTGCCCTTTGGGCGGGGGGCTGGACTCGATGATCTTCCGAGGTCCCTTCCAGCCCTAATGCCTATGAAACCTATGAAACTATGAAACCTATGATCAGGCAGGATACATCATGTGCATGAGTGTGTGCATGCATGCACATGGCGGCATGGGATCATGCTGAGAAAGAGGTTGGGAAGCACCGTTCAAGAAAGTGAAATCGGAATTCTTATATCCACAGTCTGAGTAACTACAAATCCCTCCTCCCCTATTCTCCCAGGTTTCCAATTTTACATAGGGCCCCACTGAAACAAAACAGCAGCGCATTCAATACTTTTAAAGACTAAGAAAGAAATAATAAATATATGCATGTATACCAGCCTCTGGCTTCTTTACTATCCATTCCATTCAGGAAAAGCACACACCAACTGCAGATGTTTCCTCAGCCTGATGAAGGGTACTTATACCCAAAAGCTTGCAAAGAAGAATTTTTCCAACTATTCGAGTTCATCTAATAAAAGATATCAGATTTACCCAAAGAACCTTGTCTGCTGAGAATCTACATATCTAACTGTTGAAGATACTGAGCTCATACAGCTCTTGTCCCTGTGGATGATCAATACCTCAGGGAACTTAGACCCTCATTTTTCATTCTAATATGCTCTAATGTACCATGTTTACAATTTCCCCATGTTATACAAATTTGTCTAATTTCTTCTATTGCTTCTTCCTGTGCAAAATGTAATAGCACACAGAAAAGCTCTTGAATTTTTTCATAAGAGCTCAGAAGCTTTGAATAATTTATGCTTCATTAAGTCCGGTCTTTTTATATTATAAATAATCTAGGGATTCTGCTTCCTGCTGCTGATAAGCACAAAATATATTGCCACCAACATATCCAGCAGAAGCAAGGCCTTCTGAGCAACATTTTAGCACTATTGTGGATATTGATTCAGCAAAGCTCTCCATGAATAGATGCTTGTACATAAAACAAGGAAAGCAAACATATTCATACATGTCAACATAACGGTTGCAAACTGAGGTTTTTAGGTTGCAATTTAGTCATTTTGTTCTTATGAGAGAAAGAGAAAAGAATTGGGCGCAATAAAACCTGCTGGCATTCTTTTGGAATATTAGGAAAGGGTCAACATATTACTTAAGCATATTATTATATATTTATAGATTCAGGGACCAGAAAATACAACTAAGATTGGCTTCATGTATAAACGGCCATAGATTTTTTCCCCAGTTTGGTTAAAGAGTGTGATTTTAGCAAGATACCTAATTTTGTTTCAAAGGCTAAATAATGGTGAGCTATTGCCTTCCGTAAGTTGCTCCAGTGTTTTAAGTAATCTCATTGCTAGAAAGGTGTGTTGTATTTTAAGACTGAATTGGCAAACTTCAGCTTCTGGCCTTTAGATCTTGTGCCTTTATTTGCAAGAATAAAAAGCCCATATCAGCTGTCTTTCCCATACTGAAGTTACTATAAACAATATTTGAGTCATTCTCAACCTTATTTTAAGACAAAAAGAAAAATAAACCCCCCTGCAGTTTGAACTGCTAAAACGAGTCTCAAACATGGTGCTGTGGTACCCCCAGGGTGCCTTAAGCTTCTTTCAAGGGTGCTGTGAGGTGCCACACAATATTATCACTGTTAAACATATAAACACGATTCACAAGATAAACCCAGAGATTTCACACAGGAATCCAACGTTAAAACCATTGTGACCTTTCAGAATGGTTTGGGGGGGGGGGGGGGGGGCCACAGGATGAAGGGGCAGAAAGTGGGAGAGGGACTGCCTCCTGCTGCCACTCTCCTTGGTTGAGCCCTGCAGCTGCTCCTGCAGCCTCGAGCTGGGACCCTGTAGCAGTGGTGGAAAGGTTTCTATTCCCTTCTGGTCCCCCACAGGTTAACCCTATCAGCCAAGGGGGCTCCAACTATCACAACCAGCTACACACTGTGACTATGGGTGGTTCCCCCCTTCCTGCGTCTGCTCCCTGTTCACCCCTCCTGGGTCCCTTGCAAATCTGGGGGTGAAGTGCAGCTGGAGCCCCTTTCCTAGCTGATGATTGAGCTGTGGCACCAGTCACATCTGCTGTACTCCCCTCTTTAAAATTCTGGATATGCCTACGTAGGTCCTTGATTCTTCAAAATCTTATAAATGTGTTTAGCTTTGCTTTATACTTGCTGCATAAAAAATAACTTCCTTTTTGTGTTCAGAAATTAATTTTTAGAAATGACAGTTCTTTTGGAAATTGTCAGAATTGATAGAAATTGTACAGAAAAAGCAGCGTTGTGCAACCAAAACAGTTTCAATCATATTTTTCTGACCAACTTTAATCATAACCCAACTTGCAGCTACCACTAACTGCCACCCAGTTATCCTCTATTATTCTACTCAGTTCTTTGCAATATTATCCTTCTGAGTGTTTTTTGGCTTTGTGTCTAATCCAAATTTTCCCTACTTGGAAGTCAATTAATAGCAATTGCACTACGAACACAGGAGGATGCAAGGTCACTATAACCAGGAAAGATCTGTTTAAATCATGGGTGGGCAAAATATTGCCTGTGGGCTGTATTCAGCCTACCAACTGATACTATCCAGCCTGTGAGGGGGAATGGGGAGAAGGAGGAGGTGGTGGTGCAAACAGTGGCTCCAGCTCTGGCATCTGTTGGCATCATAGGGAATGCCGAGCAGAAGCAGCCCCATGCACCCACCCATCCGGCTCCACAAGGCAGGCCCTGATGCTAGCTGTGCTCGGGCCTCAGCACCCTGCCTGCCTCCAGCTCAGAGTTGTTAGGAGCCACCCCAGGTGCTAGGACTGTGCAGCCAGTGCTCTGCACCATTGCTCAAAGGCAGCAGAGGTACCCCAGCACCTCCCAGCAGGTAAAGCCCTAGTCCCAGCCCTCGCCCTGTCTCCCACCTTAACCTGTGCAGCACTGCAAGCTGACCCAGTCATTTGCCACCTCCCAGCTGCAGCCAGCATGGCTTCCATCCCATCTGCCCAGGTGAGGCTGCTCCCAGTGCCCTGAGGCTGGGGCTAGGGCTTTTTAGTACATGAATGTATCTCCTAGACCAGGCTCTCTTTCCTTAGCTGGACAGTTTTTAAAATATGTGTAGGGAAGCTGTAACAAAAATAATGAGAGAAGACCAAAAACATAAATAGAAAGATAGCACTTATAAACAGTCTCTCTCAGGAGGAATGCAAAAACATTCATCTCATTTCTATGACTGATACAAGATGTATTAATGAATTGGGCAATTTGGAGCAGAGAGATTTCCTTGCTGAAAATTTAGATCACCATTATTTTTCTTTTAAGAAGCACCATAAATTGAAGTAATATTAGAAGTAATATTAAATGGTTAAGCTAATAAGAGAAATCTGAAGCTAATAAGGGACTTGTTGAACAGAGGATGAACATGTCCAACCACTATAATTAAAGTCTAACTTAGTGACTTTCATGTTGGCTCTGACTTGAAATTACAGTACCAGAGAAAAGCAGCAGATTATTTAGTTATTATACTGTGAAATCAGGAGGAGAAATGTTAAACATATTAAGGAATCTGGCTATCCCATAAAACTCTGTTGGAAATGGGAATAAGACTGCTTAGGTGCTATAGCACAGTAGATAAGAACTCAGAGGCAAACTAAATTGGCATATAATGCATGAGTGTCTTTTTTGTGAGACTGACACTATAAATTATGATAAGAAAAATATCTGGTTTTAGTGGCAACCGTCAATCCTCCTGCATCATGGTGTATGCATGAGGGGCACCCAGATTTTGATGCATATGCCTGGGCAAACATTTTTTGGAGGAGTGGAGGTTGCCCAGACCTTCCATCTTCCTTTTAGGGCACTGAGACAGAATCCAAAAACCAGACTGAGTCCAGATGTTTGGTGCTTCCATGGCTATAGTTAGGGCTTCAAGAGTAAGTGTCTTCACGAAAGCATCTGGGCAAGGGCAACTGGTACTTCCAAGTCGGGGGGGGGGGGGATCCCCCAGCAGCTAATCACCAAGCCAGCAGTGAAACCAGAAGTTTACTTCTGCCAGCACTTTCAGCTTCACATCTGACACTTCCAGGGGCTGCACATGCATTCACATGCACCACCAGTGTGCCTGGGAATTAAACCAAAGTCTTCAGTGTGGTAGATAAGGACACTACGACTAAACCACAGGGGACTTCTTGCTGGTTGTAGCAATTACATTTAAATCTCAGACTTAAACTGAAATATATGAGAGGACAACGCTATACACCATTCTATAAAAATTTTTATTCTTTAAAAATGTAAGATAGTTTGAATACATGGTAATGTTCTTATAGAGTAATATTGTTCCTGTTTTGAGTATGTGTTTCATAGTCCAGAAACCTGTATTACTAATAAAATTCAAAGGCTGACAATACTATAGAAACATTAATATCACTATGAAAATATCTGAGCCAAATTAAATTTTATGCACCATAGATTTTCACAAGAGCTAATATAACTTTACTTTTAGGATTTGGCTTAATCCTAGGAAAAAAAAGAATATTAACTGCTTTAACAAAATTAATTATTTTCATATTATACTAATATAGTTATTTTCAGGGGAACTACTGGCTGAGTTCACTGGCTTCAATTAAAACTTGTTTTCAAAGTTGTAAGAAATACTATTGAGCAAATTATATCATGACTGTATGTACTACCTAATAAAGGACTCTTGTAAAGACATTCTCTTTCTTTTTAGGGCTTTAACCACGTAACTGCACACTTCTAACAATAATTACCACTGCAAAGACACAATAAAATGTCCTTTGATGTGCTAATAGTTCCTTTTATTTTTAACATTTAAGCTGTTCAAATGGATGCTGCGAATTGATATGATGAAGAAATGTGTGTTCTCTACTGAATCTAGTCTATAGATGAAAAACTGTTCCTTTAATTTAACATCAGTGTCACTGGTGTAAGATTTCACTGTGGCATTCATATTAAGACATGAATTGCTAAAGATTTATTCCATGGGCAGTATAGTTTATATTTAATTAAAATGGGCAGGCATAAATAGTAGTTGCTTTGTTCATGTCTCCTTTATGGTCTTTTTCATGATAGTTCTCTTAGTTACATTTTCTTGGGTTTTTTTGTTTTTGTTTTTGTTTTTTTTTGGGGGGGGGGGGTGTTGCGATTTTGTGAATAGTAAGTAATGCTATATGGGCCTCATCAATGACCTCTGAAGCCAGAGATGCCTTATTGGCTTCATTGCGTGTTGGAGGAAGACAAAAAATGTAACGATTTATTTAAAAATGTATCTTTTAAAAATATATATATATATCACTCTTTAGTGCTTAGCTTATACTAAAGGAAGGCAAGAGGGGGGAAAAAAGATAAGTACTTGATTAAAAATTTCAGGAAGGAAGAGGTCACAATAAACCTTCTTACCCCTGAGCCAGGACTTAGGTACAACATTAATACTTGTATTGAGTTCCACAATAGACAACTTAGGATGGAGGTTTGAGTCTTAACCCTTATCCCTGGCATCTCCTTTTCTTTTTACCAAGGTACTTGACCTCATGCAGGAAAGTGAAATTTTAATTTTAATTACAAAAATAACTTTGAAGCTAGAAAATCTTGCTGGCCAAGTACTTTCCAGCAAAAGTCACCATAATATAGACCTAAGGGGTGGGAGCAATGCATCACATAGGGTATCCAGCTTCTTCGGCACTCCTGAATGCATTGCCCTGCTTGCTGACTCATGCAAATCCACAAATGAAGTGAAGTGCCTTGAGTGCCTTGAGTGTCCCCCTACTTGAGCTTTCTCTCTGATATATGCTTGGCAGAGGTTGTGGATGACACCCTGCAAAGTGGATTCACCACCTCAAATCTCTGGTTTTGGCATGTGCAACAAGAGGTGGGGTGCATACGGTTTTACTGCTCACCTATGCATTCAGGAGTGCTACAGAACTGGTACAGATATTCCCAAAGATTTCCAACATAAAACAAAGGTTCATAGGTTCATAGATCTAGGGTCGGAAGGGACCTGAGCAGATCATCAAGTCCAACCCCCTGCCCCGGACAGGAATGAATACTGGGCTCATACGACTCCTGGTAAGTTTAACCTTATATGACCCCAGCTAGGTAATTATCAAGCCTCGTTTTAAAGACCTCTAAGGTAGGAGCAAGCACCACTTCCTTTGGAAGTTGGTTCCAGATCCTGACCGCCCTGACTGTGAAGTAGTGCCTCCTGATGTGTAGCCTGAACCTACCCTCAATCAACTTGTGGCCATTATTCCTTGTTACTCCGGGAGGTGCTCGGGGGAGCAGGGTCTCACCCATTCCCCTCTGGTCCCCCTTGGTGAGTTTATAGACGGCCACTAGATCCCCTCTCAGCCTTCTCTTGTGAAGGCTGAACAGGTTCAGGTCCCGTAGCCTCTCTTTGTAGGGTCTGCCCTGCTGCCTCCCGATCGTGTGAGTGGCCCTCCTCTGGACCCTCTCAATGCTGGCCACATCCCTCCTGAAGTGCAGCGCCCAGAACTGGATGCAGTACTCCAACTGCAGCCTGACCAATGTCTCACAGAGGGGGAGGATCACCTCCTTGGCCCTGCTGGTGATGCATCTGTGAATAAATGACAAGATGCGGTTAGCCTTACTGACCGTGTCCTCACATTGGCACCCCATGTTCATTTTGGAATTGATAATGACTCCAAGATCTCTTTCTGCCACTGTGCTTTTGAGGAGGGAGTTCCCCAGCCTATAGGTATGCTGCTGGTTTTTTCTGCCCAAGTGCAGTACCCTGCACTTGTCAGTATTGAATCCCATCCTATTCACATTTGCCCACCCCTGTAACCTGTCCAGGTCCAGTTGTATCCTGTCTCTCCCTTCTAGCGTGCCCACCTCGCCCCAAGTCTTGGTGTCATCAGCAAATTTGAACAGGGTGCTTTTCACCCGCTCATCCAAGTTGCTAATAAAGAAATTGAACAGTGTGGGCTCGAGGACCGAGCCCTGGGGGACTCCACTGCCCACATCCCTCCAGGTCGAATCTGACCCATCCACCACCACTCTCTGGGTGCAACCCCCTAGTTAATTTGCAACCCATCTGACTGTGTAGGCATTAGTACCAGTCACCTAGCTTTTTAATGAGCATGAGGTGGGAGACAGTGTCAAAGGCCTTCCTGAAGTCCAGAAAGACTACATCCACCGTGACACCTGCATCCAGTGATTTTGTGACCTGATCGTAGAAGGCAATCAGGTTGGTCTGACATGACCTGCCCTTAATGAACCCATGCTGGTTGCCCCTGAGCATCATCCCCCCTGCTGGTTCTTCACTGGATAATTTTCTCAAAGAGCTTCCCCAGGACCAAAGTAAGACTAATGGGCCTAAAGGATATAAACATACTAAGCTTTAGGGGAAAAAATATATAAAGGGAAACCTAGGTAGCAGTTTCAGGAGGAGTGATGCTAGGAGTCAAAATAACTTCAGGGTTTTATTTGCTTGATACACAGACTTGTTCAAATTCTCACTTTTCTTTACTGATCAAGAAAATAGGTATAAAATTAAACCTTGATGTTACAGACATCATAGGGTGCCAGTGGGAAGAACTTGACACAATACAGCATGGAATTCACAGCCCATGAAGTGAGGGGTTTATAATGTTTCAGCTACTTCCAGGCTCTATTGGTTGCAACTGACCACAATTAATGCAACACTGCATTATGTAAGCCTGTCTTCAACATGTCTATCTTTCCTTACACCAAATTAAACCTCCTACACTATAACCTATAAGAAGGTCTTTGGTGGACAATCTTATCATAGGCAGATTAACTCATGGGCCAGCAGGGCCTGGGCCCAGGCACCCCTGCCAGTCAGGGGCCACGGAATGCCTCAGTTTCCCCTTGAAGTGGGCAGTATTCCAGCCTGCAAGGGGTCCTGCTTGGGGCTGCCAAGAGATGCAGAGGTGGCACCAGCCTTTTTCCCAGTGAGGGGGCTGGGCTCGGCTGGGCCAGGAGCATAAATGGCATGTGCCCCTGGCGGCGGGGTGGGCCGGCACGGCTGCATCAGCGGCAGCACAGCAGCGGTGGCAGGAGCCCAGCATGTGAGCAGGGAGCTCCCACAGATGCCACTGGCACTGTCAGCAGCAGGGGGTGGGAGTGGCAAGTGCTGACCAGGGGTTGGCGACCACCCACAGGTGCCACTGGCAGTGTCAGTGGTGGTCAGGACAGCCTGCATGGACTGCCTGCAGATGCTGCCGGCAGTGCCAGCGGCAGAGTGGCAAGCAGCGACTGCCCACAGGCACCGCCGACAGTGTTTTTTGCAGGGGGTGCACTGCCAAGCACAGGGGGTGCATGTGTACCTGTGTGCAAGCCCTACACGTTGACCCGGGCCAGGAATGCCGTGCCTCTGCAGGCTGCAGGTGGAAATGGGGTGGGCAGGCAGCAGTGACAGCACTGGGAGGGTGGCAGGGGCGGGGGGCACTAAGGCAAAATTTGGGGTGGCTATAGCTCCCCCAAGCCGTCCCTGTGCATGTGTGTGGCTGCACATGGCCAGGAACTCAGCTGGGCAGCCAGTTCCCTGCAGGTAAGTGTAGTGGAGGGGGGGGCGGGAGGGCACAGATAGAGACCCCACAGTGTGGGAGGGAGTGGGGCAGGGGCTGGGAGCAGGACAGAGCTACAGGTGGCTCGTCCAGGGGGCATGGGTGTGATGGAGAGCCCCAAGCCCACAGCAGTCAGCCCACATTTGCCCTTGCCCTGCTGGGCTCTGCTCTGGCCGTGGTAGGGGAAGGAGGGTGCGGGGAGCAGGGAGGAGAGGCAGGCATGTGCTATCCCACCCGCAACCCAGCTGGGTCCACCCAGCCTTCCCAGCAGGTCACAGAGTCCCACCCTGCCCTTGGCAGAGGCAGCACCAGGAAGGGAAGGGGCCCCTCCTGCTGCTGGAGTCCAGCTCCTGCCAGGGGTAGGGGGACTCCAATTTTGTGTTTGCGCAGGGCCCCAATAAATCTTAATCCACCTCTGAATTTTATAGATTAATTTTACTGTGTTTGCCACTAGAAAAATCCTCCCCTGGGCTTTTATTACCTCTTTCATCATTTTGACCCTTTGAACTAGCATAAAGGGGCCAAAGGAGGAAGAGGATCTTGTTCATTAGGTTTGTATAAATAGCACTTACCTACTTCACAAGGGTGCCAAAGCTTCATTACTATTCACAAAGTACTTTGATATACTCAGATCAAAGGTAACATGCAACAGCAGATGCAAACATTACAAAGCCGATTTAATTATAATTTACAGGATTTAAAACTAAGCTGTTATTACCAAAAAAAGTCAAGCTTGTCAATTAAACACGTATCTTAAAAGCAGAAGGGTAAAAAAGATATTGAGCCCTCTAGAAATGAGGCACCATACAGAAGATACTTGACTGTATGCAACACCATAATATTCTTCCACTAGTCAGCAGAGAGCAAGCAGACCTGAATTTAATGCGACACATACCATATGACTACATAAGGAGAAAAATGTGTTTCTTTTGCAGAGACATATGTTATGTAATCCTTTCATTTCGAAAGCAAACGTTCACTGAGGACAGGAACCGTGCTTCAACAGTGCCTAATTAATGCAGTGTCTGCAAGTGTTCATTATTTCTGTTTCCTTAGAAACAAATACCCTTTGGCAACATCTACTGGTTGGTAGAAAATTCCTATATTTTACCATTCTGTCAATGCTTAAAGAAAGAGACCCTGCTTAGTTTCCACTATTATTTACAAGCCTTTACTGTGGCAAACAATACATCAAGAAGTCCCCAGTAGCAGAGAGGAAAATATTAGGCACTAAGAATCTTTCTGAAATCTTGGTGTCCATTTAGTTGCATTAATTGTGCTTCAATTGCCTTTTTAAAGTAGAGGTGGATGCATTATTGAATTCAGGATCATTAAGTGTTTTTGAGTACACTAAGTATAAAAAATATACTACAGCTCTGAAGATGGTGTAGTTGGTCTCTCATGTCAGCGCACAACAACTTTTCCTATTTGCCTAAAGAAATTTAGGCTTAAAATCTTTCCCTATTCTTGTTTTTCTTTATACTGGTACTGGGAAGAGATTGTGTACCTAACTACACTGTGAAGGACAATGTAGTAGAAAAAACAAACGCACAGATCTTTGCAGAGGAGTCACCTGTGTCCAATGGCAGGGAGATCCAAGACAGCTGGGGTTACTCTTCCACTGCAGCCTTCATCTGCCTTCATAGCTGTTAACTATGCCTTTTGCATCTACCTGCTGCACTGTTGAGGTGATTGTGTTGTGTTGGACTGCTCTTCATCTGATACCTCACCTTTGACCTTACTGCCATGGGTGACCCTACCAAGAGTAAAAGACTCCCAGTAGTTTTGCTCTTAAGGTTATCTACACACAAGCCTCGCCACCCCATCAAGGTGGCAGTTCATGGAGGCAACAGCCTCCTCACATAAAACATGTCAAGCGCAGGCTTCTCCTACTGGTCCAACAGCTCTACAATAACAAATACCAATGCCCATAACTTATACAAAGTCCTGCAGCAATGAATGGGTGGCAACAGGAACAGAAGAAGTAATATCCGAGAGTCCCTAGGCAGTGGTGACATGGTGGTTGCTTCACCCTTGGTATGGGACAAGAGGGTGATTCAGCAGATTCAATCACAATTGAGCAGTCCTTTTTAGGATCCCCTCTGCTTACTCTGCCTGGAGAGGGGCCTAGAAAAGATGCCCCACTTTATCTTACCTGACTGGAGAGCCACTTCCAGGGGGATTGCTCAAATTGTGGTCGAAACACAAAAATGTCCTTTGCATCCTGGAGTGTATGAAGCCTACTATGTGGCCTGAACTGTGACAGACCTGAACACAGAACAGCTATAGTCTCCCAAGAACTCTTACGATATAACATCAATACCACTGCTCTCAGTGACACCAAACATACAGATGAAAGCCATCTGAAGGAGGGAGGGGGTGGCTACATGTTCTGGATAGGAAAACCTGCAAATGACAGGCAAGACACAATGTTGGTTTTGCCACTAAAAACCAGACTGTCAGCCAAATGACTGTCGACATTAACGAGTGCCTCATGACTCTCCATCTCCAACTGGCCAATAATTTATTTGCTACCGTCATCAATGTATACGCCCCAACACTTGATGCTGAGGAAAACCACAAAGAGCAGTTTTCATAAATTGTAAGGGGCTGGAAGGGACCTCGCAAGATCATTGGCCCAGCCCAACTGCACTAGGCAGGAAAGACAACTGGGGTCAGGTGACTCCATCAAGGTGACCATCCAGTATCCTCTTGAAGATTTCCAGGGTAGGTGATTGCACCACCTCTGGAAGGAGTTTATTCCATAGTCTGGACACCGTAACTGTGAAGAAGTTTTTTCTAATGTTAAGTCTGAAACGGTCTTCCAGGAGCTTGTGGCCCTTACTCCTGGTTTTCCCCAAAGGTGCCTTGGTGAACAGTTGTTCACCAAGCCCTTGATGTATTCCTCCGATGTAATGGTAAACTACTACCACGTCCCTTTTCAGCCTTCTCTTTTTTAGGCTGAAGAGGCCCAAGTCTCTCAGCCTTTCCTCATATGGCTTGCCTTGCAAGTCTCTGATCATACTGGTGGCTCTTCTCTGGACTCTCTCAAGGTTTCCCATGTCCTTGTTGAAGTGCAGCAACCAGAACCGGATGTAGTACTCTAGCTGCAGTCTCACCAATGCTGAGTAAAACAGAAGAATCGCTTCCTTCATTTTGCTTGAGATACACTGGTTGATGCATGCCAGAGTATTGTTTGCCCTCCTGACTACAGCATTGCACTGCTGGCTCATGTTCATACTATGGTCTATTATTACCACTAAGTTCTTTTCAGTCCTGGTGCTAGTCAGTTTGGTGCCACCAAGCCTGTAAGTATGTTGGGGATTGTTCGTCCCCAGATGGATCGCTTTACACTTCTCAAAGTTGAGCTTCATCTGTTTAAGTTTTATGCTGACCCTAATGAAATCCTGACTCTCATCCTGGAAAAGGTCAAGATTATCCTCCTTGGAGACTTCAGTGAGATAGTTGGCTGGGACTTTCACATGTGGAGGGGCACCATTGGGAAGGAAGGAGCAGGCAAGGTCAATTCCAACAGCATCCTTTTACTCACCATGCAACACTCCCACTCAAAACAGATTATGTTATTGTAAGAGTGCATGATCTAAAAGATATCCATATCACCTGTGTCATGAGAGGAGTCAATGACTGCTGGACTGATCATCATTTAGTGAGATCAATCATGCACATCTGAGTTGTGTTGAAACATCGAAAGCAAATCAAATCAGTTAGAAGACCGCACAACATCAAATGCCTTCAGATCCCTAGATCTGTGAAGCCCTCCAAACATAGCTAATAAGAAACCTGACAATCTTAGGATTAAAAATTATAACACTTGCGTTGAGGAAGATTGGCAAGCTCTAAAAGAAACCACCCATGAGGCTTGCACAGAATCAATTGGCTTTATCACCCGACATCATCAGGACTGGTTTGATGAAAATAACACTGAGATCAAAGCCCTTCTTGATCAGAAGAGAAAAGCTTTCTGTGACTGGCAAAATTATCCTACATCTAGTCAGAAGCAAGGAAATTTTCAGTAGCTTAAAGCAGAAGCCCAGAGGAAGATTCAAGAAGTCAAAAACAAATGGTGGGAAGAGAAGGTGAAAGAAATCCAACAATTTGTTGACAATCATGACATGCAGAGCTTTTTCAGTGCAATCAAAGCTGTGTATGGACCAAGTTCTTGTGGACTTACCTCACTTAGCTCTGAGGATGGCAGTGTGCTCCTCAAAGACAATAAGTCCATCAAAAACTGCTGGAAGGAGCACTACTCAAAAGCTCCTGAACTGAGACTTGACGGTGACTGATGAAACCATCAAATCCATCCCACAGCATCCAGTAAGAGAAGCACTTGCCAATCTACCAACCTCTGAAGAAATCTACCAGGCGATAATGCAGGTGAAGAACAGCAAAGCATCTGGCCCTGACTGCATACCAACTGAGGTCTTCAAAGTTGGTGGGAAAACTATGACCAACAAGCTCCACACTGTTTCTCAAAATCTAGAACAGTGAGGAAATTCCTACTGACCTAAGGAATGCCAACATTGTCACTATTTTTAATAAGAGAAATGAGGCTGAGTGTGGAAACCATCAAGGTATCACCCTCCCCTCCATCTCTGGGAAGATCTTCGCTCGAATTCTGCTGAACTGACCACCCCGTCTTACTGAAAAAATCTTTTCTGAGTCTCAATATGGTTTCAGATCATTGAAAAGCACCATAGACCTGATTTTGGTGGCTCAGCAGATCCAGGAAAAATGCTGAGAACAACACCAGGAACTGTATATGGTTTTTATCGATTTGACCAAAGCCTTCAATTCTGATAACCATGAGGCTCTATGGAAGATCTTATTGAAGTCTGGCTGCCCAGGGAAATTTATCACCATACTGACTCCTTGATGACCAGATGATTGCACGCATCCTATGCAGTGGCTCCTCTACAGAGCCCTGTGCCATTCAAAGTGGTGTCAAGCAGGGCTGCGTGATTACACCAATTTTGTTTTCCATCTTTCTTGTAGTCATCAAGGTGCTTATTTGTGGCCATTTGCCCCATGGCATCAGCACTGAGTACAGGATGGACAGGAACCTTTTCAACCTTTCCCACCTCATTGCCAAAACCAAAGTTATATCAGCCTCAACTGTGGAACTTCAGTACACCAATGATTGTGCTGTCATTGTTCATACTGAGGAGTACCTACAAAGAGCCTTTAACTGCTTCTCTCAAGCATACCAGTGCTTGAGACTGACCCTTATCATTGGAAAAACAAAGATGCTTCACCAGCTTGCTCTGGGTCAGTAAACGCCCCTGGCAAAGATCCTCATCGACAGACAGGAGTTAGAGAATGTTGAACACTGCATACCTCAGCAGCCATCTCTCAAAGAAAGCCAAAATTGATGAGGAGATCCAGTGTAGGATCTGATATGCCAGCTCTGCCCTCGGAAGACTGTATCATTGTGTGTTCAAAGATCACAACATAAAGACTTGGAACAAAGCTCCTATTATATAAGGCTGTGGTAACCCCAATTCTTCTCTATGGCTGTGAAGCTTTGGTGACCTACAGGGACCACCTGAAAAGCCTGGAATGCCTTCACCAGCACTACTTCTAGAAGATCCTTGGCATAAAGTGAGAGGATTGTCATACAAATGCCAGTGTCCTCACCAATGCTAACACCACCAGTTTGGAAGCATTGATTGGAAGCTGCAGTAGACAAGGCATTGCAGGCACATGCCTAATGTATATTTACCAAAACAACTGTTATACTCCCAACTCAGCCAAGGACAAAGGGCATGCAGGTGCCAGAGGAAGCACTTCAAAGACACCCTCAAGGCAAATACTAAGAAGTTTGGCATTGACACCACAAATTGGGAAAATCTAGCCAGCAACAGGGCTACATGGTGAGGCCTTGGGAGAGAAGGTACATCTTCCTTAGCAGAAAACCATCTCACCCTGGAGGCAGAAAAACAACAGAAATGGGAGGAAAGGAAAAGACCAAGAAAACCCCTGTCCGATCCTCCCTTGAACCACCACCTGTGGCATCTGCCAGAGATTCTGTGGCTCTAGAATCAGCTTTTTAGCTATCAACAGACTCCTCCACATTCCTTTTACTTGACCCGTGGGAGTGATCATCCTCGACTGTAAGAGGTCACCGATGATGACAGTAAAAAAAGAGCCGAGGTGATAAAAAATGGGATTCACAATTTAAAACTGGGAATAGATAGTAGCCATCAAAACTGAGGAGCAAATCTAGTCACCATCTTTTCAAAAGTGAACAGACAAGGACTCTAAAAAATGCCTTAGCTTTAAAGAAAGTTAGCCTTAAGGTCACTGTAGGTTAGTCCAGAGAAGGTATGCAATCCATGGCTTGCTTTGCTAATATCAGCAATTTGGTGCCTCGGCCAGACTGTACATGTTCCTAGACAGCCCTTCACTGGAAAATGCAAATTGTATGTGGCCCTCAGCTGGCTAAATTGTGCACTTCTATCATAACATCCCCTGAATTGTATTTTCATAAATGGAAAGTCACAACACTTAAGTTGATTATATATTCCGCCACACTTAGACTGTCAAAAATGAAGCTGAAAGAAATAGGCTATAACATCTACTAATTTAAATATTTAGCAACAGCTATCAAAATAAGACTAGTATGTTGTGGCAATTATGCAACAGCATTTAGTATTTATTTTTAAATTCACAATGTTTATTCCATAGATATAGAGACAAAAAGAACTGTCATCAAATCTAATATACTTACTCTTATATGACTACATTGCTCTACCAGCCTATTTTACACTTTCGATCAGTATCACCTAGTTTCATGTGTTCAACAGTCTTTCAGCTATAGAATATGTGGCAGAATTCACTGAAGAGTTGTGCTCCACTGGTCCATCTTTTGTTTAAATAAAATTATAGAACAGATGTATAATATATAGACAAAGGATATATAACACAGCTCCATGAAATCCAATGGATCTACATAGACTATCAACAGCTGAGTAATTTCCAACAGGGTTGCAAAGGAAAACTTCAAAATATTAATCTAGTGTATACCTGATGGTGCTTGCAGGTAACCTGAATCAATGGCATCAGGGAGGTACAAATGATCAACTGACCATTAATTCTGAAATTTAAAAATGACAATTAGTAGTATGCTGAAAAATGAACAGTGTAAAATAAATTAAATATCAAAATAAACACAGGAGCTGTGGACTTTTATTCCACATTTAAAGTGAAACTTCCATTTTATACATTCATTGGACTCCACAACTGAATTCGTGCTTTATTTCAGAAATTATAGGCTACAGCAGGAAGCATTGTTTGAAATTCTGGTATTGGACTGAATGAACCCAATCGTCTCTTTAGGTTTTCAAATCTATGAATTTAAGTCCACTTATCACAAAGAACTTATGACTGCTTATTATACTAACAACATTCATGACAAGGATCTCCTAGCTTAGAATCTTGATTCAGAAGCCACTTAACCACAGATTCTTTGAATCCTGGAGAAAGGTCTTTACAATTTCAAATTTAACACAAGTGGTTTGTGGCATTAGATAATTTCTGAAACAAAACTCAGTATATATTCAAGCAAGCCACTGAAAAGGAACTACAGCATCCAGCAGAGGCATGAAAACTGCAGGTCTTTTCAACATCGCTCCAATCCTACTGAGTCTTTCTAGAGGCTTTTAAATTGATGGGGTGGCTTTGAACTATGCAGACTCAGCATGGGTGGGCGAGTCTGGAGCAGGTGCTGGGTGGGCTGAGGCCAAGGCTGTGTGCACAGGTTCCAGCTGATCCACTCCAGCTGGGACAAGTCCAGAGAGGGTGTGGGTGAGGGGTGGGCTGAGGCCAGGTCGGGGCTGTGCACTCAACTGCTGCTGGGCACTGGTGGCATTGGCGGGGAGGAGCCACAGGGCATGCGGGCTCTGGGCTGTTGCAAGGAGGGGCATGCTGACCAGCCTGCAACAGCTCCCCAGAACTGCCTGTGTGGCCTGTGAGCCCAAATAATTGCCCACCCCGACCTATAACTCACCCATAACTGTAAGGGAAAGGACTTGAAAATCTTGACCCCAACATGGTCGATTTATACTGTACTAATAAAATATATTAAGCCTTAACAAAGCACAGAACCCCATATTTAACACCAAGCACATGAACAATCCCAATGACTGGATGAAGGCCTTGTACAATAGCACAGTGTTTCCCAACCAGTGTGCTGTGGCACAAAAGTGTGCCACTGGAAATGAACAGGTGTGTTGTGGAATTTTGCCATGGCATTGAGCTACAATAGGTATGAGGCTGGGGAATGCCTTAACAGGTGTGCCACGGAAAAAAATTTATTAATGTAAGTGTGCCTTGGGCTGGAAAATGTTGAGAAACACTGCAATACATAGACTTTATGGCCATATTTATCCATTTTCAAATGATGCTTATCTGTTTGCTAATTGCATCAAGACCTTATCCACATAAAAAATATTCAATGAACATTTAATACACATTAATCTTGTTTTGCTTTTCTGTTTTGGTAGCTATTTCCAGCAGGATTACCAGCAACAAGAGCTAATTGTCCTCCTTAACAATCCCTTTTCAGTTTACATATATTTGATACTTAAAATTGTTTGCATACTTTGCTGCATGGGTATTCTCAACAGGAATGATGTCATGGAATACATATGCCCAAAGTTTCTTGAATCTGGGATAAACTTAAGAGGAATTTAGGGATTTGCAGATGTAGGGACAGGCACCATTTCAACCAACAATAAATGGTTCTTGATTATGTCATCTTTAACCTCAAACACAATTACAGCTATGTGGTTTTCTAAAACCAGTTTAATTCCCAGTTGCTACGCAGAACTGAAGATAAGTAGAATTGCTTTTCAGAATTAGCAGATTTACCTCTCTTGCTAAGTAACAAGTTCCTGATCTGGGAAACCAATTGAATTTTGGTTCAATGTAGCTTAATTTCTCTCTCTAATATATTACATTGTTACAACTACTTTTGCACAATCTTCAATGATTTTGAACATCAGCTAGCCATTCTTCTTAGTACTTAGAAATTCTTTAATGAATTCCTTGTAGTGGAATGTTGAAACTCTTTAATAGGACTTTGAGGTCGTAAGACCCTTGTTTTCTTGAAAGTATCGTTCTTTATGTAAATTTCTAGTTTTCAAATAATGCCCTGGCCCCTATGCAGCCTAGGGACATCTTTGATACAGACACCTCTGGTGGTGCTTCCACATCTTTGGGGAGCCCTTCTGCCCCAAACCCCTGAGAACCAGCTGTGATGTACCAGAGGACACAAATAGAAGTTATATTTATCATGTGATCAGGAGCCCTCTGAAAGCACTCTACAGCCATGCTGTGACACATGTGACAAATTAACCCTCATCAAATGAAGGATCAGATGCAGGCACTTCACTTAGAAGCACCTTAGAGAACTTCAGGTCCCTAGGGTACATCTGTCATGGGACTGAGGCTAAACTGATGTATCCCAGCCCTGCCCCCAGTGCTGTCTGCAGGGAGGAAGGGGGGGGGGTGGGAAGGGAGCTGCAGGCTGGGGTGTGCCTGCCCCCACTTCTTTCATTTCAGGTTGGGCAAACCCCAGCCCACACCTTGTTCCTCCTCCCTTCCTGCACACAGAACAAGAGTTGAAAGGGTGGAGGTGGGCTGCATCAGCCCAGCTCCAATTGCATGACAGGCAGGCAGGCTTGATCCCTCCCTCCACCCACCCACAGGCAAATGTCTGTTAGGTAGTGGGGGGGGGTGTCACTAACTTATGGCGTTTCATGTAAAGCACTATGAGTTAGAGCAGGGACTTGCACATCTGTCAGCACCTAGAGTGTCTCTACCCTACCTATCTTGTTCAGCAGAGGGGATCCAGCCCTTATTTAGCAGAGGGGATTTTGCCAGCTAAAAGGATCATACCTTTGTCTAGTTATGAGCTCGGAAAAAATGGATCTCCCTTTCTGAAGATGCGCATGTCTGTATGATCAAATACCCTGTAACTGCAAGTGTCACTGACATTGAGTAGTTTATAAGAGGATAAAAGATAATAAAAAGGATTTATTACAAAAAAACCCAACAAGATGATAAATTAGTAACCATGTGTTGAGATACAGAGATATAAGAATAAACAAGCAAACAAACAAAAAAATCAGAATAGCCTGTTCTTACCCTGCACCTTAAAATCAAGCCAGCTTCAATGGGTTAAAAAGCAGTTTCTCCCTTTGACCTTATCACCAGGACCTCCAGCAATTTCTTTTACCAGCTCAGGCTAACAGACTCCAGTCTCCCTTGTCCCTGGAGAGGCTAAAGACAAAGCCATGCTCTCAAACCAGGCTTAAATATATTTTTCTCTGGCTGTTCACATACATCACCTGTTGGGTTTGAACCTGCAAGGGGGGGGGAGGGGGGAGGCTCACAATATGCTCATAACTTCCAGCCCCCATAAGTGCATGTTTTCCAGACTATAAACTGGGAGAACATGTGTATCCCTTTCAGACATGGAGATTTCCTAACCTAATATATTATCTCTCTCCTAATTTCCCTTTAGTGGGAAATGTTCTCCTTGTTTCAAGGTATTATTTCATGATAGAGCTTTTCCTTGTAAAATGTAAATTCACCATTGTCTGGTTACGGTCTGGCTACCATGCCTCAGAACACATATGCAAGGGTGATGAGTAAACAAACCCCTGTCAAATGCTAATCCTCAGTGATTACCTCTTCTAAATGTGAATAGGTGAGAGCCACATAAATTAATCATCACCTCACTAAAATAGCTTTGGCTATATATGTAAAAACTACATGTATATCAAATGCTACAATCTATACAGACATAAGAACAATAAGGCTGATCTCAGCTTGATGTTACCTATACACAGAGACTGCACATGGCATGTTAGTAAAACAACTTCAAGAAACTATGAAGACACTCTACCAACCCCCAATTCATGGCAATAGTTTCAGTTTTTAGGGGCTGGAAGGGAACTTACAGATCATCAGGTCCAGCCCCCCTGCACTTTGGCAGAAAAGACCGCTGGGGTCAGATGACCCCAGCAAGATGGGCATCAAGATGCTTTTTGAAGATCTCCAGGGTGGATGACTGTACCACCTCTGGGGGGAGTCTGTTCCAAACCCTTGGTACTCAACTTGTAAAGAAGTTTTTTTCTTATGTCTAGTCTGAAGCAATCTTCAATCAGTTTGTGCCCATTATTTCTAGTTCTCCCCTGGAGGCCTTGGTGAATAGTAGCTCCCCCAGGCCCTGATGTAATCCCCTGATATACTTATAGGCTGCCACCAAGTCCCATCTCAGTCTTCTCTTCTCCAGTCTGAACAGTCCGAAGTCTTTCAGCCTCTCCTCATATGACCTGCTCTCTAGACCTCTAATCATGTGCATGGCCCTCCTTTGGACTATCTCAAGGTTCTCCACATCCTTCCTGAAGTGCAGAGCCAAGAACTGGATGTAGCACTCCAGCTACCAAGGCTGAGTAGAACTGGAGGATGACATCTTTTGCCTTGCTCAAGATGCCTTGGTAGATGCATGCCAGCATTTGATTAGCTCTGCCAGCTACGGCAGAGGCATGGTGGCTTATGTTCATTTTGTTGTTTATCAGAACACCCGGGTCTCATTCAGTTGTGGTGCTGGCGAGTGTAGCACTTCCGAGCCTCTAAGCGTGTTGTGGATTATTTCTCCCAGATGGAGCACTTTGCATTTCTTTGTATTTAATTACGTCAGGTTGAGGTCTGCCCACCTCACAAGCCTGTCCAGGTAGACCTGTAGTGCCAGTCTGTCCTGGAGCATGACCACGCTTCCCCATAGTTTGGTGTCATTAGCAAACTTTGCCAGTTCACATTTAATATCAGCATCCAAATTGTTGATTAACATATTGAAAAGCACTGGTCCGAGTACTGAGCCCTGAGGGACACCACTGGTCACCTCTCTCCATGATGACCCAGTCCCACCTATAAGTACTCTTTAGGTCCTACCACAGAGCCAATTACCTAGCCACCAGACCATAAAGTAGTCAAGGCCGCATTTTTCCAATTTAACTATGAGGACATCATGGGAGACCAGGTCGAAGGCCTTTTTGAAATCCAAGTATACATCATCAACCTCATTTCTCCTATCCAGGTGGTGAGTTACCTGATCATACAAGGAGATGAGGTCTGGCATGATGGTCTAGCATGACCTGCTCGTAACGAAGCCATATTGGCTATCCTTCAGAATACTGCCTTCAGTTAGCCTGTTAGTGATGGACTCTGATAATTTTTCTAGGATTTTACCCAGGATTGAGGTCAAACTGATTGGCTAGTAATTCCTGTGGTCCTCCTTTATCCCTTTCTTAAAGATAGGCACCGTATTGGCCTTCTTCCAAGTCTTCTGGGACCTCTCCTGAACACCACGAATCTTCAAATAAGTTTGCCATAAGTTGTGCAATGATGTTGGCCAGTTCTTTTAGCACTCAGGTGTATTTCACCTGGTCCTGCTGACTTGTAGACATTTAGTCTTTATAGGTGCTCCCCCACAAGTTCTATGCCAACTATGGGAGGGTGGTCACTCCCATCATGATCAGCCTGCTTGACAGGATGCAGGATGAACACCCTTGGAGTGGTGGAATACTGATGTGAAGTATTCATTCAGGAGTTTGGTTTTGTCTTGAGTGTTGGTTATCAAATGTCCATTTTCAGTCATCAGGGGCCCTATGCTTTCTTTATTTTTTTTCCTACTCCCTACATATCAGAAGAAGGACTTTTTGTTGTCCTTAATTTGGGTTGCCAGTTTATATTCAGTTTGTGCTTTTGCTGTCTGATCTGCTCCCTACAGATGTGGGCTATTGCTGTGTACTCCTTTTTGGTACCTATTCCTGACTTCCATCCCTTATAGGCTTCTCATTTTGATTTCAGGAGGTCCATGACTTCCCTTTGGGCCAAAGGGGTCTTCCAGCCCTTTTGCTGCCTTCCTTATGGAAGGGAATGGACTTTCTTTGAGCTTTTAGGATTGCTTCCTTGAGGAATGACCACTCTCCTTGTACTCCTTCCCTTATCAGACCATGGTCCTATAAGGCCTCGCCAACCAATCTCCTGAACTTGTGGAAGTCAGCTTTCCTAAAATCAAGGATTTCTACCCTACTGGCCGATTACCCTGACCTACAGTGGATGGAAAAAGTGATCATCTCATGGTCACTGTCGCCCAGTTTCCCTTCTATATTCAAATTGCTTACTAGGTCATCCCCTTTGGCCAGAAGCAAGTCTAGGAGTCCTTTGCCCCGGTCGTCCTGTAGACTTCCTGAGTGACTATACAAAGTATTTTTTTTAAGGGGGGGAAAGAGGAATTAATATAATGTTCATGAAAAGTGCTAGGGTGACAGGAAAGACAGAACTGGGTGTATACAGTGTGGCAGAAGGCCACCTCTGGTTCTCCCCAAAAGCTCTGCTCTGTGACAATTTGGTTAGTATGGGCCCTGCAGAGGGTACACACCTTACCCTATCTCTTTAGGCAACCTGAGCTGGATACATTCCTGAGGGAGGGGGGAAACCTGCTCCCTCTGCCTATGTGACTGGCATCACATACCTGGGTGAGAGGCTTGGGATCCCTGGTGGGCTAGAGACTGCCAGTCTGCCCAGCAACCAGTGATGCATTTCAAATTGGTTGGCTGACAGCCAACAGGTGCTGGCCTCCACTGGACCAGGTAAATAAGGACATAAGGTTTATAAGTTAAGGACTGCCCAAGAGGAGGGAAGGTAGCCATGATGAAAACTCAGAGAGAAAGAGAAGAGCTGGACCATCTGAAACTTGCTCTGTCTCAAAACTCATGATCAGTGAACTGCCTGCCTCCAGAGGGAATCTCCACCTGCCTCTGGATGATACTTGTGAGTAAGCTACCTGAGATCTAACTAGATATATAGTTTGCAGTAACTCAGATGCATGATCAAAGGCCACTCCAGCCACCCTATTTGTTCTATGGAATTTCTCTGATACTATTCAGCTCTGTACCCTATTCCAACCCTACTCCTTGTAACCAATAACGTTCGCCTTTGTACCTAGCATGGGAGACTTATTGGGAGTGGGTCTAGATTATGCCTTGGGTTCCCATTGGTTCGGCTGACTAAGGGAGGCCACTACTTGTGCTTCCGACTGAAGGAAGCACCCCAAGTTCTTGAAGTGAGTCAAGTACCCTCGACGGCTACTAGGCCTGTGTTTCCCAGGAGCTGCAGTACTAAGATCAAGCCTGTCCCTGGGTGGTGGCAGCTCTACCCCCAGACTAGCGGGTGTGCTCCAGGAAGGGGGTTGGCTGGATGTGAGGCACCCTCAGAGAGGCACTTGGAGCCTGGTAGGTGGTCGGGCACATTGAGGTGGGTGGCTCAGCGCAGGAGCACCCCCTACTAGCCCGCTACACAGAGGACAGGAAAACTAGGCGCGTCTACATAAGATGCTGACTGCAGTCAGCAGTCGTGTCACCCGGCAAAAACCGTGATGTGACGCTACTGTGCAGTGGTATTAGCCTACTACTCAGTAGCGTCATAAAAAAGGCATTTGCAAGAGCTACTGCACAGCAACTGTGGTTAGTGCACATTTATTTAGTACTTGTTTACACAAGTACTAAAATAAATGCACAGTAACCACTGTGCAGTAGTGTCTTGTGTAGACACAGCCACTAAAGGCTAAGTATGAAGCCCCTATTAAGGTGATATAATACCATATTTACACCATTAGATGAAGTTTTTCTCCTCATTTAAAATTGGGGGGAAAAAGCCCCTCACCTTACAATTGAGTTGGGGGGAGAGGGAGAAGTGAACAGGCAGCTGTTGTGTCTCCAGCCCCAGCTCAGGTTTGAGGCTTGAGTTGGAACTGCCTCTCTCATCCCCACCCCTTTTCATGCCCCATCACTCCTCCCTTGCAACTCCTAGTCTCCCCCCACATGCCCCTTCTCCCTCCTCTGCTGTACTCCTTACCTTTGCTCCATACCAGCAGGCAGTCCCTGTTGCAGCCTCAGGCATGGAGCATGGCTCCCGCCTGGCCCCATAGCAGCAGTGTGGAGCCAACACTGCTGTTCCACCCTGCCCCATAACAGCAATGGTGTGGAGCCAACACTGCTGCTAAGGGGCTGGGTTGGAGCCATGCTCTTGAGCCAGGCTATAGCAAGGAACGGAGCAAAAGTAAGGAGTAGGGAGAGACTTCAGAGAGGGGAGCCAGGAGGAAGGGGGTGGGGACCTGAGGCTGTGGGTGGCAGAAGGAGCATGGTGGGAGGAGGAGGAGGGAACAGAGGAAAGGGGAATCAGGGCAGCCTGAGGCTGTGGGGAGGGGGAGGTGGGGCAGGGGGGAGAACAGGCAGCAGGGAGCAAGTTCTCTACCTCTCTCACTGTCTGCCCCACTGCCTCCACACTGCCTGCCTCATGAATGCCCCCCACCTGCCCTACCACATCCCCTTTTATTGACTCCCCCACCATTTCCCACCACCTGCCCCATTACTGCTCCCTCATCACCTCTACCTCCACCACCTGCAATTGTCTGTGTGGCAGAGATTTAACATGATCCCCCAATAATTAGATTCTACACATATAAAGTCACAATAAATTTATAAATATTCCCTGTGTAGAATTTATAAATTTTACATGTATAGCCAATTTTGGATTTTAAACTTCATTGCACAACAACAAGAAAGATTTTTTTTACTTCCCTGCTTGCCATCTGACACCTCCAGGGAAGGAATTCTACCTGATCAACACATCAAAGAGCTACTCAACACAGCTCCCAAAGACACTCTCATGGACCCAGAGGGACAGCCTTCCATCTTCAGCTCTCTCTGTGCAAAAATGAAGTTTATTTCCTACCTATGGGGACTTTTTACCAGCTTGTACCATCTATACTTTTCCCAGAGCCTGACAAAGGGACTTTGATCCCAAAAGCTTGCAGACAAGGACAGTTTTTTTGCGATTTCCCAGTTGGTCTATTAAAAGGTATAGTTTTGGAACCAAGAGGTCTAGTTTTTTTGTATGTCTTCTGTGTGTAGTCCAATTATTGAGAAGTCATCTTAAATTCAGGGTCATCTTGTATTTGGGTAAATATGGTATCATATGCTTCTGTATTTTAAACAATCTATACCAAAATGAATATATGGGCTATTTTCCTTTATATTCCAATTTTGAATGTGCAAATTAATAAGATTTTTTATCTACCCTCGCATAACGTCTACATCCACTACCCTAATGAATAAAATACAAATTCTTCTACTGAATATCTGGGCGTACAGGACATTCCAAAACATCTAGAGATGGATCAAACAGTTTTCCTTGGATCTTTATTTCCAACGGTGTAACTTTCAAGAATATCCATGCCACCCAATGTCTACTTCCAGTGTTATTGCATTATTCCTGCAAAACCAGATCGGGAATTATGGAAAGAGCCACAGTGGCCATGTAATTTAAGTTCCAATCATCCCTACTTGCTTTACCATGGCCTTCTGAATGACCCCAAGGTTGACACACACTGACTTTTCTAAACACATGGATCCTATTAGTATTATTTACCTGAATCCAAGATCACTTCTAATTTAAGATGACCCCTGCACCGCAATAATTAGATCCTACGTAAGGAAAATGTATACATTTGTTTACAATTTCTAGGTATAGAATCAAATTATCAGAATGTCATAATAAATTCATCCACCCAATTATTGCAGTGGGGAAAGCCCTCAGTGCTTGCACCTCCTGCCCACCTGCTTCCCTTTGCCTCTGCCCTGGTGCCTGCCTGCCACAGACTCTTCCCTCCATCCCCCACAGGCTCCCTACAGCCTCTGCCCCCTGTAGCTTCTGTCACCCTGCCTGCTCCCCATAGCTTCTGTCCCTTTCCCCACAGCCTCTGTCTTCGCCCTCCCCCCTTACTGTCAGATATGACTCGAGCTCCATTTAATACTGAGCACATGGAAACTATGCCCTCTGCCCAGCCACACAACAGCATCCTGGAGCTGAAGCTGCACTGTTCCTGAGCAGCTGGGCAGAGGATGCAGATTCCATGTGCTCCAAGCCCCAGCAGTGAATGGAGCCAAAGCCATACTGACAGTAAGGGGAGTAGTGGGAGGGGGCAAGTGGAACAGGGCAGGGGGTGTGGGGAGGAGATGACAGACAGCTGTTGTGGCCCTGACTCTGGCCCTGACCTGGGCTTGGGGCCAGAATCAAAGCCTCAGCAGCTGCCTTCACTGCCTCCCCCACCTTGTATGCAAATTCAGGAAGAGGAGCTTTTCAAGCAGTCTTCATAGGCAAGGTCAGCTTCCAAACTCTGCACCTGGCAATACAGTTTGGGGAGGAGGTAAGCAGCCAACAGTGGTGAAAGAATAGGTTGGGGACTATTTAGAAAAGCTGGACATGTACAAGTCCATGCGGCAAAACACAACGCACCTGAGGGTGTTGAGGGAGTTGGCCTATGTGATTGCAGAGGCCATTATCTTGGAAAACTCATAACAATTAGGAGAAGCCCCAGACAACTGGAAAAGGGCAAATATAGTGCCCATCTTTAAGAAAGGTAAAAGGAGGATCTGGGAAACTACAGTCCAGTCAGCCTCATCTCAGTCCCTGGAAAAACCAAGGAACAGGTCCTCAAGGCAACTATTTTGAAGCACTTGGAGGAAGAGAAGGTGATTAGAAATATTCAGCACAGATTCACTGAAGGCAAGTCATACCTGACCAACCTGATTACCTTCTATGATGAGATGACTGACTCTGTGAATGTGGGGAGAGCAGTGGATGTGGTATATCTTGACATTAGCATGATTTTTCATATGGTCTCCAACAATTCTCACAAGCAAGCTAAGGAAGTATGGGTTCAATGAATGGACTGCAAGATGATAAGAAAACTAGCGGATTGTTAGGCTGAAAGGGTAGTAATGAATGACTCAAGGTCTAGTTGGCAGATGGTCTCAAGTGGAGTGCCCCCAGGTGTCAGTCCTAGGGCCAGTTTTGTTCAATGACCTGAAAGATGGGATGGAATGTACCCTCAGCAAGTTTGCAGATGACACCAAGCTGGGGGGAGTAGTAGATATGCTGGAGGGTAGGGTTAGGATTCAGAGAGACCTTGACAATTGGAGGATTGGACCACAGGAAATGTTATGAAGTTCAATAGGGACAAGTGCAAAGTCCTGCACTTAAGACAGAAGAATCCCATGCACTGGTACAGGCTGGGCACTGGCTGACTAAGCAGCAATGTAGAAAAGGACTTGGGGGGTTACAGTGGACAGTGAGCTGAATATGAGCCAACAGCATGCCCTTGTTGCAAAGCTGGGTTGCAAGAGTGTTAGTAGGAGTGTTGCCAGCAGATTGAAGGAAGTGATTCTTCCCCGTTATTTGGCACTGGTGAGGCCACATCTGGTGTATTGCATCCCGTTTTGGACTTCCCAATACAGAAATGATGTAAACACATTGGAGAGAGTCCAGCAGAGGGCAATGAAAATAGTTAGGGAGATGGGGCACATGACTTATGAGTAGGTACCTACTGAAATCGCAGCAGAACTGCACTGTGCAGTGGCTCCTTTAATCTTGCAGGTTCCCTTGCATGCCCCCCGCCACTGATTGGTAGAGCGGCCCCACCCCTCACCGCTGATCAGCAGGGAGGCAAAAACCATGGTTTTAAATATGGTGCAGTTTTTGCCTCCCAGCCGGTCAGCACCAAGTGGCAGAGGCCATCAGGGCCCCTCAACCAATTAGCAGCAAGAGGGCATGCAGGGCAAACTGCAAGATTAAAGGAGCCTCTGTGAAGTGCATTTCTTCTGTGATTTCAGTAGGTCCCTACTTATGAAGAGAGGCTGAGGGATCTGGGCTTATTTAGTCTGGAGAAGAGAAGACTGAGGGGGGAATTTAATAACTGTCTTCAACTACCTGAAGGGTCCTTACAAAGAGGATGGAGCTAGACTGTTTTCAGTGGTGACAGATGACAGAACAAGGAGCAATGGTCTCAAGTTGTAGTCAGGGAGTTTTAGGCTGGATATTAGAAAAAAAAATTACAGGGAGGTTAGCAAAACACTGGAACAGGTTACCCAGAGAATGTGGTGGAATCTCCATCCTTGGAGGTTTGTAAGACCTGGGTGGACAAAATCTTGGCTGGGATGATGTAGTTGCAGATTGCCCTGCTTTGAGCAGGTGGTTGGACTAGATGTTCCCTTCCAACTCTCATTGTCTATGATTCAATTCCCCATGTTGAATGGGCAGGGGAACCTCAACTTAGGTTCAAGTAAGTATGGTATTTAGCAGGGGTCAAGCTCATCTGACAGCAGGCAGACTTAGTGGCACAGGGCTGGTCCACAAGCAAGATGAGTGGCATAGAGCTAGTCCGGAGGCCAAATGAAGCCCGCAGATGAGTCCCACATGATGGATCCAGTGCACTAGGCTCATCCAGTCCAGGGTGCTGCTAGCACCCTGGACCAGCCCTGTGTGCTGTTAGCGTTGTAAATGTTTCGGACCTGGTTCTGTATTCCATGCATGCACTAGAACTGGCCCTGCACACCATGTGGAGTGCACTCTGGAACCAGCCTCACATACACCACATGTGATGTGCAGGTCTGCTGCAAGACCCACAGGCAGCACAGCGGGCTGGATGATGGGGATGTGTGGGTCAGGTCTGGCCTGCAGCTCATATCTTTAACACATCTTTTTTGGTATATATTCATTGTAGCAATCTGAAAAATGAAGAACAGTGTATTGTCTTGTCTAGTACAGAGTCATCCACTGGAAGAACTGTAAGCAAAAAAATGACAGAGAAACAAACAGAACTCTATTTAAATCAAGTACAGTATAACCTTGTAAATCTGGCGTGCTCAGGACCAGGCACCTGTCAGAAATTTGAAAATGTCAGATTTCTTAAATTGGTGCAGCGGCTGGTTGTGCAGGCTGGGGGCGGGGAGTAGCAGTGGCTGCACGTGGAGTGGCACCACGGGGCAGTGAATGGAAGTGGCAGCTGCCGCATGCAAGCTTTCCCGTCTGCATTCGGGGTGGGGGGGAGTGACAGCTGGTCCTAGAGCAGCGGTGGGAAGTGCCATATTTTGATAATTCCAGATTTTTTATATCTGGATTTATGAGGTTATACTGTATTTCAAATCAATGTAATGGCTCTCCCTGCTGATTATAAGGTTTTTCCACTACTGGTTTACTGAAAGCACTTTTTGTAGTTACGACAAATCAGCTAACGGCTTCACTTTTTCTGGTTTTACACTTAGTAGGATATGGATGTCATTCAAACACATTTTTCTTTTCGTGAGTACGTAGACATATCTGCCACAGGCCAAGTTACTGAATGAAAGTCAGAGGCTTGAAAAATAATCTCAGGTACCATGGCCGAGCAAATCCATCCTACAGGAAAACCCTGGAGCCATTTGCTGATGAGATGGTTATTACAGATTTGCACATTATTTCATATCACTGGAACAATGAACAAGGGTAAAAACAAATGTAAAGTCACATGTGAGGTTATTCTACTAGATCAAAACCTGGGACAAAAGAGCGGAATAGCTTTTTATACACATACCTTGTCCCTAAAATGAATGGCAATTAACTCAATTTACCCATGATTTTATGGGGAAGATTATCATCTCAGAAACTTCATGGGTCATGAAAATGGCACAATGAGCTCGTAAGTCCACAGGATCCCAGGATAAAAGGTTTTGGGAGAAACCCAGTGTCTGTTTTTATCCATACATCATACCACAGTATCTCATACCACCTGGCTTCAATGAACTACTGTGACTGAGTAAAATTAAAAACCTTGAGATTTTTAGGATACAAAGATACTAAACAGAAGCTCCCCATAGTTTTCTGCACCAAAATATCTAGCCTGGTCAATATGCATTTTCTGTAGAAGAGCAAAATTAGATTTTTCTTAAACACTTCTTAGAAAGATAATGATTTCAATACAAATTTGCACTTTCCTATCTTTACCTGATAGCAGAAGTTATACTAATATGTTTGGACAACATAGGGAATGCTTTTTAAATCACTCAAGTTTAGAAAGGCAAGGATTTGTTAGGAAAACCTTTTTTGGACCAACTATGTAGGGATAAAGTTAGACAAGCTTTTGAATGCATGGCATTCTCCATCAGGTTGTTCGATATCATCCATGTTACAGTAGCATAAGAGTGAAGTTGTAGACATGGTTAATGGACTACACAGCTATAACATAATTCTCACACTACCATAAAATTTAGAGTCATAGTTGTTTCCTGTTATACTATACATACACATACCCACACAATTTAGATTGCCACTTATATATTCATAACTTGTAAACTAAGATTGGTAATGATTAATTAACCAGTAGTTCCTATGACTATTATCAAATTATTATGAGAATTTTTTTCAGATTTAGATGCCTAAAGTGAGGGATTTAAAAAAATGACCCAACTCTCTAAGGAAATTGTCATCTAGCTGACGTCACTGGGAGACTGCTGGAATTCTACACTTCTGTAAATTCAGACACTCATTTACATTTTTAGATACGTACTTCCTATGGAAGTTTGAAACTTTCTCAAAATAAACCCTGAAATTACTTTTTACAAAGTCTTTTACATATTTACACACACATATATACACACACTCACCCCATCCCCACAGAGCACATGCTTAATATATGCCATTTTTAGAACACGACAAGGAAAATTATAAGATGTGAGAAGTGAGCTATGATGGGGAGAAATTGTTCACTGCCTTGAATGTGTGAATTCAAAAGATGATGATGAATTACTCCTCTACTGATGCTGCTGCTTCTGCTGCCAGCAGTACTTTGTGCAGACAGCTATGAATTTCATTATAACTCAAATATAATCAACTTGTCATGTTTCTAATGGTCTAATTAAATTCTAGATACCGATTTGAATATTATGTAAATTTCTTATGGTAGTAGTTCTTTTCTGCCTTTCTGAAATGAATGCAAATATTGTAATTTGGTCTTTAAGGACACATCATCATCCATAACTCAAATTCACAATATAAAAGGGAAACGTACTGAATTATACCTAGCAGCTGACAAATTGATGGTTGGATTCTACACTACCTATTAGAGTTCATTTCAAAATTTCCAGAACTGATTAGAGTTTTTGTATTTGAGAAATATTCTGAGAAGCAAAGAGTTTCATTTGCAAATTTCAAAAATTGCATGGCAAATAATTTGAATGCACTTTAAATAAAAGCTCCACTCAGTTCTCCCAAATCAGCTCGCTCTCTCTAATTTAATATACTACTGTTGTCATACAATTGTCTAAACATGGAAGTAAACAAAAATATATAACATTTTAGCTAAAAGACTCTATTGGCACCCAGAGATAAAAAAAGGTTACATAAATGCAGCTTTTAAAAAAAAAAGTAAGTCCAACAAACATCACTTTTCATTAAAGAGTGTTTTAAAATTAAACCAAAATAAAACTAAACTAAAATCATCATCATCATCATCATTATGAACAAGACTGTTTTTTTTAATTAATAAGATGTAAAGTATTTATCCATGTTTGTGTCCTGGGTAATTTATTATTTTAAAATGCACTGAATTCAAGGAAGCAAAACCAAACTAAATATCTTTGCTCTATTAATCAAATTAGGATTGTATGAATTCTACAGGATAACTAAAGCACACTAATAGCTTTAGCATCCTCATTCATTCACTGTAATGTGATTATATCTGTATGATCTATAGTGAGCAATAAAGAAATAAAAAAGTGATTTTTCTTATCCATCTTGGATTATGGGTTAGGAAGTGAAAGCAGTCCTCTGGAGCAGAACAGAAGCTCTAAAAATCTTTCATCCTGTCTTATAAATAAGGTTTCGAAACATTATACATTTTTTCAGTAGAGTAACTCCAGCTTTACAATGGTAGGAGATCAGAATCAGGGCCCAGAGAGGCAAACTGTAGGCTTGGGAACAACAATATGCAGGGTCTAGCACCATCAGAGGCCTTGGACATTACATTTGTAGCATTACAAATACATAGCATGTGCATACCAACACATTCAAGTGCCTGCAGAGCCCTTCAGCTGGAGAGCTATAACATTGCCTCAAAGCATGCTCTCCAACCGTGGGAGAATAGAGGGGAAGCAGCAGAGGAGCACAACCGGTCTGCCGCTGCGGTGGTTGTTACATAGCACCACTGAAACAGAGCCACTCCACCAATCTGTTGTTTGGTGGAGCAACTCTTTCATAGCTGCTGTGGCCAGTAGAAATGCTGCACCATGCCTGAAGTTCACTGATAGGCTTGCCCCATTAACTTGCCACTCAAAGCCATCCATGGGGTCCACTACCACAATGCCCCTGCCATCACTGTTACCCTGTGGCACCAGTGAGAGTAGGGACTGACCTGGGAACAGTGAACCCCAATCAGCTTCTGCTCCCACTACCTGCAGCAAGGGTGATGGGAACTTTAAAGGGCTGTTGGTAACACCCGTTTAAAATTTCTGGTGCTTTAATTGGCTTCTTGTGTTCAAGCAATAGCAGCCCTTTAAAGTTCCGCAGTTGCAAACATGCTCCCACCCTTGGTGCTTGGATGCAAAAGTGAAGCGACTCAGTGAGCCCCACTGTGGCAGCAGGAGCTCATTAAGATGGGCTCCACCCCCTGATCAGTTCTTGCTGCCACCACTGCCTTGTAAACATCCTTTACCCTCACTGAAGAATGGAACAGTATTTAGTATTTTGGTCATACCTAGATTGTCCTTAGTCTTCACCTTATCTTCTGTATATTGAAGTTTCATTTCTTGTTTCCCGGTTATCAACAGGCGAACTCAAAAAAAGAACTTCCATCATCATCAAAAGTTTTCATCTTGAATACTCTCTCTAGTCACATTGATAAACTTGACCCCTCTTTCTACTGTGGAAGTGCCCAGAATAACCAATACTACTTTGTAACACTCACAACATGACATGAGGCATAGGTTAAAGTTCCTGCTCTGCTTGATTTGGAGGTGACTTGAACCTGGGTCTCTCAAATCTGAAGTGGCCAAATGTTGTGGAACAAAATATAGGACATAGCCACAAATGCTCCAGCGACTTCCAGAAACAGAAATCTACTCCACTTCTGCATCTACTTAATGGAGATACCTTAGCATAGTTCTGTGGTAGATTCAACGTTGCATAACTGCTGTTATACTTCCCATTGAGGGTGTATCTCTGGGAACAGGAAGCAATAGAGTTGTGTTCCAACAAGGCCAGGCTGACTTAGGTTGCATCCCCTTAGTAAATGTAGCAGGATACTGTCTGGCATCAGCCCAGGACTAATTAATTCAGGACAGCACTCCCATTTCAAGGAGTCACTAGCATCAGGGCACATACAGGGGTATCAGGGGACACTGTGCCAAAATTTGGAACTGTCCTGGAAAATTCAGTAGAGTCAATCCCGTCAGTGCCCTTAATCAGCTATTCAAGGATGTGCATTTGTCTCTCTTCACAGAGTACATCAAAAGGTGTCAGTTTCATTGCAAGACAAAAAATATCAAAGCCTCAACATTTTTGGCATAATGACAGTTCTATAGTCAGAAAAATTAAAATATATATTGAATTATACAGACCTATTTCCGTTATTTAGTAAATAATATTTACTCAATAAGCATGCCATGGTAGTAAATATAGTTAAGGCCGAGAAAAGGTCCAAGTCTGGATTTCACTGGGCCCATCTACACGAGATGTTTACTGCAGAAATTAAAATTAGCTACATAGTAATATCACTGTCTATATGTGCAACCCTAGTAGACTAATAAATGCCACCACAGGGTAGTAGGGCTAAACACAAGTACTACCCTGTGGCAGTGTTGTTTCGTGTGCCACAGCTCACATGTAGACTATGCTGGCTGCTCCAGCGGGGCTCCATGTGTTGTGGGTGAGGCTGGCTAGGGACATAAGGGCACTTCAGTGGGGGGCTGCCTGCCAGCTAGCCTTGCACTGAAGCACCCTCATGCCTCAGCCAACCCTCCTCTGTAGTACGTGGAACCCCATTGGAGCAGCCCTGGGCTGGCAGGCTGATCCCTAGGTCCCCTGCCAGCCCAGGCTGCTCCAACCAGGCTCCATGTGCTGCGCATGAATACTCTGGAGCAATATGCTCTGGAATTTTTTGCTCCTGGGCGCAGGTTCTAATAGCACCCCTGGGGGCAAAAAAATGGAGCAATAACTCTAGAGTTTATTTGTGCACATTAATTGCATGTGTAGACATGCCCACTAGCTTCTAACCTTGAGTGAACACAGTTCTCTTTGGGATGAAATTTTCATAAGTGATCTCAATTCAAAATAATTTTCTTTAGTTAGAATCAAGTAAGATCAACTGCTTAAGCAAGAGGAAAATCAGATTCCTCACATTTTTCTTATCAGAAATATGCATATTTGAAAAACATGTGGATAGGTTTCCAGGATAGAGTCATTATAATGCTTGAAGAAACTTGGTTTAACATTGTTAAATATACAATTTAAGTTTTCTTTTCTATGTGGGTTATTACTAAAAGCATCTAAGAAAGTGATTATGCCAGTCAGGAAACCTCACAGTTCAGAATCAGTTACAAATGAAATCCAATGTGTACACACTGGAAGCGGTTGTTACTAGGTGTATTGCTGCAGGCAAGCTTACTCAGAGCCTCCAATGGGAGGCATTTGCCCTACCTGTAGAGTAGAATCTTAATCCTCCTTGTCCCCAGATAGCCAGGAAATAAATGGCAGTGTGCACTTTCTGCTCTTCAATTTCCTCTCAAATGAAGCCTTATACTGCATGTAACTTTGAGAAACAGAATCCAGGATGCCAACGTGTTTGTAGATAATACAACTTGAAGAACTCTACTGGTAAGTATATATTTTTTTCCTTCCAGTAGTTGTCTACATACACATACTCAAAGTGGGTGACTCCAAAATAATGCCCCCCATACATGGAGTGGGATCCACCAGCAATGGGTCTTGGAGTGTGGTAGGCCAGCCGATATGTTGCAATTCTTGATGGAGCTTCTGATAGGCATAGCATAGGTAAGCTATGAAAGTGGCTCTATCATGGTGAAGTGGACCTGTATCATAGAAAGTGGCTCCATCTTGGAAGTCTCACAGCAGTTTCATACAGCCCAAAATCTGGTTGGATAGACTCTGGGCTATGACTGTGGTTTTCATGTCTCAACTAGCAAAATAAATAGCTGTGAAGACTTCTAGAAAAGTGTAAACACATGAAAATAGGTCAAAACTTTACATCAGAAAGAGCAAATCTTGTTAAGAACTCTTAAAGCTAATCTGTTAATAGGTGAAATTCAGAAACCATCTCAGGCAGAAACTTTGGGTGGGTTCTCAAAGAAATTTTACCTGGATAGAAGCAGGCATTAGGAGAAACCACCACGAGGACTAATTGCTGAGGTAATTACTATAAAGAATGATTTTTTTTTTTTATGAACAGATGAAGAAGGGAGCATGTTGCCTTGGGCTCAAAATTTCATCAGTGATATGAGGACCTGATTCAGGACCTCTAAGGAAACTTTAACTGGACCACTGCGGAACTTGAGTGAAAACAGCTCAACAGAGTAGCTACCATTGCAAAAGTTATGGAAGGACAAGAAGGTATGAAGGGCACAGATCTATTTACTTTATTTAGATATTTCACCATTGTAACTCTACCAGCCTTTGCCTATTACTTGTCCACTTTGCCCATATTCTCCTGTCTCCCCTTATGCTTACCACATGCTCCCTGGAAATATTCATATAGCCAGTACTGTCTTCAAATCCCTGCATGACTCATTTCTACTATAATACCAACAGATCACTGTAATTTGGTAATGACTACGTAGATGAAAAGCTACATCACATGCACACCTGTAATAGAAAAGTAAATACAGCAATTATGTACTTTTGCACCTGTTAATTTGCTTTCTTTAACTACTGGTTTCCTCCTCAGTTGCTGTGACAGGTAGAACGATGAATAGTCAGCATCTGAGAGTTTCTCAATCTCTAGGTTTCCCTTTCTCTACTTTGATTCTAGTCTCACTCTAAGAGGGAATGTATCTGGGTACCATATGGATTTTCCTTATTGCCTCTACTCCTTCTCTGCTTCCAGAGCAGGAGCAGGGCAAAGCATAGGCACATGGAACGTATAGGCCAAGAGGGGAAAGTTCCACAGAGCAGAAATTCCGTTTTCTGACTAGTTTTTTTGTCTAGGGTAAAGTGTTCATGTCATATTCCTACTTTAGCAAAACAACCGTCCTTGCATTTTTCAATATGGAAGTGTGCATGCCAGTGCATACATACACACACACGCATGTACGTGGACCCACTCTTCTGCTGCCTGGCTCCATATTTAGCAGGCTGTTGAGGCTCTAAATAAACACTCAGCCACTTCTGCCCAAGTAAAAGTCTTGTCTGAGTAATTAATTGGAAGTTTCATGGTTTGGTTGTGTCAAAACAGTAACTCTCATTTTGACTTTTTTTTTTCTTTTTTTTGTGTCTAACCACAAATTCAGAACACAGTCTGGGGGGTTTTAGTCCACAGTGCCTTAGCAGCAGCTGTTGAAGCTTACCAAAAAACTATGGTTATTTTTATGCCTTTCCCTTCTGTCCTTACTGTTACACACAAAATTAGCATAAGCAGAAAATTCAAAGCAAGAGAAACTGGGCTGAAGGGCAGTCTAGGTAAGGAGTGAAAGACCTTACCAACTCTGTCCTTATCAACTACTGCTCATGCCTCTCTAAGCATGGAAAACCAGCACCACAATCTACCTTTTGTGGATGTGGGGGATACTACTGAATTTAACCTATTTCTTTGGCCATGGTATGAATACAGGCAGTTAGAGGAATTACTACAAACTCCCTGCACTCTCATGAACACTGTACCCAAGTTAAGAAGGTCCTCTTGCTTCAGCCAGCTTGATTAATCAATTTAAGTCTTTCCAATTTCTTCTTCCAGTAGCTCCTCCAGTTTGAACTCCTCACTCTTCAAAATTGAACATCTTCATAGTACCCTGCTTGAGAAAGTTCAGACAGGAGCTTTGAAAATGGGGATAGGGCATAGTTACCAGAATCTTCAGCATCATCACCTGATTGTATTGCACTGTCATGAATGCTCTTTTCCCTTGATGCTTCATAAATCCATGGAATCCTGCCCTCCACAAGATGATCAGAGATTGTCCAACACATTTTCTGAATGTGTTGAAAACACAAATCAATCTAAATCTTCTCCATGACACACTGGAAAAGTCCACACTGGACCAAACAGTCTTAGCTAGACTGTCCTGCTGAAGTTAGTTATCAAAATGATTGTATAGCAAGATGCATGGCAAAAGACATCACAAGCATTTTAAAACACCACCCTCATAACTTAGTCAAATAATTAGTCCTCTGGAATATGCTTATGCAAGAAGAACCCCAAAAGAAAACACAAATGAACACAGGCCAGTGTGGAAAATCTAGTTGAGGGAACTAGTGTAAAATTAGCAATCTTCAGGAATTTAACATGAAGTGTGTTTACATATTGTATAACTTGTGATAGTCTTCAGAAGTTTGACACAAATTCCTTTATGGTAATTTGATTTTAAGAATACCCATTATTGCAATCAAATAGCAAGCCACAGAATTCTACATTTAAATCCTGAAGGGACTGTCCAGAAGCTTGATTAAAAAACAAACAAACCATGTTCATACCAAATAAAGAGAAACTCCAATTGTTTTTTATTAGATTTTAACAGACATTGCAAAAATGTTGCATGATTTAAAACAATATTTTAAACAAGGTAGTAATGTGGCATCAGATAAAAGACAAAGAATGGAACAGCTATGTAAGCTATAAGGGAAATACAAGGGAACCACGTGATATGGAAAATGAGAGGTATATTTTTAAAATCCAAGGGCAAATATGAACAAGCAGCCAAGTTTTGACAGACTGACTACATACCACTGATGTTTTACAAACTGCATAGCAGTGTAAAATAAATGTTGTTATCCTAACTATGTATTGTATTCCTGCATCTGGAACAGTTTACAAGGCAAAGATTTTGTTTACAGCATTGATATTTTAATAGCTCTGGATTTTCATAAAAATAAAAAGTAACACAATGAAAAAGCCAGTATCTACATTTGAAAACAAAAGTGCATGTATTGAAAACGTAGTGTTATCTTCAATAAGAGGAACATATTTAGTATTCAACACACCTATTTTAACAAATGAGGACAACGGATGGTGCTTTAGATGCATAGTTGCACCGTGTTACAGGCTAAATTCTGTCAACATGAGCTCCTGCAATTGCAGTACCCTCCTCTCTCTAGACACCAAGAACACCTCTTCCCAGCCCAGTTCTCCTATAAAAAAATCATGATTCTGATTTACCTATTCTTTAAAAAGAAGATGTTGGCTGGACAGTCTGGGTTCTTCCACTCTGACAACTCCGGTTTCTCCTACCTGTACCGGAGAGATACAGAACTGAAGTTTATTTCTCTTGGTTTTTAGTTACCTAGCATTACAATTTACCTAGAGTGCCAGAAGACATGAATCCCTCTATCTCCAGCTAAACCCAGTTTCTTTGTCCAAACTAGTATATCCATCCATGTTCCCATTAGCTACCACCATGGCTGTGTGGAAAATTACTACAAACTGAAAACTTCTGTAGTAGGTTCTCTCTCAGTTTCCAAGCAGCCAAGGTGGAAAGAAAAAAAATTTTTGAAGAGAAGACACATGATCCCAAAATCCAGGAAAAACTTTTGCTTGAACTCTTCAACAGTTTCACCATATGGCATTGCAGAACTGGATTTGTTTTCTTTCTGGAGCATCCTTAGCATTCTGGACAGAGAAAGGCAGCAATTGTTTAGCTGGATTGTACCCAGCATGGGAAACACACAGATACTGCAATTGTGAACTGTTGCCAGGGTAGCCATAAACAAGTGTCTATTACAGAAATTACAAGCTTTAAATCTAGTCATTTCTGTAAACATCCTCCTTTTAATAGTTTCTTGTTTTTCCTAAAGTGGAAATACATACTGTAGTTCATTGTTCCAAACACTGGTCTATCTGAATTAGCTTGCAGCACAGTTATTAAATGCAACAGGCTAGCAACACCCATACCAATTCAAACAAGTCTGAAAGTCACTTTGAGATAAGCTATGGCAGTTTTGCTATTATGAGGGCATTTTTCATAGCATGTGTTTCCAGTTCATAAAGGCTATACAAGTTATCTCATGGAAGACAGAGGAAACAATTTGGAATTGTTCATTTAATCAAATATGCGGGTGAACACGCATTTAAGATATGCCTTATGCAATTAATGGATTCTGTCTCATCTTATGAAGATGATACATTTTGATACTCTTAGGCAACTTAAAATGCCCCCCAGTAAGAGTAGCATTTTACTGACAAATTAACAGAAAGGAAAGACAGTATCTTACACAATGCCATAAAACAAGTAAAGCCCTTTCATTAGCTGCATTTTAAATCTACAGTTGTTTATTACATACTTCCAATTCCTGACTAGAAATAGTTTCGTTGAAGCATTTTCTCCTTCACCAGCTATAGGAGCAGGGGAATTGGAAAACTATTTTAACTCAAATGCCAATCTAGGTGAACATCAAGGGCTAATATTTCATGGTTTTAACTAACAGTTTTTCTGCCAAAAGTGAAATAATAGTTCCTAAGACAAGCAACCTTTGCTGACTGTTCAAAAGGAAGTTGTGCTAAAAATTAATCTGCTGTAAATCAGAGTTCACTTAGATGATTGCTACAATTTTAAAAAAATGCACATCCTAGGTCACTTGTGTGTTAGCTAGGAAGAACACTAGAATACTGATTATATTTTAAGAAAACTTCACAGATATACTTATAAAATTATGCATTTGTCTGAGACACCCATTACAAAATTTGTTATTATTTTCAACTTTTGAATATTTAGATCATAACTTGTTAAAAAAGTCCAAATGCATAAAGTGTGTTTGGTCAGGAACTTCTCTCTCTACAATTCAAAGTTTTCCATCTGAATGTGCAGATCTTTTAAAGACCATTTCTGAAAAGTTATTAATTCAACAGAACATGGGCACCAGTGGATCAGAAAACACACCTTAGGGATTTTTTAAAATTATATAAGTTAGATAAAACTACCCTGTCCAGCAAGTTCCATTTTTTTTTTCAAACATTAAGGCAACTTCCATTACTTTCAACTAATCAACATTATAAAAAATAAATGTCACTTCAAAACCTTATATACATAGTGACAGAGTAGATTTAACTAGAAATTATCTTTAGTACATTAATAAAGTGTCACGTAATATTACACAGAGGTTATATCAGGTGCTTGAGTGTATGTGCAAGTGGAGTGACTTCTTAAATTTAAAGTACAGGTTTCAAGACAGATCGTAGTGAACGTCCTTCTTTAGTAAGTTCTCGTGTTACACACATACATGGCAGTGGGACAGCCTCTTCCCTTCTCTCCACAGCATTATAACTGCATTTTTTCAAGTGGTCTGCCATGCTCACGATGTCAGCAAATTTCCACTCGTTCACGGTACAAAAGGCTGTACTGAATCGCCACACCTGAAAAACAAGTTATACTTGGCATCAAACTGGCTTATTTTATAGACTCAAAGAATTGCAACAGCAAATACTTCATTTTGTGATAGAGTAATTTGCTCTACCGAAAATCAACATTACCAGTTCTTACTGATCACTAGTTCCAATCAGTTTGAACCAGTCTAAATTTCAGATTCAGTTTCCCATCTGACTCTGTAGGGTGAGCATTAAAGACAAGTAAAAACCATAATTTCATTTGTAAACTGACTATCAGGAAGTTACAGAACAAAGAAGTTACAGGTATGACTTGAAGTGAGGACCTGACTGTCAGACATCTACTGAGATGTCTACTGCTGAGATTCTACAATTCCAAATACAGCAAAAGGAAGTTGTAAGCATTCTGAACTTCTGAAAATGTAGCTGCCAAGTTACATACCTCATAAACATAACTTGAATGTCTGCTTGTACTGAGTCCTGCGACCATCACACCAAGACCTTCAACATGTGTGCCTAAGCAAGGGTATGGAGGAGTAGAGGCTGCCCAAGACCTACCATCCCCACTTTAGATCATTGAGACAGAATCCAAAGGCCAAACCAAGTCCAGATATTTAGTGCCTCAATGGTAGTAGCTTCTATCAGAGAGCAACAGATAAGAATGGCTGCTGACTGCCTAACACATCAGCGAAGGCGCATTTCTGCCAGGGTGATGTCCCTTAGCAACCAAGAAGTCCCATGGTTGCAACACTGGTATTTTATAGGAGCTACATGACAACATGCAGGTCCACCAGGCCCTCCAGTCAGATGCAGTTTACAGTCATACCCAGGACCAATTAAGGCATTAAATACGATGATGAGGTGGTTTATAACTACGTGAAATGTACTTTCCTCTCTTTGAGATGTCTAACGTCACAAATGAAATTCCCAGTTTCACACAAATTAACTGCAAATAAAGCCACAGCAGCAGACAAATTTTGAGAAATTTAAGTTTTTTCTCCATCACTACAAATCTATTATTTTATATATTCTCATGGCAAAAAGACAGAGGTTAGCTCAAATCCTATACCTTCCCACTGCTACAAATATGGTGAATGTGCACAAAAGTTAATAGCTGGTTAAAGTAGAACCTTTTTTCAAGAAGACTCATGGAATACAAGGGATTCCAAAGGCTGTCTTTTCACAGAGACATCATGTCAAACAGTAAAATATACTACTAAGTTACAGAAAATATATACAAATATTTGGCCCATTTAACAACTTTTTTCCATCCATCCCCACTCCCTACAAAAAATGAAGTTACCTTTTCTTTTATTTGCCATGAAGAACTTCCATCTGGATACCTTCTCTTTTCCCAAAGCAGTATGACCATACCACGTGCCTGAAGCAAACTTCCACATACATCTCGCATTAATCGTGACACTCTTGAAAGCTGACACAGACTAAAGCCATCTAGAAAACCAGCAATATGTTGTAGAACTTCAAAAGGAAGACTACTCAGATGGTCATTACGCAGTCCAATGATGCAGCTTTTAGCTGGTTCAACTAATACCGTAGATATGCAAGGCTGAACTCCAAATGACCTTAAATGGCGGTCATGTATAACCTTTGCCCCTTGCGCTGAAGGGCAAAATCTACGTTGAGAGTATGTACACCCATAATATGCCAAAGGACACCTCTGCTCCATCCAGCCATTAAGGCCAGCGTGAATGTCACCATGCACATTCTTAAAATGTGAAGAAAATTCATTTCTCCTAAACAACTGTCCACAAACAAATGTAAACATTGAACGCTGTTTTGTTTGGTATCTAGCGACACATTCCAGTACTAAGTCCAGCCCAAGTGTTTGGAAAGGACTTGGATTTGAGAGCTGTGGGTTGGCATGATCACATGCAGAAGCTGATGCTATTTCCCCTACCATTGTATTAGTGGCTAATATTGCAGAAGGAAGAGAGAATGTTTGAGTTCCAAAATCAACATGATATCCATCAACAATGCGACTATCAGATATTCCCCTTCCACCAGGAGAGTCTCCCAAACAAAACAACAAAGCTGCTGTGATTAGATCTATGCCCTGAAGACCCATAGGGTCTTCTGTTATTTCCAAATCTGAGGTATCAACAGCTTTGTCTTCTTTTGGCGTAGACCAATAGTGGTCAACAAGGAAATTGTATGATCGATGCCTCATTAAAGAAAACACATCCACATTTCGCAATCTTTCTTGCTCTACTTGTCTTTCTAACATCTCTTCTTCACTAACATTACGGGGTGGTAGCAGTATATGACTAACAGTGCCATTAAGCAAGCTGTCCGGTGGTATTACTTCTCTAAGCTGTTGTGTTGCTACAGAAAAAGAGCTGCAAGTCTTCAATGCTCCATCATCAGAAGATGCAATACATTCACCATTTGCTACATTACATGATTTTGAATCAGATACATCAAGAATTTCATTCTGGTCCAACACCTCTGCACTTACGTTTTCCAAATGGAAGCCATTACACAGCCCTGAAGAATTATTAAGATTCAAATTCAAGTCATGTTTTTGTACTAAATTGTAACAAAAATCACTCGAGCCATTTTGTTCTGATTGTGAACTTTGACTCAAGACATCAAAGTCAATTCCACCAACTGCTCCTAAATTATCCTCATCCAGATATTCATGGGCCGACTTTTCACTCTGCATACTTCCATTAAAAGTTTGTTCTTTAATTTGGATATCTTCTTTCATCTCATATGGAGAGATACAGAGTCTTGAACTTAACATGCTTATATCTCTTGTAGCATTGTTTAGGATATCTAATGCAGCAGCTAAACTCTTTGTTGTTTCTACAGTAGCCTGATAAAGTGCACTATAAGAATCTTCATCAGCAGGCAGTAAACCATTTGAAAGTGTTGCAGCAGGGATACTTGATTTAACTGAAGGTTGTTCTCTGGGTTCTGGTATTTGATTGGCTGTTTTTGACATCATTGTTGCTACCTTGAGGGATTCTAAAAGCATGCGCTGGTCTTGAAGGGCTAAAGCCATATCTAGCTGTTCCACTTCATCAACATCTTTACTTAGATTTTCATAAGATTTCCGATCTGCATAACTGACAGGCCATCTATTCCATTCCATAGTACAACATACTACACTTGCAGGACACATCTCTAGATGTTCAGCAATTTTGTTTCGGGCTACAATAAAAGGACATCCAAAGCCACTATTCAAACAAGGCACTCTTTCAAGTGGACATAAAATGCGATGTTCTTCAGCTTTACATGAATGAAAAACTGCTCCACAAACCAAGGGGCAGCCAATCAAGTCACAGGAAACCCCAGTCTCTGGTCTGGTCATGCAACGCCGACTGATGCAATTTACACAGTGTAAATGCTGCTGATGTTCCTCCATGACTGCAAGCCCAGCTCTGAGTGAGAAGAGAAAGGAGACAAAAAACAAATTAATATGTTAGCTGACCAAAGTAATTCATTCAATATATAAAAATCATTCAATATGTTAGCTGACCAAAGTAATTATTTATCATTTTATGTTCTTGGTCTATAATGTATACAGAATGCAAATGAACAATATACTGATTACTACCTATTGTTTTAGGAACAAATGTACAATTTAAAGCCTCCTTTCTCCCCAAAAAGTTCCAGTCAGCAATTAGGGTTACTCACTTGTACTAGAGCTCTGCAAGGTGAACTTGGTGCCTTTACATACTTGGGCATGTGGGCTGTAGAAACCTGATAGAAGAACATTTATAACGGTACCCACCAGAATGCTTTTGTACCTTTTTCTACTTCTGAGGATGAGTCTATACATTCTAAGGTCCTAATTTATAATCAGGACTGTAACAACAACAAGGAGGTGGAGAGTGTGAATGTGCAGAGTCTATCTTCAAGAACTCTGGTTACGAGTGAATAGAAAGGTGGCTAGTTTAAAAAAACCAAACCAAACCAAACCCCACACACACAAAAGCTGGAGGGGTGGGAAGGGTCTGGGGGCCTGATGTGGCCCTGAGCCATTTATCCAGCCTGCAGATTAGTCTTGCACCACTAGATGAGTTTAACACCCATGACCTAACCTCTTTAGTGTCCATATTGTTTAGTGACTTTCTGAACATTTTTTTATGGAGAAAGCGAAAGGTCTTGACATCCAACATTTGGAGTTTCATTTCATGAAACTCCATGATAATGGGTTCTGGGAAAAATTATTGGCAGAGATATTGACTAAGATGAAAAATTTTACTTGGATAAAAATTTAGGGTGGAGATGGAAAACAGATATGTCCTGCAGAAAACCAGATGTTATGGCTAATAGTGAATGATGTTTTGATCAGTGAGTCAAAGATGACATTCATTCAGATGTTCAAATACAGGCTTCCTAACATGAATATGGACAAAACTGATGTCCCAATATTGATCTGGTTCACTGTTGGATACCTGTTTGCTAATGTCTTTACCATGTTATTATTACTTCCAGAATGAATCATTGGCTAAAAAACCAGAGGGTTTAACCGATGGTGCCTCCTAAAATAGTCATCTTAGGAGCCTGTTGAAACCTACCTGGAGTAAAAGGCTATAGACTGTGCACTATGAAGAACAGTATCCTTTTCCCAAGAAAGTTGGTCATTTTTTATAGGTGACCAATTCAGGGGACAGAGAAGAACAAGAGGTTCGACCTCTTAAATACTGGCTTCTTCCTTTCTGATCCATTACAGGACCCATAAAGAAAAAAGAAAAATATTTTTATAACACTAGAATGAGCTAGCCAGGCTAACTAAAATCTAGCTAACGTACTGAATCTTTGCCAAGACTGATCCATCACAGATCCAATCTGGAGAGGTTCTTGGTCTGCTGCTACAGTCGTCCCTTTTAGAGGCCTCTTCCAGAGCATGTAGGCACCCCAAGGGTAAGGGCACTTGCCTGGAACATGCCATCAGATCTTCACTACCAGTACCTCCCAGGAGTGGCTTACTGAAGAAGTTAAGTTAGTTTAAAGCAAATCTCAAATAAAATCTGTGGGCTGGCAATGTCCAAGGCACTTTTCTCATGGCTAAGTCTGGTATAGCAGTCTTTCTGTCGACCATTACCCTTTGTACATGGTAGCTTACAGTGTGTCACCCCCTTCAGGGAAACAAAAAAGCAAATTTATTCTCTCAAGTTTTCCTTCCACAATAGAGAGAAAATAAAGACCCATCCTCTCTTCTGAATTCCAGCCCAAGGCCAGGCGTTAAGTACATACCTTCCCTGGATTGCCTTCTATCTTCCCTGCTCAGTTGTCTTTCGTCTCCCTACCATGCTCCTTCCACTGCTTCTCTCAACCTGTATCTCTGAAGCCCCAGATCTTCCACCTGCTTTGCCTCCGTTCTGCTAAGACTGAAGCCTTTATATGACAAGTAGCTGTTAGCAGGCTGCTTGGTCACAGCTGAGGGAAGTAATTAGGCTCAAAATTAAAAAATGCTGCACCTTTATGAAAGTCTATGCTCAAAGCTCCAGTGCATGGGACTTTTACTATCCTTTCAGTGCCAGCAAAAACATGCACATTCCAATACGATTAGGCTAGTGCTACTTAGCATTTGTGGGAGCAACAAAGGAACTCTACATGACTGGAGCCTGTTCCAGAATAAAAAGCAGGTCAGATCATGTGACCAGTTTTATTTTGAAGCAGGCCCATTGTACCACATATTGGCACTGAGCACTTGGATTCTTAGTCTGGTACAGAGGGAAGAGGAAACAGCATTCTATTTCTCACCATCATGCCACTTGCATTGTATTTTGAGAGGATATTTCAGCTTCCTTCATTTAATTTGGTTTTATCCTTTTTTTGAAGATATCACTGAGGAATTAATTCAAATTTGAAGAGAAGAAAAAGCCCCATTTTTCCAGACCTTCCCTCCCCTCCTTAAAGCTGTTTACATTCATACATAAACTCATAAAAGACTTTACTGAAAGAATAAACTAGTAAAGTAGTTAAAACAAGCTTAAATCACTAGTTTCTTCACAGACTTAAAGGAACAATGTCAGATCCAATTTATCTTCCCCTCAGATTCACTAGCTCCCCCAAATTAGGTTTTGTAAAAAGTCTGCCTAAAAAACCTAAGAAGGATAAAACTGAAATAGTTCCATGTTTGATTTTATTTCACTGGCAAATAAGAATTACCAAGCAGTGTTTCCAGCCCAAACATTGTGGCACTGTGCTACTCCAGAAGAAATCTGTAGCACAGGCAATTAGAAATAAACCAAACAAAAGTGAAGCGGATCATTATTATTTGTTGTCCAAGCTGAAAGGCAAGTTTTCATATTTTCCATTTTCAGTAACTTAAAGTGCTTTTGTTGCATATATTTAAAATCTCATTAAATAATTTTTATACAATTCTCTAAGATTTCACATTTTGCCATTAAGAGCAATTTTAATGCCCCTTCTCTAAGTTGCATAACTCAAATGTTTTGGCCACCCCCTCTTCTGAACTCTTCTAACAAAGCAGCATGTGTTGCACTTGCTAGACAAAACAGTGGACTACTCTTCCCATTCTGAAGAATCTATTTTTATATGTATGCAACATATTACCTTCTCATCATATTTTCACTAAAATGCAATTTTTATCACAGATTTCTTAGACACAACCTATTTTATCCCACAGATTTAGTGCCAACTTTGTGACAGTGTTCTCAAGCATTTTAGGCTTGATGCACCCCTTGGGAAAGGCCAGCTCTTAGTTTTCACTAGTTTTTTTTTACTACAAAAAATAGTAATAGAAATTCATCTGTTGCAAAGAACTCTGAAAGATCACAACAGGTCAGAAGGTTTTTAACATGATGGATTCCTATCTGAAATCTCTGGGTTCAGCCTGTTTGTACAACAGTACTAACACTGCATGACACCCCACAGCACCTATGAAAGGATCTCAAGGCACCCTGGTTGAGAATAACTGGTCTATAGCAATTAAAGCCAAAACATGTTTATTAAACTATCGAAAGGCAAAATTGGGGGCTAGGTTTATTTACTATTCTGCCAAAAGTTATTACAAAAATTACTCCTGCACTTATATGTAAACTAAATACCATTAAATTAAAATAATCTTTTTCACAGCTGTTGAAAAATGCATCCTTCCCCTTCTGATGCTGTTGAGAACAAATGGGATTTTTTTTTTTTAAATAAAGAAAAAAGTATTCCTCTTCTTTCTTCTAGTCCCCCTGGCAGAAGACCAAGATCTCTCATTCCTAGCCCAGGCAGTAAGCAGCTTGCAAATTGTTTCTACTTTTGAACCAAATAGAGAAAGTGCTAAACGGCAGAATTCCATAAAAAGATAGTCTTTTTGCAAGATTATCCCTGATAAACAGCTCATTTCCAAGCTCAAAAGGTAAGTTTGTTCTTGACTATTTTTCATGCCGGCTTACCAAACAAAAACAGTCTTACTAACAAGTTCTAATTCTCACTGACAACTCTCCACATCAAGGTGAGGAGGAAAAAATGAGGAGCAAGGAAGAGATGGGCTTCTGATGAAAGGCAAGTATTATTGCTGAGGTAGCAATAATATCAATGAGATAGTTGAGGAGAATTGTACTGCTCCTCTCTACTTGGGAGAAGAGATAGAAACTTGTATTGTCTCAACAGTTATTTTAAAGGTAAGCATGGAAGGGCCACATATATGCTGAATTTCTTCAGATCTTGAGTGCAGACCTGGGCAGATTCAGAATCACAAGGGGTGGGTATGGCCAAACTGCCTTTGGCTGTGTGGCACATGCATGGTGAAAAGAGCTCACCGTGAATGCAGCACATGGCCAATGGAGGTGTAGTTCTACTACCTTGGCTGCAATCCTGGATGCCAGTGAGCTCTCTCAGCTCACCAACATGTCAGCATGGGCTCCTACCAGAAACTATGAACTCACCAGCTACTTAGCACAAGCTGTGGCCAGAGCCCAGGCACAGAGCTTCCACACAGCTGTGGAACCCAGGAAGCTGACTGCCACCACAGCTTATCCCCTTTCCCTCTGCTGCTAAATTCAGAGTACGGGGTCACTCTAGCATGGGTGTTGCATGCACCATGTGGGGCCAGGGCTGGTGCATGCAGCACTGGGAAGCCAGTCCAAGACCCACAGACAGCACCTTGGAGAAGATGACATGACTCCAGAGGCCAGATCAGGATGGCCACCTCTATCCTTGACAGCCCTCCATTAGGGAATCTAATGTATGACAAAAAGATGTACATATCAGAAATAAACAGTGTCCTTAATACAACAGTTGGATGTACATTTTCTGGGTTCCCAGACTGAAACTTCAAATATTGCTAGCAGGCACTGTATTAGTGCCAAATTAAACAATGTAGTAATTTATACTTATTAACTAAATGCAGTAATATATGTGAGGTTTTATATATATCTGCTTCTTAATATTTGATGCATTTTAAATGTCTCGTATGTGTCTCATACATCCTTTTTCAATTCTCTCTGTCTTATTAGAGTTTCACAGGTCACAGCGTGCAAAGACAAGACCCAATTTTGTCTCAGAGGCATTTATGCATTTGACTGCCTAAAATCTAGGAGCCCTGCCCTACCAGAGCAATTTACTTTGGTCTTCTGTATGTACCTAGAACCCCAACAGTGTCAAAGTGGAGACCTGGGTGCCTCTGAAGTGATGAGTGTAGAGTCCCATGACTTGTGCAGTCTTGGGTGCCCTGGCCCAGCCACAGTGGGATAGAGGTTACTCCCTCAGATCCTAGTCTATAACCCCGTGCTAGAGTGCTCTCCAAGGAAGTAGGAGATGAGGGTGTAGCGGTCCACAGGACCCAGTCTTAGAATCCAAGTCTCCATAAATAAATGATATTGCCACTAGACTAGTGTGCAAGTGGATCTCTGTCCCACAAAAGCAGGCCATTTTTACATATGCACTGGGACGCAGCACCAAGTGCTTTAATTAGCGAGCTGTGCTAATTAAAAGTACTCACATATCCCATGTATCAGCATCCCCATGCTGAAAAAATGTCAGTGCGGCTCTGAACTAAAGCTCACTGAACGCGTTTTATTTTAAAGCAGCCCCACTGCCATTTTTCCAGCACAGAGTCACATGGGGCCGCTGATACATGTGATGAGGAAGGCTGCTGGAGCACTTCTATTTCCACGCTCCAGCAGACTCGATTAATTACTGGATTTCCAGCGTGTCGGAGCAGGCTCCCTGCATATCTGTAGGAGCCCCTAAATTTCACATATTAAGATTCAAATTGATACAGGATCAAACTGGATCTAGCCATTAAATATTAGTTGCTGTTGTTCTTAACAGAGCAACTTAGAATGCTTCTTAGCTGTGCTATTAAAAAACTGCAAATGGAGTCGGTAGACAACACTACAAATTCACCAAAATTCTCTGTGCTGTACAGAGTTTAAACTTGGGAGCACTAGGTGATAAGATTTGTCAGTGGAACATTTTATTTGTAATTTATTATGCAGCACTGGATCTTTTCAGATGTTCTTTTTATGCATTTATTTTAACTGATGCCAATTAAAACAATTTACTAAACACTATTGTCCAGGTAGTTTTTAAAAGCATTGATAATTTGGGTTTTAAAATGGTTTAATAATAGTTTCAAAGCAATCATAACCTTATCAATATTTTAATACAGTTACGCAGAACACAGATTGTTTAAGTTAAGGTTTATACTTCTTCCAATTACAGAATTCAAATTTTAAAGCCACATACATTAATTTTAAGAGTAATCAAAATGCATGAGAGAGAGATTACTTGTCACTGTAACACTTACAATTAACTTTACAAGTCAGTACTCTATGAATCTCCTTATTTTTACTATTTTGTCCTTTTCATGAACTGGTTTCCCTCATATCTTTCATTTAATCCAGCAAGTAAATGTTTTGTTGCACTTATTCTACATTTAAGAGACTGCAGCATTACATTTATCATTACTACTTAGCTGAAAACAGGGAGAAAGACCTTATGTAAACACTACAAGTTAACTTATTTAAAAAAGGCAAAAAAAGAGGAAGAATTTTCACTAGAGAGCACCTCAATATTTAACCTGGTATGAAAGGTGTTCTTTAAATAGTAAAATAAAATTCAAAGAATAAACACTCAAAGAGTAATTATTGTACAATGGTGTGAACGGTCTAGAGAAAGCATCGAAAATTATTTGCAATTAAAATATGTACTGAAAATTATTGATTTATTTTACCTTAGACAAAACTAATTCTGTACTAGTACTTTGGTAAGAAGTTATATGTCAAATCAGTGACTACATCCAGAAAGAACAGCTGTACATTTCTGGTTATGTAATGTCAGCAACTAGGTTCAGTTCATTTGAGATGCTTAAGTATCCAAGCTTGACGGTTACTAGCAGAGAAAACTAAAAATACATCCAGTTCCAGTGAGGTGACCACTGCTCTCAGAATTTGTAGGATCACTTGATGTTATTGTACATGCTATACAGTCAGCTGACCAAATCTGCCAGAACAAGCTTTGAAAATCTGTCATAATCAAAAGGATTAAAATTCCAGCTGCTACAACCACATGGATTTACTCTACCTTAATATTTGTGTAACACAACAACTGTGTAATAATGGATTTAAACAGCGAGTGCCCAGTATTCCAGCAGCAACTCTACCTGCTCTGTTCCACCTGCTGAGCTGCTCTATATATGCACATTTTTTCAAATTCAAAATGGAATGCCTGCATCCCCTCCAATCACATACCCTCAATCTCTTGGGCTATAAATGATTATCTTTTTTATCTCAAGTGTTTGGAAATATACACAAACAAACTCAATCTAATCTTTATCTTCTAGTCTTGTATAATCACAGCTGGTAAAAAGACTGCTTTTCCTCCTTGCTATGAGATTTTTTTCTTCAGACTAACAATACTTATTTCAGTAGAATCTAAGTTTTTCTCTTCTAAAAAGTTTTTAACGCTTACACTTTTGAAGATATTTTGCCAACAAAAATAACATGTATGTTGTTGCAGCGAGATCTGGCCAACTTTGCAGGTAAACTGATCTTGTGTTTCTGTTCTTCAGATCTTCATAAACTGCATCCAAAACTGAACAGAATCTGTTCAGAACCCTATGGAGTTGCACGTTAACAAGTGCTTGGGAAAACCATCAGTAGAAGCAGCAGGCAATAAACTGGTCACTGAAGAAGATGGCACTCAAAAAACAAAAGTAGGGACCAAGCTTCCTTTGCCTCACCCAAAAGTTAGCTCTTCCAAAGCAAGATCTAGAAAAAGCACTATGAAAGGAATCCTGCTCATCTGAAGTGGCTCAAGGACACTGCCAAACTCCTGGCCTGCCCTGTCACCTTTCATGGAAGTCTCTGGCTAGGAAGTTTAAATTTTATTGTTTGCAAGAAAAACTTCACACCATATTCTTGAGAGGGTGCATGCATCTGTTGAGAGTAGGTTGACAGATGTGAGAATGAGATGCAAGAAAAAAACCAATGGAAACAAAAACATTTAGAGAAAAACAAAGAAAATATGGGAGGAAGAGACAAAACAAAGAAAAAAGGAGAAGAATAACTGAAGACAATTCAGGATTCATCAGAGGACAAAAAATGAAAGGGGGCCAAAAAAACCCGAACAAAACAAAACGAAAGAGAATTTTAAATTTTATTACTGAATTATTGACAACCAATTTTCAGTAAAACAACGTTACAGTTAAATACACAACAGAAACCAAACCAATCTGTTCTTAAACTGTGCAATGCAGGGTGGCATAGGTATTTTTCATCTCAATTAGTTGGCTCAGATCCTAGGTAAGTAATTGCTGCCTAAGCATTTTTAAATTCTACGTATAAATCGCCACTTCATCCTTCTTGTAGACAAAATTTTATTAATTTATGTCTCAAAGAGGTAGTTATAACCTCACCTGCCTCTATGGCAGTAAAACTACGCTAGTATTTCAAACACGCATTACAACTAGTCACAATTTTCGTTATAAATAATTATTATTAACTAGTTCCTGGGAGTTTTGAGCCCATCCATATTTTACGTTCTAATGAATATTTGTACGTCATGCCTCACTTTTCTTTTGTTTTTGTGAAAATTGCCTTTTAAAATAGAATTTAAAGATAAAAGAAATGAAAAAGAAACTGACTGTACTACTTTGCAACTGGACCCTCCTCAGCTGATGCTTTTGTCTCTGTAAGAAATCAACTTAATCTTACTTTAAAAATTCAACTATTTCTGTGATGGGACTACCTCACACAAATTCAATTTATGAGCCACCATTTTAAAACAATGCACTAGGATTCCCTTAGGCTTACAGTACTTTTGTGACCTATTTTCCATGTAATTTTGACTTCTTATCATAGTCCCCAAATGTATGCTCCTTGTCATGATCCCCAAACAAGAAGTACAAGGCCTTAATGTACTTTAGGCAACTGACTTCTACATGCCAATTATACCAGGGGAAGTTATACTTAGTGCATAGTACAGACATGAAAGCATTTTACCTGTTAAGATGGTGGCAAAGGGAAGACAGCTAGAGAGCCAGTTGATTTCATGTGTAAAGTCACTACTGAACCTGACCTGACCTCAGTATGACTCCTTGTGTTTTGCAGACTCTGAAAAAGATGAAATCAGACATAAAGGCTTTATTTCAGACTGTAAGGACCACTCCCTAGGTGCACAATCCTTCAAATAGGACAAGTACCTTATTTGGCACTACACTACATTAGACATTTTGCAAAGGTCTACTTGCCCATAAATGGCTAATAATTCTTTCAATGAACAGATAAAATATATTTCATTATCAATCAAGATTGGACATTGTGATCTACACTGATTTTTTTGCACAACATATAGATTTCACCTCTTGGGCAAGTCCAACTTCTGTTCTAAGTGATAGAGAATGTATTGCATCCTATGTTTATAGCTTCCATTGCTTAATCTAGGAATTTTCATTTTTTGTTTCCATTTAAAAAATTGTCTAGTTTCAGCCTCCACATATTGGAAATTTAAATATCTACCAGCTATATTTAAGAGCCTTCTGGTACCAACAAATATCCTCCCATTATACCTGTAACCGTGGATTACTAGTAGGGACTTAGGTCCCTGGCAGATATCACACTAAAGATGCAATTAACTAGTAAAGCAGTTCTCAACCTTTTGCACCTTGCATCCCCCACCAACCAACCATTTAGTCAAAAAAACCCAGTCCCACCATGATGAAAACAAAACCCCACTTTTCCCAAGAAGTGTATTTTTATGTTTACATGCATTTTAGTATTATATTAATCATTAATGGACATTTTCAAATGAGTTGAAGTCCCACCTACACGACCTTCACGTCCCACTGGTTGAGAAACACTGAACTACTGGATCATGTTTTAAATAGTAAACCAGCCACACATTCATTCACTTACAGTGCAATAAAACAGGGAATAAGCCACAAAGTTATTACACACAAAATGAATGTAAAAACGTTGTAGCTGGTTTCCACAGCACCTTAAACTGAACGTATGACCAGCACTCCCAGGCTTGGAAGTGCACTAGAGTCCTTCAAGACTGGTGTAATCACGATCCTGATCTCTCCCTACATCAGCAATAGGACCTGATTAGGATATTATTCCCAATGCCACAATCATGCCCCCTGCCATACACGTGGGGACATGGCAGGAGGCACGATCATGCCATTGGGATGGCAGATCAGATCCCATTACAGCTTGCCATTGGATATTATTCCCAATGCCACAATCATGCCCCCTGCCATACACGTGGGGACATGGCAGGAGGCACGATCATGCCATTGGGATGGCAGATCAGATCCCATTACAGTTTGCCATTGGATATTATTCCCAATGTCACAATCATGCCCCCTGCCATACACGTGGGGACATGGCAGGAGGCATGATCATGCCATTCGGATGGCAGATCAGATCCCATTACAGCTTGCCATTGGATATTATTCCCAATGCCACAATCATGCCCCCTGCCATACACGTGGGGACATGGCAGGAGGCACGATCATGCCATTGGGATGGCAGATCAGATCCCATTACAGCTTCTGCTGAATGTTAGCAGCCTTAAGAGAACATTGAATGCTAGTGTAATACAAAATATGTGACCTAATCCCAAACAAATGTTTAGATAAACATCACCACCACAACACAGATACTCAGACATTACTGAAATGAATACTAGAGAGGAAATATGAACAAAGGGAAAAAAAGATAGCATAGTGGCAGCCTCAACTGGCATTTATTTACGAACATTTTCTATCTCCTCCTAAAATCAGAGAGATAACCGCCACATAAACTAGTGTGTACCTATATTTATACTAATGAATACAAAGAACTGAATTATTGCACAAGGGCTGACATTTTTGTTTATATAATCAAAATCATAAATAAACCCTCTTGTATATATTTAACTAAGCTCTTAAGATGGTGTTAGCTTAATATTTTAATTCAGGTATGTTGTGGTAACAGAGCTGTCAAAACTTTAAGGCTCCTGGCCTTTGTTTAATTATACACATTGGGCATAATATCTTTATACACTGTTTTTTGTTATTTCTGCACAGACTTTCCCTGGTTCCCATACCAAAATGAGTAACTTTAAAAGCAAGCAAAAAGTGTCCCAAAACAATGTCCCCACTGACTGAGCACTGAAATGCAGGGGCTATATATAAAATATACATTTAATATGGGTAAATGGTCATTTGAAACCTGATCATTGTATTTAAATTAACAGTACTAACACCTCTTAGAGGCTCCAACCTGGACCCTATGCAAGACGCAGCACAAAAAATATAAAGTACTGAGAGAAACTTTTGTCCCAAAAGGGATTACAGTCTATGCTAGGGATGGCCAACCTGCAACGTGTGCGACAAGTGGCAATCAGGGAGGGAGAAAGAAATAGTAGAACAGGGAAGGGACCAAAAAGCAGAGCAACAGATTCTGCACTCAGGGAGGATGTGGATGCACCTACCGAAAAGGTTGGCCTTCACTGATCTAAGGTTAAGACAGAGGATGGGAAAAGAATATATCATGTGCACATGTAAACAGCAAGATTATCAGAATCATAGAATCACAGGGTTGGAAGAGACCTTAAGGGACATCTGGTCCATCTTCCAAAAAGCCCAGTCTCCTTCAAAGAGGAAGGGGACCTTGTAAACTCAAAGGAGATATTAAAAAATAAGAATATCAACTTATCCACTTCCAAACACTTCAGTAGTATAAAAACATTCAAATCACTCACTCACATTCCAGTGTTTTTTCCCCAAGCTAGTTAAGTTTTAAATCACCAGAATTCTTAGACTGCTTTCACTAGTAATTTTTTCTCATTTCAGGGACAGGGATGTAATTTAAAGCACAGGAAAAAATTAGATACTTTTCTATTAAGCCTTAAAAAAGACACCTTTGAGTTGGACAAATAAGACACTGAGGCCCTGAAAGTACCTGTAAGAATGAACATGTCAGTAGTGTTAAAACTGAAGAGCCAAGACATCATACGATTATTAGGCATATATTTGACAAAACACTGCTGAGTGAATGTTCAAGCACCACATTTTTCAAAACACTCCCCATCTGACAGAACCATCTGAACAAAGACTTGGTAAAAAAATGTATATAAATATTTATGGAACATAATGAATCAACAATTTGTGATATCATACATCAGGGATGGTGTGGGCAATTATTTGGGCGGGAGGGCCACTTAAGGAGTTTTGGTGAGCTGCTGCAGGCTGGGAAGGAGGGGAGGTGTTGTGGATGGGAGAGCAATTGATTGCAGCTCCGCCCAGGCCCTGTGCTGTCCCCGCCCTGTAACCCTGGCCCTGACCGCCCATTGCAGTTCTATATGCCATCCCTCTCCTGTGTACACGCTGCCCACAGCAATCCCTGGCTGGTCTCCATGGAGACCCCACCCACCCACCTGCTTTGTCCGGCATCCCTACGGGGCAGATGAACCAGGGTTCCAAGCAGCAGGGCCAGTGGCAGAAGCATTGGCAGCAGCAGCCAGGCAGAGAGAGCCACCACCACAGGGGCTGCAGGGAAGCCACGTCCAGCTTCTGTGCACCTAGGGGCAGTTGGACTGGCCACCTGCTCCACAGCCTAAGCTGTCCCCTGCACCTGGACCAGGTGGGGCTGAGAGATCTGTTATGTACCAGACATAATTCCTCAGCAGGCCAGATCTAGCCATATTTTGCCCATCCCTGTCATATATTTACTAATTAAAATATCTTTCCCAAATGCCAGCAGATATGTAACTAAGATGTAGTTTCCACAGACTCCAGTTGAAAAGCCCTATTCAAACCCTTTCAAAGACTGGTGACAATAATGACTCAGCTAAAACCAGTGCTTGACTGCTTTATGGCAGTGGTAAATAAAGCACAGCCCTTAAAACAGTGTTATTCATTACTGAAGTGTCACTCAGTCCCCTTACTTCACAGCATTCTGGAAGAACCAGTGACCCTGTATAAGACACACTTTAAAGACACAGATTTGGGACTTCTTAATTACTTGAATTCACTTCAACTAAGAGCCTGACTTATTAATATATCACTAAAAAAAGAGGGAGAGAGAGAATTTTTGGCACTCATGTTAAGTTTAAAAATAAGCTGTTGCAACAGGTATCAGTAATTTTCAGTAAGCAACCTGTATCATGGATCTTTAATTTTTTTAAGCTGAAAAATTGGAAGGGGGGGGGGTTGGTACAGAAAGCAGTATCTCAAATTTAGCCCACAGTATCTCTCATGCTTGTTTTTTAAATTGCCATTTGACAGAATGCTATTGTTCATAGCACCAATTGTGAAATAACTATTTGCCTTTAGTAAACAGTGTTTTTTACTAAATTATATCCTCTCTACCTATTAAGGAATGTTTATGGCATATTCTTTAGATTCATCAGTACTGCCTAGTATTACAACATAAAAATATTCAGACACGATGTCAAAATGCTCATAACAGTAAAAGCCAACTTTAAAAACCCAGTTAATATTAGAGCGCAAAGTCAAACACTCATAAGCTTGGACATGTCAGAACTTAGGATGCAGATGCAACCATAATTCAGAGGCCTGTGAATACACAGCACAATATAGTTAATTATGTGATTAGATACTTTTCCACAGAACCTCCACTCATTCAGTGCTGTGATCAGAGAATGAGACAGCTTGATGAATGTATTTTTTATCACCAACTAAAGGCTTCCGTACACAACTGATAGCTTTACAACCAACAGTTATTCATTTCTGCATAGCCTTTTCCAGGGTATTTTTCATTGTGGTGTCCAACTGCCTCCCAAAGATGAGCTTACCTCCAGTAAAAGGAAAATGCATCATTATCCTCATTATACAAACAAGAAACAGAGACTTGCCAGAGGTCATGCTCTGAATTAGTGATATAGGATTAGGACTCCCTCCACCCATCTGTAGCTCACCCCCTCTGGCCCATGATGGCTAATGACAAAGATGCTATATGAGAAAGTAGCCAAAAGTGCTTTCTAGTTCACGTGGACATTTTAGTGTTCTGAAAAGATAGTTAAAAATCACACAAAAAACATCATATACAAAGAAGACCCAGAAACTCCCTGGACCTGTAGCTGCCAGGTATCCAGGTAGGGACCCTGCATGAGGAAGACTGCAAAACCAAAGACCTTTCATACTCATCATATGGGGTTCTGGCATTTTCTAAGGCAGGGCTGTCAACAATACAGCCTGAACATTCATAGGTGCTGCCTATGGGTTTTGGACTGGACACGGCTCTGGGTCTGGCCTGTAGGGCCAGTTTCGGGCACGTGCGCTGGATCCAGCACACACAGCTGGTCTGTGGGCCTGATCCGACCCATAGGGCCTGATGAGTTTGACAGCCCTACCTCCAGGAAACTGTTTCATCAGAAAGTTTCTGACCAACTACAGAGAAAAGTGCTGAGTGGCTCAGCACTTTCAAGCCCCAAGCACCTCCAGTGGGGCACCTAGAGAAAAGAAGAAAGTGTAACTAACATTACTGTGGGGATAAGGTCCCTCCCAGCCCCTAACATCTATGGATGTAGCGCCTTTCGCAATTCTGCTTTAGCATCATCTAGAAGAAGAGTCAGAAAGACAGGAATGACACTGTGCTCTGGCATGGTATTCCCCAGTCTCAGTCATGGGACTACTGTTTATTTCCCTATGAAAAAAGCAGAGAGCTGACAAAACAATCCTCAGTCCGATTCCTAAATCCTAAACAAAACTCAGTCCCCCCAGGAAACAAGACAGGACTCCAGCAAACAAAGGAACACGCGATAATGTCGCCCAACTACACACAGGCCTGGATGCTGTGCCAAGGAGGCAGTGGGCTGGGCCCCACCGGAACAACTCAGAAACTGTGGTGGGGACAGCCCGAGGCGCGGTGCTCCTGAGTGTCCAGGCTCCAGAGGAGAGCCCACTGGAGACACAACGATTGAACACAGCCATTGAGCACAGCCGACAGATAAAAAAGGAGACAGGGAGGGGAGCGAGGGCAGAAGGTTAACAAGGGACAGCTTATCAACCGGAGGGGGGGAGGGGCCCGCCGCGCCGCACCCCGGGGAGCGAGGCGGGCGCTGCCAGGTCGGGCCGCGCCGCCATTTGTTTACTGCGCGGCTGCCAGGCAGCGACGGCGCGGCCCGAAGCCGCGGGGACGGCGCCAGCCCCAACCCCCCGGACACTCACCGGCCGCAGGGCGCCGACCTCCGCGCGCGCGCGCGCACACAGCCGGCGACTCTCTCTCCTGCGCAGGCGCACACGCGCGCGCCGAGCCCGCAAACCTCTGCTCACGGCCGGCCCCGAGTCTGTACCGCCGCCGCGGGCGGGGGAAGGGAGGGGAGGGGGCGTGGCGCCGGTGACGCACGGACGCACGCCGACGCCGACGGGAGAAGCCGGGAAGGGGCTTCCCAGCGCCGCCAAGTGCCCGGATGCGGCCCCGCCCCCGCCTGTGACGTTGGGGGCGGAGGGAAGGGGGTGTCGCGAGTGCGCGACTGTTACCGTATTTACACGCTCACTTCAACCGTTGCGCGACGTAGGAGCACTGAGGGGAAAAGTGTTAGGAACGCACCACCGTTTTTGAGGCAGGTCACGAATGGAGCACGTGCAAAACCCAAGCGGCTCTTGGGGAGTCTTAGCCCACTCTCGGGCTTGATGGCAGCACTTTATGCCCCTGCTTGCCTCGAAGTAAAGGTTTCAACTTTCGAGGACCTGTTTCTCGCTCCCTCACTGGAGACTTACAGTGAACAATAGAAAGTAAAGACGACGATTTATTTGCATATGTTATTGGTACACGATAGTTTTTCAGCAAGTACGACCATGTTGAGCTTCCAGGATGATCATTTCATATTTAAGACTCGGTGACGCTGGGGCCGGCCCAGAGCAGGATTCCTGCCCTGCTTCCCTCCCCGGCTGGGGTGCAGCACTGGTTGCACCCCCTTGACAAAATCCTGGATCCATCCAGGGTTTCCTCTTACTTCCTGGCAACGTGTCTTCACCTTGGTGGGTGCCAGCTGGCAGAGTTCCCATAGTCCTACTGCATGCAGCCAGGATGGAGTCCACATCTGGCCTGAGATGGACCTGCCCCGGCATTTCTAATTCCTTAGCCCCGTGCATATTTGTGAGAAGTCTTTTTCCTTATAATGGCCAATGTGGTAGTGCAGAAGTACAGTTAGTCATTTTAATTTTTTTCCCACTCAGCAGAACAATCCTTTAGTACCAGGCAGGGCCAGACGCAGGCATGGATGAACTGGGCGGCCACCTGGGGCCTGGACACAAAGAGAACCCGAAAAAGGTAATTTTTTCCTATTGTCCACCCTCCAGCTCCAGTTCCCACCATCATGGCAGCGCTCCACTGTACCGCCACCACCGTCTCCTGTCAGACAACCAATCAGAGTGCGAATAAAGTGTTATGGACAGACGGGCAGACAGACTAAGGCTTTTATAATATTAGAATTATTTCTGGCAAAGGGGGGCCTGATACTAAAAATTCACCCAGGGCCACAAGGTGCTGGTACCAGGCCTTTTGTTTACCTGCCCCGGCTGCTTTCATATATGGATATTCAGAGTGCACCTACAAGTGCATTAATGCGCTTTTTCCAATGCACATTAAATTTAGTACCTCTGGGCACCTATACATGAGCAGGGAGGCTGCTCCGATGCACTGGAATTACAGCACACTGGAGCAGACTCAGTTCATCGAGTCTGCTGGAGCGTGGCAATTGCTGCACTCCATCAGATTTCTGCTTCTCATGTATCAGCATCCCTGCACTTAAGAATGGTGGTGGGGGCACTTGAACTAAAGGTTGTCGAATGAGCTTTATTTCAAGCACCCCTACTGCCATTTTTAAGCGTGAGGATGCTGATACATGAGACGTGGCAGTGCTTTATTTAATTAAAGCACTGCACCCCAACTCCCAGAGCATATGTAAAAGTGTTCTCCAATGTGAGGTACTAAATAAATGCACATTAAGCTCCTAACCCTAATGCACAGTAGTGAAAGCACACTTTTTAGTGATGCTTAATGTGCAGTAGCCTATTTTAGTGTGCATTAGCATATTTGCACGGTTTTTGATGTGACACTTTAATGTGCAGTAAAATAGGATACTGTGTATTAAAACACATGTGTAGATGCACTCTCAGTGACTCAGGGAAGAATCTATCACCGCACATGGATGGACTCACTGATATGCAGTGAACTGTTTCCATCTCTTCTTCCCCTACCCCCCAATAACAAACATAATATGAGCTGCCATTTTGGTTAAGCAGCCTGGATAAAATCAATCGCACTGTTAGCTCAGTAGTCATCTTCCATCAAAGTAGGTACAAGATTCTAGCACTCCGTGGCCTGTGGCAGTGCTGTAGGTGAATAAATCTAGAAGCTATTTCTGCTGGCTCAAAGCCAAATGAATGAAACTACATTTGGGTTATGAGAGGAAAATGAGTATCTGTGTCTGGTGATATTCTGTATATGAAATTTCCACAGAAATCAATGAGAGGCTGGACTGCAATTTATGCCAGATCCATATGGGTTGGCCACACCAGATAGAACCAGATGACATTGGCTTTCTCTTGGTCAGAAATAAAGCCTATTTCAAACCTATTTCAAAGACCATGCTGTCAGACTGTATGGGCAAACTGAGAAATTCCTGCTACTCAGTAATTTTATGAGATGTAAAATATTAGACACTTTTAAGACTACAAAAATTTGCAAATTATTTCCCAAGGAACAGCCTTAAATTCCAGTTGTTCTTATAATTTTTAACTGCATAAGACCTTGCAAGTTGCAAACATTTATAAGTGAACTGAAGTTCAGAACTGTATTTTTTTTTCTTGCAAGAGTTTGTGCATAAGTATTATGTATGGTAAACTTACTTAAAGTTTTGGTCCAGACCATAAATGTGAAAAAGGTAAACATATTATGTGCACATTAGTAAAAGATTTGCACATACACAAGCACTTACATTTGACAGGGCATAAATATCAAACATAAAAATTTACGGTATCAAGTTCCACCCTTAGATCTGCACATACAACTTCCATTGTTTCCATGCCCAGTCTGAGAATGGAATGTGTACAAACACCAGTGACCTCATACCAAGTTCAATATATGCATCCAGGGCCAAAGTTTTAAACCTAGCATGTTGAAAGATATGCCTCCTAGGATTTTTTGAGGGCATTTTTTTTGTTACTCTCCTATGACAATACCTTATGACCAGGGATCCAGGTTTTCTGTTTGCTGTGGAGAAATGCAGATTTTCTCCTTTAAAGGAAAAAAGCATGGGAAACCACAGGTTTCCCCTGACAGGCTGGTAGAGTTCCAGCCTACAAGGAGCTGCTTGGGCCTGGGGGGAGCAGGAGGGTGATCAGGCAGGGGACACCAGGTGCATGTGTGTGCGCGCACATGTATATAGCAGCCAGGCAGTGGTGGAGAGCAGCTCCTGCAGTTCCCCACAGTTCAGTCTATGGGGGGGCATAGGGGACATGTGCTCCCCCAGATTTTTGTGCTCACAGCAGGGCACAGGACTGCAGTGTGGCTGGACTTGCACAAGCAGGAGCTGCCTCTGCGGCCCAGGGGGCAGGAATCAGTGCAGGAGGGTAGAGAAGGGCAGCGAGACCTGATGCTGCTGCTGCTTCTGTCACTGTGACCCCTGCACCAGCCATGCCACAAGCAGCCCAAGAAGTAATGGACTGGGGAGGGGGGCCATGCTGCCCTTACCTCCTTGCATTGTCAGCTGCTCATGCACCAGGCTGCAGCTCTATCCTGGAGGGGAGGTGAAGCATGGGCAGCCTGAGTGGAGAAGTGGCAGTGGTGGCCGGGCTATGGCAGTGTGATAGAGTTATGACCCAGCCTGCAAGCAGCTGGTGGCAGGGGGCGGCAAGGGCAGTGTGGCCCCCTGGTCCATTACTCCTCGCATTGCTAGTGGTACAGCTGGCATGGGAGTCTCGGCAGCAGCAGCAATGAGTCTTGCGGCTCCATTCCAGGTCCCACTCACTGGCCAGGCTGCAGCCCTATGCCCCTCTGTGGCAGCAAAAACCTGGGGGGGGGTAGGTGACCCCCAGACCACCCTAACCATACCTATGGTTGGCCTCCCCACCCACACACCTATCTATCCCCCATCCTTACACACTGGGGACTGGGGATGGGAGCAGCAGGTCGGGAGAGAGGGGCTCCAGCAGGGCTGCGGGGTGAGGGGCTGTGGGTTGGGATTGAGGGGCACTTGCAGTGACGGAGGCTGCAGGTCAGGAGCAAGGGTGGGAGCACTGTAGCTTGAGAGAGGGGCACTGGCATATCACAGCTGCTCAGCACCACACAGCAGTGAGGGGGACAGCTGCAGCTGGGTCCACATGCTGATGAATGAAGTGGGCAGGGGAAGCTCTGATTTTCCATGATAAAAAAAAACAAAATCAAAACACTAAAATATATAGGTATTTAGAATTTATTTTAGTCTAATGATTGAGGCACCGGTAGGCTTTCAAACTGCTTTAACAATGTAAACATAGCAATAAAACATTGTATTCAACCGATACCTGTATATAGTGGCGTTTCATTTTAATTGCAGAAAAACACAGATTTCAGGGTTTTTAATCAGAGAATTTGGGGATTTTTAAACAGAGAAAACCAGGATCCCTGCTTATGACCCTTTCACCTATGATCTATTCTGCTCCTGTGTAAGTTTTGTGTGATCCCAAAACACCAAATTGTATATGGATTGTAATACTGAAAAGTAATAACACTAATACTAGTAATTCTGTGCCATATTATCTTTCATACTGACATTATAAAAGAAACAATTTCAGAAACTGTCATACTCTCTCCTGTGATTCCCAACCTTAAGCATGAAAGACCTATGCCTTAGTAGAGGGAAAGGGCAATTTTAAATCCCATCTGCATTAGCATTCTAACTGAGTTAGGGTTAGGGTCAACACAATTACCTTCATAGTCAATCAATTATATTGTAATACCTAAAAAGCCTACTATGAATTGGTGCCAGCTGTATTTCTGCAATAAACCTTGAGCTGTCCTGTGCTTTTACCCTGTTACAAAGATCTGATTAGGTCTAGACTACAAATTTTATTCATATTGAAACAGCTTCCCAGATTCAGAAGAAAATGGTCAGAGTAAGATATCAAGGATTTATGTTCATCTCAAAAAATGGAAAAATTAATTTCTTCATATACTTAAAGTGGTGGTGCAGGTGGCATGGGAGTCCTGTCTAAGTCCCACTAAGATGAGACACTGAATTACATTTTTTCCACTCAAGTGGAAAGGGAGAACAAGAGTTATTTTTGCTGCCCTGGTAGTCATTGGAATACAGCCACAGTGATAAAGTCTCTGTTCATACACTTTTGGCTGTGACTCAGCAACAACTTCAATCAAAAGAACAGTCTCTGTTTGTCTTATGAAACTCAAAAGAAAGTGACAAGTCATTTGGTGCTTATACCATAAAAACAACTGGGAACAGATTTTTCCTTGATAGAGAAAAATCACAATAAACCTGCAAAAAATAAAATCTTAGAAAGTAAAATTCTCATCATGCATTATTTTAAACTGTACTCATTTTCTGTAAACTATAGTGGCATGGAAGTGAACAGAAGAGCATACCACAATAATTCGTATGATTCAGTTGCAACCAAATAAAAAATTTAATTTTGTAAAATAACGGTTACTTGGAGGTAGGATTATGTTCCTATTACATCTTATGACTCTTGCTGTGCATCAGATCAAGTATGGGGAAGTCACTGGATCATGATGGTACTTCTGAGTTGTGAAAATGTGACATAGTGAGCTGTGCTTGCATAGGAGGATAGGCTCTTCTTGACTGAAGTAAAAGTTTTCCAAAGACTCCAGTTATAACTAAAACTGCCATTAGCACTCCACCAAGAACCAAGCTTTCTACAGGAGGAAGATTTCTTCCATCTGTGGGGACTGGAAAAAACAGAAAAGGTTTACAGAAGAATTCCTTGTCATAAAATCAAACTTATATCGTTACTTGGCACAGATCAGGGTTTTCCCATTTTACATTAATTATGAACTGATCTTATACACATGTAGAAAAATTAGTTTAGATTTCTCCAAAAGAAATGTATACCAGGATCATTTATCTAGGAAGAGAGAACCCAAACCCAAAAGCAGATGAAAACAGTTGATTTGCTGGTGGGGAGTGTGAATTCTTGTAAGTGCTCTCCCTTTCTCTTGTTCACCCAGTATTCAATCTTCCTTCTAATTCCATGAACAATGAAGGCAGGAAAGGACTGTTAGGGTGTATTAATGAGGAACAGATCTTATGGTTTTTTGTCTAGTTTTTTTCAAATACAACAGCAGAAAGACAACCCTGAAGGGTGGGGATGTGTTAGATCCAAGGTATAGTTCTTCTTCATTGATTCTTATAGTGAGAGTGGTTATTTTCATTATCCTGGGTCCCTTGTCCTACTGTTTCATATCTGTCAGTTATGATTGTTCTTGAGATCATTTGTCCTTTGGGAGTCTTCTTTGGCTTCGTATTAATTCAGGGATTTGCCCCCTTCCGCCCAGAGTGAGCTGCGCCTGCATCATGCCCCCCTCCCCCCTGCATCGGCTGGAAATTCAGGAATAACATATCCTCTTTCTGAGATATTAAGAAGGCATTGAGCATGGTTAATGCACGCTATGATATAATCCCACTTGTTGCAGTTGGATTACACCAGTGCTTCTCACCCAGGATGTCACAGCACCCTGGAGTGCCGCGAGATCCTTTGAAGGGTGGCCATGGGATGTGTGGAGATAAGTGAAGTGCAAAGAGGACACAGATTGGTTTTTAAAGCTACACATGAACTCTTGTGGCTACTATGGGCTCTGCACTACAAAAATGTCCATGTCTAAGATCAGGTGCTAGTGGCTCAAAAAGAAACGTTCAGATTTAAAAAAAAAAAAAAATCATTTAAAAATACTTGTATTGTGTTTAATTCCCATGGACACTAAAGCCCCTTTACTTGCTCTAAGTGATTTATGCTCACTTCAATGACCTTTCACACTGCAAGCATGGGGTAAAATTGACTTAACGTAAAACAGGGGTTGGCAACCTGTGGCATGCATGCCAGAGCATGGGATATGATGGCATTTTGCTTGGCATGCATGCCTCAGACAGATGGTGTGGGAGCTGCGAAGGGCCTGATCCTTATTGTGGCAATGCAGCCTCAGCTTCTTTCTGTCTGCCCGGAGGCATGTGTGCACCTGCCACCAGCAACGAGCCAGGCTGGGGCTCCATGGATCCCAGTGCAGCTGCTTGCAGCCTCCCAGCTGCCTGCCACAACTGGTCTGAGCTCTAAGCAGGTCACTGCTGCCTGCCACAGAGCCCAGGCTGCTCACAGCAGATGACAGGGAGGCTGAAAGCAGTTGCATCAGGGTCCACAGAACCCTAGCTCAGCTTGTTGCTTGTGGCAGGTGCAAGCATGCCTCAGAGGATGGTAGTAAAGGGACCAGGGCTGCGCTGCCACAACTAGGATCGGGTCCCTTTGTGGCTCCCCAGTCGTCTGTTCCAGCATGCCAACATCTTACAAGTCAAGGTTCCGGGTATTTTTGGCGCTCTGCCTAAAAACATTGCCGACCCTTGATGTAAAGGAAAATTGGGGCTTTAACATATAAAATTCATAGAATCATAGAAAATGAGGGTTGGAAGGGACCTCAAGAGGTCATCTAGTCCAATTCCCTGCTCAAAGTGCGACCATCCCCAACTAGATCACCCCATCCAGGGCTTTGTCAAGCCAAACCTGCAAAACCTCCAAGGAAGGAGATTCCACCACCTCTCTAGGTAACCTGTTCCAGTGCTTTACCACCCTCCTAGTGAGAAAGTTTTCCCCTAACATCCAGCCTAAACTTTCCTTGCTGCAACTTGAGACCATTGCTTCTTGTTCTGTCATCTGCCCCCACTAAGAACAATCCAGCTCCATCGTCTTTGAACCCCCCCTTCAGGTAGTTAAAGGCTGCTATCAAATCCCCTCTCTGTCTTCTCTTCTGCAGACTAATAAGCCCAGTTCCCTCAACCTCTCCTCAGAAGTCATATACCTCAACCCCCTAACCATTTTTGTTGCCCTCTACTGGACTCTCTCCAACTTGTCCACATCCTTTCTTGAGTGGTGGTCCAAAACTGGATTTGATTCTGGCTTATGCTAAAGCCCTTTACACTACACTGATGATAAAAAGAGCTATAAGGTGGTAGAAATGTAAAGAAGATATAGAGAAAGTAATTATGAGATTACACTTACGCTCACTTTATGGGTCCCTTTAACTGCCAAGCTGATATAGAGTATATGCTTTCCTGTAAATCAGAAACAGGCTCTTCATTTTAACCTATAATAAAGGCTAACTGATCCTTTCCATGATACCATATTCTAATGACCTTTGATATTCAGATACTGTCCCTGACTCTAACCAATGGGGAAGAACAATTTCTGGAGATAACTAAAAGACTCATAGAAAATCTATGAACTGTGATATCAGGTTTTGGGGTTTTTTTAATAAAATAATTTGTTTTATAGGAGAAAAACAGTTATTTAATGTGTGATTTTTGAAATAACAACAAGGATTTCAGGCTAAGACAAAATTCATATAGAAAAATAGGGATATTCATACTGGCTCAGACCAGTAGTTTGTCTCATCCAGTATCATATCTTAATAGTGGGTACTAAGCCTGTGCAACGCACCAAGCATTCGGCTTCAGATTTGGATTCGGCCAATTTGGAGGACAGTGATCCTTAAATACTGTATTTTCCATTTCAATGGATATCATAATTCCAAGACGTACTGTTGGCTTGACACATAATTATTATATTTTTTAAAACAGAACAAAGGACCTAAAATAATTCAAATCACTGATTCAAATTCACTGATACCTTTTCTCAAAAATTAAATATATGTAGCTTAATTAGGCACTGCTGATTTGAATCAATCAGTCATACTGGTGATCAGCAGGGATCCTGGTTTTTTCCATGTAAAAAAATATTCTAAATTTTTGGACATAACCCCTCATCCCCAATTCATGTTTAGGGTTTCCATCAAAACTCACTCATATATCACAGGGCCACTGTGTATTATAGAATCAGAAAATCTTAAAAAAAACAGGGTGGAAAAGGATCTTGGAAGGTCTTCTGGTCCAAACTCAACTTAACAAAGGAACATCCCTGTCTAAACCATCCCAGACAAATATTCGTCTAATTAAAAATCTCCAGAGACGGTGATTCTACAACCTCTCTAGGTAATCTATTCCAATATTTACCTACTCTCCTGTAGCTAGAAAGCTCTTCCTAATATCCAATCTAAATCTTCCTTGATACAATTTAAAATAATATCTTGTCCTGTCCCCTGTGGACACAGAGGACATCCTCTTTATAATTGCTGTCCTCTTTGTTACAACCTTTTTGCAATTTGCTGTTGAAAACTGTTATTAAATTTCTCCTCAGTCTTCTCTTCTCCAGACTAAACTCAATTTCTTCCAACTTTTCCTTGTGTCATGTTTTCTAGCAGGGGTAAGTATGTTCAGAACCATCCAGAAACACTCTGAAGAATGAGGCACATATAAATAAATACAACATAATACAAGTTAGACAAAAGGAAAGCAAATTGCTTATGGTATGCGTCAGCTTGATCTTCCTGGATTTTTGTGCATTTAAAAATCTGTTAATGTCACATTTGTGACATTTATGACTTTTAAAAATATGCTACAGAGATCATTCCAGGCATTGTATTTTAAAACCTGACTTTATGAATCACTTACTTCGATTTGCTTCTTCATTACCATCCATCTTTCGCTTGATGGGACCATAAGAGACAGTGCGAGTAGGAAATGATGATGCATCTCTCTTATTTCTAATAATTTTGCCATAATTAGTACAATTCTGGTAAAACAAATTGCAAACAGTAAGTACCCTCACTTACATACACAAATCCTTCCCAAAAGGAAGTTAAGGAACTCACATTCACATTCCTTAGAAACTCATGTTCCTCATATCACCTTAAAAACCTATGATTAGATGAATCAACAACTCCACCAACTTTGTAAACAGAAAATGTTAGTGATAAGACAAGAGAGGACAGTGACACCTATAGATACAAATCCATATTTAATGTAAAATTAGAGAGGAGCAGGGCTGGAAAGTATGTCAAGGAAGTCATTTAGTCCAAGTCCCCTCCTCAGGGCAGGACCATCCCTGTCCAAACCGTCTTAGCTAAGTGAATACTCACATGCGTCTTGGAGTTTATGAAGCTGGAACATCTGTGAGTCAGGTAACTCATAACAGAAAAAAACAAAGCTGTCCCATATAGATCACTAGCTCATATTTATCTCAGAACTGTAGTGACTTGATCTTGCAAACACTTACCTGCTTTTCTATTCTGATGGGCCATGCCATTCAGGGCAGTATGCTTTGTTGTGACTGAATTTAAATTGCCACCATCTGGTGGTTATTCAGTGACCTATATAAAATGAATGTGGTGGTCTATGTTTCACAAGGTGACAAAAAAAAGCACAAATAGGATCACTTTCGTAACAGAACCATAATCAGCATCTTTCTTGCCCTTCTCAGCAGAAGGAAAAATGACTGAACAGATCTGAAGATGGAAGGACCCTGCAACCTGACATAATGCCTCTGGTTTACCAGGGACATCAGGGAACAGCTTGCATTGGTGCTGATTACTGCACTTAGTCTATGGTGTTCTGTACACCTGTCAACAAGCACTAATGTCATTTAGTAAAAAAAAAAAAAAAAAAAAAAAAAAAATGTAGATAAGAGTGTTCAAGAAACAAATGATCAGTTGAGATTAATTTGTTCTCGTGTATACACATGCAGAGCAACAGCAAGAGCAATTAATGAGATTCAAGACAGACTATTTGACCCAGCTTTAGGGCTCTTGCCTAACTATCTTAATGCACAGACTCCAGCTGCAAAAATATTGCAGAATTAGTACCAGCTACTCTAATAACTTATTAGATACAGTAGTGTATTAAAATCTGCTTTCTGGATTGCAGAATATTAAATATTAGGATAATAATTAAAAGTTTTACATGGTATTTTTTTCTTTTTTTTTTAATTGGGGGAGATCAAGGCATGCCCACTGAGTTCAGTTAGTTACTTTGCAAACTCCAGCAAGTGTTCCCATTTCTCCTTCTCAAATGTTGACAGGTCTGGTTAAAGGAAACCACTTGCTTCCTTATTAAAAAGGTACATTATTTCTCAGTAAAGCCTATATAGAGGGAATATATGTATCAAGAAATCTCAGCTCTGCTTAAGTTTTGGTGCACTGCAGATGCAAAGTATAGTTACTGTGACTCTTGTAAGAATGGCTGGCACCTGGTTGGCTCTGCATAACAAAGCTGAAATGGATCAATCACAAGTGGATGAATCAGGGGCATTTCTGCCAGTTTAATAGGCACAGCATTCAGCCTGACATTGACAAACTCCAGAAGTGAGTAATGCTGCTGAGATGAGGGATGGCTGTACAGCAATACTGCAATAAATGTACACATTTAAAAGGTTATTTCAGAAGGTCCTGTGTAGGACTCTTCCAATTTTAATACATTTAGCTTTTTCATTAAGCTTTCTTTTCACTCTTATCCACCAAAACAATTAACTTGATCCAGCCAAGAGTCTCTGCTTTTACGGAACATGATATCTAGTCTGAGGAGGAAACGTTACCTCTCTTGAAGTCACAGGTCAAGTCAGGTTACCTTACACTTTCCTCTTTTCTAAGGGCAAAATTTAAGACTCCCAAAAAAAGTCAGTATAGTTCTTGGCAGGGATATCAGGGGAACCCCACTCAGTAATGACTATGAGTATCTCAACATCCTTTTAGGGGAGTGGGATTTTCCCAAAAGTGTGGTCACTTGGGAACAAATCTTGAAAGGGTTCCTGAGCTGAATGCATGGAATCTCAGCAAATAGCTAATATAGTTTGAAAGATCAATTCATATTGAAAAATAAGGATCTGGAATCAAGAAAAACTTTCAGCATCAATATCAACAAAGATCAGGAGACAGAAATTCTACCCCTTTCACGGTCTTGCAATACGCTTGGACTGGACATCCAGGTCAGCTGCACAGACAAAAATAAAACCCCATTCCATTGGTTGGGCACTGAGCATATCAGTCCCTCCACCCACAGCTGTGCAAAGGAGTTACTAGGGTGAGAGTTATTCTCGCTTCACAAACACATGTGCTGATGGTGGAAATTTGTGAATGCCCTGAATAATGGAGTTGTCCAATGTCAGAAGAAGAGAGCTGACTCACAGGAGTTGCCCAGTGCCTCCTGGGCAAATCTGCAGTTTACAGCAAAATGGAAAATACTGAAAGCATTTTATAGCAGACCAAATTTTCTAATGAACAATGGGCACCTAACATCCTCCCAAATTTTGGTATCTCAAGACACCAGAGGTGTTTTCATTTCAGGGCATGTTTTACGGGGTTTTAATAGCACAATTTTATTATGTTAGTGTTCCAAAAACTGGGGAAAACCTGTCAGCTAAAGAAAAATAAAAATATATCTACACTACAGGCCACATTCAGGCATAGCTTCATGGATTCAGTGACACTGCAGCTTGAACTTTAGACACTTTCAAATTGTCCCTATGTTTATTTGGCCCAAATTTCTAGGGCTTGATTTTCCTCTCACATCAGTTTTATACATTCAGATGACTAGTGAGTTCAGCTAATCCCAATTTACACCAATGTAAAAAGTTAAGAAAAAGAATAAGACTTCAATTTTTTTTTTTTTTTAATTCCCATGACTTAAAAATGTCTGTGGATTTTTAATATTTAGAATATATGTACTAAATCAGGTGCAAATCTGAATGACTCAGTTGTTGTCTTTTGAAAAATAATTATTTTTCCTGATGATGTTATACGCCCAAAATTTTGAATCATGAAGGTGGTAAGAGAACTGGCTGATTTTTATTTTTTTTTGAATAACAGGGTAACAGAGAAAAGTGTTTTGTTGGTTTGTTTCTGTTTTACAAATAAAAGGGGTTTTTTATTTAAAGGAAGTGCATATAATTTAAACTTAAAAATATCTGACAAGACAAGGTGTTCAGCAATAAATGATACATGAATCAGTGGTCAAAAACAAACCCTACATGGTCAGTGGCAGACTTTACTACTGGTGTTGATATACTGTCTTGTGACTTTCAGTACTAGCATCTGGTTTTATTTGAGGCAATTTCTAAAATGTCATACTGACTTCTGCTTTGATTTCTTTCCCTGCTTAATGTCAGCTTGGTGGCCTTTTAGAGGTAATTCTGAAGAAACAAGTCAACGTATGAAGCACTGTTATTATTCTGCAGCTGCTATTAATGACTAAACAACTATCACACTGACGTTACAGCCTGAACCACAATGTCTCACAAGTATTGAGGAAACTGTACAGTATCTTCCCTTATGATGTCAAAAAAGATTCCTCTTTTGTTCTGTCTTTTGTGATGAAAGATACAATCAGTTTTATTGCTAATAAGATAATAAGAAAACATCCATCTACATAAACAGTTTTAGGTAAAAGTGTACTTCTGAGATGGAATATTATGTTGCTCCCATTAGAAAACTTCTATTTCAGCAGCCCATAATTCATTAACTGAATGCTTTTAAATGTCAACTAGTTATAGCTCCTGTTAGATCCACTAATATTTAATGCTGTCTCATACCATATTACATCTTCTGATCCAAAGGAAGCAAGTTCATGCTATACATTTTTTTGCTATAACATACATGTCTAAATTAAGCTGTAAGCTTCCAGAAGCCTGGTCCTTGTCTTCTATATGTGTTTGAATATTGCTGGGTACACAGCTCTAAAAATAATTTTAAATATCAATCCAAGTTATGTGACATTACTCAGGCAAACACTCATTGGTTTCACTGGAAATTCTGCCTCTGTAAGGGGTAAAATTTTCTATTTTGTGTTTGGTTCATTTGATTTATCAGCATAAACATTAATCTTAAATATAAACCTTTGCTGATTGTTCCTAGGTTTAAAATTACTATTCTCACTTTGCAGGTGGGAAAGCTAAGGTTAGGTCTTTTGCCCAAACGTCCAAGTAGCAAAGATTACAACTCAGGAGCTTCTGATTGCCAAGCCCATATTCAGTCTACAATACAATACAGTTTCCTCAGCTTGGTCTAAAAACAACAACTTAATTCCTATCCTCCTGTCACATAAAAATAATCCAAACCTTACCGGTTTGCAAACAGCAGGTGTATTGTAACAGATCTGAACTGTGCAGTGCAGGAACACATCATTGTAAGAGATACCAACAAATTTGAACATCTGGATCCTAAACATTGCATCTGCACTTTCTCCATTTGTGATAACTGACAGCGTTTCATCCTTGATAACTTGTGGGCAGCTATGTAAAATAAAAGGTATGCAATAATTAGTCTGTTACAGAAACATGATGTATCAAACACTAAAGGTGATTTTACCCAACTAATGGCTGCACTTGCTGTTTCAAACTGATTAAAGAAGGACTGGTCATATTTTTTAATGATTAAAACATATTTTCAACCCAAAAAACATGTTTTCATTTTTTGTTGTCTTCTGTTTTTCAGATAATATTGATACTCTTGTTAATTTTTTGTTGCAAAAAATCAACTATTTCAAACCAAACTTTTTATTTTTAAAATGCTTCCCATTTTCTGCTCTGTCTCTCTCCTTTCTCTCACTTTTTAAATATTCTTTTTTTCTTTTCCCCCTTTATTCCAGTGGGGAGAAAATGTGTGAGAATATAGGCGGGAGGGGGGAGGAGAAAAAAAAAAATCAGTCTCTTATTTCATATTTTTTCTTCTTTTCAAATGCAGAAAAAAGGACAATCATAAAAGTAAGGGAACAGGTAGAAATCTAAATTAAGTCAAAATTAATAGAAGATTTTCACTGCATTTAAGAATTTGAACTGAAACAATTTCTGAAAATGTTGAAATGAAACCACAAAATCTTCTGAAAGTTAGCATTCCCATTTTGACAAGCTTGCCTGAAGACAAGACAGAAAATTGGAACATTTCATGGCTTAAAGGCATGGAGTTCTATTGGGTAAACTCATAAGAGCTTCCTTTCCACCAAACTATCTTCTGTGATAAATGCACCTCAAATGGAATTAATTTTTTGTATCCTTACAATATTTTTGTTTTATTTCCCTTTTTTTAAGGAGGGTAAAAAATGAGGAAAGACATTCAAAGTCTCTCAATTTAAAAAAAAATTATATTATAAAGATGGCAATGAGTTGTTTTCTATGGCCACAGGGGAAAGGACAAGAAGAAAGAAACTTAATTTCCAGTGGAACATTTAGGCTGATATTAAGAAAAAACTGTCAAGATAATGAAACAGTAGATGCTAGCTAGGGAACCTGGTAAATTTGCTTCACTGGAGGGTTTTAAAAACAAAGTTAGACAAACAATTACTGGAGATAGTCTAAGGTGTACTGGGCTCTGCCTCACTCAGTGCCCAGGGCTGAACTAGATTATCTCAGTTTTACACCACAGCTGTGCCATGCTGAAGCCAGGATGGCCTCAAGCACACCCAGCCCACCTGCTCCTGTAGGCGCACTCCAAATCCAGAAATATACTAGTGAGTATGCCTTGTGGTAATCCCCAGCAACAGTCGAGCACACCAGAGACCAAAGCTTCAAAAGCAGCTGCAGAGGGATATCCTGGAGTGTCTTCACACTGTATTTTTGGTTTTAGAGTGTGTCAGCAAGAGTTGGCAGATAGAGCATTCTTGGAAATGCCCCGATGGAGCCACGCTGCTGCCACAGTATAGATAGGCCCTCAAGGTCCCTTCCAACCCTATCTTTCTATGAATCAGTGATTTAAAGCAGGGCTGAAAAAAGAGCCCAGATATTTTTTTCATGAACATTCACTCCTGTAAAATACTGAATTAGCTTTAGTCATGTTTACTTCATGTGTGTTTATGCAAATATTCTTGTTTACTGTCAGAGACATTTAAAAGGACAGCATATTTTTAGACAGCCTACGATTGCTCAGAAAATAGAGTTTACCTTTCCCCTGGACAGTGCCCAAACAACAGCCAAATACTGTAAGCTGAACTGTTTTAGCAGACTGCAGCACATTACCTGCTCTCAATCACCCTTTGCCCTGAGAGGCACAGTCTAGCCAAAGAGACCTGGTCATAGAGGACAAGAGGTACATAAAGCACCTGAACTCCACATCCAGCAAATATGGTTCCATTTTGAATTAAAATATTTTGGGATTTGACCAAAATATTTTGGATTTAGGGACTTAAGTTTTTTCATTGAAATATCAAAATTGCTACCAGATTTACAACATTGTGGGAAAAACAATGGATTTTGGAAAAATAATTTTGACCAACCCCAGTTTTCTTTCTTGTTTCTGAGTCTATACAGCACATTCACGTCATGTTTTCAAACTTTTTTTCTGTGTTCACGAAGGCTAGAAACTTACTTTTCTTAAAAATGAATGTTGAGATGTGAATGTTATCCCGTGAGTCCAGCAACTGAGGTTTAAGAAGAATATTAAGCCCTGTAAGACTAACAGTAAAATGGCAAGGGTAAAGCAAATTTTGAACTCAACACTCAGCATTCATAGTGGGCATGGCTATATGTGCAATGAATGCACCTGAATTTTCTGCGCAGAAGATTCAGGCATATTAGGGCACATGTCTGCATGTGCACCTGCATCAGGAACAAACAGCCTGACAGGAACAGCATAGTCCAGGGTTGCTCCTGCCCTGCTCTGGCCCCCTGCATAAGCCAGAGGGAGCTCCAGACTCCCCCAGGTGCTATCCCCTAGCTGGCAGGAGGCATGGGGTCAGGCCTGCACTTTGGGCGGTGGGGAGAGCTGTCCTAGCTCTGGGGGTAGCTCCCTTGCAGCTGTATGGAGATTGGGGCTGGCCCTGAGCCCCAGGGGGGCAGGAAGAGCTCCAGGGGAAGCCTCTTTCCAACCACAGGGAGATCGGGCTAGCCCCAAGTCCCAGGGAGTGGGGGGAGTTGTCCTGGCTCTGGGGAAAGCTCCCTTCCAGCCCCACGGAGATCAGGGACAGCCTAGAGCCCTGAGGGGCAGGGGAAGCTGTCCCGGCTCTGGAGACACCTCCCTCCAGTCTCTGGGAGATAGGGGCAGCCCCGAACCCCAGGGCGTGGGGGAACTGTTCCGGCTCTGGGGGCAGCTCCTTTCCAGCTGCAAAGAGCTGGAACAGCTCCCCTCACCCTCCAGGGCTCAGGGCCAACCCCAATCTCCCTGTGGTTGGGAGGGAGCTGCCCCCAGAGTCGGAACAGCTCTCCCCACCTCCCTGCCAGGGCTCAGGGTTTAGCCAGGGCTATATTAATGCATAGGCAAACACCGAGGGCCCTGAGCTGCAGGGGGCTCGAGTCATTCCCTTGGTGGCACCAGTGTGAATGGCCCCATCCGCCTCCCTTCCCTTCCCCTCCTCTCCACTGGCCTCACTGCTGTGGTGGCTGCTTTCTAGTGGCAGCTCAAGCCCCACTCCCCACAGGCGGCAGCACCAGGGTGGGGAGGGGGGTCTTGACTGGCCCAGGGCTCATGAGTTTGTTTGCCTAGGACCCCCTAAAAGGTTCATCTGGCCCTGGGTTTAGCCAGACAGCAGCTGTGGCCCTCTGCTGCCTGGGCTGACTGAAAGCAATTTGCTCCTGGTCAGTGTCTACACATGCACTTCCATATGTTAATTTAAAGCAGTTTTCTAGTACCATTAACTAGCAAATGGCACTTTAATTTACTACACAGTAGTTGCTGTGCACATGTAGAAGGTGATGCTTTACTGTGCATTAGATTAATTTAATGTGCAGTAAAGTGTCTCGTACAGACATGCCCACTGAGGGCTTGATGCTAAGAGTTGTACTCATTCAACTGAAGAAAAGAAATAGCACCATGAATTCAGTGGGGCTGATCAAAAACTAACTAACAAAATTTGAGTTTCTTCAAATATCAGATAATTACAATGAATGGGTTTACAAGCCTATTAGCAGGCCAAGAATTATTCATAAAATTATGAATACCCTAAATCTCATAAAGCAAACCTATGCAGATTTAAGTTACATGCTAAGGACTCTAGATTTGTATCAGACCAACCTCTTTCCCTTCAGAGGACAGTGAAAAAAAAAGCAAAAGAGTTGTTTAAATGTGCTTAAAGTGTTCACTGACACCATTCCACAAATCTGCAGAAGTTCATTTTTGTTATAGAAGTTGATGCTATGTGCAGACTTAGACAGATCACACAATAGTGGTCTACAGTTAGCTCATGCTTTCAACATTTTTCTTCCCAACTGTAAGGCTTAGAGACATATTTTAAAGAAATGGAAGCTTAAAAAATAAAAATAAGCTACTTTTAAAAATTAAAAATAAAATGTTATGGCCACTTAAGATCATATGGTAACATAGGTGGCTTCATAATCACAGTACAGAACTGATGTATTTTCAGTAGGGGCTGTTAAAAATCAGTTTGTGGGAAATTTCAGCATTCTTAGATTTTCTTTTGTCACAAGCTGGAATGAAAAATTTAAATGTTGACATTTGCTATGAAATAAAGATGTCATTTAGAAATATGAAGCCTACATTACTAAAATGCTTTATTTCAATTAAGTTAAACCTTATCATTTTGATTTTTTCTCCAATATATCATAATACTCAAAATAAAGTTGAAACACAGCACTTCAAACTTATAGAAATATGCACTGATAAATTTTGTTGAAAATTTGAACCAAAGCAACATGTCTCTATGGAATGCTTACATTTTCATGGAACCAGCATTTTCCAAAGGAAAATTACTCCTTAAAAGCATTTCAACCAGCTCTGAGGTTTAAGACAATGTATCTAATGCATAATATTATGATACAAACCTTTGTTCTATAAAAGAGTACTGAACTGCATGAGAAGGATTCCTCGCTGGTGTGGACCAGCAGTTTTCAAGGCGGATTATTAGATGGCCTGGAACCTGTCAGAGGACAGATACAAATTAATTTGATGAATGCAGCATTCTGCCTTTAAGAGACATTAGTCTCATCTTTACCTAATACATGTTTATGAAGAACTTGGAGAAGCTAATGATGTAACAAATGATTACATCAAACCCTTTTCAAGATACAGATGCATGTTAATTAGAGGCAGGTCATTTTTTCCCCCTACGCATATTACATTCTATGAAAAATCTGGGAAGGGAGGGTTGAAACCTCTCCCAAATTTGGATTGATTTCAGCAAATAATTTTGTCTAAAAGCAAAGGGAAAATTAGTTGCTTTGAAACATTTTGTTTCAACATTTTCTTCTAAAAAATGACTTCTTTTTTTTAATGTGTTCCAGCCCTCCCTCCATGATAAACAGAACATTTAATTTCAGATAGAATAAAATATCTTAAATTGACCTGAAACTGATTCCACCTCCCTCCCTCCCCCTACCAATCCTCAAAACTCTACGGTTCTTCGGGAGAAAAGCAAAAGAAAAAAATATTGGTTTGGTTCAACCACAAGCGAGATTGAAAAATTCATTACACACACATTGCTAGTTGAGAGCCTCACAAGCCTACTAGAAACATTAATACAGAAGTTTCTATATACATCAATACAGTATTAAAGACACTGAACATCTAACTTACCAATATGGCCTTCACTTGTGACAATTTTTCAGGCCATTAAAATATTTTAAAAAATTAAAAGCTTGCATTTTGTTCATATATAAACATAAGCACATCAAAATTTAGCATTAAACATTGCTATAAATCTGCATTTGAAAATGCAATATGGTAGGTACACATAGCTGGGAGCAGGCTGTGGGGGCAGGAGAGGCTGTTGGGCAATTTAGGGGGTGCTCATATAAATTGTCACACGTGTGGGACACAGTGAAGATCTGTTGTGATGAACCTTTCATTGCCCAAGAGTGGAGCTCTCTTTTGACAGGTCATAAGAAGTTCATTACAGAAGTGCTGGATGTATAAGGGAGTGACCAGCAGAGTGGAGGAGGTAGAGGGACATCTTGGAATATCCTAATCTATAAACTTCAACAGACTTGCTCAAATTCACCAGAAGGAGAACTTTTATCCAGTGAATCACAGGAAGTTCATCAGAGGGGCTGCCTCCAGAGTGAAAATGATAGCTCCTTCCTGAAACATCATGATCTTCAAGTATTCACCTCTCCATTCCCCCATTCTTATAATCAAGGTGAAGACATGGTGGGAGCAGGCAAGATGATGGGTAAATTTGCAGCAGAGAGGGCTTGAGGGACAGTACTAATGGCACTACCTAAGTATGCCACTCTACACTTCAGGCCAATTCTTCTGAAGTACTTCCTATGATTCACCACTAAAGGAAATGTAATAGATCCTCTAAGATGGGGATTTGCCTCTCAAAGAGGCATAGCCACAAGAGGAATTGGATAAGGATATATAGTTGCAGGGAGAGAGCATGGATGTGAGGGATATTTGGAGGAAGGCCCAGAGGCTGTCAATTGCTGTAAAGCAGAGATGAGAGAAGGAGCTCCTTACCGACAGCTATCCTGATCCCCTCTGCCCACTGGTTTCCTGCCTTAGTCGAAAAGGCAACCTGTCTCCCAACTTCCATAGTCCCCTTGTCCAACCCCATCACTCAATCTCATTCCAGACAGAAAATTATTCTTCTTTGTTACACTTTTATGTTCATCTGTGTTAAAGTATCAAAATAAACTATCATAAACTCGGGAACCAGCAGCGGGAAGGAGAGGAGGCAGCACATGTGTGTCCCGCACGCACGTGTGCCCTTCTTACCAACCAACTGACCGGAGGCGGCGGCGGCAGCAGCAACAACAGAGGAATCGGCAGCGGGGGCAGCAGCAGCTGATCCCCCGAAGGTAAGTGGGGCAGAGGGACCCGGCGCAGCTGAGCCGGATCAGGAGGGGAAGCCCCCCGGGTCCCATATAGCTGAGCCGGTAGGGAGCCGCGCGGCGCGAACAGAGCGCGCAAACAGGCGCGCTCTGTAAGAGCACGCCGGCGTTTGCGCGGGCGTTCGTGCCGGAGGGCGGGCCAGGAGGGCCAGGAGTGGGACTCCTGTAGGTGTAGGGAGTAGACACTGCGCAGGTCTACAAACAGCAGCTTGTAGAATGGTGTCGACGAGGAGTACTGCTAGGGCCTCTGCCAAGGGGGACAAGGCTACCAGGGGCAGGTCTGAGGCCTCCACCCAGACCGAGCCCATGGGGGAGCCGGTGTCCCCCTACCTCCTGGCCTGTGGGGTATCCCCAGCAGGGCCGGGGAGAGCAGAGATTGGGGGCCCCCACACCTGTCCAGCAGGTGCCCGTCTTAGGGCTCTGGAGGCGCAGGTGAGGGAGCTCCGGGAGGATGTTAGCAGGCTGAGGGGGATCAGGGAGGCGGAGGATGAAATTGACAGTTATTTCCTTTCCCTGCAGGCCAAGGCACCCAAGGAAGAAGCACCCTGGGGAATACCCTCCACAGCAGAGTGGCAGACGGTCACAGCCAGGACCGGAGCAGCACGCAGTGAACCGGTACCAGCTTCTCCAGTCCGACTGGTGAACAGGTACGAGGCCCTGGCGACCCTGCAGGAGATGGAAGGGGAGGAGGAAACCCTTGGGCAAGAAGAAACACCACGTTCTTCACACTCCAAACAGATCAAGAGATCCACGAGGACCCAGAGGAGGAGGCGACAAGTGCTCGTCATAGGAGACTCCATCCTGAGAGGTACGGAAGGACCCATCTGTCGCCAGGACCCCTCGGCACGAGAGGTATGCTGCCTCCCTGGAGCAAAGATTCGGGATGTGACGGAGGTAATCCAGGCCAGGATCAAGCCCACCGATTATTACCCCATGGTCCTAGTCCATGTGGGTACTAATGATGCGGCCAGGAGAACCCCCGATCACTTGATGGCAGACTACTGTGCTCTGGGTGGCGTGCTGAAGGAGTTCGGTGCCCAGGTGGTTTTCTCTTCCATCCTACCAGTGACCGGACGAGGAAGACAGCAGGAGAACTGCATCAGAGAGACCAACTGGCGGCTTCGGCAGTGGTGTCTCGAGGCAGGCTTCGGCTTCCTGGACCATGACCCGCACATCACGACGAGGGACATGCTCAGCTGGGATGGGCTTCACCTGTCCCCCAAAGGTAAGCGTGTGTTTTCTTCTAGGTTGGTGGATCTCCTCCGGCGGGCTTTAAACTAGGCTCGTCGGGGGGAGGGGAGTACGAGGGCAGGGGAAGCTGTGGACCACCAAACCACGTGGCACCCACAAGGACAGACCAGCCTGAAGAAAGAGAGCATTGGGAACCTGAAAGCCATGGGGAGACCAGCACTACAGAACAGGTAAGAAACAAGAAGGTAAGAAACAATGGGCCCCATGGGACTGGGAGCGGGGGGGCAGCAAAGGCACCAGACGCAGGGCTCAAGTGCCTATATACTAATGCTAGGGGCATGGGGAACAAGCAGGATGAACTAGCGCTCCTGCTTGCACTAAACACCTATGACTTAGTGGGGCTAACAGAGACCTGGTGGGATTCATCCCATGACTGGGCGGTACATATTGAGGGCTACAGATTGTATAGAAAGGACAGGTCGGGGAAGAAAGGGGGGGGGTTGCACTTTATGTCAGTGAGCAATATACATCAACCCTCATCAAGACAGAATCCGAGGCTGAGGAAGTAGAAGGATTGTGGGTTAGGCTACATGGGGGGCAAGGAGAAAGGGATTTGGTAGTAGGGGTCTGTTACAGACCCCCACACCAAGGGGAAGAAATAGATGCGGGGCTCCTGAGGCAACTCTCGGAGACCATAAAAGTTAAAGAGGCGGTAGTCATGGGGGACCTAAACTACCGGGACATCTGCTGGGAGACGCAGACAGCAAGGTCCCATCGCTCACGCAGGTTTCTAACTTGTGTACAGGACCTCCACGTGACACAGGAGGTGTATGGTCCCACTAGGGGGAATGCCATACTGGATCTGGTATTGGCAACGGGAGATGACATGATAGGGGACCTCCAGATCGGTAGCTATCTGGGAGACAGTGATCACCTTATAATAGAATTCAACATAAGACGGCGAGTGGGTAAGGCAACTAGTAGGGTAAAAGTGCTAGACTTTAGGAAAGCTGATCTCATTGCACTCAGGCGATTAGTCAAGGAAGCACTGCAGAGTAGGAGTTTTGAAGGGATGGGAGCCCAAGAAGGGTGGCTGTGCCTAAAGGAAACGATCCTTTGGGCACAAAGCAAGACGATCCCCGAGCGAGGCAAAAGAGGGAAAGGGGCCAGGAGGCTTCCATGGCTGACCAGAGAAATCCAGGACAGCCTAAGGGCCAAAAGGGGAGCACATAAAAAGTGGAAACAGGGTGAGATCACTAAAGATGAATATACCTCCTCTGCTCGTGCTTGTAGGGAGGCAGTTAGGCGGGCCAAAGCTACCATGGAGCTGAGGATGGCAACCCAAGTAAAGGACAACAAGAAATTGTTTTTTAGATATATAGGGAGTAAAAGGAAGGCCCAGGGAGGAATAGGACCCCTGCTAAATGGGCAGAAGCAATTGGTGACAGATAGGGGGGACAAGGCTGAACTCCTCAACGAGTTCTTTGCCTCAGTGTTCCTAAGCGAGGGGCACGACAAGTCTCTCACTGGGGTTGTAGAGAGGCAGCAGCAAGGCGCCAGACTTCCATGCGTAGATCCTGAGGTGGTGCAGAGTCATTTGGAAGAACTGGATGCCTTTAAGTCGGCAGGCCCGGATGGGCTCCATCCGAGGGTGCTGAAGGCACTGGCCGACGTCATTGCAGAGCCACTGGCGGGAATATTCGAATGCTCGTGGCGCACGGGCCAAGTCCCGGAGGACTGGAAAAGGGCTAACGTGGTCCCCATTTTCAAAAAGGGGAGGAAGGAGGACCCGGGCAACTATAGGCCGGTCAGTCTCACCTCCATCCTTGGTAAAGTATTTGAAAAAATTATCAAGGCTCACATTTGTGAGAGCCCGGCAGGACAAATTATGCTGAGGGGAAACCAGCATGGGTTTGTGGCGGGCAGATCGTGCCTGACCAACCTAGTCTCTTTCTATGACCAGGTTACAAAACGCCTGGACACAGGAGGAGGGGTGGATGTCGTATACTTGGACTTCAGGAAGGCCTTCGATACGGTATCCCACCCCATACTGGTGAACAAATTAAGAGGCTGTGATGTGGATGACTGCACAGTCCGGTAGGTGGCGAATTGGCTAGAGGGTCGCACCCAAAGAGTCGTGGTAGATGGGTCGGTCTCGACCTGGAAGGGTGTGGGCAGTGGGGTCCCGCAGGGTTCGGTCCTTGGACCGATACTCTTTAATGTCTTCATCAGCGACTTGGACGTGGGAGTGAAATGTACTCTGTCCAAGTCTGCAGATGACACAAAGCTATGGGGAGAAGTGGACACGCCGGAGGGCAGGGAACAGCTGCAGGCAGACCTGGAAAGGTTGGACAAGTGGGCAGAAAACAACAGGATGCAGTTCAACAAGGAGAAATGCAAAGTGCTGCACCTAGGGAGGAAAAATGTCCAGCACACCTACAGCCTAGGGAATGACCTGCTGGTTGGCACAGAGGTGGAAAGGGATCTTGGAGTCCTAGTGGACTCCAAGTTGAACATGAGCCGGCAGTGTGACGAAACCATCAGAAAAGCCAATGGCACTTTATCGTGCATCAGCAGATGCATGACAAATAGGTCCAGGGAGGTGATACTTCCCCTCTATAGGGCGTTGGTCAGACCGCAGTTGGAGTACTGCGTGCAATTCTGGGCGCCACACTTCAAGAAGGATGCGGATAACCTGGAGAGGGTCCAGAGAAGGGCAACTCATATGGTCAAGGGCCTGCAGACCAAGCCCTACGAGGAGAGACTAGAGAAACTGGACCTTTTCAGCCTCCGCAAGAGAAGGTTGAGAGGCGACCTTGTGGCTGCCTATAAGTTCATCACGGGGGCACAGAAGGGAATTGGTGAGGATTTATTCACCAAGGCGCCCCCGGGGGTTACAAGAAACAATGGCCACAAGCTAGCAGAGAGCAGATTTAGACTGGACATTAGGAAGAACTTCACAGTTCGAGTGGCCAAGGTCTGGAACGGGCTCCCAAGGGAGGTGGTGCTCTCCCCTACCCTGGGGTTCTTCAAGAGGAGGTTAGACGAGTATCTAGCTGGGGTCATCTAGACCCAGCACTCTTTCCTGCTTATGCAGGGGGTCGGACTTGATGATCTATTAAGGTCCCTTCCGACCCTAACACCTAACATCTATAAACATGCTTAATAATTGCTTTTTTATTCTGTTTAGCACTAACTTCTGTATTGTTTGATTAACCATCAAGACAAAGCATTTCAAAGGATGCACATGACTTTTTCAGAATTTTCTTTACCAGACAATTTCAAAACAGAAATTTTGTCTTCTACGTAGCACTCCCCTCCAGAAATGCAAACCATTCATAATGCTGAAGAATCTCTCTTGGGCTCTTTGTAAAGTACTATGATTGCAAAAATGTTTTGGCTTCACTTTGCTATGCATTGTTTATACACTTCAAAGGATTTATTAAGAAATCAATTATGGTAGTACCATATTGACTTTGACAAAGATGTTGTCCTCTAGGGTTAGGAAGGGAATAGTAGTCCACATGTCCTCAAAATCTGGGTCCTTGTACAGCATCATTGAGACAGAAAAATTCCCATCTTCTGTGTTCAGTGTAATGGTTCTGCAAGCAATTTAGATAAATCAATGATGATGGGTAAATTTGTGGCAGAAAGGGACAGTGGGGCATAATCTCACAGAAAAAGAAATAAAGCTGGACTATTTTAAACTGTACCACACTGTCTAAACGTGTTTAGTAAAGTGTGTTCTATAGAGAAGCAGAAATGAACTAGATGTACTTTACTCCTCTAAACCCTCAGAAGGGTGCAGCTCTTGGTCCTCGCTGACTGCTTAACAACACTTCCAGTAGAGTTTGGTAAAAAAAACTTAGTTGGAACTATTTTCTGTGTGTGAACATGGTTCATTCAAACTGGTCTGGGAAATTCCACTGATTTCCCCAAAAAATTGTTTCAGAGGAAACCAGTTCTAACAATAGTGAAACAACTCATTTATATTTTTGAAGAAAAATATATTCCATTAGTTACTGGTCTGTTTTCATTTCACAATTTTTAAAACTTTGCATCATATAATATTTTTAAAAGGCAAAATCAAAACATGTAGCTGACAATACATTTTTCCAGATTTTTCTTTCACAGATAATTCCAAAATTTACAATATTTTTTTCCTATTCAGAACTAATATACAAGACAATTTCATGAAACAAAATCTCTGTCCTTAACATAGCTTCAGTGATGCAAAACACCCATAAAGTTATAGTAGGGATGTCAAACTGATGGCTCGTGAGCCAAGCCATGTCACGTGCCCTGTGAAACTGGTAGAGCAGCTGGGGATTTGGGGGTAGGACACCTTGGGGTGGGGACTGCTGCCTAAATCCAGGGCATGGAGCCCCATTGGTTATGCATGTCTGAACAAGGGATGAGTGACAGCTGTATTAATTCCTGCTTTTGCTGCTCACCCTAGCACCATGTACACATCCAGCCCTCAGGCAATTCAACTCCCAAAGAAGACTTTATCCTATCCAGAGGTATTTTCAATGGGTAATGAACTGCCATGCTGCCTTGTGGGCCACCATCCTACTCTTCAGTGCTGGGGGTCTCTTGAGAGGAACCGGGTACAGGCCAACATGTTCCCACTATTTCTAACTGCCAGAATGGACCTCTGGCCACTGAAACCATGATATAAATCAGATCTCTAATTTAAGACAGAACATGGCCTTTCCCTTGGCTGTTCCCAGATCAGGCTAGCACAGAGGTAACTTATGTTCCTCCTTTCCAAAGGTCTCATCTTGAACAAAGTTAACTCATAAAGATGGGATCTGGGCCAACAAGGGCATATTTTATAATACCCTAAATCCCAGAAACCATAACTATTTTGGTATAACCCAAATGGCCAAGTAGCAAGGTGCTGTGTAAACAGCACCAGGGCTAGAAATTACTCCTGGCATGTCTTACAGCATGGGTCAGCAACCTTTTAGAAGCAGCAGACTAAACTAATGAAGCTTGGTCCAATGGTAAACCACTGCTTCCAACCCAGCCACCGGTGCAGCTTTGCAAACCTGATGCACTTGGTTGGCAGGCTGGATCCAGCCCATGGGTCAGAGGCTGCTGACCCCTAGTGTTTCTTCTTACCTAGGTTTTTGGATTTTTTCACCTTCAAATGTTCTTGTTTCAGGAAACAAAATTACTTATTAAAAAATAATTCAAAGAAACCAGGTTTGCCATGGAACACTATATAGATGTACTATAAACCAGGCTAGTAGATGGGTGCCTAATGATTTTTTCTGCCAGGTGATACATAAAACAGTTACTAAGGAGTTAGGTTCCAGTTCAGCCAAGTATTAAATACAAACTCAAGTCATTGCGTATAGATTGGCAGGTGTTTAAAATGCTTTGCTGAATTGGGTCCCTAACTGCACTTTTTGCAAGAATAGGGTTGTCAGCTCCCATGTCCCAGACAGATTCCATTTCTAGTATTTAATGTTGAATTGATTAGTCTAGGCCCAGATCCACTTAACTTCTTGGCCACTCTAAGAGCTGCAAATGTATTCATGCATACCATCAGACTCAGTCATAACTCCCATCTGTTGTGGGTGCTCTCTTTACTGTGACTCACATTGTGCCATGCTGCAAGGGTTGGAAGGAGGTTTTGTGGCCCTAGAATTCATTGCCTCTTCTCTGGTCTTTGTATTTTGGGCTTAGACATTTGCCACAATGCCTGCAGCACACTGAGGCACTGCTTCAAGAAAGAGTCTCTCTGACAGGAGGCCTGCATCTCAAGGATGCTGATAAATTTGTAAGTGATTTGTGTTACAGAAGAGCCTAAAGGTATCATGAGTGATTAAGACCCTACACTTTTAAGCACTGGGAATACATAAAAGAGGAGGCCTTAAATCACAGAGAAAGTCTATGACAAAGCTAGAGCCCAAAGTGTCTGAATCCCAGTCCATTGTGTTCATAAGATCATTCTTCATTTTAATCAATCTGCCCCCCAGCCAGTATTACTGTACTGTGCACAACTTGTAAAAGGACTAGCTATAGTTCTGGATGAAAGGAGCTACGTGAAAAGTAACGTATCAGAGGAATAAGAAGTCTACCCACCTTCTTGCTTAATTTGCCTCAGTTTTTAATGACTCTAGACAGTTTAATGGTACAAGATTAAAAAATAATGGATTTACCTGATATCAACACTGATCTTATTATCCCCATTAGGCTGCTGCACCAGGTAATTAATAGGGTATCGGCAAGCAAATGTAATATTGATAAAGGTTCTTGTAATTACTTCAGAAAAGTTACTCTGTATGGTGTTGGTGAAAACAATATGTGTATCATCAGAAGCCTGAAAGGTGATAGAAAAAAAGAGTTGTTGACACATGCTATTTATTCATAAACAGCCTAACTTGCATAATAAACTGCGAGTAGGTACATTATCCCTCCGGTAACTCCACCAAAGGTGGCTGCTATTATTAATTATAATTATGTTTAGTTTTGTTGTGCCTAGAGCCAATGCAAGAACAGGACTCTTGCGCTAGGCTGGAAGGGGTGAGAATGTTAATTTTGTTCAAAGCATTAACAAATAAATGACTCCAGCCACAAGTGTGGGAAAGAATGCTGCCCAACTGACAGGCGATCCAGTAAGTTCTTGGAGAGCATTGGAGACAATTTCCTGGTGCAAGTGTTGGAGAAACCAAGTAGGGGCCGTGCTCTTCTTGACCTACTGCTCACAAATAGGGAATAACTGGTGGGGGATGTAGAAGTGGATGTGGGCAGCAGTGACCACAAGATGACTGAGTTCAGGATCCTGACAAAAGGAAGAAAGGAGAGCAGCAGACCGTGGACTTCAGAAAAGCAGACTTCGACTTCCTCAGGAGTCCTGATAGGCAGGATCCCCTGGGGGGGTCCAGTCTCGGGTGGAAAGGAGTCCAGGAGATCTGGTTGTATTTTAAAGAAACCTTACTGACGGGGCATGAGCAAACCGTCCTGATGTGCAGGAAAAATAGCAAATGTGGCAAGTGACCAGCTTGGTTTAGCCGAGAAATTGCTGGTGAGCTTAAACACAAAGAGGAAGCTTACAAGAAGTGGAAGCTTGGGCAAATAACTTGGGAGGAGTATAAGACTATTGCTCAGGCATGCAGGGATGAAGTCAGGAAGGCCAAAGTACAATGGGAGTTGCAGCTAGCAAGGGACGTGAAGGGTAACAAGAAGGGTTTCTACAAGTATGTTAGCAACAAGAGGAAGGTCAGGGAAAGTGTGGGTCCCTTACTGAATGGGTGAGGCAACCTAGTGACAGGTGATGAAAAGGCTTAAGGGCTCAATGCCTTTTTTACCTCAGTCTTCACAGGCAAGGTCAGCTCCCAAACTACTGTACCTGGTAGCACAGTTTGGGGAGAAGGTGAGCTGCCATCAGTAGTGAACGAACAGGTTAGGGACTATGTAGAAAAGCTGGGTGTGTACAAGTCCATGGGGCCAGATGCAATGCATCCAAGGGTGTTGAGAGAGTTGGCTGATGTAATTGCAGAGTCACTGGACATCATTAAAAACTTGTGGTGGTTGGGGGAGGTCCTGGACAACTGGAAAAGGGCAAATACAGTGCTCATCTTTAAGAAAGAGAAGAAGGAGGATCCAGGGAACTACAGACCAGTCAGCCTCACCTCAGTCCCTGGAAAAATCATGGAGCAAGTCCTCAAAGAATCCATTTCTAAGCACTTGGAGAAGATGATTAGGAACAATCACCAAAAGCAAGTCAGGCCTGTCCAATCTGATTGCCTTCCATGATGAGATAACTAGCTCTGTGGATGTGGGAAAAGCAGTGGACATAATCTACCTTGACTTTAGCAAGGCTTTTGATACCGTCTCCCACAGCATTCTTGCAAGCAAGTTGAGGAAGTATGGGTTGGATGAATGGACTGTAAGGTGGATAGAAAGCTGGCTGGATTGTCAGGGTCAATGAGTACTAATCAATGGCTTGATGTCTAGCTGGCAGCTGGTATCAAGTGGACTGCCCCAGGGGTGAGTCCTGGGGCTGGTTTTGTTCAAAATCTTCATTAACCATCTGGAAGATAGGATGGATTGCACCCTCAACAACTTCATGGATGACATCAAGCTGGGGGTGGGGGTTCAGTACATACCCTGGAGGGTAGGGCTAGGATTTGGAGTGACCAGACAAATTGGAGGATTGGGCCAAAGAAATGTCATGAGGTTCAACAAGGACAAGTACAAAGTCCTGCACTTAGGATGGAACAATCCCATGTACTGCCATAGCCAGGGATTGACTGACTAAACAGCAGCTCCTTAGAAAAGGACCTGGGGGTTACAGTGGAGAATAAGCTAAATACAAGTCAGCAGTGTGCCCTTGTTGCCAACATGGCTAACAACAGACTGGGCTGCGTTAGTAGGAGCATTGCCAGCAGATTGAGGGAAGTAATTATTCTGCTGTATTCTGCACTGGTGAGACCACATCTGGAGTACTGTGTTGTTTTGCCCCCAGCCCCCACTATAGAAAGGATGTGTACAAGTTGGAGAGAGTCCAGCGAAGGGTAACTAAAATGATTCAGGGGGCTGGGGCACATGACTTCTCAGGAGAGGCTGAGGGAAATGGGCTTATTTAGTTTACAGAAGAGAAGACAGAGGGGATTTGATAGAAGCCTTTAAATACCTGAAGGGTGGTTTCAAAAGAGGATGGAGCTAGACTGTTCTCCATAGTGGCAGATGAAAGAATGAGGAGCAATGGTCTCAAGGTGCAGCAAGGGAAATTTAGGTTAGATATTAGGAAAAACTCTCACTAGGAGGGTGGTAAAGCACTGGAACTGGTTACCTAAAGGTGGCAGAGTCTCCACCCTTGGAGGGTTTTAAGACATGGCTTGACAAAGCCCTGTCTGGAATGATCTAGTTGGGGCTGGTCCTGCTTTGAGCAGGGGGCTAGACTAGATGACCTCCTAAGGTCCCTTTCAGTCCTAACTTTCTATGATTCTATGATATTGTAAACAAAGTCAAACTATACATACAATAGCATTAGTAGATTCAACAGAAAGTACCTTAAGATTCACACATGCAGATTTAACACATTCACATATCTCATAGGGGGCTTCAGTCAGGGGAGGAGAAGGGGTGGAGATGGGAATGAGAACCATAGGAGCAGAAGGGTGACATAATTATGGGTGGTGAAGCAAAAGGGAGGGAACTGGGGGTTTAGAGTAGCTATCAGCCCCATATTCTGTCCTTCTGCGTGCATGCACACACCTACAGGGGTTCAGGGAGCTGCTCCCCTAGAAGTATTTGTGCATTATGTTGTTTGTGTGTGGGATCTAAATCCCTACTCCTTTATGGGGAGTGGTGGTCTGAATCCCTTCCCTGTACCCATATGGACCAAGATCAGACAGTGATGTGGTGTGGGGGTTGTCAAGGTTCCTTCCCCGTCTCTGGTGAATGTATTAGGATTTGGAGGAATCTTGTCCCAGTAAGGTTATCTGAACTCTAGTCCACATGTCTAGGAGGTCCTACACAGGCAGTGTTAGCAATTAAATACTGCAAATGTTTCAGAGCCTAGCTGTAATCCCTATTTCACTAAAACACGTGCAGAATGAGAAAGAATTACTTAGGAACCACACAGTGTTCTTTACTTTCACTTAGCTACAGCAGCAGCTTTGCTGCAAACCTACATAATAACAACTTCTTTAACAATCATTTGTTCCTATAAACAGCATTTCGACTTTGGTTATAAAAGACAGGAAATTCAATGGCAAACTGTAGAATTAAGATTGCTTGGGGGTATTTCATACTCTTCTCAAACATAGCAAAACTCAAACTCTTCAGTTCCTGGTTTTTAAGAAGTTAAGGCATACATCCAGGCAACCATAAATCTGCTTTTTTTGGAGCAATACCTCAGTAGGCCCACAATACACATAACCTGCTTTTGAACTGTACTGAACAGAGCGACCTGTGCCTGCTGTATAGTCAAAACCTTAGCCTATTCTACAGGAAAGCACCACATCTGCTAAATTTTACAATTCCTTTACCTGCTTTTATGGCCCCTTGACCTTACTCTCACAATGCCATATAACACTGTACTTTCACTTGTACAACATTAAACTGACAGACAACACTTGTCTCCCACCTACCGTCTAACAATCTTCTATGCAAGGTGATTCCTGAACTCTGTTACTGAAAAAACTGCACAATGTAGCACTCAAATGAGGCTTATTATTGTTCTCTGAGTGCACATCATTATTATTTAGCTTTATATCCTGTAGCTCTTTGCTTTGATCACATACAGGGATCAAGGACATGGCTCACCGCTGCCACAAAGGTCATGTTTTCTCCCCGACTCCGAGAGCTCTGACACCCCACAGCACTGCCAAGATACCCCAACTGTACCACTTAATGCAGCTGCACCTAGTACAGTGAATGCTGGATAGCTAATTCTCACTGGCAGCTGCCAACTCTGGGTATGCAGTAATGGATCTATATGACTTGGAAGAAAGGCTATGGTAGTACATAGAGAATTCCTTTTGTGTCACAAATTATTTTAAATTATAAGCTTTCAGCAGTTTGGACTGTGTCCTTGCACATGTTTATACCATGCCTAGCACACAGGGCCTCTGTACAGATCCTATTATAATGTTTACTTACTGTTACTGTTCCTTTAAATACAGAAATTGATAATGCATATTAGCAGCTATAAAATCCTACATGCAGTTTATTCTTGGGTTTGCTCTTCAGACAAAGGAATCAGCCTCTCTCTACCCCATAGGCCTGATAAAAATGTCAGCTGATAAGTTTAAGCTATTTCTTTCTTTCATTCTCAATCTCCTTCAAAATGAAGCCAATACTTACGGACTAACAATCTTCCTTTTTGTGTGCTGTGGATAACTGTATTATGCATAGGGGGTCATGGCATCTGATCTTATCTTCTGCCACATTAATGAAGGTTTCTTCTTTGTCTATGCCCTAGAATCCACACATTTGTAGCTAAAGAATCTTCAAAATACCCACAAACTATTTTCTAAACGTACAGTATATCCTACTTCTATGCATATTGGATAAGTGCATAATTCACTTTGTATAAGACAGCACCAGTCCTAACTTGCCTATTGCTTACATTTTAACACCAGCTTATCTACATATCAGGTAACAGTAAGAAACCTCTTAAGTGCATAGCTTCTTTCCACCCTGTAATAGGACTGAAAGAGACAGATGTACAGATAGATAATAGCTATATTTGTGCTTAGATGTACGATAAAGTATGTTCACTGAGGTGGAGCATCAGCCGTTTATTAAGACATGGTCATAAGGATGCCTGAAGATAACTAAAGCCCTGGTAGCTTGTATTCTAGAGGCAAATGAATGGGTGCAGAGGTGACGCCAATAGTGCAATCAGAAACTCGCCAATGAGGATAGTTGTTAAGATAGCACAGATGTTTGATTTCTAGCAAACTTCCTATCAAGATAAAAGATTTTAGTCATTTGTTTCCCTATAACTTTGAATTCGAAATAGTTCTGGTCTTATTTTAAATATTTTGCAGTGAACACACATATACATTTGCCCTCTTATTTACAATACTCTGCTAAGTGCAATACATACTAAAAATGATAATAGTACTTATTGGTCAAATGAATGCAATTGGAGGAAGTTGGTTCTTGGTGAGATTCTCTCTCAGATTGCCCCTACTGCTAATCCTTTGCATCTAAAGAGTTGTACGGACTATTCATGGCAGCATTTGGCTTTTTTATAGCTATGGAATATCATCTTTTGCCTGTATGCAGACTCTGTGTGTGTGTGTGTGTGTGTGTGCGCACGCACGCACGCACAGAGAGATGAAGAGAGAGAGCGAGCGAGTGAGCGAGAGAGAGCAAGGCTTTGCATTTGTCTGTAACAAAGCGAGTTTACATAGGCCTGTATTATTAGTTTGTTAATAAACTGACAGAGAAGATCTGATAGGATATGTATACTTTAACACAATAGACACGAGTCCTTGCTTCCACTGTCAATGTATTTCATGCACTAAGATATTTTACTACTACTACTAATAATAATTCAGATTACATGTAAAATTTGTATTAACTCAATATTAGTATAAGAATTCTTGGGTCTTCCTTAATGTTTAGAATAACAATAAATTAATACTGAGCAATAAAACACATACAGAAAATAAAAGGCTGTTTGATTCAATGTTATATGTATTTGTTATTCTGTGGTTCTAGTTAATTATAACTGTGGCGCACAAATTAAACTATATAAGATGACTTCATCACAACAGCAGTATCTTGTGCATATATTACCATTTGAGTTCCACAGTCTGTGAAATTGTTTTTAATGCTGAACACGTAAAGGTTTGCTGTCTCAGTACCGTGACATGCAGGGTCATTGAGGTATAAATCAGAGATCTGAAATGAAATGATCATTTATTTTTTTAATTGTTTATTACATCTTTAGCAAAAGCCTATTTCATGTTTAGATCACCACTACTTAAATCTATACAACAATGCAGGTCTCAAGACATAACATTTCACCTTCAACCAGGAAAAATAATCTTAACTACATACTGCAACAGAAAGTAAGCAGTGACCAATCAGAATGTGTCAACCCTCCTCCTTGATTCTTTTCCCACTTAACTTTTCTCAGAGCGTAATCAAGCTGTTAAATACCCTGGGATCAAATTTTGGTCCTGAGGGCCCATGGACCACAAGGAGGAGGAGGCATGCAAGGGACTGCATAATGCTTCCAAGGTGCTGGGGAAAGGAGCAATAAATAGCTGCACTTGTATACCTATATAAAAAGGTGGATAAACTGCTTCCCCAAATTGCTTTGATGGAACAGGGCCAAGACTGCACGTATCTGAGTAGATATTACTGACACAATTCAGACAATAATACTGTGTGCAACTCTTTCCTACAGAATTGTACTGAGGAACGGTGGCAGATAAGTGTCATGTAATCTTTCCTCTAATTCTTTACTGCTGTAGAAGGCGGATGTAATTATAGCCTGCAAGTTCAGATGATCCCTTTTTGTTTTAAACATGCTGTCAAGCACTGCTTTCTAATTTACTGCATTCACTCAAATCCAGAACGAGTGTTTTCCCCCCTCATTCAACCTAGGGAAAAAGAAGCTTTTCTTGGATTTGAGCATGGTCAGAGCAGACAGCTGCTGTAGGTCCTGCTCCAGCTGCAGTCATGACTCAGGGAAGACTGTGCGGTGTGTGGGGGCAGGAAGGATAATGGGGGAAGGGGAACACAAGGGACATGGTGCAGTTCAGGCTGCAGTAGACCAAGCTTTGGCAGAAAAACCGCTGCAGCTTCAGATTTGGTCCTGGACCTGGAACTAGAACTGCCACCATTCCAGCTGCCTGGTTGGGGCAGAAGCTATGCACTGGGAGTATAGGGAAGATAAGGTGAAAGATGCCTGCCCCCGCAGTGGTGCTGCTTTCCCCATTGCTTTCCCCCAGCCACTGCTTTCTCCACTGCAGCAATAGAGGGGAAAATTCAAAACAACCTTCCAATAATTAGATTTTATACATGGAAAATTATAATAAATTTATAGTTTTCCATGTGTAGAATCTAATTATTGGGAAGGAGTCTTAAATTCAAAGTTGGCTTGGATTTGGGTAAAAATGCTAATGTGATCATGCCTGATCTTTTAAGACAATTTAAGTATTCTCAGCAGAACTTGAGAAAGGATATTTTGGTTTTGTTGCAGGACTACAAATAAAGTTATGATTGAACTGAAACATTCTTTTCCCCAAATAACAAAGAAACAATTTTCTGGGCTAATCTTTTATCAATTTATATCAGCTTATAAATGAATGGGTGAAAAAAGTTGTTTGAAAATGAAAAACCCATACTTTTTTTTTTAAATGCTGGAATCTAACATTTCCTAAATGAAAGACCTTTGTTTTTATATATATATATATATATATATATATATATATATAAATGGTTTAAAAAAAATTTGTCCTGTTTTTTGATTGACACCATTCACTAAATTAGGCCTGAGTCTGCAAATAGTTTCTGTATTCCCTCAGACTGTATCTTGGCTGTATTCGCCAAAAGTATATATAGCTATATCTATATATCCTCCACCACTCCCTGCTGTAATTATCAGCCGAAGACAAGCTAGTAAAGTCTCACACTTTCCAGAGCAGCTCCAGCAAAATGGTGGCAAAAGAATAGTGAGTGATTACCATATGTGGTGTTCTTTACACCCTCAAATTTTACATTCCAGAAACTTGTAAAATAAACAAGTTAGTAGACAATGTAATCAGAGAGAAATAAATAATAACCAATATGAAAATAGCTCTCCTAACAAAACATGCAGCAGTATGAAAGAATGAAAACATTTCACATTTTATCAAATTTTGTTTTCATCTATTGCAGAAAAATACATGCATTCTATACAGACAAGGAGGAGAGAGAATCGACTCTTAGGGAAAAATCTCTCTCATGCTATAGGATATAAAACCTAAATGTTTGATGGTTTATGGAGAAGTGAGTAGAAACAGCCACATGAAATATCCCTGTGCGTGAGCTGAATGGAAAACAAGTTTTTGCCCTATTAAAGATATTGATAAAACTGGAAAACTCTCTGGAAGACTGAAAGACTTACTGGAAGACTGTCATCCTCATATCAAGGGGATGCTACTGATACCCGAATGATAGAGATGCAATAGTTTTCCTTAGAGCTTTTTTGTTTCTTAATTCTTGTGGAATCTGATATTTGGGCATGACTTTCAAAGGCAAGAGGCAGAAGCTACTTTCTAGTAGCTGATAAAGCAGGCTGTCACCTATGAAAGGTAGCATTTCCCTGGCTGGTGTAATCTCCCTTTTGGGACATTATAACTCAGTATCTGGGTAACTTAAGCATGAACACTATTAAAAGGAGCCAAGAAGGTAAACGTTTATGTTTTATTCATAACTGAAAGTGATACAAATGACTTCAAGTACCAATGCAAGTGCAGTGTGAATAACAGTTCACAGGGCCAAATATAATTGACTTCACAGAAGCTTCCATTGATTTCAGCAAGAGCCATGACAGTAGAGCTGGCTCATCACTTGTTGTCTATTAAAATCTAGGAGCTTGCACAGTATTACAACTGCATGAAATGCAGGTCTAGAACTGTCCGAGAGGAAATGATGCTACACTCAAGAAAAAATAAAATTTCTGTATTTGAAGACACTCTTTTAAACAAAGCATCTGAGCAGTTTGATGTACAAGCGGAACTTACAAGGATTGGAGGGTTCTTGCTTAGGAAAAAATCACTTGGAATCTCCACCTCAATCTGGTCTTTAGCACAGGTGATGGTTTCGTTGATTTCTGTATAAACATTAAAATTAAAGTTTTGTAACTCAACTTGACTCTCAGTACATTACAGTCTATATTTAACAAAAATATTCTACCTAAAAGTGAACAAGGATTCCTTGGTTTAAATACTGAAACTTCATTCATGTATATACATATACACATATATACTACATTTATGTGAATCCAAGACAAGGTTTCTCCCCGCACCGTTCAGCATGAGGGAAAAAGTGCTTTGTCTTGCATTTGAGGGGAAGAGGGAGCAGACAGCTGCTGCTACTTGGACACTGGTCCCAGAATCTGGGTTAGGGCCAGAATCAGAGCCACAGCAGCTGCCTCTGCATGCCCTCTACTGCCTTTGTCTGCCCTGCCTGTCCCCACGGCTTCTGCCCCCTCCGTCCTTCTTACCATCAGGTACAGCTCTCGCTTCGGCTCCATTCCCTCCCAAGGCATAGATCCCATGGAAGCTCCATCCCCTGCCTAGCTAATGAATAACAGGACAGCTCTAGTCCCTAGACTCCACTGTGTGGATGGGCAGGGACCATGCTACCATGTACCCTGTGCTACAGAGGGAATGAAGCCAGAGCTGCATCTGACAGTAGAGGGTGCAGAGGCCACAGGGCAGGCACCAGAGGCACAGGTGATGGGCTCACTGCAAGGGGAAAATGTGGCGGGGGGGGAGTCGAGGGAGAGGGGGTTGCCTGATCACCCCAGCCATCAGCCCCCCTGCAGCTTTCCCTGCTGTAGCAGTGGGGGGAAAGGGGAAGGCAAATGTACAATGACCCTCTGATAATTAGATGCTATACCTGGAAAATTATAACAAATGTATACATTTTTCATATGTAGAATTTAATTATTGGGGAGGGGTCGTCAAAGCTATCTTGGATTTGGGTAAATATGGTGCATATTTGGGTAAATATATATATATCTCCCTACACATAAGAATATAACAAAAATTAAGAAAAGGGCAGGTACACCTGAGAAACAAAACAGAATTTGTACCGCCACAGGAAATGTTGACATTTGTTTTCACCCTGAGTTTGAAATACCAATCTTTTTGGGGGGACTGGGAGGTTTTGAAGACAATAAAGATTGAGAAGATGACAAAACTAAACATTCTAAATCAAAACTGTTGGTTTCCAGTGAGTTGGACGTTAAACTTCAACTGCCCAAGTTATCCAGTGTCTCACAGATGCTGTAGCTCTGGCATTTCATGGCCCCCTGTTCTTCCCACTGGAGCAGGCTCCTAAATTGGACTTTATGCCACATGAGGAGGCACTGCAGTCATTTGTCTTTGACAATGCCCAATGCAGCTGGATCAAAGGAGACAGTGCATTTTGAGAGATGTAGCCCAGCCTAAGAACCCAAGGGTACATCCGGAGATGGAGGTGGGGAGTACAGTGCTATGACTGCACTCCCTTCCGCAGTACAGCACGAACTCTTCAAAAGAAATAACAGTGACTCCAGTTCCTTGGAACCCGAATGCCTGGGTCCACTGAGGAGTCTGGGTAGCAGGAACTGAGCTCAAACTAAAACGGTAGGGGGTGGAGAGGAAGATGGGGAGGCTCAGCTACAGCCCCTAGGCCTGTGGGTGACATCCAGTGGGGCTCAGAGGGAGAAGGTACAGAAAGAGCAACCTGCCTACCATTGCTGTTGTGGAAACAAGAAGTCCAGGGCCATGGGGAAGTGGAGCTGTAGGCATGTCTTTCATGCCATGGTGTGAGCACCATGCAGCACCTAGTGAAGCAGCTCAAGCTGGAGACAGCTGTGGCACAGAACAAGGTAGGGTAGGGGACTGGGAGACAGAGGGTGGGATTATTGTAGCACTGGCCACATCTGCCACTGCCTCCCCCCAACTTTCAAACTCCTAGATCTGCCTGTGAAAGAACCTTACCCTCAGGCTAGAATGGAGACATGCAGCACACAAACTACAAGGCAAGCTGATGTGAACTTTCTTTTAGTTCAATTTAACAAGCCGTAACAATCTGATTAGTGTTGAAATGATCCAAAAACAAAATATTTAATGATCATTATTTACAACATAAATGGAAAAATGCCAGCAAGACTGAAACTTTTCCTCTGAAACATTTTCAATCAGCTGTAATTGTATTTGTCACTGGAAAATTATTTTGACACAAAGTTCCTGGTCAGCTCTAGGACCCAAAGTTATTTCTCTGTTTACAAATTATCTCCCTCCATTCCTGTCTTTTGTATTCAACTCACACTCTCCATTTTATACACTGCTCTCTGCATGTCCTTCCACAGCATTTATAAAGTGAGCTTGGGCTCATGAAAGCTTATGCGATATAAGCCTGATTTAGTTAGTTTATAAAGGTGCACATGTACGTCACATCTAGGGACTTCAGGAGACTCAGACAGGTGTGTGGTTTTACATGTCATATGGTAGAAGGCACTGTAGGACGAGCTGAACTTTAAATTATTAGTTTTATTCTTAATATTAAAAAAAAATCTCTCTCTTTACATAAGAGCAAGAGTAAAGCCCAAAGTGCATGTTTCCTTCACATATTGTGCATTGTTCCATATACAGTCAATGAAGAATATGGATTTGAGATCTGAGTCAGATACAAAACTTTTATCTTTTGTGTTAGTGTATTGTTCATTCCTTTTAGGAGAATAATCTTCTCTTTGTAAAAACACTTGCATAGTATCCATTCTGTTGTGCCTTTATGCCAATCTAAATATTATTTGGGGGAAACTTTACAATGTAAATTATTAATACAAGAGATAGTAATACCCCAGTGAGTCAAAGTTTACATTGGAATCTTTAATCCAGTCTTTTTTGTGTGTGTGAATCATCCCATCTCCATCACAGTTTATCAATTAAAACCTAATTTAGCAATTCCCTAATTCACAGACAGAAACAATAAGGAACATAGTAATTACGTCTTTACCATCTAAAGGTTCTTAATGATCTTTGGAATAATAAACCAGCACATCTCCTTTCTCCATAGTATTAACATGTGTACAGTAAATCTTACCTACATTCTACCAAGCACCTTTGATGTTAAAGCGTTCTTATTATTCTTCTTTAAATATAACCAATATTTTTAAAAAAGAAGAATAAATTCTGTCATCTTGAGAATCTTCCATTGAACACTCCATTCTAGGGGAAACTTTCAAAACATGTCCTCATCCAACATGCACACATACCAATTAGTTTCTTAATAAATAATATTTTAAAATAAGGAACCCAAACCTGAAGTCCTTACTTAGAAAGAACTGCTGTTTGCCTGAGCAAGAACAAAGTAAAATCTGGTTTAAAATTAGCACCACAGTTTGGGCCCAATCTTAAATATTTTCAGTGTCCTTCACACATCAGTGCAGCAATAAGGCACATCAAGGTTTGTACTGTCTAGACTATTAGGGCCAGTTTTCAGTGTAATATGGAACAATGAAGCCAAAGACAGAATAACTTCAGTCACTTGAGATACAGCAAAAGGATAAGAAAAATCCATTAACTGTAAAACAAGACGATTATTCTTAGTTTCATTAGCTCTTCTCAAAGTACAGACTGTCAGGAACTGGATACTGGGTGAGTCTACACAAGATACTTACTGTGCATTGGCCTAATAACACTGTGCAGTAGCATGTAATGGCAAAAACCACGCTAACAGCCTACTGCACAGTGTTATTAGGCTAATGCGCAGCATCACTAAACGTGTGCCAGTGCTACTGTGCAGTAACTGTAGGTACTGTGCATTTAGTTTAGTGCTTTATTAAGGAAGTACTAAACTCACAGTATCTGAGGTGCATTAATGAATGTGTAGAGGTGCACATTGGTTCACAATGGGTGACGACAGACATGCTGCTCCCCACTAACTCATGGCACTTTGCAAGAAACATCATGAGTTACAGCAAGCCTCTGAACCCAACAGATGTTTGCTGTTGGGTCCCGGGGCTTGGGAGATCGAGCTGCAGTTTGGAGCACCTGAAAGTCTGAAATTACTCTTCCCTAGCCCCATCCCTTCCTGCTCTTAGCCCCAGTGCTATCTTCAGGATGGGAGTGGGGAAAAGAAAGGGGAGGGAACTCAGTTCAGGGTTTGCCCAACCTTTGCTGGAGAGTTGGGTGGGTGGACTGTAGCCCCCCACCTCCAGTCCACCCACCCTACCTTCCAGAGAAGGCTGGGTAAACCCCAGACTGAGCTGCCTGCCCTCCCATCCTGAAGACAGTGCTGGGAGCAGGGCTGGGCTGTGTAAACCAAGCCCTGCTCCCAGTGTGTGCTGGCAGGTGTTAATCAAGGTGCTCCACTTTGGAGTGCCTTCATTTGAACACTTATGTAATGAGGGTTCAAATTGTCATGCGACTGTACCTTTTTCAAGCACTCTGCAGCTGTGCACTTTGGTAAGAGCACAGCTCTGGAGTGCTTCAGAGGTCTGATAGCACAACAAAATGACACTTGTGTCAGTACCCAATGATCCTGAATGCTTAATCATGCTGCCTCAATCTGTGAGAAATTTACATTGTACCATTTATGGCTCATTCTATGTATGAGATACATTTTGAGAGGAGCCTGCAGGGCGAACATCATTCTAACAGAATCAAGAAGAATGAAAAGCAGCTTTGGTTTCCATGACTCAGGTGCAGGAAGCTATCCATTCCACAACAGGATCTAATTGAGGGGATGAACAGATGAAACAATTATTCTAATTGAAAAAGTTTGGAGGAGGAGCAGAGACTTGCAATGGATCAGCCTGAAGTGTAATAATGATCATGAGTGTTCACTCTATCCCACAGTAAGCAGACGCCAAACTGGTAACTTAGCAGCTATTTCATTCTGATGAAAGCTGCCTTAGTTTAGCTTCATTTACAAAAAGATATAAGGGCACATACAAAATAGTTACAACAGTCAGTTGACATACTCACAAGCAGTATATTTCCCCTCTTCTTTCCCCTTTAAAGAATCTTGTTTTATCTTTCCATAACTTGAAAGCGCTATGCACAAGTCTTTGGATTGGGTTAATGATGTAATAAAAGCTGTAGCTTTTATTAGTCAGTTGTAGCTGGCTTCCTTAGGTTTTTTGATGACTTCAGTATTTATTCTCAGTGATGATTCTTCTGGATTCACTCAGGTATCTTTATCATCACAACAACAGCCAGAGACTCCACACATTTTTTTTTTGTGCTTAACTTGTGTAGTTGGCTGTACAGATTTGATAGGCAATGATGGCAGGCTTATTATTGATCCATTGTTCCCTCCTGTGTTTTGAGCCCAAGGTAGTCTTTTGTCACAGAAACATCATCGTTTTTGATGGGTCTGCCCAAGGACACAGCTGGAATGAGATACCTTTCAGAAAGTTATGAAGAAATGTACTAACTTATCAAATAACCTTTTTGCCCTGCTGGTATGAATATTCTTGTTCATGACTTTTGAAACATCAGCTCAAACTTTCTGTTCACAGCTTACTATTTTCCAGGTGATAGAAAAGGAATATAGCTAAAGAGCTTGAGAGTGTCATTAAACCTAGATTTCTTATATGAAAGAAACAGGAGTGAGCTGTGACCCCCCTCCCAACCTGCCCCGCTAGAGCAGGAATCTACTATGTCTTTCCTCTTATTCAGTGTATAAAAATCACTAGGCAGGTTATTAGGGAAATGCTAGTTAGGTAATCTATAGTATATAGATGGTACCTAGCCTTATACCCACTATTGCTGATCCCCCTGGCATATGGAAAAGATGGAATCACTACTCTTGGAATTTGGGGCTTTGATAAGTCTAGCTGCTAAGACTCAATTTCAGGTAAGATTGAGATAATTTTGATTGGACTGGAGGAAGTAAGAATTCTATTATTATCCTTCTGTGAGGAAGAGTGTATTTGTGAATCAGGATTACAACACAGTATCCTTAGACTCAAGGTTGCAGCTGGAAGTAGTTATGTCAAAATACATTTTTTGCACTGGGTAAGGTCAGAGAAACCTTGAATTCTGGATGCAGCCCTTGCAGTTGCTTATCCAAGCCCTTCTTACCTGAAAGCTTGAAGGGAAGCAGCAAATACCAAGTTTTTTTAAATGCTACAGAAAGGCTTCTAGCTCTAATCTATTGCGTTTCCAGTTGAGTCACTAGTCCTACCAACTTGGCCACTCCCTGTCAGCTGTAGCCAGTTAATTCTATCTCTGAGGAATTTCTGCTGCCTGCAAAGCCTGGTACAACAAGCCATGAACACTTTTGTCATATTGGAGAATGACTCCCTCCACTTTTATGAGCAGTTAGTGCTTCAACAGAACAGCTCATGAAGGCCCTTATGTTCTAATTGTGTTTCAAAATGTCACAGTGGTTCCTGGTTTAAATGTTTCATTCTGGTATGGGTCATTAGCTGTGGGTGGCAGGAAAAGACAAGTCAATTTCCTGCTTTTCACAGACAATTGGTATTTATAAGGGGTCTCATTTCTGTAGACATAATGTATCCAAATTACCAATCTTGTTTCCAACAACCCTGAGGTTCAGGCAGGGGAAGGATAAAAAGATTCAGGAGGCAACTCCCCTTTCCAAACAAATCCCTTCCTTTCTCCATTTTCTTAGCATCTCAGTCACTATTCATTTGGGACAATGGCCTAGTGCCAGTTACAGAAGCCAAGTAACCAAGCCAGGAATGCAAATGGTTTAGCATTATGTAAGGCTGGGATTATTTAAAGTGCCTAGGGGATAGGTGCTCAATTCCCACTGAAATCTCAGATAAAGCTAAGGGATAAGTAGAAACATTAACAAATATGAAAGGAAAAAGCCAACTTCATGTAAAACTCCATTCATTTCCTTAACGCTCTGCAGTTCTGTAGGCAGATGTGATATCTTTTACTAGACCAACAGAGTAGTTGGGAAAAAGTTCTTGGCAAGCTTTCAGACAGAGTCACCCTTCTTCAGGCATAGGGAACAGTGGCTTACAGGGGAGAGGGGGGGTCCATGCTTGGTGATCGGCCACCAGGGGCTCCCTTCCCCCACTCAGCGATCAGCCACTGGGAGGACTGCAAATGCAAGTATTGGCCCCTGGACTCTGGAAAGCCATGGTACACCACTGAAAGGGAGTTTCTGCTGTTCTGAGAGACTCCCTATGCCTGAAGAAAGGTGACTGCACCTGAAAGCTTGCTAAGAATTTTCTTCCAACTACTCAGTTGGTCTAATAAACGATATCACATCTACTCAAAGAACCTTACCTGCCTATGTCCTTAGACCAACAGGACCACAACCAAAAACCCTGCAGTTCTGTAGCAGATACTAGGTGAGGACAGAAAATACTTGGAACTAAGCTCCAGAGTATTCCTGGCAGATAATCAGTTAGGGTCCCTTTCTCTACTCACTTAAGCACAGTGTAAATCCAGAGAGAATTAAATCCAATGTAAATCTTGAGCAGGAGAGAGTTGCATCTTACAAGAGAATCATAATATTTGTAAATCTTTAATGTTGAAAAGCACATCACCACAATGTTAGGGATTATCAGAACAAATGCTGATGTCCTCACACATGCAAAGATAAAGCAAGCTGTGTACTGCTCTAGGAAGAAGAAACAAGAGCCAAGGTTCAGTCCTGTCTATAGTGGAATAGCTACAGGGAAATTTCTTAATTCCCAATTGAATATGAAGTAACTGACAAAAAAAAAGTATCCCAGTCTTTTCACTTCTCTTTGATCTCATGCTTAAACCAGCACTTCTGCTTGGTTTCCACCCTGCCCCCCACCTTGAGACAGAAGTTCATTTTTTTCCTGTGAATCTCTCACAACCCTTGCCCTATTAACATATGACATTTCTAATTCAGATTATTCCAAGCTGGATGCCAACTGACTCCAGTGGCATCACAACCTCAACCCAGTGGCAGCCTGTTTTGAGGTAAAGCGCCTTGCCCATGAAGAAGAGGAGACAGCACAGAAGCAAAAGGAAAGGAATCCGAGTTTACAGCCTACTCCCTACTCTCTCCTGCAGAAAGAGCTAAAACATCTGCAGGTTGATCTGTGGCTCAAGGATTGGACCCTTCAGTCACCAAGACGCATCAATGTGCCTTAGCAGAGAATCATCCTTGAATTGAGGGATTCCTAACAGACAGCTTTTCAAGCTAAAAGCAAGCGTATTTAAATAGGTTCTTCCTGGGCACAAGTGTAGTGAATAAAATTTCAGATACTTCATTTATAAGACACCTATTAAGCTTTTGAATTCTGTTTAAACCTTGTCTTTCTTGCAAGTGACATACTGTTAAATCCAACATCTATTTCAAGGGCCTCCACTACGAACTTCCTTTCAGATTTTCTTGTAATAAGGGTAGGCATAGAATCTTCTGTTTTCACACAAGGTCCTCCTCAAGTATGAAACACCTTTATCAGCAGGTTGGACTGTTTTACCATATTGAAGGTTAATACACACAGATGCACACAAGCCTCATTTTCCAGCACTAGTTACAATGCCTCCTCCCTATACCCCTTCCATACCCCCAAACACATACTTACTAGGGTGCCAAAATAGCTACCTATGCCTTTGCTCACTACAAACATAGAACTGTTGTTCTTTATTTGGACTGGTACTTCCTATTCCTCCTCCTGTTAAAAGAACAAGTCCCCTTTTGCTTATCTGTTTGCATTTAGTAAAAGCAGCAGCACCTACAAAACATCTGGCCATGGTGACAAATCTGGTTCTGGTTTCACCAAGTCCTGAATAAAAGTGAACACTGCCAGAGAAAAACAACAACAGGCAATGCTAGTAGGTACTTATCATACCAACTGGGCACCACATAACTGCATGTAGGCTCATAGCCCCTTCTTTTGGCATACACATCCAGAGTAATTCTACAGTCAGTATCTTAATTATTTTGAAAATAGAAACTAGCCTATTGATGTTAGTGGAGTTATCTCATTCTTCCATGCAGTAAGATTATGTGAGATTAGAATTGGTTTAGTTTCTCTTGCGACTCCTGCCGTTGTTTCCTTTGTCCGGGGGGGGGGGAGCCTGCCTGGGGCCAGTTTGTCAGCAAGGCAACCAGCAAGAAGTTTATTTATAACAGAGATAATGCACAACAGGCACCATGTGTGCAAACACATCCTGAATGGGCTCCAGACCAATTGTGCTAACAGTCTCACAATAGATACTGCAGATACATGTTTGGTTGCTGTTGCCTAAGTATGAAGGGGATGGCACAACCTAGTGAACAGGGTAAAGTCAGGAAGCCTGGCTTGTACTCTCAGCTATTGCTATTAGGGGTGTGCAAAATGGGCTGTATTCAATCCAGATTCGGCCCGAATCAGGGACAGTGATTCGATTCATTGATTCAAATCCTTGTCCTGATTCAATTCGACTGAAATTGAAGATTCAATGCCGACTCAGAGAATCAGTGATTCAGCCATAAACACAGATTTAAATATTTTTTCTACATACCTCGATGTACCAGGTGCAGCTCATGCATGCTGCAATGCTGGGGTGGATGGAGCATCCCACAGGACCGTGTCCCGTCCCCCCCCCGGTGTGCTCAGCGGTGAACCTGGAAGTGGACCGGAAGTATTTCCAGTCCACTTCTGGGTCCACCACTGAGCACACAGGGAGACCCCCCCCGGATTGGCGATTGGCCATGGGGGGACCCTGGGTGCCCCCCCATGCCCAGGAGGCACCAGTCGCCAAGCTGGAGGGGGGGCAGTCCACGCGCTCCCCGGTGGACCCTGAAGTGGTTCTGGTCCACTTTCAGGTCAGGTGCCAAGCACACTGGAGACCCAACCCTGTGCTCCCATGGGATGCTCCATCTGCCCCACCATCTCAGTGTTCACAAGCCACCAGGTACCTTGAGGTATGGAGAAAAAACATTGTGAACCTAGCATTCCTTCGCTCTAAATAACTGGTTTACAGCTACCTGAGAAACTCATGTTTAGACTGAAGCATAAATAAGAGGTTTACTTCTTCAAACACAATTTCAATAATACTTATTCTTTTTACATATAGGGACTGATTGAGAGATAAAGCTACAGTGGCATGATGATAGGAATACTAAACCACTGAAAATATGGTGCAGTTTAGCTGACTCCAAAATCAATTGTAAATAATTTATTAACAATAAATAAAACAGAATAATTAGACTAATAATCCACTTCCTCTCTCCAGTCATTCCCCTTGACTGCCAAGCCCCAATTCACCAAGTAGCACTGTTGTGGCACTGTTATAATCCCAGCATTTCCTTAGGCGCCCACTGTCTCTGGCAGGGTAAATAAGGCTGGAATTCCAAGTTAAAAAGCAAGCCAGAAAAATCTAACACATATTAAGATGATGCAAAAAAAAAAAAGAAAAGACAAAAGTTTCTTATCCTTTTTCCCCCCTTTACTGATTCCCTCTGATTTGTGTGGCACTAAAGATACCTTGGTTCTGAATACTAGTTCTTTACACATACTTTACTTGGAGCAATTGCATTCATTAAACTATTCTAATAAAGTGTAGTACAGGTTACATCTGTCACACAACTCAGCAGTTTGTTATGTAAAGAAAACAGATTAGGAACATGGGATTTCTTAACAACTGGCTTACAGGAATGTTCCTATATGCTTGTCTCAGTGGCTCAATGAAAAACAAAATACATTTCAGCGAAGTAAAAAAAAAAGTAATTTATATTGTAATAAACTCAGTCTATTTTAATTACAGGGTAAGTAGCAAGAAACAGTTTGAACTACCTGAAAATTGTGAGGGAAAAAGTAATGCATTTAATACCAAAACAGGGCTTGAAAGCACAAGGGTGCTAACACAGACATGCAATTATTGAGAGACTAGGGATAAAATATGCAATGGATTTCCCATCACTAGCAGTTTTAAAATCAACACTGTACCCCCCACCCACCCTCCAGAATACACACTCTACTTCAAACAGAAATCATTCCCTGGAAGTCCTAAGACTTGGGTTATACAGAGGACAGAGAAGTAATCACAACGGTCCTCTTCTAGATTTATAACCTAGGAATTTCAATTTTGGAATACAATTAAAAATGTGTTTTCCCCTACTAATTTCTATATTTTAAATTTTAAAAATCTTGGTTAATGACTTTGGTGATATATAAATTCTTCAGCTCCACCATTCTATTAATAAACTTCAATTATTTCCAGTTTCCATTCTGGAATCCTATAATTAAATTAGGGTTAGGGTACATAGGGTATCCAACAATTCTTAAGGACCAGACTCATGTTCTTTCATACATGTGTAATAAAAACAAATATCCTCCTAATCCTAGCAATATTTATGGCATTTAAATTTAAAACACTAGTAAATGCTAATTCAGGGCTCTGGATGTCCTAACATTATTATGAATGTATAATGGGCACAATGGAGTCCTTCTTGAAAAGTAATTCACATGAAATTCATGAAGAAGTTTCTATATATTAGCACACAAATCAATGGCCAGAATCTATATCAACTTCACATTAACGTGATTCATAAAGAAAATATGTTTTTTAAAAGCCTGCCATTTCCTATATGCATATGACTCATATCTGATCTAATACTGGCTAAGCCAATGAAATCTCTCCAGTGTAATTTCAGAAACAAGCCCCTAAGACTTCAATTTGAATTTTCATTTTTGAGTGAAATAATGGTAATATTTTTCTTTAAAAGAAGAAATGTGCCACTCACTCACCTTCTTCGAAGTCTACATAACTTGCTGAAGTTAAATAAATCAGCAGAGAAGTTCTCAGGAAGAGAGCCAAGAGCATCTTGCAAAGTGCAGTCAGAATTGGAGTTCTCTCAGATGCTCAAAAACAGGAAATACTCCTAGCATGTCTTGCCCTTCCAATTGCTTTTCTTAGCAGGGCTAACTGGTTTATGTTCAGTCCAACAGGCAGTAAAAAGGATCCCTCAAGACTTTTACACGCTATGGGGTTAGGTTTTGCAACCTCTTCAGAGAAATGAGCGCCTCCCAAATAAAGGCTGAATGGTATCCTGTGCCCAACAATAGGATTCCTAACATGCACAGAGATAGACAGTGGAGACCATGATTACTCACAAAACATTTTCCACCTATTTTAGAACCAACTCCTTCAAGGACAGAAATCACCTCCCACCACACACACACATACATTTTTGTCGTGTACTATAGCAGCACCATAGCCCATTCTTTATTAGACAGGAGCTGAAACCTCCCTTACCTCATTCACTTCATTTATCCCTTTGGTGTTTTATGTCTTTCTATTCTGCTTTGCAGGCTGTTAACAAAGGCTATAAATGATGTAGAGCCTTATCTTTGTTGGAAATAATAACAAAGGAGGCAAAAGCAATATGTGGCCCCAACTTAAAAAAAAAAATCTAATGGTTCTTTTGATAAGAGGTAGTTTTCCAATAAAGGACTGGGGGGGGGGGGGGGGGAGGGGGGATGACGACAATGGGACGGGACACTACATACAAAAACAGTCACAAAATTCCTTGCTGATAATGATAGACAAGGTTCTCTGGGTGAATCTGATATCTTTTATTAGACCAACTTAAATAGTTGGGAAAAAACTTTCTTAGCAAGCTTTCGGGTTTAAAAACCCTTCATCAGGCTGAGGATTCGTCAAGCTGAGGTGTAGGCTACAGCCTATACCCTTGCTGACAATGTGCATGAAAGAACAAAGATTACAAGGTCACCAGTGGAACCCCTTCTTTATGTATTCATCATTCACAGTGGTGACTTGAATATTCTCTCTCAAAGAAAAACTAGGTCGGGGAGGATGGACACCAACAGAAGTAGCCAATGTTTCTTTCCCACTAAGAGTGAACTGTGCCTTCCAGAAGAAAAGGCCAGAGAAGCAGCCCTGAATATGATAGATAACCAGAGACCCTTTTAAAACTCTTGATGCAGTTCTCTTGGTTTCTTACCACCATGTCTCCATTGCAGCTGTACTTCCAGGGATGCCTTCTTGTTACAGCTACTCCCATCGCTTGTTTTAAACTGTTCCATTTAATGGGGTCTCTTTGCACAGCTGGAGGGCTGCATGCATGACATGATCAGTCCATTCTGCTTTCTTCCATCTGTTCATTAGACAGCACTTCCTCTCCACAGTGTCTATAGAGAATCATGCCTTAAAAACATCTAATCCTTAATTCCTTTGATAGGAAATGGATCAGCATGAGGGCTTCCTGCATAACTAGATCTGGATGCATGGTACCACACAACATACTGGTCAAGTCTTACAATCTTTATTCAGGTTAAATCCATGAGTAGAGTGCACAATCTGTCTGTCCTATATTAAGAAATCATTGAAGGGAAGAGCTGCTTGATTTGAACCTACGATTCTTCCATGCTCTTTCATACAGGAGTAGAATAATGTTCAATTTCCTAAACTTGCTGCTGCTGCATAAATACCTGTAAAGAAACAGTGTGCACCTGATTTAAGTAGGGAAAGGAGGAATTAAATGCCTTATTTGCCTATTCTCTAAGTAAACTTCCTTCTTTTGCCACTGGAACTTAGTCCCTCTATTAACGAACAGAAGACTAGAAACTCCACAAAATCCAGACTTTGCATTACTTGATTACGAAGGAAATAATGGAAAAGCTACTCTCATAAACCATGGTTCCAGTTCAATGTTGTACCTTCAGTTACATAAGGGAATTCTCAGAAATGTAAGCAAGAATGCTACTTAAATAATCTTTTACCTCATCTAAATTTCCAATCTACCTGTGAATTTAAATGCAGTTTCCTACATTCCCAATTAGACATTTATTAGAGGTTCACTGATATATCAGTCCATATCGTATTGACACTGATAAAAGGAAAACTGACATTACCGGCAACCAGCCTTTTTTTGCTGATGTGGCCGATAATGTCACCAATAAAAGCCGCACGCATGTATGCAGCCCCAGCATGCGCATGGCCAGGAGTCCAGCCTAGTAGCATAGAGAGCAGCATTGTGCTGGTAATATCTGTGGGAAAGAAAAAGCTGGGGGCGGGGCAGCAAGGATGCAGATGGAGGCACCATGGTGAAGGAGGGAGCGGGGCTGGGGCATGTGCTGCACAGCCAGGTTGGGGTGTGGGATGGAGTCGCAGCTTGTCCAGTGTGCGGCTCCCACTGCTGCACACGCGCTCAGGGGAGGCATGAGGGGCATGTGTCCCTGAGATTTGTGCATGGGGCTAGGATGGGCTGCCTGCTGCAGGCTGGGGCCTGTCCTGGCCTATTCCTGGCAGGGGTGGGGCTGGCTGAGGCTGTGCTCAGTGTGGGTGGAGGTGGGATGGGCAGTGGCAGCACTGGGAGGGGGGCTACAGTTCCCCCCCCCATATATGCTGTAGCCCCCCTCCCAGCACTGCCACCACCTGCCCCGCCCCCACCCACCCCAAATGCAGCCCTGGCCCAGCCCCTCTGCCAGGAAGAGGCCAGCACAACCCCCAGTTTGGAGCACGCAGTGGCAGCCCCTCACCCGGCGCACAGACACACCTCCCCTGTGCCTCCCCTGGGTGTGCATAGAGTGGCAAGAACCGCCTTCTGCCCTCCCCAGAAAAGCAGTGGCTCTGTCCTGCGCCCCAGGTGTGCAGCCCCTGCCAAGTCCTGCTCCCTCACTGTGGGGGGGGGGGGCTCAATCTGCCCCCCCCATACCCCTTCCCTCCTCCACCCCTGCTTCTTCCCCTCAACAGACTTACCAGCCAGACGCTGCTCTCCAAGCTGCTGGGCTGCATATGAACAATCGGATCAGTACTGGCCAATATGGCTAGTTAATAATCATACATCAGTATCGGCCCAAAAAATCTTTATCAGTGTACCCCTAATATTTATAGTTCATCATGCATGTCTTGCATGAAAATGATAATGTCACAACACCATCTGAACAGTTAAAAGACAAGCAAGTAATCAGAGAAGCATGAAATACATGCACAACTTGCTCTATATCCTTACAATGTTGCATCTCTGTCCCGTTTTCTTAGCTGCAGTTTCTATCTTCGAGTTAGGATACATAAGTGTTCAAAACAGCTAGAGTAACAATGGCACTGTATTGATATATAATTATATTTAAAAAAGATTAATCATGTAATGATCTACAATCCCAAATTAAACATACACATTGTGTTGTTTTTTTGAGGACTGAGCAGATTACTACTTTCCTGGGGTGGCATGGAAGCAGGATTTTCTCTCTGAACGAGACGGCAATATTTTCCAGCACTTGGCACATTGTTTCTCGGCTGGTTCCCAGCAGTCACAAGGGATATGCGTCTGTTTCATAAATGGGGCTTGTTTCTGCAGACTTCTTGAGACCAAACTCTATCATGGTGGACTTTAAAAGTAATTTGGTCTTGATCACAATAAATTTACTTTGCTTCCTGTACTTGATGCAATAGTCTCAGAGAAAGCCTTGTGCTGATAAGAGTTTATGCCACAGTTTGTAGGTACCATGATAACTGGTACTGTAGGAAAGCTAAAAGCAGATCTGACAAGGCATTTTAAAAAAGATATGAATCCTTTTTACTCGTGCTTGGCTACATTTATGCAACCCTAAAGGAAAACAGCTGGGTTGCACAAATGTGTCTCTGAAGCCATTATTCTACTTGTAAAATCTTCATTACCTTTGGCATGGATGGATTTTTCCCGTCTTATAAGTCGCCACCAGTAGAGTTGTGGGATTAACAAGTATGTTAGAGCTAACTTCTATAGCTCGGCAGAAGCCACCAGCAGGCCCACCTGTATGTCATGTGGACTGCACCAGTCAAACCACAGGCCACTGGGCTGCACAAACACGCCCCCCACTGTTACACAGTTTAATATTTCCCTTAGAAGACTTGGGGTTTTAGTTGGCAGGCAAGGTTCTTTGGGTAAATCTGGTCTTTTTTATTAGACCAACTAAAATAGTTGAAGAAATTCTTTTTTGCAAGCTTTCAGATACAAACACCCTTCTTCAGGCAAAGGAAGTATCTGCAGCTGTTATGTGTTCTTCCTTTCTTGTGTGCCTTAACTATTCCTGGAAGTGCCAAAATTCAGCTGACCAGCTTTCTCTATAAGCTGTACAGCAATACCACGTGCAAGAGATAATTTTAATGTTGCAATGAGTTATGAGCAGCTGTGCTTTTGCCCCTGCTCTCCAAAAGAGCAGCAAAAAAGTCACTGGAACTGGCAGCACTGGTGCTACATAGTGCTTTTTGTATATTTTAATGAATCTCTTACTTTTTAACTAAGAGTTATAAACCTTAATGGTTTCTTAATAATTCAGCTGTATAAAAAGCCAGAAATATAAAAATAAAAGTGCTTAGAGTGAAATTTGCTTCTGTAGGAAAGAGAAAAACAGAAAGGAGATAGTGTAAGCTGCAGAAAGGGATGTCATTTGGCTAAGATCCTTTCTTCTCTCCCTCCCCCAACGTTTGTTTGTTTTTTTAACTCATATACACTTTTTAATTCTAATAAGCTAGTTTTACTGAAGCCATTTTATAGATTGTGACTCATCTGCTTCAATGCCACCGACCAAACACGTACATTCTTTGTAAGAGACTAAGCAAGCTGGGAGGAAGGAGAAGAAAAAAAAAAAGAAAGATTTTGTTGGCTTCATACTTCTCAGCGTGGGATTCCTAGAGCCTGCATTTATAGTACACAACCAAGCTCGTAAAGAACTTGCACATCCCAGGCAACCAAAAAAGGAAGAAAAACAGTGGGTACAGACACAGCAGCTTTGTAAACTAGTGCTTCTGTCTTTAAAGGAGTTCTTGCACCACTCAGACCTCAAGAAGTAAATGTTCTGATTACACTTCAGAAACAGTCAGAATCCACTAATGAGATGGAAAGAAAACAAATTTTTCTGTAGAAAAAACTGTCAACCTATATGCCAGTTGAAGGCTATTTAAGTTATAAGCAAAAACTTTTGTTACATCGTTCAATTCATCCAAACTTTATCCATCAATACAGTTGTGTACTGAAGAACAGCATAGTTTTTCTGAAGAGCTGCTCTGTGGAATAGAAATCCAATCTACTGATTAAAGGGTCCACAGGAGGAATATTGTTTTCAGAGAACAGTTGGGGTCCTGGAAAAGTAATGTAGACAAGGAGCATTAGCTTGGGATAGCCTTTCTGCAAGGCCTGCAGGAGGGAGTGGAAATGTAAAACATCTTTGTAACACAAGGCTCCGGACACACAATGCCATAAAAGGTCAAACAAACCCTGATCACCCTCTTGCCTTCCCATCCATCCAGAGTCCAAAGAGTAATGTGAATCTTATGACAACTAAGTAATTAGGTTTGTGTGGTCCAGTCAGCATTTTAGTTTCTATAGCAATCTTTCACTCTGAAAGATTACTAAACTCTGGAGAAAATACATAAATGTCATGTCACTAAAATGATGCCCCTTCTTGGATGGAGAACAGCAGCTTGACCATGTCCCCCTCCCCACAAGGTGGCAAGAAAATCTTGATCGAGTATAAAGGCAAATCCTTATTCTTATGAAAAGTGCCACTGGTTTTCATGTCCAAAACCAGCTTGGTCTTCAGTAAGTAGAAATGTGCCAGGAAATAAAATCCTAAAGATAAGAAAGAAGTTGTAATTCTAATATACATTAGTAGGTCGGCATAAACCTAGGATTTCTCCAGTGTTGATCTGACCTGCTACTTTGTGTGAAAACTATGGAGTGCCTTGGGCTTTACTAGAATTTTAGTGAATGTTAGTTAACATAGTAACTTAAAAATAGCAAGAATGCACCTTAGACACACCTGTAGAGCAAAGAGAATCCTAGCTTTAAAAGTCTCATCCAAAAAACAATCAATGAAATAAAATTTATGGATCTCAGTTTAGTACTTCAGAACACTGGATGGCTGAGCTTTTGACCCAACTAGAATTCAAACTTATAGTTCAAGGGAGTTTACTTATTTGTTTCAGAGTAGCACTGAGAGTCTTCTGAGATCATGAAAGCTCCAATGTCCTTGGTCCTGCATAACGAGACAGGAGGAGAATGACCCTGCACTCAATTTACAGGCTGCAGATAAATGAAGGGGGAAAATTATTTATCATACATATTTTTCAGCTGGGGAAGTGAAAGAGAGTAAGGGTCAGATTATCAAGAGAGTTCCATACTAACAATCAGACCTTGATTTTCCAGAGATGTCAGTAACTAGATAAATTACTGCAAATCTAATCCTTATTAGGTGCTTAAATGGAAACCATGTGCTTGAAGCTCAGGTCCACTGGAAAGCTGTACTAATGTAGAAGGCCACAGGTATCCTAATCCTGTGAGGGGAATCTCACTTCTAGGGTTTTAATCTATAACAAAAATGTTTATTCCTAGACAAGAACTATTAAGATGGAGCTAATGTTGCTTTCAGTTATGATGATAACTTTCACATTGTTCCCAGGAAATAAAGCAAGACTGTAATTTGGAAGGATGGTGATCTCTCACACTGTCAGAATGAAGGCCAGAGCGTTGTAAAGAGCTGATGAATAAGTACAGTGGCCTTGGTCACAGTGAAAAAAACAGGGGAGGCCACTTTGGAAGGGTGCAGGTCTTCATGGATTTCTCTGAAGCAAAATTTTTTCCTGCCTTTGTTAAAGATAGTTCCAGTTGTAAAAAACTGGGAAATGATCATAAAATCCTACAAAAACATTTTAAAATGCTATGTGTGTACAAAACTGCAATGATTTAACGATATGAGAAGCTTGTAGACCTATGTAGCAAGAGACAAAAGCATGATACAATGCTAAATTTCTTAAGATCCATTTCTAATGAAATTTAACTCTAACACTTATTTGTATATTCTCCAGGACAAAATATTCTTTACTGAAAAAGCTGAAGAAGATAAAACTGTATTTTTAATACATAATAAAATTACTGAATCTCCATGTCGGGTACAAATATCTTAACTACGAATGCTGTAAGACCTATTCATTTTATATGCCACCTTCTGGCTGTAAAAACCTTCTGGGAAAAGGTAAATGAGTAGATGAAGAACAACAAAAAAATAGACAGGCACCAAAAGAGTATAAAATTATGGGTAGCTTAACCAGTTACTTTTTTAAAATTCTGTTACAAAGGACTCCAAATTCTTACAACAAATCACTAAGTGATTAAAGCATGGCTTTAAGTATCTTTAAAAATGTATACAGTAGTATTTAACTATCATTTTAAGACCCATATACATACAAGAGCCATAATTTAATTAATCAACTCTGCAGAAAGTGAACATGGAACAAATTTAAGTTATAATGCAATTTTATGCTGTTACATAATAGAATACCTGGAAGACTACCATGAACAACAAACTCACTAGTAATGATTCATAAGTGAGTATTAACAAATAAGAAGGGTTATTTCAATACTTGAGTGACTTATTAAACACTAAGTACAACAGAAGTCCTTTCTAGGGGGATATTTATTTACAAAGGAATTCATTCTGGCCAATGCTTTGTACAGTTAAAAAGACCACAGCAAATAGTTTGTTACCTGTTTTACTGTTCCCCACCCTCCCACCATCCTCACAGATTTACTCAACTGGAATGAAATACTGACCAATCCAGGTCAGTGGCAAAACTCCCACTGACCTCAGCAGGCAAAGATTTCAGCCTGAGAATCAATCATATTCTTTGAAAATAAAATCCATCTTTTTGTATAATGTGCAAAGTGCAATCTCTCTCCAGTGCTATCAGAAAAGATGTTCTAAGGACTCAAAATCAATGGTAATGATTAAAGGATCTTACTAATTTTAGGAACCCTAGCTAGGGTGAATGTTGGATGACATATACAGAGATTTATGACAGTCCTAATGATTTTATACAGACACTCAATGTCACATCATTTCCCAAGAGATCTCACTGGGTCAAGCCAAAGACTTTTCATTCAAGTTCTTCAGTTTCCTCTGTAAAAAGGTCTGCCAGATCAGCGACTGTCAAAACTGAGGCTTCTGACTGTTTCATGGAAGAACTAGTGTGGCTGTAGGGAAAAGTATCTGAGTCAGAGAACAGTTCCAGAAAAAAGCTGTGTGCAATAGAGAGTACATTAAAATTACACTCTAGTGAACATCCAAAAGGAAGATGGCATGAGAGAGCATGCCTATTATTGTGCTTAACCAAAAACAGCATGAACCATCCTGTTTATTACTTTGGGGGCATTTTACAAAAAGCTTTTCCAGTAGGCAATTTTAAAGACAAAGCAATTGAAATACTATGGCTCAGCATTATGTGGAGATTAGCAATGAAGGAATGTGCTCTATGCCCTGGGCTGAAGTCAGAGCTGTGACTGAGGGTAAGTGGAGCAGAGGCAGTGGAGGGTAGCAGCTCCAACTGCAGCTCCAGCTCTGACCCCAAACCTGGATCGAGGCTGGAGCTACAGTAGCCACCTGCCCTTCTATCCCCTTGTACTCAAATTTAAGATGAGGGGCATTCCCCCTCCATATTGAGAAGGTGGGGGAGGATGGGGAGGAACAGATGTCATCTTGGATTCAAGTAAATAAGGTAAAATTAAAATGCATATCCAGTAAGGGAAGGGCCAGACTCTATACCATATAGGATAGGGGAAGGCAATTATTTTGGGCGGAGGGCCGCTTACTGAGTTTTGACAAGCCATCGAGGGCCACATGACAGGCAGCCAGGGGCAGATTAATATTAATTTTCTAAATTTTTTAGGGGCCCCATGGGCTGGATGGAATGTCCTGGCAGGCCGCATCTGGCCCATGGGCCGCATTTTGTCCACCCTGATATAGGATGTGCCCATGTGGATTTAGATGCCCAAATGGAATCCCATTTCACCCTGCTTGGATCCCTGAAAAATTTAATACAAAAGATAGATGAATCCTCTTCCTCTTCGCTGCTTTTCTGTGCCTTAAGGTTAAGATGACAGCACAATACTAAAATAAATCCACTAATGAATTTTCAGGGGCCTGAACAGGGTGAAATTGGTGCCAAAGTCTACTTATGTACACAATAGGTGGAGTAGGCTCTGGCTCATTATAGTTATGTTTTATATTTCATCTAAAGTTAGTGAATATTCATCCTGGTTAAAAATCTCACTTTTCCAAAGTTTTTATAAATTTTTTGGTGACACAGTGAAAACGTTTCAGAGAAGAGCAAAGGTTTAAAGTTTTTTCATTTGGTCATAAACAGCATGCAAATGTTTGAAAACTACTCTTTTTACTGGGGGGAGGGGGGAATCAAATAATATTTTTAAACTCCCCCAATTGAGAAACATACCTTCTCTCCACAGTTTTCAGCATCATCTGCATCCTTTCTTCTATTGTTGCTTTTATTAAGAACCTGTGCACAATGGTGGGCCTGAATGTGTTTAAAAAAACAACCAAAAAACAGAGAAGTTTAGCACAGTTGAAATTTTGTTGGATACTGCCAAGAAGTTCAGGACTAATTTTTAGCCATCTTAAAATTCTTTTAAGCTGGTCTGAAAATGTCTTTTGGATTTTAGGGTCAATCCCACAAGATGCTGAGCAACCTCCACCAAGAGTTAAAGAATACCCAGCACTCCTTATCATGCCAACAGCACTGACCTAAATGAATGAGAAATAAATAACGTCCTAACAAACATTAAGCAGAACTCCACCCTCGTTTTCACTAGTGCTCAAACTATGTCTTTTACCCAGCGGTTTGTCCAGAATAACACAACGCCAGGAGGACTCCTCACAGTGATGGGGTGGTTCCTGAACTTCCTGTACACAAGAACTGTGATGGAGCCTGTGGTGTTCACAAGAGCCCACCAATATGAGGACCAGTCACAATCTACCTCTGTGTAATGAATAGTCTACTGTTTATACAGTATGTGCAGTGTTTTATAGTCTGCTGCTGCAGAAAAAGTCCAAGAGAGGGAGCTCAAAATAATGGCTTGTTAAGCCTCATTCCCATAGTTTTAATGGCACTGCTATTACAGAAGACAAGACAGTAAATAGAATTGTAGTTTATATATCACATAAAACAGGGTGAAAAATCTGTTTACCAAAGGGAGCAGAACAAAGCTGGAGGAGAGAAAAAAATTCTCAGGGTTCTGAGGTGGGGGCACATGGGACATAAAACCCAAAGGCACTATCTGTGAACCAGTGTGTAGTCCTTCTAAACATACGACTTCAGAACATACTTTATATAGGAAAATGGAATCAAGGCATTAACTACTGCTCAGCCAGGACCTGATTCAAAGTCCACTCAAGTAACTGAGAGTCTTTCAAGCCACAAACTATTTTTAATAAAGCAAGGAAAACTACTTAGATAGGCAAAGGGAAGTGTCAGCACAATTCTATGCAGAATAGGGGACTAAATCAAGATCAATTTTACTGACTTGAGTTACTTCGGATCTGTACTTGTGAAACCCAGAACAGAATTTGGTTGAACTGTCTATTTCACTTATAGATAGCCCTCAGCTTAACCCAAGGCTCACATTTTAATCAATGACTATAACACAACATGCTGCTGCTACACACAGTTCTGTATTTTTTTGCCATACCCTGAACTTCTAGTGCCAGCATCATCTGAAATCATAATACAGGCTGTTGCAATCAATCTGATCTATGTGCTCATAGTTGATTCAAAATATTTACCACCACACCCAAACATACACCTGCTCGTACATTCTTCCATACAAGCTGATTCATGCCCTCACAAAATAAACATGTTATCTTTATTCAGGAATATATTTGTTCCAGCTATGTTTCTATATCATGTGTTACTGTTTTTATTTTCCTAGTTACTTTTGACCTAAGTAGGTGAACATTTATATATAAACCATACTGCATGAACTTTTAAAGGGCTTGGTTCAGTGGTCTGCAACATCAAAACAGCTGCACAAAGATCCATCTACGATTCAGAGAAATTAAGGTGAAAATATGGAAACAATGAATTTAAAATTAGCAAATGCACTAACAAAAAGCATACTACAGCTGGTGTTAATGTACCAACCCATAGTTTTACAGTCATTTTAAATAATTCATTTTCAGGGTGATGGTATGAAAGAAAAGAACATAAAAAAACTGTAGATATTGGATACTGCAGAAAAAAACTAAAATATAGATGCATTAACAAGCTCATGTTTTCTGAAATAAAGTATTGCCTTTTTTTTTTTTTTTGGAGTTTCCCTTTAAGGAAGGACTGGATTAGTAAAAAGGATGTGCACCAGACAACCCTCAGTGCAAGTGATAGAACGCGCTCATCTAGAATTTTAAGATATACGGAACATAAGCTATGATTATCAACAAACACCGATGCCAACCAGTGCAACACACTGTACTTACAAGCATACCAGGTAAGTGTACCAGGTGTACAACTGTACAAAAAAAATGCCAGTCTTATTTTGTTGCTTATTGATAACATCAGGCCTGTCCAACTTCTCAGGGACTGCACCCTCCACCCCACCAAACCATGGGACCCTGTGGTGGGCAGCCTCCATGGCTGTGCTGCACTATGTGGGCATTGAAGAATCTACATCCCACTGACTTTCAATGAGAATTAAGATCCAAGGACTGGATCCTAAAAAGAGCTTATATATTACAATAGCAGTGTTTCAATGCTCCTCCAGTGCAGTGCAGAACCACTACAGTAGAGCTATATAGCATAGCTCTGCACTTGCTAGCTCTGCACTTGCTAGCTCTTGAACCAGATGCATTATAGCTATATTTGCATAATGCTGTATCTGGACTAATAAGCTGTGTCAAGAAGCTAACAGACACCCTTAAGGCACCCAGGCTCCCCATACAATGCTTAGGGAGGATTAGGCACCTAAAAATGGAATTGAGAACAACCAGTATATTGTATGGGGAACTGCTGAGCAGCAAGGCACTGCCTAGTACTAGCCAAGGAACTGCAAAGAACAGGTATGCATCTTCAGCCACAACCCCCTCCAGAGCTCAGGTGCCTAATTCAGGGCTGTGGGATCTGTACTTGACTACAGACCACAAGCCTTTCCTGAAGGGAGGTGCTTACAACCTGTCTTTCAGGAATGTAGCAGGAACTCTTTAGTTTTTAAAATGACAGGAAGTAGGCATGATAGTACCTACTTTTACCTGGGGTGGAGGGTAAAATTTTGTTGGCAAAATAGGCTAGTGATTAAAGCAGTAACCTGGGCTGTAGGGGAGACAAATTAAGACACCTTCTTTGCCCAACAGGATTAAAATCCACCTCCTAAGAGTGTCCGTCATTACCAGACTATAGGCTCTCCTGCATCTCAGTTGGGGGCATTCACCACCTCTTATTGAATCTTTCCCACTGTGTGCTGGCACTTGCTCCATATTATTTGTATAGTTTGCATAAAACAGTTCTCAGAACAGGAATCCATATATGGGTATTACCCAGTAGATTAAACCATACTCTCCCTGGTCCAATGAATCTTGGAATTCTTCTCTGCAAAATGGCACAGGTCCAACATGAGGAGAAGTATATAAATTCTCCTGTTCCAGTTAGACTTTTTTTACTAGTCTAATGGCTAAAGCAGTCTTCTGTGGAAGCAGACGTGGCTCTGAATCCCCTCAGGCACAACAAATTTTAACACAGGTCTTCCACATCCTGGCGACTGCCCTAACCAGTAAGCAGCAACCATGAAGCTATTACCTTCCCCTCTGCTCTTAAAGAAAGCAGCAGCTACCACTGCATTTTGTGCATATGCCAGTCCTGTAGAAACATGTTAAGCATGCTCTGAGTACACTTACTAGATTGAGCTCCTTTGGGCACTTAGGCAAGGGAATACCAAATTTCAAGATCTGATCAGACTTCTGGAGAAGTTCAGTGTTGAACTGCTCAGCCTTCTTTAGACTAAGGAAATTCTGGGGGTGCATAGCGAGACACCTTTGGGCCTGGGTGGAACTTGAAGTTACAAACTGTGAGAAGCCTGGGGCCTTTACATGACTCCAGTTAGGCAGCCTTTACATGCCTCCAGTTTGACCAGGGCTTCCCAGGATTTCAATTTTGTATTTGGGTGCCTAAAATCTGTCTATGGGTACGTCTTTTTTTGGATCTTCTCTGAAGTGGAAATGGAACAAAGAAGCTTAAGTCGCTTAGGTGCTTTAGAAAATATTGCCTACAGCCTGTGCGATCCTCAGTTTTTCCATTTGTAAAGCAAGAATACTATTACCTATATTCCAGAAGTGCTGGGAGAGCTAATCAATTAAAATTTATGGTGGGGTCTGAGATTCTCACACAAGTGTTATACAGTCGTGTTTTAGACCGGACAAGGCATTAACCAATTTTAAACAATTCAACCTCTTACTTTGTTTGGCCAATGCGGTGCACTCTGCCAATCGCCTGAAGCTCATGAGCAGGATTCAGAATTGGTTCGACCAGCAGGACATGAGTTGCTTCAATTATGTTTAATCCATTGGAACCAGTATGTAGGGGCAAGAGCAAAATATTGATCTTGGGGTCATATTTAAATGCTGAAAGATTTTCCTAAAAGACAAATAACATATTAGCTTTTCAATGGAAGCTACTCCTGAATAAAGAATATGGGAACCATACCTACAATTGTAAAATAATTTAGTAGTTGTGAAAACATACCAGATCAATAACCCTTACAGACAGACATCCTCTTTTGTCCATCAGACAGATACAGCACAGACAGCAGCAGTATCTCATGCTCTTTATTCTTCCCTTTTGTCCACCCACACATTACTTTTTGAGAATGCAGATGGTGGTTAAGGCAGGCAAGGTTGTTTAACCAATAGTGGTTAAAATATTTTCTGGAACTGCACCATGTTTCTAGTCACTGTAGTGTTTGAGTTCAGTGAAGAAATTAAAGGTTCTGCTTGATCAAGCTTATAATTTTTGTTTCATTTCCTCAAAGCACCAATGTGAAAGGATCAAATAAACTTTCACCTATCTTTGTGCCATTCAGAATACCTTACAGAAAAAAAATCATCTTTACATACCTGAAATTTACTAATTCCATTGATCTGAGCAAACACCATGTTGTTATCATACAGAGCTTTTGAAATTATATCCAGTACATCTTGCCACTAGAAGACACACAACAAGCCAACCATTATTACCAAGTGGTATGAACAATGCTAAAACATGAACAGACTATAATGAACATGAGCCGGCAGTGTGACAAAGCCATCAGAAAAGCCAATAGCACTTTATCGTGCATCAGCAGATGCATGACGAACAGGTCCAAGGAGGTGATACTTCCCCTCTATAGGGCGCTGGTCAGACCACAGTTGGAGTACTGCGTGCAATTCTGGGCGCCACACTTCAAGAAGGATGCGGATAACCTGGAGAGGGTCCAGAGAAGGGCAACTCGTATGGTCAAGGGCCTGCAGACCAAGCCCTACAAGGAGAGACTAGAGAAACTGGACCTTTTCAGCCTCCACAAGAGAAGGTTGAGTGGCGACCTTGTGGCTGCCTTTAAGTTCATCACGAGGGCACAGAAGGGAATTGGTGAGTATTTATTCACCAAGGCGCCCCCGGGGGTTACAAGAAACAATGGCCACAAGCTAGCAGAGAGCAGATTTAGATTGGACATTAGGAAGAACTTCTTCACAGTTCGAGTGGCCAAGGTCTGGAACGGGCTCCCAAGGGAGGTGGTGCTCTCCCCTACCCTGGGGGTCTTCAAGAGGAGGTTAGATGAGTATCTAGCTGGGGTCATCTAGACCCAGCACTCTTTCCTGCTTATGCAGGGGGTCAGACTCGATGATCTATTGAGGTCCCTTCCGACCCTAACATCTATGAATCTATGAATCTATGATCTCTCACAAATACTCAAAAGAGAAAGCAATAAAGAAATACCAAACATGCCCTTCTGATATGCCCTTAAATATTAATACTAACAAGTTGATTTTGTTTTATTTTGCTCCAAAAGTAATACCATTCACATTTTTTTCCTCAGATATATTGAATGTAAAAGTGGCACCACAATGGCATTCATAAGGAGCAAGCATAGGCAAGTAAACTGAGGAACCTAGGCAAGACACTTCTTTGAAAAAAAGCTGAGCAGAACTGCAACAGTAAAATGTAGTTGTAAAATTTATGAATAACAGTTTGACCTGCTCAAGGTTAAAATACAGTAGACTTGTTAATGCTCCTGCACACTGAATGTCAGTGTTTTCCCTTTAAAGATGTACAATACTTTCCATCGAATGAATGAGGCTACCAGTAATAACACCCCAATGATATAAATCATCTCACTTATCTCTTTAACTATTTAAATAGCTATTGGTAACTACTTGCATATTTTGGTAGGGAAATTGAATTTTGAAACTATTATTAGCACCTAATATCCTGCTGCACAGCATGTAAATTTTTAGATAGAAAATGGTGATCAATACCGTTGAGAAAACCAAAGATTTAGCCCCTGGATCTTTACATTGGATTTTCTTCAGAGTCCGTACCACAGCTTCCACTTTGGTGGAATGGCTTCCCTTTGAAACAGAAAGAAAAAAAAAAAATCAATACAAAGATTAAGACAAAGAAAAAGCATGCACACTTTCATTACACATTGCTCTTTTAATTAGCTTCTGTTAAACACAGCAAAGTCTGTTGTACATGTCCCGCAAAGAATTAACAAACATGCATATGCTAGTGTATATGGTTTTTAAAAGGTCTAAGAAGATTATACCAGGAACTCTGAAGACACTTAAAATAGCTGACCCTTAGATTATATACATCTCAGGGCAAAGAGTATGGGCAAGATTCAAACTCTGTACCCCAGAAAAATGGGAGCTGGAAACTGCCACTTAATGTATACAGCTCTGGAGCCTGTCCCATGTCTTATGGGTGGCAGAGCTCATTATCTGTTGGACAGGATTTTGTGCTGCAATCCTTCTCTGATTCAATCCTTCCATCCCTGGCTTATCTGCTATACTGGGATTTAGCAAATAACCTGTGACCATCTTCTTCAGTTCCTGCAGCAGGCAGCTTCCCTTTTGGTTAAATTCACAGAGAGTACAAAGCTCACAGACAGGGTGAGTGTTTTTGTTTTGTCTTGTTCAGAAATAAGAACACTGACAATCGATAATTCTTTAAAATGATTGCTCAACACAAGGTTATTTCTATTATATTGTGCATCCATGGCTTTTAACAGCTGCTTAAAGAACAATCACATCAAAACAAACAGAACCCCACACAAACCAAAATGTAATCAACAAACAATTAATCTGAAGCAGGAAATCCCAGCTTTCATTTGACTCTTCCCTTTGTGCTCCTCCCCATTAAAATTGCAGGGAGGACAGATGGGCTTTGAAAAATGATGTATGTAACAACAGTCTTGGACTATCAATCAGAGTACTAACTTCTGAAATCCAACATGATTCATGAGAGCGTGCTTCTAGTAACTTCCTATTTTCTAAATATGGGATGTTTGAACTGAGATGCCCTTACAATTATAACTGCATTTGTATGCCATGGGAAAAGGTGGTCTAGCAGGCAGGTTCATTTCAATTCACAGAGGTCAAACCCACATATGTAACTTAACTTAGAAACCCAAATGAATACTAGTGTCATGAGGTTGTGGAAAGTTACTCTGCTTAAAATGTGTGATGCTGCTTTCTTAACTTCAGTTTAAAAATAGTGTGCAGATGTTTCAATTTGACATGGCAAGAGCATGGGTAAGAGTAGCTAGAGTGTATGAATATAAAATGACAGCCACTGCTAGGTCATAGGTGGAAGGACTGAATACTTTGATGATCTAATGGGGCCAATCTTTTTAGCAAGCATGCCATAAATCCAACCCATGAAAAAGTGCCACTTTCTCAGCCACCACCACTTCCCAGCGCTGACAAATCTCACCACAACAGAATGTGGCAACACTAAATCTGATGGCACCTACCACCACAGCTCCTGCAGGGGTAAACCTCTGAGCCAACACAGACCTCCAACTCCCATCCCCTTCTTGAGAGCTATTCTTACTCTCATTGCTAGCACCCCCTTCAACTCGATGCTGAGGACTCATCTGTGAAATACCAGTTGCCCATGCCGTCTATGTATGGCATGTGTGCTGTGGGTTGCCGACCACTGGTCTAACTGTACTTAGTTCGTGAAAGTGGGCTGTATACAATTAAGGCCAAAACTTTCAAATGTAGCCTGAAGTTAGGCACCTCTCTTCATATCAAATCATTGACGTGCCTTGATTTTCAAAGGTGCTAAGAATCTACAAATATCATTCACCTGGATTCAAAAAATGCTGTGCAGTTCTCCCACCAGCATCCATGCTTCCCCTTGAAGCAGGGCTTGCTGTTTCTCAGGACTTTCCAACATTTCTCAGCACCACATTCACATAACTTCTTGGTAACTACTGGCAACTACGAAAGGGACACTGCAAATCCTACACAGCATATCTTTTAAATGTTTTAGTTACTCTTTATAAGCTTCTGGGCAAGGTTTATACTCAATAGACATTCCCTAGGGAAAAAAAAATCCCAACGTTGGCACAGGAGTGTTGGCAGCAAATCAAACATGAATGCATGTAAGCTGTAAATGTTATCAATGTCCATGGCCAGGAATTTTAGCCACTTCTGTCTTGGATCAGCTTTTAAAATCAAAAATAGTTTGACTGGCTACATAAAAAGCATGTGCTAGTGAACTTGGATTAATACTGTAGCAGCTTTGAGAACTAGTGTAAGGGTTAAATTACTTGGGCAGCAAGTCTACTTAGCACTACGTAAGTACCCTGAGATTTCCCTTCTGCATGGGAATTGTCTGATAATATGGAACTTATGGTGAAAATGGATCCTCAACCTTGTGTGTCTGCTACTTCCCTTTGGTGTATGGCACATCTAATGGACATTTTAGTGTAGCATTCTGCTACCCAGAAGGACTTCATGCCACTGCACTCAAACTGCCTAAGAACTTAACACATTCCTGTGCTTTAAGGCAAGATGTAAAGTACTTAAGCATTGAAGTTGGGAAGAGGAAGACAAGGTAGAACCCACAGTATCTTCCCTCACAAACAAATCTAAAGACCCAAACACAATTTTATTCTATGTTGTTCTAAAAAGAATCTGTGACCAGAGAAAAATATATAAATGAGATTTTATGGTTTAGATCAACTCTTTCAGGAAGACATAGAAAGCAAAACAGACTGAGTAAAACTCCTCAAAAGTATAATTAATAAGTTTCTCGACAGATAAAACCTTATTTGGGGCATATTTACATGATCAAAGGATCATGAGAGGGAGCACTGCGGTGAAGCCATACCAAGTACGCCACACTCTCAAATAGATGTAATGTCACCCCTTAGTGCAGTGCACACCAATACACTCCCTCTCTTAGGCATGCTTTTTGGTTTTTGCCCAGAGCTGCATAAAGGTGGCCACATTACATATTACATTCATGTTGGGGTGTAACAGGTCTGCCATACTGTGCTTAACTTTATGGCTGCGTAGTGTGAGCTTTCAATGATGTGGACATGCCCAATTTGTCTTTCATAGACCGTACTTAGTTCTACAAGGCTGAAAGTATTCTCAGCATCAAGAAACCTGACTTTGTGTTTTTAAAGATGAATTACTACAAACCAATTGATAACTAGCAGCCTTGATCTCTGATTACATTTTTATCTGTTTGGGAAAAAACAGCAGAAAAAATTATTATAAATTTCCTGTAATGTTTATTCGTGACTAGTGAGGGAAACAAGATACTTGCCATTAACTGCATCTTTTCCTTTCTTCAGAAAGAAACTGATAACAGTTTTCAACATCTTCTGCATGAAAAAAGTTTTCACAACAAACTGGAATAATTCGTAGGCAAATATGTACTGGGTAACGTGGGGGCCTCTGCAAGACATGCTAGGAAATCTGGTCATCACACCAGACAACAAAGCTAACCTATTTAACAATTTATTTGCCTCCATTTTCCTGGGCAGGGACCGGGTCTCACCCCCCCCCCCCCCCCCCGGACCTCTGTAGGCCCCAAGGCCGGCGCACCCAGGCCTAAGGTCAGTGAGTACCTAGTCAGGGAACTTCTGGAGGGACTGGACGTATTTAAATCAGCAGGTCCTGACGATCTCCACCCCAGAGCGCTGAGGGAATTAGCAGAGGCCATTGCGGGACCTGTGGCATGGCTTTACGAGCACTCGTGGTGCTCTGGTGTGGTGCCAGAGGACTGGAAAAGGGCCAATGTGGTCCCCATTTTCAAAAAAGGGAGGAAGGAGGACCCAGGAAACTATAGGCAAGTTAGTCTCACCTCGATCCTGGGTAAGCTTTTTGAGAGAATTATCCTGGCACATGTCCACGAGGGGCCAGCAGGGGAGATTATGCTTAGAGGCAACCAACACGGGTTCATTAGAGGCAGGTCCTGTCAGACCAACCTGGTGGCCTTCTATGACCAGGTCACAAAATCCTTAGATGCAGGTGTAGCAGTAGACGTAGTCTTTCTGGACTTGGAATGCCTTCGACACTGTCTCTCACCCCATTCTCATTAAAAAACTATGGGACTGTGGCATTGACACCTACACAGTCAAATGGGTCACTAACTGGCTGGAGGGCCGCATCCAGACAGTGGTGGTGGATGGGTCATTTTCGACCTGGAAGGATGTGGGCAGTGGGGTCCCCTACGGCTCGGTCCTCAGGCCCGCACTGCTCAACATCTTCATCAGTGACTTGGACGAGGGGGTGAAAAGCACCCTATTCAAATTCGCAGACGACACTAAGATGTGGGGGGATGTGGGCATGCTAGAAGGGAGGAATAGGCTGCAATCGGACCTATACAGGTTACAGGGGTGGGCAGATGAGAACAGGATGGGTTTCAACACTGACAAGTGCAAGGTGCTGCACCTGGGGAGGAAAAACCAGCAGCATACCTACAGGCTGGGGAACTCCCTTCTCATCAGTGCAGAGACAGAAAAGGACCTCGGAGTCATTACTGATGCCAAAATGAACATGGGCCGACAGTGCAGGGACGCAGTCAGGAAGGCCAACCACACCTTGTCATGCATCCACAGATGCATCTCGAGCAGGTCCAAGGAGGTGATCCTCCCCCTCTACGCGGCACTGGTCAGGCCGCAGTTGGAGTACTGCGTCCAGTTCTGGGTGCTGCACTTTAGAAGGGATGGGGACAACATTGAGAGGGTCCAGAGGAGGGCCACTCGCATGATCAGGAGTCAGCAGGGCAAGCCCTACGAGGAGAGGCTAAGGGATCTGAATCGGTTCAGCCTCCACAAGAGAAGGCTGAGGGGGGATCTAGTGGCCATTTAGAAACTAGTCAGGGGGGACCAGCAGGCATTGGGAGAGTCCCTGTTCCCCCGGGCACTACCAGGAGTGACAAAAAATAACGGTCACAAGCTGGCAGAGGGTAGATTTAGACTAGATATCAAGAGGCACTACTTCACTGTCAGGGTGGCTAGGATCTAGAACCAACTTCCAAGAGAAGTGGTGCTGGCTCCTACCCTGGGGGTCTTTAACAGGAGGCTAGATGAACACCTCGCCAGGGTCGTTTGACCCCAGTACTCTTTCCTGCCATGGCAGGGGGTCGGACTTCAAGATCTGCTCAGGTCCCTTCTGACCCTACCAACTATGAAACAAGGTCTGAAAAATATGCAGGTTTTGCAAGACTTAAACTGAGAGGTTCTATAGTATCTTTTTTGTTTCTGAAATGTCATACACCTTTTGTATACTGCATTCAAGGATATACAAACTAATTTCAGTCATCACAAATTTAACTACCATTAAAGGTTCTATTGTTCAATCTCTGTGACCTGTGACAGCCTCCAGCATATGACATAAAATGTGAATTCTTAAAAGGACCATTAACATTTAGAGGTAGATTGTCATAGACAAAAATGGAAGTTTTAACTTCTCCCACAATGCCCAATAAAAGTAAAAGGAAACTGACTGTTTAATAGTGCTTTGTGACATTCAAAATCTCTACCAGAAGCATGTTTGCCATAGCATTGCACAAATACTGCAGCAGTTCCTGCAATGTTCTATAGCAGAAGAAACTCCTACAGTAAAATAACTTCCATCTTTAGGCTTTTTTCTTTTTTTTTGGAGGGAAGGAAGTAAAATATACTTCAGACGTACAGATGTTGAGTTTCTACCATGAGAGTCAAGGTTCTTTAAGTGGATGTGATATCTTTTATTAGACCAACTAAGTACAGTAAAAGTTGAGTTATCTGGCACCTTACAAGCCAGCATGCTCTGTTAACCAGCATGCCGGCTTGTAAGGGAAAAGTGAACCTGGACTTCTTTCCCCTCCCTCTGCTTTCTTCCCTCTCCCTTCCCTGCTTTACCTTTTGTCTTTCTAATTCCTTTCTATTTACATTCTCACTGACATCCTGCCACACTTTTAGCTTCTCTCATTCCTTGGAGTCTCAGAACACCAAAGACTCCCTATGCCTGAAGAAGAGTGATTGCATCCAAAAGCTTGCAAAGAACTTTTTTGCAACAACTCAGTTGGTCTAATAAAAGATATCACATCTAACCAAAGAACTTTGTCTGCCTATGTCCTTAGACCAACACGGCTACAACCAAAAACCCAGTACCATGAGATTCACTCTTCTCTTGGTAGAAAGCAAAAGTTTGTAGATGTTTAAGCTTTTTTTCCCAGAGAAATAATGGCTACTCTGGTAGAAAAATAACCTGAGAACAACCAGGTTAAATTGCTCCCTGAAGAGTTTCTCCCAGGAGACTGAGCAGATGGCATGCTCTCCACACCCCCCACCCAGCTTACTTCTCCTGGGGACCAGAAGCAGAGCCAGAGAAGAAAGGCTGCTATGCCTTCCCCATGATCAGGGTCACTAGTTTGAAAAAGGCATGGGGGGAGGGAGAGGGCAGATGCTCCCTGCCTGCTTCTCACACCTGACTTCCCAGTATCAGAAGTAGGCTGGGCATTTACTATAACGTCCCGTCTGCTTTGCTCCCGGGCACTAGAAGCTGAGCAGCACAGTCCCCTACCTGCTTCTCACACAGAGTTCTTAGTGTGAGAAGCAGGCAGGGGCTTTACTCTGCTGCTCAGCTCTGGGGCACCAGAAGCTGAGTACAGGGAGCAGCACTGGGAACAAGGGGAAGCTAGTTGGCAGGGAACCGAGCTAGGAAAATGCTGCCCAAGCCCAGCTCCTGGCTTTTAAAATCTCTGCTCCTGCCACTTAACTTTTCCCTGCTGCTCTGATTCTCCCTCCTCATCCCACAAGAAACAGGAAGACTAGAGCAGTTCATACTTTCCCCAGACTGGGATCACCCCAGGCTGGGGAAGGCATAAGGAGCAGGGAAGAGGGGGCAGTTGCAGACTGAATGTCTGTACTAATCCCTCTTCTGGGATCATTTCTAGAAATGGAAATTTTCCACCACTAGAAATTAACATTTATATGCAGCCTTGGAGGGCTTACTCACCTCTTCTAGCCTCACAAAATTGCTAAGAAAATACAGATTTAGAGGGGAAACACTACTTTTGTCTCCTCCCATAAGATTTACTCTTGGAAAAAAAAAAAGAGATTTGAGGCTCTGTTTTTGTTTTTCTTTTATAATTAAGTCTGGGCCTGTGCTTCAGGGACCTTCCATTGCAACACTAAAACCAAACACACCAGTAACATTTTAAAAAGCACTAATTGATGACCTAGTAGCATACCCTCCCTCTATTACTTAAAAAACATGCTACCTTATTTGATTAGTCTTGGTTTTCTTTGTTTTTTTCCTGAAGCAGCTCAAGCTGTATTTTAATAGGCTACAACATACACTTGTTTAATGAAATCATCAATCCCTTTGACAATCAAGTAAAATATAATGTGATTAGTCATCTTTGGGTTACAAAGTAAATTAAAACAGATTCTGATAAATTCTGTTGGAGAGGTACTGTGCCTAACAATGCCAATCCAATACACTCTTCACCAAACATATAAAGGTGCATTTTATATACAAACATAAAGGTTCTCTTTCATGTTTTATACTTTGCATTGTTACAAGTGATACCTAATGTGTCAGTGTAAAGGAAATAACCATATTTCAACAAGGCCTAATATGCATGAACTTAAACTTTTAAAACTTTTTTTGTTTTAAAAACTTTTAATAAGTTGCTGACGTAAGCCTCATATTAACAGAACTAAAAACCAGTTTGTTGCCAAGAGGTCACTTACATCTGATCCTGGTAAAGCTAACCCATTTTTTCTAGAATTTTTTTCACTTGTGAGTGGGACCAAGAATATTTTAAGAAATGCTGTAAGAATTAAAATACTAAAGAAAACATGAGGTATACAAGTGAAGCAAGAGATACTGATGGAGATCAGATTACGAGCTGTGCCAAAATGATCAGAAAGCTTGTGGAAGTTAGAGAACCTAAGTCACTTGTACCCCAACTGTTATCCCATAAAAGGGAGAAGGGTCAAAAGTCACAACCAAAAAGATACTTTTTTGATAGCGACGCACCAATAGAGATTTTGGGGACCGATACTGACAGCCGCTATTTAAGGAGGCATATTGGCTGATACCAATCCGATATCCAATACAGCTGCCATCAGCTGGCAAGTCCCTTGTGGTGGAAGGGGAAGGGGGAGGGAAGGGGCTTGGGAGCACAGATCAACACCTCCCTCGGTGAGGGAGGGAGCATCCGCTGTTCAGCCAGGATAAGTGGGTGGTACAGGATGGAAGCACAGCTTGTGAGGTGGGAGTGGCTCCCAATACTGCTTGCACCCTGGGAGGGTGGGGGGCATGTGTTCCTGGATCTGCGCGGCACAGGGCGGGCTGCAGCTGCAGGGTGGAGCTGGAGCCGGGGCTCTTCTCAGCAGGGGCTGGGCTTCGAGTGGGCTCCAGCAGCGCTGGGAGGAGGATGCATCCACCCCAAATTTCACTACAGCTTCGCTCCCAGCCCTGCACCACCACCCAGCGCAGCAGCACCAGCTTTTCCCCACTTCTGGGTGGAGGCGGGGCATTCAGGTGAGGCTGTGCCGGGCAGTGGCGCAGGGCTGGGAGCAGAGCTGCAGTGAAATCTGGAGTGGCTGCCTCCCAGCGCCACTGGAACCCACTCTGAGCTCAGGCCCAGCAAGAAAAGCCCTGCACAGCCCCAACTCCACCCTGCAGCTGCCGCCCACCCTGCACTGTGCAGATCCAGGGGCACATGCCCCCTCTTCCGCCCTCCCAGGGTGCAAGCAGCGGTGGGAGCTACCCCACCATGAGCTGCACCTCTGCCCTGCCCTCTGTCCTCTCCCTCCCTGACCCCCCCCCTCACTGCAGAGGGGCGTTGATCTGCACCCCCCACCATGCCCCTTCTCTCCTACCCCCCCTTCTGGCTTACCAGCTGGAAGCAGCTCTCCATGCTGCCAGCTCTGCTGCATGCTGCACATGGGCATTTATTGGCCAAATTATCAGCCCCATAGGGCAGATATCCAATATAATTTTCTTCATATCGGTACTGATCCCATATAAGACCGATGTATCAGTGAACCTCTACTTTTTGAGCTCACTTTTTTCAGATTTTTGAGCATATCAACTGTCTTTTAAAAAAAATTATATTGAATCAGAACTGTATCAGTATTGAAAAGCATCACACTTCCACAAAAAGGGGTGATTTGGGGAATGTGGTAAACTGACCTAATGTCAATGTCCCAGTCTAGAGCAGGCCATGTTACTGGTGTACAAAATCTGAACTCATGATTTGCTTTAATTTCTCCGTAAAATTGACACGGGGTCACAAACATAAAGATATGGGTAAACGGTGGTGAAGGTGTGCTCCTCTAAGATCACCACATCATCAAGGAATATCAATGCTCCTATTTATTTTAAGTCCAGTCCAAAGGAGAGAAAAAACTTGAAAAACCACAGGCTATGCAACCTGAACAACAGAGATGTCACCCATCATACTATGAGGTACACAGATAGCATCATGCAGTCCCCCACAGCTGGCAGTCTGATATTGTTACTACAAAGACCAGGCGAGCTAAAAATCTAATCTTTTTCTCCAGTTAACTTTTGTCTTTGCAAACTGTTCCTATAAGAACATTATTAGTCTTTTGGTAACAGTATTTAATGAGTAAATCAGTACCTTTATGCACCACACTTTTATAATAAAAGTTAGTTTGCATAGAACTAACCTGACATAAACATTAAATTGCGAGTTGCCAGCCATTTCCTACTGAAGTAGAGTATTCAGGAAAAGTAAGAGTTCAGAGCAACAGCCACTCAATAAGTGGGAACCTTGAAGGGCCTAGCTGTTGCCTTAGATCATCTGGAAGCAGGGTGCATTGTGTTTTCTAGGATAAGTTTTAGAAGATGCAGTCATCTTATATAAAGATTGATTTCATTCTACATAATTAACTCATTAATTTGTTTTTAGTTGCAACCTTGATTTGATGACTGCATTGTTCAATTTTAATTTGATTATTTAAAGCTATAGCTATTAGTTAAGATTTTAATTTATCTTTAATCCGCTTGCTCATTAACTAGCATTAAAATATACAAAAAATAAACAGAACTCTATCTCCACTAACAAGTAAAAGAAGAAACAGTGGACGCATCCAAAGGAGCATGCATGTGCCTGTTGCAGCACCTCAAAGCAATCTGAGATGCCACAAGAGGCATGCTACGAAAAAAAAAAATGTTTCCTACACTGCATATCTGCAGTACAGGCTCTAAATTTGACACTGGGAAATTGCAGTATCCAAAAAAAACCCCCAAACCACTCCAGAAAAAAGCGGTGCACACCAGAAAAACACAACCAGAGGATGAATCCTCCAATGCACCTGGCCAGAGCGTCTCTGGTTGCTCTGTGCCCCACTGCCCTAGCATGCTGCCTCAGTGTGCTGGGATAAATAGGAGCTGGTCAAGGCTGCAGCAATGGATCAGACCTGGGCACTGTCCCAGGTAAGTAGGGACGAAGGAGTGAGGGAGGCTGTGTAGGAGTGGAGGGGACTGCTTGGGAGGGGTGGGTCCCCCGCCTCGCAGCAGCAACAGTGGGGCATATGCAAGCAGGAACTGGTCGAACCCAAGGGAGTGCAGCTTCTGCCTGCGGTGCTGGAAGCCCTGGGTGACAGCAGGAGCTGGTCTGGTTCTGTCCAAGGGCGCACGGGCCGGGCTGGGCTGGGCTGATGCCATGTGCAGCCGCCAGTCTGAGGTGGCCCTGTGCCACCGGGGGTCTCTGACAGGAGCAGGCGTCAGCACCCAGATGGCCACTGCTGCTTCAGGGGGCCTGTGGGCCATGTGGGGGAGCAAGAAGGGGACTCACCCTCCTTAGCACTCCTCCCCACCTCATAAAGTCTACCCATACCCACAAACCCTACATCCCCAAACCAGCCCCAGAAACCCTATACCCACCCACAAACCCCACAACCACCCCCCACACCTCTTTCCTCCCCTATGTGCCTAGCTGCCAGATAGGACAGGACCTACTGGCAGAAGCTGCGGCTGCAGGGGCAACTGCCACACTGCAGCCTTGCCCCATGCCCACACCAGTGCTGGGACATGGGCCCCCAGCCTGTGGGGGCTCCTGGTTCCAGGAACCACTCGGGGGTGTGATGGGCTGGGGGGAGGGATGGAGGTGGCAGCAGGGGTGAAAGAGAGAGAGCGAGCGAGCGAGCATGTGTGTGTGTGTGTGTGTGTGTGTGTGAGTATGTGTGAGAGAGAGAGAGAGAGAGAGAGAGAGAGAGATGGGGGTTGGGGGTGGGGGAGTGCTTTGGGTAGAAAAGGCCAGAGCTGGGCTTAGAGTCCCACTGCCCCTCTAGAGCAGCCTGTGCACCAGACTGGAAGGGAAGGGGCTTACCTAGCCCAGTACCTGAGACTCAATCAAGGGCTTCCCAGGAACGGCATGGAGATCACTGAGGCCTGGGCACAGGGAGAAGAACAGCGAGGGCTGATGCTGCTCAGAGCCACAAAGCAACAGATGAAACAGCTGCAGCTGAACTCATGTCCTGGTGCTGGGACAGAGCTGCTGCCAGGAGGGAGCTAGTGGGGGCAGGCAGGGGCTATGGGTTGTGAGTGACGGAGCAAGGGCGGGAGCAAGGCACCGACATAGTGCTGCTCAGCGTCCCATATCCTGGTGAGCAAAAGGGACAGGGTCAGCTCTAATTATTCTATGATAGTTACACCAACTATGAAACTATAAAAAAACAAAAGCAAATGTTAAAGTGTATAGATATTTAGAAATTGTTTTATGATGATGATGGTGGCACTGGTAGGCTTCCAAACTGCTTTATACTTGTAAACATATCAATAAAACACTGCTGAACTGATCTTGCTATATATAGTGGCGTTTTATTTTAATCACAGACGAACATGGATTTGGGGTATTTTAATGAGAGAATATGGGCGTTTCTTATCAGAGAATTTGCAATTTTTAAACAGGGAACACCAGGATCCCGGCTGGTGAGACAAATGGCAGGACCTGGGCAGAGAAGCCTGCCCAGGGCCAGCACCGGGAACCCAGCTGGAGGGCAGATGAGATGGTTGACCTCCTGGCCATTTAGGACCAGGAGGAGATGCTTCGACATTTTGAAGCGGGCCACCACACGGAGCGCATCTTCTGGGCGATAGCTACCCAGATGGCAGAGCGGAGGCACCAGAAGACATGACAGCAATGCCACCCAAAGGCCAACTGTGCAGCCACAGTCCACTGGCAGCTGGCCCAAAGGTGCAGGTAGCTCTGCCCAGGTGGCTGTGTGGTCCCTGTCTGGGTCTGGCAGGAACACAGCCATGGGGCTGCAGGTCCAAGGGGGTGGATGCTGTCACAGGTGGCAGCAGGTTACAGCCAGGCAGCAGCCCTCACTGCCAGACTGCTGCAGTGGGTAGAGGGTGCAAGGGCCACTCAGAGTTAGGGCTAGTTCAGCAGTTCAACTGCCACAAGGGGCTAGTGTCCTGAGATACCAGCTGGCTGGGCCTCAGAAGCTCCCAAGGGCAAGTAGGCGGGCAGTTTTTTATACCGCTGGGGCCAGCACCTGTGCTGGCCCCAGCATCTAGCTCCCCCTGGCTGAAGATCTAGGAAGAGCTGGGCAGGGTTAGTTTGCCCCAAGTGACACAATTTGCCCCAGACCAAAGTGCATGTTCAGGTATGTGCGCTGAGGCACAAATATCCAGCACAAATTTGTGCCGCTGCTATTTGAGCTGCTACAAGCATGTAACAAACCTGAGCACCACAAGGAGCTCATTAGTATAAAACTGTTCATTTAATCAGTAATACAATCTTTGAAGGATTTTATAAAACTACTACATGTATAATGATACCCAGCCAACTAAGAAAAGAATTAGCAAATACAGATCAACTAGCAACCCTTGAAGCTACGATTTTGGCAAAATACAAAATCCCAAGACTGTCATAAAAGCAGTATTTCCTCAGGGAACCTGCACTGCAGTTAGAGAACCCACATTTTGGTTAGGATCATAGCTGCACTTACTACTGAACAAGGATTCAATGCTTTTAAGCACAGAGAAGCCCGTGCCCCCCCCCCCCCAACAACCAGACCTTTACTATTCCTGAAAGGTCATTACAATTTGGTCCTTTAACATTTTCACTCCTACTTGGTTCATTCCACACTATGTAATTACACGGGTGCTTTACATTAATAATATTAATATTTGTGAAGCAAATTATTGAATCAAGAGCAACATATTTTATTTTGTCTTGTGTATTGTAAACAAGTTATAGTTTTACTGTATACCTTTTTAAAATTTGTCATGATGAGCTATTATACTTGTTAGTGTTCAGCTTTACAGTTAGTTATCCTAATTAAAAAAACAACCAGAAAATTGTACATAACTTAACTTTAATTTACACATAGGAGACCTTGTTAGAGATGTACTGCCATACAAATCATTTCTACCTATGCTGCCTACCTTCCATTCATTATAATTCCTAAAACATGATTACACATACAGAAATTACAGTATTCCCAGTACATGGGATTACAGTACTAAATTCTACTTTTTGTTTAGTTTGTTGTCTATGCCACTTGTTTGTCTTCAAGAGAGCTCTGATCAACAGATCTTTAATGTCTTCCTGGAATCAGAAAATACATTCCTTTAATTATGCACTTTGTGCAACAGCAATTTTACCTAGAGTTTTTGAAAAGGCATTTTTTAATTGCTTACTAGTGCTTACATGTCTATACAATTTCATGCTGCAATAGTCTCAGCTGGGCAAGTATTGTTTTATTTCTGTCTGCACCTGTTCTCTGAATACTCAACTGCCTATGTTGGCTGCACTACACTGGCAGATCAAATTTAGTGCAGTTATGTTGCCTGTAATATTGGTGGGGAAGGTTGAAAACAAGTCTAAGTGTGTGCCTTGGAGCACGTGCTGGGTTGCTCAAGCGTTCATATATTAACAAGTAACTATGTGAATGCTCCAGCAAAGCTGTGCAAAAGACAGAGGTGCCAACGGCTGCAGCAACCTGTCCCTCCTTTGTCACAGTGTTGAACTCATAGAAAATAGTGTAGTGGATGTGACAGCACTTGTTGCTAACTCCTTTGTGACTGACATGCATCTGGTTAACATCTAACATCTTGTTTTCAAAAATGGAACACTTTAAAAAACAAAAATTGCAGGTGTTAAGAGATTGAGGGGATGAATGAAATTATGGAACTTCTTATGATTGTAGATCAATTTAACTTAACAAGCAGCATCTGCTATACTGTTCAAATAACCAACCTAATGGAGAATTTAACCCGCTCCCTATATTGTACAGTAGTAGCTACAACAAATTATTTCAGAGTACTTCATCATAGAAAAACCACACTTACATTAAGGGGCTCCCTGTAATATTTGTGAACCTATTATAAATGTTGCAACACTGACAATAAAAAGTCAAAAGAAAAGCCAGTTATCCAAGCTGCACCCTTGCAATACAAACTGCTGACAGAAAGTAAATTTGCCAATTTAAAGACAATGTCATTTTAATTGAAAGATTAAGCTGCGTAAAGGTCTAACCAAGCAATCTTGTGTTTTTCTCGTCTTACGCACCGTCCTCTCTCTCAATTCTCTGTTAACATTACTTGTCAGTGTCCAGAAGCAGAATTCAATCCTATGAATAGTTATGCAGTGAGTAATTCAAACATGTAAATATCTGCAGAATCGAGGCCTTGTACATTCTTTAGGGCAGTGATCACATCCCCTACACCCTTGCTGACCAACAGTACTAAAAAGAAAGACAAAAATCTTTATCTTGAACACTACACAACAAAAGGCTGGAAAGTTGAAATGCTTTTACATGTACTAAACAAGTTCATTTTTTACTGCTTCTTTGCCTCACCAATCTCTGTGGTTCTAGCCTTTCTACAGCTCATTTGCCTTTCCTATAGCTGTCACACTCCAAATAACATGTAGATAATCAAAGATGTACAACAAAAGTAAAGGAGCAGCATGTGGCAGGCCAGTAGGGGACGCTCCTGCATTGGGCCACCCACCTCACTGCGCCTGACCACCTTCCAGGCTCCGAGTGCCTTCCTGGGGGTGCCTCAAGTCTGGCTGACCCGCTTCCTGGAGCACACCCACTAGCCTGGGGTTCCACTGCCACCACCCAGGGCTCTGGACTGATTCTGGCTCTGCGCACCCTGGGAAACACAGGCCTAGTAGCCCTCAAGGGTACTTGATTCACTTCAAGGAGTTGGGATGCTTCCCTCAGTCAGAAGCACAAGTAGTGGCCTCCCTTAGTCAGCTGAACCAAGGGGACCCCAAGGCATAATCTAGGCCCATTCCCAATAAGTCTCCCACACTAGGTACAAAGGAGAACTTTATTGGTTACAAGGGGTAGGGTTGCAATAGGGTACAGGGTAGAGCAATATCAGAGAAATCCCATAGAGCAAACTCCCATGGCTGGGTAGCCTTTGATCATGCATATGAGTTACTGCAAGCTAAATATCTAGTTAGACCTCAGGTAGCTTACCCACAAGTATCATCCAGAGGCAGGTGGAGATTCCCTCTGGAAGCAGGCAGTTCCTTGATCATGAGTTTTGAGAGAGAGAGCAAGTTTCAGATGGTTCAGCTCTTCTCCTTCTCTGAGTCTTCCTCATGGCTACTGCCCCCTCCTCCTGGGCAGTCCTTAACTTATATAGCCCTTGTGACCCCATTTACCTGGTCCAATGGAGGCCAGCACCTGTTGGATGTCAGCCAACCAATTTGAAATACATCGCTAGTTGCCAGGCAGACTGGCAGTCTCTAGCCCAACAGGGAGGAAGCCCCTCACCCAGGAAGCCCCTCACCTTCTGCCACACAGCACAAGTGCTGAAATCATGGATAGTGGAATAAAAAAGAACCATAATTATATTAACAATTGCAACCCATTTGCTACCTCTATTTTCTTATCATTAAACTATAAACAAGCTAAAGGGCCATTACTAAAAGAAAATTATCTATCTGAATATCGGTCCACTTCTGGACCCCATACTTCAAGAAGATGTGAACAGATTGAAAAGAGTCCAGCAAAGAGCAATGATTAGAGGCCTGGAAAGCATGACTTTGGAGAAAAGGCTGAAAGAATTAGAGTTCAGGTTGAGGGGGTATTTGATCACAATCTTCAAATACTTTGAGCAGGGGGTTGGACTAGATGACCTCCTGAGGTGCCTTCCAACCCTAATTTTCTATGATACTTGAAGGGTGATTATAGAGAGAATGGAGATGTTTTTTCTTCTCTGTGGCCATGGGGCACAGGACTAGAAGCAATGACCTCAAGATGCAGAGGATGAAGTTAAGGTTGGAGAGTAGAAAGAACTTTCTAACTGTGTGAGGGTGGTCAAGCACTAGAATAGGCAACCTAGACAGAAGTTGTGGCCCCGCGCTGTTCAACATCTTTACCAATGATTTAGATGAGGATGTGGAAAGCATGCTGGCCAAGTCTGCAGACGATGCTAAGTTATGGGGAAAAGTGGTCACTCTAGGGGATAGGATGCAGATCTAAGTGGACCTGGACAAGCTGGAAAGGTGGGTGGAGCGGAACTGAATGCAGTTCAATAAGGATAAATGCAAAGTGCTTCAACTGGGGAGAAGTAACCAGTGACATGAATACAGGTTAGGAGGAGATGCCCTGGCCAGCATGATGGCTAAAAGGGACCTTGGGGTTATGGTTGATCACAGGATGAACATGAGCCGCCAGTGGAAGGATGTAGTCACCAGAGCTAATAGTATACTGGGATGCATTAGCTGATGCACTGCAAGGAGGGCTAAGGAAGTGATCCTTCCTCTCTACTTGGTGCTGGTGAGACCCTAGCTGGAGTGCTGTGTCCAGTTCTGGGTGCCACACTTCAAAAAAAGACATGGAGAATCTTGAAATGGTCCAGAGAAGGGCCACAAGAATGATTAAGGGCCTGGAGGACAAACCTTATGAGGAAAGACTAAGGGATCTGAGACTGTTCAGCCTGGGGAACAGAAGACTGAGAGGGAATGTGGTGGCCATCTGTAAGTATGTAAGGAGTGAATATCGGGAGCTGGGAGAAAAACTGTTTACTAGGGCACCCCAGGGGAGGACACAGAGCAATGGCCATAAACTGTCAGAAGACAGTTTCAGGTTGGAAGTAAGGAAGAACTTCTTTACAGTAAGGGTGACCAGAATCTGGAACAGACTTCCCAGGGAGGTGGTGCTGTCCCCAACCTTGGAAGTCGTCACGAGGAGACTGGACAGACACCTTGCTGGGATCATTTGATCTCAGTAGTATTCCTGCCCAGAGAAGGGGGGTGGACTTGATGTTCTTTTGAGGTCCCTTCCAGCCCTGTTCTTGAACAGTACAATACAGAACATGGCCCCTGCAGAAAAGTGACAGGTGAATTTATCAAATACTCTATATTTTCACTCAACCAGAGGTTGTAGAGTTGATGGAGAAATCCTTCAGGGCAATGCTATCACCTGCTTTATGCTGAACACAAGAGCAGATAATCCTAATGATCCCTGCTAGTCTTAAATGTTATGAACCCACAAGTGAGCTCAGTAGGTATTTTTTGTACTGTTGGAGATGGGATGACATTTACTTTCTCCCTTCCAAATTCTTAAGTAAAACTACAAAAGTAGAAAAAAAAATAAATCAACCCTATAAACAGAAAGTACCAGCTAAACCCTCCTACAGTACAGCCTACTTACTCCCTCTTGTGCCAACTCCTGCCAATTACCTGAAACCTTATACTCTTTATTGGATTTAGTATGTATCTTAATGGGAAATGGCAATGTGGCTAGACATACTTATGCTAGCTTTAAATCTAGCTAACTAGGATAACATATATCCAGTTCTGGCTGGAGCCGCGCAGAAGGCTCAGAAGGCATAGAAGGGAATTGGTGAGGCTTCACTCACCAAGGCGCCCCCGGGGGTTACAAGAAATAATGGCCACAAGCTAGCAGAGAGCAGATTTAGACTAGACATTAGGAAGAACTTCTTCACAGTTAGAGTAGCCAAAGTCTGGAATAGGCTCCCAAGGGAGGTGGTGTTCTCCCCTACCCTGGGGTCTTCAAAAGGAGGTTAGATAGGCATTTAGCTGGGGTCATCTAAACCCAGCACTCTTTCCTGCCTATGCAGGGGGTCGGACTCCATGATCTATTGAGGTCCCTTCCGACCCTAACATCTATGAATCTATGAATATAATAGTGAAAATGTGGCAGTACAGACTGCTGCATGAACTAATAACCCAAAGACATGCCCAGGGTCCCCAGCATGTTTGAATAGCTTCTTCTGAACCTGTTGCTGACCCATACTGTTGTAAACCATGCTAGCAGAAAAAATCTCCCACTGGTTAAGTATACCTGTACTACAGTCACCTTTATTTCATGAATAGAGACAGGACTGGAAGCAGCCTCCTGGGCACTTAAGTCTAACCCCAGGGTTCATGTGGGCAGTCTTATTTGAGGAATCCCCAAGCTACCATATCAGACTTTGAACACACAAAAACAGAAACATCCAGAATACTCCATCACATACCATACATATAAGGAGACACAAGTGCCATGCCAATGTCCTGCCACTGGAATGGCAGGAAAGTAGCTACATAATATATATTCAGAGGATCCTAGAAAGGGGACCATGCTCTATGCTTACAGTAGTAGAAGGTAAAAACCCCACAGTCCCTGTCTCTTTGATCTAGGGCAGGGGCAGACAAAATACATGCAGCAGGCCATATCTGGCCCACCAATCAATTCCATCCAGCCCATGGGTGTCCCACCCAACCCACATGCCTTGCTCCCACTCTGATGCATGGAAGGGCCTGGCCCAGCCAGCATGCAGCTTCTGTCACTGCTGCAGCCACTAGGGACTTGCTCAGCTTCCCCAGCCTCTACCGGCTCCTCCTTGTCTCCCTCCAAGAAGCAGGTAGGGAAGTGGTGGGGATAGGGGAGCTGTGGGGCTAGGGCAGGCAGAAGCATGCAGCATGCACACAATGGGGTGGCGGGAATGCAGAACTCAGGTAGTCAGAGTGTGGGAGGGGGCAGCAGGTGAGGGCCCTTGGCAGCAGCAGGCAGAGGTCCTTGGGGCACTCGCGTCCCATACAGGTGCTACCACCGGGCAGCACGCAGCTCCAGCCAGAACTGCACATGGAGACAAGGAGCACAATATCAAGCCAGCCCGCCTGTATCACACGGTGTTTCCTGTGACTCACGTGCAGCTCTTGGCACTCGTGCAGCACCAGGGGAAACCCCGCACAATGGACCCAGCTGCCTTTCTCACCATGTACAGTTGTCAGGACTCCGCCAGAAGTGGCAGAGAGTTCTGCCCCCTGCTTCCGTGCCAGCAGAGAGCGTAGAAGGCAGCTGGCTCCACTGCAAGGAACTACCCCCACTGGTGCACAGTGCTAGGAGCTGAACGTGTGCTGCAGAGGTCCCTGTGATTAGGGTGGGCTGGTCCGCCTGCACTCCTTGTTGCCATGTACAACTTTGGCCAGAGCAGCATGCTGCCAGGTGGCAGCACCCGCACAGGCCATGACCACCCCGAGTCCCTGCCTGTTGCTGCTGGTGGCGGCAGGGGCTGTGTGCCATTTGGGGGAGTGCATGGGGGTCCCCACAGCCCCCCACCCCATAAACCCCAGACCCACACCTTGCTCCTACAACCCCCTAATTTACACACACCCCATAACATACCCTATGCCCCCCAACACAGCTACACCTCCTCACAAACCTCACATGTACCCACACCCCACCATACACACCCACCCGTGGCCACACCCCACACACTGCTTCACACACAAAATACAAGAGGAAGACTTTGTTTGACCTATTATTCAGACATCTCTATATACAGTACACAAACACAAATCATGATAAAAATATTTTTGTAATAAAATTAAAATATGCTAAAGTAAATGTTTGACTTTCATTTTATGAGTTGTTTTTTTTCTGGTTCAGATGGCAACCCGCCCCCAAAAGGAGTACTTCCAGGGGGCACAGGGAGGGGGGAGAGAGTGGAGGGACTTCTAGTGGCAAAGGTCAGGGGTTAGGGGGTGGGACTTCCAGTCCCTAAATGGTGACCAGGGGGTGGGGCTACCCTTGCAGCCCTCAACAGCTCACTACAACTCATTAAGTGACCTTCCAGTTAAAATAACTGCCTACCCCTAATCTAGGAACAATGCCTTCCTGACCCTAATTTTGGTGATTTGTATAAATCTGACTGTAAGAGCAAGACCCTCTTGCTAGGAAATCTGAGTTTTCCAAGCACCAGCAGAAATGCACCCTAGTCAAAAACTGAGCCTGAGCTGTGGCCAACCACTCAACAGTTCAGAGGAAAGTAGAAAAAAGAAAAAAAGACTTCTCAATTGCCTCACTTAAAATAATACCAATAAACCTGCCTCTCTACCAATGCACCTTAAACGCAGGCTCTTCCATTGCTTTCTTCTGAACCACTATGAATTATTGGTTTATTAATAGAACTTCAGTTTTAAGACAAAAATGATCATGCTTTTCTCAACCCCAACAGCCCATGTTAGAGGGATGATATGCACTGTAAACTGTTCATAGCAGTGATTGTTTTTTGTTGCGTTTTAAAGTACCTATATCAGTGTTCCAGCTATTTCCTACCCAGGTCTGTTTAAGATAATCAATCTCCCCATTTTAGAAACTGCGAGATTTCAGACATTCTTATTTCACACTAGGATGAAACCAAGATCTTTCAAATGTGTGTACAACACAAATACCAAACAGCCAATAGCTTGGTGGTCTAGGAACTCACTTGGAATGTGAGCAGCTCAAGTACACACTGCTTTTCTGAACTATGAATAGGGTCTTAAATCTAGGTCCACATGATAGGCAAGTGCCCTGAGCACATTACTAATCATTCTCGGGGGGGGGGGGGGGGGGAGGGGGGGGTAGCAATAGCACTATGTTTCCCTTTCCCATCTCTGAACCGAGAAACATTTTCCACTAGAACTCAGCTGCAAATGACGTAATGGTCTTGTGAATAGTTTGTTTTGACAAAATGGCATTTTCTGGAAAAAAGGCCAGAGAGAATGACAATTCCCTACTGGCTCTACTGCAATTCAAATAAAAAAAAATTATAATGTTGAGCCTACATTATTAAGAGCTTTATACATTCACTAAAATTCTGAACCAAACTCACTGACTTAAACAAAAGGAAATGCAGGAGGAAGGGTGCTACAGATTCAATTCTTATACTTTAACTACTGGGCCAAAAAGGAAGCTACACTTCTGCTATTTTCAAGTCAATGTCAAAGCAAGTGAAAAGAGAATTACAATAATCCACTGCAGATTTAAAACAAGAAATGGGCAATTCCAGGATGAGAGCTATAGCAACAAATGCTTACTAGCAGCCATAGAGCCTTCTACTGGAAGCAATTTAATCAAGAAGCGTCAACTTCCTGAAGTGTTCTATGACTGTACATATATAATCTTTGTTCTGTCTTAAAAAAAATGAAAACAAATCATCATACTTACCAGACTCTTTGCATTTAAAACTACTTTAGTGTGAACTGTAGGCAATCTTTGACAGATACTCTTAAAGCCCATAAAAATCTAATCTGTACATCCCAAAGGTGAGAAAACCAACAGAAATCTAGATTTAGAAATAATATCCTGGATCTTCAGTAAATAGTTTTATATTTTAACCAACTGAGAAAAATCCCTGCTACACCTGCAGCTAAGACATAATTATCTTAATAAGTGCTACTCATCTGAGTAAACAGAGTTGGATCCAAAAAAGGAATTATAGCTTTGGCTAGCTACAGAAAGCCAATTAATAATTTGACAGTCAACCAAACAATTCATCATTTACATATGTATGAATCTATAATTACATGATATCAGATGTTAAGAAAACTTGACTAAGACTAACCAAAGCCTTTTTCACACGAAGGACAGACAGTCCATATTTTTGCAAAAATTTAGCTTTCTAATTCACCTAACAGACTTTGGGCAGACGTATCTACTCCTATAGTTTTAAAACATCTGATCTTTGAGGCCATCATGCAGCAGCTTTTAAAACATGAAGGTAGAATTATTTTTTGGAAAAAAGAAGTGTTTACTTAATGCTTCCAAACGACCATATTTTTTAGACAGTTGTAAAAAATGAGGCTCATGCCATCAAAAAAGTTCAGGTAAATAACATCCAACTTCGCTGAAATCACATCCAACTTAGCTGCAAAAAACCTCTTAGAGTATGTATCTCTGAAAATCTGTGCCAAGAAATTCTACGTAAGGCTGATTACCTTCACAGGAATATCATCTTCTTGGTTTGCAGTCTCTGCAGTGAAGACGTAAGATATTTCTTTATGAGAGGTTGTCTGTCTGCAGATGGCACACTTAATCGAACTCCTGCGGGTGCCAACACTGTACTGTTCTATAATTATAGCTATACATTCATTGCAGAAGCAATGCCCACAAGTCAGAACTGCCCACTGGAAAGGGAAATTAAAAAATATATTATTTTTTTCCTCACACATGCACTCACAGAGGCACGTAAAAAAGTTAAGATTATGTTAACAAAACATGACCTTACCTTTAATAAGACAACTCTTCAGAATATTAAAACTGAGGGAATTTTAAAAAAACCAACACTACTGGAGCTAGTTGAAAAATCCTGAATTTCAACATTTCAAGGAAATAAATTAATTTCAAAGAAAGAACAATTTTTAATGGAAGTTTTCAAAGAAGATTTACTATTTATGTTTATCATCTTTGTCTCAGTTTGGAAAGCTAAATCAGATAGGGTAAACTTTTTTTATTTTACAAAATCTTTTTTTTTTTTTTTTTTAACGTAGTTATGACCTAAAACCATGCTGTAATGCAGACTATACATAACAAAGAAGGAAACATGTTACTGTTTGTAAAAGAATTTAAGAAACTTAAATGGAAATATTTCTTTTGGATTTCAGTTTGGAAGAGTTTATATTTTATAGAACCTATATTTTGATTCAGATTTCACCTTGTCATCGCAATACAAAAAAGTGACAATTCTTACTTCAAAAGTCCTGAGACCAAATGTTTTAATTTTTTTGATAAGACTGTTAATTGCAATGGCACTCCACTTCTTAAAAAGAATGTTTTCAATATGGGGTTTCTATGGAATGGACTATAAATTAATGCAGAGACTGTGTTGGGGACACCCTCCCTTTAGGAGGGGTTATGTAATAATACTCCTATGACAACTGCAACAATTAACAAAGAACTAGTATTTTACAATTAATGTAGTTTTAGCAACTGACAATGAAGAATTCAGCCCCCAGATGTGATCACCCAGTTCTGTGGACCACCCAAGTAGTCTGAGAACTATGGCTACCTATACAAATGCTCAAGAACTGGAGGGTGGGGGAAGCATCTTAATTAATTAGAGTGGTTCCTAGAGAGCCACTCTAATTAAAATACCCCATTGTCACATGTATTAAGGCCCCACCATGAGATGCTTTATCTAAACTTCATTTGATGAGATATAACATCATTATACATGCGACAGTGAGACCATGCGGAAGCATTCTAATTAGAACGCAAACCAGCATGTGTATAGGCAGCCATAAGCTTTAGAACAAAATATAAATTCTGAAGAGACCAGGTAACACAGCAGACATGATAAAAAGATATAGAGCCTTTTAGTCTTGGGTACTAGTTTAAATTCAGCAGACAGTACATGAAGCATTACCTATACTGCACCTGTATTTAAAGACATAGGGCATGCATCTCATAATCTCACATTTTTCACTAAACTCACTCTCAAATTCCAGCTTTTCTAGTTCTGAAAAATAAAAGAATCCAGAGTATCAGTATCTATCCTATTGCGTCCCATTAGTCTCTGAACAGCTAATATGCATTTTTTTAAGTCTTCTATTCTCAGAAGAAAAAAAAAAAATTCAGTAAGAACAAATACAGAACACCAGACCTTATATTCCACCTTTCATTGAGTAAAGAAATCGAAAGGAACATATACACGGATGAGAGGATTCAATAACATGGTGTTTTTGAAAAAATCTTAAATTTCCCAGATTTAAACACAATGCTCATTTAAATTCAGATGGCAGAAATCAAGTCTAAGAATTTTGTAAAAGAGAGTATCACTTCCTGGTTATTTACCTGCTTTCCCAGTTGGCGAGCACAAATTGGACAGGGTTCTGGATTAACTCCACCAGTGGTTTTATCCTGAGACTATAAAACAGAAACATTTTCATTTTTCAAAAAAACCCCCAAAAAGATCATCTATATTTTAAATAATCTATTTGGAAAGTTTATCTACTCGAATCTAAGACAACACTGAATTTAAGACAACCCTTCAACTATGAGATTGGAGACATGGAAAATTATAAATTAGTTTGAATTTTCCATGTCTAGAATCTAGTTCTTGAAGGGTCCTTTTAAATTCATTCCTCCTACCACTTCCACAGGAAAGCTAGTAGCAGAGAAGTAGTAGCTGGGGGGCAGGCAGCCTGCCTTATGCCCCTTGTCCTCCCCCTTGCCACTTGCCCCTAGTGCCTTCCCCTTCCTACCACGACCTCTTCACCTTTACAGTTGTTTTTGCTTTATCTCTGCTGGGGGCACGGAGCACCTGGTAGGGCCAAACAGTAGCACTGGCTCTGACTTCAGTCTCCAACCCCAGTCAGGGTGGGGGTCAAAGCCATAGCAACCACTCCACACACCCCTTCCCTGTGCATGCCTCTCTCAGTGCTCACCATTCACTATGTACTCCTTCAACAAACCTGTTCCCTATGCTCCCCTTGCTCCACAATCCACTTGCCCAGCACCCTATGCATCCCTTTCCCCACACCACTCATCCCTTCCTCATGTTCCCCCAGAACTGCTCACCCTTTCCCCATCTATAGTGTGCACCCCCTTGCTGCTTCCCTACCCTGCACCCCATGTCTCTTTTCCTGCATTCCCGTCGCTCTGTGTATTTCTTCACCAGTGCTCCCCCTGAGCTGCGTGCCCCTTCCTCGTGTTTCCCCTGCATCGCACACCCTCCCATGTTACCCACGTCCCTTCTCCTGCAATACCTCCACTGCTCTCTCCTGTGTTTCCCCCTGTTATCATGCACTCCTTCCCCTTGTTCCCACCCTGCACTGCACACCCTTTTCCCCTGCGCTCCCCCCTGCACTGTGCTCACATGTCCCTTCCCCTGTGCCGTTTCCCCACACGTGCCCCACTTGCTCTGTCCATCCCTTCTCCCACAATCCCACTGGCTCTTCCCCGTGCTCTCCCATGCACACCCTACCTGTCACATGAGCCACCCATGCCCCTCTTCCACAGCGACAGCAATAGCTTGCCTGGTCTGTACTTGATTCTAAGATGAGAGGTTTTTTCTGCCCTGTGCTAAATGAGGGGGGAAACCCTCACCATATTTGAACAAATACAGTATTACAGTCAATCCTGAACTGATTTTATAACTGCTTTTAAAGTTGCTAAACATCCTTTGCTAATTTTTGTAGAAATAAAACCAGGTTATCTTCTCCACCCCATGAATCAAAAATAGTAAATAGAGTATTTAATTAATGATAACAGTTCTATTTATATCTGTTTATCAAACTGTATCAGACTTTGAAAATATTCCTGAGAAGTGTTTCAATGTAACAAAAAGTGTGATGAAAAATGTAGAGATCTCTTTTCCTTCTTTTTAAATTAAGGTTCAATTTACACTACAAAAGCTACTACAATTTTTTTTTTACATCAGCCAGATTATATAACAGACCAAAATAATCAAATATGTTTAAAAGTGTAATTAAATTTTTAATGAAATGTTCTGTGATTTCTGTAGGAAGGAATAAAAAAAAAGAAGAAAGATCTTTGATTTCTGAAAGTTTAAAGTAATATTTATAACACATTTTTAGTCTGCCTGAATCATACTAAACCTTGTTCACCTGTGCTTTGACTAATTTTTGTTGTTCAAACAATTGGCAAAAAGTAGTCGGCATCAATATCACCAAATCAAACTTTGTACAACAGGTCATCTGCACCAGGGCAGTCTCCATCTTAAACACACTGGGTAATTATCCCTTAATATATTGAGCACAATTCTGTACAATCTTTATCTGAAATAATTACCTGTTAACTGTCTGCTTTAGATGATTTAAAAACATATACAAAGTACTTACTATTTGTATTATAAATACTTGGGTACGGATGTGTGTCACCAAACAGCGCTTGGAGAGACATCATCTCACCATCATAAAACCATTCCAAGATATTCAAGGTGTAATTGAATTAAAACAATTAGCTTGTCTTGTTCCATAATCTCTTGAGATAACTGGGGACTTATACAACGGAAGAAGTGGGGCAGAAGATACAGAATTTCTCACGGGTAGAATGACCAGAGGTTGCTGGGAAACCAGTGACAGTAAACTAATCAGAGTGCTCAATACTGGTGATGAACTTATTAAATCAAGGCAAAGATCTAACAGGCATTTAAATCCAGTATCACAAAATAAACTTTTGAAGCAGTGGTTCTCAACCAGGGTGCCATGGTATGCCAGGGTGCCATGTGACCCTTTTCAAGGGTGCTGAAGCACCAGTGGTACCACAACCAGGTGAAACTGCTGTGTGCCTCAGATGGAGCTAAAGGTTTATTTCTCTTTTAGGTTTATTTGATAAACCTAATGCAGGCAGGAGCACTGGCTCCTACCACAGATGTTCCCAGTCTTGCTCCACATGCCTGTCCTGGGAACAGATGCACGTGGGGCAGTCCCATGTGTCTAATTTATCTCTAGGCTGCTGTGCTGCTGCCTCCAGATGGAGCTCACCCACCTGCATCTTTCCAAAAGGAATATGCAAGGATACGCGGGGCCATACTTGCCTTAAACCTAATGCAGGCAGGACTGCCAGCTCCTGCCATAACCACTTCCCAATCTGGGTCCATATGAAGCACAAGGGGCACTCTTAAATGGCTGCAGCAGCAGTGTTTCTGTTGAGAACCACTCTTCTGCAAACAATTTGACCTATTTGAATATTATGTTTCAACAAAATAATATCTTTAAAGAACCTTATGAAAATTAGCACATATATTTAGTGGATACTTTTGACAATTATATTATTTCTGCTTATTTACAGATTTCCATACCAAGAGCTGAAAAGAAACAAAAGTTGTTTTAGATTGTTTATATGTTCACATTTGAGTGATTTAGAAAGTGGCCAAAATATATTATGTTACACAGTATTTTTATGTAACATATACAACATGGATTATGTAATATATCATGTGGTAATCACAATACAAGGTAATAAGATTACAATGCATCTTTAGAGTAAAACTATAATCTACTGATAAATATATAAATAAATGAAAGCACTGAAGCAGATTGCCCATATGGGCACTAGAGGTTGACACTAAACTGTAATATGGGAGTAACAAGCATACTGTACCTTCTCTAAATTAGTGAGATACAGGAGCTGGCCTAGTTTCTTCTGAAGCTGGGATTTGGCAACTGCCTTGTCATTCAAAAGTTTCACTCGATTTTGCTCTACCTAAAAAACAGCATTTATTAAGCATGGATAAGGAATCACACAAAAGAGGGTCAAAGATAGGGCTGGAAAGGCCTTGAAACTAATCAAACCCCCTGCTCAAGGCAAAGTCTTCCTTGTTTAAGCCATCCCAGAAAGACATTTGTCTAACCTGCATTCAACATTTTTTAGTATTGGAGAGTCCACAACCTCTCTATAATCCATTCTAGTGCTTAATTAACCACCCTCAGAATTAGACAGTTCTTCATATATCCAACCAAAATCTCCATGATTTCTTGTCCTGTGCCCTGTATCTACAGAGAACAATGCATTGCCACCCTCTTCATAAGAACCTTCCTGGTATTTCAGGCCTGTTATGGAACCCCTCAGTCTTCTCTTCATAGACTAAATCTCAATTCCTCCAAACCCCAACTTGTATGAAATATTTTCTAGACCTCTAGAAAAATGGCAGGAGGTGGGGAGGGGGAGAAGGAAGTACATAGCAAGTGGCCCAAGTGGCATGCAGCCTCCTGGTCTACAGCCCATGCAGTGCATGGCCATCAAGAAGTTGGAGAACCTCAATTTACAGAATAATTGATCCCAGCACCCAATGATAATTCTTCAACCAACCTGTGTGAGCTGACCCCAACTGTTTAGTAATTTTTCACAACCTATGCTGTTTTTTACTTTAGTTTTCTCTGTTCTTCATTTAGCTCAGTGGTTCTCAACTAGGGTGCTACAAGACCCTTTCAGGGGTGCCACATAACAGCTACTGCCACCACAATGGCCAGGTAAAAATGTCCTGCCTACCTTGTGCACAGCCAGACCAGAAAGGGCAGGGGCATGGGTGCTTGCTCCTTCTCTTCGTAAAGGTTCTTGATAGCATAACACAGGCAAGAGAGCCTGCTTGTGCCATGACCCTTCCCTGCACAACACTGCCCAAAAACATTCCTGCATGCCTGTTTCCAGGAGAAGCATGGGAGGAGGGGGGCAGACTAGAAAGGGCTGCAGCATAGGCAGGGTCTCCTGCCTGTTTTAGTCTTATTCAAATACCCAAATGGAAGTAGGGGAACACACATGCTATAACCCTGTCCAGCCTGGGTGTACACAAGGCATTTTTACCCAAGTGCAGTGGCAGCACCCTGATTGAAAACAACAGAAGTAAACTGAGGCAGTACAACAGTGGTTCTCACCCAGGGGTGCCACCAAATTCCAAAAGTTTGTGGAGCGATGTCCTAAATCTAATAAGGTTGAGAACCACTTAGTTAGCATATTCTATGACAATGGATCAGTTGACTTTTGTTTCTAGTCCATTTTAATCCTGCAAAAACTGCAAACACTATAGATAAATGCTGAGGACTAAAAAAAATAAGTGATTCCCCTTTAGTTTAATGAATACATTTCTATGGTTTTGTAAAAAGTCTGTTCTTTAAAAAGGAAATTCTACATTATGCATTACAACTATCATGCCACTTAAAAATTAATTTTTCAACCCTATTTTTGCAGGGTAAGTTGAATGTTTTGCTGAATGCAGAATCTAAGAATTTGTAGAAAATTAGAAACCAAGCATATAGTTCATTGTTACTCCTCTGTTTTTATCCTGGTCAGCATGGATGTCTGGTGCCTCTTGAGTTGGCCCCTATGCCACAAGTCAGTGACTGGGGAGGGGGGTGTCCCCCAGCAACCAATCCCACTGGCCGGGGAAAGAGAGAGTCTTCTGGTCGCCGACCTCACTCACTGTAAAAGCGGCCAGCGCTCCCCAGCTCGTGTCCGCGGCGGGCGGGGGGGCACTGGTACTCCCGCCTGCCCCACTGCCTGCCAGCTAAACAGGAAGCATGGCCTGACAGGCCATGCACCGGTGCTTTCAGACGGTGCACATACACCCCCTACGTGTTGCCCCTGCTGGTCAGTGTAGTTATTTGTGTAGAAGCATTCTGGCAGGTGCTGTCTGTGCTGCAGCAGGCAGCATGAGTGTTTCCTTGAGGACCTCAACATTATACACTTAATTATCACAAATATAGTTCAGTGGCAAAGACTCAATAAGTTTTATTACCTACAAAGCACCACCTTGCTAACACACTTGCCTAAAAGTTGCAAGTCCTGGATGCTTGTGATAAGACACAGGTTCAACTTGAAGAGAGAGAGAGAGAGAGAGAGTCCCATAGGCCTAGTACAAAGTTCCAGAATTTTTCAGGCCTCCTTACAGCAATTCAAGCAATTCGTTTGCATTAGATACTTACATAAACAGCATCACCCCTTACCAAACTACCCTAAATCCTTGTACCTTTTGATATTCTCTTATGTGCATTTTGGACTCTTTGGCAATCAATCAATCAATCAATCAATCAATCAATTTTTGTCAAGGGGTTATCAAGCTTAACTTCAAAGACACCAGTCTCGGGATGTGGTGGGTATGGGGTTAGCCTTCAGTCAGGCCTGCTTTTAACAAAACCTTTATAGCTGGGCACAGAAATTACATAAACTGGTACAAGTGATCAGAAACCAGTTCAAATCTGTAACACAACAGAAATTCAGTGCATATAAACCACTTTCAAGAGGGCCAAAATCAGTGTAAGATAAACCTAGACAGATGTAGTATCAGACTTAACTGGTTTACATTAAATTGGTTTATTGAACTTGTCTCAGATCTCCATAAGTTGTACATGTACTGCTAAATGCTTGTATTAATCAGTAAGGCCTACACCCATATCTTCATATCTATATATAATGACAGATATATAAACAATATATTTATATATAGATGAATCGTTATAGAACTACATACATATAGATATCTATGTATAGATATAGGCCCCCTTTACACGTTACAACTATTGTACAATTTATTAACTGTGCAATTGCCAGTTACATGTGAAAAGTACAATAATAAAAGTACACAATAAAAAGCTACAACCAGCTATGAAGTTAGACCTCAGAAATGTGCACTAACTTTATAGCAGGTTGCTATAATTTGCACATGTAGCAGGGTCTCCTCTGCAGTCTCCCTTCAGCTGACAGGGCTTCCAGCCCCAGAGGCACACCATGCCCAGTGAAAAACCCCAGACCCTGAGAATCATGGCTGCTGCCATCTCTAGGATTCAGAGGTGTGTGAAACCCCTGGATCCTGGGGATCACAGCTGCCACTCTCCTTGTCCAAAGCCTCCTAAGGTATGTTGATGTAACCTAAGGCAACATATCTGTCTACACACATATGAAGAGAGAGAGAGAGAGAGAGAGAGAGAACGGGAACAGGAACAAGAGAACACCATTATTTTACCTCATGTGGTTCTATGATGTGAAGTACTGGAGGGTTAGGCTTGGGCTCATCAGGATGACGCACTCTTAGCCGTTCTGTGGCCATGGCAAGTTCATCGATAGCAGACACATGATCCCTCAGTACCATCCAATATTCATGAAGTAACTATAAAATCCAAAATGATTACTAAAAATACTCAGATGGTCTCCAGTATACTCCTGCATCGCACTGTAAGCAAATTCATGTCAATTACAATCTGAATCTTTAAATGAGGATTTCACAATCATGCAGCTACCACAACTTTATCTGAACCAGAAACTAAAAGTTTATGGCTATGCTTTATCTTGCTCTCTTGGTACCAACATTATGTGCAGTTATGAATGAACTTACTATCATAACCACTACAAATACATTAATACATCTAGAAACCAGGAAGCCGGCTGCATTTGCTTGACTCCACATAGCTTCAATTAAGAAAAGAAGTAACACTTGCTGCAAAGCAAGAAGTACTAAGGAAGCACTCTTAGATGAAGCTGAAACACTTTGTTCACTGAAGCAACAATACTAATATAAAAAAATGCTGACATACAATGTTAGAACATTCTTGATAACACAGAAAAAGTAATGTTCAAAAGAAAGCCAGAGGCATTGGGTTCTATTCACACACTGATTACCAGATATTTCAAATGTTAACTATTATAATTATTTATGGAAAACAAACAGATCATAGTCACAGTTCATAGTTTTCGCTCAAGAGTTTATGTTGATTATATTGTAATTTGTTAGTTTTTAAACCCCTGCAATTTTTTTCTATTAAAGCTTTCTGGAACACTTTAAGCATTTTAACTGGTAGTCTTTGTCTGAAACCCAACAATTATCCCCATTACTTTTCTGGCTTTTGGCTTCAAGGCCAAAAGATGCATACAATCTTGATTTCTTACTGTAAAAATATTCCTTAATGTGGGTTTTTGGGATGTAATTTTTTTAAATAAAGAAAAAATTATGAAGCATTGGTTCTGGAGCCTACACCTTAACAAATCACACATGCATAATTATTGTGCATGGACACTGGCATACAATTAAGTAGAGAGAAATAAATTCAATATAGTCTACATCACAAATAAGAAAAATAAAACTAAGACTCCTTATAAAAACAAGATGAAAGAAAGCTAATTATCACCCCTGAGGACAGCCTTAGTGTTTCCTTGATGTTATCAATACCTTTTCCTTCTAGTCAGAGTCTTGATTTTACAGCTAACACCAATGCCTTCTTCTCCTGAATACTGCTTTGCATTAAGTGTTCATCTCTGCATGTAGTTTTAGTAGAACAGATGCATAAAAGCTCTGAATTACTATCCACTAATAGAAAGGCAAGCAGTTACTTCAGCTTTCTTCTCTAAGCAAATGTTTAAGTAAGTGAAGTGGTATTACAGTGGGCAAAGCTTCCCAATTTTAAATAAAGCTGTCAAGCTAGTCTGTATGATTAGAAAGGAAACTAGAACAGTTCCCCTCCTCCCTTGCCTACAAGGAATTGGCACTGACAAAGCACATATATTTATATGAATTCTAAAACTAAAAAAAAAACACATTTGTGCCTTTGATTAAATGCAGCAGCTCTGGTATTTCAGAATAGGGTCAAAAGCCAAAACAAACTCAGTTCTAGATTTGGGAGTTCACACCTCAAAATGCACAGATAACTGAATCAATGTTTCCAGGCCAGGACAGATGGATTCACAAATGTACTATTTTCATTGTCACTGGCATGTTAGTTTTCCTTCTGTTTCCCAAAGCAATAGAACATGAAGAGACTTTTTGTACCCTTCTTACACTAGCAATAAACGACAGTAATTGTCTGGTTTATGTCAAAAATACATTTTTTCTTTGTGCCAATTATAAAAAGTTCTGTACATAAAATAGTGAAATCTGAGATAAAAAGCTAGGGGCAACATTTTTAGTCAATATTTAGGTATCTAAAAATGGCTTGACTTTCAGAAAATACCTGAAGTGTAGAAAGCACTTGAGACTCTCTTAAATCAGGTGCCTAAATACTGATTTAGAGGCCCAGGGGTTTATCCACCTTTTGCAGTCATGGAGCAAGCTAGCCCTTTAATGCAGTACTGGCATCAGTCTCACTTGTCAATCAGTGTACTCCTCCGTCCAAGGGAGTACATGACTAACAACCAGGCCTACTATAGAATAAAGGTAGACTGAACTAAGGCAAGAGGAGTTTTGGGGCTTGCTGAGGAAGAGGCAGGTTGGTGGTAACTCTCTGTAACTATAAAGCAAGTTGGAAAGACATGCAAGACACAGAAGCCAGTCAGAAAGAAGCCCCAATTAAGGGAGCTGCAAAAGTATTTACACTAGTAGGACATGCTTATAAAGATGATTTAGCTATAGTAAACTACTTTTAAGTAAAGAGGAAGGTCTATTAGAGCCTGTTGCAAATCAAAAGGAACAACTGAACTCAGAATACAGAATTGGTGATTTATAGAAATAAGCCATGTTTAGAATGGGAAAAGTATTGTGAAGGCTCAAGGTATGGCAGTTTAATGTGAGACAAAAAGTAAACTAAAGTGGCAGATGAAGCATATAATGGATTCAGTGAACCCCATTACACACAACTCTATTAAAATACGACAATTAAATTAACTAAGTCAAATGATACAAGGTAGAAATTAAGACCTGAGGCAGTGGACAGGCCTGACATTGGATTTGCTGAGTCCTGTTACACACAGACTTAATTAAATGAGGAAAAAAAAGAATAAAATTGGTGGAATGTCTTCGAAGATGAAACTCTACAGGTCCACACTGACTTGTTTTAGGAACTATGAAAACAGATAAACACTACTCTAGTTAATCTGTGCAAAAAGTATATAAGCCCTAACATTAGGTTTCTAAGATAAATTTGGGCTTGTATTTATGTTACGTGAAATAAGTTGCAGTAATGTTTTTTCAAAACTCACACCCACAGTGCAGTACCTTGTATTCCTTCTTCCATGCTTCAAAGAGCTCCAGAAATGTGTTGCCCTCTTCAGTTAGTTTAGCATCCAGACGGTGAGCTTTGGCAAAAGAGAGTATGGCTTTCAAGGCACGCTCTGTCTCACTTGCTGCCCAAAGTCCTCGGCTTGTAGTGGGTAAACGATCATCAACAAGCCCTTCTTCATCTTCTATCATCTCCTCAAAAATAGCCATCTGACCTTTCACACTTAAATATACCAAAATACACCAAGCGTCACTGATTTCTGACCTCCACGTCCACAGCTGCATTTTGATTTTCTTTTGTAGCATATTACTGTTTGCTATTGAGGGGGAGGGTGTGGAGAAGGGAGGAGAGAAGGGAAAAGGAAAGGAGGGAAAAAACCCCACACATGATGGCACAATAGCAGACCAAGAAACTGGCTTTATCAAGTAGGTAAAATAAAAATGATCCTATCACATGGATTTAAGTGTCTTGTTTTTTTTTAATTAAAGCTTACTCTCATGTTTAGAACACGTTCATAATTTAACAAGCAAAAAAAAAAAAAAAAGATTTTTGTTTCTTTTATGCCTCTTTCAATTGCTTTCAAAGCATACTGATGATAACCACAGTATGATAAGATACCAGTGATGTAAATTCTGTGTAGAGATTCCTAGGCCCCATCTACACATTATACTTACACCATGAGTAACCACACCTTAAGCAGTCACCCGGCCACACATTCAATCAATTAATGGCATGATAAAAATAGGAATAAGCTACAAAGTTATTCCATAAAATATTATTCCATATCTTATGGAATAACTTTTGTAGCTGGTTCGTACCACGCCATTAACTCAGGGGTGTGTAACTGATTGTATCCGGCCCGCAGATAAGTTTTGCGCAGACATCTCCGGGCAGCTGTTGGCAGTGGGGGAGAGGCACCATGTGGCCTGGGGGCTGGAGCCTGCACAGCAGCAGATTTAACCCATGTGCAGCCACGGGGAGCCAGAGCCTGAGCTGGGTATGTGGGGGAGCTACTGTGGCACATGCTGCCGGAACACATGTACTGCATGACAAGGGCACTGGGTGCCGAGCTGCAGTGGCTGTTGGGGTGCTTTGAGCCAGAGGTGGTGGCTGGGTTGGTGCAGAAGGTAGAGCAGCTGCTGGAACTGCTGGAGGCACTGGTGGGCCTACCCAATCCTGAGCCAGAGACTCAGTCTGGTGGCTGCTTGAACCTAGCTGGGGCATCTGCTGTGGGTGGCATGGAGCCTGCATGGGAGGGGTGCAGCCTCTGGCTGTGAGATGAGTGGGTTCCCATGGAATGGCTTGCATGTCGGGCAGCTTGTGCACCCTCCAGCCACCCTGTGGCCCACCCCCGAAGCCCGCCTAGCTAGGGGACAGGGCCAATGCATGGCCTGGGTGAAACTCATGGGCACTAGGACTAAGCAAAAGTCACTGAAGACCCACTAGTACCCAGCACCTTCTCTGCAAGGTTGGGGGGAATGCAGGGAGCCCTCAACTACAGCTCCAAGAAGCTGTGCAGCTGGTGTCCAGAGGGCCAGCCCTGGTACCCAAGGAGGACAGCACGGGCTTGGTAGGCAAGCATGCTGATGCCTGTGCTGTTGGGCAAGGCTGGCAGCCAGGGCATGGGGAGCCTGGCCAGGCCCAGGGAAGGGATAGCAGTGCCTGGCTGGGTCATGGGGAGGACCTCAAGCTCCCACTCCTGCTTTTACTCTTGCGCCAGACCTTACTTGGCTGCAGGGAGCTCGTGTGTGCATGTGTTTCTAGTCCTCAACAGCTTACCAAAACTCGTTAAGTAGCACTGCAGCCCAAATAACTGCCCAACCCTGCATTAAGTGAGAGTGTGGCCATAGGCCCCTGGGGCTGGGAACCACATCAGCGGATCAGAGCTAGCAGCTGGGGGGGCATGTGCACCCTCAACCCTAAGAGCTCCCACCACAGGGGGAGACTAGGATTGGGTTCCCCTAACACTGGCAAGAAGGTGTGGTGGGATCTGATTCTCAATTCCACAATAATGCCTTCTGCCACACACGTGGCACAGCAGGAGGTACGACTGTGTGGATCACACATTAGATCCCATCACACCTTTACCTGAATGTGTAGAGGGGCCCTTATATGCTCAGTAGTAGCCTTAAAAGTAATACATTTTTGAGTGCTTCATTAGAATTCAAGACTTACTAGCGTTAAAAAAAAAAGCAAAAATGGTGCAGTGGAATCTTTGCTTAGAACTGATACCTGATCAAAAGAATCCTTTCACAATCAAGCAGCTCTCGGTTCCCTCCTCTATCACATTGATACTGAAGTGGGCATTAGGATTTAGGAGTGAGTCTACATCCCATTAACTGTTAATGGGAATTCTTTTCCTTACTCAGGTACTTTTGAAAATTCCTCACCAGCCCTAAACTCTCAGTATTCTCCCCTCTCTAGCTGTTAATTTATGGTCTGACAGAACATTTAGATGAAATTAAAATGAGCAAACAGCCATGTTGTTGGAGGATCAGTTATCTGCATGCATGCAATCAATCATTTGCATACAGACTGTGTAGGTGAACATAGCTATCAAATTGACACATGAAGTCTGGAAACACTTTAAAGTCTTTTTCCCTGTATAATTTCAGATTGTACCCCATAAGGGAAAAACAAAATAATGTATTTGTTCATTTTACAAGTCCCCCCCAAAATGCAACATACATGCAAGAGTAACACTATTTATAAAAATTATACTTAACCTCTTTGCAAAAATAAAATGAATGATTACCTCTAGAGAAAGGTTAGATAACTCAGGACAATTTATATTTTAAATTTCTTGTACTACAGAAAAAGCAGCAAAACTACTTACGTATGAGAGAACAGCTTTGACTCATAGTCTGTGAACAACTCATCAGCCTTACAGAAGACACAGCTGGAATGCAAGATGTTTTAAGGAGAAGCTTAGAACTTCAACCAGTCAACAAGGAATTCCTATAATTATTTTCATTCTGATTAATGAAAGCACAGATGACAATTTTATATAAAGCTTATTACATTTTTCACATATTCAATGACAAAATAAATGTGAATAACTGATATCCCTTTTTAATAAAATAATTTTGGATTCTAAATGTATAAACTGGGTTCCTGAAGGTAAAAAGGGTCAATTGACATGACTCTAATTGAATTATAGGTTCTTCCATATTTAAATTCCCTTCTCATCCCAAATAAGGGATGGAGATTTATCAAGACACCTCCTACTCAAGATTTTTTTTTTTTTTTTTTTTTTTTTTTTACATACTTGTTGAGAGGAAGTCTAACAGGCCGCAAATGGCAGATAGTGGCAGCCTCAATAACTTCCTTTGAAGGGGGGCCTTCTAGGTTTTTGACAGCTTCTCTTACAAGCTTTTGGAACTTCTTCACTTCTTCTAGCTGAGTTGTGAGCAGGTATTGAAGGCCTCTACAATCACGGAACCTGATAAACAACAACAGCAACAAAAAAAACAGCTAACTCAGTCTAATTCAGTAGTTTCACAGAGAAATGAAGCAAACTACAAACCCAAGTAAAGCCCAAACCTGCAAACACTATCAAATGTAACACCTACTTTTACAAAGATTCCACCCAGTGAAGTCATTAAGATAAGACTATAAATCCAAGATTTTCATGTTTCCAATATACAGAACTATCTTTGAAGACTAAAATAAAGTGGTTTAAAGGGGAAATGACACAGGGTTTTGGAAATAACAACAATCTGTAAAATCATATTCACTGATACATCTCTGGCTATGACTAGTGCTAGACAAATATTATTGAAAGGTAAAAGCAGGCCTTTACTAAACATCAACTGTTGAGTACGTGTCCAAAGCCTGATCTTACTTCCCAGCAAGTAGAAGCTATGATAGCTTAGTCATCAACAGAAGAGGGATAAAAGTTATCATAGTTTAACTTACATTTACACTGGGGAAAAAAAAAAAAAACGTACACAGGCAATGACTGTAGAACAGCTGGTACATAACAATATTCTATCCCCTTTTGCTCTGTGGTAAACTGTTCACATGTTTACACACTGTGGTCAATACTGCCTGAAACCAATTAAGATTTGATTTGTGTTTATTGACCAAGACGTCCCAGATCTGTTGGTCTCAATCCAGTGCCCAGTGGACATGCATAGCTATCAAAAACACACCATATTTATCACTTGAGTTGTAACAGGTAAAGCTTTACAAGGGTATGAAGCGAAGGTCTACTTTCCCAAAGCTAAATCATTGCTCTTGATCAGCTCTCAAGCATGCTGCCAGTGGGGCATACAGAAACCTTGCACTGCTGATGCCTTTTCTGTAGCTATTCTTGGGGCACAGTGCTTTGGATACCAGGACACTCAGCAATTTGGCACCTTTCCAAGCACTTTAAGTTACTTCCCCACCCAAGAAAACTTTTCTATCCCTAAGAAAAAGCCAGAAAAAAAATCTTATGAAGCAACATCATGAGGCTACCAGTTTAAAAGATCAAGTTAAAAACACATATTTAGTTTGGAATTTCCTGACAAATTCAATGCTCATTCAAGAACATTTATGTTACCAACTGGATATTTTGGAAACACCTGAGCAGCATTCAAATTGAGCTAATGATGTAACCTCAACTGCCAAATATTCCAAATTTAAGAAAGAGATCCTCCTATGCATCTTCCATAAAGTCAGTTCATTACTCATACTTTTGCCTCTGCATTTCTAATGAAAATATTTAGTTCTTAAAATATTTTTCATTGAACAGGGTGAAGTATTTTACAAAGGATGTATCATTATCCCATTTTACAGATGCATTAAACTGAGCCTGAGAGATTAAATGACTTGTCCAAAGTCTCAAAGCCTGTCAAAGGTAGACTGTTCTCTCAGAAGTACCACAGGCAGTGGTAAGTCTGCACCTGTACATACACAACTCTAACCCAACTTTTCCTTCTATCCATGTTCAACAGCAGCAAAAAGAAGTATCAGACTCAAATGTCAGCTTCTGATAGAGCTGAGTCTTCCCTGAGTGGAATTCCATAAGACAGAAGTCCTATCTGTGCCTTCTCAGCATAACTCCAGGTTTAAAGAAGGAAAGAAAGTAAAATCCTATATTTCTTTATATCCCTTCAATGAAATTACATATGTACTAAAAAATTAAGCACATGCTTAATGTTTTATCAGAGGGAAAGCACTCAGTATCTATCAGGATCACGCTCTATTAATAAATTACTCTGGATAAACAGACACTGGTTCTCTGCTGTATGTGAAGAATCACAGTAATGGAAGGCTAGAAAGTCAAAGGGTCACCTAGTCCAAGTCCCTGCTCAAAGGCAAGGTTAAGTATACCTAAAACTATCCAGGAACAGATGTCTGTCATCTTACAGTGAAAGGGATTCCACAAACCCCTTAGGAGATGGCCTGTTCAGTTGTCAGCCAGTTAAATAGTTTCTAAGTTTTTCTTGGTATCTAATCTAAAAACATCCTTGTTACAAAATTAAGCTTTTATAAGGACTGTAGGGTAAATTGGTATTCTTCCATTGAGCATTGCACACTTAGTATTTTTACACGCAGACATTCAGATTTGCCAGCTTTATATAGATGCCATGCTCCTGAAACTGAACTAAGGTTATTCCCAAGGATACTGAACATTAGACAGTCAGCTACAGTCCACGCTACAGAATACATTTGCTCCACAGGTTGAAATTAGTACAGAAGCAGCACTCTTGGGGTCTCAGGACTGTTGGTGTTTGAGGAAAGGATATAATGTGAAGGGAGTGACAGGTAGTAATTTCAAAAGAATTAAAAGTGGTACTGATGGATTCTAGTCGGAAACCTATCCATAACCCTGTGCTTAAAAAAATTCACATCATGAATGGGAAGCAGCAGGATTGGAAATGGGTGGACCACAACAGGGGGTCCAAAAATAGTAAGAATGAATTCCTAGAGCAAGCAAATGTACTGTAATTAACATTTAATTATTTGCTCACACGTTGCATGAACATGGAAAATTATAAAAATACAGTAGACAACACAAAGAAGAACATTTTAATGAATGCCTGTCTAGGTGCAAACTGAAGTTCTCTCTCTTTTGAAGTTTTATATTTAGTTTCTCCTTTTAAAAATGCATATTTTAAAACTTAATTATAGCCCAGATGTTCTGAAGCACAAGCGCCTAGCATTTAATTGCATCTGTTAGCACAAACTGATTAGAAAACTCAAGCAGACTTAAGTGTATTAATTATGCTATTTTGTAGTTATTCTCTTACTTGTCTGCCATGGAGAGTTTATTCGTTTGCTGTTTGTAGTTGCTGGTTATCTCATTTTGCACACGCTGAACAAGCTCCTCATCAATGGCATATTGTATTGCTGTCTGGATCGCATCCAACCACCAAGGCGAACCAGAATGTATCTGTACACAAGAGAGTAAACTGATCCATGAATACTCAACAAGTACTTTGCTCACTATGGCAGGAGCCTTGACTGCTCTCTGGACCATACTCTTAGCCCAGATTTGTAAATTTTACTGAAAGTAACTAAAAGATGAAGACATGGTTGGGAAGTATCCCTCTCACATTTCAATTAAATATGTGACTAGTGAGTATTTCCCAGTAAGTTTCCAATTACTTGCATACTCTTCACTTCCCCCTTAGACATACCTAGACTGTCTATGCAAGAAAAGAATAAAGGTTTGTAGAATGTGCAAATGTTTGTAGAATGTGCAAATTGAAAAGTTTGAAAGCTTCCTTCTTTGCTGAATAATCCCCTTTTCTCCTCTCCTTGGGCACAGGCTAATGGTAGAAAGAGAGAAGAATAAAGGGCTTTTAAAGGAAAGAAACAAGTCTCTCTTAAAAATTAACAAGAAAAATAGCAAAGACTAAAGTATGCTTGAAAATTTAAAAGAGGATGGAAGTAAATGGAAAAAATAAGTGTATTATGTGCTGTTATTTCATCTTCCATTTTCTTACTAATTATATAAAAATGTAGCCTAATCAGCATTTCAGCTCAAGCAGTTATTAATCCATTATTCTTTTATATCTTCCTGCAGCAGCTAATCTAACAGAGTGTATTAAAGTTATTGAGCTATTCTAGTCTAGAAGAACAGTTGCTTAGGAAATAAATGAGGCCCCATCTGGTACAGAACTTTTTTAATATAACAGTAGTATCTTCAAGGTCAGTATAATATTGATTCTTATCTTAAATTTCAAGAGGTGAGAGTATAGGTATTAGGAATATGAAAGGTTAAAAGTTTAAACGATAAGTATATTTATACTGGTAATGCATTACCGGTTAACGTTTAGTGCAGGGCAGAGTACAGAGGGGAAGGGAAGCAGTGCAGTACCTCAAACAGGAAATCGGCAGGGCAGGCAGGAGGGAGAGAGGAGCGAGAAGGAAGGGGGGGAACTAGTACCCATAGCCTATGAGGTTAAAGAGGAAAACAGCAGGCAGCCTGATTCATAGATTCATAGATGTTAGGGTCGGAAGGGACCTCAATAGATCATCAAGTCCGACCCCCTACATAAGCAGGAAAGAGTGCTGGGTCTAGATGACCCCAGCTAGATACTCGTCTAACCTCCTCTTGAAGACCCCCAGGGTAGGGGAGAGCACCACCTCCCTTGGGAGCCCGTTCCAGACCTTGGCCACTCGAACTGTGAAGAAGTTCTTCCTAATGTCCAGTCTAAATCTGCTCTCTGCTAGCTTGTGGCCATTGTTTCTTGTAACCCCCGGGGGCGCCTTGGTGAATAAATCCTCACCAATTCCCTTCTGTGCCCCCGTGATGAACTTATAGGCAGCCACAAGGTCGCCTCTCAACCTTCTCTTGCGGAGGCTGAAAAGGTCCAGTTTCTCTAGTCTCTCCTCGTAGGGCTTGGTCTGCAGGCCCTTGACCATACGAGTTGCCCTTCGCTGTACCCTCTCCAGGTTATCCGCATCCTTCTTGAAGTGTGGCGCCCAGAATTGCACGCAGTACTCCAACTGCGGTCTGACCAACGCCCTATAGAGGGGAAGTATCACCTCCCTGGACCTATTTGTCATGCATCTGCTGATGCACGATAAAGTGCCATTGGCTTTTCTGATGGCTTCGTCACACTGCCGGCTCATGTTCAACTTGGAGTCCGCTAGGACTCCAAGATCCCTTTCCACCTCTGTGCCACCCAGCAGGTCATTCCCTAGGCTGTAGGTGTGCTGGACATTTCTCCTCCCTAGGTGCAGCACTTTGCATTTCTCCTTGTTGAACTGCATCCTGTTGTTTTCTGCCCACTTGTCCAGCCTATCCAGGTCTGCCTGCAGCTGTTCCCTGCCCTCCGGCATGTCCACTTCTCCCCATAGCTTTGTGTCATCTGCAAACTTGGACAGAGTACATTTCACTCCCACATCCAAGTCGCTGATGAAGACATTAAAGAGTATCGGTCCAAGGACCGAACCCTGCGGGACCCCACTGCCCACACCCTTCCAGGTCGAGACCGACCCATCTACCACGACTCTTTGGGTGCGACCCTCTAGCCAATTCGCCACCCACCGGACTGTGCAATCATCCACATCACAGCCTCTTAATTTGTTCACCAGTATGGGGTGGGATACCGTATTGAAGGCCTTCCTGAAGTCCAAGTATACGACATCCACCCCTCCTCCTGTGTCCAGGCGTTTCGTAACCTGGTCATAGAAAGAGACTAGGTTGGTCAGGCACGATCTGCCCGCCACAAACCCATGCTGGTTTCCCCTCAGCATAATTTGTCCTGCCGGGCTCTCACAAATGTGAGCCTTGATAATTTTTTCAAATACTTTACCAAGGATGGAGGTGAGACTGACCGGCCTATAGTTGCCCGGGTCCTCCTTCCTCCCCTTTTTGAAAATGGGAACCACGTTAGCCCTTTTCCAGTCCTCCGGGACTTGGCCCGTGCGCCACGAGCGTTCGAATATTCCCGCCAGTGGCTCTGCAATGACGTCGGCCAGTGCCTTCAGCACCCTCGGATGGAGCCCATCCGGGCCTGCCGACTTAAAGGCATCCAGTTCTTCCAAGTGACTCTGCACCACCTCAGGATCTACGCATGGAAGTCTGGCGCCTTGCTGCTGCCTCTCTACAACCCCAGTGAGAGACTTGTCGTGCCCCTCGCTTAGGAACACTGATGACTGTCAATTAAGCAATTAGCTGCTTGCTCACTGGTGCTCAGAAGCCAGATGGAAGGAGGCAACAGGCTACTTAAAGTTTAAACCTGTCCCCAACCTGCACTGCCTGCATTGCATGTTTCCCCAGTCCCAGCTTGCTGGAAAAGCCCCTTGCCTACTACTACAGCAACCCGGCTTCCTGTGGGCTATGTTGTCTGGCAGGGCTTACTGCTGCTCCGGTAAAAGGCCCTGGGGAGCAGTTCCCAGCAGCAGCTGTGTCCAGCCAGGTTTGTGTGTGGCCCCTGGCTCCGCACAGTGCTCCAAGCAGGTAGCTGCAGCCCATCCCCTGTGCCAGGGTGGGGTGGGGCAGGGCAGACACTGGCCTGGGACTCCACACCCCCAGGCTGGAACTAGGTATGTGTTATCGGTTAACCGTTTAACCAACATAAAGGAGGTAATTTTTTCAAAAATATTTACATCCCAGCTACTTTTTTTTTTTTTTTTAAATAACAACTGTCTCACTATTACCTTGCATTTTCCCCCATGTGTCTGCTATATCCACCTGTTTTATTATGCACATGTGTGCGCAGAACTCAGTACAGTGGAGTCCACATTCTGACTGGGTTTCTTATTCCTGAGTGCCCTAAGTACCTGAAATTATCTATTTAATGCTTTACATTGAGGACACCCAGGTTAAGACACCCAACTGTGCTAGGTACCAAATGCACAGGTGACGATAAAGGAGATTTATATAAATAATTAGTAAACCAAAATTACAGGCTAGCTATATGAGAGAGACCCACCTTTCTCTGGAGCTCCCGAATGGTCTGCAGAACTGGCTGCAACGCCTGATGAGCTTCTGCAACTTCTGCATTGGATTTACTCATATAATGTTGTCTAAGTTGTTTAGCCTGTAAGTAAATAAGAGGGCAGATTCTGCTTTAGTTTTTTATATTTATGTAAAATAATTAAATACATAAAAGCTCTCAATTACTGTACTGCATTTGTTCAAGAATGTGGTTGATTATCCATGGTGTGTATGTACTTTCCTTCACCTGTATCCAAATGTAATATTTTTTCCCTTAAGTTCTTGGTAAGTTCACACAGTTCAATAGTTATTACAATACAAGCTGAGAGGCATATTGTTGTGATAAACTAAAAACACAGAAGAGACTAATGATTTCCACAAATATAACATCTAGATATATCTAGTATATTACCAAAATAATTTTACCTGAACACACAAAAAGTAAAAAACCCTTTTTTCTGTACTCTTTAAAAATTATTCACTAGCTACATAGCTACTATTGAGTCTGAGAATAACAAATAATTTTATACTTCACCAAAATACTTACTTCAGCACAAAAGTGAATTAAGGATGTAGAAGGGTTTACATGTGAATATCCTGACTTTTCAGGTATATGGAATAATGACTTTTTTTCTTAAAGGTAATACTTCTGTGAGTGAAAATTCACTGTGGCAAGTGGCAGTATGGAAATGTTATGGTTATCAGTTTATATAATTAGGTATGTCAATCTTCATCATGTCTCCAGTCCACCCATTCTATATGGTCTGTTCCCAATATTTTGCACAGGCCACTGCTTCTGGTGTTGGTGTTGCCAAATCTTTTGGGGTGCACTGGTGCTACAGGGCATATTGGGAGATGATTCATGGTTTGCTTCTTCTGCCAGTCACATTTGTTGGTTGCATAGAAGCTCCTTGATTTCACGAGAAAGTTGCATTTGCTAAGACCCACTCTCAATGTATGTCAATGGTCGATTAACATATAAAGTAATTCTCAAACATATTTTCCACATGCACGTGGGAAATAAAAAAGATGTACCTCCTCACAATATTGTGTGTGGTTTGTCTCCTATTTATCTTTGCTATCTGCATTTTGCAGTTAAGACTTGCTCTACTTTATTCTGGCTGTTCTGAAAAAGTATTGTTATAGGTATGAGTGGAGCTTAATCACCATAGAGAAGCTCAAGGATCCTTGGATGACCTCTTTGATCAGGAAAAAACACCTTAGTTTCCACAGAAAAGATTCCATTCCTTTTCCTTGTGTGTCTACATGTACAAAACTTTTGTGAGCCCATGTTCACTTCAACAGATACTGTGAAAGGACAGCATAGAGCAGACCAGTCACAGTTTCAGTTTAATAGTTTCTAGGGTCGGAAGGGGCCTGAACAGATCATCAAGTCTGACCCCCTGCCCTGGGCAGGAATGAGTTCTGGGATCAAAATACCCCAGCCAGACATCTATCCAACTTCCTCTTGAAGACCCCCAAGGTAGGGGAGAGTACCACCTCCCTTGGGAGCCCATTCCAGAGCCTGGCAGCCCTAACCGTAAAGTAATGCCTCCTGATATCGAGCCTGAACCTGCTCTCAATCAATTTATGGCCATTATTCCTTGTTATCCCAGGTGGTGCGCAGGGGAACACAGCCTCACCTATTTTCCGCTGGTCCCCCCGGTGAGTTTATAGACGGCCATCTGATCCCCTCTCAGTCTTCTCTTGTGGAGGCTGAATAGATTCAGGCCCTTTAGTCTATCTTTGTAGGGCCTGGCCTGCTGCCCCTTGACCGTGTGAGTGGCCCTCCTCTGGACCCTATCAATGCTAGCCACATCCTTCCTGAACTACGGCACCCAGAACTAGACAGTACTCCAACTGCGGCCTGACCAGCACCACATAGAGGGGAAGGATCACCTCCCTGGACCTGCTTGTGATGCATCTTTAGATGCACGACAGGGTGTGCCTTACTGACTGCTTCCTTGCATTGGCGGCTCATGTCCATCCTGGAGTCAACAATGACTCCAAGATCCCTTTCCACCACTGTGTTACTGAGAAGGGTGTTCCCCAGCCTATAGATATGTTGCAGGTTTCTTCTCCCTAGATGCAGCACCTTGCACTTTTCTGCACTGAATTCCATCCTATTCTCATCTGCCCATCTCTGTAACCTGTCTAGATCTAGCTGGATTCTGTCCATCCCCTCCAGTGTGCCCACCTTGCCCCACATATTTGTGTCATCAGCGAATTTGGACAGTGCTTTCCACGCCCATCTCCAAGTCGCTGATAAAGATATGAATAGCACAGGCCTGAGGACTGAGCCCTGGGGAAATCCACTGCCCACATCCCTCCGGGTCGAAAACAACCCATCTACCACCACTCTCTGGGTGCGACCATTGAACCAATTTGCCACCAGACTAAATGGCCTATAGTTACCCAGGTCCTCCTTTCTCCCCTTCTTGTAACTGGCCCTTTTCATCCTCTGGGACCTGGCCAGAGCACCATGAGCACTCATACAGCTGTGCCAGGGGCCCTGCTATGACCTCTGCCAATTCCCTCAGTACCCTCGGATGAAGAGCATTCGGACTGGCTGATACACGTCCAGCCCCTCCAAGAGTTCCCTAACTAAAGCGTCCCTGACCCTAGGCATGGTGTTATGTCCTCTGAGCCTGTCTGTAATCCTACTGGGGGAGTTGTCCCGGTCCCTGCTCAGAAATATGGAGGCAAAGAACTCGTTGAAGAGATCAGCTTTTTCTTTTGCTAAAATCACCCGATTACCAAGCCTGTCCTGTTGGGGCCCCAGGTTACCTGGCGCCTTCTTCTTACTCCCTATGTATTTGAAAAAGGACTTTTTGTTATCCTTAATTCTGGTCACCAGGCCTAGTTCCATCTCTGCCTTGGCCTTCCTAACCGCTTCCCTGCAATCAAGAGCAACAGAGGTGTATCCTCCTTGGTGATTGCCCCTTGCTTCCACTGCTTGTATGCTACCTTTTTTGCCCTCAGGCCCTCCTGGATGCCTTTACTGAGCCAAGGGGGCTTTTTACCACTCTTGCCCCTTTGGTTTGCATTGGGACTGACTCCCTCTGAGCTCAGAGGATCATCTCCTTAAGGAACAACCACCCATCCTGGACTCCCATATCACTGAGGCTCCGAATCCCCAATGTCTCTCTTATTAATCTCCTTAGCTCATTGAACTCGGCCCTCCTGAAGTCAAGGACTTTTGCCTTACTGCTTGCTTTCACCACCCTGAGCCAGATAGTAAATGCCAGCAATGGTCACTAACATCTAGGTAGTCGAACACCCGCAGATCCCTCACCAGGTCATTGCCTGTGGCAAGAATCAAATCCAGCAAGGCATTTCCTCTGGTGGGATTATGTACCTCCTGGGTTAGGTGGAGGTCCTGTATGCAGGCTAAAAACATATGTGAGCGTTCAGACCTGGCTGACTGATCCTCCCAGCAGATGTCTGGGTAGTTTAGGTCACCCATGACAACCACATCCCTTGTCCTTACAGCCTCCATGAGTGGACCTGAAAATTCAAGGTCCAGCTCATCTCCCTGGTGAGGCGGTCTGTAGTAGACACCCACTATCAAGTCCCTTTCCCCATGACTCCCTTGTATTGTAACACAGAGTGCCTCAGTTTGCCCCTATTCTAAACCCATCCTAGTTTGAAGAGCTATACAACAAAAGTGAGTTTGCTCTCATATACCAGTGTAAAAGCAAGAGTGAATCCAATGAAGTCAACAGAGGAAGGGATGCTAGTGTATGTGAGGACAATTGGACTTCTACTTGCCCCACTCTCCAACACTTAATCGCCACCTCATTAATCCACTGACCAGCAACAGAAGACCTGCTCTTTTAGCTCAGGCTCGGGACTGACTGGCACAGCAGCAGCTCTTCAGAAAAGGATCTGGGGGTTACAGTAGACAAGCTGAATATGAGTAACAGCGTGCCCTTGTTGCAAAGAAGGCTAGCAGCATACTGGGCTTCATTAGTAGAAGGGTTGTCAGTAGGTCAAGGGAAGTGATTCTTTACCTCTATTCAGCACTAGTGAGGCCACATCTGGAGTATTGTGTCCAGTTTTGCACCGCCACCGCCACCCCATTACAGAAAGGATGAAGACAAATTGGAGTCTCAAGCATAGAGCAACAAAAACTGTTAGAGGGCTGGGGCACATGACTTATGAGGAGAGGAACTGGGTTTATTTAGTCTAGAGAAGAGAAGACTGATGGGGGATTTAATAGCAGCCTTCAACTACCTGAAGGGTGTTTACAAAGAGGATGGAGCTAGACTGCTCTCAGTGGTGGAAAATGGCACAACAAAGAGCAATGGTCTCAAGTTGCAGCAAGGGAAGTTTAAGTTAGATATTAGAAAAACCTCTCTAACTAGGAGGGGAGTAAAGCATTGGAACAGGTTACCCAGAGAGATCATGGAATCTCCATCCTCGGAGGTTTTTAAGACCTGGCAGGACAAATCCTTGACTGGAATGATATAGCTGGGGTTGGTCCTGTTTTGACCAGTGGGTTGGAGTAGATGACCTCTGGAGGTCCTTCCAAACCCAATTTTCTATGATTCTATAGTGAACTCAGGACATTTTTTACTTAAGTGTTTTAGAAAGCATCATATATAAAGTGTTTTAAAGCACAGCTGTCTTTGCAAGGAGAAAAACCATTCCACTTTGTGATCAAAGCATGTTAGCATATATATCTTTTAGAGTATAGCCTCTCCATCTTGAAATAATGCATACACGAATTTCAAACCCCCATCACTTCTATAACTTGCTGCATTAAAGCCAACTAACAGTGCAGTGATAGAGATACAGAAGAACAATGCATAAACACTTATTACTGAATATTCTAGCACTATTTGTGGCCAACTGTGGCCAAAATAGTGTTAGAATGCACTGAAGCCTGTTAAGACTTAACGGGTCCCCCAGCCTGCTACTTATTCTGTCAGGACAGTATAAAAGGAAGAGAAATCTCGATCAAAGGTGAACTAAGGACCTGTCTACATATGGGTTAGTGCACAGTAAACTAGAATATGAACTGACAGGTACACTAGCTACTTTGCACACACCCCTGATATGACTGCTTTTAGTATACAGTAAGTGCAAGATAGCTTACCATGCCTTGAACGAGCTCTGTGTTTGAGAGCTACTGCAAAGTACAGAAAGCTAACACAACATAGAGAAGCTTAGTGCTCTCATTACTAACACAGTAGTAGTTTGTGCGCTGAAAAATCCAAACCCTAGTTTATCACAGACTAACTTCCCTGCACAGACAAATCCTAAAGGGGTGGCTCTTTCCACTCTGCCAAAAGCAGGAAACACTTGGGAATTAATGGCCTGGTGTTTTCCAATTGATCTGCTCTTGTCTTATTACTGTTTATAGGTTTTAGAACAAGGCCTGAGGACATGGCTTAAAAAGACTAATCCTTGGTGCTTTGTTCCTTTCTTGGCTATACGGCATCTCATACAAATCCAATACTAGACAAAAAGAAAAGAAGAAAGAAGTCGCAGGAAACAGCAAAGAGAAAAAAATGTGCTTATGAGCTCAACATTAAGAAGAGGGAGATAGCTGGACAGTGAATTATGCTGACCCAAGAGAAGCTACTTTGCAAACTTCAAATACAGGTACTTTCTAAAATTTTGCCCATGAGGCCCTATAATGTTCGACACATCCTTTTACCATTTCTTTCTACTGTAGCTACCTTGGAGTACCCTTAGACTAAGATAAATCTGAGTATGAATTTACAGCACTGTAACTACTCTCACATAATTGACAGTGTGCCATGGCGAATGTAAAGTGACTCCTGCCTCAATGAAAGAGAGGCAAGCCACCTCAAGGAACCTTAATTTACCACAGGCTCAAAGTGTGTACATGGGCAGGGACTATGGAATAGCTAATACACCAAGTTTACACCCTACCTTCCTTCATGGTAACTTATTCATGTGGCATATCCACAGACTGGCACTCTGAGATACTGTATATTGCAGTAAATCTTGTGTTACATGTGCTGTCATGGAATAGCGTATTCTAGGATTTCACTGTCAAAGCAAATACACCCAACCAAGATTTCGTAGCAAGTTAGACAGCAAGTCCCTTTTTAAAAATATGTTGCTGTGACAGATACTTCAAGCAGAAGTCATGTAAATTAAAACATGTTAACTGGCTTCACACCTGCTGTTTTTCCTTTTCTCAGTTTTTATTTATTTGCATATTGTACTATCTGACCCCAAATTTGAAAGGACTTATAAATGTACTTAATTTTACACTCAGAAATGTCTTAAGTGCCTATGAAACTACTCCTGCACAGAGATTTGCAAAACAGAAGCCTTGGTGATCAGCAGCTTTGGAAATTTCCTGTAAACAGGCTCATACCATGGGAAAAAAATGTGATCAGTCAAATGAGATCCATATTCAGATTAATGAAAAACAGGTCTGTTAACCTGTCACCTATTTTATTTCATTTTTTGAAATGGCATTGTAAGTCAAAGATGGTTACATTCTTTCAAAAGTACAAACAACCCCCACATTGTTCTCAAAAATGTATTTGCATAAAAAATGAACAGTAATCACCTCTTCTTCAAGCCTGCTATCTCGCAAGGTTGGTGGTATCCCTGGATGTTTCGCGACCAGCAGTTCCATAAGGTTGTGTGTTGAGTGTAGTCTCTATACACATACGAAGTCAACAATAATCACACAACAATGTACTGTATCATTATGACAGCAGTGAAATTCTATAGGTGTTTTGTTAACCAAAAAAAGAATCATACAAAATCCTGTAAAGCTAGGATTCTCCTCTGTAAATCTGGAATCATTTTAGGAATGTGGGTGAGCATCATCATGTCTGGATATGGATAAATGCACATTTAAAACCATTTTAAAAAGGGCTGGGGAGTTCTCACTCACAGCTCTGGAGGAGCTGTTATATTCTAACAATTGTGTGTGCCACCTAGAAACAATACATATATAGAAAGCCTAGCTAGCTCCAACTTTCACACTGCTTCATCAAGAGTTCAAATTGGAGCTGTTTTCCTACATTTGTATTGCTCCTTGCTCCCACGCACTTAAATTATCGGAACAAAATTGCTTAGGCACACTCCGGATCAGGAGCTTCCCTTTTAAAATGATTTCTTTAAAAGGATTCCAAATGCACGTGTCCAAACTGTATGTGTAATACAAATCAAATACACAAAACAAAACCGACCTCTTCAAGGTTTCACAACAAATCAATGAAAAATTCTCTTCCCTTTGATTTTGTGCGTCATTACTTCCTATCAGAAGCAAGTCATTTACCTTAATGCATATTTGTTTAGAATGGTTGTCAAAAGGAATGTGGAAAGAATTGTTTAGATTTACTTTAAATAGACAAACTTTACAAAAGCCAACAGTTTGAATTCAAGGCAATGCCTAAGAGCTTTTGCCATGTTCTTAAATTCGCAAATATACCTTAACTGGCATAGTTATTGTTATATTAATGGCTGTCATATGATACAATAATACAGATACAATTAATATGAAAAATAAAGCCTTCTTGAATGAATAAACCAAAGATATTATTGGACACTACAAACATAGCTGTAGGAGAAGCACTACTACCTATGTGCAAGGTCCTGCATGAGAATAATGCAAATGCAGTACAATGATCTAAAACAACGGTTTTCAACCTTTTGGCCCCACAGGCCAGATCAGACTCCGCATGCCAGGATCAAGGCCCTACCCTGCCCTGCATGCTTGATTTAGCATGCAGGTCCATGACAGCCACTGAGACCCTACCCACTTGAGGGGCATCCCACCGGCCGTATGACATACTGCTGAGGGATGAATCTGGCCCGCAGACCAAGGGTTGAGCTCCCCTGATCTAAAATACTGGTGTTCAACCTTTTTTTTTTTTTTTTTAAACAAGTGTGAAACAAATCTTAAAAGCAGAAATAGGCCAAGAGCTGCAAAGAACAACACAGTTCTATAATTTGGCATATCCTAATAGGAAGTATTTAAACTATATTAGAAAAGAAAAGATACATTTTTAGTTATCTCAGTCTTATTAATACAAACTAAAAAGTTCAAGATTCTGTAGTATTATTTTATAAAAATAATTAAATTTGCTAAGGGCCTGTTGTGCATGACAGAGGAGGCATTGAAACTGTCCACACTGGGCTGGACTGAGGTCAAGTGGCGAGGTGCCCAGCTCAGTGCCCTATTCAGCAGCAGGGATTGAGGTTGATGAGCCATCAGCTTGTATTAACTTATAAGGAGCTGTTTGGCTTCCAGATTCTTAGTGTTGGTGGAAGATGGTAGGATCTCAAGCCTGTGGGAAAAGAGGACAGCTTGAGATTGCCTAGCTGGCATCACTGAACCTTGCCTCCCTGAGCTTTCCAATGCCAAATTTCTATCACAGTGGGTGTAAGACCATGCTCTGTCCCAGAGCAGTGGGGCTTTCTCTGAAATAACATTGTTTCTTTTTTCAGGTGCTGTAACTGTGTGGTGCCTGCCAGGGTCTCTACAGCCTTTCCCCTTCCAGGTGCAAAGTTTCCACATGGCTCTAAAGTGCAGAAGCTGAGCCATTGCTGCTGTTTGCCTCCCCCTCCCCTTTTTCCCCACTAAATTTAGCTGCAGGGGAAAAAAAGAATGAAAAGAAGTGGTGATGCTCAGCTCCTGGGCTCCATATCGTAATGAAAGCTGTGATTACAGCCAGTGCCCACACTGACATGCTAGTAAGATCAGAGCTTTCACATGGCTCTGAACTGCAGGAGCTAAACACCACCACTGCTGCTTCCCCTTATTTCCCCCCCCTGCTACTGGATTCAACGGGATGGGGAGGGAAGAGGAGGTGAATGGCAGCAATGCTCAGCTCCTGCATCCCAGAGCTGCGTATAAGTTCAGTTCTTATTGGCATGTCAGTGCAGGTGAGCAGTGCTGCTGTTCATACCTGCCTTTCCACTGTCACTCAATTTAGCTACCAGAGAAAGGAGAAGAAGAGCAGCAGGAGGATTCACCTGCATTGATACAGTGTCTGGCTGTTCACTCCAGCTGTACAGGGCAGAGGTTGAGCAACCCTGATCTAAAACAGTACTTCAATTCTTTTGGTGGCCACAAGCACTAAGAAAACAATTAGTAAACCAGCCGATTACACTGGCCACTACAAGATATGCAAACATGTCATAGTTCTAACACAAAAAGTAGATCTAAATTACCCTTGTCAAACATGTCTTTTAAAACGTCATTAGGAGTACATGTTCTTTATATAGATATACATGCATAGTATCCTAAAAGTATTTTCTTCTTTCCTGTTCTTTTAGAAATAACATTTCTTGCCAGAACAAAAATCTGATTTCCCTACATTTGGTTGTACTTACATTAATCCAGAAGCCATCATGGCTTCCTTCTATTTACTTCTGCCTACAAGCCAGCATCAGGAAGGCAACAGTCATATGAAAAATTGAGGATAAGCTTGTTAAATTTTAGAGCATAACAGCAGGTGGAGCTCTCACGTTACACTTTAGAGCATTATTAACATTACAAACCCTTTGGGGCCGATTTTATGAAGATATTTAGGTGGACAGTTCTCATAGATCATAAAGAACACACTACCAGTATCACTTTGTAAATCAACTGTAAAAAATAGTTGCATCAAAATTTTGCTGGAACCCAAGATGTGCAAGAAGAAAAAGCTGGAATATTTACTTTAAAAATGCCTTTCAATCTGAACGTATACTTACTTGTAAGGAATCTGTTTTGAGCTTTTCTTTGTGCTCTTCAGAAGAACGCAACACCTCTCTGTACAGCTCTGCAGCCAATGCATATTCACCTAAAGAATTAAAGGTATTTATATCCAGCACAGGATTTTTGTTTCCAAATAGACAGGAGTGGCTATCACCTGAAATTTGTGTAGGATATTTTCAGAAGACTCTTTTCATGTGCTTTTTAAATTATTTTTATTTAAAAAAAAAAAAATCTATTAAAGCACATCAGATAAAGTATCATTTATACCTGCAGGCCTCACTAGGCCCAAGCTGACACTGCCCTATATGAAAGTTCAATGTGGAAAATAAGTTTGTAAGACTGATATCAAAGTACCATGTTTGTGCCTTCCAGGGCAAACAGTCTGATTTCAAGTTAAGCATGGGTTTTTTTGCAACTCTCCTATTTGAAGACTCAAGGTCAAGCAGGATTTTGCAGGTCATTGTGTTTGCATTTACATGTGTCCATGAAGTTCAAATTTTCCATTAAGACAAACTGAGGGGCTTGTTACAGGGTAACTTTAGGCAGCTTCTGGAGCTCTTAACCCCTGGACTGGCTATACATTAACACCTTTAAGTGGCTTCAAACACTTGTTATTTGGCTTAAAGTTATACCACACCAGGGCTAGATTATCTCTAGCCCACCTAAATTTGCTCCTGTTCCATTACAGTGTGCAGCTATGCCACCCAAGTTGAAGTCTTCCAGTATCCCAGGATGCAGTGGCCCCTCCAGAGTCAGGGCAACATGGATACCAGAGAGCAGCAGGGGCGGAGCCAGCACCACAGCCCTGGACCACCCAGCAGCCACGGTGCCTCTCAGACCGGCTCACTGCTCCAAATGCCCAGGACAGACTCAGGCCACGGTACCTGCAGGGAGCAGCAGGCTGATATTCACCCCCTGCTGACCTGTGGTTGAACTTGCACTCCACCCCACTGCAGTGTGCCCCTTACTAGTGCCTACGACCCCAGGACCCAGACACATGACATGGCGGGGCCAAGTAGCTGAAGCAGGGCTGAGTTTGGCAGCTATAGTGCGGCAGCCCAAGGCCAGTTCCCACTGACCCTGGCATGTTCCCAGACCAGGATTAGGAGCTAGGGGCAGGACCAGCTTGCTGTTCCCACTGGGCATAGCCAGTGCCACAGTCCTGGAGCTTGCTCACTCTGCTCAGGCCCAACTACCTGGGAACATGAACAAGATGGGGCAGAGGGACACGTGGTACAGGGATTTCCCACCCCACAGGGCTTGGGAAGTGGCCGAGTGACACAGCCAGCCAACCAGTGGCCAGACCCTTTATAGCCCGGCACAGCATGGGGTCAGTGGGGACCAGCCTCAGGCTGCCATCCTGCAATCACTGAGCTCCGCCATGCTCCAGCTGCCCGCAGGTGAAGAACAGGCAGAGATGGTTTTCTGCCTTAAGGTGCAACTGCTCCACTAAGATGAACAACACTAAGCCGATTAACATTTGTGCAGCTTACAGCATAAGGTATAACAAGGCCCTGAATCTTAAACAACATATTGCACCAGTGTAACGAAAAATCTCCCTTAATAGTACATCTTATCTCACAGTTCAGTTTAGTGGGAGGGTAAACTTAACTCAGTACTTTGAAACCTGACGACAAAAACAGGAGAAAGAAAAGCAGGACTAGCAGAAACGGGGTGTCACAGACCATATCAAGAATTCAGCACCACCCAACCCACCCAAAAACACATATCTGAGTTGCAGTCAAGTCTCTCGATCCCAGATAGGCCTCATCAGCCATTTTGGGACACAAAGATAAGACAATAATGGAAGATGATCATACCCCACTGTGAGGGATTGCCAAAAAAGAAACCAACAGCAAAACATTTAAAAAAAGGTGAATTTGGATAACCAGATATGACTGCACAGGCACAAGAATCAGACTTGTTAATGTAAGGTGCCACTTTCATGATCAATTTTCAGAGACAAACTATGGTTACACGACCACATGCACTTCAATACAGAAATAAACTGCAAAATTTATTCATGTTTTCATGGCCCCCAAGAACAAATGGAAGATGTATCTAACAAAAAACTAAATGAACAGCCTGGAAAAACTCAGCAAGAGTGGTGGCCCAGGTGACATAAATAATGGAGGCTTTGACAGATGAAAATGAAATCTCTTTTTCATTTTCAAATACCTAGAAAAGTGCTATTTGAACCAGAGGTTTTGATATTTTATATTAATTCTGAGTTGCTAGCAGTATTTAAAAAGTGCTTGTGAAGGGTATAGAACAATATACCTGGCCTAGGGAAATAATTAATGTTTGTTCTTCAGATTTTTTCTTAAAAAAATGAGATAATTCATTATTGCAATTTGTTTACTGTATATGAAGTGCCTGTTTCCTTTTCTGGTCAGGACCAGAAGCCACTGCAAACTACTCATTTCAAATCTATTCAATGAAGATGAGAAGGATTGTGATGAACCCACTCTTCCTATTGGCCAAGTTACAGGGAAGGCAGCTCATCCTGTTAAACTTTTCTTTGAAATGACTGAACATAAGCTGACAAGACTGTTTCATTCCGCTACTTAACTAAAAATTATTTATATTATTTGACCTGCAAGAAACTATTAATTATTACATTAAACATTTCAGAGTTGGTGGGATGACACCTAATCAACAGATGCAAATGGGAAGGCATTTCCATTTAACAAACTCCATGTGTTTTCACAATCTTATTTCTCCTCCATGTGTTTTCATAATCTTATTTCTCCTAGTTTTTCCTTATCCTGTATTATTTTATCTTATTTTTTTTAATTTCTTGAGAATTTACAAAAAAACGCTGCACCGTCTCAACTGGAAACTAACTGCCATTAACACAATTGCCATTTATATGCTAATACTTCTTCAACTAAACAGCAATTGCTGAAGTAACATAATGACTTCTTGTATTTCTTACCATCTTCTATATAGACAGCAACTGCTTTAGATTTGTGGGTAAAATGGGGTCATCACTGCCACCTTTTGTACCTTCAACTTTAGGTCTTGCTATCTGACACCACTAGCACAGTGGTTCTCAACTTTTTCAGACTCAAGGCATCCCTCGTTAGCCTCAAAGCAGGCCCTCCATATCTTTTGTGAATTGAACAGCACCCCGTTTAAAAGCTAATTTATTACTGTGCTTACCTCTTTGCAGAGGGCTAGGCAGCAGAAGGAGGGGAACTGCCACGCAGGGAACACCTGACCATGCCCTTATCTCCTCCTACCTCTCTTATCTCCTCATTTTTCCTGTGCCATCCCTCAAAGGATCTTGTGGCACCCTAGCTGAGAATCACTCGTCTAGCATCTCTCAGAAATATTAGGGAAGTTTCCATAATTTATACAATATTCAAAGCAAAACACAATTTCACCTTACCTTTGAGTTTTACATGGTGTCTTTAAAACTAATATATGCTTCAAAAACACATTTCATAGAAAGTATGAAACAAGACACAATAACAGAGCTACATTCAAAGGATAGGCCAAAGATTTACATTATCTTCAGATAAGCAAAAAAGAGACTAGAAGTAAAAAGCAAATGAAAAATGTTCCTGATAAGTTAAGCACCATACATACTTTCTAAACTATTTCGCTCCTTGCCAGTGACAGCTTTGAAGTTCTACTATCCACAGAAAACCTTTGATAAAAAATCCAGTATCACAAGCTTAACAAAGGTGAAGAAAAAGTGAGTCTAATTCACCTCATTCTCATCAATTTTCCAGATGTGCAACTCGACTATCTTTAATGGTGTTACACCTGAATTTCACTAATATAATAGCAGAATTAGATTCTTTTTGTATTCCTTTTACCCTCTCTGGATGAATCTAAACTGTCAAAAGAATGCTGTCAAATAAGACAATGAATAGCCTCAAAGAACTGCATCTCTTCCTTTCCTATCAGTCAGGAGGAATGTGTTGGTGCTTCAGATGCTGCCTGTGTGCTGCTCAAATTTTATGAGTTTGTTTTACATTTCTCCCTTGAATCAGTGAACTGACCATTTTTCCTAAAGGTTAGCTAAATTCTTACCTAGCCCATTAGAAGGTGTCAGGTAATACACTCTAGCAATCTGCTTTTACCTTTAATGATATGGATACCAGCTAAGCCATTAAGGGCACACACTAGTTGTCGATGCGCTTCCTCGCACTCTGTTCGACATTTCTTCTGCAGCGATGTTAGTAGTTCCTCCATGGTCATAGTGCTGAAATAAGAATTGGATGGATCAAACTCAAAATAAAACACAATACTCTGCAAGCAGTGCCCTACAGTCTACATGAAAGACTGTAGGAATCATAGAAAAGTAGAGCTAGAAGGGACGTCACAAGGTCATCTAGTCCAGCCCGTTGCTCAAGGAAGGTTCATCCCTCACTAACCGATTCAATCCAAGTGTCTGTCTAACTTGTTTTTGTAAGCTTCCAAGGATGCAGATTCCACAACTTCTCTAGGTAACCTGTCCCAATGCCTGACCACTCTCATACTCAGAAATGTCCTCCTAATCTCTAACCTAAATTTCTCCTGCTGCAGCTTGAGGCCATTGCTTGTAGTCCTGTCCCCCACAGTGACAGAGAAAAGCTCATCTTCATCTAACTTATAATCACCCTTCAGGGATTTGAAATGACTCCTCAGTCTTCTCTTGTTTACTCAGTAACCTTTAGTTCTTTTGGCTTTTGCTCATAAGTCTCGTCTCCCAGGCCCAATTGTTTTTGTTGCCCTGCACTGGACTGTTTTCAAACTGTCCACGTCCTTTTTGAAATGTGGGGCTCAAAACTGGACACAGTATTCCAGGCGAGGCCTCACTAGTGCTGAATAGAGCAAAAGAATCACATCCCTTGATCTGCAAGCGATACTCCTGTTAATACAACCCAGTGTGTTGTTGGCCTTTTTTGCAACACGAGCACACTGTTGGCTCATATTTAGCTTATGGTTCACTGTAACTCCCAGGTCCTTCTCTGAAGTACTGCAGCCTAGCCAATGATTTCCCAGTCTGTATTTCTGCATGCAGTTATTCCGTCCTAAATGCAGGGCTTTGTACTTATCTTTGTTGAATCTCATCTAACTGACTGCAGATCATTTCTCTGATCCAGGTCATTTTGAATCCCAGCCATGACCTCTGGAGTGTCTGCAACTCCACCCAACTTGGTGTCAGCCACACATTTGTGAAGTGTGCACTTGATGCCATCATCCAAATAATTAATGAAGATATTAAACAATATCAGACCTGGGACAGACCCCTAGGGAACCCCACTCAATGCCTCCTTCCAACTAGACATTGAGCCATTGAGAACTACTCACTGAGCAGGATGATCCAAGTAGTTATGTATCCATTTTACAGTACTTTAGTCTGTATTTCCTTAGCTAGCTAATAAGAATGTTATGAGAGACCATGTCAAGAGTGTTGCTAAAGCCAAGATATACCATGTCCACTAGTCCCCCCTCATCCAATGATCCTGTCACTTTATCATAGAAGGAAATCAATTTGGTCAGATCACATTATCCACAACTAATGTCATACAAATGTACAAATTTGCTGCGCAGTAAGTATTTTGTGTAAAACAGCTTTTCCTTGATCTATACATCAAGGGCCTGTGTCAGGAAAGTGAAAAGTAAATACCTCAGCTCTTTGTGAACCGTAGACCTGTCCGAGGATTCCAATATCATGAATTTCACTCTGCCCTACATACAGAACAATAGTTTCCAAGCCCCTATATTGCAATAGCCATTCCTATAGAGAAAGAACCTACACATAACTATTTATAAAAACATTTTCTCTCAAAGACCAATTATTTCAGGAGCATGACAGACCTCTACCAGTCTCTCGTGGGCCAGAAAGAAGGTGCTATCGTAAAAGTACCTTGACTTTGGAGCTAACAAGACCAGTACTGCCACTGTACTAAGCACAGAACAGATGAGTAACAGGCACCAGTCCACGCCTCAGAGACTTTTTAAAGCATCTTTTCTAACACAGGTAGAGATAAAAGAGATGGAAATTTGGATGGGATGCAGTTAGCAGGCAATTAGCTCCAAAGAGAGTGAAATGCAGGGAAGGTAAGAAGAAGTCAGGAAAGAAAGAGAGCATAAATTCTTGAAGTGAAACTGAGATGAAAAGTCCAGGCAGGAAAAAGGATTGACATAGGCAACAGTCTGCATGAGGTGAACGTAACCCAAATGAAAACTATACAAAGCAATCTGATGCCATCAGTGCTCAACAGTCCAAGCCAAGGTAGCTTCCTTACCAGACTGTTTCCCTAGCCCACGGGGCTGGGTCCTACTTGAAATTGTTGTTACCCATTGCCACACATTTTGGAGAAGTGTATGTGCTTCACTGGGTCCCTGTACCATGGAAGGAAACTGTGCGTGTGTGCATGCATGCGAATACAGTGGAGGGGAAGAGGTAGCATTATTGCCCAGTCTAGATTCAGGGTGTGTTGGAGGGAGGAGTACCTTTCACTGGATCCCCATCTTTTCCTCTCTGCTGCAATACCAACTGAAGTTCCTTTGCATTTGCTCCTGTCAGATAAAGTTTCATTCCAGTGGAGGAGGCAGGCATGCTATCAGCTTAAAACTAAAATCATACAGAGCTAAAAAGTTTCTCAGCTGTACTATAGCAAATATGAATACAGCCTGCTGCACCTTGCTTTTCCAAGTTCTATGAAGTTTTTATTTTCAAAATCAAGAATTACAAAGAACTTGTTTAAAAGCAAGCCACACAAACATCCATTTGCTACTAGTACTAATTAACTTCAAGAGCAATTCCTGATTTTAAATTTTAGAAAAACCTAATAGTTTTCTTGTAGAAAGGGCTACATATTTACAAAACAGACAGCCTTCCTGCTACCTTTCCCCGATAAAGAAAATTAATTCCATCTACCCCAGAATATACTAAAATGTAGTTTCCTTGCTTCAGTCCAATTCTCCTATTCATCAGTTTTTTGGCACAAAATTCTTTATCTATTTACATGTACATAAACGAGGCCAGGAGCCAAGTCTTCTATCTATTCTGGGAATGGTCCATCTTTGCAGACAGGACTGGCTCACAAGAAAATATATAAACAGCAACTTGAAACAGCTTTTCCTTAAACACAATGTTTTTAGAGGGAATTGGTCTTTCAGTGGTCTTCCACTGCAGTTGCTATGCTGCTGTCACCCATCAATGTCCCAATGAAATTCAATGTCTGTGCTCAGGCAGTCCAAGTACACCTAAGAGCACAGTTTGTATGTTAAACTTGTACCCCACTGGAACACTGGGCAGCATTCAAAGATCAGCATGGTACAGGCTGGTGGGAATTTTCCCTATCTTCCAACTCACTACTTCCACACTTTAAAGAGTATGAAAGGCAAGAAAATACAAGAGATTGCCTACTGCTGCAGCTGTTCAAGTAGACACTGGCATTGTTTCCAGTTGCACTGGCAGAATTTAACACTGAAGGTACTCTGCATGAGAGGAGGACACAGAAAGTAACAGACATATCAGAGAGGTGGAGAGAACAGAAAGCAGTACAATGAAAATGCAGAAGTACATTCACAGCAAGGTCTACTTTCAATTTTTTGCTGCCTATAGCACCAAGGGTTAAAAAAAATGTAGCAGACAGTGCTCATTTGTTCCAATGGAAGTATTCAGATTCATAGATTGTTAGGGGCTGGAAGGGAACTCTCAGATCTTCAGGTCCAGCCCCACTGTAGGTAGAAAGACAACTGGGGTCAAGTGACCCCGGAGAGGCAACTGTCCAGTCTCCTATATGTAAGTATGTACCTACACACTTGCTCTCTAGTAATTGCCTCTAACTGAAGCAGGAGCACTTACTTGCTCTGTGGGGAGTATTATCAACCCTTTTTGGCTAAAGAGAGGTTTGCAACAATGGCTTAGTGGGGCACATGGCAAGATATTGAGAAGCATGTGTACATGAAAGCAGGCAAACAGCTTTTTGAACAGCTAATCCTATTTGAAGTAAGTTTATTACCACCAGATTCAAAGTGGTGTGTTTTAAAAAAACCTTTTGTGTGTTATTCAGACACTTCGTCCATTGTTCTTTCAGAAAATAAATCTTGGGAGTTAGACGATACTCCTAGGCTAGACTCCTTCCTAGTTAAGTTTCATTTCTCAAGTTTCAGTTCTCATGCTCTACTACAGTGGGGGCCAACCTTTTTGCCAGGCATGCCACTCCAATCTCCTGCCTGATCTGCTGCTCTGCTTTCTGTTTGCTGCCCAATCTGCCACTGTGTTCTCTATTCCTTTCTTTATCTACTGAATGCCACACAGAGAGGCAATCTATGTACCACAGATTGGCCACCCTTTCTGTACTACATGTCCATGTTTTAACTGTAAACACTTAAGACAGGTAAAAAAAAAATATCACTGAAATTAAAACATGGAAAAATCTCAGTTTAGTTTCTCATGGCAAATTTGGCATCTCTGCTACTATTCTGCCCCAGTATTGCACCCAAGAATTGTTACAAATAAACAACCCTGTTGATCCTGCTGAGCTTCTAATACAGTTTGATGTAGCTTGGCATCAGGTAACTCAATAGACAGATATAATCCTTTTCCTGTTTAAACAGTATTCACTATTGATCCTGCACCATTAGAGTCAGAGTTTTGCCTTTGACTTCAATGGACATGGGAACAAACCCCCAATGACCAAATGAACTAGGGATAAAAATTCACCTTTTCTGTAATGGCAAGAATTCCCCACGGACAGCCTGTGGATGACAGCAAGCCTGTCTCAGCCGCAACAAAGGGTACAAAATGGAAGTGACCGTCCTTCTATCCAAACTGCTAAGCTTAAGAGTCCAATCAGAAATTTTGCGGAGTTTTACTAACGCATCCTGGCAGCACACCTCATGCTGGCGATGATAGAAGTGTCTCTCCACAGGAGAAAAGTGAAGCCAGTGAACATTCTCTGTCTGAGGGGGTATTTGAATCTGAAAAAATACATAAATACAGTAATATGCAAATAATGTTCCTGGAGAAAGCACTGTTTACAAACAATATTTTTCAAAGATAGTATTGTTTACTTGGTCAATCACGTCCTTCTTTGCTGACCTCCACATTATCTTGGCAACGAGGCTGTAGAGAGGCTGAGGATTTTTCCTACAGTAAGGTCGATACAAAAGCTGATCCCACCAATGTTTGACCCAGTAAGGATCAACTCCAAGAAAAAGAACTAACCCATATAGATCTGACAAAAGAAAAAAAATATTGGAATGAGAATGTCTTCACTGCTAAAATTATAAATTCAAGAGTATTATCACTAGATATGAAATACCTAAATTCTTATACCATAAGGGTAAATTCAGTTCATCATTCTTTAGAGGTGTTAAGAAATTAAGTCCTAGGTTCCCACCTGTTTTGTAGGGACATAAAATATCCTCCAATTCTCTCCATAAAGATTTTGAATTTGTCCAAGAATATCATTAAAATCACAAATGCTGCTCTCCATCACTGTTTTGACTCCAGATGATCATTACCCCAAACCTAACTGAATTCAGGTAAGTTTCACTCTTGTGAAAACATTTTAATATTCAGACAAAGGCATTAAAAGACTTTCAACAATAAGTACTCTACCAGAATTGGCAAATTTAGTTTTCTCTTCGAGAACCCAGTTTAGCAGTTTATCCCTTTTCAGTACTTTGCTTAAATATATAAGCATGCATTTAAACCCAGCAGAAGGCTGTGGGAATTAAAGATGCTCCTAAGTGCTTTGGTTAACTGGGTCCTGGAAAGAAAATACAGGCAAGTATGGTAGTATGTTAAGGATGTTTAGAGTTCTATGTTTTCTCTCTCTTGTTGAGAAAATAATTGACCCAATCGATCATGTTTGCTGGCAATAAATATAGTCACCTCCTTCTGCAGATTTATTTCAAAATTTCTTTAATTATACATTCTTATGGTTGATCAATATATTACTAAACCCAGTCACAGTGCATCATGGATTAATCCCCAATACTGACATTTTTCAGAATTTGAGGCCTAGTTCGCAAATGTACACAGGAAAATATACGAGTTTAAGACCCAAAAAATTGCGTCGGTGTCCTTGCCTGGCAACACATACTGCTGTGCCCATCAGTATTATGGCAAATGGAATTGCTTCTTCCTCTTTGCCTGCTTGAAGGCTGCCTAGAGAAACTATCCACTCTGTGAATTGTTGAAAAAAGATAAAAGGGTCCAGTTTGCAGGGACAGTGGCAATAAGACTGATTTTACCACTTCTACAGTCTTAATTTGGAATCTTATTTTGGCAAAATACTCATTAAAGGAGTGCTAACAATGGAGTTATATAAAAGTGAAGGATGATCCTTATATTTCTGCCTAGGATGTTATTGGTCCATGTGAGGCAAAACCAAAAAAGGCTTGGTAAGGTGAAGAGTAGTTCCCATGGCCACATTTGAGATCTGAAAGGTTTCTCTAACGGTGGCAGATTGCCACACTCTGCAAGGAAAGGTCTCAGATCCTTTTTCGTTCACTCTTGGTGGGAACCTGAGGTGCAAACCTGTGCATGCATTAATTCGTATGGCTGCCTGAGTTCCAGCCTGTGAGGGGAAGCATAAAAGTTCAAGTCATAAAATCATTTCACGTACCAAAATTTATATCTACATCTCAATTCTAATCTTAGTAACAGGCAACTGGGCTTTATTTACAGGTTTCAGGTTTGAGACTTTCACTTTCAGGAGGTCCAATGCCTTCTACGGCAAAAGATCAGGGTTGAGTACTTGCATTTTGTATTATATCTAATCCACAGCTTGGGCATAAATGGTACTATTAGGTGAGCTCTACCAATACTGTTTAAAGACACAGTTTAGACCAGTAGATATCAGGGTGTTTTGGGTTTTTTTTTTAAATTATAGGTTAAGTAATGTTGGGGCCAAAATACTTTATAAAACAATTAAATTTATCAGGTATAAATCTGAAAGCAGCATACAGCAACTTGTAAATTACGACTAACAACAGAAATTTCTGTTAGAACCACCTCTCATTCTTTCAGGTGAATATCTGGATAAAGTGTAAACATTTTCTTCCCTACAAATTGTAAAGCAGGAGAAACTGCAACTCCTTCAAATCACTACACATTTTAGCAACAAAAAAAAGCTACACGTATTACACTGCTATGTGAAGTTCACCTTCTAATCCTCGTTGCACAGGAGTGCCGCTGACACACCAGCGGTTGATTCCACTCAAGCGAAGTGCCATTTCAGCAGCCTAATAAAAGGAGACAGGAAAACAATTAAAAAACATGAGAAAACCAGAGGGCCAGAAAAAGAGATCATTTGTTTTGAAGAACAATGCCCATATGTTTCAGCTTTATAAAGCCCTTCTTAACCAGGTGCCTATAGAGAGTTTCAACAACAGAACATTTTAATCGTTTGAAAAAAGGTGGACAAGAAGGTTTTGTGCCTGGGCTAATGAAGGAGGGTGAAGGTGTCTTGCTATGGCTCAGGAATTACTGAGAGTCAACAGCTGGAAACAAAGAAGGCTAGGATCCAAGTTTAAGCCAGGGGTGAGCAACTACTGGGCTGGAGAGCCATTTTAACATGTGCATGCACAAACACACGTGTGTGCATACACACAAACATACATGAGCTCCCCTCAGCTCTCCCTGCACCCCTTCCCCCACCCTGAGTCCTTGGCACATGGTCAGGCTGGCAGGAGCCATGCCAATCCACTCCAGCTGCACCCATGTAGCCTAAAGCAGTGTGCAAGAACACAGCACGGCACCAGCCTGGCCTTGTGCCAGGGCCTCAGGGCAGGGGGAAGGGTGTAGAGAGAAAGGAGAAGGGGTTTGGGAGCCAGGGGTTATCTAGGCCTGGCCAAGTCAGTGTTGGACTGTGTTCCCCACTTCTCCCTGCACCCCGTCGCCTGCTCCGAGTCCCTGGCATGCGGCCAGGCCAGTGCAGTGCTATGTTCCTGTGCGCGACTTTGGGCCATGTGGGCACAGCTGGAGGTGGCTGGTGTGGCTCCTGCCCAACCCAGCTACATGCCTGGGACTTGGGATCATGCAGGAGCCATGCCAGACGCTCCATTTGTGCTCACATGGTGCAGCTCAAAGCAATGGGTGGGAATACAGCATGGCATGTTAGCAGCACCTGTGCTCCTATCCGGCCCTGGCCTGGCTCAGCAAGGCCTGGGTTACTTGCAGATCCTGGCCCTCTTCCCCACCAGAGGGCAGAATCGTACCTGAGCTTTGACTCTCATTGGGTGCTGGGCTATCTGGTCTGCAAATAGCTGCAGGGTCGAAGTGGCACACAGAAAGCATTGCAAGGCAGAAGCCTGGCCAGAAACTCAGTGACCCCTGCCTTGGAGTGTACACTGGGGGCTGGCAAGTGAGCCAGGCTGGGGAGGGGAGAGGTTGCCTGGTCACTGGAGCTGAAGCTGCTGTTGCTGCTGCATCTGGCTAAGGCATGGGAAAAGGAGAAAGGCGAGATGCACCAAAACCTGAGTAGCTGCAGGCTGGATACACTTCTTCAGAGGAGCAGCCACAGACCAGGTAGAATCCCTTGGTGGACCGGATTCAGCCCACGAGCAACATTTTACCCACCCCTGATTTAAGCCCTGCTTTAGACTTGTGAATAGGTAAACATATACTTGGGTCATTTGGGCTGGGGAAACAAAAAGTCCTAGCAACATCACTGCCTGGTGTGCCCACACCAGGGCCAACTAGGCTTGGGCAGACCTTTGACCTTTCTGCTAATTAAGAGAAATACTATCTTTAACACAATAAACATTTACAAATTTTGGTCTGAGAAACACGTTGCTGTGTGGGCAAGAACTGCAGCACTTCCCTACTTGTAAATGGAAAGAACTGATTCATGAAGAGCAATACATCTGACAGCTACCTACCTAGGAAATATGATCCTGGCTCTCTTTGTTTCCATCTGCTAACTACCAATAAACAGACTGCTAGAATTACACTGGGTATTTCTTGGACCTAAAAAGCAATTCCTATATTTGCCACACCGACATTAAAAAACCATGAATGGAAACAGGAAGGAGACACTCTAATAAAACATGGTCCACATTTTGAAAAAGTGCCAATAACCCTGCACAATGGAAGACTAATAAGGCCAATACAGACACATAAACACCCCTTCCATCAGACTGGTTAATCTTTTAAAAATGAAACTATCACCTGAGAACTGGTAGGATCTATGATCGCAGATCTAATTCAAACTGCATAAAGCACTTGAGACAAAAGAAGGCAGAGTGACAGTGCACACATGCATAAAAACAGTAAAACTGTTACTTAAATAGCATTTTCTCCTTATCTTCAGCTACAAGGTGAAAAAAAAAATTAAAACAATCTCCCTCTGCAAACTATTGAGAAAAAAAAGTCAGCCTGTTGTATACTGCTATTTTAACTTCTTCATCCAAAGGAAATATTTATGCCTCTGAACCATGTCACAGAACAGGGTAGTGGCCTTGCCTGAAACTGTCAAACACCGTATCTGACATGATGACCCAGTTCTTTAAGCTGTCAGTATAGATTATGTTAAACACATTTTGAGCCAGATATACTTCACAGTCTGCCCAAATTCTGACAGGGAAAAATTTAATAGTAAATATCTCTAAGGGAAAGTAAACTATCCATCACTTCTGAAGAACAAACTACAAGGACAAATTATTTATGTGCAATACACGTTAAGACTATAGCAACAATAGCAGCTCTACGGTACTTTTTGTCTAAATTAAAATAAGCTTATCAAATTTTCTCAAGTTCAATACAGACATGCCCTGGAGATTCCCTTACCTTTGCTGTAGTGCATTCAACCATCTGTGCTTCATCTAGGCATATCCTCCACCACTCCACCGCTACTAAGGGGCTTGGGATGGCCATATACCGCTTCTGGTTCCTGAAACGGCGTCCATCTTCACTGTTGCTGTGAGGGATGTCCACATAGTTAAGTTCAGTGCGTAGGACATCATATGTGGTGATGACTATTTCCTGTTCTGCCAACATATGAGGCTGCAAGAATCCGTGTTTCTTCACACCTTGATATACCTACATGAATGTATACATACAAGCAAAAGAACAAAGAATGAAGAGACATGCACATCTGAAAAAAGAAAAGTTTCCCACATTAAGTAATGTCAGTTTGTAAAATCCGTACTCAAACATATTTTATTTACTTATATAAAATGTGAAGGCAACAATGTTTCTAAGTATTTCTTCCTAGAGGAAAAAAAAGACAGGTTTCACTAATTCAGATTACAGTTGTATATGCAACCACATCAAGAAAAAAGCCACTTAAAATATGTACTCCTTGCCTCCCTTCCAGCAGATGTGTTATGCTTTTTGGTTTGTTTCTGCCACTTAAGAATATCATGGAAGAGTAGGTAAAGATAGCAGCATACAATCAATTTAAGGTAGGCATGTCAAAGATCTGGCCCATGAAAGTCTACTGACTGGTCTCGGTGATGCCTGTCACAGGGTCTCAGAGTGGACCCTCACATTGCATGTGGTGCAAATTGGATCAGCCTTGAATATGCTGTATGCAATGTAGGGCCAATGCATTGCAAACCGGTGCTGGTCTACAATGAGTGATGCACATGGTGCAAGTGCTGAGACTGCCCCACATATTGGACTTATCTGGCCTATCCATAGTCTGGCCCTTCACAATTCTTGCAGATAACAGAGTTTGACGCTCCTCATTTACAGAATCAAGGTATGGGCTACACTGTTATTTCTAATCTCAAACAAGATCTTTGAGTAGAATCAATGAAAAAGGAGAAACAGATATGAAAAATGGCGGCTTGCACATCAACAGTACGTACATTTTCTGTAATGGCTTTCTATCAGAAATGCCAGAAGTCTTGCAACAAAAACAGCTTTGTCATTTATATGCAATCTGTCCCTCTTTTACCTCAACATTTTTTAATGCAATCCCTTTGGAAACATACAAAAGCTTATAGTAAATGCATATGTTAAATAAAACTGTGTAATTGATATACTTGTATATGCTAAAATTTTACATCTGAAGCAAAATGCAGTAAAAATTGTAAACCTTAATCTTTTTTTTATGTATACTTTGAGTACCTTAAGATAGTAACACTTATGTTTCAGATGGTGTAAGTGTAGAATTTAACAAATATTATGAGTGTAAAAATGCACAAATATCTAGTTGTCCACAAAGATTTTTAGATGCCTAATATTAGAGCAATTAGCAATTTCTGCTAAAGATGTGCACCTATTACATTTTCTTTCTCCATCATATCACCAAGCATATTCCACTTATTCATTATTCCTATTAGGATCCTATTCAAAACTGCAAATTCACCATTTACTTAACCATTTTCTGAAAATCTGCTGTCATTATTCCCACCCATATATGTAGGCACCAACATCCCTCCTATAACCACCTCTGTGCTTTAACTCCGATTATAACTATGTTCAAGAAATCCTACTTAATACTTTCCCCACTTCTCTACCTAAAGAAATTAACTCATTTTCAAACCTCATCTTAAAACAAGCTTTGTCCCTTCCCTTGCCCCTGTTGTTTTTTCATTCTATAATGCTTTATTGGCAACTTTATGTAAAGTAGCTGTATACAACTCTATACACACATTTTTTTAACCTTTGTTGCTTGTAGGGTATACTATGCTATATTCCAAAAACCTTTATTTTGCAAAAACAGGCATCAAAGATTAAAAACTCATAACTAGTTGAGTGATTACAAATCACTCAAAAAGGGGAACAAGTTAATGAAACCTTAATTTGTTTCCCGTGTACAAATTATGACAGTCTTAAAAATCCATGAGCATGTAATATCCCCCCTCCAATTTCCTCCTCCCTGGGTTCCTGTCTGGAGCAAAAACAAATCTTGTTCAACCTGAAGAAATAATTGCAGTTAAGTTTTGCTGAGCCTTTGCAGTCCCAGGACCAACAATTATTAGCTGTGGTTACCGGATATATGCAATTCAGTTGGCCCATAGGAACTATGAGAAGCTAGAGCAGAGGCAGGCAATTATTTTGGGCAGAGGGTCGCTTAATGAGTTTTGGCAAGCCATCGAGGGCCGCATGACAAGCAGCCCAGGGCAGATAAATATTAATTTTCTAAAATTTTTAGGGGCATCGCAGGCCAGATAGAATGGCCTGGTGGGCTGCATTCAGCCCCCGGGCTGCATTTTATCCACCCCTGAGCTAGAGCATGCTCATTGCAGCTAGTGTTTGGTAAAGTTAGCTGCCAAACTAAAAACATCCACTAATCTTGTGAGAAAAGTTTTCAGAGGTTTACAGAAGCTACATTTGCATGAGCTCTCACAAAACAGCAAGTATGCTGTGTAGTTAACCCTCCTGACAAAAGTCCATGCTTCAAAATATGGCAAGTGGAGATAAGGGTGGCAGAACTCCTTAGTAAATTAGATGCAAGAGTATCTTCTTTACTTTTTTTTTTAAATATGGAAAAATATTTTTCCTAGCCTTGTTTTCAGAAGCGAGTGAACTGTTTTAGCTGTAATTTCAAAACAAACAACCAAAAAACCCTGCAGAAATTCCGTTTGGCGTAGATAACAGCATGGAGAGTTTAATGTTAGAAAAGTTTTAAGCAACTGAAAACATAAACTTAACATTGAAAACACTCCCTAACCTTAACTACTGGAAATGCAACTTGAGCCGCTTACGATAATGCCTACTGTACAGAGCCACTTGGGATAATTTTCATGAAAGCTGTTGCAAAAATAAGCTTTTAGTCCTGTAAAGACTTAGTTTAATACATGGACAGTTCTTTTGATTTCAATGGTAATCTTTACATGTGAATATCTTTTGACTTTGCAGGATTGAGAGTCTGTAATTGATTTGTTAAATATAGTTAATAATTAATTTAGATGTGCTAGTTATTATGTTATTGGAATGCTCGTTTGTATGCACATGATGGTAGAGTTTACTGGTACATCTGCTAGGAACCAAATAAAAAAAGTAACATAAAAGATTTCCAGATAAGGTACCTCCCGGCAAGTGTATGAGAGGCAAGACCTGAGCTATTAATTGAGAAGTTGCTGCTTTCAGGTACCACCCAAGTTAAAAGACTCTTTCCTTCACTGCTGGAAATCAGAAGTACACCACACAAATGAAGAGGTCACTCTCTAGAGAGAAATGGGAAGCAGCTGAGGGAGCTGTTCATAGAGGGCAACCAGGCAGGCACAGAAACAGAATTTGCTGGGGGGTCTAAAACAGGCTCTCCTTCACTTCATGGCAGTAATGCTGTTTACGTGAGAGATAGGCACGTAGCTCTCTTTCATGTTCTGCTTTGTTTCTACTGTTCCAAACAATAAATGGAATAGGCATAAAGATCACAAGCCGATGAAAACGAAGATTTGCAGGTAACTGATCAAGCCAGGTAAGCACAGTTAAACCACAGACTGCTGTAGCCCAAGACCCAGTCTAATTATGGGGATGCTACCCCAGAAGGGGTCAGGGCACAAAACTCCTGGGGAGGCACTCAGACAACAGAGAAGGGGTGAGGGAGAAGACAGCCCTAAACCATAGTATAATTTTCCAGATACAAAGTCACCCTACCAGGACTCGAAGGGAAGATGATCTCACATGCCTGTTGATCTCATCCACCCACTGATGACAGATAGAACTTGGAGAGATTATCAGAGTTGCTCCTGTGGAAACTGGTTTCATTGCTACTAAGCAATGAGGACAGTAAAAAGGCTTGACCTTCAAGTTTTCTTCTTTGTAGTTTACACACTCAGCATGTTGCCACAGGTGGCACTTCAGGCACTGCACGCGGGCTTTATAATCAACCAACCCAAGTTCACCACAAATGCATTCAAAACGGTAGTCAGAAGTATTGAATGGATATACAGAACTGGCATGCTGTACAGCACTGCTGACTTGGCCTTGGGAGCCTGAGCACTGGCCCTCCGAGAAGTCTTGCTGGACTTCATCATCGTCTGATTTTTTAGGCATACTAATAAAAGTAGAATTGGTGGTGTCACTGGACACAAGGAGGTTTCTTTGCAAGTCAGACTCTAGGTCTATAACTTTTGGAGAATTTTGTTCTTTGATGCAGGTTTTATGACCCGTCTCAGACTTTCTATTATTTCTGGTAGTTGTACAATAGTCATGCTCCTCTGGAGTGATGTTGCCAAACTGTGGTGATTTAAGGACATTTTCAGTGGCTGCTTTCCTACTTGCCAAATCTTTGGTTTGAGTTTTAGCATCAGGCAAACATTTCTTCTGAATCCTTTCAGAACTCTTTGTTACCTATAAAAATTAAAAAATAATTCACTGTCAGATATTTTTTTTTTTTTGCTCTTTTGTGAAGAAGCGTAACTACACCAGACTAAATTATAAACGTTTCATATATTTTCTGATTCGTAAAGTTTCGTTTTCAGTGTTTCCCACAGAACTTCTTGATTGTAAGAATAAGGCAACTGCCAACCCTTCCAGCAATGTTTGCCTTTTTTACCAGTCGAAGTCTTTAGTCTCCATACTTGACCTACATTAGTTCCATTCACTTCTTATCCATTTGGGATGTCCATATACAGTAACTTTTAATTTCTATTTTCACAGTAAATGCTTCAATTTTTTCCCCCTAAAAATAAACTAAATACCTTGAGTCTAGCACTCACAGACAACTCTTCGAATTGTATCACTATTGTGACAGCATACAAGTAGCAAAGCAAAACATCTCTATGCAACATCTGCCTTAATAGCTATTTAAACTCAGTTTACCTGCTCTTTGTTTTTTTCTCGCCTTTTCTGTTCCTTGTAATTCTTCCCTAACTTAAAAGATCCAGCCAATCCATGGCCTTTGACCTGTTCTACTACTTGGTCTGCAATTAGTTTCTCCAAAGTCCTTTTAAGAAGCCTTCGATTTCTCTGTATGTCATACTTGTATATGGCACTAATATACTTAAATATTGCAATGATGGAAGCTCCCTTCTTCACATTCATTTCTTTCACAGCTGTTAATATCATCACTCGTAAACCTACATGCAAAAAACAAAAAACCCCAGTTCAAATACAGTGAAAAGTTACATAGAAGAAAACATTTAAATAAGAGATTTTAAAACACAGTATTATCTGCAAGTGGATTACAAAGCTGCAAAAGAAACTAAGGTCTGGCATTATAGTTAGCAGTGACAGCAACTGTTCTGCTCAGGCTTGTCTCGTGGGCCATTACTTTTCAGTCAAGACATTCAATACTAACCAAGAGTACACATAACAGAAACATAAGAATCATCTTTAGGCCCCCTCTACACGTGCACGTAAAGGCATGATGGGATCTAATGCATGCTTCACACAATCATGCATTAGATCCCATCATACCTTATTGCCAGTGCAGGGGAAGTCTGATTCTGGGCTCCCCGTGCAGCAGCAAGAAGCAAGCTCTCCTAGCTGGGAGTCCCATGCACCCCAGTTGAGGTGCTCCCAGCCATGAGGGTGCCCCTGCAGCAATCCTCTGGCCCCAGAGGTTGGGATGGAATTGCCCCTGCAGAGATCTTTTGGCCCAAGGGGTTTCCTGCATCCTGGAGCCATACGGATAGAGGCAGCCACAATCCCCAGGGTCCAGGGGTTTCACATGCCCCTGAACCCTAGGAATCATGGCAGCTGCAATCCCCAGGGCTTGGGGATTTCATTCATTCCTGAGCCCTGGGATCACAGTTGCCCAGACAGGCACAGCTGGAGGAGCCGCAGGAGAACCTGCAGCCGCCCGGATGTGCCTGCCTCTCCCCAGCCAATCTAAATCTCCGAATCTCTCCAAATCTTTTTCAAATTGATCTGGAGGCTTCAGATTCGATCCAGACCTTTTAATGGGTCTCCCATTTTGATCTGGATTCAGAGATTCGGCCCCCAAATTGGGCCGAATCTCCTCCAGATTGAATCAGTGACCGAAGCTTTGCACAGCCCTATTGGACATAACTTACCATGTGTAAGCCTCTGCCACTTTTTCTGTGAACCTGCAGAGACATACCTGAAACAACTGAAATGCAAAATTCCCTAGTACTCAAATCCTGGTTCAGGTGCACAGACAAATGGATACTGCCCATTTGTCCATTCTGTAATCACTACTCCAACCTTATAATATCCTCTGTCCCAGTGGCAGTCATACAATGTGAAGGTGATGCAGTGCATCACAGTCCTTCAGATGTCAGTGTGTCCTGTGCATTCTTCATGTCTCAAACTATTTTGAACACAGTTGATCCACGGTGGTCTGCACTGTTGTGCAGAAAGGGGATAGCTTGTCCTGACCCCAGCTGACTTCCTGCCCCTGGGAAAGGGTTTGGACTTGATGATCTTCAAGGTCCCTTCCAGCCCTAACATCTATGAAATCTAGGGCCTGGCGGTTTCATGCACTGCTGTGGTTGGGAGCCCTGTCACCTGGATGATGGGGCTCCCAGTCATAGGAGAGACAATGCTACACGTGTGAATTAAAGCTTGATAGCAAACGAGTATACAGTTAGTACACATTTTTAAGGTCTAACTTTATAGCCAGCTAGAGCTTTTTATGGTGTAATAGCTATTTTACATGTGTAGCCAGTCTCCAGTTAATTGGACAATACCTGTAATATTTAGAGGGGGGCCCAGTAACACAGAATGTGCAAATAAGGTATTTGGCCAAATAAAGCACCAATCAAATTGCTCCATTTTATACAGTCAAGAACAGTTTTTGAGCTCCTGCCAAACTGCCAATATTGTAATCAACAAGAAAACTTTAGATCTTTCAGATGTAAGCATGTTATAAACAAACATTATGCCTCTCCAAAAATACTTACTGGGATACTGTATTTTTTCCTTCAATTTAAGCTCTATTTTCTTTGCTCTTTTCTTTTTGCTTCCTTCATTAGGTTGGGGTGGAACAAAGAAGTTCACTAGTTTACCCTAATGCAAACAAAATTCAATAATGTCACAGATACCAACATAATAGTTTTATAAAATTAGTCTTTTCAATTAGTGGACTAACAACAGAATAAGTACACACTATCAACTGGAGAGATAAAAGTATTTATTTAAGAAAAATGAAACATTTTATATTTCATAGTAATCAATAACCCCATAAAATACTGTTAACAAAGTAAAAAAAAAATATATACTTACCCCATAACTGAAGTTCTTTTGAGATATTCAGTAGACATATTCAGTAAACATGCCCTGAACAGAGTCTTTAGGGGCAGTAGCACCCCAGTACCTATTCACATCTTTTACCACTGAAGAAAGATAGAATTGCAAGACTTTGTAACTGCAAAAACATATGCACGCCTACAGATATAGGCAGAAAACACATCTTGAAGAACTCCAATTACTGTTAGGTACAAGTGCTTGTCCATAAAAAATTCTACTCACGGTGACTAACTGATCTAAGGAGGTAGACGCCTGGTGTCTAGCTAAAGAAAAACTGCAAGAAATCTCTGCCAAAAGCAGCATCAAACCTTGATGTTTCCATGAAAGTGTGTTTTGTAAAAAAGTATGAGATGACACCTCTCCCCCATGCCTGCTTTGCAGATGTCTGAAATGAGAATGTTTTTACAAAGAAGCTGAATAAACTGCCTACACACTACTAGAGCACACCTAATATGAAATGGAGAGATCTAGACTAGTTATGTCACAATGATCTTAACAAAACACAAAACCCATCTGGACAGTCTCCGAGTTGATATCAGCTGATTGCTTCACCTATAAAAGGTGCAAACAAGGCACTTGCTCCAAAAAACAAGACCTGAAAATAAAAGACCAAAATTAGGGGCACTGAAGGAATGTATGAAACCTCCTGGATCTTCAAGCCCAGTCCCCTGAAACTGGAGAAAACTGAATTGTGTAATTTATATAGTCTGTTTACAAACATACAATTTTTGAAAAACTGTTCCAAACCCTCCCCCACCAAAAAAACCTCTCACTTCTCTGATGGTTGAAAACTATTCTAATTTCCAGCCTAAATTTATTTACAGCTCATTTACCCCATCTACTCTTGTGCTAGTATTGTTCTTTAATTTGCACAGCTTTGTATTCTAGTGCTCATCCTTGATGCTTTTATGATAGCCATCCTGCCCCTTCACAGCCTTTGCTTGTATAGGCAAAGCAATATATACTCTAGGACAGCCCTAAAGCATAACTGTTCAACTGGCAGCCTGCAGGTTGCATGCAGCCCACAAAGGATTAATTCATGGTGCATAGGGTCTCACCTAGATGTTGCTCTCCCCATAGCTTCCTCTTCCTGCCTTGATCCGTGGAAGTGGGAAGGGGAAGTCAGAGGGATGCCTAGGAGGGTGCTGTGGCCCATGTGGTACAGCTCCTGGCTGCTCAGAAGTTGGATAGCCCTGACATAAAGCATCCAATCTATTTCTAACCCCCTTATCAGAGTGCCATTTGGGAAAAAAGATGTCAGTAGGCAATAAAAAACAAGCATGTAACCACCAAGGCAGGACTTAGGGTCATAGTCTGAAAGATATTTTCTGTGAGTAAAATACAGTATAAGATGGTCCATGAGGACCTAACAGCTCCCCAAATTTCTAACCTGAGGTAATGTAACCAAGAACCAAGTCCTTATAAGCAAATGAAGCCCAATGAAGTCTCTGATTAACACATAAGAACCTCATTAAGATTGTGCCTGCAAGAACCTGGTCACTGGAGTGAAACCACTGTCATTTTCTATAGGAGTGTATATTGTGGAGAGGGTAAACGGTAATAACATGAAGAAACTATGCTATTGCTATGTGTACCCAACACCAGCTAGTTAAACACACCTTTACCCAAAGTAGGAAGCCCAAGATGATAAGCACTGTGCATTAACAGAGTTCTATTTAGCAGCATAAACTTATAGAATCTTTTCTACTATGGACAGTTGATTACCATAATCTAAGTATATGTTATATGCCTGTCGCAGGGCACCTCGGTGCCCCTGCTCCTGGAGAGGAGAAACTGCCAGGAAGAGAGAGAGCGCGAGCCCTGGCCTGATATAATGAGCCCAGCTGAGGGTTGCCAGGGTAACGAGCGCAGCTGCAGGTTGCCGGAGCAACTAAGGGGAGCCAGCTGCCTGTAGGGGGCAGCGCCTGGCCCTTATAAAGCCCAGGGCTGAGGCCAGGCTGGCAGTTCCCTGCCAGCAACCAGAAAGGCAGGAGCTCCCTTGGTCAGGATGTAGAAAGAAGTCAGATTGCAAGTATAGCTCATGATAACCCTGGAGGCTCGAGCCACGATACTAAGTTACGGCCATGCGGCTTGTAGTTATGTTATAGCCTAGAGGCTTGTACTTTGAGTTTGTTTGGCTCTGTTTATTACACCAGAGGCTTGGGTGAGGCTGTAGGGGTTGGAGGAGGCCTCATAGGGACCCCAGAGTGGTGGGGCCCCAGCGCCAGTGAGGGCGCAGTCTAGCGCCAAGAGGGCGCAGTATCCTCATAGGTACCCCAGTGGTATGGGGACCCCAGCGCCAGTGAAGGCGCAGCTTGTGCGCCAGTGAAGGTGCAGCTGGCAGCGAGGAGTGCAACCAGTGGGTTGAGGGTGGGGAACTGAGACCCCAGGTTGTGTGCAGGGTACACAGACCCCAGCCCCAGAGAGGGGCACTTTGAGGAGCCCAATGTGGCCCAGAAGGTCCCAGAGAAGGGGACCAGTGCAAACCCTGAGAGGGGCAATATTGAGGAGCCCGAGAGGGGCAATATTGGGGAAGCCCAGGACGGGCGCAGTAAGCCCTAGAGAGGGGGCAACATTGTTAGGAGGCCCAGTACGGGCGCGGTGAGCCTCGGGAGAATGGCTACTGCCTAGGCTAACCCCGGAGCAGGGGAGAGCGCTGCGGTTGCCCCAGTGAAAGGGGGTAGCAGCGTGGTGTGCCCTGAGAGAAGGGGAGAGCAGCGCAGTGGGCCAGAAAGGCCAGAGGCTCACTATAGAGTCCCAGAGCAGACAAGGGTCCCGGAGAGGGACAATACTTTTAGAGAAGGCCCAGAGGGGGCACTGAGACCCCAGAGTGGGGGATATCTAAGAGAAGGCCTAAAGTCGTCCTCGAGAGCCCCAAGAGAGGGGCAGTATATTACAGAAAGAGCCCGGAGTGGGCGTAGAGAGGAGGAGCCCGGAGGCGGTGCTTCCATAGAGTGTACGGAGCAGGCCCGAGGGAGCGGGCGAGTTGATTGGTGACAAGACAACGTCCAGAAACATCTGCGAGGCTTGGGGCGTGGTATTAGGGGTGGTAGGAGCCACGCGTAGCCCATAAGGCTAGGGTGCCCCAGGGCACCCATGGGTGCAGGATAAGACCCACGAGGGGTCCAGGAGTTTACGTGCCCAAGGAGACGCAAGGCAGCCTCCCGAACCTACTGAACATCAAAGACGTGGCGGGCGAGAAATAGAGGGTGCCCTTGGGCCGAACTGGCACGGAGAGAGGGCCTTAAGGAGACCACGGCCCTCCTGAAGGACCCTGCCGTGACAATGCCAAATACAGTGCTGTACAGTGATAACCCCAAGCTGGCTCTAAATGTGCTACCCCCAGAACAGGAAGCCATTTAATGCTATTAACACAGCACAGTACCCAACCTAATTCGCTCTTACTGGCTACAGAGTTAACTGGCTATAGAATGTGGCTATATCACCTCTGCTTCCAGAGCTAGCATAGGCATTTCTGAGAGATTCTTTGAGTAAAGGCATTGATTCTGTTGTAGCATCATCTATGACGGGATGTGTCAAACACAAATGATGCTGCTGGGGTCACCATCACACAGGGTCAGGTCCCTGCCACTCCAAGGGCTTCAGGGCCTAATCCTGAGGAACAATGGCCCTGGGTGCCATGTCCTGATACAGGGTGCATATTTGCAAGCAGGGGGTGAAACCAGGGAGGTTTCCCCACTTGACCCAGGTGGGGATATAACAGCAATGGATTCCCCTGCAGGGAGATTTCCAGGGCATGCAATAAATAAACAGGCATCCTCTCCTATAATGTGTCTCAAACTGCAATGAACAGGGTGCCAATTTACAGTCAGTAAAAAAGATAGGTTAGAAACATCTGTCCATAAAATCTGTAAAAAACCAAACAAACCTGAGTCATCTGTAAAACACTAAGCAACTGGAACTTGATTGAGCATGCTTGGAAAGAATCTGAAGGCAAGCTAATGGACAGACTGACCATAGCCTGAGTGCCAGCTGGTGTCTGAATGAAAAGGTTGCACCCTGCAAGGGGCCTTTTTCTCAGGGTTTTGTAGACTCCTTCCCCACAAGCCATGTTTTGCTGCTAAGTCCTGCTGGCTAACTGTAATACTGCTGGGTCACAGGCAGTTTTCTTTTGGGGGTCCATGCTGGGACAGAGGGAGCAGGGCCAAGAAGGGTAAGGCTGGGGGGTGGGCTGGGTTGGAGGGGGGCAGGACAGTACATGGTGCAGTTGGGATCATCAGGGTATAGGGTGAGTAGGGGACCTCTGGGGTACAGGCAGCACGTGTAAAACCAATGCTGCAGTCAAGCAGGGCTACCAACCCAATATTATTTTTTTTGCGGCAAACATTTTACCGACAACCAAAACCTTTTGTTAAATCTCTAAATTTGAACCCAGCTCTTTTAAGTGGGGCCTGGCAACAGAACAGGCCCTGGCAAAAGAATTACATTGACATTACATAAAACACATATCAGTAAAAACATGTCAATAAAAAGTTTGCAGATTGTCAGTTAATTTTTTTTTCTGGGGTTGGCAATCCTGATGACTAGGTTTGGTCATGTACATATTTTTGATTAACAGGAGTGCAAGAAGCAGCAAGGATGTCTGGTTCAGCTCACAACTTGTGTTGCAGCCCTAGATAACTGGATACCCATGCTGATTTCAGTTAGGCCAGAATGTGGAGCAAGTATAGTCTTGCATTTTCAGTAGTTAAGCACTATATCAGATGACTTGGAAAGGCTGTAGAATCTCTGTAGCTTGCACTTCAATTTCTTCCAAGACAAACATTTTTCTGGATGATTTAGACAGGAATGATCCTGCCTTGAGAAGGAGTTTAGTTTAGATGACCTTGTGAGGTCCATATTTTTCTATGCTGCGTGACAAATATAGAGTGGCTATATGCCCAAAGACTATTCATTGAAGTCCCTGTTGTAAATGTGGAGATTCACCTGCATAGTTTCTATTACAAGACAGGATATGGCATTAAATCTGTCTTAGGCTAACATGCTTTGGTTGTAGTAGAATGCAACTGCCCCTATGGATTCTACTATTTGCACCCATTTTTTTCAGTAAAATCAGAGATATTTTAATTCAGTAAACGAATGTGCCAATAATAATTAGATAGCATAAAAACTTAAGAATCAGCAGGAAGTGTTTTTTTCTGAATAAAACAGATTAAAAAAAATTGGTGTCATTCAGTGTGGCTATATATTTCTCATTAGCAGTAACCACCAGGTGCAAGAATATGTAGGAGACCCATGTCCACTGTGCTATGACCTATCTGTTGAAGACATGACAATTATAAGGTTAATATAAGTGCTGCTCAGCTGTGGGATGAATTTGAAAGAACGAAATCCTTGGGAAACACCCATTCAGCAGGCATAAATTGTATCCAGGGCAACTTTAAAACAGTAAATACATAATATTTAGGCTCCACTAACATTCAAAGTCCCAATCTGGTTTACCCTACGCTTTCTCCATATGGGCTTTTTTGAGCACCAGCCCAATGGAGTAAGAGTGGAAGAAGATGTGAAAGGCATCAATACCACAATAAGTAGCAAAGTTGTCAGTACAGAGGAGCAGATTTTTGACAAATTATTTGTTTATGGAACATGTAACTTTTGGACAGACAATATTTTGTTAAAACAAATAGTTTTGTAAGAAATTTTTAAAAACTCAGAAATGATAAAATGCTTCATTACAGTATTTTAGAATATTTTAATTTTTTTCTGCTAGAATTACAGAGACACTTAGTGCCATACATAAAATGAAGATAGTACAGATATAATCTGCTTTCTACTATAGAGCCCAGCAATGATGGCATTTTTCAAGGAGACCCAGTTTCAAACCTGTTCTCTGTCTGAATTAAGCAAAGGCCTGATCTTGTATCTCCTTTGCTCAGGAGAGTAATCTAAACACTGGACTACTGGGGATTCTAGGGTGGGTCTCTTTCAGTTTTTTCTGCTGAAACAGTACCACTGTGTACAAGTTTTCCCTGGATCAAAAAGTAGTGGTGGTGGTGGTGGTTGGGGTTCAGATGGAAAGGAAATATTAATACATAGTCATTGTAATCAAGGAATAGGGGATATTCCGTTTACCAGGGCGCCCCTTAGGGTTACTAGGATCAATGGCCATAAACTGACAGAGACCAGATTTAGATTAGACATTAGGAAAAATTTCTTTACGGTGAGGGTTGTGAAAATCTGGAATGGGCTTCCAAGGGAGGTGGTGCTCTCCCCTACCTTGGAGGTCTTTAAAAGAAGACTAGACAAGCACCTAGCTGGGGTTAACTGACCCCAGCGCTCTTTCCCGCCCAGGGCAGGGGGTCAAACTCATTGATCTAGTGAGGTCCCTTCCAAGCCTAAAAATCTATGAAATCTATGAAAACACAGATTTTTACAATATTTAAAATCCTGATGGTCAGTATATTTAGCAGTAGACATCACTGACAGATCTTCTCCCCAGCAGTAGCTAAGTTTTTAACGTGAGTATGTAGTCAGAAACATTACTGTTTTGTAATAGTCATCCAATTAAAATATATTATACAATAAGAAAAGACTCACAGCATACACTGATCTGAACTATGCACTTAAATGCATAAAGGAAACCCAAAGTCAATGGAATGCGTGTGCATCTGCCCAGGACCTTTCATTCTTTTCAGTTATAAACCTCAGTAAATACAGATTTTAATTAGATTTTCTATAAGTTTCTCATCCCATTTTCTAAGAGTAAACCAATATGCCAACTTTCAAATAACTGAGCCTTTGTTCTTCATTCACATCAAATGACAAACAGTACAAATTGTTATTATTACTTGTATCAATCAGTCTACTAGTCATGCATCAAGGACTGAATATGAAGACTGATCTCTTCCTTCACAGTAGTTTTACAGCTTTACAGAATGCAATAAGCTAAATAGCAGAGGCAGATGTGCATATTAAATTAGGAATACGTCTCTTTGCCCTACCTTTGCACTGCTCATTCACTCATCTTCCCTAAAATCTACTACAGTTTTCTCACCTCAGGTAAGGTTAGAGCATCCTGTTTAATATCTTGTCGTGTGTGTGTCAGAATAAGAGCCAGTACTTCTACTGTCTTCCCAAGACCCATTTCATCAGCCAGAATTCCTCCAGGCCACTGAGGCCCAGCAACTGGATATTCACGGATAATGCTAAAAAACAAAAACATTCCCAAGACAAGCTTAGCACTTAGTTTCCTTGTCACACTGGTCATCAAACATATGTTCAGAATAAAAGAAAATAGATTTCTGCAAGATTAATATATTATAGAGGAAGTCATAATATAAAAAATTCTTCTGGTAGCACCTTTAAACAAAATATAAATATGGGAACGTATTTTTTTCAAAAAGTGACAATAAAGTGCTTGAAAAACGACTATCAATAATAGTACATGAACAAACAGATTCACTTCTAAAAATACACAAACTGTTAAAGCAATCCTAGTAACCATATTTACCTGGGAAAAAGGCACCTCCTGCCTCCCTCCCCTCCCCAACCATGTTTTCTGTTGACAATTCTAAAACTTTCAAGGCAAAGCAAGAGGGCTGCCGTCTCAAAAAAAAAAAAATCAATGTAAACTAACTGAACACTGAAAAACCAGATTACTTAAAAGGTAAAAAAAAAAATAAAAAGAAAGAAAAAAGAAATTACAGTGAACACACTGAAACATGTAACTTAAGATTGATCTATTTGGCATTTTCTAGCACGTTTCACATTGTACTTTGAAATTAAGTATCTTACAGTTCTAGTTCTGACTTAAAAAGCATCATTCTTGCTTATCTTATGTTCCTCAGGTTTATATAAAAAAACAAAACAAGAAACCTTGTAAAACAATTCTCACAAAGTATAATGCTTAGGGTTTTTCCAAGAAAAGACGCTACTTACCAGCCAATAAATGGATTATAGTAGATTTTCACTCCATCTAGAGTGATGATCTCTCGCCATAAAAAGTGAAGAGTATTTTCTATAGGAAAAAGACCAAATAACGACTATGATTTTTTTTTCTATCGATAGTACACACCTTAGAAGTGGTAAACAATGTGATATTTTGAGAAAAAGAAGAAAACCCAGTACTTTTAGGCCAACCATCTTGCTCAACTGCCTCCTGGTCGGCAATGTTATACTGCTCCTTAGCCTGAAACTCTGTCCTTAAAATACTTTCATGCTGAAAAGGCAATCAGGACTCATAGTAGAGATGATATCTTTTATTAGACCAGGGGTGTCCAGCCTTTTTGAATGTGGGGCCGGATCACGAACATTTTATCACCCAGTGGGCCAGCGAGCCATATTCAAAGACCTCACAGGAAGTGGAATCACATCAGGAAGTGATGTCACGTGACCTTTGACACCAATGAAGTTGCAGGAAGTGACAATGAAATGGGTCTAACCAGTTCAAAACTCTCCCTCTATAGCATCCACCTCTGCCACTGTTCAGAACAGGATACTGAGCTAGATGGACCATGGGGCTGACCAAGTATGGCACTTTTTATGCTCTTATGTTCAGAAGCTGTTATGTTCTTTGGCTGAGCTACCAAACTATGGCTGAGATTTGCAAAAAGGGGTAGATAGGCATGTTACAAAGTTGTCATAAATGATTTGGAGCCCTCTAAATCTCATTCATTTTAATGGAAGTTTCATAGATTTCATAGACATTAGGGCTGGAAGGGACCTCGGAAGATCATTGAGTCCAGCCCCCTGCCCAAAGGGCAGGAAGTCAGCCAGGTTCATAGGATCCCAGCAAGATGAGCATCCAGTTTGCTCTTCAAGGTGTTCAATGGGGGCGCTTGAACCACCTCCGGTGTCAGGCTGTTCCAGACCTTGGGGGCTTGGACAGTAAAGAAATTCTTCCTTATGTCCAGCCTGAAACGGTCTTGTAGTAGTTTATGACCATTCGACCTAGTCGTCATCCCTTGGGGCGCTCTGGTGAACAAACATTCCCCCAGATACTGGTGGTCACCCCTGATAAACTTATAGGTGGCCATCAGATCACCCCTGAGCCTGCATTTTTCCAGGCTAAAGAGCCCCAGGGCTCTCAGCCTGTCATCGTAGGGTCTGCTTCCCTGACCTCTGATCATGCGCGTGGCTCTTCTCTGGACTCTCTCAAGCTTCTCCACATCCTTTTTGAATTGTGGAGCCCAAAACTGGATGCAGTACTCCAGCTGCGGCCTCACTAAGGCCGAGTACAAGGGGAGAATGACGTCCCGGGATTTGCTTGAGAAGCATCTATGGATGCAAGCCAGCGTTTTGGTCGCTTTACTTGCCGCAGCATCGCACTGCAGGCTCATGTTCATCTTGTGGTCAATGATGACCCCCAAGTCTCTTTCTTGCATAGTGTTGGCCAACATAGCACTGCCGAGCCTATAAGGATGCTGCGGGTTTTTCTTCCCAAGGTGGAGAACCTTGCATTTATCGGCGTTGAATACCATCAGATTCTCGTCCACCCACTTGCTGAGCCTGTCCAGGTCAGCCTGGATCACCTGCCTGTCTTCTGGTGTGGATGCTTTTCCCCAAAGTTTGGTGTCATCAGCAAACTTGGCCAGTCCACTTCTGACTCCAGTGTCCACATCATTAATGAAGATGTTGAACAGTATGGGTCCAAGGACAGAGCCTTGGGGGACCCCACTGGTCACAGGACACCACGATGAGTGACTTCCATCAATTACTACCCTCTGGGTCCGACCCCGGAGCCAGTTTTCCAGCCAGTGGATCGTGGAGGACCCAAGGCGACAATTGGCCAGTTTCTCTAAGAGGTGATTATGGGAAACAAGGTCAAAGGCTTTTTTGAAGACAAGATATATGACATCAATCTCATCTCCCTTGTCCAGGTGATAGGTCACCTGGTCGTAGAAGGAAATGAGATTGGTCAAGCAAGACCTACCCGCAACAAACCCGTGCTGGCTATCCCTTAAGATGTTGGCGTTGGCCAATCCATTAAGGATGGCCTCTTTGATAAACTTTTCTAAGATCTTCCCCGGGACAGAAGTCAGGCTAATGGGCCTATAGTTAGCCGGATCCACTTTCCTCCCTTTCTTGAAGATAGGCACCACATTGGCCTTCTTCCAGTCTTCAGGCACTACACCAGAGCGCCAAGAGTTTTCAAAGATCCGTGCTAGAGGCTGGGCTAAGTTGGCCTTTTGACTCAGCTTTGAAAATCTCAGCCCAAGGTGCCAACCAAATAAGTCAAAATATATTTTGCATTTCTATGCAGTGCATCTATGTGGGGCTTGCCAAGCATTTTACAAACATGAAATGAACCTCAGGATGAGCCCAGCTGGAGCAGCAGGGGCTCAGCTGCACTTTCCCCCTACCTGCGCTGGTCAGTCCCAAGTGGCACATGGCTCCGCCGCCACCGCTGCTGGCTGGTGCCGACCTGAGCGGGTCTGTCCCATCCGGTGCAGCACGCAGCTGAAGCTGGCTTCCCACGTGCTACTGGGGACGGGAGGAGGCCAGCCGGGTCAGCACCAGCCAGCAGAAGCGGCGGCAGAGCCACATATGCGACCGGTGCAGGCAGGGGGAAAATGCAGCTCAGCTCCTGCCACTCCGGTCAGGCTCGTCCCGCCCTGAGCAGTGCATAGCTCTGCTGCCACTTCTGCTGGCCGGTGCAGACCCGGCCTGGCTCCTCCCATCCCCACTAGCATGTGGGAAGCCAGCTTCAGCTGCATGCCCCTTTGCTGGCCGGTGCAGACCCGGCTGGGTCCATCCCATCCAGAGCAGCATGCGGCTGAAGCCGGGTTCCCATGAGCTGCTAGGGACTGGAGGAGCCCGGTCGGGTCTGCACCGGCCAGCAGAAGCAGCAGTGGAGCCGTATGCCACTCAGGATGGGACGAGCCCGGCCAGAGCAGCAGGGCTCAGCTGCATTTTCCCCCTGCCTGCACTGGTCAGTCCCGAGCAGCACATGGCTCCGCCGCCGCTTCTGCTGGCTGGTGCAGACCCAGCCGGGCTCCTCCCAGCCCCAGCAGCATGTGGGAATCCAGCTTCAGCTGCATGCTGCTCCGGATGGGACACACCTGCCCGGGTCGGCATGTTTCCCATTGCAGCACTGTGGGCCACAGAAAATGCCTTGGCAGGCCACGTGGTGGCCCGCGGGGCATATGTTGAACAAGCCTGTATTAGACCAACAAGATTTTTGCAAAAAAATTCTTTAATTGCAAGCTTTTGAGCATAAACACCCTTCATCAGGCATTGGAGGAAAGATTGTAAAAGCTCTCCTGCGTAGAAATGAAAGTTCGTATTTCACAGGATTTCACAAAGGAGTCAATAGATGGAAAACTCCTCTGGGCAGTCAATTCATAGCTGGTATGCTGATGTCCCCCACCTCCTGGTAGCTGATGTCCCCCTACCTCCTGGCCTGTGGGGGATCCCCAGCAGGGCCGGGGGGGGCAGAGATTGGGGGCCCCCACACCTGTCCGGCAGGTGCCCATCTTAGGGCTCTGGAGGCGCAGGTGAGGGAGCTCCGGGAGGAGGTTAGCAGGCTGAGGGGGATCAGGGAGGCGGAGGATGAAATTGACAGTTGTTTCCTTTCCCTGCAGGCCCAGGCACCGAAGGAAGAAGCAGCCCGGGGAGTGCCCTCCACAGCAGAGTGGCAGACGGTCACAGCCAGGACCGGAGCAGCTCACAGCGAACCAGTACCAGCTTCTCCAGTCCGACTGGTGAACAGGTACGAGGCCCTGGCGACCCTGCAGGAGATGGAAGGGGAGGAGGAAACCCTTGGGCAAGAAGAAACACCACGTCCTTCACACTCCGAACAGATCAAGAGATCCACGAGGAACCAGAGGAGGAGGCGACGAGTGCTCGTCATAGGCGACTCCATCCTGAGAGGTACGGAAGGACCCATCTGTCGCCAGGACCCCTCGGCACGAGAGGTATGCTGCCTCCCTGGAGCAAAGATTCGGGATGTGACGGAGGTAATCCAGGCCAGGATCAAGCCCACCGATTACTACCCCATGGTCCTAGTCCATGTGGGTACTAATGATGCGGCCAGGAGAACCCCCGATCACCTGATGGCGGACTACAGTGCTCTGGGTGGCGTGCTGAAGGAGTTCAGTACACAGGTGGTTTTCTCTTCCATCCTACCAGTGACCGGACGAGGAAGACGGCAGGAGAACTGCATCCGAGAAACCAACTGGCGGCTTCGGCAGTGGGGTCTCGAGGCAGGCTTCGGCTTCCTGGACAATGACCCGCACATCACGACGAGGGACATGCTCAGCTGGGATGGGCTTCACCTGTCCCCCAAAGGTAAGCGTGTGTTTTCTACTAGGTTGGCGGATCTCCTCCGGCGGGCTTTAAACTAGGCTCGTCGGGGGGAGGGGAGTACGAGGGCAGGGGAAGCTGTGGACCACCAAACCATGTGGCACCCACAAGGATAGACCAGCCTGAAGAAAGAGAGCATTGGGAACCTGAAAGCCATGGGGAGACCAGCACTACAGAACAGGTAAGAAACAAGAAGGTAAGAAACAATGGGCCCCTTGGGACTCGGAGCGGGGGGGCAGCAAAGGCACCAGTCGCAGGGCTCAAGTGTCTATATACTAATGCTAGGAGCATGGGGAACAAGCAGGATGAACTAGCGCTCCTGCTTGCACTAAACACCTATGACTTAGTGGGGCTAACAGAAACCTGGTGGGATTCATCCCACGACTGGGCAGTACATATTGAGGGCTATAGATTGTACAGAAAGGACAGGTCGGGGAAGAAAGGGGGGGGGGGGGGGTTTGCACTTTATGTCAGTGAGCAATATACATCAACCCTCATCAAGACAGAATCCAAGGTTGAGGAAGTAGAAGGATTGTGGGTTAGGCTACATGGGGGGCAAGGAGAAAGGGATTTGGTGGTAGGGGTCTGCTACAGACCCCCACACCAAGGGGAAGAAATAGATGCGGGGTTCCTGAGGCAACTCTCGGAGGCCATAAAAGCTAAAGAGGCGGTAGTCATGGGGGACCTAAACTACCCAGACATCTGCTGGGAGATGCAGACAGCAAGGTCCCATCGCTCACGCAGGTTTCTAACCTGTGTACAGGACCTCCACCTGACACAGGAGGTGCATGGTCCCACTAGGGGGAATGCCATACTGGATCTGGTATTGGCAACAGGGGATGACATGATAGGGGACCTCCAGATCGGTAGCCATTTGGGAGACAGTGTTCACCTAATAATAGAATTCAACATAAGACGTCGAGTGGGTAAGGTAACTAGTAGGGTGAAAGTGCTAGACTTTAGGAAAGCTGATCTCAATGAACTCAGGCGATTAGTCAAGGACGCACTGCAGAGTAGGAGTTTTGAAGGGATGGGAGCCCAAGAAGGGTGGCTGTGCCTTAAGGAAACGATCCTTCAGGCACAAAGCAAGACGATCCCCGAGCGAGGCAAAAGAGGGAAAGGGGCCAGGAGGCTTCCATGGCTGACCAGAGAAATCCAGGGCAGCCTAAGGACCAAAAGGGGAGCACATAAAAAGTGGAAACAAGGTGAGATCACTAAAGATGAATATACCTCCTCTGCTCGTGCTTGTAGGGAGGCAGTTAGACGGGCCAAAGCTACCATGGAGCTGAGGATAGCAACCCAAGTAAAAGACAACAAGAAATTGTTTTTTAGATATATTGGGAGTAAAAGGAAGGCCCAGGGAGGAATAGGACCCCTGCTAAATGGGCAGAAACAATTGGTGACAGACAGGGGGAACAAGGCTGAACTCCTCAACGAGTTCTTTGCCTCAGTGTTCCTAAGTGAGGGGCACGACAAGTCTCTCACTGGGGTTGTAGAGAGGCAGCAGCAAGGCGCCAGACTTCCACGCGTAGATCCTGAGGTGGTGCAGAGTCACTTGGAAGAACTGGATGCCTTTAAGTCGGCAGGCCCGGATGAGCTCCATCCAAGGGTGCTGAAGGCACTGGCCGACATCATTGCAGAGCCACTGGCGGGAATATTCGAATGCTCGTGGCGCATGGACCAAGTCCCGGAGGACTGGAAAAGGGCTAACGTGGTCCCCATTTTCAAAAAGAGGAGGAAGGAGGACCCGGGCAACTATAGGCCAGTCAGTCTCACCTCCATCCTTGGTAAAGTCTTTGAAAAAATTATCAAGGCTCACATTTGTGAGAGCCCGGCAGGACAAATTATGCTGAGGGGAAACCAGCACGGGTTTGTGGCAGGCAGATCGTGCCTGACCAATCTAGTCTCTTTCTATGACCAGGTTACGAAACGCCTGGACACAGGAGGAGGGGTGGATGTTGTATACTTAAACTTCAGGAAGGCCTTCGATACGGTATCCCACCCCATACTGGTGAACAAGTTAAGAGGCTGTGACTTGGATGACTACACAGTCCGGTGGGTGGTGAATTGGCTAGAGGGTCGCACCCAAAGAGTCATGGTGGATGGGTTGGTCTCGACCTGGAAGGGTGTGGGCAGTGGGGTCCCGCAGGGTTCGGTCCTTGGACCGATACTCTTTAATGTCTTCATCAGTGACTTGGACGAGGGAGTGAAATGTATTCTGTCCAAGTTTGCAGATGACACAAAGCTATGGGGAGAAGTGGACACGCCGGAGGGCAGGGAACAGCTGCAGGCAGACCTGGAAAGGTTGGACAAGTGGGCAGAAAACAACAGAATGCAGTTCAACAAGGAGAAATGCAAAGTGCTGCACCTAGGGAGGAAAAATGTCCAGCACACCTACAGCCTAGGGAATGACCTGCTGGGTGGCACAGAGGTGGAAAGGCATCTTGGAGTCCTAGTGGACTCCAAGATGAACATGAGTCGGCAGTGTGACGACGCCATCAGAAAAGCCAATGGCACTTTATCGTGCATCAGCAGATGCATGACGAATAGGTCCAGGGAGGTGATACTTCCCCTCTATCGGGCGCTGCTCAGACCGCAGTTGGAGTACTGCGTGCAATTCTGGGTGCCACACTTCAAGAAGGATGCGGATAACCTGGAGAGGGTCCAGAGAAGGGCAACTCGTATGGTCAAGGGCCTGCAGACCAAGCCCTACGAGGAGAGACTAGAGAAACTTGACCTTTTCAGCCTCCGCAAGAGAAGGTTGAGAGGCGACCTTGTGGCTGCCTATAAGTTCATCACAGGGGCACAGAAGGGAATTGGTGAGTATTTATTCACCAAGGAGCCCCCGGGGGTTACAAGAAACAATGGCCACAAGCTAGCAGAGAGCAGATTTAGATTGGACATTAGGAAGAACTTCTTCACAGTTCGAGTGGCCAAGGTCTGGAACGGGCTCCCAAGGGAGGTGGTGCTCTCCCCTACCCTGGGGGTCTTCAAGAGGAGGTTAGATGAGTATCTAGCTGGGGTCATCTAGACCCAGCACTCTTTCCTGCTTATGCAGGGGGTCAGACTCGATGATCTATTGAGGTCCCTTCCAACCCTAACATCTATGAATCTATGAAGCCTCTACCCTCCTGTAAGGATCTGTGATGATGCAAATTACTTTGAAACAAAGGGAGGAGCAGGAGCTCAGGTTTCAGGTGGTCACAGTTGCTTCCTGCTTGGGAAAATATGAAGATTTCATTTTTAAAAATTTCATTTCTACCCAGGAGAACTTTTACAATCTTTTCTCCAGTGCCTGAGGAAGAGTGTTTGTGCCCAAAAGCTTGCAATTAAAGAATATTTTTTGCAAAAAAAAACTTGGTCTTGTTGGTCTAATAAAAGATATCATCTCTACTATGAGTTCTGATCGCCTTTTCCTCTAGACCAATATGGCTACAACATGGCTGACTTCATGTTGAAAATTATTTTATGCTGAGATCATATATTCACAAATTTATGTAGAACTCTACTCCAAAAAATATCCGGTTATACTAAGAGTAATGGACAGTGGCATGGAAAGTTAGCATGTCACCCAAAATAAACTAAAAAGTGTGGCTAAGCTACCAATTATAGGAAGCCACTACGTTTCAGAGTTAAATGCTTTTTTATCATAAGCATTTCCACAATTTTGTAATATGCAGTGTAACACGCAACATTAATAAAAGTTAACATATCCAGGTTGTCAATGTTTATATTAGTTCCTGCCCAAAATAAAACATGGATAAAAAGGTAGTATACCACAATACCTTTACCAGGGCATCTGAAAAACACCTTTAAAACTTTAGTAATAAAAAATTAAGTGGTAAACAAAGTTTCATCATGGATAGACTTTTGCTAATGGAACAGGCCAGATCATAGTTTATTTCAATCAATCCTCAGTTGCATTATATTGATTACATTTATATTGCTTAGTCCAAAATACTTGCCACTGGTAGAGGTGCTTCTGAAATTCTCCCGTTGCAGCATCCAGTTCACAGCCTCACTTTGGTATGGCCTCAATATGGGAATAAGTGCAGGGTGCTGTACATCCTCCCTCAACAACTGACTTTCCTGCTGATGTGTATGCCTCACAAAGTCATATAGCTCTTCAATATTCTGTCGCTCTAGTTCTCTATCAGATTCTTCCTCATCTTCCTCCAGCACATCTGCATCCACCAAGAAGCATAACAAATCACATAATCATCTTATCAACAATGATCAACATCTCAATTAAATGGTTTAGCTTTAATGAAACGTGTTTTGTTAATAAATGAAAACAATAAAGCAGAATTCCACGAAGAGCATGAGACAAATATATTCTAGGGGGTAGGAGTGGGAGGTTTATGCAAACACAGGAATTAAGGCTCCAGAATCCTAATGCTGGCAATTTTCAAGATTGCAATCCTAACACCCAGTTAGGAGCAGGACGAAAGGATATTAGCAGCAAGTAGTGGTACAGGGCCTAAATATTGCTCTTTACATTTCCACAGCCCAGGGTTCTTCTTTTTTTTTTTTTAACAACAAAATAAAGCAACAGTGGGGAAAATTATGAACCATCTTTTTTAACTTTTTTTAATTTTAATTTTTTTTATTCCTTTTACCTGAAGGGAGCAGGAAAATATGAAAACACATTCAAGGGAGGGATACATGAATTTGTAGCGCATTCCCACTTAAAAGCAGGCAAGTGTGCATCATGGAGATGAGAGGAAAAAAACCAGGAGTGGGATAAGACAAGGAAACTTTTTTTCTACTGGGCCCCATGAATGGTGACCACAGTAAAATGGTGCCCCCTATTTGCCAACTTCAAAGAAAACAGGAGGTGAATTAAATTGATGTGGGAAAACTAAAATTAAAACTGCTCTCACTTGTACATTTTCCTATGCAGCCCCCCTCATAAAAGAGTTATGAGATGTACCTATAAAAACATATTCACAGGAAAAAAAAAATCCATGGCAATACTGTCTCTGGCACAAAACTAAAAGCATCTCATCTAAGCAAGAGTTAAAAAAATTCAGGACCAGATATTGAATTGGTGCGAATCAGCATAGCTTGATTGATTTCAACTGGTCTAGGTTGATTCACACCAACTCAAGATCTAATCCTAAGTTAATTCATACTTAGAGGGTCTCTTTTTATTATTTTTTTTAATGAATATTCTTCTGGCTACTCCAGGCTGCTATTAAAATTTCAGCTTGCCTGGGAAAAAAACAGGTGGTATTGATGCAGGACAATAATTATAGAGATGTTAGTCTGATACAGGCAGAAGGCAGGGCACAGTAACATTTTAAAGTAGCACCAGTTAGGTGTAAAGGTGCCACTCTCCCCTCCCTTCTGCCTAATCGTAATAATTAGAGAGTCTTGCTTTACAATTTAGAGGCAGAAAACAGAATAATAAGAAGAGCATTGTATATTAGATGCAAATTTCCAGGTAAATATTTGTTTTTCTAGATAAATAACTGCCTTAAATTGGCTTTTGCCAATTTCTAATTTTTTTTCTGTTGCTAAGCAAACTTTCAATATAGGGTTTAGTAAAATAAACCCACCACCAGTAAAGCACAAAAAGTGGATTTTATGGGAATGATTTTATCTTAAGTGCATGTGTGACAGTGAAAAAAATCAAAATTTGGAGTTGAAACCTGCATAAAATTATGAAACATGCTTCCATGACAACCTTTCAGAGTCTACTACTTTTGAATATCCCCTTACGAAATCTAAATTCTCTCTAAATGTAGAGATCACTCCAGATCAATCACCAGGACCTTAAAAAAATCTACACAAAGTTATATATCCCTTCACTTATTTTATCATAGATCTTTAGGAAATATTCTGTGTCAGCCTAATTTAATAGTTGTGACAGATCCAGAATTATACTGAAAAACAAATGTACAAGCCTATAACGTTATTAAGATACCTGAAGGAATGCTGACCTCACAAACCTAAAGATAGACAGTTTCAGTACTTCTGCTCGTGTTCATAGCTTGGCCACATATTAGCATGGTTAAATTTTAAAAAACCTAATCATGTTTGCTGTAGCTATACAAATCCCCATGAGAACTGAAACAGGCAGATACAAGAATCACATAAATTTCACTTAATCAAAGGGCTATAGACAGAGAGGTGCCAACTCCTGCTGAGTACCTGCAACTGCCATTAAAAATAAATGGGACATAACCTGCAGGTAGAGGTGTGCCAATATATCAGTGCCATATCAGATAGGCACCAATAAAAGGAAAATTAACATTATCAACGATCAGCCTTTTTGGCCAGCATAGGCAATAATGTACCAATAAATTTAGTGTGCCTTCGAGCCAGGGCCCCCAGATGCAGCAGCCGCACGCATGCACCAGCTAGGAACCAGGCAGCCAATGCCTGCTGGCAAGTCTGTGGAGAGGAAGGAACATGGGGGAAGGAAGGGACATGGTGGGGGCAGATCAAGGCCCTCAGGGTGAGGGAGGGAGGGAGGGAGTGGGGCAGGGGCAGGGCGGTGAATGGAACCCCAAGGGACTGGGATGGAGCCATGGGCAGCTCCTCCACGGGATCAGCATCCCCATGGCAAAGCTGTGCCTCCAGCTGCTGGATGGGCAGGGGGTGTGGCATGTCCAGTGTGTGGCTCCTGGGGCAAAGGCAGCAGGGTGGAAAGCCCTGAGCCCACAGTGGGCAGCCTAATTCCGCCCTTGCCCCTGCTTCGGTTAAAAGTTTTCCCCGGACTTAAAAATGGCGGTGGCAGTGCTTGAACTAAAGTTTATTCAATGAGCTTAAGTTCAAGCGTCCCCTGCCACCATTTTTAAATACTGGGATGCTGAATCCCTGGACGAGCCACCCGCAACTCCATTCCACTCCGACCTCAGGTTCCCATTCACCACCCTGCCCCAGCCCCAATCCAAGCCCCAGCCCCTGCCACACTCCCTCCCTCACCGAGGGGGCCTCAATTTGCCCCCCATGCCCCTTCCCCATACCCCTTACCCTCCACTTACCTGCAGGGAGCTGCTTCTCATGCCACCCAGCTGTGCTTCTGTAAATCAGCTATCAGACTGGTATCAGCTGATGTGCTTGGAGAATAATTGGTATCGGTATCAGCCAAGAAAATCTTTATCAGTGCACCCCTACCTGTAGGTACTCACCAATTCTGGATTTGCTACTCAGAGAAAGAAAAGAAGAAATTGTGAAATGTGCCTGATATCTCAGTCAACGCTACATATCACTAGGGACCTACCGAAATTGCGATTTCATGGATTTGGCAAAATCTGGCATTGCCCATGTAAGCAGGCAATGCCGCAAAATCCACAGGAAAAAAAGGAAGAAAAGTTACTGAAAATAAAACACTGGCTCCCCCAGAGGGAGCCAGCAATCCTCAGGGCACTGTAGCTTGGCTGCACAGCCCACGGGGAGAAGAAGGGAACGGTCATGACAGGCAGCCCTCATAGCCAATCAGCAGTGAGGAGTGGGGATGTATGACAGGCAACCATAGCAGCCAGTCATTGGGAGAGGAAAGAACCAGAGCCCCTCACTGAGCTGCAGCATCAGTGACAGGAAATTTCTGGTTTGGCACTAGTACTGCATGAAAGGACCTGAGGTTTATGAGGATCACAAACCAAATATTTAAACATGATGCTGTCCCCCAAGAAGCGCAAACACCATTCTGGGATATACCAACAAAAAGGTTGCATGCAAGATATAATTATTCTGCTGCATTCTGACAAGGTAAAGCCACAAGTAGAGTTCCACGTTCAATTTTGGGCAGCACACTTGTTAAGAAAGATGTGGACAAACTGGAGCAAGTCTAGAAGAGATAAACTAGAATAAGCAGTTTAGAAAGCAAGACTAAAGAGGAAAGGTTGCAAGAACTGTGCTTCTTTAGTCTAGAAAGCAGAAGACAGAAGAGATCCTAACTGGATTCTATACATAAGCTTAAATAGGGACCTACCTAATTCATGGCGTGAAAAAGCAGTTTTTGCAGCTTGGTCATGACCTGAAGAGCTGATTTCGCAGTCATTTCGCAGTGGCCCCTCGGCACTGACTGGCGAAGAGGACCCGGGGAAAGAGGGACGAAGGGGTGGCCGCCAGTTTGACTGTTGGCTGCACTTCATGGGTCCCCACCCCTCGGCACTGACTGGTGGAGAAGAACGAGCGGGTAGCCACCATCTTGGCAGCTGTCCTTGTGCTGCCTCACCAGGAGGCACCTTCGCTTCCTGGGTGCGCTGCAACACTGAGCTGCAGTGTTTTTTTAGGTTGATTTCCTGGGAAAATCATGGCCAATGCCATTTTTCACAGAGATCACTATTATTTGTGGTTTCCACAGAATTGTGAAACTGCAATTTAAGTAGGTCCCTAGGTATAAATGTTGCCACAAGGACAAAGATGTTCAATTATTCTCAATGTCTTCTCAGGATAAACTGAAAGAAAACTGACTTAATTTGTAGTGTGAGACATGTGTTTGTGTATGCACATGGTGGGAAAGGGTGGTTAGAAATTAGATCTGATATTAAGTAAAAACTAGCCAACTATAAGAATAATTAAGTGCAACCAGGTTAGGTAAGGAGACTGTTAAATCCTAGAAGATAATGTTTTTAAAACAGGTGAGACAAATATCTGTCAAACAGACTAGGTACACTCAACCCTGCTTCAAGACAAGATAAATAACATTACCCCTTGAGATCTTTCAGTCTGATATTTCTAGGTTTCTTTTAAAAAAAGATATTCTCACCTTAAAGATAGAGGTACAGCTAGTCTATGATTTTTGCAGCTGAAGCTGTTCCTGTGTTTAATGATCAAGTTACTATATTCCAAGTCTTATTTAGCTGTATTTTGTTGTTAGAGATAACATTCACAGCAAATTACTTTTCCAACTCAAAATAAATCTACCAGTAATCCTGAATATCAATTTTGGGAATAGCATTTTTCCCCAAATGTAAAACCTATTTTCCTTCCCTACCTGAGGAGGGAACTGTGAAGATAAAATAGTTAATTCTTGCAGAGGGTCAGATACTATAAGGAGAGCCATATAATTACCTACAAAGTTAGTTCTCATGCAAAACAGGAGTATAACAGTATATTTTCCTTCAAATTTATCTTAAATTAAGTAACCTTTTAACTGTTAAAACAATTATACAGTAACAATCAATTGTACTGGAATGTTAAATTAGATTACCTGGAATTCTAAAACTGTAGAACTCTTCCATCAGTTTCTGAATCAGGTGGTTAGCTTTTTTTGGTCTTCCACCTGCGTCACTGAGAAACTCTAGTTTGCTTAAACCAGTTTCCAGAAGGTAAATACCAACCTGAGAAATAACAAATTAATTTCTCACAAATAAGTTTAGGACATTTTATCAGGATATTGTAAGAATAAGGTAATCTTAAAACCACCCTAACTTAAAAAAACAAAACAAAATGTGGACCAGTATTTATAAAGCAGGAAAACAATTTGGCACATTTTGGAGACCTGTAGCTATGGATGTACTTAATCTCTTAAAAACACCACATAAAACTTTATTGCACCGCAGATAAGAAATCAGACAGTGTCTAATAATTCATTAAGTCACCTTGGTGTATAATAGTTAAAAGGCAATTAGTCAACAGTGGCAGAAAATACTTATGCAAATAACTACTGAGAAGCAGTTTTTCTAACATTACGCAAATCAGTAATAGCCGCTAGACTCGGAAGTGCACCTAGCTTTCTAATTTTAGAAACAAAATAAACATTTTATTTATAAAAGCCCCTTGAAATAAAAATTGTATGAGCAAATACCTTTAAAGCCTGATCCTCCTCAGGCCTTTGATAAAGTCCAATTACCCTCTTCTTTTGCAACCACCTCAAACCTTCTAATATTTCACTACTTAAAGATGATTCCACCAGAATGCCTTGTTCATAATCATTCAGGTCTTCTTTATCTTTATCACTGTCATCTTCTCCATTTTTTGCATCAACACAGATCTGTAGCTGACCACCAGAATCTGTTCTAATCAAAGAGAAACTCCTTTCATGGATCTTATCAATCAAAATTTGTTCAGGAAGCAGCTCAAGAGCAAACTCTCCAAGCAAAGCTTTCCAGGAACTGTCTGCACAATAAGGTGAGACCATAATATTGAGCTGTATGGATAAAGGGGTAAAGTTGGAGCAGAAATCTTCTCCATCTGTAATAGTCGAGAAGCTCACCAACTTTGAACCACTGTTTTCGCTGGGAGTCAGTTCTTCATCAATGCTATCATCATTTATAACAATGAAGGATGAAGAAGACGTGCTGGGAGCTGGAACAGAGTCATCTTCATTCGTGTCATCAGTCATCACCTCATTCCTTCGATCTTCATGCATATTCCAGCAGAGCTGCTTCTTTTTCTCCTCATCTACCCTGGAGGGCGGCACACGCTTTCGTCGACTACTCATCTTGCCGTCTTTCCAACCGTGCCTTCAACCTTTTCAGGATGGATTAATATTAGTCAACAGTAAACAACACAAATCAGACAGTCAAGTGACTACTTTACTACATAATAGCTGTACCCATGACTTCTAGAAATGTTTTCAGTTATCTGCATTAAACATTATTCAGGCTGCTTGAATTACCTACTAAGTTTTATAAAAAAAATCTCCTTACCCCTGTGTCCAAGGAGGTTACATGAAAGAAAACATCTTGTGATACTTGCGAACAGATACTGTATCTGGTTTGAAAAACAGCAAGGGCACATCCAGATGAGTGCACACATGTGGTTTGTAGTGCCACAGACCCATCTGCAGCACAGCAAACATCCCCACATACAGGCATTCACCTTGCTGCTAATTTGCAGCTTAGTGAGTTTTATGACACTGGAAGATCCTGATGTCAAAAAATCCCATGCCAGAAAAAAGCAGGATGGTGCACGTGACAACAGGATGTGCCGTCCAAAACTGGAGTCTGGCCAGCCAGAGCCACACTCCAGGTGCCAGCCAGGCTCCACATACCCAGATCACCACTGCTGCAGCCCTGGGAAGCCCCTTACAGCCCAGGGAGGTCCCCTACCCTATCTCAGGCAACTTGCTGCATGCCAGAGCATGCATGCAGGTGTATTCCCTGGGGACAACTAGCTGCATGTATTTGTGCCACTGATAGTTGTCCCCAGGGAACGCTCACTCCCCTTCACAGGGATGGGCGCCAAGAGATTAAAATTACCAGGACTCTAGTCAGTTTCGCTGTTGTTATTCATTGCTTTAGTTCCCCCAATTAACAAGCAACTGACACATTCTGCTCCCTGAAAGATGCACTGTTTTGGAAGCAGCTTGAAGAGGAGTGCTTACTAGTTTATTCAAGCAATCAGGTCCCAATCCAACAAGTTGCTTGAAGCAGAAGAATACCTTTAAATATATCGAGTCCCACTGACTAAATCAAGTCCATATTATATACAGGCAGTACTCAATTTGTGACTTTGTTGCGATCGTCACTTAGGATATTTATAAACTGACACGTTTTGACCTTCTGACCTGGGTTTCATCTTTACAACAGATGATACAGCTGCACCTAGCTGGTAAATGGTGGAAGGGGGAGGGGGAAGGGAAGGGGCGTGGTGGAGCAAACCAATGTCCCCCTCAGTGAGGGAGGGACTGGGGCAAGCACTGCCCAGCCAGGGCCAGGCGGGCGTAGGGAGGGGGAACTGGTGGCTCCCACTTCTGTGCACCGTTTGTCCAGAGGCAGTGCAGTGGCTCCGCCCCGTGCCCGCCCTGCCCCCGCTGGGCAAGCGGCGGGAAGGCATGGGGGGAAGGGGGCATGTGCCCCCAGATCTGCTCGATGTGGGCAATGGAAGGCACTGGGAGTTGGGGCTATGCCCTTCCGCCGCTCATGCAGCCGGGGTGGGGCAGAGGGGACACAAGGCAAAGCCGTGACTCGTCCAGGAGGTACGGGGAGGCATGGGGTGGCTCCCTCTGCTGCGCACTTGTCCAGAGGCAATGCAACAGCTCCACCCCGCCCCAGCTGGATGAGCGGTGGGAGGGCATAGCCCCCACTCCCAGCGCCTTCCGCCACCCGCTCTGCACAGATCTGGGAGCACACGCCCCTCCATGCCCTCCCGCCACTTGCCCAGCCGGGGCAGTGTGGGTGCAACGCTGCCTCCAGACAAGCGGCACGCAGCAGTGGGAGCTGCCCCCTCCCCCTCCCTGCGCCCACTTGGCCCCAGCTAGGCAGTGCTTGTCCCAGCCCCAGTCCCTCCCTCGCTGTGGGAACCATTGATCTGGCTGCCAACATCCCTTCCTGTCCCTCTCCCCTTTCACCACTTACCAACCACATGCAGCTATATCGACTGTCATAAAGGAACCAATCCCCCATTTGTAACACTGTTCCTATGGGAAAATTGATTCCAACTTCTGATGTTTCGACTTAAAACATGGTTTTCAGGAACCAATTGCGTCGTAAGTCTGAGGACTGCCTGTACACATTTAAATGCTTTACTGAAAACTGTCCTCAAAGACTACAAAAACAAAATGGGTATAATTAAATACAGTACATGCAAAGATAAAGAACTTAAAAGATCAATTATCATACAAATGTAATCAGATTTAAGAAGTTAAGATCTACTGTAGTCACTAAAATACTGGATTTTCCAAAGGATAATTACCAAGGCTCGTAGGCTAGCTAAGCAAAGAAGTTCTGCTCAGCACAAGAGTCAAAATAATGGCCTTCATTTATTTCAGTTTCATCTGTCAGCAATGAAAAGATATTAGAAGGTACTGGCTACACAGGCTTTTGCATTAAAACTGTTCGCAAAATACAGGAATAGAGAAGCAATTAAAAATTCATTACATAGTCATAGGTCAAAAGGTGAGAGGAGGATGGCTCTTAAGCAAGCCAGAGCATTTTCTGAAATTCCTGACAACCTTAACAGAGAGCTGAGAAAAAGGGAAATTCTCTATTTTTAACAATTTTCACACCTAAACAGTAATCAGGCTCCATAATTTAACTTTATAATACAATCAAAATGTACACAAACTACTTTCACTTCCCAAAAGGAAACTGGTTCTAAGTATCTGGTAGATTAACTCCCTCTGTTCACATGGACCACATTTTCAATTAATTCTGAAAATAGATTCTTTATGCCAGTGGTTGACAACCTCTTAAGGCAGTGAGCTGGACAGACCCAGTTCAAGTCCAAAGCAAAAGGTGGGTACTAGGACTCAGCTGTTTTCACTTTTCCCTGTGGCAGCGCAGGGAGAGTGCCCACAGCCAATTCTGTTCCCCATGGCGCATGGAAAAGCAATTGCTGCTAAAAGCCTCGTCATGAATGCTACCAGAGCCCCATGTTGGTGGGCTGGACCAAATGGCTCTATAGGTTACCACCCTGATTTATACCACTCAGCATCCACAACAGCAGCAGTGCAAATTTTAAATATACACTACCATCTGAAGGAACTGTTTTATTAATTAATTGACATGTTAATAACTAGACTCATATATACCTAATTCAGCCTAATATACCTAATATAAAAAGGAAGTAAGTAGTCAAGTTACGATCAAGATAATGAAAGGAGACAACTTTTTTTTTTTTTTTTTTTTTTAAACAAAGCATCTGGTCTTCTAAAGTTTATAACCACAGGAAACTGTTCTTCAACTGGATGTCTCATAATGAAAAGAACAAAGAAGAATGTGCGCAAATAGATCTGCAAAGAAATTCACCAAGGTATTTGAAAACTGGATAAAACGCTTAAATGAAGGGCAGTATGCCCGGCTGAATGAATCCGCACCGCTCGAAAGGACAACCTGAAGACCTGAAGGCTTTCGCACACAATTTTTGGTTTTAAATTTAAAATATGTTACCAGAACCAACCTCAATTAATCTCAAAAGGAAGTCTATTAACTTCCATGTGAATTAAACTAAGGAACTGGGTATTTGAGGGTCATGCTGTCACAGAACCCCAGGGATGGTTGGAAAATGGGGATTGTGACATTTTGATATCTGTTTTTTCTTCCCTGATGTGGAACAAACTGAAACCTTTTAAAGTGTTCATAAAGGAAGGGAATAAAAAGCCTGATCAACAGTATAGCCTAACTTCAAAACACAAGATTCACAAAGAAATAACCAAAAGTCCAACAGTTAGGGAACCCTCAGAGCCCTGGTTCCCTGGGATCCAGGTTCAAATCTCTGGCCCAAGTTAGATAAAGCAAGAATTAACCTGAATCTGCCCTGTCTAAGGTGCCTATTCATTCAGCTACAGCAGTGGTTCTCAAACTATGAGGTGGGCCTCCCTGGGGAAGTGCAGCATCATGTCAAGCGAGGCGCAAGCTGTGAGTCTTGGGTTGATTTTTTTTGAGAGGGCAGTACCCTGGGCAGCAGGTTCGGAAGTGGGAGAGGTGGGGAGGAAGCTGCAGCTAGCTGGGACAGAGCATGAAACTGGGGCCAGGGGGAGTGCAGAGCTCAAAGCACGAGGCTCATGCCCAGCAGAGCGGCAGGAGTGTGGAGTCCGGACCAGTACTCCACTGGAAGTGGCAAGAAGCCCCGTATGATGGAGCCAGGCCAGCTTGACCCTACTCCCTGCTTCGCACTGGGTCCCGGCAAATGCACATGGTGGCAGGGACCAGGCCAGGCTGCTGGATCCATCACATGGGGCTTCTCCCCCGGTGGTGTGCGAGTCCCAAGAGCTGCACGTGAGCCACTGGGAGCCCTGTGCAATAGAACTGGGCTGGCCTGGTCCTGCTCCCTGCCACCACGTGCAGCTCCCGGAACTGGCTGGAGCCACATGCTGTCAGGGGGTTCTACCTACGTGGGCCACAAGCACCCTGAGAGCCCATCCCCAGCTGCTGCCACAGCGGGAGCTGTGAGTCATGTGGGGGGGGCATGCACACCCCACAACACACTCCACTAACCCCATCCCCACAACATCCCCAACCCCCCTACCCCCCTCACAAACCTCATCCCCTCCCACCCCCCTACAAACCCCACACACATACCCACCCCCCCAATCAAACCCCACACAGAATATACAAGAGTAAGATTTTATTTGCACTCGTATGCAATTGCCTTTATACATACTAGGCAGACACAAGCAAATCAGGACAAAAATTTTTTACATTAAATTTAAAATATTATAGAAGATATTTGATTTTTGGTATACGATTTGTTTTTTTTCTAGTTCCAAAAGGAATACTTCTGAGAGAAAGAGAATGGACTTCCAGTGGCAATGGTCAGCAGTTAGGGGGCAGAACTTCTGGTCCCAAGATGACATCTCACCAAAACCCATTAAGCGGCCCTCCAGCTGAAATTATTGCCCACCCCTTCGTCAGATGTATGTTGCATCATTTTTTGTGAGTTACAAACCTCAGCAGCACTCTTAGTGAGAAAAAGTTTAAACGAGAAATTAATTGTTTTACAACAAAGAGAGAAAAGTGTACAACCCAAGAACGAGAACACAGCAGCAGAAGTTCCAGCAAAATGCAAAGCTCAAAAATATGATGAAGCTATGAGGAGGCACAATCATTTTTTTCATAACTCAGCGAGGCTCACTACGACAGAGTTTGAGAACCCCTGGTCTGATACAATTTTTTCTGGTAAGGGCTGGAATGACAGCCCTGGAGGTGGCCGAGCATTAGGAACTGGCCACCTATAGCAGGGCACCTTTGGTGCCTGCCACTTTAAGAAGTTTGAGCAAGCTGTGGAGCAGCCTGCAGGTGTGATGTGGACTAACAAGGCGATCGATCGCATGAATGTGGGAGGACTCCTAGATTGGAGAATAGGGCTGAACAGCCTCAGTATAAATCCAGGTGCTCAGAGATGAGCTGGCGCTTGCTGCAGAGAGCCAGAGGGATAACATCGCCAGCAGGAGCTGCTGCTCTCGGAACACCTGGGGGTTCAGGGTAGGAACTATGGGGATGGAGGAGGTTCCTGGTCCTGGGAAATGACCTAAAACTACACCCTGCTGGGGCTGGATGGTGTGAAGAGGCTGCCTGTGGCAGGGTGGTCTCCAGGAAACGCCACACCAGTGCCTCCCTAGTGAAAACTGAGTATGGAGTGCCATATAGCCTTAGCCCCCAAGACCTAGTGGGTCAGGCAAGGGTCCAGTCATGTAATGAGGCCTGAGACCCAAGGGGCATAAGGCCAAGAGCCTCAGTGAGGGGGCAGAGTAGAGGGAGCAGTGAGGGAGTGCAAGAAGTGTAAGGGTCCAGATAGGTGGGCCTGAAGTACTGTGCATAGGTCAGCCTTAGACATTGAGTGAGCTGGGATTGGAGGGGCCCAAGAAGGCAGACCCATATGAGAGAAAGAGGGTGAGCGGCTCAATCATCTCACCAGAGAAACCCTCGACTGGTCAATGCTGGGGCCAGAACCAGGACCAGAATGGTCAAAGGGCCAGAGCGCCCACTGTGAGGGACGCCCAGAGCCAGGTGCCTGGGGTTCCACTGGCCTAGAGGTGAGGCCAGGGTCTGTGTGGCTAAAGATCCCAGAAGGGAAAACTGTCGAGAGGGAGCTTGGGGTTTGGGGTCCAAATGCCAGTTGGGTATAGAAAGAGGTCCACTGCAGGGCCAGAGCCACATAATGATGCCATCTGCAAGGCATGGGATATGGTATAAGGGAAGTTTTGGAGCTGTGTATTATGCCCTTGGCATCAGGCAGGAAATGGGCAGCCTCCCACCTTATAAACTACTAATGATACATCAGAAGCGTGGCAGGAAAGGCAGGTAGGCAGACTGTCCTAGACCGGTGGGCAGGTGAATGATGTGACTGGCTGCAAGACGGCCCCCTGTCATATCACTATCACTGCTTCTCCCTGTCACTCAATGGTGGTGTGGCCCAGTGAAAGCCCCCTTCTGCTCAAGGCCTTGCCACCTGACCATGGCGTGACACAGGCAGAGATCCCCCTCTGCAAGAGCCCTAGACAACTGATTGTGGCACAACATGGGCAGAGCTCCCCTTCTGCCACAGCCACAGGCTGCTGGGTGGTATGACACAGGAAAAGCCATCCCACTGCCAAATGCCACTCAAGCTACAGGTCCAGATCTGAATCCAAAGGCCCCATGGGGCATAGGTTGCTGACCCCAGTCTAATATATTCCTAAAACTGCACAACTCTGTCTCACAAATGCAAGGCACATTGCCCCAAATACCAAGAACAGGTAAAGCACAGGGATAAGGGCACTTTCTATGTCCTGCTGCTTCAAGGTCATTAAAATACATACAAGAGACCCAAGGAAGAGGACCATCACCCTGCTACAAAGGAAGACTGTGAAAGGGGAGGCAAAAGCCCCCCCAACATGTCCCAAAACCCCACCTGACGGGCCCCGACACTTACCGCAAGGGTCAAGATGAACAGCAGCTGGGAAGAGATGCTGAGGCAGGCTCGGCAGTTCCGGAGCTGCCTGAGCCTGTGAATCTGCAAGCTCCGGAGGCGTGGCTCCAGACGGGATGGTCTGCTCAAAAAGCAGCTGGAGATGCAGCTGGGGGGTCAGGCAGAGGAGAGCAGAATGCCGGCTGGGAGACGCCGGCTGCGGAGCTGAGGACCACCAGCCCCGAGTGAGGGGAAAAGAGGCCGAGCACTTGCCGCAGGACTGGCAGACGGAACGAGGAGCACAAGCCCCGGGAAAGGAGAAATGCCAGGGAGCTCCACCGGGAGAAAGCAGTTCCCAGGGACACCTGGGAGCAGAGCTGCAGTCACATCGGGGAGCACAGGTACTGCGGCAGAGAGTAGCAGCAAGATACTGTTGGCATTCTCGGGCAACATGGCAAGAATGGAGGTGCAGAAAGCTACAAAGCCCTGCATGGGAGTGACAAGCACCACCAACTGGTAGGACCAGAAAAAATCAGCTACAGGTCAGCTGGGCCCCAGGGAGGTCACACTGGGAAAGCTGATAGAGTCTGGGCACAGGGTGGCTGCCTGTCCCTATACCTACTAGGAGAGAAGGGACAGACAAGTTTTCCCTCCCCCCCCACCCCCGAGTGACCAAGTAGATCTAGGGAGATGGAATCCCAGGGGGACATCGGCAGACGCCGGACACTTTCAGTTAAGTTCTCCTTAGTTACAATTAACTCCAGTTGGGGCAAGTTTAGTTGCCCGAGAGCCGGCCCAGAGACAAGGGACCGACACGGGAAAGATTGCTGGCCGGGAAGACCTGACCCATTTTGAGGTGGGCAGCGTGGATGAGGCGAGATCATTCAGGGGAAGACCTGCAGTGAGTCACTAGTGTTTGCTCAGGCTGTGGACGTGGTAACGTTGGAGTAAAGGGGAGGTTGGAGCCCCACAAACAATGACCAGGGTCGAGACCCCTTTGTTTCAGGGCCACCTACAGGGAACTGCCTCCCCCAACAACAAACATCAAAGACGTCACAGGAGAGTAGGAGCAGCATCCAAACCATCTAGGTGGCACCAAAGCCCAATCTCAACCTGTCATCACTAGGGGGCAAGGCACCAACCAAGAAGAGGCCAAAGCCCTAGAACACCTACAAGTGAAAAAGAGAAAAATCTACTATAGTCCATGTCATTGTGTAGGTAAAATTCCTTTCCACAGCCTCTGCTGCCTTTACCATCAGACAGCTCTGACTGTATTCACTCCTGGAGCACGAAACACACGGAAGCACAGCCCCTCTCCAGTCACAAAGCAGTGTCCCAGGGCCAGGGCTGCACTACTGCTGATTAGCCAGGAAGAGACAAGAGTTTCCATGTGCTCTGTGCCCTGGGAATGAAGAACGCAGGAGTTGAAGAGGTATAGACCTGCCAGTAACGGAGAGGAGAGGGGAGGCAGAGACTGCAGAGTCAGGATGCGGAGGGAGAGAAGGCAGGCAGCTGCTGTAGCTCTGATTCTGGTCCTGACCTGGGCTCAGGGCAGAAGTAGAGCCATAGCAGCTGTCTTCCACCCCCACCCTCTTTCACCTTGCACTCAAATTCAAGATGAGAGGCTCCCCCCTCCCATGATGAATGGAGAGAAAATACCTGGTCTTGGGTTTGAGTAAATGTGGTATATTCTACTCTTACTTATATTAAGACACTAAAGAATGTTAAAAAGTAGCTCTAATCTTGATTTTCAAATTAGAGATATTTCAAATAAAATATTTTGAGTGAATAAAACGTATGTACCATATTTTGTATTTACATTTTTTCCATAAAAAAAAAACAAACAGGGATAGGAACCAACATTCTATTTCTTCCAACTCACTCCCCACGCTGAAATATTTTTTTGGAACCTGTGACCTATAAACTTTTCTGAAAATAGAACCTGATAACAGTAATACCCTTTTAAAATTCACTGGCACCTGAACTGGACTCTCCTGTTATACATACACTGATTAAATTTTAAACAGCGTCCCAAGGATCCCTGGTCTTTTTGTTATAAGTCCCTTTCTCACACTTGCTAAAAGACACATGCCCTTGATGCATGCATCCAACTGAACAGTAGGTGAGAAAAGACTCTTCTTAGAAATACTCTGACACTCAACAAAATAATGTTAAATTATGTGATCGAAATAGAAAGAAAAAGTTTCCTCCTTCAATGCAAGTTGAAAGCAATTAAATTCCACATGCTGAAGACAGGCTTGCTTTCTCAAGTTACACAATTACATGCATACTTCTGTATACCTACTCTAGGTATGCAAATGAACAACTTGAAAAGACAGGCAAAGTGTCCGCATGTGCACACAGTTAGCAAAACACTTAAATGGGTCACTATGCACACTATTATATGGGCAGGGATACAGAAAATCTGGCATTCCATAATCAGGATCACTTCTGAGTTTTCAGCACAGCAATCTCATTCTCAATTCAGCACTGTAATGCAGAGAATGTCTTTCAAAGGGACAATGTATATATTCACAAGGTTTTCCCATATATTGAAAGAAAGTAGGAAAGAATAAAACAAAAAAAGAGCACTACAAACATATTTAAGATTAGTACATTTGACCTGAAGAAGAGTGTTTTCCATTCAAAAGCTTATCCGACTTTATTCCAATAATGTGGATGATCCAATAAAAGATATCACCCAAACAAATCCCTGCCTTCCATGCCTACACATGGAATATAATGTTCTGTTTGTATAACATAAAGTCTCTCTTCAACATAAAGTTACAGTCAACTGTACAAACTGTCAACACTTCATAAAAACAAAATCCTTCTAAGAATCCACAAAAATATTTCTTCAAATTTAAGGTGATTCTTACGAATTGCTTTGAGAATCAAGAGTAGTGTTAGAGTGAAGTTGTAGCCATGATGAGAGAAAAGGATTCTTAAGGTGATATCTTTTGATGAGCCAACTGCACCATTGGGATAGAGTTAGATAATTATGCCTCTGAATGCAAGCATTTTCTTCTTTAGGACAAACATATTGATCTTAAAAAAAGGTTTGCCATGCTCTTAGAGGGTTTTTTTTTTATTATACTTCTTTTCCCCACACACACCTGATGAAGAACGACTGCATTTGAAAGCTTATCTAACCCTATCCCAATTATACAGTTAGTCCAATAAAAGATACCACTCTGTTGCAAGCCACTAAGGTGTGCCTGCTCCTTTATGGGCAGAAGCAGCTAAGTAAAGGAGCCTTGCAGGCTAAGCAGCACTCCACAGCTGCAGGTTGCCTAAATAACAGGCTAATAAGGTAATTAGCTGGCACCTGCAGGTAGTCAGCTGACCAGGAGGCAGAGACCAGGGGACAAATAAGCCAGGGGTGGGCAAAATGCAGCCTGCCAAGCCATTCTATGCAGCCTGCCAAGCCATTCTATGCAGCCTATAGGACCCCTAAAAAATTTAGAAAATTAATATTAATCTACTCTGGGCAACCTGTCATGTGGCCCTGGATGGCTTGCCAAAACTCAGTAAGCAGCCCTCTACCCAAAATAATTGCCTACCCCTGATATAAGCTCAGTGCTGGGACTAGTAGGGTCACTTTCTCTCTGGCAACAGCAAGGGGAAGGAGCTCCTGCACATGAAAGCTACTCAAGACACTATGCTGCCTGCTTTACTACCTCCAAGTGCAGTAAGACTCTACAAGCTCACAGGGTATCCAGGGCTAGGAGGTATGCTATCCTAACGGTATAAGTTCACCCTTTTAAAGAGGCAGAGTGCTGCCTTTATGGTTGTTGTTACATTACAGCCCTGGGGCTTATGTTCGTGTTATTGTCTGTACTGGTGGTTTGGGATGAGACTATTAGGGGAGGTGAAAACCTCATTAGTGCCCAGAGGGGCGCAGCTACAGGGCCTGGAAAGCCCAGTGCCAGAGAGGCACAGCAGATAAGGGCCAGGGGCCCAGTAACTAAAGGAGACTGATTAAAGCTAGTGCCTCAATATTGGATCTAGCACAAGGGGTCTAGATTAAAAGACCTAGCTATATGAAAGGGGTGGAGGCTGAGTAGGACAAGGCCCCAACAGAGGGTATAACATCTGTATAACACCCGTGAGGCATGGGGCATGGTAAAGGAAAGGTCTGGAGCCATGCAACTGGCCCATAAGGCCTGAGGTCCCCATTCAGCACAGTACTTGAGAGGCCCAGCAAAAGGGCTCAAAAACTAGTAAGCTCGAGTGAGGTTCAGCGGACTGGGACCAAGCAAGGGCCCGTGGGCAGCCTCCTGATTTATTTTACTGACAAGAGAGTGCCCTTGGGGCAGAGCCTGCAGGGTCACAGAGCTGCCAAGGGCATCCCATTCACCCCTGGGGACCCTGCTCCATGACATCCCAAGGAATCCCTGCCTTTTTTTCTTTTTTTAATACTAGTGTTTTTCAGTCTCTTCTTTTTTTTTGACTGGAGGCATGCCTTGGAAAATGTCAGGTCTTAGTTTTCTCAGTTCTATTTTAGTTACAGAAAAATGGTTTATTTTTATTTTCATTTTTTAAAAATCACTTGTTTTTGGTTTTTTTTTTTACTTTGGAGTTAAAAAAAACCCCCAAAAACTGAGCAGTTTTTAAGAGTTTTTGCAACAGAAAAACTGTAACCGTAGACTCCAAAGTGAAATCTGTGGGTTTATCTTAGAAATCATGTGTGCACACCTCACAGCACTAACACTGTGGCGCAAGGCAGCAGCCCAGAAAGGATTCTGAGGCACCCCAAAGTGGGCTGAGAATCACCAAGTCTGACGCAGCCCTTGGAAAGTGCCAGATCCTTGTTTTCTCTCCTTTTTTGACAAAAAAACCAAAGTGTGATTATTTTGTTTGCAAAGGACTGAGAGAGTGCAGCTGGATTCCTATTTGAGAAGTGCAGGTTTTATCATTTCAATCATCTTTGCATTACTTCACAGTGCTACCACCCTGGATAGGATCTTCTTGAGGCCCCCCAGGGTGCCTCAGTAACCCAGCTGACAATCACTGGACTGGACTGGAGGCAGCCCTTGAAAACTGCCAGCTCTTTGTTTTCATTTGGGTTTTTGACCACCAGAAAACTATAGAGCTATTCTTCTGTTGGCCAAGAATTCAAGGGAGACTGCAACAATTTTTTTCACACGATTCCCATCTGAAATCTCTAGGTTTCTCTTATAAATCATGTTTGCATCCCTAACCATGCTAACACTTCATGACCTCCCCAGCTGAGAATCAACACAGCTCTTAGAAAATGCCAGCTGTTCCTTCTCACTTGGGTTTTCTGCCTATGGAAAAATAACAGAGCGGTTTTCCTACAGCAAAGAACTCGAAAAGATCCCAGTTGTGGATTCCTAGATCAAATCTAGAGGTTTATCTTGCAAATCACATGTGCACACCCCACAGTGCTAACACCCGGCAGCACCGTGAAAAGGATCCATCTCAGCACCCTGAGAATCACCAGACCCGAGGCATCCCTGGGAAACTGCCAGCTCTTTCTCTGCACTTCGGTTTTTGCCTATAGAAAAATGAGAGCCATTCTTCTGTTGCCCAAGAACTAAGAGACCACAACGTTTCATCGCACTGCAGATTCCTATCCAAAATCTGTGGGTTTCATTCCTGAATTGGGGTTCACACTGCCATGGTGCGATTCTCCCAGCTGAGAATCCCCCGACCCAAGGCAACTCTTGGAAAACACCAGCTCTTCCTTCTCACTTGGGTTTTTGCCTACAGAAAAATGGCAGAGTCATTCTTCTGTTGCCCAAGAACTGAGGGCACGCGCACGCACGCACACACACACACACACACACACACACAGGAGGCTGCTCAAATGCTCTGTCATTCTAGTGTGTCGGAGCACCCAATTAATTAATCAAGTCTGGTGGGACGCAGAAGTTACTGCGCTCCAGCAGACTCCAGCGCCACGTGAATCAGTGCCCCTGCACTGAAAAATGGTGGCGGGATGCTTTAAACTAAAGTTCATTTGAGCCTTAGCTCAAAGCACCCTGCCACTGTTTTTCAGCACATGGATACTGATACATGATGGCTACAGATGCTTTTAATTAGCATGGCTCTCAGAGCATTTTTCACACGTGTTGCGGGACGCAAAGCTGGGCGCTTTAATGAGCGAGCCGTGCTAATTAAAAGCACCTGTGTATCAGGGTTGGGTGGCACGTTTCTATCCCAAATCTCTGGGTTTCATTCCCGCATAAGGGGTTTTCACCCCTAACTGCACAACGCCCAGAAAACACCGGGTCTGCCTTCGCACTTTGGGGTTTTGCCCACAGATGAACAACCAACAAAGCAGCTCTCCTGGGGGTAGGGCTCAGGGAGACGGACCCCCACGGTAAGCCCCTGGCTCTCCCCTGCCAGCCCCCGTACTTGCCCCTCCCGTGCTAGCGATGCCCTCTCACGCCCCCTCCCCCCGGTCACAACGGACCCTGGGGTCGCTGCCCCCCCACTCGCTGCCCCGCCGCGCGAGCCCGTTACCTGGTCACGCCCGCCCCGCGCGAGCGCCCCCCCGCCGCCCGGCCACCTCAGGCCGCGGCCCTCCGAATGGGGCGCGCAGACGTCACGACGCCACGCCCCTCACCACCGGGCAGCGGAGACAGCACTCGCGCTTGCGCAGTCGCGGGACGGACCCGGACCCCCCTGCCAGTGGTTGGAACCGCCGGAGACCACATTCCAACTACGTCATGGGTGAGGGGAGGGGAGGGGTCAGTCAGCCCCGCGGGAGGCAACTACAGCCCCCACCCCCCTCCGAAGCCTCTCGGGGAGTGAGCGCTGGAACCAACAAGCTAGGAAGGCAGCGCATGCGTAGTATCGATTTGGAAGCCGAAGGGGGTAGGCGGGCAGTAGTCGGGCAGAAGAAGGAGGGGCCTGTGAGGCGCATGCGCATAGGGAGGCGGTTGAGGGGCACGTGGACAGAGGAGGATCTGGGTTGAGACTGCTTTTGGGTCTAGGCTTTTTTCCCCGTGAGATGGGGCGCTTTCTAGCCTTGCTCCTAAATGCCATGAACGTTACTAAAACAAAGTTTTAACTATCCCTTAGAATAAAAGGCTGCTCCATTACAAAGCATCTGCGTCACCCCTTTTATGGCTTGTTTGTACAGATGTTTATAACCCCCTTTTTTTACAGAGACACATTGGAAAGGGAGTTTGTAGGGCTCCTCATGAAAATAGCCCAGGGCATGAGCATTTGCAGCAAGACAATCAAAACCCTCACAACCATGGGGGTTTATCTAGTCAAAAAAAAAAAAAAGAGAAAATACCTCACCTCAGGCCACAAATAGTGACTTATTGCTAGCAAGGCTTCAAAGCAGGAGAGACAGCAAGCATTTACAAGCAGTCCATGCACTGAAATTTGTTTGTGAAAAAAGTTGCAGCCACTGAATACGTTTTAAGTCACAAAAAGTTCCTTTAAAAAGTGTGCTTGTGAGTAACTAGCGAAGAGAGAAAGAAGGGCTGATTTAATCTAATACAATACAGTACATAGTTCACTTCAAAATTTGCAAAGTTGTGGAAAAGCAAGACCCAGTCTTGCTGCAGAACCTACTGATCTCTAATCAGAGATGGAAAGAAATGAAGGAATCCATCATCATAGAAATTGCTTGGGTTTGATGGAGCTTCCAGTTGTGTTTGGCTTAAAGCGGGGTGCTGAACTTATCTGACCTGTCCTGCAAACTGGACGAGCAGCATAGGACTGGTCTGTGGTCCAGAAGAATGTGTCCCGTCCCCCATTGCACCTTTCTCAGCAGGCTGGATCCAGTCCCACTGTAGCCAGTGCAGGATGCATATGGCTTCCACTGTGGGACCCACACTGCATGCACTGCCCACCCCAGACAGACTGGAGTGGTTGTATCCCAGACTGACTGGAATAGGTGCTATGTGTGGCATGGTCTTGGACCGGATGGAGCAGGTGCTACAGGTGCTGGGTTCAGCATGCAGGGGTCTCATACTGGCCCAGCACCGGGAGCCAGATGATGAGGCTCCACAAGTAAGATCTGGCCTATGGACCACCTTTTTGACACCCCTAAAGGTATTACAACAACTTATTAGGTGTTAGTTGTAGTGGGATTTCCACCCTCCCATAGGTTTAAATGGATATGAATCAAGGACGTGTTTTGAAACAGAAGATGCCTTTTTTTCTCTCTCTTGAGCAAGTACTTTGATTTTGATACCAGATTTTGGTACTCTTTCCTCAGGTTGAATAGCACCTAATTCCAAAACAGGCTATGATCCAGCAAGGCATTTAAGCAAATGTTCATCTTTAAGTACCTGTAATCCCATTGTTGCTGGGTTTTTGGTTGTAGCCGTGTTGGTCTAAGAACCTTGCCTGCCTGTAATTCCAAAGGCTTTCCTGGCACTACTAATGGAGCAAGTTGATATTCAGCATAAGTACAGTTGGCAGTATGTAGCAGTGCTTTCAAAATCACAGCTACCATAATATTATCTATGTACAATGACCCTAATACAGAGGTGGGCAAAAAGCAGCCTGGGGCCGGATGCAGCCTGCCAAACCATTCTATCTGGCCTGCGGGGCCCCTAAAAAATTTAGAAAATTAATATTAATCTGCCCTGGGTTGCCTGTCATGCGGCCCTCAATGGCTTGCTGAAACTTGCTAAGCGGCCCTCTGCCCAAAATAATTGCCTGCCCCTGCCCTAATAGATCTCTATATATGCAAAATTTTGAAAGCACAGGATTGAAGAGAATATACAATATGTTGCTACTTTTTAGTGCCCTAACCACATTTCCCAAGAATAACTGAAACCATCCATGGGCATAATCCTTCACTGTTTTAGACTAATTTTCAGCAGGGAAGTACTGTTGATTTTTGCAGAGCTAAACTAAACTAAGCGCAGTTAAAACTAAACACAGTGCAGTGGAGAATCATACCCTCAGGGTTTTAGCAATTATTTTGTAATGTTTTGAGTTTCATCATAATGGCTTTAGTCTGATATCCTAACATCAGATTTTTATATCCAATCTGAAATCTATAATGACAAAAAGGATGAGTAAAATTAAACAGATATCGAACTATATTTACTTAGAAGTGTTCTTATAATAACTAAAATCACAGCAATACAAGGACTGAAGGGAGAGTAATATATTTGTTCCCTTGAGGTATGAGGGCCAAGAGGGTCAACCTTCTGATCGTCCTCCTATTAATCTACCAAATCCTGTCACAAAAGTGGTGGTAAACCAATTAATCCAGAATAATTATAAATAGCAACAAAATGGAGCACCAAGTGTCAGTCTACTTTGCTGAAAAGATCATGTACATGAGGGAAGTCTTGAATACCTTGGAACTGCTCTTTCTATACCCTTCGACCAACAACTCCATTCCCAGTTTACCATTCCCACTCAACAAGAGGTTCAGGACACCCTAAATTAAATATAGCCCAAGACTTTTCTCCCAACTCCTGATATCCATGGCTAGTGGAGAGTCATATACAAATGGTGCTATTCTGAACTGAAATGGACAATTCAGGGAGGGAATTTTCCCTTTTTCTTCAGATGTGCAGTAGCCTGACCACGGACACGTTGGTTTTAACCACCCTACCATCAAATCTCCCATTGCTAAACAAGCTCATAGAGAATATAGTCAAAGCCAACAAAAAGTTAATTTAACTGAATTTAAGAATTAAGTTCTGTATAGTTGGAGTACAGTATTTAGCAAACAAATTACAGGGCAGTCGTCTTTGGTCAAGGGAACCTACGATTGGCCAATTCAGTCTGCAGTTTAGGAAGTCTGTAGTCTGTACTCTTGGAGTGCCTGTTGATGCCTAGTTTTCTGTTGAAAGCAGCATTTGTCTATGCTGCTACCATATCTATTTGGAAAGAACAGGGTCATCCAACTAGTAGTCTATGCCCTAAGGAGTTAACCTGCAGTCCCCATAGTTCCTAGACTGAGCACCACTCCCTCCATTGCTCTCCTGGAGTCTCTGGCTCTCCTTTCTTCCTCCACTTTCTGCTGCCTACCCCTGCCCCTGGGAGTGGTACAGTGTGGAGAAGATGGAGCCTGTGGCTGAGGGAACTCAGGCAGGGACCTTGGGACCCAGCATGGTGCCAGTGGTGGGTGGCATGGTAGGGGAGGCATGCCATTTAGGGGAGGATGCCACAGCAAGACATGGGGCAGTGGTACAGTGCAACAGGGCAGGCTCGCATGGTGCACTGTGGGTAGGGGGTATGTGGCATGGCGTGGTGCAGTGCAGGAGAGAAAGGAGATCACATGATGGGGGGAATCCCATACAGCTTACACAAGGGCATCTGTGGCCCCCCACCACACAGCAATTGGACATCCCTAGAAATCAAATCCCATTGTCTCCCCATTCTGGCACATTAGCAGGCCACGGTCAGTGAAAAAGGTAAAAGGAACACCCAGGGGGTAGTACCAATTGCCCACTTAATTGTAAGACACTCTTGCTCTATCACTGAACTTTTCTGTTGCCAGGGAAGGAGCTTCCTACTTAAATACAGGATTAGGTGTTCCCTGTCCTCAAACTCTTGGGAGAAAATGGCTCCCCAACCTCACTCCAAAGAATCATTCTGCAGTATGAATTATTTTATGAAGTCTGGGCCATGCAGTACTGGGGCACTGCATAGGAGCCTTTTTATAGTCCCCAATGCCTCTGCATACTCTGCAGACCATCACACCTTCTTGGGTGCCCTACCACAAAGTAGGTTTATACTGGTACTATGGGATAAAGCACTAACAATACCTTGCCAGCCCTAAAAACAACTTTGCTTGCTGCTTCATTGTGGTCACTGGGGATTTTACCAGTGCCTTTACTGTACCTACCAGGAGTTTAATCCTTCTATTTCCTAGGGGTACCCCTAGTATTCCTAGGGGTACCCCTAGTACATCTGAACTGACACTCAGCTGGATTAGTTGCGAGGCCTGCCACTTGAAGTGAACAGTGAATGAAGCACTGCCTTCACCTGCTAGATGTCCACCTGCTAGGTGCTGGTGAATATTACCACATCATTCCGGTATGTACATGCATATGCCCAGTGTGGACAGAGTATTTTGTCTGTTAAACTCTGGAAGGTGACTTATGCCCCATAGGGCATGTCCCCACAAGCATACATGTGCATTTCCCTGGGGACAAAGAGCAGCTGCTTGTCTCCAAGGTATGCTCCTTCATGCACACTGATGGATGACAAATAGCCACAGGTGGAGTAGGGGAGGCTGGGGCCAGCACCTGGGCTGGTCCCAGCAGCCTTACCTGGGGTTCTGGGGGCCTTCTGGGGCTGCAATGTCATCGATCCAAGCGCAGAGTCTGGCCAGCAGCCAGAGCATGGCTTTGGCCAGCCAGGCTCCAGTTTTGGGTGGCACATGTTGCAGCAATATGCACCGCCCCCACTTTTCTTTGAAGCATTTTTTTAGATACCATGCTTTTCCAGAATCTAGTTTTGGCTTCACATTGGAAATATGCTGTGCAAAGAACCTTTTCACTTGCACCAAGTGAATTTTGCAGCATCTCAAGAGTCTTTGAGATGCCGCAAAGGACATGTTCCCACTCATCTGGATGCACCCATAGACCGCTTCTCCATGAGCAGGGGCACATGCTTGCCATGGAGAAAAAAGCAGCGGCACAGATTTGTGGGGCCCCTGGCCCTCTGCTTCTCTCCAGCACTACTCTTTGGTCTCTCTCTCCTGCGCTCTCCTCTGGAGTTTTTAAACCCTCTTCACGGCTCCTCCTTTATTAGATGGTATCAGCTCCAGTTGGCCCTCAGTCTTCTGGCCAGGCAGACTTATCTGCTGAGCACCCATCACCAGGTTTTAGTCCCCTGAAGGCTGAGCACCTTAAATACAATGTAAAATTAGACTGTGGATACATTTTTGCCTTGCAAATGACATGTAGTAATTTGTGTAGCCAGGGGAAACATATTCCAATAAGCATAAAGTGTGTAGTTTAGAGCTAATAAAAGATATCAAATTCACCCAAGAAACCTTGGCTGCCTAGTTTAGAGCTAGGTTTTCAAAAAATGGAATATAAAGTTTTCAAATTCATATTTGCTAAAATTTTTACTTATTTTTCCACCACCTGCTCTTGTGGGCAGGCAGTGTAATTATTTCCAGTATGTGAGTAAGATTCGGGGCAGCTGGCTAACATTCCTTGTTCTGCAGTGATTCAGTGTGTTATGTTGGGAAAGTCATTTAACATCTCCACGCTTCAGCAAAACAGGTATAATACCGCCTACTGTGCCTGACAGGGGTGTTATGAGAATTACTTAATTAATGTTTGTAAATCTTTTCAGTTCCTCAGAGGCAAATCACTATATACCACAAATGAAAAGCTATACTACAATAGGCTCTAGAGTTGTTCAGGTATTAAAAAGAAATCCATTATCAGTGAAATCATCATCAGCATTACAGCGCCCAAAGAGGAAATTACTGTCAGAGGCTTAACTTTCTACTGCCACGTTAGATTGCCTGTTTTGGATTTCAAATATACTTTAGCTAACATAGTGGGGTTCTTGCAGTGATTTTTGTAATTGTTTGATTTACAGCATTGCCCCACTGCTGGAGATTAGAGAAGATTTTTGAAGGCAATATATTTTTAAGCGCCAAAAGCAATCATTGCAGGCCAGTTGCTAACTCACCACCCTTTGCACCAGCACACACTTTTCAGCCATAGTATTTGAGCCATCTTGTCTTCAGGGTTTCAGGCTTTCCCCCCCGCAAAATTACACAAGTTCTACAGCAGTGGTGCTCAATCTTTTGGCTACACAGACCAAATGAGTGGCACGGGGCCAGCCTGCTTGTAGAGAACCGGGCCTCTAGGGCTGCAAGCTGCCTCCACATGAGGAGAGCATGTCTTCATGCCACCCTGCACACCCAGTAGCCCACAGGGCCACAGTCTGCAGGGCTCTCCACAGACACATGGAGAGCTCTGCATGCCAGATGACACAGTGCCAGGGCCCAGATCCAGCCCACAGGCTGCGGTTGAGCACCCCTGGTCTACAGGATCCTATCTACACCTTTCAGATTTAGACTCTATCAGATACCTGCCTCAAAACCAGACACTTTCCTGTTTGCTACTCAGCAATGCTAATTACTAGTTAACTGAATACTAAGTGATCCTCCAGTGGTCACCTAACTTCTGGCCTGATCAGTCATAGGCAAAAGTTAAACCACACCCTGCTAAAGGGCATCCAATACTGCAACAATCATATTTTCTCAAGGAAAGGGGACAGTTAAAGAGACTCTACTTAAATAAAGAGGGGAAAATAATTTAATTATTGCCATTGCATCTATGATACCATTTACCAGTAGTGTAACTAAGTAGGGTGACAGACAGCAGTCCTGGGTGCTGACTTAGGGAAGGAGTGCAAAAATATCCACCGCTGCAGTTGCCGGCTGGCTCTGCTGTCACCATCAGCTCAGTAGCTGCCACTGCCCCATGTAGTACTACTGTCCAGAGCGCAGAGCTGCCCTGTTATGGCTCTCATCTACAGTTACAATCCCTAATTTTAAACCTAGTTCAGCAAGATAATTATACATACACCTAATTTTACAGCTACACTAAGACATTTTTATTACTTTAATAATCCTTGACATGAATTTTCTTCCTTACCTCTCTATGCTTTTATCAGGTAATAGAAATACATAAAAGAAGAGCCTGGCATGCACTCACAGTGCCTCCAAAACCAAACCAGGAAAAATACAATTTTTAATGGAAACTGTCAGGGAATTTAGGCTCAATATGTAAATTTTTGTAATGTAATCTATAGCACAAAACTGTTGTGGTGAGGGCCATGATCTAACCTTCTAAATTTGGAAAAAGATTCTATGATATAAAGACACCAATTGCATCTTGGACCACATAGCAATTACCTGAGGGGTGAGAGATATTTCCATTTAAGTATTCCTCTGTTGCTGGAACTTTGCTAAATACTGACAATGAACCATAAGAGAAGTAGGGAAAGTGGCCTGAGAAAGGTCCATTTGTTCCATGGCACTTCTATACCAGATGGTACTAGGAGTATGCTCAATGCCACACAGTTATTTCTGCTAACTCACCATCCACCAGCCAAACCAGGTGGATACTATTAACTCCAAGCAAGGAGTATAAAAAGGCTTGAAGTGACACATTGGGTTAGGAGAGATAAGGGTGCCAAGATAACTATCATGCAGGGGAAATCCTAAAAGCAGCTGAGAGCAAGAGGAAACTTACACTGAGACACTTGTTGATCTTAAATTGTGAATGAAGACCTCAGAGTGGGCTGAGGGAAAAGTGCCTTGTCTATTAATGTAGATGGTGTACATGCAGTTTCAAGGGCATAATGGGGACTGTTCCCTTTCTTTATTATATAGATAAAATATAACTGTGTGCATCTACATGTGTGTTTACTCCAGCCCAGATTTACTGTGCAGTAAGCTACTCCACAGTAAGTGTTTTTGGGTAGGTGTCTACATGTGCAGGGATTGGAGAGAAAATTTGCTGACAGGTCCCTGCAGCCCTGCAATGTGTCCCTGTGTTCATCAGTGTTGCATGGAAAATCAAATCTGGGCATGTCATAGTGTAAGGTTTGACCTAGAAACTACTATGCAAAGCCTAAGCAAAAGTGAATGTTATGTGTCGAATGCCCATCTGCAATGATAAGGAGCAGACAGTCTTAGATAGAGGAAGCTTGGAAACAAAAAACAGAATCAGAGGCACTGGAACAAAGAGCTCATTATAATACTAAAAATCACACCCCGAGGCGGGGAAGATATATGCTAATGGAACGTATATGTACGTTAATGAGATACATAGCTAAAACACAGGTATAGAGACATGCTCAGTAAAGAACTCCTTGCGTCACTCCTTTATAACCAATTAGCAAACAAGGATGCTTATGAAGATTCAACCTCTGGTATATAAGGGGCTCAGTATTGAATGTGTGTGTGCTTGTCTTGTGAAATTATTCCGCTTGCACCTTTTATTGCTAGCAATAAATCTTTTTTATACTTTCACCCCTGGTATCTTTATTGGCCTTTGCATACCGGGCACGAACCCAGACTTGAGCTGGGGCCTAACAATAGTATCATAGTAGCTAGGGTCGGAAGGGACCTAAACAGATCACCAAGTCCGACCCCCTGCCTTGGGCAGGAATGGACGCTGGGATCATATGACCCCAGTCAGGTGTCTGTCTAGCCTCCTCTTAAAGACCCCCAAGGTAGGAGTGAGCACCACTTCCCTTGGAAGTTGGTTCCAGGTCCTAGCCACCCTAATTGTAAAGTAATGCCTCCTGATGTCTAGCCTGAACCTGCTCTCTATCAACTTGTGGCTGTTATTCCTAGTTACCCTGTGTAGTGCCCGGGGGAACAGGAGATCTCCTATTCCCTGCTGATCCCCCCTGGTGAATTTGTAGATGGCCACCAGATCCCACTTCAGCCTTCTCTTGTGGAGGCTGAATAGGTTCAGGCCCTCTAGTCTCTCCTCGTATGGCCTGCCCTGCTGCCCCCGATCATGTGAGCTGTCAAGTTGATAAAACTCCCAGAAGCCTCTTTGAGATGATTCAGTTAAGAATTAAGAATGATTGTGGCCTATAACCCCAGTAAAATGCCAGGGAACAGCCAGAGCAATGAAACAATAGAACCATAAATTAAGATGTTAACATAGTAACCATGTTCCCACTAATTAATGTAGGAACAGGAAAATATTCCAGGTATGTAAGGCTGTGCTATTGTACTCTTAGGATCTATAAGCCAAAATATTATATAACAAGCTTGGCTTGCATTAATGACGGTGATGTCACTAAAGGGTTAAATAGCCTAAGCAAGTGAAAGCAGTGTTCGCTGTTTGCTGTATGCTATCTGAATCACCTGCATGGATTTCTGAGGGAGATACCTGGATGGATTTCTAAAGGAGGACCAAGTCTTTGGACTTAGAGTAACAGCACAACCTAGGAAGGTCACCCAGTACGGCCGACTGTGGACAATGCCTTTTGAGTAACGGCTCTAGACAGACTATGAAGCAGTGAGGAGTCACGTTAACATGTTGTTTTTGGTAACTGCCTGCTTATATTCTGGCAATTGCAGTAAAGTTGACTACTTGTATACTAGCAACCCCAGTTGATTAATTGCTTTGTGCTTAATGGATAATTTTGTAGTCAATAAAGCTTCTGCCTGATTATCAGATGAGTGCTGGTGGTTAATCGCATAGTTCTCCTCACCCACAGAGAAATAGGGCTTGAATTTTGGCCCAACAATAAGGGGGAGCTGCAGGCTCCAGATGCCAGCACCCAGCAGCCATCTTTAGAAGCTAGCCCTGCTCGCTGGGCAGCCCCTTCCCTGCCCAGGTGCAAAGTGCCCAGTGCAGGGGCAGCACACAGTAGGGTGGAGGTGGGGCAGGGAAGGCCCTCCCCACAGTATGGAGTTTATCACATGTCCAGGGCTGGCATGGCTGGCAGCTCAGCACAGTCCTCCCAGCAGGTAAAGGTGTCTGGCTACACCTAGTGTCCTTGGTCCACATGGCATGCTCTGCAGGCGCCTGGCCGGGGGCCTCCCTAGGGAAGAGCTGGCACTGCTGACGGCCAGCAGTAACATGGCCAGCCATTCTTCATGGCTGGCCCTGGGGCTGCGCAGCTGCTGAGGCAGGCACTGGCCAGGGCTCCCCAAGCTGCTGGTGGGGCAAGCAGCAGGAGAGCTGGGCAGGATGAGGGATGCTGAACACCCGAGGGTCCCTCCTCTGGTGACGTGTCACCAGAGATGGCAGGGTGGGGTAGGGGCTCAGACAGGCCACCTTGCTGGTATAGACCACATAGTTGTGTCCTGGGTTAGAGAGTTGCTTCATAAAGGGCATGGTCTTATGGGCACAGCTGGACCAACAATTGTGATCCATCACAGCCACCCACTGTACCCGCAAGGCCTTGACCTTCATGCAACACTTCTGTGCCAACTGGTTGTGTCCTTGCTCCCTCATCCCCCCCAACTGGGCCTCATAAATGTGGGTGTTTGAGCGCCCACTCCACTCACACTGGCGCAGCACCTCTTCATTGCCACAGAGTGCTATGAGGTTGCCAACCTTCTCCTGGCTCCAGTTGGGACCCCAGGTGGAGGGCATGGGCGTGCACATGCAGGCTGTGCCGGGCCTGGATGGGGAGGATGAGGCCATGCTGCTGGGTCCCTCACCAGCTCTCTGAGCCCCTGCGTGGCTGTCCCTCTGTTGCTGACCCTGGGCAGCTGCTAGCAGCACCCAGCACAAGGGCACAGCAAGGGTCTGGCAGCTGTGAGGCAGAGGCTAAGCCCCACAGCACCTGAAGGTGCAAGACAGGCTGCTGGGAGTGTGCAGCTGGGAGGTGGCACTGGCCCTGCTCCCACAGACAGCCTGCAAGCAGCCCTGGGGAGCTCACAGGCCTGCAGCAGCCTGCAGCCCTGTTCAGCAGCCACCTGGCCCAACAGCTGTGCCCTGGCAGCTCTGTGGCAGCTCAGTGACCGTCAATACTGCTGGGATGCAGGCAGGCACAGGGCACAGGGCACACACTGCAGTGCCCTCAGGCTCCCTGGTGTGTGCTCCAGGACACAAAATGTCTGCAGGCTTTTATAGCCTGAATGCAGGGACTACCATAGAGACAGCCCAGCCCTGGAGCAGGAGAGGCTCCTAGGCTGCAGTTGGGTTGCGTCTATACATGTGATACTGCATATTTAATAATCACACTTTTAATAATCACAGTTAAAGGTTTTTACTGTGCAATAAACGTGCACAAGTGTAGATGCATGCACTTAGTAATGGTAAACTAGACAACTGCGCAGTAAAGCATCTTGTGTAGTCGCACCAACTGACAACCAGGCTGCTGAAATGGAGAAAGGAAAAACACATGAGAGACAAATGAAATGAAAAAGAATCCAAAGATACTAGATTTGAAAAAAATGAGGGGAACATTTTGCACAGTTACAATTTTGCCATGAGCTGTTGGATTAAAGCAGTTCTTATGTAACTGGAAAAGGTACTATGTATAGAAACCCAAAAATAAAATAATCAAATTGCTTGTATTACTTGAGTCTGTTGTAAACCACCCACTCTAAGGCTGCTAATTCACCCAGCTTTTCAACTAAACTGCACTACTGATATTTTGGTTTTTGCTCCAAACACTTATGCTACTATGTGGAAATGCCACAAAGTCAACTTTATTACTCCAAATTTTTCCTTACTGAAAAAGCAGCTCATATAAAACCAATTCCTTCTCCTGTATCTTCAACATTAGATTTGGTTAACAGTGAAAACAGTTTTACTATTCCAATTAAATTATGCTTCAAATATTTATTGTCACTCATTCAGGTCCAGAAAAAAGCATTATCTTTTTTATTAGCTAAACTTGTTTCGGGCCAAAATATTTCCCTGTAAAGCCCAGGTAGTGGGACTTTGGTCAGTGATATTGCAGACTAGGTTCAAACTCCTTCTTACCACACTAGAAAGGTGGTGGCACTCCTGCATCCCCTGTTAGGTAAGGAATGAGGCCAGTGGAGTCAACTGTCACAGCCAGCAGGAATCTGAAATTTCCAATTCCTGTTTATCCATTTCTGCATAGTGAAGCCAAACTGGTTCCTTTGCATTCAAGCCCTGCCGTCTTCAGACTAGATGTTGGGTCTCAGGGAATAAATAAAATGGGCAGGTCTTACTGCATTATGCCACCAGCATAGAGCAGTCCTGACTCAAGTAACCAGTGGAGGACTGATTCAGTGCAAGGGAATTCTCTTGTGATGTAGAGCTGTTTCACAGACATGGTGAAGATGGCACATACCTATACTCTGGCCACCAGCATGTGACATAATATCCAACAAAATGGCATTCCTGTGACACTAGGTGATGAGGTCCATCAAGATTGGCCCTTTAATCAGGGGAACATGAGGTTTATTTAAAGCTCTGCATCCCCCTCCTCAAATATGCCAAGTGCTGCTCAGGTAGAAGGCAGTGTCTAGTCCAATAATTCAATCTATTGTCTAGATTAAAGCCAAAATACTGAACACTATGGAAAATATATTACTGTTCTGTACAGCAAGGTACTTTTTCTGAATAAATGCAATCGGTCATCGAGGTTGGTTCAGGGATGAATTTAAAATAGTTAATTAATTGTATTACTTTCCTAAGGAAGCTGCTTATTAATTTTCCTTTCACAAAGCTGCATTGAATAAGATTGTTTAAAATTAGTTCACAGAGCTCAATCTAAAGGAATCATTTGGAATCATTTTCTAATTTATACTAATTTATGACATTGGATTGGTTTGTATGAATAAGTGAAATAACTTCCTGATGGATAGATGGAGCTCATATTTTTCTTGACAGAAAATGTGAAGATTAATTTATAAAGAAACTTCTTTTGATATCTTTTAATATCTTTAAAATTGGCTAAAAAGCATCATTCCCAAGAGACTTTACAAGATTTAGGGCAAAATTTTCCTTTCTGATCTGCACTTCAAATTGCTCTCTTATCCACTGGATAGACCACTGAGATATGTTTTGAATTAAGAGAGAACAGTCCTTTAATTAGCTTAATATTGCAGCATGAGTATTTAGAGAGACAGGGCTCCATTCAATTCTCTCTTCACCTATGCATATGAAAATAGAGCTAACTGTGCCCCAGGGAAATTTACCAGGGAAAAGGCAGGTAATGTCTGAACCGGCATACCACCGCAGGTTCTCAAAAAAGGAAGATGGCTTTAAATTGTTATTGAGGCTCTATAGAGCCCTCTGGTAGATGCCTTCCTTCTTATCTGCAGTGCATTCATTGTGCAATTTCTAGCGCAGTGATTCTATACCAAGGTGCCAGGGTATCCTGGAGTGCCACCAGAACCTTTGAAGGGTGCTCCAAGATTTCATAGACTTTAGGGCTGGAAGGAACCTCATGAAATCATTGGATCCAGCCCCCTGCCCAAGGGGCAGGAAGTCAGCTGGGGTCAGATCACCCCAGCAAGATAAGCATCCAAGCATCAAGATGTTAGGAGGTAAGTGAGGTGAAAGGAGATAAGCAGATGAGCCAAGTAGATAAGCCAGGTTCAGGCTTGTCCCTGTCTGGATGATCCTTTACCCCTACTGCCCAGCCCCTGTGTAAGGAGTTGAGCACTGTGTAATAGGGAGCCAAGGGCTCCCCATTACTTCAAGAGAGATACATCAGCATATAACAGCCCAGGTAGAGGAAAACACTGCCCTTGATGAGCTGGCTGTAGAAGAATAGGCAGCCAGGGTACAGGCAGCCAGGGTACAGGCTATGAGTGCCTGTTGCAGAGGTAGCAACTCTGCAATAGTACAGTAGGGTAGAACCCTGCTTGGGTAACAGGAGTACTACTACAGCTGCTAAATTAGCAACTGTAGACTGCCTGGGAGGCCAGACAGCCCAATAAGAAACACCTGCAGGTGGCTGGGGAGCCACATGACTGGAAATGGGCAAGGTTTGGGAGGCATATAAGCCCAGGGCCTGAGCCAAGGCATTGAATCTGGCCTGGGGAGCAGGAGGGAAGCCACAGGGGGGAAGAGTTCTGCAGCAAGCTGCCTGTGGCTGAGCTAATGCCTGGGATCCTGCTGGGACTGCAAGTAAGAAACTAGGGGCTTGCAGGGAGCTATGACACAGGATGAGGAGGGTTGTGATAAAGCAAGAAGGCTTGGAGTTTGAGTTATAGCCAGTATGCTTATGCTTTTTGTAACAGGGCCTCAGGCAAGAGCCCTGTTACTTAGATAAGGTCAGGCCAGACTGACCTGACAATGAAATCTGCCGGGGGGGGGGAGTTGCACACCTGGGACAAGACTGGGTAATTAGCCCACCGAAGGAGGCATAAAACCGGCGTTGGGAGAAAGACTGATTGCCTTTGGGCACCAAAAGAAGAAGTGAGGAGTGGCGAAGCTCCCACAGATAAAAGAAGACAACTCACCAGAGATATGGACAGACTCCAGGAAGAGTGAAGCCCTGAGGTATGTGGCAGATCAGCAGCAAAGGAGATTGTCTTGCCTGTAAACTCTGCTGTGCTGGTGAGTGCGGGGAAAGATGGAGACACCGGGCGGTGGATCTGCTGGGACCTCTAAGAAGAAGGGATTGTGCCCCTCATCTTGAGAAAGGGGGATTGGGGTTATCCCCAAGTCTGGAGCCCAGTGGGATTGTGGAACTGGGAGCAAGGAAACAGATTGAGAGTGGGAGTAGCTAGAGACTACTCCCAGGATCGTGCACCCACAAAGAATGAGGAACACGGAGAGTGCATGCCACTAATGAGATAATTAGTGGTGAAGAATCCTTATTAAGTACATACAAAGTAACTAGTCTGAGTATTTCCTGATTGTAACACTGACTACCTTTGCCAACGAAGTAATTGGCGAGAATATTGTTATCTCACCACTGTTAAGCCGGAAATAAAACTTACACTGTGAGCAATTGACATCAGGGTGGCATTATTCTATCCAAGAACAATAAAAAGCATTAACCTCCTTTCTTTTCTCTTTCATCCAAGTTGTGGCAGGCAAGTATAAAGGAGAGACAAGGATAAGATTGACTATCCCACTTACACTTTTGTTTAAGTTTATGACCAGTAGTCAGGTTTGGGACTAATAGGGGAGGTAGGAGAACCCAATAGTGTCCAAGGGGCACGTGATTGCTTTGAGCCCTGCCAGGGGCTGGGTTTAAAGTGCTAATAGATGGCAACCTTAAAGGGCTGAAGCCTAGGCTGAGCAGGCCAAAGCCCAAAAAAGGGCAAGACAGGGCTAGGAGGTTTAGTGCCCAAAAAGAGTAAAGACAGGGCTAGAGAGTCCAGTGCCCCAAAAAGGGCGGAGATCATAGTTCTAGAGAGGCGAAACCAGGAATGGCGCTCAGTATGCTCCAGTCCGGTGCAGTGGGGCTAAGCAAAGGGGCCAGCAAGAGTAGAGGGGCAGCAGCTGAGAAGGGTGAGGGCCCATCAAGGAAAAATGACTGAACGGTAACACCTGTGAAATATGGATGTGGCAGTAGGGGAGGTCAGAGGCCACAAAATGAGCCCTTAAAGCAAATAGTGCAATAGAGCACAGACAGGCTGGGAGGGCCTCACCAAGTACCCAAGAGCAGGACAGGGATCTGTAGGATTCGGGAAGAGCTCACAGATCAGTAGCGCACAAGGGCTAATTCTGGGACCCTGGGGCAGGCTCCTTTTTCCTAATAAGATAGCAATAGCAAGGTGTACAAGAGCAAACTTTCACACCTGGTGCAAGCACCGGCCAACCTTCTATGGGCTGCCCACCCACCTCACTCATCTGCCATGCCTTGATGTAATAGTATTGAGATGTTAATTAGGTGGGAGGTTGCCCATTTTGAACCTCAATGTTTAGGGGAATAGTCACAGCTCCATTCCATCCCTACACTGTGGCCCAAGCCTTGTAGATGGCATCCTAGGCAGCTAAACTCAGCTGTGCCCTTCACTCCCTTAGCTGCAGTCTCCTCTCTGGCAACTTTGGCTCCCCCTTAGGCCCTGGCCCTGTCTCAGGCCGGTTGGGATCCTGAGACTCTCTGCTCTAGGCATCCCTTGCGGTGGGCCACATTGGCCCTTTGACCCCCAGTTTGGTCCTGGCCCCAGCATGGGCCAGTTGAGGGTCCCTCAAGACAAGTCTAAGCCACTTGCCTCCTCACAGGGTTCAGGGTCCCCCATTTCCAGGTCAGGTGTTTCACAAAGCATGCTTGGCCCTGCAGGGTCACTCACCCCAGCAGGCTCAGGTGTTTCAAGAAGCTTACCTTGCCTTCCCTGCATTATATAACCCAACCAAAAGTGGGGGCTGGAGTTAAGGAGCCCTGACCTACCTTTCACCAGGGAGGTGATCACTCCTGGAATTTACATGAGGACTGTGACTCCATCAGTAACCCCACCAGGCCTTCCTGCCCTGGCAGGGTGCAGTTTTAGGTCATGCCCAGGACTAATGAGGCCTCCAAGCCATCCCAATAGCCTCACCATTACCTCCAAGGTGTTCCTGGCAGAGCTTAGCAGAGAGGTGTGTCTCCTCTGCTGGCTGATTGCAAACTGTCCTTAGCTCAGGGAGCTGGGCCTGGGGCCTGGGGTGGCCTTAAAATGGCCACCCCAATCAGGCACTTACCCCACCCTGGCCCAGTCCTTAAAGTGGCAGGCACTACCAGTGCCCTGCCACACAAGGCATAGCAGGCAAGAGGGCAAAAAGGGAGGGTATTTGAAGAGCAAGAGCAGGGCAGGAAGCATGAGGCCACTAGGACCATCATGGCTACCCCTGGGACTTGGTCCTGTTATGCATTGTAATATATAAATTTGCTTTTGAAACTGGATGCCACTCAATTCACACAAGCTATGGAGGGGTACTTCCAATGAGGGGTGCTCCAAGTCCAATGAGGGGTTTGTAGTGTACACTATTCTAGTGTAACCCTTCTTCAAGGTATCATCAATAGTAACAAGGGTCAGCTTCAAATGTTTTCCTCTTAAAATTAAGAAAACCTCTGGCTTGAGCTTCTACCCAGAAGCCTGGAAAAATTGAACATCTTCCTTGGGTAACCTGAAAACACCATACATATCATCCGTACAAGTGCTGAGCCTGTGTATAAAACAAACAAACAAAAAATATATAACATGAAGGGAGGATAGGGATATATGTTTGATTTGGGAAAGCACAACAAGAATCCATCAATGGTGTTTAAAGAAATATATTTACTTCTGCTATATCTTTACCTGTAGTCTGGTTTGTCATAGACAGTTGTAGCTAGAAAATAAACACATTCTGCAAAACAAAAAACTCCCCACCATCCTACCAGACAGGCTCCTTGCCCAATCAGCCCCAACATTAAGTCTGTTTACTCTTGCTCCATTGGCTTCCTATCCAAATCTTTCTTGCCATTTCAGGCTCCTTCTCTTAATTCTTTCCTCTGCTTCAGATTAGGTTTTTATCTCCTCTATATTGAAATTGGGCAATTTTTCTGTCCAGGTTGTCTGGGCCCTTTTACAGAGGACAAGATAGTCCCTTTGTTTCGAGCTGTAGTGCCTTCCCATCTTAGTCAATTGTTATTTCTCCAGTATGAATGGAAGAGCAAGTTCTGTTTTATAAGGGGCCATAACTTGACCAAACTGGGTAGATTTTTCACAAGAATGGCAAAAATCTGTAGTCCGTAACCAAAGCATGGGTATACTAGTATTTCTTAAAAAAAAAATCCTTTTATTTTTAATATGGATGAAACAATTTTTTCCCTAATCTTATTCTTGGAAACAACTGAACCGTTTGGCTGATGTTTTTCAGGCATCAAGCATGATACATTATAACCCATGTCGCAAAGTTATAAGCAACTGAAAAGAAGATCTTGTAATAGGAAGTGTCAGACAACATTAATAATAACTCGTGTTACCAACCCTGGTATGAGAAAATGTGAACATAAAAGGATTAATGGTGTAGGTAAAGTTAAGCATCAAGCCAGGATCTCATTTGCAATCTTTCACCCTTTGGCTACAATGTTTCAACAGTAGTGGATAGGAAATGTGTGAAGCTTTTTCCAAATATAGCTGTACTACATGTGAGAGCTTGGTGTGCAAAAATGTTATTTTTTAGGACATTTATTTCTCAGGATTTTACAGCATTAAGAATGATCAAGCAAAATTAAAAATAAACAAGACAAGTGAAGCAGAATAAATACAGTTTTGTCATCTGGTTTCTCCCCTTATTACTAAAAATGACATTGTGATGGCACATACTTAAAGGCTAAGTTGAATTAGGAAGGAGTTAAACATATGTTTAAAGCTAAGCACATACATACTTGCTTTTCTGAAGTAGGGCTTCTATGCTGTGTCATTGTTTTGTTTGTTTTTATACAACAGCAAAACAGAAGCAAGTAGGATAGGCATTTTACTGACTCAGTTACATAGAAAATTGCAATAAAACTAAGTTAATTATATGCATGTTTTGAATTGAGAATGCTATAAGACAGAGCTGTTCAACTTTTAAGTGGCCAGGGGCTGCACAACCTATAGGCTGCACTAGTGAAGGCCCCCTCACCACCCCCTATGCAGGGGGGAAGGGAAGGGACTGCATGCCTGTGTGCTCTTCTTTGGCAACAGAGACCTGGGTGTCTCCCTGCTGCACTATACCACTCCCTGATGCACTGTGCCCCCACATTGTACCATATGCCCCCAGCTGCACCACATGCACATCCCTGTTATGCTCCTGACCCCACTCTCATGTCCCTGATTGCAGGCACCCGTGCTGCTCTGGTGCCCTGGATAACGGGCTCTCTTGGCACTGCTGGCTGTACCACTCCACTTCCTGGGGTGGGGACAGGAAAAAGCAGGGGTGGGGGAGAAGGGGGAGCCTGGAGCCCCAGGTGGAGCAGCAGCTGAGTGAAAGCCTGGGGAGCTATAATTTTATGCTTCATAGGCTGCATGCAGCCATGTGCCACCAATTGGACAACCCTGCTATAAGACTACAGATTCTTAGGCCCTTACTTGCCCAAAAAGGCTTCAAACCTGCATCTCTTATTTTCCAGCAAAGTACTTTAACCATCAGGCCACAGGCTAGGCATTGCCCAATACCCCATCCATTCCTCTTAAAGCTTGCCTGCTGCACCTAGTCATTGGATAAAATGGATAAACAATACTTCCAAAGTTCCCACCCCATTAGGAGTAGGGGCCTCGGTTGGAACATGGAGCATCTGCCTCATTGAACCGTGCACCCTTTTACTTTCTCTTGGCTTCATATATCTCCCCCTTTTGGTTGACCAGGGGTCCATTTTCAGGAGGCAGAATAGTAGGAGCTGTGGCCTGGTGGTTACAGCACTTGGCTGAGAGACAGGTTCAAACTTCCACTGGAGCAAGTGGTCTAGAACCTGTGCCTCCTATCTCTCCCCCACAAAAGTACCCTAACCACTGGGCTATTGTACCAAAAGGTGGGAGGACTGCCCTCACCTAACACTTGCTGTTCTTGGACTTTTACCCAACTACAATTTTTATATTACTTAGCTTTACATATGTACCTGGGCAATCCCATTTCACTGTGTAGAAACCCAGCCTGAGCACAGCCCTACTGAGGATGCTTGTGCACCCAGAATTGCAAACTCTCATAAGTGCCAAAAACTGCAGTTATGCAGCTGAATAGGTGCCATTTGGGGGCAGGATTTACCCATAGAGACAGATATTCAGAGGAGATGGGGTTCTCAGTACTTTCTGAAAATCAAATATCAAGCTGGGCATCAAAATATGGAAATATCCTAATTTAGAACATTCTGGCCAGTAAGCATGTAAGAAATCATAGTTGCAGTGGCAAGACTAATCAGGCTTCAAAAATGTGCAACCGGAACTGGGAGAATAAGTAGATTTCAAAAGGCTTAGGAATGGGTTCAGTGTAATCTGAATAATAAGGACTGTAGATTTTATCACCTGCCCTGAATGACATGGCATCTATTCAAGAAAAAATAAAATAATAAAGTTTTAATTTAAATAAAGATGCCTATCAATGGCACTGGAACATCATTAATTATACAATAAACAATTACATTAAGTCTCACAGGCACTGAAATCAATCCCACAGAAACTCAGCCAGCTACCAGCTCCCTTCATTCATCATGAGAGCATCCCTACCCTTCCAGATATCTTGTTGAGCAGATGTTTCTTGCAGCATACACAGAATCTCACTGAATATGGGCCATTTCAGACTAATGGAAAGGGCAAGCTCTAGAATTTCAAAAGTCCTCACAAATACCTATTGTCTTCTATAATGACAGGAATTGAGATGGAGTTTCAGGGTGACCATAGCAACAGTTGCAAAGCATAAGGAAAAATAGGCTGGCCCAAGGCTACATAGGCCATTACCAATCTCTTAACTCTAGAAGTCCAGTGGGCAGGTCCCAAAGCACTAGTATCACATATTCCAGCAAAATGCCCCACCTAGTACATAAGCTACTATGATCTGCACCAGCTTCAGTTTCCAAATTGTTCAAAGGTGCAGCTCTCAGAAAAGCACATTGTAGCAGTCTAATCTTAAGCTGGCAAAAGCATGAAGAAATGCTCCATGCAAGAAGTGATAGTAATTTCCACCCAAGAGTCAGACAGTATATAGTTGAAGGCTGTCATGCTGGGTCTTCACCAGCAAGATCTGCGGATCATCTATGGTTGAAAGAAGCAACTGAAATCTGAGGGGAGTGTGCAGAGTCCAAATGTAGGAGAGCTAGAAGGCAGGAGATTCATCTGGAGAACAAAGTCAGAGATCCAGAGTGTCAGGCAAAGTATGGGGTCAGGAAGCCAGCCAGGTCAGGTATCCAAGAGATCAAACCAAAGCTGGGTTAGGGAGCCAAAAGTTCAGGCCAAACTCAAGGTCCATGGATAAGCCAGATCAGGTAACCAGAGAACTCATCAGAGAGCCAGTAGAGGCACAAGCCAAGGGCAAGACATCTTGGGTACAAAGTTGAGCCTTGTTACCCAGACACTTCCTCTTCTGTGTTTTTCATAGGAAGGGGTAAAGGGTTAGATGACCTCAGCTAGCCACTCTGGTTAAAGGGAGTGGGTAGGTGACTAGGCCCAATTAGCAGGTTCTGACCATCTGTGTCCATGCTTGTGTTCAGATAAAGAGGCAGCAGACTAGGATAAGTAGCTATACCCAGCAGGCCAAGGCCTCAGGTTTGTGGCCAGGCTGTACCATACTGCAGTTATATTATAAACAACAAGCAGTAGCTTCAGTATAAAGTTACCACCCCTAAAGTGCCCACTAATGGTGAGCATATTCTTTCAATCAAAATGGTTAATATTATCTCTGCCATCTCCTCTGACTGCTTCACATAAGCCACCACTTTCACCTCAAATTTACCTTTGTGGTACTTCAGCTAACTTGCTCATAGCCATACACTAGTAGCTGATTTGATTCAGAGGAGATTCAGCCTGATTCGGGGACTGAATCTCTAAATCCAAATCAAATTGGGAGACCAATTAAGAGCTCTGAATCGATTTGAAGCATCCAAATTGATTTGGAAAAGCTTTGGAAAAGACTCGTCTGCTTCGGAGATTCAGCCATAGATTAAACAGGCAGCTGATACAGCTGCCTATAGCTGGTAAATCTGTTGGAATAGGGGGGATGGGGGGAGGAAAGGGACATGGGGAAAGGAGCGATTGGGGCTGGGACAAGCTGCCTAGCTCAGGCAGGGGGGCACATTACTTGGGGAGGGGTGCGGGATGCCCTGCCGCTGCTTGCCCAGCTGTGGCAGGGGCAGCGGTATGCAGATACGGCTTGCTTCAGGCAGAAGGGGGCAAGCGGCAGCAGGGCATAGCCCCCATTCCCAGTGCAGCCGCACCCACATCCCGCACTCTTCTGTGCTGGCTGGCAAGCGGCAGCAGAGCAGAGCCCCAGCTCCCAGTGCTCATGCAGGCGTGGCAGTGCTGGGAGTGGGGGCTATGCCCTGCTGCCTCCCCGAGCGGGCTGTGCCTGCATCATGCCCCGGTCCTCCGATGCCGGTTGGGCAAGTGACAGCAGGGCAGAGCTCCTGCGGCTCCCCCTGCTGGGGCAGAGACAGGCACAGCCAGAGGAGCCACAGGAGAAGCCCCCATGGCTACCCTTCCTGGCTCCATCTGCCGCCCAACCCCAGCCTACCTGCACTCAAAAAAAAAAAAAAGCCTCACCGGCTCTGGCAGCAGGGATTGGGGCCTCTGAGGTCTTATAGCAGAGCCCCCTGTGCAGCAGGAGGCAATGGGGATCACCCTGCCCTCCTCACCTGGCACCCACGCAGCAGCTGCCCCACGGCGTGGGTTCAGTGCAGTTTGGCAGGGTGCCACATGCTGTCTGGGAGCCGGGGCAGCTCCATGTGTCAGCCGGAACCCAGCACCACTCAGCCCCAGCAGCCCCAGCTCCCAGGCAGCGCATGGCACCCTGCTGAGCTGCACTGCACCTGTGCCATGGGGCAGCTGCCGCACAGATGCCAGGCAGTGGAGGCGATCCCCTCTACCTATGCTGGCTGTGTTGGGGGGCTCTGCCATGAGTACCCAGAGGCCCCAATCACCACTGCTGCAGCTGGTGAGTGCGGGACTTTTTTTTTTAAGTGCCGGGACTAAGCTAGGGCTGGGGCTGCGCAGTGCAGCCATGGAGCTTCTCCCATAGCTCCCCCCACTCAGGGAGAGGCAGGCACAGCCGAAGGAGCTGCCAGAGAGCCTGTAGCCACCAGGCTGTGCTTGCCTTTCCCCGGCCAATCCGAATCACCGAATCTCTCTGAATCAGCACCGAATCTTCCAAAGTCGATTTGGCCAAATCGATTCAGGACAGTGATCTGAATCTCTGAATCAAATCACTGTCCTCTGAATTGGCCAAATCCAAATCAAATACTTCCTTATTTGCACAGGCCTACCATACACTTGTTTTTACAAGTACTGATGGCATTGGACAAAACAGGGACGTACAGATAGGTATTACCAGCCATGTGAAACCACAATAGTGTTGCCTAAGTAAGACTGTGGAGGAACTATGGCACTTGGACTACACTGGTTTCTTTGGTTGATGATCCTCAGGGCAGTGGATGAAAATCAGGCATCAGTGCCTTTATTATACCTTGTTTGAGTCCTCAGTTGGTACTGTGTCCTCTTGAATTATTAGAGTAAAACATTATATTAGATCTTTGTGTTTTGTAGAGATTTTCCTGAAGCCACTCCTGTATAACAAACATGGGATAAACCCCAGGCATGTGGACAGTGAGGCCGACAACATAGAGACAAAATGTTATTAAGTCTACACACAAATAATGCAACTACAAAGTAAGTTGGAACTAAGATTGAATCATTAGCTCCTGTGGCATTCTACTTAAACTTGGTTAAGAGGAAGATCAGATAGGCAGATATATTCTTTCTTGTCTTCTTCCAACCTTGCAAGCAAAGGGGTTTCTGTTCCTTTTGCAACAGATATGTATATCCCTAAGTCTTTAAGTAAATATTGTCTAATTTTCAACCCAGACTTCCAAAATGCTTATTTTTCTATGATTTGGGTCTCTTATCTAACTTATATAATGTGTTATTTATTTTATGACCAAAGGTTCCCTGAGTTATTAATTCATGCTAATAGTCTAATTATAGCTCAGGTCTTAGTCATGTCAAGACTCTGACTACTAAACTTGTAAGTCCTGAAATATCTCTATTTTGTGTAACTACAGAATGGTTTTATATTCCTATGGTTTTAGGAATTACACTAAAGCACTTTTAGAAATTAGTTTATTTAATTCTAGCTCATTTCATTATGTAAGAAATTATCCCACTCTAGAAAGGGAATGGATTAGACAGTTGTAGATCTCTTTCTCTAACTTTTATGATTCCAACACAATTTTTTTTGCAAAATATATAGAAGTGAAATATTAAATGTGGTGGAAAAGGGAAGAAAGCAAAGAACATCTAGTGAATATTTGATGTAGCTGCTCTCTTATGTGCTAAGATTAATCACTAGGGAAACTTCAGAAAGTAGTATGTAGCTGGTCTGGCCCTGGGCAAAAGACATACACACTCTTTCTTAATATGGGTTGAGAGTAAATTCTGAGAGTTCCTTAGCAGCACCCCCCCCCCCCCCCAGATGTTACTTAGACCTTTTGTTACTAAAGTTTGAAATGTAAGGTGCTGTAAGATCCATTGCTGCTAATAGAAGGGCAGGTAGAAGAAGTGAATAAAAATACCTTTTTTTTTTTAGTTTGCACTGTGCAAAGTTGTTTCCAGGGTTTCTTTTCAGATGTGGATTTTACCAGTTATCCATGCCTTCATAACTAGATTATGACAATGAGCTTTGCATGGTGCTATCTTTGAAAAGTACTGGGAAATTTTACCTAACAAAGAATGAAACTGTCTCCCTATGCCCTGATGTTTCACAAATGGAGTATATATTATATCTGTTCTCCCAAGACAATGCTGAATTCCAAATAATTCAGTGTTCAATTCATACTATTAGTTTTGATTTAGCAAACTGTTTATTGTTTGGTCCTGTATACTTAAAAAATCTTCTCTTCATACTTCAACCTATCAGTATGGATATTCAAACTAACAATCCTTGGATTTTTTTTGACCAAAGACCAAACCATTTTACAGGGAAAATCTGCAACTATAATACTCAACCTTGATACTGAAATTCACTTTCCCTTTTAATCAGTTGCAGCCTGAGCTTATTGATATTCAGGTCATTGTACAAAGCCTATCTGTTTACTCAGATTTTTATACAGAAGAGATGATTTCTGGTAAGTTAGGAGATTTTGTGGCTAGATAATTGTATCATCATTAATTAAGTTGGATTCAGTTGATTTGTGTAATAATACATTATAGCTCTTGTGTAATATTTTAATGTAGGGGACATCACAGATACATTTTTATATGTTAAAAAAGCCCAGCAAGTACAGAAATGGCCTGAAACCTTATCCAGGATCAGCTATACAAGTTGTGTAACAGGTCAGCAGTTACTGTACTTGTTACATATTATTAATGCTTTTTCAACTGCTACTAAAAATGTGCCCAAGCTAAACAGCCCATTGGGCTAGAATGATTAAGGCACACTAGTTCCAGTAGACAACAGCACACAAAGTGGCCATTTACAGCTGGGTTGATTTTGGCAGAAGTCCAGATTGAAGTTTTGAATTCATGCCTTTTAGGGCCACAGCAGATCAGTTCTGCCATCCTACCCCTACAGCAAATGCTATTTATTTTTCCAACTAGTATTTATTATATCAGACCCTATATATCTGCAAAATATTTTAGTTAGGTTGTAGCTTTGAGACAAATGTCCTGCATCTCAGTAAAAGGGTTTATAATTGTGACATCTTTGTGTATATGGTATGCCTCCATCAACAATAAGCAGACTGTAAGAAGTTTTTCTTTTCACTATGGAGAATGTGACATCACCTATGGTTCCACCTTCTTTTCTCACGTTCTATATGAAATACTTCCAATTTTGTTTTTGCTTCACACACAGTGTTCTAAAACAACTAAGGAATTGGAAGAACATTTCTAATTTATGTGAAAAATTTGTAATGAATTAAGTTTGGATTACTGGTTAGTATCACTGCAACTATATTGCCAGGCAGAGCCTGAAACTACTGAACATATGGAAGACTATACTGCATTCCTCATTTGATGGACTCTAGATCCCCTAGAGAGTGTCAAAAATCCACAAGATGTCCCTGAATACTGAATATTGCATTGATTTGGATCTCACACTTATCTGAAAGATATTTAAAATCACAAGTAGGCAGATAGATAGCTCCCTGCTGACTGAGTCTCTGCAGAAATATATGCGCTTTACTTATTTTAGAAACTATATGAAATTTAGCATGCTTGTGAAATATGCATAAGATACCTTGATTTCAGGCAGACTAAGAGTATGTTTGATGGAGAGTAATAAAACATTTCAACTTTTTCCAGAATTCTATAAAAATATTGCTATAAGGTGCATATGTCAAAAAGTAGAATTTCCCAGTGTAATTTAGTTTTGAGTAGATGCTGCTACTACTAGTCTCTCAAAGCATACTGGTGATGCCTAAATTTACAGTCTTTTTCTATGTGGTAATCCCACAAATGTCAATAGATTTACTGACTGAGGAAGTCCTGAATAATCCAACCTTCTATAGGAATGAATATGCAGAAACTAAGAAAGGATTAATTGGTTAATTCTCTGTTCTTAGCAATTATAGCAGGTAGCTGGAAACAACCAGACCTATTATAAATTACATTTCTTTCTTTTCTCCCATTCTTCCAGTGCTGCATGAGAGGACTGGGATGAGAGAAAGTTCAGTGAGTTGGTGATAAAACACAGAAACCTGAAGATGTTCCTGACACACTGATGTTGTCCTGAGGCACTAAGACATCAGTTTTATGGTGTACTCTAGACATTCTGGGTCATCACTGTGAAAACGCAGGGGGTCTTCATGACAGCTGCCCCAGGTCCCAGGTACCTGAGACAACAACACAAAAACACAACCCCCTTCAGTCTCTTGCACACACCAGATGGAAAAAGAAATTGTGGGGATGCCTTGTGCTCTACCATAATGGAAAAAATAGTCTGTTTTCACCAAACCAGTGGTGAACCCATATTGGGCTCTCCCACTCACCAATCTCTCTCACAGTTCCCTTCTTTCCATCCCTTTCTCCAAACACAAACTGCACATCCCCTCCCATGCTGTTCACAGTTCCCCCTTTGTCCTCACAGTTAGTCTGTCTGCCTGGCTCTGTGCTGGACAAAGATGGTGAGTTTAGAAGGCAGAATGACCACATCAAGGAACAGAGCAAGATGGTGATGGGATCTGACTCTTTTGTTGGCTAATCCTAGTGAAACTCATTTCACTCTTAGTGGGGGAATAAGTCATCACATGAATAGGGCAGACATGGTTTGTGTGTAAAATATTGTCACAACACAATATACATGTATTGTACAATATGTGTGAGTATGTGTGTACGAGGGCTGTGACTGAGAAGAACAGGGCAACATTTCCAATGGGAGGAATTCAAGTGTTTTCTCTGCCAAAGTTAGTACTAGTAAATATTTTACTTAAACAATTACAGAAATAGTTCAGTTGTTTTTTGAAGGAGTATTGTGCCAAATGTAGAGAGTAAAATGAATTTTAAAGTGTGAAACAGAGGGAATTTATTCCTGTTTTAAGTGCAACTCTGAATGCAGCTTAACTAATGGAGGCAGCACAGATGCCTTCTCAACAGAGTGTTTGTGCCTATTCATATACATGTCCACACCCATGTATATTTGGAAGAGAAAGCAGTTCAGGAATTTCTTGCTAACCCAACCTTTCCATTATTTCCTGAGTTATTACCTTCTGATCATTTGGTAATATGACTAGTGATTAGTTATTACTTCATATCATTAGCTTGTCCCCCATGTGTCACAAATCACAGTAAAAATATATATCAAGACTTATTATAGTTGCATTTCTATGCTGGGTGGTCTTTAATAATGAATGTGCCTCAGATAGAAGCTGAACATAGCAAATAATCAGCTGTGTAAATGTAAAAGAGCAAATATTGACATACCAAAAGGAAAACGAGTGAGACCATATTCATCACAAGCCAGTCTCTGAATGCTCAGTAGTTAAAACCTTGTCCTTGTCTCCCTTTTTAAAAGTAGGACAAATATCAGCCTTGACATCTATAGAGTTCCCAGTGGTGTGGTAATCTAAGTTTAACTTTCATACAGTAGAATAAAACACCTGAGACCTGGGGTGGTGATGTCTGAATTATGATTTTACAGACTAATATATATATTTATATATATATTTATCTGACGTGCCTCTTGCACACCTGATCTAGATTCATCTTGACCTGAAAGATATCATCTTGATTTCTTCCTCTTTAACACGTGGTTTATTAAGAAACCTTACAGAGGAGCCAGATTTGCACATTTGCCTGTGCCAAGTACATCTGAATGAGAGCTCGCCCCCCCCCACCCCCCCAGCATCCTTCTCTTGTTTTTGTTCTTTGTGCAAGGGAGCAGAAGATAATGAATTACCGTGCTGAAAGACAGACACAACACAGCCCTATGACCAGCACTGTTTTTCTGGGCTATATTTCTTTTTCTTGATTACCAGACAATAGCTCCAGAAATTTAAGGAGGGGGAGAAGAAATGACTGATCTTTATGTATGAGATAATGGATGAGCCTTGAATGACCTGTTTTTTTCCTTGCGGTAAAACCGTGTTGAAGGAAGAGGGCGCTAGTTTACAGCCCATCTCCTTCCCTCTGCCTGTGCTAGTGCTGGAGCTCGTGTTAACAGGAGAACTGCCGATGACTGCTCTCACCCAGGAAGGAGCGAACTGTCTCTCTGATTCAGGTACGTCTCAAGTTTAATCCTGCAGATCGACCGAGATTTAAGCTTCAGCACCGCAGACAAACAAGATGCAGACAAAAGACACTCAGCAGGCACCTTCCAGGTCTGTCTGCCTCTTTGGCCAGTTTGAAACGCCTTTTGATCTTGTGGCCACACAGCCAGGAGGAAGGACTGGGACTGGTGACTCCCCCCAGAGCATCTTCCCTGCCTCTCTCTTTCTGCCACTCTCCCACTCCTCTCTCCCTACCTTTCAGGAAGGGGAGAGAGATCCGAGGAGGGAATGGTTGGCTGGCTGCTGAGAGACCCCCTACGCTTTCCCGCCCCGGACCTGAAGGCAGGCGGGAAGGTTGGGGAGGAGAAGCTGCTGCAAGAGGAGGTTTGAGTGTCTGCCTGTTTGCGTGTGTGTGTGTGTGCATGCCTCGCGGGGGTGTGATCTCGGCTGGGGGAACACGCGGAGGCTGAGAAGTTTTGGGGGAAGCTCTCAGCCCGGTCCGGGAGTCGCCTGACGAGAGGCGAGGGACACCCGAGCGCTGTCCGGGGTGCTGAACGCGGGGCGCTGAGCGCTGTCCGTGGTGCTGAACGCGGGGCGCCGAGCGTGGTCCGGGGTGCTGAAGGCAGCACCTGTTCCGAGCCATCGTCATCCTGCAACAGGGAGCTGGAGCCCGGCCGGGCCCGGCAGTCCATCCCGCCTACCCGGCCGGCAGATGCCGCCGATCCCCTCGCCATCGCATTCAATAACTCAAACTAGATAAGCGCCTGGCTTGTCACCTCTGCATGCCTAGCGTCTGCAGGCGAGGCGGGCATGCCAGAAAAGCACATCCCTACTTTGTCTGTGGTTGCCTTAGTAACTAATGTGGATTTCCCCCTCCCCTATTTGCGCCTCTTGCTGGCTTATATTTCCCCCTCCCCCCCCCCACCCAGAAAAGTTACCCTCACCTGTAATGGATCTATATGTGTCCCAACTCCCTCCTCTGACCTTTAAATGACATTTCCATTGACTGTACAAAGATTTCTCTCTTTCTTTTACTTCCAATTGTTTGGAGTCTTGGGGGTCATCTGCTTAAGTGATAAGAGCAGAGTAAAGTATTTATCCCCCCCATGATGACCACTGAGTTCGAGACAAGATTTTATCCAACTGGCGAGCCCCAGAAATTGTAAAACTTGTCAGATAAATTATCATTGCTTTCAGAGACAGGACCTTGCTTTGAATGCATGTACGTGTACAGGTCTGTGCATGGGCATTGATGTTTCTGTGTGTGAGAGTGAGTGAATGTGTGTCTCAAGGAAGGACTTAGGAAATGTACATGGGGGAACCTCCCCTCATGCAGATTGATTTAGGCTTTGTCTAAAATCAGTCGTCCCTCTAAACTCTTTTCTGATTAATATGACCTTCATTGGGTCCTGCTCTGACATCGCTTCCTCTGCTAAATGTGCTCTGTTTTCCTCTTTCTCTGCCACTAGGCAATAATTCACTATTACGATGACTTCTCATGCATCCTGAAGTGATTTGCTTTAAAACTCTGCTGCCATGGGAGTTGGAGCTGCTTCGGAAGTGACAGGGGAGAAACGGATACTTCCTACATGTCCTTAAACAATGTGCAGACAGGAGAAGCCCATGAAATTTGTCACCTGGATCTGGATGACATCCTGCAACAAAATGATTGGAGTGCTGCTTGTCTTCTTCCCTGCTATCTTCCTAGAGATAGACATCCTCCCCAGAAACACTGGCAGAAAGATCTTACTGTCAGGGGCTTCTTCCCAGCGATCGGTAGCTAGAATGGATGGAGATGTCATCATAGGTGCCCTCTTCTCGGTCCATCACCAGCCACCAGCTGAGAAAGTGCCAGAGAGGAAGTGTGGGGAAATCAGAGAGCAATATGGCATACAGAGAGTCGAAGCCATGTTTCACACTTTGGATAAAATTAACTCAGATCCGGTGCTACTGCCCAATATCACACTGGGCAGTGAGATCAGAGATTCCTGCTGGCATTCCTCGGTAGCTCTGGAGCAGAGCATTGAGTTCATAAGGGACTCCTTGATCTCCATAAGAGACGATAAAGATGGAATCAATCGGTGTATATCTGAAGCCCAATCCCAACATCAGGCCAGAGTCAAAAAACCTATTGCGGGGGTCATTGGTCCAGGCTCTAGCTCGGTTGCTATCCAAGTGCAAAATCTGCTCCAGCTCTTTGATATCCCTCAGATTGCTTATTCTGCAACAAGCATTGACCTGAGTGACAAAACTTTATATAAATACTTCCTGAGGGTGGTCCCTTCTGACACGCTGCAAGCCAGGGCCATGCTTGACATAGTCAAACGATACAATTGGACCTATGTATCTGCAGTCCATACTGAAGGTAGGTATGGAAAAAGCAATGCACATAGAATCAGGGGAATAATTTTCCTTCCCATCCCTTTCTGCCACTCCTTCCCTCAGATCTAGGAAGTTTCCCTGAGCTTTTAGTGTCAGGCTCCAAAGCTGCTGCGTGGGTTGTTACACACTATAGATTTATACAACAGGTTTGTACCTTATACTGTTCCTTGGGAAGGGAGGTTTACTCCTTGGTAACTAGCTGCGATCATCTGGCTGTCTAGGAGTGCTTTCTACTAAGGAGACACCAAGTACTTGACTTTAAATTTGAAAAATGAAAAAGCCTTGTAGCATATTTATTTGGTTTGTTTTCCCAGAGAAGTCAATTCCAACCAGTGGGAGATGGATAGCAATCATTTTGTATTAACAATCTAGCTTGCTGGCAAAATTCAATGAAAAGGATGCAATTTGCCCCCTGCTACTGTGGGATTTGAACAAGAATTTATCCTCATAGCAGTGTACACAGCCTCTAGACTTGGGTTCAAAACTGTCAGGTGGATGGCTTTAAGCTTATACACTTTATAAAACTTCATAAATATAATCTCAGGGGGAAAAAGCACACACAGAAACCCAGTTGTGACCTTCAGATTTGACCCCTTCCCTTTTTTTTTCATTCACAGGCAGAATGATTCATACCTACTTCAATTTAGAACAGCCAATCCCTTCTAATTAAAAAGTTAACAGATGTAAGAATCTCAGGCTGAAGTTAATAAGGGCACAAAATCGTTCTTAAAGAGAAAGTGCCAGTTCGGTAATGAAGTGTGCATATTTTCAGTGAAGCAAGTTCCCAGATTTGTTTCATTCTTATTCAGGCAAAACTGTCACTGAAATCTGTGGAAGTTTTGCAGTTTTATCTGAGTAAGAACTGAGTCAACATTGAACAAGGTTACAGGATTTGGCATTATGTTTGTTCTATATGAATTCTCCAAACTAATTTCCATATCTATAGACACAGATATGAATCCTGAAGACATTGCTCCAGTATGTTTTATAGAAATGTTTTGTAAGGTGTGGAGAGACATCTGTGCTATTTCACAAGCACATAAATTTAATATTCATTTCTGTTTTAATGCTGTGTAAGGAACAGTAAAAATCTTACCATACAGAGACCATTTGCAACCAACAACTTTAATTATCTTTAAGTGAAGGTATTGTAAGATAATAGTATTTTAAAATGGAGGTTTTTTGGTTTATAGATGGACAATTGTTTTTCTTAAAGATAACCCAACACCTTTTAGCAATTAATAATAGATAAGCAATATTTTCATGGTACATCAGTATGCCATTTCTATAGTCTAATTATGTTGGAAACAGATTTTTTAAAATACAGAATTATAAAACTGATTTTTTTCTGTTTTTGTACAATATAGATGTCAGGTAATTCATCTATTTGACTAAATCCATATGTAGATCTGATCTATGACTCTTTATATCAGTTAACTAAATATATTCTTTTCTGGTCTCAGAAACTGAAATAAAAAAGTTGAAAACTTATAGTGCTACTACTAAATAAAGTGAATGTCAATAAGACTTGCAAGTACTAGATTCAAAGGTGAATTGGCTTGACTTGGACATTTAAAACATCAAAGTGCTGCAATTTTAAAGAACATAGGACATTTGCGGTTCATTTTGTAACCTGTCACAGATGAAAAAACAAAATGTTGTATAGGGTTGTACATGAGCTATTAAAATTCTTGGTTGCTGGCAGATGTGATTAGTTCTTGTGACAGATCAGGGTGAAAATAAACATTAAGGGACTGATATTTAGTTGGTGTCAATTGTCATAGCTCCATTGAATGGATTTCAAAGGAGCTATAACAGTTTAGACTGGCTGAGGATCTTCCCTCAGAGATCTCTTCCTTCCCTTCCCTTCCCTTCCCTTCCCTTCCCTTCCCTTCCATGTGCAAATAAAGTCTCTTTAACAGGAATGTTTTTTTGTCTTGAATAACACAATAGATTATTAAGATTGTTTGTTAATTCATTTTTTTAAAAGATCATTACTAGAGACTTTTCAAGGTAACAATTTCACTTGCTGCCTGTGAGAACTGATTAGCTACCCAGATTTAAAATATTGTTGATTGGGTGGTTGTTGTAGGGCATTTTTTCTGATATCTAGGGTGTATTTTTTGGAAATATTATATCAGTTATATAAATATTAAGGTCGTTTCTTCAGTATCAGTTTTATAATTTTATAGATTATTCAGGTTTATTACTTTTTCTCTTTTTGCGCTAAAACCTGTATTTAATATGCCATTAAAGAATTAGAAATGTAGCTATTGTACTGGATTAGAAACATTGAGCAACACTGTTACACCTATGTTGATTTCTTTCCCCAAAAATGCAATAGTTATGAAACACCCATTTATGAAGTACATGGATTCCAGATAATTTTTTTTCTTTTTAAAGTGAAATTAGCAGTTATGAAAAATGCTGGAACTACATATCTGTGGTTTAAAATTCTATGCATTAACTTCCAGGGGTTGTGCTGGAGTTTCTGAAAGGGGAATGCAAAATACCTTCCCACTTTACCTAACCAACACAAGGACTGCTCTCAAAAATAGTTCCTGTGAACAGTGACTGCTCTATTCTTGCTTCCTCTGAGAATAAAGGGGTGAAGAATGGTCTAACTCATTCCCCCTCTATGCTGGCTGACAGAGCATGATTAACCTACCAGGAGTCTAGCATGGTAATTCTCAACCAGGGTGCCATGGTACCTTGGAGTGCCATGGGATCCTTTTAAAAGTCCTGCAGGGTATCTTGTAATACTAGCACTTTTAGGCATGTAAGCACCTACACACGACTTACAAGATAAACCCAGGGATTTCAAATATGAATCCATTTTGTCAGAAACATTCTGACCTGTTATTGTCTTTAGAAGTTCTTTGCAGCAGAAAAATCACTTTATTTTTTTTCCATAGTCAAAAAAGGAGTGAAAGCTAAGAGCTAGCATTTTCCAAGGGGTGCTTTGAGTCTAACAAGGTTGAGAACCACTGCTCTACACCATAAGGATGATGTAGAGCAGTGGTTCTCAACCTTGTTAGAAAATGTGCAACTGCTACAGAATGTGCAACCGCTATGCACAACAAGTTTCCAAGGCGAGACTGTCCTGAGGTATTTAGACCTGGCACACTTTTCTCACAGAGCTATATGGAAAACATTCATATTTTCATTAAATGTGCAAGCTGTCATAATGCAGATTTGCATCACATTATTTTAAGGTCTTCATACTTGGTTGGATCAACTGTGGGAAGGAAGAGATGGTTCCACACTAAATCAGTCTTGCCCTCTCTCTGAGACTGACAATTCTCAACTAAATGTTTTTTGTTTTGTTTTGTGTTGTTTTATTTTGTTTTTTGTAATACCCTGCCCACAGAAGGATGAAGTAAGTCCACCGATTAATTTGACATAACCATTGATCAGTCACCAGATAGAAATATTCTTCTTCAATATTCTCAGGTCAATTCATAGAGGTAACAAGAGGTGAAAGACTCCCAACCCTTTCTTGATATCCTAAGACATCCATTTAGTCAAACCTAACTCTTACAGTTTCACCAACTTTACCCTCAGGCATTCCTGCCTTGAACAATTCAGATCATATTAACAATGCCAAGGTGAACAAATATTGGGTCTTTTAATACATAAATAGCACATAAATGTGAACTTGCTCACACAAAGATGTTCACTATAATGAATTAGCTCACCATAGCTGGCTTAAACATACACTGCCATAATAGTTTAAGTGTTCCACTTCATAGCGCATTACCTTTTTGGTAGTTCATGACAGCATATTCATCTTATTATTTAACATTTGAAGTTTCATTCTTTATCAATGCACAGGACATGTACAACTTCCATTAATGATAATGAAATTTAGCACCATACAATCTGTGCTGATTAATGAACAATGGATCTCTTAAAGAAACATCATACTCCTGTTTGCAACATTAGTTTCAGAGATATTGAAACATCATGGAAAGGTGCCAATTACTATAATGTTAGTTATAAATAAATCATTGTTATCAAGGCTGCATGTGATTCAGCTAAAAATTCCTTTTCAGGCTAAAATTGACAGGTAAGTCTAGTGCAGTGGTTATCAACTAGGGTGCCATGGCAGAGAAGTGGAACTGCCCTATGCTTCTCATGTACAGTCACACTGCAAAAGGCTGGAGCATGAGCATATGCCTCTGCCAGCCTTAGGATTAGTTAAAGCAGACAGGAATGCCCAGTCCTGCTGCAGCCCTTGCTGGGCCAAGCCCACACAGGATCGCTTGGAAACAGGGGGGAATGGGGCAGGTGGAAATATTCCACTTTCCTCTGTTCCCAGGAGGAGCACATCAGGGGGAGAAAGGGTTGTCAACCAGAAAGATATGCAACATCAGATAACCCTAATGCAGGCAGGAGAGTATGCTTGTGCCACAGCCCTTCCCAATCTGGCTGTGCACAAGGTGCATGATAGTTTCACTCTGAGAACCACTAAGGTAAACTGAGGCTTCACAACTGTGATTCTCACCCAGGAGGCTGCCGGATTCAGAAAAGTCATGGTGGAGTTCCCTGAATCTAAAAAGGGTGAGAACTACTGGGCTAGTGCATCTGTATAAGTCAAAGGCAAGCCATGGTGCTCAATTTATCATGTATCTCAGATGAACACAGCTGCATATCAGGAAACTGCATTATTTTCAGAAGATGCAACAGTTGTGAAATGATGTGAGAAAATCTATGCATCTCTCTGTGCAATTTGCATGGCCATATCCCAATGCAAGGCTTTTTCTAGGCTCTTGTGTTTTCAAGGAGCCATCAAAAATTGTTCAGTGTGCAGTTTTTTGCATGTGTGGGTGTGCAGCCTCCAAGCATTTATGCCTGATTCAGGAAAGTATTTCAGCTCCAAAAAACCACATAAGCACTTGCTTAACTATAAGTGTATTTATCTCACAGAAGTTAAGGGGCCAGAGGCACATGCTTAAAGTTAGGCACATAGTCAAGTGCTTTCCTAATTCAGGCCTTAATCAGACATACCATATAGGGTAATCAATTAAGGGCAAGTCTGCTCTACTTATTCTGCCTGAGTAAGACTACTTCCCTGCTTTCTCATATGGTCTGTATGGGCTTGACTATACAGCCTTTATGATGCATCCAGGAGCACTGCTATGAAGCATGGCTCCCAATCTGCATGAAACACATCCCAGAAGTGAGGCAATGTTGCTGCTATAGGATGTTCCTGAACACAAGCATTCCTGAGACAGAGAACTCACGTGTAATTTTGGGTGCACACTCAGCTCTGCCATAAGGTACCTTTATTGCCTCATTATGGGGAGTTGGCATATGCAGAGCAAGAGCTGGTGGATATGGTACTCCCAGCAGAGCATAGGTGTAGGGTAGACATGAGATGATCACCTGAAGAGTAAAAGACTGTTCCAAGTGCATAAGGCTTAATACAGATGTTAGGTAATATTTGAATGAGGCTATGAAGATAAAAACCCAGATCCTGGGCTACGGCTTGGTCTAACTGTTATGCTGGTGAGTGTAGTTAACTTAGATCCTGGGGTCATCATGTTGTGGAAGTGATTTCCAGTAGCTTTAGAGCAGCTTTGAGGCTGTTGTAACTTATGATAGATGCCAGCAGCCACAGGAGGCAAATATGATAGCCAGGATCAGCAGAAAGACTCCACCAAGCCCCTATTTCTCTAGCTGTGACTCTAATGGCAACAATAGAGAAAGCAGGTGATGAAGGAATCATTGCATCATGTCTGCAGTACCAGTGGATCTCACTACTTTGGGGTTATCCAATAGAGGAGGAGTAGTTTTAGAGTAGTGACCCTAACAGAAGAGTGAAAGGAACTGTGCTTTGAATCTATGCCCTACTCGCCTATTTTGGGCAAAATAGATGAATTTATAAAAACAAAATTGAAGTGCACAGGATAGATCATTTTGCATGCCAGTTGGTAGTAATGTACAATGCCAGGTTTTAGTTCACCAATTCCCACTTGTATATAGGATTTGCAAGCAAAAAAAATTACTACCAAGCTTCAGGAAAAATCTTTGTTACTTAAAAAATTCTGTTTATTTATGGGTCAGTTATACTTGTAGCACCTCATTGTTTCTGGTTTTTATCCATTGTTCGTCGGTTTTCTGTGGCAAGGTTGTATGTTTTGCCTGAGTACAAATATGAAGCTTAAAATTAGCTATAATGAAATAATTGGTGCAATTATAAAGATTCTAATTTCACAGTAGATGGCGTGGGCTTTATTTATCTGCGTATGATGATTCTTTGTGGCCAATGTCATATATTCTCCACAATAGTGAGTTATAAGGAACTAATCAACATGCATTCACTTGCTTGTAAAGAATGGAAGCTGGTTACCCTTATATTTAACTGCACAATTCAAAGAGAAATTTTCTTTTGGCAATATTCATTAAACCTGGTTCCAGAGAACTCATCAGGCGAGTTTTGGATGTACTAAGAAATAGAATTACCATTTAAAGATATTAGTCAAAAGTTGTTCAGAAACTGTTCCTGACTCTTGTAAATATTATCTACTTTGCCATTTTTTCTGCTGGCACTAAATCCCTCAGTTTATATGGAGCTGTATCAAATATACACCACTGGAAAATTTACTCCACCGTTTGGAAGTATTCACAAAATGGTTCTGATGAATCATTTTCAGACTATTGGTTGTTTCTAACTGTTCAGACACTGTTCACTTCAGCTATTTGTTATTAATGGTATGTTACTGATGACATAGGATGGCTGGAGCAGGGACATCTTCCAATAGAATTAGATGAGTGATTAAGAATAGCAATTCCAGCTCTACTAGATGAAACTTTCTGAATTCATAAGCATATTAGCAGTATAAGTAGTATTAGTTGTAGTAATAGTTAAAAGAATACTAAGTGAGTTAGAGCTGAGGTTTTATTACTCACAAACATATGCACCAGTTTGATTTTTTTTTTTGCTATTCAACCAGCATTATTAAATATCAGTTTTAACTTTGTTTAGTATGGGCTCTCTGGGGGCTCTAAGGGAAAAGCATAGAAAATATATGTATATTTTATCAATGCCAAAATTTACTGTAAGCAGGACAAAGATAAATATTAAACGAAGTGGGAATTGGAATTTTCTCATATTGCATACACTAATTATAAGATAGTGGTGAAAAAAACATCATATTGATTGAAAGTGGCAAGAATTCTTGCTCATGACACATACAGCAGAGGAGTTGTTCAAGGGAAATTCCTTCTTGAAAATATATTACTTTGCAGTGATACTAAATTCACAAACAATGTAGCTTTTCAATGGTACAAGTGGCAGCTGCTTGAGTTAGATCTGCTCAAAAGAATTATCTAACTTCTATGCCTGCCTTTTCAGCAATATTGCAAGGTGTCATATTTATCACTTGGCACAATGTGCTCTATTGTGCCAGTTGCTTGTTTTTCTCCGTTATTCTTGTGCTGTTAGATTTATTTGTACATTCCACATTCCCACTATACTGCAGAATATTTTCTGTGTCCATGAAAATTGTTTTTCTAATTAAAAGCTCTATTTTTTATAAGATGCACATGAAAACGTCTTTTAAATACTGTTTTGAACATAGACTCGTTAGTATCTGTACTCATGCTTAGATTTCTCAGTAAAAAATAACTACAAATGCTGGTGTCCAATAAGGTAGGCATTTTAAGAGATGGGGTACTTCAGGGGATCAAGCCCTATGAATAGAAAATAGCTTATTGACTCAGATAGAGCCCAGGGTAATCATAATCAAAAGTCATTATTAACTGATGCCCAGTGACCTGTGAATCAGTGGTCTCAATATATTTTTTATGTGGCAGGTGTTCACAACACAGAAACCATCATCACAGTTGGCACTAATTAACACACTTGCTGGCAGTCTCAGAGGAAAGGCCCATGATTGACTGGACATAGACACTGAACTAAAGTACCCTCTCACCTCCATCTCAGGATAGAGGCACATTATCATGGAAGTGTGGGGAAGTTTATGCAACCCAAAAACACATCACGGCTGTTCAATGGGCACATTAATCCTTTTGTTTGTAGAATTGTCAGCTTTAAATAATTAAAATTACCTTTTTTTTAAAAAAAAAGAAATAATTTTTAAAGGCATTTTTCTGTAAAAACTTTACACTTAGAATGAGTGAATGAATGTAGCAGCAGAGATGCAAGCCTTTAGGTAAGTTTTATATTTAATCTAGGGCCCAAACCAGCTGACATGTCAGATCAATTGCACTAATTTCAGTGGAGATGCAACCTTTAACAGCAGTATGGAATCAGCCCATTCTTGTCTAGTACAAAATTTTCTCCATATCCTGCAGAGAACTATTGCAGAGTTCCTCTGCTATGGGGCCTAGAGCCATGTTCAGGACTAAGACCACTCCTTGGAACCTTGTCCTAGCTAGGAAGCCAGAGTGATGCTCACTGTTAACAGATAATATTTATGCAGAAGGCCATACATTAAGGCCTAATAATTGGTATTTTCAGTTTTGTATAATAAACAAACAATATTTGGCTAAAATTTCAGCTTCCAAACTAATGAACCAGCATGCACAAGATGGAAATACAATATACACTATTTAATATTTCCCCTCATTTTTCATTACCTGTTAATGACTATTGTAACCACAAATTACATATAGCTTATTGATACTACATACTGAGCCAATATGTGTCTGCAGCATTTTGTGACATGTGGGGTGCCTCTTAATGAAGTGAAAAGTACTGTGTAGCACAAGCTGTCTTTTCATCTGTGACATGCCACTGCCTGGATGGCTTGCTTTAGTAAAAAGAAAAAAAACAAAAAACCCCCCAAACCAGTGAGACATGTTTTTCATTTTTCTGAAAGGCACACCACATGTCATCCAGTACTGTGGTCCTTTTGATGAGCAATTTTTATTAATTTGTGTTCTTTCATGCATGTTTCTTAAACAATTGAAAAACATAAAAGAATACTTTAATATATTAACAGCCCACACTAATTTATGCCTGTGTTACTTATTAATAATCCTGATCCTTAATTTCTTCTACCAGATTCACATTGAGATGCCTGTGAAATATTGCTAACAAAGGCACTTTAGATTGTTAATAGATCAAATTGATTGATTTCACAGTTACCTGAAAATTACATACAGACAAATAGCATTCATTCTATTTGGTCACTTAATTGAGGAGGTTCATATATATTATTTATTACACTTAAGTACATAAACATGGGGTCTAACTCAATTTCTTCCAAATTTATTATCCAGCATATTTCACTTTTCCCCCCTACTTATAAATTGCTTATGAACAGACTTTGACTTTTATCAATACATTTATTATTTGAAATTATAGTTTGGCCATCAACTTCAACTCTTATTCATAAGGGGAAATGTATACTTTCAGAAAGGAGTAATTCTCCAAACATTTATGCAAACAAAAATACATCTGTGCAAATAGAAACTAAAAAGATGCATGATTTTTACTGAACTGACTGCCTACTGAAATGGGAATAAAAGTCCATGTATACTGTCATATAATGTTTAATGAGTTTGTAATAAACACAGAATGTGTGAGCTATTAAGTATTTGAATAGCTATCATGCAAGTGGGGAAAAACTGCCACTTTTATCTATATGTAGCTTTTTTAGGAGGAAATATCTAAGTATTTACAAATTAGATATGAACATGTGTCTGAAAGCACCTTTTTGAAGATACTAACAGCTTAGCTAAGCTTCTAAGAGCTGAATAATGTGTGTCCTGAAAATTAGTATATACTTCCCCTTTGGCAAGCTCTGTCTGTGTTAATCTAGGAGTCTGGGTTAAATATGGGAATTCTCTCCATCTAGAAGACAGTATATGCAGTAGAACTTATACTTTCCAAAGCTTGGTTCCTAATCCCTTTGTGAAAATATGGCTATACAACCTAACTGGATATATGCATAGGTGCAGCAAACAGCTGCGTGGAATCAGCAGTTTGCTGGTGATCCAGCTTTTACCTCAAAAGATGCTGCTTCTCCACAATCAGCTGTGTGGGACCACTTATGAGCTCCAACGGATGGGAGAAGAGGTGTTCTCTGAAGTAAAACCTGCAGTAAACAAGTGAGTAGCTCACCTTATTTGGACAACTCACTGCAAACAAAATGGGTTTTGAACCACACAGATATAAATGATCTACATTATACTGTATAATTTGCATTAGTGCAACCTTGTGAGACACTCTGAATGCCTGGAACATTACAATATTTTGTTAGAACCTATTTAGAAGGGGTTGTGTGCAGAGTTGATGTTCTATATTTAGGACATCTTGCTTTAGAGTGATTGAAAACCCAGTAATGCAGGCTCTTGAATCTTGAATAAATCTAGGAAGTGGCACCTATGGGCAGGGAAGTCTATTGTGGACCTGTGACTCCAAACAAAATAACAAGATAAGTTACTCCTTAAAAACCTGTCTGTCAAATATCTGGAGGAAAAATAACCATGTTAAGAGGATTTCCAGTTCAGGAAAGATTTAAAACTTTATTAAGAAAATGTTAAAATTGTACTGGCATTTATACACATACTTTTTTGTCCTGCAATGCACTGGAGATCCACCACTTTGGAGAAGAATCAGTTAATGGAGTCTTTTCTGCATTTGAGCTAAGGCAAACTGCACTGCACTATGTGCAGTTGTAAAAGTGGCAAAACACACGTCAATGTGCAGAAAATGGTGGCAGTGTACTTTTGAACTAAAGCACCTCCAATGTGCTTCCAGCCCAAGACCTCCAAATGCTTCCAACCACTGTTTGGGGGTCCTAGGCTATAGGGATGCCCCTCAAAGGTCCACATATAACTGAAGCCCAGGGAGTAGAAGGAGCTGGCATGTGGAGACATTTTCCTCGGCATGCCAGGAAGTGTGCCAGGAAATTGTTTTAAAAAATCTTTTTTTTAAGATGCTGCTCCAGGCTGTTTAAAGAGATGCAGGAGGAGACGCTGCCTGAAGAGCCCCGGGGAGGACCTATTAGGGGCAGTGGAGAAGCCCCTTCTGCAGCTGTTGCTGTACAACTGCCAGAGGGGGAGGCTTCTCCCACCTCCTTCCTGCCTGGTGGCGGCTGCTGCAGCTCTGTCCAGCCTACCCCAACACATCCTCCTGCAGGCTGCCAGGGGGACATACCTGCATGTGAGAGAGTGAAGGGAGGGGAGGGGAGTGGAGGAGGGCACTGGGAGAAGGGAGGCCATCAGCCTCTCTGTGCCAAGTGCAGCTGTGGCTGGGGGGCAGGGAGCAGCAGCATTGCCCCCGTTCCTTGCACCTGCTGGAGATGTATCAGAGCCACTTGGCTGAGGAGAGCCTGAGGGGAGAGCAGTAGGCTCAGGATTGCACTGACCCTACTCACTTCCCCTCCCAGCCTGTTGCACTGCCTTTCTGCTGCAGCACAGCCACAGTGCTAGGGCAGGGGGCCCCATCTGGCCCAGCATGGCATCCCCCCAAGGGAGGAGGTAGCTGGCTGATATATGGGCTTTTGGCCAGGGCCTCAGTGGCCCGCACTGCAGCCTGCAGCTCTCCAGGGAAGCACAGGTGCTGTGGTGGGCCCAGGGTATCCTCGGGTCAGTTTTTGTCCTGCAGCCCAACAGCCCAGCTGCTTGCGTGTGTGTGTGTTTGTCTGGTTGTGTGAGTGCGTGTGTGTCTGGTTGTGTGTGCATCTGTGTGTGTACATGTGTGTCTGTGTGTTTGGTTCTGTGTGTTTCTGTCTGCAGGCGTATATCTGGTGGGTGTATGTATGCATGCACATATGTGTCTGGTTCTGGACATGTGTGTACATGTATCTTCTGTGCATGCGTGTTTGCATGTGTGTGGTTCTCCACATGCATGTGGTTATGTGTGTGCACGTGTGCGCATGTGTGTCTGGTTCTCTGTGTGTGTTTGCATGTGTGTGTCTGGTTCTCTCTCTCTCTCCTCTCATTTTTTCTCTTTTTTCTTTCTCTCCTCTTTTTCTTTCTCTTTTCCCTTTCTCTCTCGTTTTCTCTCTTTCTCCTTTTCTCTCTCTCTCATCACAACATGCTTAACAAAAAAAGAATACACAACACAGGTAGTAGATGAAGTTTTATTTATTGTCACCAGGTTTAGAATTTTTAGAAAATTTGGTATTTCCTGTTAAAAAAAAAAAAGCAACATTTATTATTATTAACTATATTAAGAAGCCGTGCATTCTGCATTGCTCCCCTCACCCCACACCCGCCCCACGTTTGTTTTTCTGGCATGCCAGCATTCTGGCACTTTACAAAGTAGACACTGTGGCTTTTTCGGCACTCCAGCCAAAAAAGTTGCCTACCTCTGCCCTAGCTGGAGAGTGCTTCTTTGTTGCTTTATTTTTTGTAGCGCTACAAACTTTGTATCACTACAAAAATAATGTCTGGAGGCAGCCTTGGTCAGATGAGATCATTTGATCAAAATAGCTTTTAATACAACCAAATGCAAGTTATACATCCAGGACCAAGGTGTAGGTATCACAGCTATAGAATGGGATGCTGTATTCTAGAAAGCCTTGACTCTAAAACTGGTGTAGGAATAGCAGTCATAGAACCACAATGGACTCAATGAGAGTTCCCTTTGTGATGCTATATGGCAAAGGGGGATAGTGTGATACTTGATGAAACACAAGCTCATCTTGGTCTCAACAGAGGTTAACTGAGTGAGATATAATGACCTGTGATGAATCTACTCTTTCTTTCTTGCCTTAAATACTGTGCATCTCTGAATAGGATTATATGACTATGCCTTACCTCCAGGTAGCATAACTGTAATCTGTCTGTTCAGCCATAACAAGGAGCCTGATCAGGTGTTTCCATATTGATAGTGAAAATCATTTTCTCATGGTTACAATCAACATACTTTTCAAATTACTGTTTTCTTAGTTTATAGTTATCTTCATTTTGTGTTAGATGTGAGAGCTGATTTAAGGCAGAATTATATGTCCTGGAATTTCATTGACTTCACCATATTTATTCAAGGCCAATACAGACTGGGCACTTAATGCATGTTTTAAAAAAATATTCAGCTTGTTGAGTACTATGTCACTGTTGTTTAATTATTTCTTGTCCTTACTGTTCATTGGGCTTGTCTACATGTGCATCGATGCACCTTATTTAACACACATTAAATTTAAGACTTCCAAGGCCATTTATACACATGCTCTGGGAGTGGGGGGGGAGCTTCTTGTCGAATGAGCTTTAGATAAAGCACCCCTGCTGCCATTTTGAAGCACAGGAATGCTAATACATGAGATGTGGGAGGCAATTACTACATTCCAGAAGACTCTGTTAATTGAGTCTGCTCTGGCACGCTAGAATTCCAGCATGTTGGAGCAGCCTCCCTGCTCAGGTATAGGCACCCTTCATTTTAAGATACTGGGAAAATGTGCATTAGCTTGTATTAATGCGCATTAACTAAAGATCACAGTTTTTAAGTGACACAATGCACATTTGCCTATTTGAATGTGCATTAACTAAAAAGCACAATTTTTAGTGACACTTGATTGCATATTAGAGTAGGCTAATGTGTACTAAAGCACACGTGTAGATGCACCCAGAGTTTCTTCTTTTGCTATTTTTGTGTCTCCCCATTTGTTCCATGTCTATAATTGACCTGTGGTACTTTCTCTCTGTAAGGCTGGATCCTTGTCCTATTTTTCTTGGCAAACCACAACTGTGAAGCAGACATTTCTCTTTCTCTTCCTATGCTAGTTGCCTTATTACCTCCCTAGCGGAGGGGACACCAAATGAAAGAGAACTGTTTATGTAGGCAAGAAAAGAAGTGATGGTGTGTACTAGTAAGGCTATGTTTCCTTGGTATCTCTTGCTTGATACCCACTGTTTTTACTTTCCATTCCTTTTGTGCTGATTGCACAACATTCCAAGAAAAAATAAAAGTTCTGACTGGTATTGCTGCAGCAGGCTTTTTTTTTTAAGTTAAGTCTTCACAGTATTGGCACTGTGAATATGACACCCATTTCCCTAGAGATGGGAAGGTACAAGTGAGGATAAGACCTGAACCTCTTGTGGTAATCAATTACTATAGTTCTCATATCTTATTAAAGAGTACAATTGCTATTTTCTACACTATTCTAGTTATAGTCAAACCATTGAATGATGAGTAGAATCTGCACTAGTATGAAGGAATGAAGCATTGTGAAAGTGGTTTCTATAAAGAATGCAAATAGTAGCCGATCACAGGCTGTGTTGCATATACTTTCCATGATTTATGAAAGGGCTCTGTTACACTTTATACTGTGAGCTGCCAAATGTTGATTGGTGATAGTGCTAGCTTGGAGCAGTCACATCCATAGTCTAGAAACCTTCTCTGACTGTCTTCCACCTGCACAGACGTGATTTGCCACTAGAGGCCTAGTGAGCAGGGGCAGGATTAGGTGCCGTAACTCTGAGTTGCCAATACAAGACAGGTGATCAAGGACAGGCTTCTATCCCTGCTGTGTGAGTGGGGGTGTGAGAGATCCTGGGATAATGGAGAACTTCACCTTGAAGTTCTCCACTTACCTGGAGGTAAGGCATAGTCATATAATCCTATTCAGAGATGCACAGTATTTAAGGCAAGAAAGAAAGAGTAGATTCATCACAGGTCATTATATCTCACTCAGTTAACCTCTGTTGAGACCAAGATGAGCTTGTGTTTCATCAGGTATCACACTATCCCCCTTTGCCATATAGCATCACAAAGGGAACTCTCATTGAGTCCATTGTGGCTCTATGACTGCTATTCCTACACCAGTTTTAGAGTCAAGGCTTTCTAGAATAGTGTCCCATTCTATAGCTGTAATACCTACACCTTGGTCCTGGATGTATAACTTGCATTTGGTTGTATTAAAAGCTATTTTGATCAAATGATCTTATCTGACCAAGGCTGCCTCCAGACATTATTTTGGTAGTGATACAAAGTTTGTAGCGCTACAAAAAATAAAGCAACAAAGAAGCACTCTCCAGCTAGGGCAGAGGTAGGCAACTTTTTTGGCTGGAGTGCCGAAAAAGCCACAGTGTCTACTTTGTAAAGTGCCAGAATGCTGGCATGCCAGAAAAACAAACGTGGGGTGGGTGTGGGGTGAGGGGAGCAATGCAGAATGCATGGCTTCTTAATGCACAGCACATCTGTGGGGAATGGCCACACCTTAATGGAACAGGAGCTGGGTAGTACAGATCAGAGATAATCCTGCCCTGGAGTGGCATGATTTTGAGCCATATAAGTGCTTAAAATCACTTTAAGGTGTTAATGTACAGACAATCCAGGGTTTAAGACCTCCAGAAGCTGCCCAAAATTACCATGTAACAAGGCCCTAACATATCCATTGAGTGCTATTTTTAACTACCTCTATTTCACTTCCTTTTGGACTATATTTGTTCTTTTTTCATAACATAAATATTGGCATGTAAATGATGAAAACAAGTAGTATGAAAGGAGTCTATACTGTTCTCCTAAACTTTCTTATTATACAATTACTTTATACCTGGAATTATATAATTTATTTGACAGTATATGCAAAATGAAGTAAACAGTGTAGTAGAAAAATAGAAACTGCTCCTACAGTAGTTGGCATCTTTATCTAACAGTTTTCCAGGAAGTATTTTAAATATTTTGCTGGAATAAATGTTTAATGTAGGTGTAGATGTTTGTAAATATTTGTTGCAGCTGACCACAGAAAATACCAAACAGTGGTATTTTCAAGTTGTCTTAGAGCAGGACAGGATGATAAGCATACTGTAGATACTGCACTAGGGTGTCTCTTGATATAATATTAATATGCTTTTACTGAGACAATCCAGAATAGAGACATTTCTTAAAATAAATGTCCTTGTTGCATCTACTTTTTCTTCTGGTGAGTAAAGGTATACATGTAGTAATATATTCTACCTTTGTCATAGTCACAGTGTTGCCTGTAAAGTGTGAAGCAGAAGTGTGCTTGTACCACAAATATCTACAATGCATTGTTACTTTTTGTAGTTCATGTCCTAAGGACATATGAATAATGAACTTTTTTCTAAAATTCTAACAATGTATCTGTTTTTATAGTCTATGATCATATTCCTAATGAAGTGAATGAGAGTTTAGCCATTGACTAAAATTGAGTCATGTGTCTGATTCTATGGGCTTGATCCTGCAAGATGAACAGCATTATAGACTGACCCAGCGAAGGTCCTGTAACGATATGAATATGAGGAATCACTTTAAATCCAGGTAAAATCAAATGCTTAAATTAAGCATTTGATAAAGGCTAGGGGCAGGAGAGGTGTTAGGTTGACTGGCCAGCACACTGTAGGATTAATCCCTAAATCTAAATAAGATTCATGCTGGCTATATCTACACTGCACAGTGAGTTACAGTAGCTCATCTACTGCACAGTAGCATTGTGTGGCATGAACCGTGACGCAACACTACTGTGCAGTAGTAATGAGCTACTGCACAGTCAGCATCACCAGGAAATTGTACGGGGATGCTACTGTGCAGTAACACCGGTTACTATCCAGTCATTTAGTTTTGGGTATGGAAGTACTAAATGACTGTGCAGTAACAACTGCATAGTCAGCATCTCATGTAAACATGGCCACTGCCTCTAATGGACTATATATCACATGAGAGAAAATGCTTAATGGTTTGTAAATAATGTTAGCATCTTATGATAAAATTGTGACTTTTAATAATTATTAGAGTTTGTGCACAATTGTATGGTGTGCGCAAGATAAAGCCATAAAGCAAATATCTAATGCAAACTATGACTACTGTCCAAGAGCCATATTTGGATCAATCATGGTTAGGTAACAACTTAATTTGTGATTTCATGGATTTCATAGAAACCGCAAAATCAAGCATTGCCTGTAAAATCAGGCATTGTCTGCAAAATCCACAAAAAAAAAAAAAACTTGCTAAAAATAGAATGCTGGCTCCCTAGTGGAAGCCAGCAGTCCACATGGTGGTTCTGCTCAGCCTTCCAGCCCACCTGGGGGGAAGCAGGGGAGAGCTGTTAACACGAAAGGGAGCAACCAAGATGGTGACGGCCCCCCACTGTCGCCCCTTGCTACTGATTGGCTGAGAGGGTTGCCCATCACCATCACATGGCCCTGCTTTTGTCCACCAATCAGCAGCAAGGGATGAGGGCACATGATAGATAGCCCTCTTAGCTAATCAGCGGCAAGAGACAGGGCTGTATGATGGACAGCCCTCTCGGCCAGTCAGCGGGGAGGGTCAGGGCCAATGGGGGCCCTCAGCCAATCAATGGGGAGGGGCAGGCTTGCCAGGAAAAGGCTACAAAATTGGCTTCACGCACTATGAGCAGCCTGCAAAAATCCCTTTCGCTTACCACGACTTAGGTAGATCCCTAGTCATGATGAGAGGAATATACCTGTGCTTAGACAGAGTGACAAAGTTTTGTGTTTTTTTCTTTCCAAGGAGAGGAGGAATGAAATTCAGGCAGCTCTTTTGCCTATTTCAGCTCGTAAGCATCTTCACTTCCCTTTTCATGGTTTTGGAGGCAGTTAAATATGGGTCAACTTACCCTGTTTCTTTCCACTTGGTAAATGTGTTTTAGGTGCTCGTCTAAACTTTGTAGGCTAAATTTTGCAAAAGATGCTTGTGTGTGGCATATCTGACACTGGCATACATAATTGAATATGCATTTCACAAATTTGGATTTAAGAGCCTGAACACTATGACATCGTTAAATTGGAACATGGAAGTAAGTGGGTCAGTTTGGCTACCTTTTTAAGTATGCAAATATATTGTCAATATAATTAGGCATCTTGCTGGGTGATGAATCTTCAGTCTTTTTGCAAATGTAGAAATTAGGATTTATTTTGAAACATTCTGTTTGTTACACTATTATCTGCTTGCTGCAAATCAAATTACTCTGGGGTAAATTCTATTTGGAAACTGTTCTCTTTTTTGTTTACTTATTTTTAATGATATTTTCTTGGATGTTAATTCACATGTATTGGGAGGCAAAAAGTCAAAACATATTAACCGAATATATGTACCAAAATAATATATTAGGTAGAAAAAGAAAAAAATATTTCTGTGACACCATCTTCCCACAGTTCTCTCTCACATAAAGCTGTTGGAACTCTATAGTAATTGTTTGTTCATCTGCTGAGGGTTCAATACCTATTTGTATAGATAGGCACCTTTTTTGTTCATCTCATCTCAAGCTGAAGGAGCTCTTGACATTTTGATAATCCTTTTGATGTTGTTTTGATGGCACCAGCAGCAAAACAATGTACCTAGAGGGAACACCATATACAGCAACATTTAGACTGGCCTTAGACTGCCTGGGACACTGCTACTGGTCAATAGCAAACACAGGCAACCATTTTACAATCTCTTTCATGGAGTCATCAAGCTCCTTCTCGCACTTTGTTACGTTTCTTTTTTTTCCCCAAGTTGTTTCAAAACTTTACTTTTTAATAGTTAGCAACCAAATTTATAGCCTGAATTTAATCATGGTCAATTTATAACCACCGCTTCCTGATTTAACATTGCCCATGAGTTTCATTTCCCCCCCTGATTTAACCTCAGCATATTCTTAGACAGTGATATCGCCTCTATTTTGCCAAACACAGCAAGATCTTTCAGTCTCAGCAGATAGGCTCCCTGTTCCTTTGATCATCCCCATAGCCTTTTTCAATTTGCACCTTTTCCAGTCTGAATTCATATTTCTGGGTGACAAGAACTGTACATAGTATTCCCAGTGAGTTTTTTGCCATTGCCTTAGACAACTTCGTAGGATTGCATTTATCTTTTTTATGACTGTCTTCCATTTAATAGCTTACCGTCATGCTGTGATCAACAAATCAATCATGCCTTTCCTCTTTTTCCCAACTGATGAACTCCTAGTTTGTAGGAGAAACTATGGTTATTAGCCCCAGTACATGAGCTTGCACTTTGTAGTGTTAAATTTATCCTGGTTCTATCACTGTAGCCTTCAACATTATGCAGTTCTTGTAGGATATTCCACTCCAGAAATACTTCCTAACTTTGTTCTTACCAATTTTCACAAGCAGAAATTTTTATCTTGTTTTTTGGGAAAAAATCCTCCCCAAAAATAACAGTTAACTATGATTGATTCTAGGATCACTAACTACTTCAGTAACTCCATTGGTAACCTTTCAGCTTGAAAGTTCCTTGTCAAGATAATTTCTTGCCATGTCCCCTTTTGCCAGTCCTTTACCCACTCTACTAGTCTTTTACTAATTCCCATCTTTTCCATAAAGTAATAATTTCTCATGTGATAATCTATCAAATGCTTTATTAAATAGATTCAACTATTTTACTTCTTAGTCCAAAAATTAGTTTTCATATGAAAGAAAGAGCTCAAGTTAGTTTAGCATCATTTAACTTTGGTAAACACATTCTATTTTATTTCATTTTTCATTTAACTTTAAGTCTTTAATCTTTCCTTCAAAATGTATTCTAAAGCTTAGCATTTTATTCATTTAGATGAAAGATCTGGGCAACTATTGACCTACTTTTTCTCAAATACAAATCTTAAGTATGATGCTGCAATTGTTATTTTCCAGTCATGCAGTATCAAGCCTGATTTGATAGATCTATTATCTATCCTTGCTATCAGATTTGTGATTTAATATGCCAGCTTTTTCAGAATTCTAGGATGGAGATCATCCAGCTCCCTTGACTTGAATTTACTGAGCTCTGAATTCTGCTTTCTCTTCAGTTGTCATAATTCCCGTGTCTAAACCATCATTTCCATTGGCCATCGTGCCTTTGTCCCCATGGTTCACGTTATTTTCTACATTGAAAATTCAGTTGTAGTAGAACCCAGATAGTTTGCAAGGTTGGATTCCATAGCCCTTGTGAAGATGAGGGTTTGAGAGCCAACTGAGAACTGATGCATAGAATTGCAGAGGTGCTCCAGCTGATTGCTGTGGCTTTTATTTAAAAGGGCTTATTTCTCCAATCAGCTGCACAGGACTGGTGAGGCATTCCAAGTGAATGGAGATGTGGTGTCTCTTAAAGTAAATGCCACAATAAACAGCTTCATGGTTTGTCCTTAATTTAGCAACCTGCTGCAAAATAAGTCAGTTGTGAGCCACCTGGAAAAGAATGATTTGAGTTCTACTGTATGTAGTTCTCAGGGCCCTACCTAGCTTATTGTACATTTAAATTTCTTCTTTGCTCTCCAGTTTTCACACTTCTTTCCTTTTTTCTCTTTTTATCTATATAGCTAAAGAACCTTTGGGCACTTATTTTAGTCTGCTCTCAAAGGTCTAACTCAGCTTGACATTTGGCAATTCTTACTTTCTCTGTGCACTTTCTGACCTCTAAAACATAGCTTTCTTTGCTGATCAATCCCTTTCTCCATTCATTGGAGGCTCTCGGCTTCCTCTTAATAGCCTTTTCAAAGTCATTATTCATTCAATTAGGAAAATTACCTCATGCTTGCTAAGACTGCTTCTCAATCAGGTGTCAAAGTAAGGACAGCATAGCTCCCTATCTTTTGCAAAACGGAAAGGAAACTTTTTCCTTGTCCCTCTCTCCTGGACTCTTTTTCACTTTCCTGAGATTAAAGGAACCCAGCTCCCACAAATTCCCACCTCCTGACTTTTTTCCATTTGATGAAATTAGGATGCATCAGGCAGGAGACTGAAGTGGAAGCTCTAGGAGAAGCTGGTGTTCCTCTGGGAGCATCTAGTGTTTCAAACCTTCCTACCAACAGGTGGAGTAACAGCAGCACCTATGGAGTGAAAAAGACTAGTTCAACCTGGAATTCCTCCATCTCCTTTTTGCTATAGAAAAATCTATCCCCCGGGTTGGTTCCTTCCTTCCTTCTGTTAAATAGTGAAGGAAAGAGGAAGAATCTGCTGGTAATTTACCCGTGGCTAGTCACAATCCAGAAGCAGCAGAATAGACCTATCAGTTTCCTCTCCCCTGCTAACTGTCTATAGTAGGGCATGAATGGAGCGGGCTTGGCAAGGATGTGCCAGAGTAGAAGGAACATTTCTACATTGTGCACATCTGTGCACACACATATTCGTAAATACAAACACATACTGACTCTTGTATGACTGGCTAGTACCTTGCTGGGATGGATTCCAAAGTAGATTCAGCTAACTCAGAAAAGGGCACTTGTTCCTAGAGTTTCTTCACAGGCAATTATAGCAAAATAACTATTACAAAATAAGTATTTCAGAAAAACTGTTCCAGTAAATTTCTAAATATAAAAAACTTTTATTATAATGGAGAAACAAGTTTGTAGTGTCACCTATTTTGGACCAATAGGTATCATGGTCCAAAGCCAAGGTCCTTTAATGAAAAATGCCTTATGGATGGCTCCATCACTTTACAAATGAGTAGTAGCTTAAGTGCCATCATGGGTCTCAACTGCAATTGTATGACATGATGAGAAGGGTGGTCTGTCAGGTAGGTAGGTGGGCCCCATGGGGTTCAGGCCCTAATATATATAAAAAAACTACCTACATGTGAATGTTAGTATGGTTTTTTTCATGTTCTGAGTTCTTCCTCCTATTGCAGACAAAATATTTTTGTTTGGGTTAAATGAATTAGATTACCAGTGAAGAGGTGAATGCATGAATTTTGTAAATAAGATACCTAGTGTACTCTTAAGTAGGTGCCTAGCTGATTGGAAGAGGCAGTGTAATTCCATAGATAGGGTACTGGACTGCCACTTAAGAAACAAACCTATTACCAGCTCTGTACCTTGGCCCACTGGGTGACCCTCAAAACAAATCAATTCACCTCTATAAGCCTCAGCTTTCCTTTGTTACGGTGGTTTGAGGTGATGATAAGATAAGTGCTGTGTAAGAGGTAAATTATATATTTTTATTATTGTTATTATCATTTGACTAGATAATCATTTTTTTGTAAACAAAAAAAGAACAATATGAATATGCAATTACCTACCTGATCCCGGTCCAAATGAAGTCAGGAATGAAAGTTTCTTTAACTTCTATGGGAGCAATATTGGACTCTATGAAGGTCCATGCCTCCAATATTAGTTAAGATTACAAAAATATGTTAGTGGTGGGAGCAGAGAGAACACCAAATTATCCCTCACAGTCGGAGTTGATACCACTTGAGATTCAGGCAGTTCATAGCTCTTGTCAGTTGAGCTCACTGCACACCCACTCATCTCCTGATTAGTTTGTTGGCTTGAAGGCTGGCTGAAACCCAGGCAGGCTGACCAGTCAGGCCTACCTGCCTAGTTTACAGTGAAAATTTGTCAAAACTGAATCAACCTGTGGAATGTTTTGATTTTGATAAATCAGCATTCTGCAAAAGAATATAATTTTATTGGAGAATTTCTAGCCAGTTCTATCCCTAACTCTTCCTTTCATATGCTTAAACCCACATATCTCCTCATACTATCATACCAAAGTCCCCTCTTCTTCTGTCCTCTCCAGGCTAGAGTCTTCTCATTGCTATCTAGAACAGGGGTGGGCAATTATTTTGGTTGGAGGGATGCTTAATGAGTTTTGGTGAGACATTGAGGCCTGCAAGGGTAACCCTGCCCCTTGACAGGTACCGCCTAGTTGCCATCTTGTGACTGGATTCCTGCCCCCTAACCCTGGACCCTCACCACTGGATGGCTGGATGACTCTCCTCTTACCCAGGAAGTACTCCTTTGGGGAGAGGGGGTTGCTTGTATATTGTGTGTGGAGGGGTGGGGGGGGTGTGGTTGGGGAAGTATATGGTCAAGAGGTGTATGGGTGTGGGTATGGTGTGGGTGAGGTGTGTGCGGAGGGTGTGGGGGGTGTGGGATATGTGTGTGGGGTGTGGTTGAGGTGTGGGGTGTGTGTAGGGCAGGTGTGGGTGGGGTGTATGCATGGTGTGGGTGGAATGTTTGTGAGTGTGTGTCTGGGGGGCGTGTGTGGCATGTATCTGTGGATGTGTGGGAGGGTTGGGATGTGTGGTTAGGGTTTGGGACTGTTGGAGGTGTGTGTGGGTATGGTGGGGGTGGTGAATGTAAGGAAGTGTGGTTGTGTGTGGGGAGGTGAGTGTGTGGGGTGTGGGTATGGTATAGAGAGGGTGTGGGTTTATATGTGGGATGTGTGTAGTGGGATGTAGGTGGAGTGTGTGGGTTTGGTGGGGATGGCGTGTGTGGTAGGGTTGTGGGTGAGTTGGGTGTGCACATGTGGAGGACTTCCTCACCCCACCTGGCTTCTTCCCTGCCCATTCTGTGATGTGGCTGAGCCCAGCCTCTATGCAGGCTGGGGAGCGGGAGCATAGAATCATAGAGAGTTAGGGTTGGAAGGGACCTCAGGAGATCATCCCAGCCAAGGCTTTGTTTTGCTTGGTCTTAAAAACCTCCAAGGATGAAGATTTCATAAACTCTCCCCAGCATTCTGATCACTTCCCCCAGCTCTCTGATCATTTCCCCAGCTCTTCCTGGGGGGCACAGGCCCCGATCCCATGCACCCAGTGCTGGTGAAACAGAAGTTGAAATGAAACGGAGCTGTTTCGCACAGCCCTGCTACCAATGCAGCCCAGTGTGCCGTTAGCCTTCTTGGCAACAATGGCACACTGCTGGCTCATATTCAGCTTATTGTTCACTGTAACCCTCAGGTCCTTTTCTGCAGAGCTGCTGCCCAGCCAGTCAGCCCCCAGCCTGTACTGGTACATGGGCTTGTTCCATCCTAAGTGCAGTACTTTGCATTTGTCCTTGTTGAATCTCATGAGATTTCTTTTGATCCAGCCCTCCAATTTGTCTAAGTTACTCTGAATCCTAGCCCTACCCTGCAATGCATCTACTACTCCTTCCAGCCTGGTGTCATCTATGAAGTTGCTGAGGATGCACTCTATGCCATCTCTTAGTCGTTAATAAAGGCTTTGAACAAAACTGGCCCCAGGACCAGCCCTTGAGGCGCTCCACATGATACTGACTGCCACTGGTGAATCCATGCTGACTTTTCCTAATCACCTTTTTCTCCAGTCCCAAGTTTTTCTTCCTCTCCTCATATGACCTGCTCTTTAGAACTCTAATCATATGCACGGCCCTCCTTTGGATTCTCTCGAACTTCTCCACATCCTTCCTGAAGTGTGGAGCCCAGAACTGGAGGCAGTACTCCAGCTGCAGTCTCACCAAGGCCGAGTAGAGTGGGAGGATGACATCCTTAGTCTTAATCAAGATGCATCAGTGAATGCATACCAGTATTTGATTTGCTCTGCCAGCTACGGCATCATATTGATGGCTCACGTTCATTCTGTGGTCTATCACAACACCCAGGTCTCTTTCAGTTGTGATGCTGGCAAGTGTAGCACTGTTGAGCCTGTAAGTATGTTGCAAATTATTTCTCCCCAGGTGGAGCACTTTACATTTCTCCATATGAAATGCCATCAGGTTGAGATCTGCCCACCTCTCAAGCCTGTCCAGATCCATCTGTATTGCCAGCCTGTTCTCAAGCATGACCACACTCCCCCATAATTTGGTGTCATCCACAAACTTTGCCAATTCACTTTTACTACCCAAATCATTACTTGCCCAAATAATTGATGAACATGTTGAAAAGCACTGGTCCGAGCACTGAACTCTGAAGGACGCCACTGATCACTTTCCACCATGTTGACTCAGTTCCATCTATCAATACTCTCAGGGTTCTACCTCAGAGCCAGTTACCTACTTACCAGACCGTAAAGAAGTCGATTCCACATTCTCCCAATTTTACCATGAGGACATCATGGGAGACTAAGTAGAAGGTGTAGTTCACCCAGTCTTGCTGACTTGTAGATATTTAGCCTCTCTAGGTGTTCACCCATGAGATCTTTGCCAACTATGGGAGGGTGATCACCCCCCACCTTGATCATCCTGTATCCTGTCAAGCAGGCTAACACCCTTGGACTGGTGGAATACTAACACACAGTATTTGTTTAGGAGTTCAGTTTTGTCCCGAGTGTCAGTTATCAGCCATCCTATTTCATTCATCAAGGGCCCTATGCTTCCCTTATTTTTTCTCTGACTTCCTACATGTCTAAAGATGAAATTTTTGTTGTCCTTGATTCTGGTTGCCAATTTGTATTCGGTTTGTGCCTCTGCTGTTCTAATCCATTCCCTGCTGAGTACTCCTCTTTGGTGGTTATTTTTGACTTCCATCCCTTGTAAACTTCTCTTTTTAATTTCAGACGGTTCATGACTTCCCTATTGAGATTCCTTGAGGATCTGTTCCATTTTTCCAAGCGCTGAGGTGAGGCTGACTGGTCTGTAGTTCCCTGGATCCTCTTTCTTTGTTTTCCAATCATCCAGGACCTCTCCTGATTGCCATGAATTTTCAAATAGGATGGCTAATGGCTCTGCAATCACAAAAACAGCAACTACTAGGAGTGTACTTGAACCCTCACAGGTATACATCCACCAGATTTGAAATCTAACACCTTAACCACTCAGCCATCCTGGCACAGGCTTGTACTATGCTGCAAGGGGAAGGAAAGCAATCAGGCAACAAGAGCAACCCCTAGCTTGTGGGGGGGTGGGGTGGGGAGGGCAGGGAGCGAAGCTGGGCACCAGCAGCTCTCTTGGTCTCTGTCCCACACCTGCCCAGCGGAGCTGCAGCCGAGCCCACACTGGCTCCTGCTGCTGCTGCTTCCATTCCTTGTGCCTGCCTGGCAGGGCTGCACCACATGCATGCTGGCTCCAGTTGGTGCTCCTGCCCCACCTGCCTGCCACCATGCCTACTCAGTGGTGCTTTGTCAGCAGCCCAGCTCCTTCATCACCCTCCCCCATTCACATGCTCCCCCACCCAGCCATGTACAAGCAGAACCAAAGCAAGCTCCAGGCAGATTCCACCCCATTCCACTCAACCCTGCAGCTTCCCCTCCCTACCTGCTGCCCAGAGAACTGCAGCAGGGACAGGAGGAGGAGTCACTAGAGATCTGGGGAGCCCAGCAGTTCCCTGGGCAGTGACAGCAGCAGCTCTGCCCCAAGGCTGTGGCTGCTGGCTGGGGCTGGCGCTCTCTGAGGGGAGAAACTGGGAGTGCAGCAGGCATTCCCCAGGTGGGAGCAGGTGGGACTCTGCCCTATGCAGAGCACAGCAGGGGCAATACAATTGGTGGGTGCCTGCCCGCAGGCCAGTTCCAATCAACTGTCAGGCTGGATTCAACCCACAGGCTGTATTTTGCCCACCCCGATCTAGAACACTCCCATAAATGAGAGAGGTAGTCAGCTGTGTTAGGCATTCCCAACATTCCCTGAAATGCTGAGATTGATCATATTGTTAAAAACTTCGTTGTCAAAAATACTCTACAGACAAGTAGAGAAACTGCCAAATCTGCCTTTACACATTTTCACTATGTGCAATAAGTTTGTAAACTACTAGGTTTAAACTTCTTCTAGACCCTGATGAATTAAAGGTTGTGCCACGTGTTACTGGAAAGTTAATTTCCTTAAGATTAAGAAATTTTTGATTGATTCTTTAAGATTGAGCTCTTTACTGACCTGCAACTTCAGTTTACTTGAAGGCAGTGCATAGGCAAAGGGAGAGTTTGAGAACTGATTTTGCTGACTATCTTATTTTATAGTAAATAGATCTTTACACTCTTATTCATATTCAGTGGGAACAGGGTTCAGTAAAATTCGGTTCAAATGTACTTTAGTGGGAGGAAAAAAGAAAGGGGAGAAACCTTGCTAATACTGACAACGCTTTCTCATTCTTCCTTCTTTTACAGAGAAGTATTTCAGAGATATATTTAAAAAATGTAAAACTTTAAAGATAATTATTTTATGGTAATATACATTTGAATCTCAGTCTCAGTGAAACTTGGCTTTATGCTGCTACTAATGATCTTTGTGGTAACAAAGCCATTGTTTGTTTGAATAAAGGAGAAAGGATATTCTTCAAAGTATAATCAAGAGCAACAATAGGAGGAGACATGCATATTAATGAACAAGAAGGTATGGATCAGTGTGCACTTGCAAAATCAGAATGTTCTCTTTAATATTTTGGAAATTTGATCTTAGCTTTCTTACAGGGTTATTTAAGAGAGCTTTTGGATAGTCAGTTGGACATGCCAGATGTATAGGGGCACTTCCTAAAAATTATACCCCAAGAGAGGAACAAAATATGGATGGTGTATCCAAAGTCTGAATCTATGGTTCTGTAGTAGAATTGCTTTGACAAATGCTCGATTTCTGAAAAATGAACCTGTGTGGTGGCTAAAAAAGTGGCCTGTTTCAATGTTTCTGAAATATTTCCATTTCAGTAGTCCTTTCAGTGTTTTTTTCACACACTTGTAATAAAAGCCAATAATGAAAAAGGCAAGATATGAAAAATGACAGTGGTTCCCCTTTTACTTAATATCCCAGTGGTATGGCACTCATTCAGGATATAGGAATCCCAGGCCCAGAGTCATAACAAGGTAGTTCTGTGGTGTGGTGTATAGGGTAGCACTGGCTGCAGGGCTAGATTAATGCATAGGCGTACTAGGCACATGTCCTAGGACCCTGAGCTGCAGGGGCCCCCAGTCCTCCAGAAATGGCCCCATCTGCCTCCCTTCCCCTTTCCTCTGCCAGCCTTGCTGCTGCAGTGGCTGCTTCCTAGCAGCGGCTCCAAGCCCTGCTCCCTGCAGGCAGCAGTGCCAGGCTGAAGAGGTGGGTATCGATCAGCCTGGGGCCCACAAGTTTGTTTGCCTAGAGCCCACTAAAGGTTAATCTGGCCCTGATCGGCTGTAGTTATTTTTGCTACCCTTCCTCCTGAAAAGACACCCCCCTTGGCTGCTGCCCTAGATGCTCCCACTGCACTTATGCTACTGCTTGTATCAAAGCCCTTATGTGCTTGAGAGGAGATGTAGGTTCAAATCCTGCCTTAACCCCCATGCTATCAGGGGAGGGAACAAGCAACTGCTCATATTGCCATGATTCCATTTTGCAGAGAATAAGTAGTTATTCTATGAGTCAGACAGAAATACTCTACTGCCTGCTGGGTAGGGAATTGCCAGGGAGATGTAGGTTTAGATCCCTTCTGGTAAAGCTGAGAATTGAACACAGGGTACCCACTGTACAGATACATACTCTGTTCAGTAAAATAGGAATCGCCACAATCATGGTGAATCCAGTCCTTCATCTTTTTTTTAATGAAAAATGTCCCCAAATTGAATGTTTCTTTCACTTTTCAGCAGATCCCGATCTGTGGTATGTGTACCACCAGTGGTACGCGGACAACCTGCCAGTGGTACACATTAAAAGATTTATTATAATTACTTTATATGACAAAAATTTGCTGATTATACTTAAGGTTGTACCATTTTAAATTGGCAATGCACAGTCTATCAGGGTTAAATGACATTTTTGGTTTGGTAGTGTCAAAGTAATGTTGTTGCCAGGACAGTCCAGGGAATATGCCAAGAATTCTTGTGGGTAGTATCTTTTATTGAATGAACTGTACGAGCCGGGCAAGGTTAGGAGGTTGTTTGAAGCCCAGGTGTAAGGGGGTGCTGGAAATATTTCTCTCAAGATTGGATTCTTTTCAAACATAGCCTGTAGTGGTTTGATATCCTTGCTATTGGTTCAGGTGTGAGATGTTAGGTGACATACAAAGGTGTGCAGTCAGTGGTGGTGGGGGCACGGTTCTTGTATTATAGTAGTTGCTCTGGGGTATGTAATATAGTTGGTCAAATAAAAAATATCACTCACAAGAATTCTTGCCTCTCATAGTTTTTGTTTTTTTCAATTTGCCAAGAAAAAATAAAATGGGGGTCTGTGGGATCCAAATTTAATTTTGTTTTGTCCTCCCTATTCTGTAGGTCCTTTACAGTGCAGGACTGCAGGACTGACCTAGGTAAATCAGAGACCCTTGTGAATTTCCCACTATCACCTACTTGCAATACCTGTAGATTCTCCCTCTTGGCCCCATTACAATGTGTGGGAGAAGAGATAATGATCCTCTTAGAATAAGTAGTGGACTCATAGTTTTTAGAGAAACAGTGAACTGAGGTTTCTTTCTATAAAAAAATGGGTAGGTGACTGAAGTTGAATGTGCCCCAGGCTGGGCTATGAAACAGGTGAAATTTTGAGTCTCCAGGCAGTTTGAGCCCATGCTGAGGCTTCAGGTAACATGGAGCACTTGCACATTGACACCTGCAGCACTTGGACACAAATGTCCCTGGTTGGATAACAAAGTCTGTGGTATTGCCGGACTTAAGGTTGTAGCATGGAGCCAAATTGTATAAACACTGGAGCCATAGCCCATGCATTTATGGGAAAATACCCTGGAGACCTATCCTATGCTTGGATTATTCACGCCCCTGACTCGGGTAGTCTCTAGATATTTGTGTGAGGGACACCAGCTGGCAGGAACTTGTGTAGTCATTATAGATGAATGGCAGCTCAGCTATAATTAAGGCCGAGAACAGCTTACTATTTAAAAGATAATTATTCTAAGTACTCTAAAAACCACATGCTATCTTAGATTGCCTTACATTTTACTATGTCTTACAGGCAACATTAGTGGTTCAAATGTGGTTTCTTTGGAAAGGAGTTCCCAAGATACAGTTTTGTTCAAAAGCAGTGGTTTCCAGAATCACTTTTTATTCTACCTGTTTTATGGATCGAAAACTGGTCACAACTTTATCTCCTTAAGCCAATCAGTTACTCAACATCTGTCTCAGCAAATGCGGCCTCGCCCCTTTGTGGAAGCTGTACAGAAAAAAGTAATTACATGTAAAGTTTGGAACCTAGGCCACAAGTTAAACTGATGTGCTTGGAGAGTGAAATGTGCATGTGCAGAAAGACAAGGCCTCCACTGAAACTAAAAGGATTGGAGATATTTTCTTGCCAGAGTAACTGTCAGCATGTCAACTCAGCAAACCTACCATGCCAGGCAGTTCTGTCCTCAAACATGTCAGACTGCTCCGGACCAGCTGCCTCTTCAGCTAGAAGTTTAGTCGGATTTAAACATTGTTTCAGGTGGACTAATTAGCATAGGTGTGACAGCCTGTCCCAATTAGCCTAGATGCAGATACACTGCTTCCAGTCCAGGAGGCAGACTACGAGGACCAGCACAGCACACTTGAAGGTACCACTGCCTGCCAAAGTAAGTTTGCTACATGATCTTAACTGGGGTGGTTGAAGGTGATCAGCTGTGTTTTCTTCCTCTTTTCACCAACTGCACTGCACCAAAGAGACTGTGAGTTCAAGACCAACTTTTGGAAGCTTTCAAAGAATGTCTATTGTGCATGTTGGGCTATTTTGCCTATAAAGTTTCACACTGTTATATTACAGTAAAAGCAGGAGGGATTATGATCTAGAAAAGATGACCAGATATCTCGGAACTAAGTAGCAGCAGTCTTTAATGTTTTAAATAAAGGATAGAAATGTTCACTATTAGATTGACAAGGTTCTTTGGGTGAATCTGATATCTTTTATTAGACCAACTTAAATAGTTGGAAAACAATTTTTAAGCAAGCTTTTGGGTTCAAAAACCCTTCATAAGGCTAAGGAAGTTTCAGCAGTTGGTGTGTGCTCTTTCTGGATGGAATGAAAAGTAAAGAAGCCAGGCTGGGCTGGTATGCATACAAGATACAAGACAGGCAGACTATTAGATTGTGTCATGTAATTGTGAAAGGTCAGAAAAATGATGTAAAAATGATAAAATGAAAGGAAAATAAAATTCAGTGTGATTTTTAAAAAATATATGTGAAGCAGAATCTTGAAAATTTCAGGAATGATTTTCCCAAATAATACATTTACATTTTGAACTTTATTTTATGTACATTTCCAACAACATTGATTAAAAAATCCTTGAAAAAAAATTTTTTTAATGGAACACCTATTTTTTTCCAACAAAAAATGTTTTGTCAAAAATGTATGTCCTGGTCTGTAAGTATATAATGACCTAATAAATTCCATTAAAGGGAAAGGGCATTGGCTATGCCCTTGTCTCCCTTGCTTTTTTATCTTTTAAATGTTGTAGGGTGGTTTTGGTTTCATTTTCTATGAGGTGCTTCAGAGCTGTACCATATGGGAGGGGCTGGAGTAGACCATTTTTAAATCTCTTTGGATAAAAGATTGCTTGTGAATACACAGGGTTGGATTCAGTGGCCCATAGAGTCCCATCCAGTCAAATGTTCCTAAAAATTGGGTTTAATTAGATGCAGCAACCAGGAGCTACCTATATGTGATCTATAAGCAAACACTGAAGCTATTCCACAGTAGCTGCCCAGATTTGAAAAATATCACCACCCCTTAAACTTTACTTATAGGATTCTTTCAAAATGAATGCTTTATGGGCATTGTCTTACTGAAAGATGATATTTTGTATTTCTGTAGACTGCTGACAGTCCCCATGGCAAGAAAACTCCTGTGTGCCATTACTGATACAATCCAATGAATTTAGTATCTGAATGAAGCCTAGATGATTCTTCAAAGTACACCGTGCATATATCTTCATACTGTAGTAGCAGTTATTATGACCGACTTTAACTAGATTTATAAATTATAAGGCCAGAGTGAACAATTGTGGTCATCTGGCCTAGGGGTAGGCAATTATTTGGGCTGCAGGGCCACTTACGGAGATTTGGTGAGCTGTTGTGGGCTGGGGGGTGCTAACCCAGCATGGCAGCGGGAAGGGTGCTGACCTGGTATGGTGTGACAGAGAGAGTGCTGACCCAGCCTGGCATGGAGAGGCAGGAGGGGGAGAAATTGGTCCTATTGAGCTCTGGGCATGTCTGTGCCGTACCCATTGCTGGGGCACTGGACAGAGTAGGTGGGTGGGGTCTCCATAGACACTGGCTTGTGACCTCCCCATAGGCAGGATGTGCTGGGCTAGACAGATGGGATGGGGCCACAGCAGGCAAGGAGCAGTGTCCAGGAACAGGACAGGCAGGACTGGGGCCTGGGGCAGAGCTGTGATCCTCTCCCTGCACATCCCTTTGAAAGGTGCTGGATCCATGAGCAGGGACATGTGGGAGCTGATCATGGCTCTGCCCTGGCTCCTGCCCACCTATTCCACTCTGATATCACACCCTTCCCACCCTTGGCCCCATCCCATTTGGCTGGCCAAACCTGCCCTGCCTGTGGGGGTCCCAGACTTCATCATGGAGACCCTGCCCACCCACGCTCCTGCTCCATCTAGTGTTTCTGTCTGGTGGTAAGTGCAGGGCAGACTGGTAAAGGCAGCTGGGCAGAGTGAGTCACTGCTGGAGGGGCTGCCAGGAAGCCCAAGTCTAGCTGCCATGCCATCCCTGCTCTCCCAGCCACATGTGCCATAGCTCAGGCTACCTCCCATGTCTGGGTCGGGCAGGGCTGAGGGATCCACTGTGGGCTAGATAAAATCCCTTGGTGGGTCAAATCCAGCCTGCGGGCCATATTTTGTCCACCCTGATCTAGTCTGATTTCCTGCATAACATTTAATGGCTTCCCTGAATTGAATCACAGAATTATAAAATCATAGAAAATGAGGGTTGGAAGGGACCTCAGGAGGTCATCTAGTCCAACCTGCTGCCCTAAGCAGGATCATCCCTAACTAGATCACCCCAGCCAGGTTTTGAAAACCTCCAAGGATGGAGCTTCCACCCCCTCTCTGAGTAGCCTGTTCCAGTTTTTACTACCCTTCTAGTGAGAAAATTCTTCCTAATATTAGCCTAAACTTCCCTGGCTGCAATGTGAGACCATTGCTTCTTGTTCTGTCATCTGCCACCACTGAGAACAGTCTTACTCCATCTTCTTTTGAGCCCTACTTCAGGTAGTTGAGGCTGCTATTAAACCCCCTCTCAGTCTTCTCTTCTTTAGACTAAATAAGCTCAGTTCCCTCAGTCTTTCCTTAGAAGTCATGGGCCCCAGCCCCCTCACCATTTTTGTTGCCCTCCGGTGGACTGTTTACAGTTTGTCCACATCCTTCCTATAGTTTGGGGGGAGGGGGACTGAACACAGTACTCGAGATGTGGCGTCACCAGTGCTGAATAGAGGGGACTAATAACTTCCCTGGACCTACTGGCAATACACCTAGCAATGCAGCCCAGTATGCTGTTAGCCTTCTTGGCAACAAGGGCACACTGCTGGCTCATATTCAGCTTCTTGTCCACTGTAACCCCCAGGTCCTTTTCTGCAGAGCTGCTACCCAGCCAGTCAGCCCCCAGCCTGTACTCGTGCATGGGATTGTTCTAATAACTGTTATCTGAATTAGAGTATACCTTTTTTAAATTCCAGCATTGGTTTTAAAATATGTCTAGTGATGGAAAATCTTCCAGTACCCTCAATAAATTGATCTAGTACTTCATTATTCTCAGTGTTAACAATCTGTGACTTATTTCCACTCTACTATTGTCTAGTTTTGACTTTTAGCTCTTCTTGTTATACCATTGTCTACCAGTTGAAGATTCATCTATTATCACTTTTCTTTTCTGACATGGGTTTTGTAGAAAGAGACCTCATGGTTCATTGAACTCAGTCTCCTCCAATTGCTGACAGTTATGTCATATAAACATAAAACCAGTTAAGTTAGTTCTTTCATCTTAAATCCAGTTAGGTTTCTTGCTGCCCTGCTCCTGTTGAGATACTGTTCCAGATCTGCACAGCCGTGATGGTTAGAAATTAACATGCTCTTTGATAAGCAAAAAGATTGAATTCTTTGAAAAAATCACTAAGACATACTTTTTTAATTTTGTGGTTCTTCTCTGAACCCTCTCCAGTTTTCCAAATGCATCTTGAGATTGCTAGTAGAAGTCATATTAGCATTCAATATAGAGGTACTATGACCTCTTTATTCTTACTCTATTTATGTATCTATGGATCACATTCATCATTCTGGCCACAGCATTAGATTATGAGCTAATGTTTCTAACCATTATAACCAACAAGCCTTTTTGAGCGTTACTGCTTCCGATAAAGTCCTCTATCACACAAGAATGGCCTTGATTCCTAGTTATATAACACGTCCAAGTTGAACAGCTCTGATGTACACCATTGTTAGGATTCCTTTTTGTTCTACTTAATAATTCATTATTGTCTTTAACAATAATAGGGCATTGAAGATTGGAGATTTCTTCTTGGGTCCTTTGACTTTTCTTATAAATTTCCCAACTTTTGATTTTTGTAGTATCAACCTCCCTTTTTTCCATTAATAATCCCTCCACTATTCTGTACAACTGCACCCAGCAAGTTAATGCAAATGGAGTACATTTAGGTATATACTAGAATTCAACTCTGTGAGCACAACACTAAGTACAGCACATCTGAACCATCCCCAAAAGTTATTTTGGCATGGAACTATGGTGGTGATGGAGGGTCTGTCTTTTACTTTTTTTTGTTAGAACTATTTTCAAATTTAGTATTGTGCTTGCTCGGGGGAGGAGGGGGAACTGGATGTGTGTTTTGGGATGGGGTGATAGCCACAGCCCCTCTGTAGGAGAGTGAGTAGGAGGTGCAGGCTGCTAGTATGCATTGGGGAAGTGTGCAGGGATTTTCCCTGAGACTGAGGTAGGGTAGTGGGAGTGGGTGAGCAGAGAGTTTGTGTGACAAAAAAAATTTCTTGTATCTAGTTGTGAGTGGCATTTGGGAGGTGTGGTTGGGACTGGTGGGAGGGTTTGCTTGTGTTGGGGTTTAGGCAGGGAGGAGTTGGAGTTCTTGGGTTTGGGGATGTTGTATGGGGAATCCTCTCTGTGGGTTGTTTGTTTACTTAAGAGCCTCTGAGCTTTCAGATAGAACAGGATATAAATCTAATAAATAAGTAAAAAAATATTTTCTGCTTCAAGGGGTAAGATTGCACTGCTGATGGCATCCTTCAGTCCTCCTGGAGCATGGTGTATGCTTGAGGCCACCCAGACATTCAATGCATATACCTAGGCAGGAATTTTTTTGGAGGAGTGGAGGCTGCCCAGACCTTCCATCCTCCCTTTAGGTCACTGGGACAGAATCCAAAGACCAGACTGAGTCCAGAAGTTTGGTGCCTCCATGGCTGTAATTGTATAAGTGTCTGGGAATCGAACCCAGGTCTCCTGTGTGAACAAGGAGTCTACCATTGAACCACAGCGGACTCCTACTGCAGTGGTAGCATGTATCTTAACTCTTCATTTTCTGGTAATCCAAGGTTAAAGCACAGATGTTCTAGAAGGTCATGAGGTACCGTCAGGCAATCTCAGCTCTGCATTAACAATTGTGACTTGAGAGAGAGGCATTAATTATTTTGGTTTTGCCATGTCAGTGGATGGCTAAGCAGAGGGCACTGCTCTGGTCTAGAGACAGAATTTGGAACATTATTTTCAATTGTATAGGCACTTAAATTACTTTTTATAAAACGATTTGTGTTTTCCCTCAATACTAACCTCACTGTAAGAACATGGTCTGTCCATTTAGGAAGGGGCAGCCAGGCCTGTTAAGGGTCTGCAGCTGTGGGGCATGCTGCTAATAAGGGAGTGTCCCACTGAAAACTTAAAAACCCAGAGGGGGGAACAGGAAGGGGCAGTCTGTAAGGGCACAATGGGTGCCTATACACATGTAGAGAGGCTGCTCTGACATGCTGTAATTACAACACATCAGAGAAGACTCGGTTAATCAAGTCTGCTGGAGTGTGGTAATTACCACACTCCAGCAGAGTCCTGTGCCATGTGTATCAGTGTCGCCATTCTGAAAATGGTGGTGGGGGTGCTTTAATTAAAGATCATTGAATGAGCTTTAGTTAAAGCATCCCCACCACCATTTTTCAACACAGGGACACTGATACACATGACAATCCAGGTGCTTTAATTAGAGTGACTCTCAGAGCTGCTGTAATTAAAGTGCCCCTCTCTTCTCCACCCTCACCCTCCCACCACCCTCCAGAGCATGTCTATAAATGCCCAATGTACAGGAAAGGAAGCCAGCTCTGAGCAGAACAGCTTGTTACAGTGAGAACCCAGGCTGCTGTGCTGGGGCTCCAGTGAAAGGGATTCCCCTCCTTTTGCCCATGACAGATCATAAGGATTTGGCTTTCTGTTTGTGGCTTAAAGAGTATGTTTAAGTTGGGAGGAGTGGCTAAGGAACTCCTCAGGGAGCAAACCTACCTGCAGAAGCCAGCAGGCTAAGTGACCCGCTTATACTTACTCATTTGAATTTACTTCAAGAAAAATTGCTCAGTAGGAATAGAATTACTGAATTAATTTCAAAATAATCTTTTGGAATGACTCATGCAGTAAAACAAACTTCTGGGTTTAATACTTATTTCAAAAGCAAAATGTTTAATTTTTACATATTAACAGTGTTTATCCCCTGATAGTTAAACCATTAGGAAAGCAATTTAAATATCTGGCTGTGGAAACACTTTCAGTGTTATGATATGAACCAAAGATATTTGTTTTTTAGGAAGAACTCCTGCTATTCCTCAGATATTAAAATAATGACTGTCAAAACAAAATACTTAACCCTTTGATTTTAGGAACCCCCATTTTTAGGGTGCTCACCTTGACATACCTGAAAATTAGGCTCCAAACTTGCCAAGCAGACAGAACTTCAACTGGCATCAGTGAGAGCTGTGGTTGCTGGGCCGTTCTGTATAAAGAACTCCTGATCTAAAGTTCACAGGAGTCATTAGGAATTGTTCAGTGGACTTTGGATCAAGTCTAAGGTGCCCAACATGGCTCCAGTTAGGTTAGAAAGACTGAAGGATTCAAAGACTGAAGTGAGCACTTTTAGAAACTTCAGCATTTGTTTCTAATGAAATATCACATTTTCTTGACGTAACAGCCACTTTGAACACTTGGATCAAGCAAACAAATTACAGCAAGTTAAAATGGAGCTGAGATCTATATGCCTCAGCTTCTCTGCTGTAATGGTTTGTTAGCCCACAGAATGCTAAACCACACTAACTTGGCTGTCTTTCCTGGGGAGAGAAACTCGCATCCTGTGGGCTAAGAGCCATATTTTGCCCAGTCCTGGCTAAGACCATGCAGATAGACAGCTAACATTGAACAACTGACTCTTAGTAACACTTTGGTCCCTTTTACATAGGTGTAATTTGTTCATTTGTCCATACTCTCAAACTGCTGACTTGAGCCAAGAGGGCACAACCTTCCTTCCTTAAAAGGCAGTTGGTAAAAAAAGGCTGCAAATAGCTTTCAGCAGGGGTGGGCAAAATACAGCCTACAGGCTGGATTCAGCCTGCCAGCTGGTTGGATCCAGCCCGCAGGCAGGCAACCACCAATTAATTGTATCTGGCCCTGACAGTGGCTGCCTCTGCTGTGCTCTGCATAGGGCAGAGTCCTGCCTGCTCCCGCCTGGGGCATGCCTACTGCACTCCCAGCTTTCCCCACAAGACGATGCCAGACCTGGCCAGCAGCCACAGTTTCTGGGCAGAGCTGCTGCTGCCACTGCCCAGGAAATGCTGGGCTCCCCAAGCATAGGCAGAGTTAGAAAAAGGATTGGGGGGGGGGTTGTGTGTGTGCACGCATGTATATGTGTGTGAACTCCCCGGCAGGAAAATCTGTGGGGGGAGGGGAAAGGGCCATGAGGGGTGGGAGGGGAAGGTGGAGGGAGTGGGACTAGGGCTGGGACCAGGCAGGGATCAGGAGGGAGCAGAGCTGAGTCAGGATCAGATAGGGGCCGAGGCCCACTGCGCCTGTCCAACTGCCCCTTCCTCCATGCCCAAAATCATTGCCCGGCACCAGCACTACCCATGGCAATAAATCCACTGCCCTCCAGCCCTGTACCAGCCCTCGCTGCCTCCTTGCACCATCCCCAGCCCCGATTCTGGCTTCGGCATTGCACCACCCAGGGGGGCCCAGAGCCAGGGGCCAGAGGGCTAGTCTTGTCTGCTCGAGTCAGGGCACGGTGCGGGATTAAGCCATGGCTCATCTACGGGGCACAGGGAGGGGGTGGTTCCTGCCACTGCATGGTCCAGCCAGGGAGGCATGGGGGGCATGTTTCCCTGGAACTGCGCGGGACAGGGTGGGCTTCTGCTGTGGGCTGGGGCCAGGGCAGCTCTGGGGTCTTTCCCGGCATGTGGGGCAGCCTGCACTGCTGTGGGTGGCAGTGGTGCTGGGAGGTGGTTCAGGGGGACTACTGTGAATTTGGGGTGTCTGTACACTCTGCCCCCCCCCCCCCCAGTAGCCCCAGCCTGCAGCAGCAGCCCATCCTGCCTGGCACAGATCCAGGTGCACATGTCCCCATGCCTCCTAGGGTGTAGCAGCAGGAGCCACCCCCCTGGACAAGCTGCTTGCAGCTCAGTCCCACACCCCACTGGCTGTGCAGCACCTGTCCCTCCCCTAGTCCCAACCCCACTCCCTCTCAGCCCCTGCTGCAGCTGCTGGAAGCCCTCAGCCAGGCTGCCTTGCAACCCTACTGCTACCCTGTGTTTGGGGGCGGGGCTAAGCCCCGTTGGGCCCCCCCCACTTCCACTGCCTAAGCCCCTAAGCCTCCAGCAACTCCTCCTCCTGTCCCTGCTGCAATGCTCCAGGCAGCAGCTGGGAGGGGAAGCTGCAGGGTTGAGAGGAGCGGGGTGGGCTCTGCCTGCTTGGTTTGGTCCTGCTTGTACGTGGCTGGGTGGGGGAGCGTGTAAATGGAAAAGGGGCCTGAAGGAGCTCGGATGGTCACAAAGCCCCACTGAGTGGGTATGGGGACAGGAAGGTGGGGTGGGAGAACCGGTAGGAGCCAGCATGCACATGGTGCAGTCCTGCTAGGAAGGCATGTGTGATAGAAGCAGTAGCAGCAGAAACTGGCATGGGCTCGGCTGCACCCCAGCTGGGCATGTGTGGGACAGAGACCAAGAGAGTTGCTGGTACCAGGCTTGGCTCCCTGCCCTCCCCACCCCCTGCCTAGGGGTTGCTCTTGCTGTCTGCCTGTGGAAGTTGTTTTCCTACCCTTTGCAGTACACTGTGAGCTTGCGCTAGGATTGCTGAATGGTTAAGGTGTTAAACTTAAGATTCAATGAATAGATGTCTGTGTGGGTTTAAGCCCCACTCCTGGTAGTTACTGTCTTTCTGATTGCAGAGGCATAGGCCCTCATCTTTGAAAACTCATGGTGATTAGGAGAGGTCCCAGATGATTGGAAAAGGGCAAATGTAGTGCCAATATTTAAGAAAGGGGAGAAAGAGGATCCTGGGAACCAGTGCCATAGCAACAAAGTTTGGTGTCTGGGGCAGAGCCTGCAGCGGCAGCCCACCCTTGCCCCACACACATATCTGGGGGACATGCCCCCCAATGCTTGCCCAGGAGTGCATGTAGTGGTGGGAGCTGCCCTTCCCCCATCCCCATGCCTCCCCAAAGGAGCCACTTGTGTCCTGCAGTGCCTCTTGGTGCCCCTTCACTTCAGTGCCCGAGGCAGTTGCCTCACTTCCCTCCCCCCCCCCCCCGCCTTTGCTGTGGCACTTCAGGGAACTAAAGTCCAGTCAGCTTCACCTCAGCCCTTGGAAAAATGGAGTAGATTCTCAAGGAATCCATTTCTAAGCACTTGGAGCAGCAAAAAGTGATTAGAAACAGTCAGCATGGATTCATGAAGGGCAAGTCGTGCCTGACCAACCTGATTGCCTTCTATGATGAGGTGACTGGCTCTGCATATGTGGGGAGATGTGTGGATGTGGTATACCCTGATTTTAATAAGCCTTTTGATATGATCTCCCACAACATCCTCGCAGGCAAGCTTAGGAAGTATGGGCTGAATGAATGGACTGTAAGGTGGATGGAAAACTGGCTGGAGCACCAGGCTCAGAGGGTTGTTATCAGGTGAGGTAGGTGGGCAGACTGCCCAGGACAGGTGGGATGGCCCCCTATCACATCCGGCTAGACAAAGCTTTGGCTGGAATAATGTATTTGGGACTGGTCCTGGTTTGAGCAGGGGTTGGACTAGATGACCTCCTGAGGTCCCTTCCAGCTGGGAATATGTTCCAGATTCTAGTTACCCAGACAGAAAAGTTTTTCCTTATGTCTAGCCTAAACTTTTCCTCAACTAGTTTCTGTCCATTGGACCTTGTCCTCCCAAGTGGTGCCTTTCTAAAGAATTGTTCCACTAGATCCTGGTGTTCACCCCTGACATACTTGTAGGCGGCGATCAAGTCATCCCTCGATCTTCTTTTACTCAGACTGAACAAACCTAGATCCTGAAGTCTCTCCTCATAGGGCCTATCCCCCAGGCCTTTGATCATGTGTATGGCTCTTCTCTGCACCCTTTCGAGCTTATCCACATCCTTCTTGAAATGCGGTGTCCAGAACTGGACACAGTACTCCAGCTGTGGCCTCACCAGTGCCAAATGGAGGGGGAGGAGCACCTCTCTGGATCTGTCAGTGACAAATCAGCTGATGCATGCCAGAGTTCTATTTGCTCTTTTGGTGACTTGATCATACTGATAGCTCGTATTCATCCTCTGGTCAACTGTCACCCTCGGGTCCCTTTTGGAGGCAGTGCCAGTCAGTGGGCCACCACTCATTGTATAGATACAGTGAAGGTTCTTCCTACCCAGATGAAGGACCTGGCACTTGTCTTTACTGAACCTCATCTGATTGCGTTCAGCCCATAGGACCAGCCTGTCAAGGTCATCCTGGATCCTTGCCCTGTCCGCAGATGTGCCCTCAAACTTAATCATAGTGTTTTTCCACTCTTTCGTCCAGGTCATTGGTAAAGTTGTTAAAGAGCATGGGCCCAAGCACTGATCCCTGGGGGACACTACTAGAGATGGCCCTTCAGAATGAGGCCACCCCATCAATTTGCTGGGATCAGCCGCTGAGCCAGTTGCCAACCCACCTCCCTGTAGCCTGGCCTAGGCCAGTACCTTCCAACTTGGTTGAGAGAATTTCATGGGAAACAGTATCAAAGGCCTTGCTGAAGTCTAGGTAGATCACGTCTACCTCCTGTTCCATGTCCAGCTGGTTAGTTACCTGGTCATTAAAGGACCCCAGGTTTGTTAGGCATGACCTCCCCTCAACAAACCCATGCTGGTTGCTTCTCAGTACCCCACCAGTTGTGAATTTGTGGTTGGTTGCCTCCTTGACAATTTTTTCAAAGTGCACATGTACACATGTCCACACACACCCAGCCCCCACCATACCTACACACACACGCAAGAGTCCCACACCCCACACACACCTCCACAAATATGTCACACACACACACTCTTCCAGATACATACCCCACCTGCACCATACCTACACCCTCCTACCCCACCACCATACCCACCTCCACACCCTACACACCTCTTCTACACCCCCCCACACCTCACCCATACCGTAAAACCCCATACCGCCACCCCTCCATACACAATATACAAGCAAGCCCCTCCCACCCAAAAGGAGGACTTCCTGAGCAAGGGGAGAGATGTCTGGTGGTGAGGGTCAAGGATTAGGGGAAGGGACTTCCAATCACAAGATGGCAGTCAGGGGGTGGAGCACCTGTCAAGGGGTGGAGCTACCCTTGTGGCCCTCAACACCTCATCAAAACTCATTAAACAGCCCTCCAGCCAAAATAATTGCCCACCCCTGTCTTACAGCATTGCCTTGAGAAGTGGTTTAAGAATATAATTTATGCTTTTGCTATGCCCCTAACTCTAGCTACATTTGGATTTTTCTCATTTGAGAGAGAGAAGCATATTTTATTATTTGATGATGATAAGTATCTAACAATGAATGTCTGTTTTTCAGCTATGTAACACTCTTGTATCCTTGAGTAATGGTTCTAGGATAAGAAGAGAAGGAAAAGCTGGTTTTTCATCAGAAATTTAAGTAAGCATAAAATTTCATAGTAGGATATGATCATTTAACAGCAGCAAATTAATTATTTTAAAACATTTTTGATCTCTCCTGTTCCATACATCCCTTTACCCATCTAAGTATATATATTCAAATATATACTAAAGCATTTCAGATGGCTATAAATTAATAGTGGTATTGTTAATGATCATTAAATTCTGTGAATATGGATGTCCACTATGTATAAAGGCATGTAAAAAAATGAAGAAGCAAATAACTAGCACTAAAAAAGCTAAAGGAATATAGATCTAAATAACTGTTAGTGCACCTAGTTTAGGAAACCAAATCTCTTTCCATGATAGATTTTCTTCAGGTTTGCTAGGTTAGAGGGCAGATGCCAGGTTGGAAGAGAGCAGAAACACTACAAGAAATCATATATCAAGTGTTAAAGCAAGGATGAAAAATAAGAAAAGCTGTAACAGCCATATTCCTCATTAAAACCAAAGCACTCAATTTTCCGTTAATTCATTTTGACAGATCATATGAAGACATAGTTGACATATATAACAAAACATGACTAAGTGGATGAGGTTTGGGAAATGATGTCTTTAAGAGATTTTTTTTTCCCACCATGATGTCAATGAGACAGATAATTCAGTAAGAAAGAAAACTGTCTTTTTCTTAGGTTGACTTATTTCTTGTTAATCCTTTTATCTTTGATTTTTCCAAGCTTTGTAGTGTAACATATATGCATAAGTGTTTCCTAAAAACATAATGGCAATAATATTATGCATGCAACTTAAATACAGTGACAGTTTCTCTTTTCGGAGTGCCTTCCAATTACAAAATAATTAATCGGATTAAAGTTACAAAGTAAAGCAAAATACTTTTCCTGCATGAATTACTATTTTTAAGTGGTGCTTTTGTCTCCAGTTTGAAAGACATCACTCTAGATACAAAAGGTGGAAGAGCTGTGAAGGCTCATTAATTACCTTTTACTTTGTTAAATTTAGCAGAAGATTAATTTTTATTGAGGGCTTTTCCCAATGATTTGGAAGTTGATTTCTTGTGTAACTGTAACTCAAAATATATACTGGGGCAGGAGGCTCCTGAAATCAGAATTTTGGTAAACAGATTTAAAAAAGATTAATAATTTACAAGTTGGGCATTCAGTTTGGCTGTAGGTGTATGAACTGGAATAATAGGGATTAGATTCTTTATAGGTATCCTCTGCTATTGCAAAGGAGCGCACAATGAACCTCACCATGTCAGTAGAGTGCAAAGATGGATGGAACCCCTCTACGATCTAGACTGAATTTCAGCTATTACTAAAGTTATTCTAACTCACGCTGGCAGCAAAACAGCCTCAGGCAAAGCTCCAGCCAGGACCCCTCTTCCAGTTGCTAGATGGAGAGAGTGTAGAAATTATTACAGTATGTATACTACACTGAGTTCAATAAATTTCAGTTTCCTGCAATTGACCAAAGTCTGCAGTGTGCTTACCTGAGTTGTGAGGGAAGGCTGGGACTACAGTTTTAGTTTCCCAGGGGCTGGGAGTAGGGCATGATTAGAGGCTGCAGTCCAATAGGGAGTGAGGACAAAGCTGGTTGTTAGAAATACGGCTTTTATACAAGAACTATTGATAAAAAGTGCCCCCAAAAAAGGGGAAAAAAAGGGGGATAATAAATTTCTGGCTGTATACCAGAGTGTGTGCTGGTTGCAGGTGTGACAGGGTGAGGAACAATGCCATGTGGAATGTTTGGAGTACTGACCAGACCCATGTAACGGGCGTGCTTGGTGTGCACGTGTAACATTGAATCGGTTCACAGTGAACCTGTTCAAAATAGTACTGGATTTCCCACATGCACTTTTGAACAGTTCCAGGTGGCTTTAACAGTTTAACAGGCTCATTGGCCTGTCTGCTTCAGGTTGAAACCACATTTAAACCGCTCTAAGCGGGATCGTTTGATCTCAGCAGTATTCCTGCCCAGAGCTGGGGGGGTTGGACTCGATGATCGTTCGAGGTCCCTTCTATCCCATAATTTCTATGATTCTAAGCGTTACATGTGTCCATCAACTGTTGGGTTGCTTTAGTCTTGCAATGCAATGCAATGTTGGCCAACTGCATTATAGAAACTGACCTACTGCTCAACTTTATGAAAGCTTTTATTTAGTTGCTTACTCATGAACACAGTTTTTCTGGCCCTTTAATTTAGTTCAGTAAACTTGCATTTCTCCCTTTAATTCTTTGCAATATATGATTTTTTTCTTGCAATTAATATCTCATCAAATTAACCTGTTGTGCAGATCTGAGCTATTTAAAGATTTGATTTGACCTAGAATGGCTTTGTTTCCTTTCTAATCTCCTCAGTTAATTCCTACAAGTGTCCTTGTGGTTGGAAATGTCCTTTTTGAAGGTGAAGGAGTGTGGACTAAGGTGACTTGGAAGTACTGCTGTCTTGCACTGAGAGAAATCTCAAGGGCAGAATTTATGCCCAAATAGCCCTCAGTACTATCATTAATCATTGTCTGAGCTGTTGGTCCTTACAATGAAAGCTACAGAAATTCCTTCCAGGAAGGAGCTTGTAATGAAATGTCAGTTCAGGAGCATTTTTTTTAAATCCAAATTTTAAACAAGTTTTTATTTTATTTTTTAATGAATAAGAGAGTGGCATGCATTGAAAGGTACTAAATTGGGATCAGGGCAGTTTTATTAACATGTGACTGTCCATAAAATACCCTGCCTTTTGAAATGAAACTGCATTTTTCTAGAAGTTTAATAAATCTTCTCTCTTCTCCCCTTCCATCTTTCAAAACAACAAATATGGATCTTTCTTTTCTCCTCTTGCAACAGGGCTCTCATATTATTTTTAGCACTCAGCAGGTGCCTGTGTGACTGTTCTGTCTCTTTGATCCACTTGTAGCTTTACCTGGCCTGCCTCACTTACTAATCTTGAATCTTTGTTTGTCTGGTTGAGTAACCGATTCTTGCTTCTCTGCAACCTTCCCGGGTATCTCTGCTCTTTTTCTGTCCCTGAAAACCCAGAAAGACTACCCTAACTTGGAAAATCAGGGAGGGTTCCAAGAGGTTTGACAGTAACTCTTTTGGGAATATAGACTTTTGCTTTCAGATCTGGCACAAGGTTGGCTCTGTGACTTGCCAGATTATATTGCACCATCTGCCTCTTATCATGGAAGCCTGAGGGTATGTGCAGATATTTAGGGAGGCTATGGGGAGGTTAAATCAAGTTAAAAATGGCCACCTGATTCAAGCTCAGATGGGATAGGGAGGGCGGGGCCAAGGAGAGGAGGGTTTGGGAGGATAGCAGGATTTGCAGAGGCAGCAGGGAGATTGGGAGACAGATGGGGTCCATAGGGTAATTGAGGGTGAGGGGCACAGGCAGAACTGGCAGGGCTAGTGGTAGTGATCGGAGGGATCAGTGTTGCTAGCAGTGACCATGAGGATGGCGGGGGCACAGGTGGAGTCTGTGGGAGGGATTGGGGGATCATGGTGGGCAAGCAGGGTCTGTGGGGTGGAACAGGGGGACAAGAGGGTTCCATGGGGGTGGGGAGAGCGTGGTCCAGAATTGTTGGGTGGGATCAGGGGGGCTAGTGGGCTAGTGGGGTCTGTGTGGAGGATGGGGATCTTTCCCACCCCCACCCCCCAAGGACCAGGGGCTATTTTTAGCCCCCTGGATTCTCCCAGCAAACTAACCTTCTTGATTCTGCACACCCCTCCCCCTCCCCCAACTTACTTCCTCAGCTCCCAGCACTAATGAACACTGGTAAAACTGGTACTGGAAGCAGCTTTCAGGATGGGGGTTTTGCAGTCTTGGGCAGGGGGGAAGAAGGGAGCTGGCTGGTCTGCAGGGGCTGGTTTTCTGTTTGGGGTGGAGGGGTGGGAGGCTAAAAATAGCCCAGTGGCAGGTTGAGGATGGGGGTATGAAAAGCACAGCCTCAGGCCTGGGGCCAGTGGCTGGGCTTCCCCAGCCCCAGGTCTGTGCTGCGAACTGTACAGATGCTTAGTTTCACCTGACCTGATCTAAGTCAGACTACCTTGGACGTGCACTTAACTTGGACCAGGTTGGCCATTTTAGACTAATTTAACTGTCCTGAACTTCTGTACAGTTTGTATTTAGATCCACCTAACTATTGATATAAGTGTCTACACCTGGGTAAACTAAGTTAGATTGGGTGGCCATTTTTAATGCAATCTAACCTCCCCCTATTCTCCCTGAAAGTCTTTATGTACCCTGAGCGTTTACATATAGGCAGGCAGCCCACCTGAACACAATGAACAATTTTTTTGGAGTTTGCTAGAATCTGCAAGCTCAGTCATTGCATGAGCTGGGAAATGAAAAAGGAGGATGAAGAAACAAAAGAGAAGCTTGGAAGAGAAGGGTGGGAAGAGAAAGAAACAAAAGAGAAGCTGAGTCCTGCTGTGCTTCATGAAATATCCAAGCTTTTTGCAGTTTAAATGCATCAGTAATTCAGTGCTTTATAGGTCCTTCTATAACTTACAACATTTTTAATGTCAAGAGCATAAGCCCTGCATGTTCACTTCTGGTCTGGGATATACAAACACAATTCCCATTCAAATCCAGGAGAACTGCACTCTCATAACATAGGGTAGAACAGTTCCTTAGAATCATTTAAACTTCTTAAAAATGACATTTAAATAGCTGAGTTACTAATGCTGGGAACTGGAATCTGCCTGAAGCATCTTTTTCCCATAAGACTGGAAAAACATGAACAACCAGATGCTTTTCAACTGAGATTAAATGACAGATTTACATGATAGACTATAGTTTTTTGAGAGAGCCCCTGCAATCTAACAAGTGAAAACCAAAGATGTTTTTAAAAATATAATAGAAATCTTACACATAACATCATAAATAGAAGTCCTGCTCAAGTACCATGTGTTGCAGCTGTTTATAATGTAAGTGATGATCATCAGATGATTTGGAATTTAATTTGTTGCGCTTCAAGTTTTTTTAATAACTACACAATTTAGGGCCTGGCTAGCTCAGCCAGTAGACCATCAGACTTTTAATCTGAGGGTCCAAGCTTCATGTCCCTATTCAAATAGCAACTTTTTAAATAATGGGCACATACTGATTGAAGATCACTTCAGGCTAGTCATAAGGAAAAACTTTTTTACAAGTCAAGGCTGAGGGTTTGGAACAGGCTCCCCCCAGAGTGGTACAGTCATCCACCCTGGTGATCTTCAAAAAACATCTCGACACCCATCTTGCTTGGGTTATCTGATTTCCAGTAGTCTTTCCTGCCCAAGTGCAGGGGGCCTGGACCTGATTATATGTAAGGTGGTAATAACTATGGCCGTGTGTAGGTGAAATGAGGGGCATGTGCACATGACACTTTAAAGCAGGCTAAATGCTTTTGCACTACTTTCATGGTGTTGGTGTTTGCATGTGTCAGCGGCGTATTGCACATTAATTACAGCTGCTGTAGTAAAGTCAGTGGCGTAATGTACCTTAAATAACTTGGGGCGCAGCAAGCTAAAACTCCTCTGAGGGAGTTTTAGTTCACTGCCCCTACAGCCACAGAGTGAAACACTAGGCTCCATGCAGCCCAGGGGCTCTGCAGGAATCCCTGCAGACAGCTTGGCAGCAGCCTGGGAAGATGGGCTCCACCCAAGAAAAGCAGTGAGTCGATTTCCCCCTCCTCCCTGCTGGAGCCTGCCTTACTGCCTGAGCTGCACAGGGCCTTGGTGTTTCCCTCCGTGGCTGCTGTGCCCCCTGGGACTGCCCAAGCCGGGTGCTTGCAGGTGGGTGCCGCCTGGGGGTGGGGGCTTCTGCTGCCACGGAGGGAAGCACCCCTGCAGCCCAGGAACCACTCCGCCCACCGGCAGCTCCCCCTCCCCTCCCTGCCACCAGAGAGACAAGTAAGTGCAGGGTGTGTGCATGACACAGAGGTTTAAAGGGCCCTAGACCGACGCAGTGGGTTTAAAAACCTGCCGCATCAATTTAGGGCCCCCATTTCATCTACACACACGCTAAGAAACACGGTTTATCCAAACAACCTCTTCTCCTGAGTTGACTGGAAAATATATAAGAATGAGCTTTCTCACAAGACTTCCAGTAATTCTTGTTCTCAGAGGCTGACCTTGGAGATACTAAAAGGATGGTACTTTCACTCCCAGTAAGAACTCAAGAGACTCACAATCTGGGACTGCCCCAGCTCTGAGTCATTGGTCAGTGAAAGAGAGAGCTTCATGGTGGCAGCCTGTCCATTTCCTGGCCTGTCCATTTCCCAGCTACTTATAGTGGGGCTGGAGTTGCAGCTAGGCTCTAGAGGAGAATCTTTGAAGAGACAAAGGGATTAAATAGCTCTTTTACTACTTTCAGGGCACATCTACACAAGATGCTAACTGTGTGATAGCCTAATAACACTGCACAGTAGCATGCTGGGCAAAACCCATGCTAATATACTACTGCGCAGTTAACATCTGAAAGAACCCATGCGCTGGTGCTACTGTGCAATAGCATGAATTACTACACATTGATTTAGTACTTGGTTATCCAAGTACTAAACTTAATGCACAATAACTATGGTGCATTAATGAATGTGTAGACACACCCTCAGAGCCACCAAATACAGTTCAAGAGATTCATAGGGGGGAAAACATCCTTCATGACTATAATTTCCAATGAAACAACTATTGGCATAAGCCAGTGATTCAGAAATGGAAAAAATCAGACAAAGCAACAACAGACTTAACAGCCCCTGGTGATCCTATTTCTCTTTAGCTATTCCATAAGCTTTCTTTAAGCTGGATTTGACTGTTCCCCAAACCCACTATTATCATATAATATAGCCAGGCAATATTCAAGAATTTTCGTTCCCTGATTCCAGTTCAGTTTAGGAGTACATCTTCTAGGAAACTTTTTGGTTTAGTTGTTTTAATATTCTAGTTGGCTCTTGAAGAGACACTTGGATATGGGGAAACCGCCCATAAAAGGTAATAAAATATTGCCTAAGGTTCCTGCACATGCAAATCAGCATCTTGAACAGCCAAGCATACTCTTATCCACAAAAAGGAAACCACAGACATCCAATGGCATGGAAAAAAACCCCAATGCTTTTTCTAAGGGATTTCTCCTATTCATGTCAGAAGTGGAATATTCTTTCTACATAGCAATGGGAAATTTCAAGACCTATAGTGTTCACTAGGTGAAGTCCATCCGCATGAAAAGAGCAGCCTGCACAACACTTCAGTCCCATATAAATAGATTTAAGTGATACACAGGCCTTGCGCTAGACCTTTGCTCAGGGATGAATCTTTTCCTCTAACTGGATCAATTTCCTTTCATCAACTGCTAGCAGTTTTCTGAACCAGTTGAACCCATCTGCATAAAATTGTCCAACTTAATTATCTAAGTGAAGAATCTGTTTATTTTTGGAAAACACTTGTGTTTTAGGTTTTGCTTTAATTCAATCCACTGTATTTGGACTGGATACAGGAGGCAGATGATGTTTGGCCTGAAAACATTCTGTGTGTCTGAAGGATTCAGTATCTGTTCATTGTATGTTACTTATTTCTTGTCAAATGGTATTATGTTATTTCATGCTAGAGGCATGACATTTGATACTGAAATGGAAATTGTGAATTTGGTGCAGTTAGACCCCATACCCTCAACAAGGTAGGGGGTCAGTTAGCACTTCTGGTAGTTATTTTGCAGTACTTACCAATGTCTGAAGTAGATTTGTGGGCAACAATTTTCAGAATATTCATGTTCATGCTGTCCTTTAGCTAATTTTGCACAGAATATGTTGCCTAACAGGTTTCTATGTGTTATTTTGTTGGCTGTATAGGAGTAATTTAGAATGAGAGTGCTGCTTCTTGAACTTTTGGGACAAGGATCAGCAATACGTCCAACTGCCCTACTAAAAACACTGGCTATGTTCTCCAAGATTTAGTCTATTGTTAAATTCAGCATGTTTTTCTTGTCCGCAATAACAAAATACACTGGTGCATACTAACAACCAAGGCTCAGATCTACAAAAGAGTTAAATATGTAAAATGGGACTTTAGGCAAGGGATAGAGGGCTGCACTCCTGGGTGGAGGTGCCTACCTTGCACCTAAGTCCCTCCCAAATATACACTATTAAAGTCCCTTAAGTGCATATCAGAACTGCTGCTGGATAGCAAGGCCAAAGACTTTGGTGTCTGTCTGAAACCTAGGAGAACTGAGTACCCTTTTCCCACCCCAAGAATTGGCCAGTGAAACCCTTAAATTCTAGAGGCAAAAAGAACTCTCCATGCAGTGCTTCCTGTAAGAAAGCTAATTAGCAAGTTTATAGCAGGCCTGTCCTACTTCTAAGACCCCAGAGGTCACTATGTGGGCTGTACCATGGGAGGCATGGCTACTGGACAGCATGCTGTGTGGATTCTCCCCTCACACTCCTGTTGCACTAAATACCCCTCTGCTGCTGCACAGTGCACCCTCCATGCAAAGGCACCCCCCCACTTCTACACTGGGCACCCCCTGCAATGGCTGCACCATGAAGGCACAGTCAGGCACCCTATGCCTTCCTGCATGCAGCCCTGGGCTTCCCTCACTGCTTCACTGCTCTGTCTCCTGGGGCAAGAGTGGGAAGTGGCAGTCAGAGAAGGGAGGGGGAATTTGGAGGCTCCAGCTGTTGTAGCAACAGGAGCGATGAACATGAAAGATGAACTTGCTTGAGTTCAGCTGGGCAGGACTTCAGGTGCCACAAGTTGGCTGCTAGTTGGACAGCCCTGCTTTTTTGTATAATTTGAAGAGGGCTTTCCTCATGTTCAAGAAATGGCATGTGGGAAGGAGTTGGATGATTGAGAGGAGTGTAGCAGAACCACCGTGGGATCGAACTATTGGTTTCCCATTGATGCTTCCTAGGCCCCACCCAAAAATGTAATTACTGGTATCTTTTCACTGGAGTTCAGACCCCCTAAAATGGAGGCCCAGATGTAAACCTAAAGACAACAGCTCTGAGGTAATATTGTTTTTGTTTGTTTGTTTTAGATTTGTTTGAATTGTTTTAGATTTGTATTTTGCCATCTCCAAGAGGGGTTCATGGTGGCTTACAACAAAAAATACAAATCATAAAACAGATAAAATTCAGAAACTCCCCAGACAACCCCATTTGGTGACAGCCTACCCAAAGTTATTAATGGAACTGCTAATAGATTCATAACTGTGGCACTGCACAAGATTAAAGATTAGGATTATTTAAATCAGGCAGAGAGGAGACTAAAGTATCTGCTTATAAATGCAAGACATGTTCCCCCCTCTGGAGAATATATATGCTATTAAGCCAGAACAATGCCTGACCTTAACAAAACATATGAGAGAGATCTAGAAAACTATACTTGCCTTCCTTTGGGAGGAAAGGACCTCATGTTTGTGACCTTCGTGGTGATTTATAGTTTTGAGATGCATAAAATCCATCTCAGAAAACTTCAAATGTTCAAGGCAGAATGGTAAAAAATATTCATTAGGAAACTGTCAACAAAAAGGTAAAATATAGAGCAAAACCAATTCTGATCTTAAGAAAACTGAGGATATGGAACAGCTGGTCAGAAAATGACATTTTGAATAGCATTGATGTGTTTGGGATATACCCAACTTCTCCTTGTTTAGAAACTTGGAGAGGCTTGTAAGGTCTGGGTTACATGAACAAATATGTAAGTGGAGCCATCAATGAAAATAAGTCACAAAGATTTTGGGACTGGATTTGTACCAACAGATAGACAGAGGTGCCCTTTCCCAGAGATCTGCCTTTAGCCTTTTGCCTTTCTCATCCCATCTGGACTTGCAAAAGGTTCTTTGTAAAGCCTATAAATCCCCAAGTGGGAAAGGGGCAGGCTGGAGCAGGGCTGGAGGGAGAAGCATCTCTCCTGGCAACTTGTGCATATTCTACCTGCCTGACTTCATGCAGCTTTATGCTGTATTAACATCCCTTGAACCCCTTGCTGCACAGGAAAAACTTCTTTAGGAGGCTAAGATGGCAGCTTCAATGGCATCATGTCCTTTGGTACTGGGACAAGAGGTCCAGGTGACTCTGTCTCCTAAGGAGCTATGACAATCCATGTGTGTCAGGGCCAAAATATCCTGCTCTTCTAAAGCAGGGAAAAAGACCTGTCTTGATGGAAAAAAATTGGAGGCAGCATCACACTGACATGCTTCTGCTGTTGTTTTCCCCTCAGATGTGCTCAAATTGGCTCTCAGCTGCTTATCTGTCTACTGTACAGGGAGACTGGGGACAAGAGATGATACTATTCAGTGGAGCGCAATCATCCATCCAGTTGCACTTACCAAACTCCAGTGCACTAAATGGATTAACCCATTCCATCAAACCCAGGGGGGATTCAGTTTACAGGGTCCAGGATGGAGGCACATCCTCCCTATTATTTCCAGAAGAGGCAATTCTGTTGATTTGGGCAAGATCTCTATTTTCTTTTTTTAAGCACTTAAGAAAATATTTTGGTACAACACCCCAGTCTTGGCTGAGGTCCATCTCATTAGGATATTTTTTGTTTGCATTTTTAAGGAAAAAATACTCTTCTTGGATGAATCACAGACGCTGAGACACCTGCAGCAAGGTTTAACATAAATCATTTGGGAATGCTCAGATCACAGAAATGTCAGTTCACTTCACTTTTAATGAAGCTCATTATTTTCAGCTGAATTACTCTAAACGTCTGGAAAATATTTTAACTTGCATTTCAGTGTTCTCATCCACTGTAGGAAACTCATCGCTATAGGTTTCCAATTCTTTTGAGACAAAGCCGACATGATCCTTACTCACTCTTTTAACGAAGGTCTGAGCTCACCTGCAGGTGCTGCCATTACGTTTCCATTTTGTGATGTTACCAGTCTTAACTGGGATTGTTTAGAAGGTCAAAGAAATTTAAAGTTTTAGTAGTCCATCCAGAGGAAAAAACAGTAATTTTAGATTGAACTAAACTTGGCCCAAAACAGATGCCTGAATCCATCTCCTCCTAAATTTTGAAAGGAAGGTATAAATCCCCTTTTCAGTTTTGCCTCTTGGTGGATATAAAATAAAAAAATAGACTTTTTCCACTGTTCTTATTTCAGAGTTGGTTGAGGTTTTAGCCCAACATCTTGAATATCTCATCAAAATGGTAGATACAGAGATATTGCCTGTATCCTTAAGGCCAGAAATGTCAAAAGAAAAAGCTCCTGAGAGTTAGGAATTTAGCACTTTAGCCCTGATTCAGGCTTGAGCCTGGATTCTAGTATAAACATTGCTTTCTCAACTTATCTCTATTAAGAACTGATGTTAAGTAGCTGATAGCCCTACCAACATGAGTAATCCTTCTGCTGTTTGTCGATTTACTACAGCTGAGCCTTGATACAGACAGATTTATTTTGCAAGAGCAAGAAGGCAAACATTAATGCAACAACAAGGAGTATTAAAATGAAATCTGCCCTTCATTTTTTAAGGAAAAGACACTGGTGTTTCTTTTCTGTCCAAATTACCTCTCTGTTACAAGGCTGAGGTTCTGATTTTTCTCAACGGTACAAGCATAGATGTTTCTGTTAGTTAAAATATAAAAACACTGAAAATGGAAATTTGTAGTTTTAGTTTAAACTGCTGGTTAATTCCCTTGTTTTTTTTTCAAATTGCCCAATGACTTTAATATGCAATTAAAGATCTCTTTCTTAAGCTTTGTTTACAGGAAAACCCAAGAAAATTTAGATTACCATGGAGAGTTGGGGAATGTGGGTGGGGTTTTGGGAGTGGGTTTTTTTTGGTACAAGACAAAGGTCACTTTCAAGTGACTGTTTGATATATCGCCTTCTGTTCCCACACCAACACTAGAAAATGTTTATTCAGTTTTTCAGGCTTTTACCTCACTTGAAAACAATCAATAAAGCTGAAGACAAAAAAACCCCCATACCTCATACTTAATAAATTAGGGATAAACAAACCAAATATTTAATGAAGCTCTGTTTTAATCCTTTTTAATTTTTAACCTCCATTTTTCTTGACATTTATATTATTGATAGCGTGTATAAACAATACAGAACCAGGAGGCAGTTTAAGGACACAAAATAAAAGATGTCTGTCTGATCTGGAGCACTTGCTGAGATAGCATTTTTCTTATGTTTCTCATGCATTTTTCTTATGTTTTACTCCCCAAGAGAGGAGAGAACTAATTTTCAAAAAAGAGTAGAAATTAAGTGAGACCAATGCAATGCTCTTTTGCTACTTTATATTTGCTTACTTTGGGGATCCATTCTATAACGGTTCCTTACAGTTTAGTTCAAGGTCATGAGATGACAATTGAATTTTCAGAGTTTGTAAATAATTACAATGTTTTCATTTTTGTAATAGAAGCAGATGTCATCCAAATGTGATGGCAGTGGAGTTTTAATTTTTTTTAAATGCTTTCATAGAATTTGTGATGTTTCTCCCCTTGAAGAATGAGTGTCTCAAGTACTCAGATGACACATGCTATTTTGAACTTTGGTGCTTTAGAATAGAGCTGAACCAGATACAGGGGCATAGTTCTCCCTCTGAAATTCTCCAGTGTTTAAGGGAAAATGGCATGATTTCCAACTCATATGAGATGGAATCAAACTGTATGTCTTCATCAGCGACTTGGACGAGGGAGTGAAATGTACTCTGTCCAAGTTTGCAGATGACACAAAGCTATGGGGAGAAGTGGACACGCCGGAGGGCAGGGAACAGCTGCAGGCAGACCTGGATAGGTTGGACAAGTGGGCAGAAAACAACAGGATGCAGTTCAACAAGGAGAAATGCAAAGTGCTGCACATAGGGAGGAAAAATGTCCAGCACACCTACAGCCTAGGGAATAACCTGCTGGGTGGCACGGAAGTGGAAAGGGATCTTGGAGTCCTAGTGGATTCTAAGATGAACATGAGTCGGCAGTGTGACGAAGCCATCAGAAAAGCCAATGGCACTTTATTGTGCATCAGCAAATGAACATGATGAATAGATCTAAGGAGGTGATACTTCCCCTCTATCGGGTGCTGGTCAGACTGCAGTTGGAGTACTGCGTGCAATTCTGGGCGCCGCACTTCAAGAGGGATGCGGATAACCTGGAGAGGGTCCAGAGAAGGGCCAGTCGTATGGTTAAGGGCCTGCAGACCAAGCCCTACAAGGAGAGACTAGAGAAAGTGGACCTTTTCAGCCTCCGCAAGAGAAGGTTGAGAGGCAACCTTGTGGCTGCCTATAAGTTCATCACGGGGGCACAGAAGGGAATTGGTGAGTATTTATTCATCAAAGCGCCCTTGGGGGTTACAAGAAATAATGGCCACAAGCTAGCAGAGAGCAGATTTAGATTGGACATTAGGAAGAACTTCTTCACAGTTCGAGTGGTCAAGGTCTGGAATGGGCTCCCAAGGGAGGTGGTGCTCTCCCCTACCCTGGGGGTCTTCAAGAGGAGGTTAGATAAGCATCTAGCTGGGGTCATCTAGACCCAGCACTCTTTCCTGCCTATGCAGGGGGTCGGACTCGATGATCTATTGAGGTCCCTTCCGACCCTAACATCTATGAATCTACGTACAAGAATTGAAGAGCCTGATCTAGCAAATATTTACCATCAGCTATTGTGTTATCAGCATGAATGAGCCTACTGAAGTTTTTAAATACTTAATTTCTTGGGGAACCTAATGACTATTCTTTTGGGAGTCTATATTTGTTCTTCTGAAAGTCAAGAGCCAGTTCAGCAAAAGAAAATGGGAAAAAATAATCTCACCTCTACTTTAATTTTCTTAATGTGTCCCAGTTTTAATCTGTGTGTTTTATACCTTGTAGTTTACCCCTTTCACCTGCAATTAGCCAGTTTCATCATATTTCACAAGTGTGCCCATTTGAAGTCCATCTTCCCCATGTTACCCCTCACAAAGTCACCCTCAGAAAGTGCAATAACTGGATGTAGAAGCACTACTGGGTAAAAACAACCTAAACACATTACCTGTATTTAGCACTAAGTAATAGCCCCATTGGTAATCACTGAAACAAGTGGATGAAAAAAAATGTTTCACCACACTGTACCTAGATGTGTTAGACCAGTGCTTCTCAAACTATCTGATATGGTGGACCGGCAATTTTTTTTCCAGTGGGCCAGAGACCGGTGCCCGGTTCAGCTGGTGGCAGCAACCATGTGTAACAGCACTACAGAAAGGCGCGACCGGCTGTTTCTTTCTCTTTCCTCACCTCGCACGACGTGATGTCACCTGGAGTGTTGGAATGTACAAACTGTGGCGCTATTACATATCAATATTATGCTTCTGAAAATATATTTCTTTCTTTCCTGGCAACTCGCTGTGGACCGGCACTGGTCTGCGGACCACCACTTTGAGAAGCACTGTGTTAAACAATCTGTTATAATATAACCATTTTATCAACCGTGATCGCCAAATTTGAGTCCAAACAAAAATTCCAGATGTGAACTTCACATTTGCGAGAGCCCAGCAGGACAAATTATGCTGAGAGGAAACCAGCACGGGTTCGTAGCAGGTAGATCATGCCTGACTAATCTAGTGTCTTTTTATGACCAGGTTACAAAATGCCTGGATGCAGGAGTAGGGGTTGATGTCGTATACTTAGACTTCAGGAAGGCCTTCGATACGGTATCCCACACCATACTGCTAAACAAGTTAAGAGGCTGTGAATTAGATGACTACACAGTCCAGTGGGTGGCGAATTGGCTAGAGGGTCGCACCTAGAGAGTCGTAGTGGATGGGTCGGTATTGACCTGGAAGGGTGTGGGCAGTGGGGTCCCGCAGGGCTTGGTCCTTGGACCGATACTCTTCAATATTTTCCTCAGCGACTTGGACGAGGGAGTGAAGTGTACTCTGTCCAAGTTTGTGGATGACACAAAACTGTGGGGAGAAGTGGACACGCCGGAGGGCAGGGAACAACTACAAGCAGACCTGGACAGGTTGGACATATGGGCGGAAAACAACAGAATGCAATTCAATAAGGAGAAATGCAAAGTGCTGCACCTAGGGAGGAAAAATACCCAGCATACCTACTGCCTAGGGAATGACCTGCTTGGTGGAATGGAAGCGGAAAGGGATCTTGGAGTCCTAGTGGTCTCCAAGATGAACATGAGTCGGCAGTGTGATGAAAAGCTAATGGCACTTTATCGTGCATCAGCAGATACATGACGAATAGATCCAAGGAGGTGATACTTCCCCTCTATCGGGTGCTGGTCAGACTGCAGTTGGAGTACTGAGTGCAGTTTTGGGCGCCACACTTCAAGAGGGATGTGGATAACCTGGAGAGGGTCCAGAGAAGGGCCGCTCGTATGGTTACGGGCTTGCAGGCCAAGCCCTATGAGGAGAGACTGGGGCACCTGGACCTCTTCATCCTCCGCAAGAGAAGGTTGAGAGGCGACCTTGTGGCTGCCTATAAGTTCATCACGGGGGCACAGAAGGGAATTGGTGAGTATTTATTCACCAAGGCGCCCCCGGGGGTTACAAGAAATAATGGCCACAAGCTAGCAGAGAACAGATTTAGACTAGACATTAGGAAGAACTTCTTCACAGTTCGAGTGGCCAAGGTCTGGAATGGGCTCCCAAGGGAGGTGGTGCTCTCCCCTACCCTGGGGGTCTTCAAGAGGAGGTTAGATAAGCATCTAGCTTGGGTCATCTGAACCCAGCACTCTTTCCTGCCTATGCAGGGGGTCAGACTCAATGATCTATTGAGGTCCCTTCCGACCCTAGCATCTATGAATCTATGAACCAAAGTTTATGGGTAGGAGCGGTAATCATACCTGGATTTGGATTTTGCGGATAGTACTGATTTCTGTTAGGCGCCAGTACTGCAAATATTCATTTCATATGCTTAACTTTATTATCATGGGACCTCCAGAGGACTATCATACACAGTCCAGAAGAGCATATTACATGTTTGCAGGACTGGGATCTTACTTGAAGGTGGTTAAAGGTGGCAAATTTCTTTTTCTTTTTTAAAAATAAGAACATACTTTTGTTATATCTCAGTAGTCACCAAGCAGTTGATGGTGATCAACCGTTCAATTGCAGAGTCTCTTGGACTTGATCTAAGGCTGGGGGGACTGCGCTCACATGCCCCCTGCCCCCCACAACACAGCAAGCCAGTCCATTGGGAGAGAGAAGGGGCGGGGGCCAGATCGAGGCCCCCATGATGAAGGACAGTGTGTGGCAGAGACAGGAGCAGAGGTATGGTGAGTGGGCCCCAGCTAGATTGGTGGTGGGAGGAGCAAGCCCAGGTAGCACATCAAGGGGGGCTCCTGCCACTGTGGACACCCTGGCAGAGGCCCTGGGGGGCACATGCCCCTCCATCTTTTCATAGCTGAAGCAGCTGCCATTGCAGGCTGGGATTTGTGCCCCAAGCACCAATGCAGCTGGTCTGCAAGTGGCCCGATGCTATGTGCACCCACCGCTGGGCAGGCAGGGGATGAGGCTCAGCCCAGTGGTTGGATGCACGTGGCATTGAGTCACTCTCGGGTCAGCTGCAGTGGGGCTTGGGGCACAAAGCCCAGTCTGCAATGGCAGCTGCCTCCACTGTGCATGGATGGGGGGGCATGTGCCCCCCCCCCAACACAGGGCAGTGTGGACAGCTGCAGCAGAGGTGAGGGAGGGAGTGGGGCTGGGGCAGACCCTGCACAGCCTGGGCCAGGTGCAAGATGGAGCTGTAAGCGGCTCATCCAGGGGGTGTGGGAGAGCAGGCACGCACCCTGGGAAGACATGGTGGGTATGCCCCTGGATCTGCATGCCAGCTGAGCTGGCTGTTGCTGTGAGCTGGGGCCAACCCATCCCTCCCAGCCCTTCCTGGCAGGGGGCGGGCGGGGGGGGGGGGTGGGCTAGGCAGCACTGCGCTTGGTCTGTGAGCTGGGCTGGTCCTGTTGGAGGTGTTGAGCCAGGCTGTGTTCAGGTTGGGTGGTGGTGGTGGCACTGGGAGTGGGGCTATGGGGTAGAGAAGGGGTGCTGCAGGCACCTGAAAATTTACCACAATGCAGTCCAGCACCCCCTGCCATAAAGAGACTGGTGCTGGCTTCCCCTTCCTCCAGAAGGGCATGGCGGCTGTGTGCCTGGGATCTGCATGGCAGGGAGTGGGGAGGGAGGGCTGGGGCTGGCAAGCAGTGCCAGGCTCTTCCTGGTGGGGGGGCTGGGCCACGCTGTGTTCCAGCTGGGCAGTGGCAATGCTGGGAAGCAGGGTGGGGGTGCCTACAGTGAATTTTTGTGTGCCTTCAGCCCACCCATACCCCCGCTCCCAGGGCTGCTGCCAACCAGCCTGAGTGCAGCACGGCCCAACACCCCCACCAGGACGAGTTTGGCACAGCGCCAGCCTGCCCTGCGCCACATGCAGATCTGGGGGCACACGTCCCCTGGGCAAAATGCTCACGTCTCCGTCCCACTCCTAGCCCCAGTTGTGCAGGGCTTGCCTCTGACCTGGCCCCACTCCCTCCCTCATTGCCATGGGATGGGGACAGATTGAGACCCCAGTGATGAGTGAGGGAGCGGGGCACAGACAGGAGCAGGGGCTGGGGTGCGTGGGGGACAAGTGGAGGCCCAGGGTCATGTGCCCCCTGGGCCTCTGCTTGTCCCACCACCCAGTCTGGCCAGGGCCCTACTCCCCCCAACCCCTGCTCTTGCCTGTGCCCCACTCCCTCTCTCACCACTGGAGCCTTGATTTGCCCCACCCCTCCACAGCCTTTTCCCATCCCCTCGCCCCTTCCCCCACAGACTTACCTGCTGGGGGTGGGAGCACGCCAAATAATTTTTTTTCCCTCTGCCTCAATCTGCCCCGCTTTGCCTCCCCAAAGACTGACCTGTCGGGGCGGTGGGTGGCAGTGCACAGTAGGTCTTGGGTTGCTTTTTAATTAAAAAAGTAATCTCCTACTTAAACAGGTTGGAGACCACTGTTATATCTGAATGCTTTCCACTGAAATATATCATTTTCAAGAACATTTTTAATAGGAAAATTTTGCAGGTCTAGGATAGAATTTCTAGTCCAAATAACCAGAGAAAGATTGCAGAAAACCATAATTTTTGTAGTTACAGCATTCACTTGGAATCTGGGAGAACCTGGTTAAAGTCCTTGCTCCATTTTAGGCAGAGCAAAGACTTAAGCCGCACATTTGAGATGAATATTATAACCATTGGACTGGTGGCTTTATTGAGGCAGGTCTTTTTCTCTGGGCACAAACTGGGCAAATCCCTCCAATTTTCTTCTGTGAATATTTGCTAGGATAAAAAAAAAAAAGTGTGGTTCTTTTGCTTCGGTGCTCTTCTTGAGTATGTTATCTCCAAATATTTTTTCAAATCAGTTCAGTAGCAGGAACAGTCACAGCAAGTTATGGGAAAATATTAGAGACTATTTCTGGATAATGACTTTGGAATAGGCATGTAACCATTCTCATCACCACTTAATTCTAACATTTACCCTCTTCAAATAACTCAGAGAAAAGAATAAAATAGTAAGCATTATGTCCAACCAAAGCTCATCAATATGGCTTGAAATTCAGAAATCTAAAATATACAATGAACAAAAACTGTACAGTTCAAGAATTATTTTTAGATTTTATTAGAATAATTTTGAATGCATATCAGAAAAAAATGAGAAGCAATTCACTGACAGTTTGTGAACAGAAAGAGAGGCCAAATGCCTTAAGTAAATTTGCTACAATTTATTCTCCTGTCTAAAGGCATAAATAAAGATCCACCAGAATAACGAGTTGAAACTTGCTTGTAGTACTGCTTTTTAAGCACAGGGGGCACGTTTGCACAAGATGCTTTACTGCAAAGTTGTTTAGTTTACTGTGCAGTTAGCATGTACGTCTACACGTGCACATGCCTACTGCACAGTAAAACTCACTAATTGTGAGTAAACTAGCTATCTGCAAATGCAAGTAGCAAATTTTGCTCATGAGTAGTCACTGTGCAGTAGTGTTCATGTAGACACTGTACGGGCCGGGAGCGGTCTGAGGCCCTTGGGGGTGCGCGGCAGGCTGTGGCCAGCAGCCCTGGCACGCGGGTCGGGGAATGTAGGCCGGCGGACTAGAATTAGGCACGGACGCGTAGCGGTTGATTAAAGATTATTTTACTTACACCGTAGATGGTCGCGGAGCAGGCAGGAAAACTTGCTTGAGTTGCAGTTACAGACAGGAAAGAAGAAAAGCGGACAAGAGTTCTAAACTCGCGAACTCTAGCCCAATCCGGCTGAAGACTCTAAAAACGCGAGCCCGTCGTGTCAACTGAAGAAAACAACTCGGAGAAGAGCTCTGGATACACTCACACGAAGTTTGCTAGGCTCCGTGGAACTTGCGCGCAGGGAAGGGGTTCGTCGAGGGATCGTTCGGTGACGGGGAGAGGCCAGAGGTTGATCAGACCCCTATAGCCTTCTTAAGGTACACGCTGGGTCCGTTAGGCTCCGCAGCGCTTAGAGTTCTTCACGAGACGTGAAGTCCTCCTCCTCCAGATGGTTGTGGAGTCCTCCAACTTGGGCAGAAACCGCTCAAGCCTCTTATACGGCTAGCAAGCCAATCGCTAGCCGCCACGTGGGAATAATTTAGAACTGGCCAATAGTGGGACACAAATTTGCATGCGGGTGGCGGGAACTCCTTTGCACCAGGGTTTTCTCTTTGCAACTGAGAAATGCACCCTGCAAAGAAAGCTCCTCGTGGCGGGAAATAATTTAGCAGTGCCGAAGCGTGCACACACAAAATCACACCCTTGGGTTGTGACACACACCTGACCAGGAACAAATCTGGAAGTTGCCTGCTGCCAGGGTGGGTTCTGCCACTGGAGCCCAGGTGGGTCTTCTCAGGAGGTGAGACTCCCTCTGCCCCAGATGTAGGGAGCTCCAAGCCCCCAGCTCAGATGACAGTGGGAAAGTGGGGGCTGGGAGATCCTTATCTCCCAGCTCCTGCTTTGCCATCACTATCGGGGTGCAGGGGGCTGGGATATCTTTATCTCCAGCTCCGCAGTCATGTGGCCAGTGCTGGGAAATCCTTATCTCCCAGTCCAAGCCCTGTGACCATCCTTATCTCTCAGTCTGAGCCCCGCGACTGCAGAGCTGGTGCTGGGAGATAAGCATCTCCAGTGCTGACCCCACAGTCCTAGAGCTGGCACTGGGAGCTACCTGCTGGTGGGGGCTGGGGATCCTGTTCTCCACCCAGGTCTATGAGTACAGAGCTGGGTTGTGGAGCTGGGCTGGAAACAGACTTTCCAGCCTCTTCCCCACCCAGCTCTGTATTCATGGAGCTGAGTGGGGAACAAGCTCCCCAGGCTGTTCCCCACTGAGCTCTGCATTTGCACTTCTGGAGCTGTTTGGTGAACAAAATCTCCAGCTCCTGCCCTATGATCGTGGAGCTGGAGTCGGGAATTGTCCTGGTCAGGGACAGGTCCCAGCCCTGCACCCCGATTGGGTGATCAAAGCATGGGGCTTGGAAAGAAATGCAAGGGTGGGGCAGGTCCCAGCCCCCTGTCCCATCCACCAGTGTGACAGCTCGTAGCAAGCCCCTGGGTGGTTGGGGAGTCCCTGCCCAGCTGGGGGCTCACTGCTAGCTGCCCCTCTGGTAGGTTGGACAGGGGACTGGGGCCTGCCCCTCCCCTGCAACTCTTTCCAAGTCCCCTGCCTTGATTAGGGAGCCAGGGCTAGGAGCTCCCTGCTCCTGGGGCAGGGAGACATTGTCTCTGCCCCGGCAGCAGGCAACTCCCTAGGGGAAGGGAGCAATGTCCCAGTCCTGGCCAGGGACAGCTGCCTCCTGGCCTGGTGCTCCCTGGCCTGGTGCTTGTACCTAGGGAGCACCTCAAGCCCCCCTGCCCCCCACCCCCTGGTGGCAGCAGGGGCCCATTGCAGGGCCACAGGAAGTGGGAGCAGTTTGGTGCTAGGAACAGCAAATCTTCTCCTATGTCCCTGCATGAGTCGATGCCTGCCCAGGAACTTACGCTCACAAGTAGTTTACTCACAAGTAAACTGATCCCGGATCACCCATGGTGAAAACAAGAGCAGTGTGTGGTCAGTGAATTGAAGCCAGGTAGGAACCAAACCCTTCAATGCAAACCCTGTAATCTATGGCTTTATTCCTGTCCTTAGTAAAAAGGAATTGAATAGCAGCATTCTTCTTGCTGCAGGATTGAATCCCCTGCACTGCTATTTCTGCTCATAGCTAATAAACTGCTACCGGGTGATCAAGATGCTGCATCCTCTACATTGTGCACAGTCAAGCTTTAAATGTATCAGTTTTACTCAATTACGTAGTTTTACTTCATCTGCATTGTTGAGATGGCTTATCCCATAGGAACTCTCCAACAAACTCTATGTATCTGGTCATTGATGGCCACTTAGATTTCCTTAACTAAAGTTTGATTTTACCACTCTCAGAAATAGATTCCTATGTATAATACTTTACTCTTCTAGTACAATGAAAAGTTATAGTTTTGCAGACTGTTTGTTTTTATTTGCTCTATTCTGTTCTTCTGGCATCCTGTACAGATTGTTTCCTTTGACTACAGAAAATCAAGAGGCTGGCCTCTGCTCAACAGCTTAGGCTCACTGTTGTATGTGTGAAATGGCCTTAGGTTCTGAGGAAGGTATGGTGTAATCACAGATGGTAGAAGTTACCAATACAATACAATAAAAAAAAATGGGAGTTTATGGGAAAACAGGAAATCAGCTGAGAACCTACAGAGGAAGGCCAGGTTTCAAAGCAGATGGAGGCTAGTAGTAGCTGTAGCTGGTGGGACTAACAGCAGTAACTTTGAAGCAAAGCAGTTGCGTGGTCAAACATGAATGAAAATGTAGGTGACCAACCAAAAGACTGAACTGTACGTAGGAATTTATACAGGTTTCCCTCGCCAACTGCTGTGGTTATGTTCCTGAAAGTTCCCGTGATTGGCAAAACTGTGGCTGGTAATATAAAAGGCTTATGGGGAAAATGGCAGGTGCTGGGCTGATGTGCAGCTACGGAAAACCGTGGTGCCAATTTATAAACGTTGTAAGTATGAAACGTAACTCGAAACGTTGTAAGTCAAGGACTGCCTGTATCCCCACACACATGTTCCAGGGGTTGTAAGCTGGGGGTACGCATACCCCTGGGGGTATTTTGAAAGGTCCCAGGGAGTACACGGGGATGGGTGGGGACAGAGCATCACCACCCCGTGCTGCTGCCTCACAGAAGCAGGGACAGGGTGAGAGGAAGGTCGTACAGACACTACGCTGCTGCCGCTCTGCTACTCGTCAACCCCTGGGCTCTATGTCTGGCCACTTGCCCCCTCCTCACCCCTGCATCAGGCCATTTGCCACCCCCCGCCCCCTCCCCAGGGGTACACTTATTAAAAAAGGTCGAAAACCCCTGCACTAGTCTACAAGGTGGAAATTTCTAATTTGGCTCTTTTACATCCTAGGCTTTGGAGAATTGAAGCACTGGATTTTTTATTTAAATGCAGGGAGTGTTTTGCCAAAGCAGTGATCAGGGGCAGTCAACATAATTAAAATAAAGTACGAGGCATATCTTGTAGTTAGCTTCCTCCTGGTTTTTATATTACTATTTCTACAATGGTTCGTCCTGACCAGGGTCAGAAATGGAAGTGCCAGAGTGTTCTATGAATCCATCTCCTTAGCATTGCCAGCTGCAAATCATTTTTCATAGCCAGAACAGGTTTGCTACTTGAAAATATATGGGACAGGGGATTTGTGAAGAAAGGGGGAGAGAAAACAGCCTTGCAAATGCAGTCCATGCTCTGAAAGGAAGTCTATACTAGTGACATTGATTTTTAGGGCTTGAGGCCAAATTTCTGTGAAGAGAATTGACTAAAACTCCCAAGAATAGAAAAAAGACAAAGTCTAATTTGGGGGAGCTAACAGCTGCCTTCTTTTTGAAGTACAGGAAACAAGGATTCCTGGGAAAAGTAATTCCTCCTGGAATCCTCCTAGACTTCTAAGTATTTAACAGAAGTACACACTATTGCTTTTCTTGTTTTACTTACCTCACTGCCCAAATGGAAAATAGTCACAATACTTCAGATTCCGTCTGTATATCTCAGATCATTTAACAAATGTTCATGACTAAGATGTCCTACTGGAATATGGAAGTATTAGTCTGATTTTACAGGTGAGGAAACTTGAGATGCAGAAAGGTTAATTGAGTCCTGCCACTAAAAATCAAACGTCAGTTCAGTGGCGGAGAAGGAACCAAACCCAAATCTTCTGACTTCCCTAGCTCTGTGCTTTAAACATTATTCAGCACATCTCAAGTAAAGGAAATAGGGGAAAAATTATGAGAGATTATTAGGTAACCAATGAGGTCTGGGTAATTTTGTTGACCGTGTACATGTTCAGCAATTGAAACTCCAACTTTTTGTAGTCTTTCCTTTACTAACAAAATCATTCAGCTTCTGGCCCCATGTCTGTACCCCAGTGCAATACTAGATATTGCTAATACTTCCTGTAAATATGTTAATGGGATATATTATTAGGGAACTCTGGGATCCGCTCATCTTCCCACTCTATTCTCTTCTCATATTTAGCCTATATTTGCAGTTAGAAATCTTTTAAACACAACTGCTGCTTGCTGCTATGGCAATGAAATCCTCTTGCTCCTCATTCATTTTCTTTTCTTATGCCAAAAAAGGCTTTTAATTAGCTCAGGCAAAGATTTGCTTTATAGTGGAAAAAAATTATACCTTACAGCACTAAGTTATATCATCTTACAGCTGTCTAATGCTATTGCCAAGCAGGAGAGAAGGGAGCAAGGTATAATGGAGAGTGAAAAAAAGAATGGAGCACAAAATAGCTACTGAATGCAACTGGATGATAAGCAGATTGGATTCATACAATAATAGAAATGTAGGTCCACAACTGACCTAAAGTGATCATCCAGTCCATCCCCCTGCACTGATTCATGATAAGTATGCTTAGACCATCCTTCATAGGCTTTTGTCTAACACAGGGCTGTCCAACTGATGGATCACAGGCTATGTGCAGCCAGTGCGGGGTTAATTTGCGACTCCCAGATTCCCACCCAGCCACCACTGCCCGCATTGCTCCAGCTGCAGCAGCAGCCAGGGTCTCAGAGCATCTGCTCCCCCCTGCAGCTTCCACGTCCTGTCCTTGTTTAAGGAGGTGGGATGACACAACATGCAATAGCCTGCAGGGCTGGGGAAGCTGACAGCTCCGGGTGCTCATGTGGTGTGTTGCACACCAGAGAGCTGAGGGTGAAGCCAGTGCACTGCTGCATGCAGTGCAGTGGGGGGTGGGGTGTGCACATTATGTAGGCCCCCACTGGTGCACCGCACAGAGCCTTTGGCTGCTTAGAAGTTGGACAGCCCTGGTCTAGTATGTTAATACAAATCTTCAATGAAAGAGATTCTAAAAACCTCCCTAAGTAGCCAGTGCCAGTCGTAATCTATCCTTTTAGTTTGAAAGCTTGTCCTAACTTTAAGTGTTTAACTTAAATATGATTTGCTGCAAATTAAACAGATTTCATCTCATCATGCCTGCAGTAGACATGGTGAATAATTGATTTTTGTCCTCTTTATGACATTTTACATCATGTACCTGAACAGCCTTCTCTTTTTTTCCAGGCTAAACAAACCTAGTTCTTTTAACTTTTCTTCATTTGACTAGCATCTTTAATTATGAGACCGTTTCATTTAGTATATTTGCCACATTTATTTTTCATGACAGTAGAAATAAGATCCCAATCAAAGGGGCAAAGGCAAAAAAGGCAATAGAAATAAAAAACACCCAAAATGTAAATGCGACAGCCACTTAATCAGCTCTTCTGATTGAAGAGAGTGAGTGCATCTACATGTGCCCCTATGGCACCACTGTTACTGTGCCATCATTTAGTACTTCCTTTAGGAGTAATAGCTGTTACTGTGCCATGCTGGTGGTACACAACTATTTTTAGGCCCTACGTCACTGTAGCAATGGGCTATAACAGGGGTAGGCAACGCTTTTTGGCCGGAGTGCCTAAAAAACCACAATGTCTACCTTGGAAGGTGCCAGACTGCCAACGTGCTGGAGCCCGGAGCAGCTGTTTGCAGCCTCCTGGCTGCAGCCAGCCCACAGAGCCTGGTCTGCTCGCAGCAGGGCTCGTAGCCTCCCAGCTGCCTGCTGGGAGCAGCCTGGCCTCCGTGGCTGGCAGCAGCTGCCTAGAGCCCAGGGTGGCGTTGGTGTGCTGAGCAAAATGGCCTTGCATGCCATGCTCAGCATGCGTGCTGGGGGTTGCTGACCCCTGTGCTATAATGAGGGAGTGCATTTTCTAAACCTCTTATCATTGTTGGTGCTCTCCTACAGAATCTCCAATTTTTCTATATTTTCTTACTTCTAATGAATTCATAGAACTCATTCTGGCTGTTTCTTATTTCCCTTTCTAATTGTAACTAAGGGTACATACACGTTACACTTAGATCGACCTACCCTAGCTAGGTTGCTCTAAGTGCCAAACTTTTTGTAGATAAGTTCAGGGAGTTTAGATCAGGCAAAACCTGACTGGCCTGATCTAACATAGTTCACCTGAGAAGGTGCACTACGTAGATTGTGCTAACCCATCCCTGATTTAACTGAACACATATACATGTTTGGAGCACAGCCCCAGGGCTGGAAAGCCCAGCTGCTTGCCCCAGCCCTGGGGCTGTACTTTTCCTACCCTGCTACTCTGACTGGGCTAATTTTTAGGCCTCTGACCCCTCCCACCCCTGCACAGACACCCCCCTTCCCTCCCCCGGCCCCCTGCCATGGACCCACCAAACCCTTCACCTGATCCCACCAACCCCCTGCTGCACCTGCTAACTGCTTCCCCACAGACCCGCTAGCCCTGCTTCCACCCTCAGTCCTGCCTGCCCCCCTCCACACCCTAACTTACTTGGATCGTGTTCCTGGTGTGGATCCTGGTACCAGCAAAGGTGTGCACAAGTTGGTACCTGATTTATGATCATGTGGCTTAAAGTTGTGTGTTCGTAGTTCAGGTCCCTCAAGCATGCTTGTGGCTTAATTTTCCAGCATAGCTGCTTTGCTTTGTATCCCTACAGGCATGTGCTACTCCTTAATGTTTAACTTTAAGGTGTGTGTTCTTTTTCACTCTTTGATTCCTTGATTTTAGGCCCCTAAAGAGCTCCTGATCTGGTCTCTTACTATCCTTGCTGTTTTACTGTGCATGGAAATAATTTATTGTCGTTTTTAATATAGTCTCTTTCTTTCAGTAAATTCCAAATCTCCTGGATTCCTTCATTCCTTAGGTTATTTTCCTCAGAGATCTTACCTACCACTTCCTAGAGTTGTTGAAGTCTGCTTTTCCATGGCAATCACCCTGATTCTACTGCTATCACTCCTTCCTTTTCTTAGAGTACTGAACTCTATTATTTCAAGATACTTTTCAATCAAATTTCCTTCCATCTCTAGATTTTCAACTAGTTTCTCCTTATTAGTCAGAATCTGATCTGAAATATCTCTTCCTAGTAACTTCCTCCATCTTCTGAAACAAGAAGTTATGCTCAAATGATTCCAAGAATTTGACACTTTATCTAGGTCCTAATGGGTGTGTCTATGTGTGCATTTACGCTGGCTTAAATTGACTGTGCAGTAAATGGGAATAGGCCAGTGTCTAGGAGGATTTCCAGGAGGAATAACTTTTCCCAGGAATCCTTGTTTCCTGTACTTCAAAAAGAAGGCAGCTGTTAACTCCCCCAAACTAGACACTGTTTTTTTTTCTATTCTTGGGAGTTTTAGACCATACTCTTCACAGAAATTTGGCTTCAGTCCCTAAAGTAAATTACTGCACAGTAAGCAGGAATAGGCTGGCGTCTCCACATGCAGGCAACCTGAGACTAAATTTAGTCCTAGGTCAAAGCAACCTGCCGTGTGCCCCCGTGGCCACCAAAAGGAGCTCCAGCCTCTGCCCACATGGCTGCCAGGCCTTGGCAGTCATGTTGAGGCCAGAGATAGCTGCCACCACTAGGTGGCTACAGGGGCACATGGCAGGTTGCTTTGACCTTGCCCCCTGCACTGTGCTTGACCTCGGCACTAAGATGGCTGACAGGTGCTAGCAGCTGCAAAGGACAGAAAAAATGGATCAGGCCACTTAACCGCTTCTGCCTTGAGCTGCCGGTGGGCTGAGTGGCCCCTGAGCTACAGGAGGCCCAAGTCCTTCTCTCCATGGTGGTGGCACCATCCAGGGCCACCTGGGCGGGCTGCTAGTGGGTCAGGTGCTGCCTCAGCTCAGGGTCAGGGAAGAGTTGGATCGGGCCACATGCTGCCTCCAATCTGGGGCAGCACCCAGCCTGCTAGCAGCCCACCTAGGTGGCCCTGGGGGCACTGCTGCTGCAGAGGAAAGGACTGGGGTCCCCTGCAGCTCAGGGACCACTCGGCCCTCTGGCAGCTCACCCCCTGACCGCGGGAGAGGTAGGCAGGCTCTGCCAGTAAAAAGGATTGGGCCCCTCGGCCACTTCTTCCTTCAGCAGGCACCTGCTGAAAGCAGAAGTAGCGAGGGGCCCCATCCTTTTTTGTGGAGCCTGCCCATGGCTAGGGGAGAGCTGCCAAAGGGCTGAGCGGCCCCTGAGCTGTGGGGGGCCCCGGTCCTTCCCTTCATGGCAGCAGTGCCCCTCAGGTCCACACAGGTGGGCTGCTGGAGGGCTGGGTGCTTCCCTATCTCAGAGGCAGCATCCAACCCAATCCAACTGTTTCCCAAGCCCACCCACTGGAAGCCCGCCAGGTGCTGCTCCCCAGGTGGGTTTGGGGAACATTTGGATCAGTCTGGGTGCTACCTCTGAGTTTGGGCAGCACCTAGCCCACTAGCAGCACTTCTGGGAAGCCCTTAGGGGTGCAGCTGCTGCAGAGGGAAGGACTAGTCTTCCCACCACAGCTCAGGGGCTGCTCAACCTGCTGGCAGCTCATCCCCCGGCTGTGGGCAGGCTCCAGCTCCGACTAAAAAAAAAAAAAAAAAAGGATCAGGCCCCTCCACGTAACAAGACAGAAAAATGTAAATGGTTAAGTCCTCAAGGTTTTATTCTATGGTCCACTGTTTCAATTAAGGGAGTATAGAATAAAACTTTGGGGATTAAACCCCTGTCCCATGTACAAGCATCCTAAGATTTCAGGCTATTTCTACTTATTTCCCATACTCCTGTCACTTGTGCAGAGATAGCTCCGGTGTGGATGGGTTGCCTAGTTGTTCTTTCTTTTCTGTCTTCTACAAACCTATTACAACTTTCAATTTTCCTTCAGCAGACTTCAAACGTTGACCAGATAACTTCTGTTCTTTTTGTTTACCATTTGGGCTTTTGTCATGAGCTCCCTTCAGGCCACTTTTAAATTGGTCCTGGCTAGGCAAGTTGGTATCCTAGCATAGTTCCTCTTTTTTCATCAGATGACCCCTTCTCTTCCCAACAGTCCTCCTTTCTGGATAACTATTCCATGGTTGAGGAATTCAAAGCCATGTTCCTGGGCAGCCATGCATTTATCTCCTGTTTTTATCTGTTCCTGCCTGAGCCTTTACATTCAACCAGGAAGATTATTTAGAACACTTCCCCCATTCCTTCACTCTCATTTCTTGGGTCTTGTGGTCATTTCTAATCTGCTGAGGTTCATATTTATTAGTATCCATGGTACCCATGGATAAGCAGCAGGGGGTAGCAGTTGGAAGGCTGGATGAGCCTCATGAACCTTTCTCAGGTGTTGGTGCTGTGATCATTTAGTGATTCTTCAGCTTGATTTTGGGGGCCTAGATGGGAGATGGAATTCTGCCATGGCCTGAGAGAAATGACACTCACTGGGCATGTCCACATGAGATGCTGTGTCACTGCTACGGCACCCTAGCACATTGCTATATCGGCAGGCACAAACTGTGATGCCACAGCTGTGCCATAGCGATGCACTCCCTCATTATAGCACAGGGGTCAGCAACCCCCAGCACGCATGCTGAGCATGGCATGCAAGGCCATTTTGCTCAGCACACCAACGCCACCCTGGGCTCTAGGCAGCTGCTGCCAGCCACGGAGGCCAGGCTGCTCCCAGCAGGCAGCTGGGAGGCTACGAGCCCTGCTGCGAGCAGACCAGGCTCTGTGGGCTGGCTGCAGCCAGGAGGCTGCAAACAGCTGCTCTGGGCTCCAGCACGTTGGCAGTCTGGCACCTTCCAAGGTAGACATTGTGGTTTTTTAGGCACTCCGGCCAAAAAGCGTTGCCTACCCCTGTTATAGCCCATTGCTACAGTGACGTAGGGCCTAAAAATAGTTGTGTACCACCAGCATGGCACAGTAACAGCTATTACTCCTAAAGGAAGTACTAAATGATGGCACAGTAACAGTGGTGCCATAGGGGCACATGTAGATGCACTCACTCTCTTCAATCAGAAGAGCTGATTAAGTGGCTGTCGCATTTACATTTTGGGTGTTTTTTGTTTCTATTGCCTTTTTTGCCTTTGCCCCTTTGATTGGGATCTTATTTCTACTGTCATGAAAAATAAATGTGGCAAATATACTAAATGAAACGGTCTCATAATTAAAGATGCTAGTCAAATTCACTATAAGTTTTGCTCCTGGCTCTGTCTATAAAATAGGTTAGGTGTCTTGTGTTGCTTGTCTTGTTACTTTAAAAAAAATGTTTCAAAGCTTTTCCACACATTTATCCCCTTTGGCTGGGGTATCTCAAAGAACAGGTGTATAATCCCTACTAACCTTGAATGAATTGGGGGACCTCTCTCATAAACAGATATTCCTTCTAACTTCTATTCTGAATAAATGAAAGGTTAGATTGTGTTAGACTGATAGACCTACATTTTAAAATTCCCCATCTACAGAGCCGACTGCTTTCTTTCCCACGCTGCCCTACTAACGTGCCTTAAACCTGAGCAGTGAGTCCACCTCTAGAGTGTTTTCACAGACATCTGTCGCTAATGGAAGCTGCAATTAACTCCATGTAGTGAGACCCCTGGAGATATACCCTGAGTCTTTGCAGAGCTTAATGCTGGACTGAGGGCCTATAAGCAAAACAAGCATGCCAGAGAGAATTATTCCTAGGTTAAAAAAGGAGTTTAAAAAGGGAGGATAGTAAAACCAACCTAATTCATTCAAATAACATAAAATATGACCATCATTAGAGTTTATAAATGTATCTGTGCAAGGTCTGATCTTGCGAGCTAGCTCTGACTGTCTTCCTTGTTTGATCACTTCTACAAGTGAAACATTTTCTGATATGGCTCTGTTTCAAGGTACCACTTTTTTTTTGTACACCTGAACTTTATTGTTTTTTTCTCACAGACCTGTCTTCTACATAGAGGGCACATCTACACATTCATTAATGCACCTTGGATACTGCACGTTTAGTTTAGTACTTGCTCAATAAAGTACTAACTAAATGTGCAGTAACGAGAGTTACTGTGCAGTAGTGTCAAATACAGTTGTTTTGTGACACTTACTGAGCATTAGCCTAATAACACTGCGCAGTAGGCAATTAGCACTGTTTTTAACTGCCACTCTACTGTGCAGTGCTATTAGGCTAATGCATAGTAAGCGTCTTGTATAGATGGGCCCACTGAGTAAGATATTTTAGATTTGTTTTTGCTAACACGATAAGAATCCATCTATATGATTATGCCTGTGTGTGGAGTTGACTGAGATTTTAATAAAGTTTTTTAAAGGTCAAAATAACCACAAGTTGATTTGATTTCTGGAATATGAAAAAACACACTTCTGCTGCCAAATAAAATGGAGATAAAATTCCAATAGATGTCAAACAATTCTGAGAGAGAGAAAATTACAGTCTTTTACACGGAACTCCTGGATTCTATTCCCAATTTCACCTAGTCAGTGTGTGACCTTGGGCAAGTTGCTTATAGCTTCTCTTAAGGTACAGGTTGAGTATCTATTTAAAGAGGTTAATTAATGGAGCTTAATATTTTTAAAGCATTTTAAGAGCATTGTATGAAAACCATTATATAAGTGTTATGTTTTTATCTGCTTATCTATATGACACCCTCATTTTATGGATTAAAAGTCCATATTATAGTTTTTATTTAAAAGTCTTAATATATTCTGGGTTTATGAAAATAAAGACTACTCCACCCATGCATAATTGTGCTTGGCTCTGGTTGAATTCCTCTAAGTCGACGTATATATCCGAAACAAGAATATAGGTTTACCATCAGCGGGAGCCCATCAGCATGCTGTCTATCCCATGAACCCACCTGGGCTTCCAGCACCTTGCACACTGAGGTAAGGGGCAGTGTATAAGTCGAGGTTGAATTTTAAGAGTTAAAAATTTGTCTTCAAAATTCAACTTATTCACTGTGAAATATGGTAATGAACACCACCATGACATAGTACTGTTGGGGACAGCATTAATTTATGGCAGAGTAATTAATTGCAAATAAACACACACACTGACCACAGGTATAAATGGAACCTGGTCAACCTAGCCAGCAAAGGGCCAGACTCCTGCCTGCCACCTATCCACCTGGCTGTGTACCTTCAGCATCCCAGTGCCCCAGCCAGCTGCCCCCCCACCTGATGCTGCCACCTGAAGCCTGGGGCAGAGCAGGGCAGGAGCAGCCTTGGAGTAAACTGCTCCACTCTGGCTCAAATTGCTACTGTCCTGCTGGGTGCTTTTGTAGACACTGGGCACTTATACATGAGTAGGAAGGCTGCTCTGATGTGGTGTAATTACAGTGTGTTGGAGCGGGCTCAATTAATTGAGTCTGTTGAAGCATGGTAATTATCATGCTCCAGCAGATCCCAGCGTCTTGTGTATCAGCATCCCTGTGCTTAAAAATGACGGTGGGGGTGCTACACACACACACTATCCTGGAGCACGTATATAAATGTTCACCCTGCCCGGGAGTAGTTTACTCCTACTCCAGAATTTATTGCTTCACGTTAATTGCACATGTAGATGCACCCATGGAGAATCAAGTCCATTTTTCCCTGTAAGAGGGTGCATTTACATGTTTAATTTATGCTGTATGATACACCCAGCACCCAGCACAGTTTGCACCAAAGTTAACTGCTCCCTGGCACAGTGTCTACACGTGTGTCCAGGACTGCAGCAGTTTGAGCCAGGGCAGAGCAGTCCTGGGCTGGCAGCAGGCTTGAGGGGTCAGTCCCAGGGTCTGTGTTGCAGCATCAGGTGGTAGAGGGACCGGCTGGGGCACAAGAGTACTAAAGTGCAGAGCCATGTGGCAGGCAGCCCCTGCACTTTAGCACTCTCATGCCCCAGGCAACCCCATCTCCACTTGCATTTCATTGCACTTAATTTACTGTGCCCAAATGTTTATGTATGTGTAGATAGCGCTGCTTTACTGTGGAGCTAATTGGTCAACTCTCCAGGAAAGTGCATGTGTAGATGCACCTGGTATATTTTAAAGTTAGTAGGCACACAGCAGTGGTTCTTAGTGTTATTCTTTGCTTACTTTTTCCTTTCCATACTCAGTCTAACTTTTTTTTGAATTTTCCTGCACTCCAGAAGCAATACCAGAGATGCATCTGGGGCAACAGTCCACTCTGATAAGGAGAAATATAATATAAGATGATTTCATCTCACTTATGTCTGTTGGTCATAGCAGCTAATAGAATAACTTTACCAGAGAAATGGCTGGTATGGAAATTTGTTCTGAGTGTCCTATAGTAAATATATTCTGACTGAACCAGTTGGTATGTAACCTAAAGGGTTCCTTGAATAGCCTAGCAAAAATTGTGGGGCATAGATGGACACTTTTCAAAATGCTTTTGTGTAAGAAGTAAAAGAGCATTGTAGTAACAACAGCAGCATTTAACTCAACAACCTGCAAACTAGAAACGGCTTTATTACCCAAATTAATTTCACACATTAGAGAGAAAGGCTGCTGTACCTAGAACCACCAATTGCCACTTCAACTGCTTTTTGTTTGATTAACTGCTCCTATTGCCCCAAACAGCTAGAGAAGCCAGTGGTACCATCATGACTTTTGCCTCCTAAATCTTAAAAAAGAGCTTAAAAGTTCCCAAATGATGTAGTATTCTTATTGTTTTAGTTGCCCCTGGTTCTCCTTGCCTCTGTCATTTTTTATGTTTGCTTTTGATACGCACTGTTGTCAGCAAGTCCCCAGTGCCAAAGTTGCTTCAATGGATTCTAATTTATGAAGACCCTGCTGGGTTATAAACAGTCAGTGCAATAGCCCTAGTTAATGAAAGTCTTTTTTCCTCCTTTATTGTCAGCGCTACCATTATTAGTTAATTTGAGAAGAAACATTTGCTGGTACCACTGTATCTCTTAAGTATCTGTCAAAAAAGTGGCATGCTTGCTGGGGTCATGCCCACGTGCAGGGTGCTGGACCCGATGATCTGTAAGGTCCCTTTCAGCCCCTAATATCTATGAAACTACGAAATGCCATTGCTGTTGCACTAAAATAAAAATTATCATTTATTTTATCCAGGAAATTATGGGGAGAGTGGAATGGAGGCCTTCAAAGAGTTGGCTGCCCAAGAAGGTCTATGCATTGCTCACTCTGACAAGATCTATAGCAATGCCGGGGAAAAGAGCTTTGATCGGCTGCTGCGGAAGCTCCGTGAAAGGCTACCCAAGGCCAGAGTTGTGGTTTGTTTCTGTGAAGGGATGACAGTGAGGGGAATCCTTATAGCCATGAGACGCCTTGGAGTACTTGGGGAACTCCAGTTAATTGGAAGGTAAGCCTTTGACTTATATTTCATTGCTTTCTCAGGAGAAAGACTGTCTTTATTCTCTGACTTCTGTAACTGCAGCTATTTGTTACACTTTAATAATGAATTTAAGGAGGCAACCAGCTGAACCCAGAAACAAGATATGAAGATTTTTGCCTACTAAATTGGGATGGTTTTGGACAGATTTTCCTGATGTAAACATTCATGGCCTTTGCAGATACACACATCCCAGCTTAATGTGTGTTTGGGTGGGTGTAGGAATATTTATATATAAATATTAAAACTGTAGTTGGAAATGCTGCGTGCCCTCAGAACAAAGGCCAGAGAATGTGAATTTGAAGTGTGATAGGCAGAAAAATGTACTAAAAATGTTAGCAATGAAAGATACGTTGATCTTTATATTTTCACTTAATTAAATTTCATAATTTTAGAAGTGGTAGAGTGATGTTGTAATTGTAACACTTCACCTCCAGTCTTTCACTTGCCACACCTTTGACGTTATTCTGCTTGCTGTTGAGGGAGGTGGTCCTTGGGGCCACGAGTAACTTTACCAGTTGCTTCATCTGGGGCCTACACTCCCCTTTGAGTGCTCCCCTTTTATAGGAGCACTCCCATAGGCTTCTGAGGACTTGTTGAAGCCTCAGCTGTCCTAGCTGTGGCCCCTGTGTGGATACCTTTAAGAGTGTTATGTATAAACTGGTGCAAAAGCCTGACAAAAGGATGGGCAAAAATAGGCTACTTGTTATAGGGTAACATGTTTCTGTTATCCAATGTCATTACCAGCTTGAGCTGTTCTGCCTGGTCTTCTATATAATGGGTACCTATCAACATTTAAATGCCTCTCCTCTCTAAACTTCTTCAGATAGTTGTTCAGACATTGATGATTTTCCATGCATGGTGCATTTGGATTCAATCCTCTACACGGTCTATATATCATACATCTCATCACAATGATCTTTGCTCAACAGGCAATGCACTATTGTACAATCAAACGTTTGTTTTAAAGTTCTGGTAATGCTCGTTGTTCCAATTCATCCTCAAATCCCGCAAATACCCTGGAAACAGTCTTCTTGGCGGCAAAATCACTTTACCCTTATGACAACAACTCTGGAATTGGCCATCCAACAGTCTTTCAGCTTGGAAGTTTAAAGAGTTACAAAATTGGCACACCACATTCATCAATCCACAACTAAGTTCCTCAATCTTGTCTTCAGTGACTCTGTTGTTGTCTACTCTTTCAGCCTGTCTCCTATTGCCTCTGTGAACCCTTTGCCTTTCCATTGCATCTGTTCTATGATATCCTTTTGGCTCATTTGTTTCATTTTGTCTTACTCTTGCCATTGTTTCTGCATTCAATTGCCATCTATTCTCTGCTTCACCTTGGTAAGGGTGTTGTGGGTTAAAGTTAAAGTAAGGGTGTAAAGGGACAGTTTTATGCTCGGATACCAAGAGTACACCATAACTAATTGAAATCAGTCACTAAAAGTCCAGAAAAGTGAGCTAAAATATGTTTTTTTGAGTGTGACAGACAGATGACAAAAACACAAACAAAGCAAATTATTATAGAGGATTGTTACATCGGCCTTGGGATTGCAGGAGGGAACAGCAGAACAGGAAGCAGAATACTGCTCTCTGAATAAACAAGCTTTATTGTTCTGTGAGCTTAACTCCTTGGTCTTTTGAGAGAAACACAGCCCCTTCATCTCTAGCTGCACCCTCAGCCTTGGTCTACTGTTTAAGACCCTAGCTCCTGGGTATCGGAAGCAGTCCCTCCTGGGGTTTCAATCTCAGTGCCAGTCTCTATGCCTTCAGCTCAGGGCTAGCTCCTGGCATAAGTAGTAGGGGATTGCTACCCAGGCATCCCTATTCATGACCTTCTCCACCCCTGTAGTCACAACTCAAGTCCTCTGTACAAACACAAGCCAGATGTTTCATAACATAAATAGTCTCCCTCCTCAGGGTAAATGTTGCCCACAGGCCCCACCTCCATAGAAGCCTCTTTCCCCAGATTCTTTGGATGGCCTGGGCACCTGTCTGTCTATCTCCAGCAGCCCCTCACTCCCAAGAGCTCCTCTCTCCCCTATAGGCAGGGATTTCCCTGCACAGTCAGAGACTGGGTTTATATCCCCCAAGCCCAGTCTCCTCCCAGTCATGTGACTGGGTCTTCTGAGCCCAATGAGCAGGTGTAGCTAATTGCTTCATTAGCCACCTGGCCTTATTAGTCCCAGGCCCAGTCCACTTGAGCTGTTATCCCTTACTGCCCTTCCTGGTCCCGTCTCTTACCCTCTCAGGCCTTTTAGTAACAAGGATGCCTTGTTACACACACACACACACACACACACACACACACACACACACACACACACACACACACACACACCAGTAACTCCTGATACTCTTTGCTACCTACCTTATGCTGAATCTTGGAAGGAAGTCCCACAACAACATGCGTTATATTTTTTTTACATGGGTTAATTTGTTTTTAAATCTTTATCTCCCTGATAACCAGCTCATTATATATGAGCTAAGTTCACACATTTCCAGGCTAACAACTTGGACATATATTACTACAGATGCAGAGTGGTACTTTAGCTATTAAAGTCAGTGATGATTCCTCACTGCTTTCTTATCATGTCTGTATCTTGTACTTGTTCATTGAAATCTGACCCTTTAGTTATTTTTGCCATATAATGCACCTCCCAGTTCTCAATTGTGATTGGTTTCTAGCAGCCTCTACTTTGAGGCAGTGTTTGGGAAATGTAACCATCCCTAATGAAATATCCCAACACGCTTAGGGGAGTGTCTGATTTTTTTTTTTCTCTAAAACCTACTCCACTTAATTGTCTGCCAGGACTGACACCATGATCATACTTGTTTTACTCGGGGCCATTACTCAAAAGACATCTTTAACTTTAAATTCTCTTTTAAATGTGAGACCCCTCATTCAGGTTCTCTTAAGTGCCTGTATTGATTCATACAAAAAACTAGAACTCTTGGTTCCAAAATGATACCTTTTTTTAGACCAACTGGAAAATGGCAAGAAAATTGTCCTTTTCTGCAAGCTTTCGGGAATCAAAGTCCCTTCGTCAGGCTCTGGGAAAAGTGTAGATAGTACAAGATGGTAAAAAGTCCCCATAGGTCAGAAATAAACTTCATTATTGCACAGAGGGAGCTGAAGATGGAAGTCTGTCCCTCTGGGTCCATGAGAGGGTCTTTGTGAGCTGTGTTGAGTAGCTCGTTGATGTGTCGATCAGGTAGAATTCCTTCCCTGAAGGTGTTAGATGGTAGGTAGAGAGGCAAAAAAAAACTTCCTTGTTGTTCTGCAATTAAGTTTAAAATCCAAAGTCGGCTGAAATCTGGCATCTTCCATGTTTCAGGGGTGTACTTGGTAGCTGTGTTGGTCTGACACAAAAAGACATACAAAAAACTAGAACTCTTGGTTCCAGAATAATACCTTTTATTAGACCAACTGGAAAAGGACAATTTTCTTGCCATTTTCCAGTTGGTCTAATAAAAGGTATCACTTTGGAACCAAGAGTTCTAGTTTTTTGTATGTCTTATTGTCTCAGACCAACACGACTACCAAGTACACCCCTGTTTTGATTCATTACCTTTGACTTTTCTGATACTTACTCTGCCTTCTCAGGTCTGTTCAAAATATGGCTTCTGAGGTCACCTGCCATCTTAACCAAGCCCTCCTTTTTATTCCCTTTATTTGGCTCTTTATTTTCTATGGAATTCAAGCTTTTCTTACTTCCCTTCAAAGACTTCCTATATCTCTCCCCTTATCCATTACCTGCTTATCTTGTCTGTTCTCTTTTCTTACTACCAACCTAGCACCTATTGCTATGAAAACCTTTTCTTGGTGGCACTGATATTTTTATTCAGAACCTCTCCAGTGTTCTACTTTGTAAATGGTAATAGTTGAGGAGTTTCACTGAAAGTCATGAAGTGCTTTTCATCCAAACTTTCTTGTACTATTTCTGTCCTATTTTGTGTAAGCTTTGATGGCTTTTCTTTTTAAAAAATGAAACCTCGGTGGGCTGGGGATCACAATTCTTGGAGCCTAGATTTTTTCCCAAAAGCAGGATGAAGTATGAATTATATGCAAGCCTTATAATACGTCATAAGTTTTTACAAAATTAAAAGAAAATAATTCCTTTGAATTGTAATTAAGTTACTAAAAAATGGCAGATCCAGCATTAAACAGCCAACTATTATTCACAAGTAAATTGTACTGAAACTGCAGTGCTATGAATCTGGGCAGTCAAATACAAGTGCAAACAGTGTTATACATCAGCATTGCTGTGATGTGGTACCGAGTGATTTGTATTAAAACAATACAGGCAAGCAAAAAACAAAGACCTCTAAAGAAGCAACTTTATTCCTTTAATTTAGAGATGTGGGAGTGAATGTGAAATCAAGATTTTTTTTTGCACTAGTAAGCAAAAAGAGGCCCTTAATTTATTCATAAGGGAAGGTGTATTGTCAGTCACACCTCATAACTCCAGTCCGACTCACTGCAAAGAGAGAACCTTTATTAATGGACATCTAGCTAAATTATCCTCCAGTTTTATCTGCAGTTTCATTGTTGAAGAAAACAGACTGGTAGGGTAGGAAAGGTGATCCTAGTTCAAATTTGGCTTTTGTTTATGCTTGTATAAACTTATGTGAAATTATACTGAGTTTACACTTCTAAAAAACTAAAGCCAAGTTTATACCATCATATGTGTTAGAAAAACTTATGCTCATGTATTGGTGCCTACTTCACCAATGTTTTAGGCAGCTGGGTATATTCCCATCTGTATTTAGTTATCTGCTTCAGATAATGGATTCAGGCTTGAGCTGAATCCTGGTCACTTGAACAAATGGGTCAAATGACCAGGGATTCCTGATATTAGTCCAGGAAGAAGAATTTCCTTTCAGGGAGCCTGTTTCATCAGTGAGGAAAGAGACTTTTTGAGGGATTTTTTTAATAGGAATTTAGAATCAGACAAGACCTGAAGTGGGGTGCTTGATACCATCCAGATGGAAATACGTAGCAGAAGTTGTCTGCAGTAAGTGGTGAGAGTAGAAGCCTTAAAATGCCAGGCAGCTGGATCCGAGAAGAAATTCTTGAGCCCAAGAAAGGTCTAAAAAAAAACTGGAGTGGAGGAGGGAAGACTTGTTTGGCTAAAGCTGATTTTATGGTGATACTTTAATACCATATTTACTTGCATCCAAAATGAGGTCCTGTTCCCTCCCTCCTCTTTCCCTCGCCCCATTCAACATGAGGGGCAAAGCTTTGTCTTAGATTTGAGTACTGACTGGGGGTAGGTGGCTGTTGCAGCCCCAGCTCTGGGACCAGGGGTTAAGTCAGAGCTGTGCTGCCACCTGCCCCATGCTGGGGTTGATCAAGCTGTGGAAACGGGGTCATGTGTTGGGAAAGTACATGGAGGAGACCTTCTAGGGTGGCGGGGTGCATGGGGGAGACAGAAAGTGTGGTAGAAATTGCATTCTGCTGACAGAGTCATCATAAAAAGTAAGTGGTAGAAGAGGCCAGCAAGTGGCCAGGGGGAGGAGGAACAGGTGACGGGAGGGCAGGCACAGGCATAGTGGGGCAAGGGGGTGAGTGTCTGGCCACCTGCACCCCTACCTCTGCTTTTCTTACCACAGCTGTTTGCAGCAAGGAGGGATGAATTTTAAGGTAACCCTCCAATAATTTGAGTTTCTGTATGTGGAAAATTGTAACAACTTTATAATTTGCCATGTATAAAATCTAATTATTGGCAGGTGTTATTAAATTCAAAAGTGTCTTGAATTTGGGTAAATATGGTAATTTAAGCCACAAGATAGGGTAATCATTGATTTATAAGTTTCTGGCTGCAGTTTGAAAAGCTGGAGACATGAAAATTGGGATGGTGATAGGGAACAACACTATTACAGTTTTGTGTTTTACTCCTTTTTATGCTTGTGGTTACCTAATGAGAAACATGTCATGAGAAGGTGGAGCAGGTGGAATAAGACAGGAACTGAACAAAATAAATAGTCTGGAAAAAAGGTTTGCAATCCCTACGTATTACTTAAAGGAGAAAAATGAAGACAGGGCTGCCTCAAAGTATTATGCCCCAAATTATGATTAGAATAGAAAAAGAGTTGGCACATTACTCAAATAAGGCAAGAATTTAAGAGAAGAGAGGGTGTATTACTAAAAGAATGTGGGGTTTTTTAAAAACATAGAGTAGTTACTATGTGTGATTTAGACTGCAAGATGAGCAACTAACAAACAGGCCTAATTATAAAGGCCTAATTATATGCCACTGGGTTCTCAAAGTGCTTTATGAACATAAATTAACTTGACCTTACAAGGATCTTGCAAGGTAGGTGAGTATCATGGATGTTTCCTAGAGTGGTAAATGAGTGACAAAGTTAAATTACTTCCCAGAATTTTTGCTGGTAATGCAAGGACAGTGGCAAGACTGGGAAGCAAGCAAAAAAGCCCCGACTTCTTAACTACTTGATCATTGCCTGGAAGACAAATATCTAAAGATGAAAAATGTTGTTCAGGAGCTCCAAGATTTCTCATTTTCCTTTGAGGGTCAAGAAAAAATATTGGATATATTTTTTAAAAGGAATGTTTCATTTTAACGCTTTGAGTAAACTATTTTTTCTTCTTTTAAAATTCTTTAAAATATTAAATACTAATTTAATGCAAAGCATCTTAAGGCATCTTTAATTTTTGAACCATTTAAATAAAAAATAAGTACTCTGAATCCATGAACTTCTGCAAAGTAGCTCAGGCTATATACTTTTCTAAAGAGAAAACAGGGAAAAACAAAGAACATTCTAAATGGGTGCATCTACATGTGCAAATGCTTCAGGATGGGTAAGTAATTTACTCTAGAGTAAACCCACCCCGGGCAGGTGTCTACACATGCGAGGATGTGGGAGCAGATTTGCTGCTCATGACAACAGCCTGCTCCTGACCCTGCTTGTCCTGCACTGGGCCCCTGCAAGAGCCAGGGGGAGCTCTAGGCTCCCCCTGGGTGGTAACCCAGAGGTTGACACGGAGCACGGGGCCAGGAGACAGCTGCCTCCTGGTGAGGGCTGGGACTTCCTGCCTCCAGGTGCTCCCTGCCCCTAGAAGGTGTCTGCTGGTGGGGTGGGCTCTGCTATTGGAGCCCAGGCAGGGACAATGTCCCCCTACCCCAGCAGCAGGACGCTCCCAGCCCCAACTCCATAGTCATGACGATGGAGCTGAGGATGAGAAATTCTGAGCAGGGAGCTCCCAGCCCTTGCTCCACCGTCACGGAGCTGAGGCTGGGAGATCATCTCCCAGCCCCCATCACGATCATGGGACAGGGGCTTAGAGCTCCTTGCTGTTGGAGCAGGGAGACATTGTCCCCACAAGGGCTCTAGTGGTAGAGCCTGCCCTGGCAGCAGGCACCTCCTGTGGGCAGGGAGCCTGCCCCTTGCTGTCTGGGAGCACATTTGTTCCCAGTTAGCCATCTACACATTCTGTACTGCGTAGTAATTACTCCTGACTAAATTTGCTATTTGTATTTACAGGTAGCAAATTAACTCAGGATTAGAGCAGGGTTAAAGGTACATGGGGACAGTGATGCTTACTGCAGTGACAGTGACACTTAAGAGTAATTAGCTCTAATCTCGAGTAAAGTATCTTGTGTAGATGCACCCAATATGACATAATAGGTCATGTACTGTACTAACAGCCTGATCCTGTGGGAGACCTAAAGTTGTGTGAGTGTACAAGAGACTGACAAAGCCATCACAACATAGGGACTTAACCTTGATTCAAGAAGATACCATCACGTATCTCATTAGGTCCATCCACTGAGACTATATTGGTATTTTCATGCTCCTGTTTTCTAGCCTTCTCATACTTTAACTCTGTTTTTACACCTTTCCCTCCCTGACCCTCCCTCAACACAATTTTGCACATTCATTTAAATGTTATTTACCCTTCAATTGCAACTGCTTGACAAAAGTCATGAGCAAGAAGTTAAACAAGTAAATAAGCAGTGAAGCATTCATACAACTATAAATAGTCTGTGTTTGCATATTAGTAATGTTTTATCAAGTACACTGGCATGCTGTAAGGGGAGGTATCAGTTATATATATTACCCCTCAGGACAATACTTTGAAATTAGATGAAGACTACCTGTAAGGCCAGGTCTGTGCATAAACTCACTGTACCGGTATTAGTGCCTGCCTCCTGGACTCACTGTAGTGGTGATGGGGGTTTAGAAGACATGCTAATTATCATTTGTGAGTGGCAGTAATGACTGTGTTACAGTCTATAGTAGGGGACTTAGGACATCGTGCCTACAGCATATAACACCGGTACTAGAATTCATCTTACCAGTTGCAGAATACATTTTAAGCATTAGTAGAGTGGACTGACTGAACAAACTAAATACTTTGCAGTGAGAATAGGGATGAATCCTTCAGTTCCTGAATACTAATCTTGGTTCTGCTATTGACTCACAGGGTAAGATACAGCAAGCTGCTTAACCCCTGTGTATCTAAAGAGAGGATGTTCCAGAGGGGGGGGTGTTTCCAAGGGGTATTATTTTGCAGGTTCATAGTGTTATGATTTGAATGTCTGTATATGATTTGAATGCTTTAATATGTAAAGTGCGGAAATATGCAATAGTTTGGCCAAGCCTCAGGAAATCAACAGTGGCTGCCAGTGATATCAATAACAACAGTCTGGTCCCTAACTACAGCTTTATGGGCAAGTTTATTTTAAAGCCTATGTTCAAACCGATTCTAGCAGCTGATATCTTAGACCCCTTACAGTATTGCTTTGAGGCAGGGGCCTGGGACTAAGGCAACACTGATGGATGAATTTTCTGAGGTGATGGATAGAGACTAGAAAGTTGTGTTGATATTACCTATCCTATCATTCAACTTGCACCGTTGATCGCTAAGTGCCATTGACCTAGCAACATGCCCCGGCAAGAGCTAAAGGAGTTTTGTTAAATTGCTCTCCCAACAGGTCTCAAAGTCATGATAGGGATGCTGTGAGAAAGAAAAGATGCCCGAGGGCTTAATACTGTCACTGCTCTTATTCATCATCTGCTTGTCACCCTTAGGGGTGCTATTGAGATGACATCGGCTGCATTGCCAACAACTTGATGACGTGCAGCTCTTTGTATCTCTTTCAGCCAGCGATGACATTGCTGTGTCAAAAATATCTAAGTTCATGTAGGCATTTAAAGCCTCAGTGAAGCAGCTTCAAAGTGAACCACAGACAATCCCAAACAATTCAACAAAACAAATACATTGAGGAATGGGTCAGAACCACTGCCCCTCTCTATTGTGTTTGTCTGCTAGCTATTAAAAAGCTACATGACCCTGAGAAGTCAAGTGGAGGTCACCAAAAATGTCATCTTCCATATTTGGATAACAAGAAAACTCTACCCAAGGTTTTGGCCAAAATAGCTCATGCCTTTTGTTACTAAAACCTCTGCAACTTCATCGACAAGACATTCATAAGGGGATTCTAGCTGGTGCTTGCACATCACTGTGGCCTTGCCCCTAACTGACACAAGGGAAAGGAAATGTATTTATATTGTTTCCCTCTGTATTGCACTGCTGGATCTGGAATTGACCTACAAAGTTCTTTGTGAGGAAGGTCTATGCTCTCTCCAGGAAAGTGGGAACTGCATATAGCAGTCATAGATTCATAGATGTTAGGGTCAGAAGGGACCTCAGTAGGTCATCAAGTCCGACCCCCTGCCCCAAGCAGGAAAGAGTGCTAGGGTCAGACAACAGTCATTGTCTCTTGAACCACCACCAAAAGGTAAGTGAGAATGCTGTATTAGGAGCCTTCAAGCTTCTTTAACAGGGCTCTACATAAACAGCAGTAGCAGGGGGGAAAAAACAACAACCCCTGCCCCCCCCAAAATACCTTCATCACTGTGCCCAACATAAATAATAAGCACTGATGAGAACTGCCTGAATAGCATGACTGAGTTTTCTTGTTTACTGGCCAAATAAAAAAAAAATGTTTTGAGTTGAATGAAACATTTTGTTTGACTAGAAATGTTTTGCTTTAGTTTGTCAAATTTTAAAATGCCTTTAATTATATGGAAATTGACAAATGACACATTCACTTGAAAAGAAAAACATTTCAGTGCTACCAAAACACTTTGGGCTGAATCTTATTTCACGTCATGTGTCTAAATGCCACGTGCACAGCTGCCAAAAACTGCAGTTACACAACTTAAGACTACCATATTTATTCACGTACCACACACACAGATGCATACACTTTCCCTGAAAATGAACCATCCAAAATTGAGGGAAGCATGTCTCAAGCAAGGAAACTGATTTCTGTGCTGAACTGGTGGAGTGGGGCTGTGCTCATCACTGGCTCAGCCAGGGCTGAATCCTCCAGCCACACAGATCAGAAGTGGAATCCTGTCATCATCACTCCTTCTCCTCCTGCTGCAGGGAAGACTGGCAAACTCTGCCTCCCCAGACCAGTTGCGTGTCTTATTCAGAGGCATGTGGTATGCATATGAATATGGCATTTTCATCCTTTTTTGCACTCTACATGAAGTAAAATAATTCTGTGCTTCAGACCTGCTGGAAGCAAAATGGTGGAGTACCCACCTACCTTTTAACCAAAAAGCCTAGTGGCTAGAACACTTGCCTAGGGAATGGGAATCCTGGTTTTTAAAGTCCTCCTCACTTGGAGGGAGCTTGACCCTGCTTCTCCTGCTTCATAGCAAAGTGCTCTAACCACTAGGGAACAGGCTAAGCATTAGCCATGACCCTCTCCAACAATTGCCTTGAGGCTCACAACCTGGGTAACCTAGGGAGGGAGATATGTAGGGCCTGCTCCACTTGCCTACCCCTACTTAAGCTATTGGCCAGGAGGGGGCCTTAGATTCTTGCTTTGGAAACTTCCCCATTGCTCGCTACCTGTTTTATCCAATGAGTATTAAATACAACTGCAGCAGGCCAACTTCAAGAGGAGTGCTGGAGAGGGGTCTGAGCATGACTAACTTGGGGCCTATTGCTTAGAGCACTTTGGGAAAGAGATCCAGGTTGAAACCCCAACCTTGGGTGATGGGACTTAAAATCTAGATGTCTCACACTCTGAAAAGTCATAGTAATTAATGAGGTATTGGGAAAAATGCTTCTTCTCCTATAGGACCTGACACTGACTACTCATGGGTTTCTGCCCAGCAACAATTTGAGGACTTACCTGTATGAATCTACCTGGACAAGCATGTACAGCAATGTAACTGCCCAGCCAGAGCATGTACTTACTGAGCCTGCTCAGTAGGCACATGTACACTTATGTACCCAAAGCTGAATTGCAAACTCTGCACAAGTGCCCAAGACTGCAGTTCTGTTGCTACATACAGTAATGGTTGACTGGGATGTAGGTGGTCAGTTCAAGTGGATCATGCTAAGCCAGATGTTTACCAAAGGGGAAGGCAAGGTCAAACCAGGTATAAGTGTTAGTTCAGGACAGCAAGCCCAGGGCTGAGATGAGGTCATGTTCAGGACAAGCAGCTGACCCAGGCCAGGAAGGCCAAGTCAGAATCATGCAGAAGGGTCCAGAAGTACAGCAAGACGGTTTGTTGCCCAGACAGCTCTTTGCTGTCTGCTCTGCACTAACATAGACAGTCTGAGCAATGACTCAGCCTGATTCCAATTACCTCCAGCTGGGGCCCGGGACTGGCTCTGCCTCAGCTCAGCCATAGCTCAGTGCATACGCATTTCAAATGTAGTTTATTTATGTATTTATTTATTTATTTTAGTCTGAAAAAATGACAAATTAAACACAAATTTACAAACTGTTTTTGGTCAAATTGAATATGACAAATGTTTTGACCAAAATATTTATTTCACTCAATTCGAGTCCTAATTAAATGAAGATCAGGATAGACCTCACTGTTAGGGCCATCATTTGTCTGCCCATTTCTATCTGTCATTCTCAGTATATTATTATGCTTCCATTCACAGCTTTGATCAAGGCCTGATTTCTCCCCCCCAACCCCCAGTGATTTCTGAACACACATGGCTCATCTTGAATTCAGACCTCTCTGGGGAGGAAGCACTTCAGGAAAGCCTTGCCCTTCATTTGTCATATCTGTAGTGGACAGAGGCATATGGATAGTATAAACAGAGAACTGATAATATGTCACTCATGGCAGATGACACAATCCAAACTACTATTTTTATCATATCCTGGTTTTCATATAGAAGTTTAAGACCTGAGTGCTGAAACTGGCAGTAGTTGGAAAACATGGAGGAGACATAGAAAACGCAGGGCTGTGGGGAGAGGGTTAGAAAATAGGGAAATATTAATTTAAAAAGCAAGAGATTTTATTTATCAGACATGGAAGAAGACTGATTCATCTGTTCAAAAAGGACAAGTTCAAAGTCCTGCACTTATTAAGAAACAATCCCATGCACCAGTACAGGCTGGGGACCAATTGGCTAAGCAGCAGTTCTGAGGAAAAGGACTTGGCAGTTACAGTGGACATTAAGCTGAATATGAGCCAACAGTGTGCCCTTGTAGTGAAGAAGGCTAACAGCATACTGGGCTACAGTAGTATGAGTATTGCCAGCAGATCAAGAAAAATGATTATTCCCCTCTATTTGGCACTGCTGAGATCACATCTGGACTATTGTGTCCAGTTTTGGGCCCCCACTACAGAAAGAATGTGGACAAATTGCAGAGAATCCAGTGGAGGGTAATAAAAATAGTTAGGGGACAGGGACAAATGACTTCTGGGGAGAGGCTGAGGGAACTGGGCTTATTTAGTCTGGAGAAGAGAAGACTATGGGGGGATTTAATAGCCTTCAACAACCTGCAGGGTGGTTCCAAAGAGGATGGAGCTAGAATGTTCCCAGTGGTTACAGATGACAGAACAAGGAGCAATGGTCTCAAGTTGCAGCAAGGGAAGTTTAGGCTAGATATTAGGAAAAACTTTTTCACTAGAAAGTTAGTAAAGCACTGGAACAGGTTACCTAGAGAGGTTGTATAATCTCTGTCCTTGGAGGTCTTTAAGGCCCAGGTAGACAAAGCCTTTTCTGGGATGATATAGATGAAAAAAGTCCTGCTTTGAGCAGCGGTTCGAATTAGATGACTACCTGAGGTCCCTTCCAACCCTAATTTTCTATAATTCTGTGATCTGTCACATACCACTGAGACCCAAGATACTCAGAGTGGCCACGTCTACATCAGACATTGAATGTAGTCGTTACTGTGCAGTAGCGCTGATGAATGACTTTTTTGTGAAACTGACTGAGCAGTAGCCTGAGACTACTGCGCAGTAGCACCATGTCATGGTTGCTTCCATGTGGCCTGGGCCACTGCAGACATGTGGCTATATTTCCAGAATCAAAAGTGAATGTCTGTTCACTTGCCTATCGGTTCAATCTATGCAACTCAGACTAACCTGTGAAAATTGAATCGATTCATCCTTGGGCTTTTCCTCTGTCTGTACTTAGCCTTGCTGTGTCGTGGACACAGAGCAAAATTGGCCATCCTGTGGTATGAGCAGCTCCTATGTCTGGTATGTGGCAAATCAGGAAGGGAATGGGTAGCACAGCAGCAAATTGGGAAGAGAGCAGAGGGCAGGGAGCAGAAAATGGAGTCGGAGACCAGGCAGGGAAGGGGATCACAGTGGCACTTGGGGAGAGTGCAAGGTAATTTGTGGCATGCTGCTGCTTTAGAGAGATGTTCTGTACTGAAATTAGGCAACAGAATCTTTTTCCTTATTCTGGGGACATTGCTTTCCAGCAGCTTGTATAAATTGTTCTAAAATCCTTTCTTTCTCTTTCCTACTGTAAAGGGCAACACATGCAGAATTCCCCATGAATATTCTTGGAGTTCTGCTATAAGAGAAGTCTGTTCTGGAAATAGAAAAATGAAACCTCCTTTTCACTTGGCAAACCCTTAATTAAAATACTTTACTGAGCATTTCCCTTTTTTTCTTTCTTCTCCCTTCTTCTACAGTTCCTTATGTAATGTACATTTCCCATGTGCTAAAATCCCAGATCTCTGTAGGATCATTCTCCTTTATTTTGACAAAATGAAACAATGAAATTACCACTCTGTGTGGGATTTCAAAGACAGAATTAGATTTATCACTATACAACTTTTTTTAAAAAAATGGAAATATTAGCTAGCAAGTATGGCTCTCTAAAGATTAACATATTAGTGGGTGGCTGACTGTACTAGCAGTAGTTCATATATAAAGACTACAGGAGTGATGAATAAATTTCTGGAAATTTTTCTGTGTCATCAAAAACAAGAAAAAATGTTCATAGTCTTAATGCATGTGGCTCTTAGTTCAGAAAAAGGCAGTGCCTTCTGACAGTGTTGCCCTCCCAACCAGTATCTCCTCAGACTTGTGGACCCTTCCTTTTTTCCGTAAATGTTATGCCCTTCCTTTCACACCTTCAAGGCAAAGTTAAGCAGAATTATCAGATGCAATGGATTTTAATTTCCATCAGTTGCTGTAAATGAGCCTCAAGTAACTTCAAAGAGCTGTAAAATTATTCAATCAGGTATAAATTCCACACTGCTCTTGCCTTTTGTTGACTTGGAAAAAGTAAATTTTTGAGGGGTATTATCTAACGGATCTCTCATATGTTGGAATATGAAACTAAACAATTCAAAATTAATGTATTCACCTCTAAAACAATGGAGTAATCTTAAATTATTGAGAGCCAGGGTAAAAATTCTCAGAAGCACCTAATTCATATTTTAAAAAATGACCTAAAAGCTTCTGAAAATTTTTACTCAAGATATTTTATATATAATAGAGAGAAACTGTCACTTTGATTTGTCAAAACTTCTGTTTTTTGTGTAGCAGTTATCACAGAAATAATATTTAGGTTATATTTAGGTATGAAACTGGAAAACTGCCACAGAGTTCAGTGACTTCATGTTTCCTGTGAATCAATACAAGCATTTGAATAGTCTCATATTAGACAACATTGCCTGACATTAGGCAATAATTGACCGAGTCACATTATCACAACCACTTTTCTCATGTCAGCCTGACTTGTGAAGAAATAAGCAGTTGAAAATGTTGGTACTCATCTGAAAGAATGGAGTATACCCTTGTATGAATCAGTTAATATTGTTGCTTCAGGCACTTTTACATAATTTAGTAAAGACTAGATGTTTTGCAGACTTATCTTTGTAAGGCTAGAAATCCCTATACATCATCAGGAGGTAGAAGTCTTGGTCCTTCCATTCATTTCATTTGACTTGTGCTTATGCTGGGAATTGGACATATTGCAAAGTTTGTACATATTGCATTGAAGTGATATTTTTTCATTCAAATAGAAAAGTTATTTAGTTCAGTTCTGTTAAGAGATGTTCCCTCAAAATACAGGGAACATCTTAATTGTTCATACAATTTAAAGCAACAAGCCAACTGACCAACCTTTTGAAAATAAAAGTAGGTCAGAGAGAACCAGCATATAAAGATGAGTTTTTCCTGGAATTGTTCGCTTCTTAGGTAAATCATGAGGATAGCCATTAATATATTTCCTGTGCTGTATTGTCTGGAAATAGGTTTGTCCCTTATGCTAGAAAAGCCTAAAATCATTGCTGACAATTTTTTGATTAAACAAGAATTGGAGGTGTTTTTGGAGGACAAAAACTTATACGGAGCAATCAGGATTGCATAGGATGCATCATCCAAACCCTGCGTGTTTTAATGTGGACATATGGAAGATTATACAATTAGGAACAAAGAATCCTAAATCCTGGAAATCTGCGAAGAGTTTAGAACGTGTGATGGATAATAATCTGTAGCAAGTTTGGGCTCTAAAGGTGGCAGTGACAACCCCTTGTGACCACACAGCCCTTGCCCCACTCCTCAGGCCACTTACCTGCTATGCCTTGATATATTTAATTGATTGGAAGGGAGGCTGCCTAATAGGTCCTAGAGCAAACTGCCATTTCCCTGACAGTCAGCAGGTCCCTCCCTGACTCTGCTGTCTCAATCCTGACTTCATATTAAGTGGACCCAGTCGGCCAGTCTGTATCCTCCCCTCACCCCCGCTCCAGGGCACTATAGCTTTACAGGCTAATTATGGCCTCTGACCTTCCCTATAGCCATGCCCATGCCTTGCAGGTGATATGCTACAATTTCTCCTTTGTTGGGGCCTCGGCCTTCTCAGACTCTACCTGTTTTTTCTAACTGGGCCTGGCTTCTGGGCACCAGCTCTTATCTTGGTTATTCCAGCCCTGGGCCCCTGGCCCTGTCTTAACCCTACCTGGGTCAATGAGTCTGCTTTGGCTCACTCTGGGCCATCTGGCCCAGTCTCAGCCCTTCTCTGGGCACTGGGCTCTCTATCCCTGTCCTTGCTCTGGGACCTCATCTTGCCCCTAATAGTCTCAAACCCAGAATGAATGTAACAAAGAAATAAGCACACTGGCTATAACACAAATAATTTTGGGCTGGGTCCAAACACCAGCAGTAGTTTATTATAAGAGCAGCAATGCCTCCCCTTGCCCTGGGTTATGATGATGGGTGATCACTCGTGAACAAGTAAGATTGTCTTCCAAGGATCTTAATAGTGAGTCCACAGTTGGCTCCAGAGCCCAATTCTAGATCCACATGTCTTGTTGTAGTGAGGACAGGTGTTTCCAGGAGGAATGGGCACTGTGTTGCTGCGTTGGATGTTCTGATGTTCTGCTCCTCTTTTCCTCTTCTGCCTGTCAACAAGCTATTTCAAAGTGTTGAGGTCCCTCCCAAAGAAACTTCCTCCATTTTGGCCAGTCCTGAGCAAGGATCTCCCAAGTGTTGATGTCAATGTTACAACTCTTCATGTTTGCCTTCAGGGTGTCCTTGAAGTGCTTTCTTTGCCCTCCGCTCCTTCGCTGACCTTCTTTCAGCTGTGAGAAGAAGATTCTCTTTGGAAGGCAGGAGTCAGCCATGCAGACAACATGATCTGTCCAGCAAAGTTGGTTTTGGATGATCATGGCCTCAATGCTGTTGGAATTTGCTTCGGCCAAGATGCTGATGTTTGTGTGTCTATCCTCCCAGCTAATCCGAAGGATCTTGTGAAGGTACTGTTGGTGGTACTTTTCCAAGCTTTTGACATGTCTTCTGTATGCTTCAAGTTTCCGAGCCATACAGCTGAGTTGGAATGACAGTGGCACAATAGACCAAGAGCTTAGTTTCAGCAAGGATGTCATGATTTAAGAAGACTCTTACTGAGCCATCCAAAGGCTACACTCGCACATTTCAAGCAGTGTTGTATTTCTGCGTCGATGTCTGCTTTTGATGAAAGATGGCTTCCGAGATAGGCAAAGTGATCCAGCAATTCTCCATTGATTTGAATGGGGGGTTGTTTCTTCACATGGAGCAGGTTGGTAAAGGACTTGCATTTTCCTGATGTTTAGAGTTAGGCCAATACTCTCGTAGACTTCTGAGAATACATTAAAAATCGGTTGGAGTACATCAACAGTCACTCTCCAATTTTTGGGCTAGGGAGAGACATTCAAAAAGCCTGAGCCTGAATGGATTCAATCTTTGCAGGTTAGTCTAGCCTGGCTAGGTTAAATCAGTTTTGTAATTGGACAGAGATCCCAGAAATGCAGTTTTGTAATTGGACAGAGATCCCAGAAATGCAGACACATGCCTACAGTGGCTCAGGCTAGAAGCTGGGGGACAGAGACGAGGGGGCGCTAAAGCAGCCCTCCCTTCCTTCCACAGCATGGAGCTGAAGTGGGTGTGGCCAGGGTCTGGCAGGACACTGTGATTAGCTCAGCAGGGAATTGATAACAGTGTTTATCACCCAATTAAGAAAATGACACAGGGACATTACCAGCTACTTGTTGATTCTGCCTGTTGATTCAGTATGGACTGTAGCCACCATGTGGTCTGCTAGCTAATACACAGATACCTCCTCAGCAAGGCAGAGGGGAGGGGGCAATTTCTCCTTAGCAGGGAGTGGTGAAAGGTAGTGGGGGAGCTGCAGCTAGGGAGCAGAGGGGAGGGGCCCGCTCTGCTGTGGAGCAGAGAGCCCTGCCCAGCCCAGAGAGCATGCTGGGATGCTGGGGGAGTCTGATTTATCTTAAACCAGCAAGAGGTCTGGGACAGACATTGAATAAACCAGTTTGACCCAAATCAGTTCAGTCTGATACTACATTCAACCAGGTTTATCTCAAAGTGGTTTCAGCCATCTTCAAACTGGTTTATGTGCACTGAACATCTGTTCTATTACAGGTTTAAACTGGTTTCTGATCACTTAAACCGTTTTATGCTGTCCCTAGCCTTGCAGTCAATATACTTTCTTTTTAATATATCTTTGAAGATATACTTTCTCTACTTACTTTAGACATCTCGCTGCTATATTAATCCATCCCTCAATTATTCTCCTTGTTCTTTTTATAATGAAGTCTTCATTGTTTCAAATCCCATTTGCCTGATCGTCTTGAGTATCCATGTTATTGAGCATACTTGGCTCTCTACACCTTTTACCCCTACCATGAAATACTATGTATTTTATATATTTTTATGAGTCCAGAAGCCCCTTTTTGGGCCTTCCTTTGAAGTCAGTGGAGATGTTTACTGCAGTGGGAGCAGGGATATTCCAGAACTAAGGGTATTCCTAAGAAATCATACCCAAATTACTGAATACCAGTATGAATGAATGATTTTGATTCCATTCCCCCATCTGCCCCTTTCTGTCATACTGGTTAGCAATTTTTTATTTCTTGGAGACATACCTTCTCACTCTTATTGTCCTGTTTTGGAAGGCCCTGATGCCCTGACTGAACAGATTCTAGCAATGAGGGGTGGTAAATCTTGTTCCAGTTTGTGGAAATAAATCTTTAAAGTGTGATTGTAGGTAGAAAAGTGCCTGTGTAAAAATGGTACTTTCTGATTTGTCATCTTGGTTCCCTGTGATCACAACTGCATCCTTTAATGATCAAATAAAGATTTTTTTTTTAAACTGCTCTTAACTTGTGCTGGCCTTGAATTGCTGCTGTTGTGAAGTCAAGACCTTAATCTCTCTTTGGGCTGAACCTCTATTCTGCACTGAGTTAAAACATGAAAAAAATATTTCAAAGCTGAGCAGATGCGAACTAAGCTTGTCACATTCACTGTTAGCATCTTTTAGAATGGCCACTGGTTAATTGCAATGAACACAGGAACTATTCTATTTTTGTTTATATAGTGGTACATGGATCTCTTGATATTTATTTGCAAGTTCAATTTAAGCTAACGGATAAGTGGACACTGAAGCCTACTAAAGGTGTCACTGTTCTTAATGTCTACAGCTAAGATTGATTTACAATGGTACACCAACAGTACAAAATTAGATGTGTGAATCCACATGAATACCAAATTAATTAATTTCAGCAGTGTGATAGCAGTGTATGTGAAATGAACCCAGAATGAGGATGGAGAGTTTGAATTGTTCACAGTAAAGTTGCCACCTTTTATTGCAATCTCTCTGATAAGACCTGCAATGAAAATAGTAATATCTGAGACACTGATATAACAAAGTCCTACCAAGAACTTCATCCTTCAAATATGACTAATTCTTACTTTATCAGTTCATTTTTTGAGTATTTTACAGATCCAAAGTGTGCACTAAAATAACTGCTCCACCTGCTATTCAGATAATGTCTGCAAGATGCAGAAAAATGAACTCGGAATTAAAAGGTAGGAAGTTAGAAAAGGAAATGAAAATGAAGTGTGTGTGTGTATTTAGGGAAGAAGCAAGAGAAGCAATGTAGTGGTAAAGAAGGGAAGAAGAGATGAAATAGAACTAAAAGAAGCAACTTGGCAGGTACATAAAAAGGAAACAAATAAGAGATAAAAATCCAAGGGCCACGGAACAATTACTTGTTCTGTGAGCCATATTGAAATTCATGCCATAGTTGGATTAATTCGTCAGCAATCGTACTTCTTCCCACAACTACATATGTCTGCATTGCAAAGAGAGTCTTTAATAACTTGTTCATACAACACTAGAAAAAGTGACTTACAGTCCAGCTCACAAAAGCCAATGCAAACATTCTACTTTCATAATAAACTTCCCTCAGTAGCAGCTAATGATCAGATTGTGATTTCACAGCATGACGATGATGATAGATGATAATGATAATGATGATGATGATGATGATTTATGTCCCCACCTATCCAGGAAGACTCATTGGGGATATACCGAAATAAATGAGAATAAAATGAATGTGAGTTGAGAATAAGACTCTGAATAAGAATTGCCATATTAGAAAAGGGTGATGCTTGTTTCAGCTTGCTGTCTGACAGTGGTGAAATGCAGATACTGTGCTTCAGAAGAAGATTCTCTACTTCCATTCCTTACTCTGAAAGAGCAAATTTCCTCTTGACAGCAGCTGCTGACTAGTTCAGGTTGTAAAACAAGACAATTTACATCCTTTGCAAATTTTATCCTAGCTAGGACTGAAATCATAGCCAGTGTTTTTGTTTAAACTTTACCAAGCTTTACCTCAAAGATACCTCAGTGGCAACTGGAAGTCCTACGCAATAGCTGTATTTGTAATGTAAAAATGTCTCTCTTTTTTGCCTATTTTACTTTTGTTGGTTTAGTTGAGGTTTGGTTTGGTTTTGTTTTTAATTATGGGATGGAATAAACGGTGTGACTTACCTGACATCATTCTTATTACATAGTGGATGTTGGGATGGTTGGGTAATTGGCTCTTTCATCCTGTTACTCCTTAAGCTCAATTTTCAAAATAAACTAAAATTTTCCAGACTTAGTGAGACAGTAAGCTTTTTTTTTGAAGCAGCAACAGTCTTTGTGCTCTGTGTACTGTACACAACAAAGAGAGACCCTGGTCCCTGGCTAGCACTTCTACTACTCCAGTACAGATAAATAAGGATCATGAAGCCACTTCAAACAAAGATGACTTTGGAAGATGTACATTCCATCTTCCAAAACAGATGCTATAGACATGAACTGCTTTGGACCAAAGTCTACCCACAGTGTAAAAAGCAATGAGACTTTCTGAAGCCTTGGAGCCAGACTCCCCAGTATAATCCCCAGTAATTTACTGGCAATGCTATGGACAGTAAACGGGATCTAAAATAACCGTTCAAACAGACAAACACTAGGTTCAGTGAAGGAGTTACATTAAGAACCCTATATTATTGCTCTTTTGGTCCCAGGAACAGGGACATGCTTGGAGAAGGAGGAAGAATAGCTGTAGCATATAATCTCATGGCTGTTCTGACAGAACAGCAACCCATAAGCAGTTTGGATATGGCTCTACTTTCAATCTCTCAGGCTGCTGAAACATCACAGAAGTAGCATAAAACTACTTTGTTGTCTTATCTTTGTGGCCTGGGGACATGCAAGTCACAACACATGATCTAACCCTTCATCTTTCAAACACCAAGTATGTTTTCTGTGTGCAGATGTCATAGAATTGAAGGAAAGGACTATTATATGAGGCTCCAGTGTTCCCATATAAGACTATGATTTTGTGGCTGTGGAGCTTGAATTAAATTCCAGAAGGTAAACTGAACTATTTCACTGCTGGCTGCATTCATAGGTATACTTTTCCTATAATCCCAAACTACTTTTCATGTTTTCCCAGGTTCCAAAACCTTTATGAGCCTCTTCTCCTTGTTCTCCCACATCTCTAGGTTTCTAGAATGCATTTTATGTATGCAAAAATGCAAAAATCCGAAGCATATTGCAAACTGAAATTGTGTGGGACAGAATAAAATAAATTGAATTTAATGTGCTTGCTGTATTATTCAATGTCATGTTTAACTTAATAAAACTCCCTTTATTATTTTAAATGAAGCTGCTATAAAAATTTCAGTCTGAGAGGTACAAAAGCAAGGGAGCCTTGCAATGGAATTCAGATCTAGCTTGCCTCAGGATCCATCTGTTTTTTCTTATGACCTTTTTGGAAAGAGCAGATCCAGTTGACTCTTCTGTAGTATAGAAGTCAGCTAGAAGATGGGAAACCTACTTAAAATGATGCTCAGGGGAGGGTAAAAACAACTTTGCACATTGCATTGTTTCCCATATCCCATCATCAGTTGTAATGAAGGAACCAAGTTCCTAATGGCTGTGGAAGGGAAACAAGGAAACAAGCCACAGTGTAGTAGCCTTTGGTTAGAAGTGTTTCAACTCCCATTTGCCTCCCTCTGCCATTGCTCAATTCTATCTGTAACAGAGCTGGATGAATATTGGATTTTTTTTGGTTTGGTCCTAAACTGAAAAATTGGCACAGGCAACAGAATTGCGGTGTGGGCTGGCTGGGGAGTGGGGGGGGGGGGGATAGGAAAGGGGGTCAATGAAACAACCCCCCTCCAATATTTCATTTGAGGTCACACTGAAATGGTTTGACCCAAACACAAATATTTTGCTTTGTTTCAGGTTCATTTACCATTTTGTTTAACCTTTTTTCTTTAGGCTAGATTAATGCTTAAACAAAAAACACCATTTAAGAAGGAAAAGTCGGACTGTTTTGTTTTAAAATACTATGGTCATGAAACATTCCATTTAAGATATATCCAAAGGGAACGTTTCAGTGTTTTAAAATATTCTCAGCTGCCACTGCTGAAACAAATCTGATTCATTTGAGCTAAAATGAATTACTCCAAAACTCAATCATTTTTGGCAAGTTTACTATTTGTCAAAAAATAAGGGAAGGGAAGGGAAATTCCTTCAGCTTTTTAGTCTTTAGTTTAGAAGTGCTTTAGGATTGGTTGCTGATTCTAAAGTCTCACATAGTAGCCTCCACAGATAATACTTCATAACTTCTCAAGTTATCTAGGGGACTTCATTTTGTCCTGGTATATGATAATTTTGTGCATTATGCCTGGACTACCATGGTGTGCTATCACTGAGCACAAAATCTTCAGTTTTTAGGAAAATATGGCTAGTACAGAATGTTATAATTCATCTCTTCAGCAACCTAGCCTACTGAAAGCCCACTAGACATGTCCTCTTCTCTCTACACTGGCTTCCCATAAAGATTGGGGTTTCAGTCCTTATTTTCAAGGTGTTCAGTGGTCTTGGTGCAAGATACCTAAAAGAGCTATAGCTCCAAGCTGAAAACCATGAAAACTTCTCCCCACTGGTACAGTGGAATTTTTAACCATATGAGGTAAAGCTTTTCTATACAGACAGTAATCTCTTGAGACCAGTCTGAGGCTTTCTTTGAGTTACAGACTCACAGGACATTAACAAAAACCAAATAAAGCAGCACCACCACCATCACCAAAGAAAAAAACATATCAAAACAAAGTGCTCCACTGCGCACCAATTCTTCCTTTGGGGAGGGAATTGAGACGTAGAATAAACTGCACATGACAGATGTTAGTCGCATCAGTTTATGCACTACTGGTAGGACTGTGGATTCTACAGTGATGAACATGGTATAAGAACCTGTGTAAAAAAGAAGTGAAATAACTATTAAATGGAGCACAATATGCTTTCAGGGCAGGACAAATTACAGGGCCCAAAGCATCCTATGTTACCATTTCCTAAGCAGCAATCTCCCTTCATGGTTTTAATATTCCACTAAGAAAGTATTGCTACATCAGTGATCAAACTGCATTCTGCAATTGTTGCTGAAGGCTTCTGGAGGGGTGTGAATGAACTGAGCTAGCTATAGGAAAATAGCCCTTTTTGTGCTTTCTGGCTTCAGCCTTCCATGAAACCTGTCTGACCTTCCCCTTGGCTTTTCCACTATGCTAGTAACCCAGTCTGTTGAGGAACAGTCACCCAAAAACAAGGCAAGGTCTCTTTTCACATGGTTTCAGGTGAGGAGAGGAAGAAATAGTCTGAAGTCAGGTTGGGTTGACTCCTAGTTCTCTTCCTCCAGATCTTATGCTTAGTTTTCCATTCTCTGTACTTGAATCTCTTGGCTAGCTCTTCTCTTTCCAGTTCCATGGTTTTTTTTCTTGCTGCCCGCATCTCATTTCTATTTTGCTTGTTAATGTCCCTTTCTCTGTAGGGTTCTAACACCTCTTTCTCTCTCTCATTTTCTCTGTTTCCTTTGCTGCTTTCTTTTCAAATTATTATTTTATTTAACATTAAAGTATCTCTATTTTTCTCTCTCTCTTCACTCTTTGTTCACTGCTTCCCTTCGACCAGCCCCATTTTTTATTTCTCATCCACTTACTGCCCAACTCTGTAAAAATGACAGCTGCTATCTGCACTGCAGAAACATGTCAAAGGTTTTGGTAGGTAAAATTAATACCTTCTGTAAGTGTACTCCACGCTGTATAGTATGTTGATGTTGAGTAAAATCCTACTGTATCTGGCAGCACAGGAAACACTTAACCTGCATACTTGAAGCATTTAGTGCTATAAAACCACCCTTATATGGGCTTCTGCCCTTTGAAAGCAGGCTGTGGAACTGACTGAATGTGGAGCCCTCGTTATTTCAGCTGAAAACCCACTCCATTTCTTAGATATCAAAATGTAGGTTACGCATGATGTCTAAATATCTCTGATGAGTCATTAATAATGTTTTCTATGAAAAGTAGAGTAAAATACTGAGTGGTACAGTCTGGGGCAAAACAAAAATGTGGCACCGGGTACATTCATTTTAGAGACCTGGAATCTTTAACAATGAACTTAAATCCCTTTTTAAGGGTTAAGGCCTGACTTAAACAGATCTTTTCCTACATCAGATATTGATGGCCTCTCAGCAGTTGCAACTGGGGGGTGACAGCAAAAGCTGAATGTTTCAGACTATTAACAATCAATGCATTTTCCTAATAAACAATGCATTTAGGCAGACAGTGTGTCTCAGCTTTGACAAGAGCTCAAGGGGATGCTAGATTGGCTGATTTAGTGTTTCAGTCATTTTTTTCCCCTAATCCAACAGCGAACTTTTAACCCATCCCCTAACTAAATAATACAGAAAAGAACTACCCAGTGAGAGGCACAGAGCTCATTCAGAAATTGACAAGACTTGTCAGCCGCTCACCAATGATGCCACAAACTAATTGTTTATGGCAAGAGAAACAGATTGATCTCAGGGATAGGAAAATCTGTTTATTTTGGCACCAGCTGTTCTCAAAGAAATTGCTCATTGTAAACTCCATCGTCTCCCACATATAGTCCATTAAAACTGGATCTCAAAAGCAATAACACTATAGAAAAATGACAGCCCCTTGGTAATTTTCTTGAGGCTGGGTTTTGTAAGGTGATGAACACTCTTGCTCCTTTCCAGCAAGGCACTTAAACATGTACTTGAAGTCCCATAAAAGATTGTTTTGGAAAACAATTATACAGTGATATTGTACTTGCAGCATAGAAAATTGAAGCTGTGTTAGTTATAGAATTTGAACACTATTGTGGAAACATATGCTACTAGATAATCACCTCTCAGAACTACTCGTTCTGTCTTATAAGGACAAATGAAACTGAGAATGCATAGGCATTATGAAAAGCCATACAGTTACAAGTGAAGAAAGTACGTGTGCAGCCCAACAAAACTTTTATCATGCCTCTCTCCCCCAATCTCATTTTTATCCACTGTTGATTATTTGCTCCTTCACAATCAGGACGAGGTATGTCCAGCTTTTACAAAAACCATGACATACAACCATATTCATCACACTTGCCCTGGAATGCAAGACCTTTACTTTGATATAATAAATACAATGACACACAATATATGCTATATCTTTCTGCCAATCTGTTTTACTTTTCGTTATAAGTATGTAAGGTTGTTTCAGTGTAAGTAAGGTAATCGCATGTGAAGAGGTTAGTGATTCACGGGTAGTATTCACACAAGTACTTGTGATGGTTGTCGGAAGCCATCATATGCTGCTGCTTAAAGCTCAGGGTGACAAAGCAGTATCTTTTGGGGATTGTGTATGCCAAACACACCACAGCTAGTTTAGTATTCAGTATTTTCATTAATGATAAGTAAATATAATGTTTCTCAGTGGAAAAATAGGATATAAATCTCCTGAGGGATTATAAGCTTTTAGACTTCCAACCAGTCACACATTTTGAATAAATTTGAATGAATTTAAATCAGTAGGATCTGATGCCAAAGGACCTACCAGTAGAATTTTGGAGCTGTTGTTGGCAGTGTTTGAAAATTCATGGATGAAAGAAGAATCCCAGAGGACTGGAGAAAATCTAATATGTGCCCATCCTTCAACAAGGGAAAAAGAAGGACACAGGGAATTATAGACTGGTCAGCTTGACTTTGATACCCAAGAAATTACTAGAGAAAATTATAAAATGTCTAGTTTTGTTAATAGTTTTGTAAATGGATCTGTTAAGAGTAATAATAACAAATCAGTTTGATTTCCTTCTTTACAGAATGTCTGACATGTTGGGTGTAGGGAATGCAGTCAACATAATGTATTTGGGCTTCAGTAAGATTTGCGATACAGTCCTATACACCATTCTTATAAGTTATGTGGAGAAATGTCCATTAAATATCCACTAGCTGGATATATAATTGATGGAATAACTGCAAGCAACATTCATATTTATTCGTGGATTGCTATCAGACTGGCAGGAGGTCTCCAGGGTTCTTCCAGGGTCAGTGCTATTTAACTTGAGTGCAGGAATAGAGAGCTTTCTGACCAAGTTTGCAGATGACCCAAAACTGGGATTGCTTTAAATTCTTTGGAGGACAGGATTAGAGTTTAAAAGGATATTGATAAATTAGAGAACTGAGCTATAGATGACAAAGATAAATGTAAGGTGCTACATGTAGGGAAGAAAAATCAAATGGACAAATGTAGAATGGAAAATAACTAGCTTAATGTAGCATTGCTGAGAAGGATCTGGGGGTTATGGTGGACCATAAACTCAATGTGAGGCATGTTGCTGTTCTGGGATGCATTAAAGCATTAAATGCGAAATGTGGGAGTTGACTCCCTAGGTAGGGAGACTCTACATAGGTCACAGCTTCAGCTGGAATGCTTAGTCCCGTTGGGGCAACAAATTTTCAGAAGGTTGTATAGAATCTAGAGAAGATCTAGAGGTGAGCAACAAAGAGGATAAAAGACTTTGTAATATACGTGGTATGAGGACAGGTTAAAGAAATTAGGTACGCTTAGTTTAGAGAAAATAAGATCAAGAACAGACATGAAAGCAGTTTTAAAATTTTTGAAAAGCTGCTATAAAGAAGTGGGAGAAAATTATTCTGTTTTGCCACAAAATTGCAAGAGCCAATAACTTTAAACTATAGTAAGGCAGGTTTAGTTCAGATTTCAGGAGAAACTTTGTTCTGCCAGAACAGTAGGAACAAGCTGTCCATGGAAGCTGTGGAATCGCCTTCACTGTAGATGACTGCATAGACATTTTTCTGGGATGGTTTAGGAGTAGCATTTCCTGCATCTGTGCAAGGAGTTGGGCTAGATGACTTGTGACTTTCTTTCCACCACTTATTCTATTTTCATACCATGCCTTCCTCTAATTGCTTATTTATACGGAAAGGTCTGAGACTAAGGAGGGCATGGGCATCTGAAGGTTGCTGGGCATTTATGCTGTTTGTAAAAAAATGTAATAGCTGAAACTTTTCAAAATTTGTGAGTATTCAAAGTGTTCCTGAGGCTATTTTAGAATGTGACAACATCTAGATTTATGGAGTTTTACTAAGGTTTGGCCTTTACATTTCCATTGTTTCAAAATTTTGTTTCATTTTGGCAGGAAGACATGGCATGAGCACACAGTTCAAATTATTTTATATAACAGTAATTAATCTGCAAATGTAATACATAACTAATTTCCTAAGATAGTACAGTATTTGTATCAGAAACTAGATGATATGCATGTCATATTTGCCATCTCCCATGTTAGACATACTGAATGCAATTAGTATATTTTGTTGAAAGGCATGTATATTTTGATATGAAGACAGATGTGAATACTTGCTTTTTTAGTTAGTTAACATTGTAAGTTAACATTGCAGAGGATGCAATTAAGTAATCTCTGTGTACTCTAACCTATAGAAGAAACCAAGCCCTGGTTGAAACAAACATGTAAATAGCAACCCTGCATTTTGCGGAACAAAGGCTGATATTTACAGCAGAGACAACATATTATCAGTGTCTTCATCTTTTTGTAGTTAGTAGCAATTGTTTCCGGTTGTTCACCCTGTGCTACAATTTTAGCCAGTCAAATCTGGAAAGTGTTTAAATGGGTTTTTCTTTTTGGGGAGGAGATAGTCTTAAATACCTCTGCCGTAAAAATAATGATATTAAAATCTGCTGAGGATTTATAAAAACAGTGGCTCAGTGTTAGCCTGGCTCCAGCTGACCAGGTCAGGACTCTGGAAGGATGGAAGGACATGGGTGCGTTGTGAATTGTACTTTGTGCCTCTTGGGCAAAATACAAAAATGCACCACTGTTTGGTGCTTACTGCTGATTGTTGTGTGCATTTGTCATTAAAGGGGTCCTGCATCTCAGCCTAGAGACCAAGTCCCTTGTGATTGTGGGTCATGGTTCCTGGCTCTTCTAACAGTACCTGTAAAGGCTGCCAAAAATCCAGCTCTGCTGTTTTATGGGAAAAAAAGCCTCCCCTCTGCCTTGTTTCTCTTTCTACCGCATCAGTGGAGCGCAGAGAAGGATTTTAGCTCAACAGGACAGATTTCAAAAGTGCTAAGCATCTACAATCAGGCCTAGATTTTCAAAAGAGCTTAGATCTCAAAATGCATGGCTCTTGAAAGTCTGCTGTAAGTGTCGCAATGGGAGCTGCTGGGTGCTGAGCAAGGAGCTTAGTAGTCAGCAATGCTGTCAAGAAGCTAACTAGTTACATAGAAACTCAGAACCAGGAGCATAATGAGAGAAATAAGTTAAAAAATATAGCAGCTACTGCACTAAAATGTCAGGATTTCTGATTTGCTTATCGGCAAGAATTTACAGTAGCCCGTCTCCCTTCTTCCTCCTTTGTCCTTAGACAGATGACATTTTGGTCTATTTGGAGTTCAGTACAAATAGGAAAACCTTACTATGCACTTTCCTGATTATTGGCTAGTGCCCTCCACAGTTTCATCAAAATAAAAACCCCCTGCTCATCAACACATTAAGACTGTGTTATTTGAATACAAGGTTCTTATTGGGTGCTAATTGCATGCAGCTACAGTTTGTTTTATTTTTTTAAAGTGTTATCAAGCTAGTGTCAAACTGATAACAGTCAGACAGCTTTCCACCATTGTGGATGTGATAATTTATAAGGTGGATTAGCGCTTACTTTCAGCTTTTTTTCACTACTTGACAGTAAGAGTAACAGAGAAAAGCAGATAGCAGATACCAATTAAAATGTTCTAATAATGGAGTGAGCATGTCAGTGCCTAACACGCCGAGGTTTAGACTATTGTCAATTCTTTACACAATTGTAATTACTCTACACAATCAGTTGGCTAATGCATTGTAGTTTGACAAATCAGGCAGCAGAATTTTTTAAGAAAGCAGCTTGGCAGGTACTATCTCATTCATGGTAGAACAAGACATTCATATAATATATGTTATGGGGAATGGATTGCTTTTTATTTCATGAAAGCTTAAAGCAGGGGGTCTCCACCTTTTTAGAATCAAGGCACCCTTTGGAAAATGCTAGCTCTTAGTTTCCACTAGTTTTTTGACTATGGTAAAATAATAGAACAGTTTTTCTTTTGGAAAGAACTCAGAAAGATAAAAGGGTTTATCTTGGGAATTATGTTTGCACCCCTAACGATGTTAACATTGTATGGCAATCAGCAGCACCTTGGAAAGGCTTTCAAGGCACCCCAGGATGCCATGGCACCCTGGTTGATAATCACTGGCTTAAAGTATGTACCTCAGAGATCAGTCTTTCATGGATGTACTTATACAACACTTGCTTTGTAAGATTTTCTTGCTTAAAAATTTACAAGACTGTAACACACGTCGTAATTTTTTTCTCTTGATTTATTCTGGACTAAATGTCGAATCATGAGGATTAACCACCTGAGTCCTTTGTATGATATGTTTATTAGCTTGCTGCTGTGTTGCTTTGCGATTGCTTAAAACATTTTTCAGTGACTACTCAATGTATGTAGCCTGTTACTTTCAGAACATTCACTGCCATTTATATCTGACATGAAAAAATGATATAAAGATTATAGAGCAAGTAAGGGAAGAATATCTCACCCTGTATCTTAATCATCAAGGGAGTCTACTCTTCTCTCCTGGGACTCAGGCATCCTTAGAAATGATAAGTTTCAATGACTATGTTAGACTACGGGATTAAAATAGTGACCTATTTTATTGCTAATTTTGAGAAATACTAGTACTGGTGGTACTACTACCAGTATTTATGGTTCTTGGTGGTTTGACTGTAGACTGAGGGCTGGATATTCTTCAAAGATTATAACCATATTTTAACCTTTGAGACAGAGATGTGGTATTGTGGTCTGAGCACAAGCTTGGGAGTAGGGACCATCTGATCTCTAATCATGATGCTCACAAAAGCATGCATCCAGACAAGTGGGAACATATGTTTTCCCAGGGACAAGTAGCAGTGGCACACCTTGTGTGGCCGCCCAAAACTGGAGCCTGGCTGGGTGGAGCCACACTCTGACTGCCAGCGAGGCTTCCTGCTGCAGGAGTGCTGCAGCTGCAGCTCCTGGAAGTCCCCAAGACCTCAGGTAAGGCTGCTGGGGCCAGCACAGTTGCTGGCTCCAGCCTCCGGTACCCAACCCGGGGTAATTTGCTGCACGCCAGAGTGTGTGTGGCATGGGCATTCCCCAGTAGCAGTGGCAGCCAGAGTGTCACTCCAGCTGGCCAGGCTCCAGTTTCAGGCAGCCACATACTGCATGTCTGCACTCATCTGGATATGCCCAAAGGTTACTTCTGTGACAGTGAGCAAGTCACTTCCTCAAGTACCTTGTCATTCTACCTGTCTGTTAAATGGGCATGGTACTGCTTACATCCCTTTCCTACAGGAGCATTTGGACAATCGATGCATTAGCGTTTAGTTAATTCTTTGGATGTGAAACGATTTTTTTTATAGAAATGCAAGTGTTTTAAGCATTACTTAAGTGTATTTAAAGAGATAACATGGGACAAACTGGTATGCTACATATTCAGAATCCATGCAGTGATTTGAATATAACTTTGGGGAAAGGTGAAGTAGCTATTCATGTTGTGTTTTGATACTTGAAATTAAAATGCTTTCTCTGCAGAAGAGGTACAATACAGAATTTTTCAGTTCATATTGTTTCAAGAATATACCTCAAGCAGAAAGAAGTTAAGAGGTTGGGCTAATCCCTATCTTTGCCTTCTCTATTGAGACTTTTAAGAAGAGTACCAGATGTAGTTGTGTTTTTTTCATGCTGATACTTTTCACTAGGTAGAGAGCTGAGTTCAACTCTTGAGCACTAGACAACGATAGAAAAATGATGAGTGTATGTTGTCAGTAACGTGGAGTGGATTTGTGTCAGTAATTGATGGTAGTAAAAGTTTCCACATGCTATTACCATTTTTGGAAGGTAGCCAGTTCTCACAGATTGTGATTTTTGAGGAAGTCATTTTAAAAAAGTGTTCAGAATACTTTTAAATCTCCCATATAGACCCTTGGATATTTTCTGGTTGCTTTTTAAATACAGGGAACATCTTCTATTATTCTGAAAAAGAAAAAAAATCCTACCTGGGCACAAAAATAAAGATACATGACTTGATTCTGTGCTGGATATTTTTCATGTTCAATGAATGCATAAGTGACTCTGTAATAACAAATACCTAGTGAAACAGATTTAATTGTGTTAAAGCTTATAATTTCAGATAATGTGAGAGAAACAGTAATAGAAATGTAGCCCCTGGGGAGCATTTTGTCCTAAAAATGCAACTAACTGTGTCTCCTAGAGAAGTTTAAGAATCTGGGACATATCTCAGGATAAGATGATGACATTTACCTAAGTTTTGAAAAATTCTTCCACTGTTACATCACAACTTCTTTTAATTTAAAAGTGCAGTTGCTTTTCACAAGGGAAGAGATAAGGAATAACTGGTACAAATGATTTAGACCTCTTGAGCCATCTTTTGTGTATGCAAATTGTCCTCGGGTAGCTTATTTTTTCCTTCAACTGATTTTTTGTTTGACATGATTTACCAAGAGGACAGAATGTGATTCTCTTTACATGCATTGAATAGCATCTTACTTCACAAGTTGTTCCAATGACTTCAGTGAAATCCTTTCTGGTAGAAATTACTACTCAGTATGAAAGGGTATCTGAATCTGGCCTTTAATAATTACAATCACCAGTTCATGGACTTTAGATTATTTGTGAGCAGTTTTTTGCAAGTATCTGCCAGTAGAAATTCAAGCTATCTTCGTTGCATTTGTTTGAATGTGTAAATCATGTGTTCTTTCATAATTAGATGTTCATTATTTTTACAATCCAATTTTTACAAGATTTCTATTTTATATTTCTAAAAATATTGCCACAAATACATTCAGTTGCTAGAATAATCACAGAATGTGAATGTAAAAGAGAAATAAATGTAGCCAATGTCAATTCTGATTTTTTTATGTGAATAAATTAATGTTTGGTGGAAATACATTGTGCTCCTACTAAAATGAAAGAAAGGGATATCTTTAGAGGCCTAGAAAAGTATCATAAATTATAATGTAGAATGTGTGAAAAAACACTCCTTCAAATAAAAGCAATATATTTTTAATACAAAACAATAAGTAAAGTTCATTGTACTCTTAACTTTAAAGCATTGTGTTCTCAGTAGACACTGACCTTGGTTTGGAGACATTTTTAGTCCTTTCATTAACACAAAATTAGAGAATTCTGCCTTTTGATCACTACTACTTAATGACCTTACTGCCTTCTGTTAAATCTGAAGGGAAGTCACTGGTATATACAAAGACTGAAACAAAGTGAGGCCAACTACAGTAACAGCCTTGGCCAAGTGGTGTAGCAGATGGATGATTTGGTTCTGAGGATGAAAGCTGACCTTGGCTACAGCAAATGAGATTTGCTCTGCTCCTGCTGAATGGCATCAGCCTGATATAATATAATCAGGTTAAAATATGATTTAATAAAACCTATGTTTGATGACTCTCAAGAGGTTTTGTACCATGGCAATCCAATTAAGGATTCAGTTTAATTGCTGAGTGTGGTGTCAATTGATCCTTAAAGCAGCATCCATCAGAAACCTGACTTACAAAAAAATTCTATACTCAGAAAACATGATTAATGGAACTGAATTCCTGTGGGCCAATAACCTGCTTTAGAAGAGAGTGAACAGTATTTTTTATTTCTAAGGCTATATTGCCTTTGCAAACTGATTTCTCTTGCCAAATACCACAAAGTAAGTCTTTTGCCAGCTTATCCTGATAGTGGAAAAGTTCCAGGAAAGATATTAAGAAATGCATGTTATCTATTAGTCCCAAAGTATCTTGGTAATACTCCAACAAAGCAAGATATCTTTGCATTCTGTGGACTGAAAATGTGGGCTGAAGATGAGCCTGTTTTTCTTATCGTTGCTGCTGTTTTTATAACAGTGATAGGATTAACAACTGCCCTGGGGTGCTCCCAGTCTAAGATTTAAATAGTAGTACACATAACTACAGTTCCATACGAATGGCACTAATTGATGATTTCTGCTCTGGAGAGAAGTACAGACTTGAATATCAGGTGCTGTTGTCCTGAATATGCTTTCAAGCTTTCCAGAGCTGGATGCAACTTCCTCAGGAGTCTGTCAATGTGCAGTCCTGATGAACAGGCTACAAGTGATAAAATACACTTCTACTCCAAGCTCCAAATTGCTCAGCCTCCAAGATGTTCAGAGAGTACAGAAACAAGCTAAAGAGCTCAGCCCATATCCCACGTCCATGGATCCCTTGAATGTGCTCTGTGTGGACTGGAACAAGTTAAAAGGAACTTGCACAAGTCATTTTATTTTCTCCCAAAGTTAATCTGATACAATCTGAGTAGCATAGAATGCAAGGGAATTGGTGAGCCCTATAGCAGGAGAGCTAAGTAGGCTTATACCAGGATGGCTGAGTGGTTAAAGTGTTGGACTTAAGCTTTAATGGGTGCATACTTGTGTGGGTTCAAACCCTACTCCTGGTAACTGCTGTTTTACCTTCCAGAGAAAACAAGACAGGCACCTTGCCGGGGTCACCTGACCCCCAGTTGTCTTTCCTGCTTGATGCAATGATCTTCCAAGATCTTCCAAGGTCCCTCTGGCCTCACAATCTATGAATTTATTGCATGACGAATAGATCCAAAGAAGTGATACTTCCCCCCTATTGGGCGCTGGTCAGACTGCAGTTGGAGTACTGCATGCAATTCTGGGCACCGCACTTCAAGAGGGATGCGGATAACCTGGAGAGGGTCCAGAAAAGGGCCACTCGTATGGTTAAGGGCTTGCAGGCCAAGCCCTACGAGGAGAGACTAAAGAACCTGGACCTTTTCAGCCTCTGCAAGAGAAGGTTGAGAGGCGACCTTGTGGCTGCCTATAAGTTCATCACAGGGGCACAGAAGGGAATTGGTGAGGTTTTATTTACCAAGGCACCCCGCAGGGGTTACAAGAAATAATGGCCACAAGCTAGCAGACAGCAGATTTAGACTGGACATTAGGAAGAACTTCTTCACAATTCGAGTGGCCAAGGTCTGGAAAGGGCTCCCAAGGGAGGTGGTGCTCTCCCCTACCCTGGGGGTCTTCAAGAGGAGGTTGGATATGCATCTAGCTGGGGTCATCTAGACCCAGCACTCTTTCCTGCCTATGCAGGGGGTCGGACTCGATGATCTATTGAGATCCCTTCTGACCCTAACATCTATGAATCTATGAATGATTGTGTTTAAAATTGCTTTACTAATTACTGTATTTCATGGTGTACAAATCAGCACAGTGTATAAGCTGACTGTCATTTTTTTATCAGAAAAGTAAGATTTTTGTATAAGTCAGGCGGGCAGCAGTGGAGCTCAGCATGGGGAGTGGCAAGCGCTGGCAAGCTCCATGTGCAGTTGCTGCTCTTTCCCTGCCTGCTTGTTGCTGCCACTGCTCTGTGCCCACTCACTCGCCTCCTGCCCAGCAAGCACCGCTTGCTGCTGCCGCTCTGTGCCCACCCTCTTACTGCTGTTGCTCTGTGCCTGCTCACTTCCTGCCCAGCAAGAGACATGGGTAAGTGTCCCTGGGTGTGGGGTTTGGGCACCCAGCCTGGATCTGGGGTGTTGGGCAGGGCCGTTTGACCAGAACAGAGCAGCCCCAGGTGGTCAGTCCTGGGCTCTGGGACATAGTGTTGGGCAGCGGAGGGGCTGGCAAGGGTGTAAGAGTGCCCGAAGAGCAGAGCCGTGTGGCTAGGCTGGAGTCAGGGGTCTGGCTCCCTGCTGCTATGGCTGACTGGGAGAAATGTAATCTCGGGTAAACATTTACATGTGCTTTTAGGTGCAGTTATTAGTACTGTCTCTGATAGTACTATCTTATGGCAGCAAAAATTAGTTTGCTGCATTTCAAGAGTGTTGCACATGTAGACTGTGGCACTTTACACCACAGCAAATTAGTCTACTGTGCAGTTAAGTGCATATGTAGATGCACCCATTGGTACCTAGATTTTGCTGTGGCAAAATTACAGTAGCTGTTTAGTGGAGACAGAAGACAATATTCAAATTCTGTCTGCAAGCACATATGAACAGTATCAGAAGGGCATGGGGATGATCAGAAATGATGTTTCTATTATTGCTGTTAGGGGTGTTATAATTATTCACAATCATTTGTTGGAGGAATTGAATTAAGGCTGTTGGGGTAAGAACATGTGTATTAAGGAGCTGCTGCTTTTAAAAATAATCAAACAATGGGAGCATTCATTTTTTGGCATATCCCATATTATCATTTCTCCCTTTGAACTATAGAGGCTTTTAGTTGCCATACCAACAGTTTGTCTGAAAGTTCATATGTGTTAGACTTTGTTGTCTTCAATGAGAAGTCCTTTTCCTTGCTAATGTTGTTGGTTCCCTATTCCAGTTTATTACAATTACCTGATATGAGTCCTATGTTAAAATGGAGAATAAAACAAGTGAGAAAATAAACTGGCTCTTAAAGGCAGAGCAGAAAGAGTAGCATTTTATATAGATGGAATCTGGAGCCTTTTAGCCCAGGAAGTATTTTAAATATATTCCCTGGCATTAGAAGACAAAGCTATACACATAGCTCTCCAGATACTACGAATAAGGTGTTACCACCTTGCCACCTACTAAGAACATTATAAAAGAAGGAAGCTTTCTACAGAGCTTTCTACCAGCTATGCATTTTCTAATGAATAACTGCTTGCTTGCCTAGCAACCTGTTATACACACAAGCTGCAAATTCAGGTTCTGTTCCCATGGCATCTTTGCAACCCTCATAAATGTTTTATTCACAGGCCAGATCTGGTGTGGGTTTGTTTTAAAAATTGATATTTGCACGTTGAAAACAGGGACGGGCATGGTTGGTTGGCAATGTAAATAGAGGAGGAGTACTGTCCATGTTAAAAAAGACACACGACATGAAGAATAACATAGTAATAGAGGGGCAATAGTAATGGCGCTGCACCTTCAACTCCCAGCTATTCCACTGGCAAATGAAAATTCTCACACGTCTTTGGTGAAAATAGACTTATTTTCTTGGATGGTTTCTTATAATATGATGACTGGTAGATGATTTGTTGACTATACTTTTAGGTTGTAAAGTTAAGGATGAGATCATCAAGGTTCTCTTGATATTCCTGGAGTCAGGGCTTAGTTTCCTTTTTAGTCATTTCTCCCCTTTTTTGTTGACTTAGTCAGGTTTAGATTAATCAGCTTAGTAGAAGGGCCAAGAAGGATGACTGCCAAATGGGTGGATCTGGTACATGTGTAGTTTGTTGTTATTACGAAGTAGTATAATGTATGTGTTATATACGTTAAACAGGGCTGTAAAACTGCCCCCCTCCCCAGCGCTGGGCTACACGCAACTCACAAATGGTTAACTTGCAGCTCACAGGCTCTTACCTGGGCACCACTCATCATATTGTTCCTGCTGCAGCCAGGATCTCTGGGCTCCTTCTCCCTCCTCCAGCTTCTGCTTCTTGTCTCCACCCTTGAGGGAGGGGTGACACAGACCTGGGCGCCTATGCAGTGGGGGTCCAGAGAAGAGGCCCATGCCACAGGGGAACCCAGGGGGCCCATGCAGCATGCAGCCCTCACTCACTCAGAAGTTGGACAACCCTGCATTAAATAAGTACACCTGAATTTTCTCTGGTTTTCACTGATGTAACTTTGTTGACTGCAGTAGTGTTATTTCTGACTTCTGCCAGTGCAAGAGAAAAATCAGGTGTGTGTGGGTATACGTGAAAACAGAGATCATTAATACATAACCAACACCTGTTTTTTCAGTTGTTTCTTTTATTATTGGTACAATTTCATACAGGTTGTATAACAACAGTAAAAAGAAAACCCTTTAACTGAGACTATTCTGAGACAGAGGATACCTGAGTTATAGGTGTACATGTTGCATCCAGTGGGAAGAGATGTGATGTATCTTAATCCCCATCATAATGGAAATGCCCAGTGTTATGATTAAGGTCACAGCCCTGTAATGCCTTGTATGTGGATAGAATCTTGGCCTATGTGGTATCCTGTGGGCTTCAGTTGCGTTTCCTGTGGGCATGGCTCCACTCGAGCTCAGTGCATTGTAGGATCAGGACCTACCTATATAAATAAATAATCCAGTTCCTGAATAAATCATGTAAACAATTGAGAGGAAAGAAAGTGATGGGGCTTAGAATAACTTTAATTAAACAGAAAGGACAGAGTATGTTTTGGATAAAAATATAAGTGCCTTGCTTTGCTAAGGCACTCTGTGCTATTTATTTTGAGAGCCTGCATGCCAAAATATATTAAATTCATGCATACACCATTGCACCATGATAATAATGCTATAATTGCTGAGTTAGAATTAGCATTGCAAGTTCCTGTTTGTATATGCTTATATCTTTCCAAAAGGTTGTCCTTTGGACTGCTTTCTATTCTTGATCTCTGCCCAAGACATGTTTCTTTAGCATAATTAGGTCTCTTATTACTGAGACAATTTAATACTGCTTGACTAGTAAAAGAAACATTTTTTTTCAACTCAGTCTACACTCAGAACGAGGACAGCTGATTGATGGCATGATGTTTTGCCAGCTTTTTCACATCTAGCAACAGGGTGTACAGACAAGGGAGCCACTCTTAAAGGAGTAAATTTTTGTACCAGTGAGTAAATGAGCAGTTTTATAATTTGCATGGTAGGTGTCATTATTTCTATTTCTGTGGAAAAGTCCTTATGAAATATAATAAGCATAAAACAAATGTGTTTCCTTAGAGTTAACTGAAAACACGATAGGCCTAGATTGTACAACATTTACTCTTATAGGTGAATACTTCTTCAGTCACATGAATAGAACCTTCTATGTACATAAATGCTCTGAAACCCCAGAGTAATAACATCCAGCCCATCGATTTTAATAAAGAATGTTTTTTCTTCAACACAATTCTGAAAGGGCCTATGGGGAAATAATTCTCTGATACATTTTTAAAATCCCCCCAAATCTAAAATAGTATAGATATCAATTTCTAATAAATTCTACAGGGCTTTTTTTAATATGAGGATTCAACTGGCTGGAGTGTGAAGAGTTTTTTTTTTTCAGGTGTTCAGATGCAATCTGGTGGCAGGATGATTAAAGAAATGTGGTGACCCTTGATTAAACTCCTGGAGTATGCACAAGAAAACTTGGTGCCTGGGAAGAAATTTGTAATCTATTTAAGGATTACATAGTTTGTTGCCTGGGTTACGTTGAAATACAAGGTTATTGTCTAATAAAGTTTGTTGAGTATTTATGCCCATTTTCTGAGGCAGACAAAAGTTGGTACGACAGAGAAGGGGATTGTGTCCTCAGTAAGGAAATATGCCATGGTGATGTCTGATTACATCTGTTTTAAAAAAGACTAAGATGTCAGCCTTTGAAGCATATTGTACTTGATTGTATACTAATTTTTTAACACTGAGATGAAGTTTGAAGGGAAATGTGTATGTTCATGGGGCAAAATCTGCCCTTGTGCAGAGGACTAAACTAAGGCATTATGGCTTTAGCCTTAATTGGATAGCAGAGCCTCCTCCTATTTAGATTGGACATTAGGAAGAACTTCTTCACAGTTCGAGTGGCCAAGGTCTGGAACGGGCTCTCAAGGGAGGTGGTGCTCTCCCCTACCCTGGGGGTCTTCAAGAGGAGGTTAGATGAGTATCTAGCTGGGGTCATCTAGACCCAGCACTCTTTCCTGCTTATGCAGGGGGTCGGACTTGATGATCTATTGAGGTCCCTTCCGACCCTAACATCTATGAATCTATGAATCTATGCACATTATGAATTTCTTCTCAAGCTTCACTCTAAAGCTAATGTTACTAGTTCAGCTGAAGAAATTATGTTTCAACCAGTAAGCAGTATTTAAGCCTTATCGACTTTGGATTTTCCCACTCTTACTGTCTCTTCTTCGTGCCCTTTGTTAGTGCTCGCTTCATATTTCTTCTAAAATGTAATCATTTAACTTGCAGGGGTGTAGGTTGTAGCTGTGTTGGTCTAAGGACATAGGCAGACAAGGTTCCTTGGGTGAATTTGATATCTTTTATTAGACCAACCCAAATAGTTGGAGAATAGTTATTAAGCAAGCTTTTGGGTTCAAAAACCCTTCGTCAGGCTAAGGAAGTTTCAGCAGTTGGTGTGTGCTCTTCCTGGATGTAATGAAAAGTAAAGAAGCCAGGGGCTGGGCTGGGCTGGGCTGGGGAGTCAGTTGCCAGGCAGATTGTAATGTATCAAAAATCCAATGTCTGTGTTTAGTCCCTGATCTCTAGTATCCAGGAGGTTGATGAAATGGAGCTCATAGGCTCGTCTCTGGGAAGTGTTGTGTAAGTTTCCCTTGAGGATCAGGACTGAGAGGTTGGAGAGAGAGTGGCCCTCCTGTGAGAAATGTGCCCCCACCAGTAACTGGGTATTTCTGTCTTTGATGGATTTCCGGTGTGCGTTCATTCTGGTGCGCAGCTGTTGTTTGGTCTCTCCTACGTGGTTTCACACACCAACTGCTGAAACTTCCTTAGCCTGACGAAGGGTTTTTGAACCCGAAAGCTTGCTTAATAACTATTCTCCAACTATTTGGGTTGGTCTAATAAAAGATATCAAATTCATCCAAGGAACCTTGTCTGCCTATCATTTAACTTGTACATTTTCAGCCAGTGGCTATGCATGGGGGTGCATGTGCACCTCCTGAGAGTGCTGGTGCACTCCCTGACAGGCTGACTCCCTCACTGCTAAGGCGACAAGCAGGGGGGTGCAGGCGGGAGCACCGGTGCCCACCCTGCGAGTGCCGGCCAGGGAGTGGGAGCACTGTGGTGCTCCCAGAAGCGGCTGCGACCACTTCCGGGAGTGATCGGCCACAGGGCCCCCTCCCCCCCGCCCATTGGTGAGATTGGCTGTTTTATCAATAGCTGGTTGGAGGAAGGTCAGTGTGAAACCATTTTCCATCATGCTGAAATTGAAATGCTTTGCACACGTGTCAATCTTGCTGAAATTTTATTTAACATCCTAACAATGTTATAATTGATTGTGAATATTTTTGCAGTGTTTCTTTCAAAACATTTTAAATTTTTGAATTAAAAAAAATGTTCTATAATTTAATATAATAAAAATCCCAAACTAAAATGGAACATTTTCTTTTTGACCTAAGTGAATCATTTCAATTTTTTCTTCCGAGCTTTATTTCCCAAAGAACATCTAACATTTTCAGTTTTCAGTCCCAGTCAGAATTAAAACACATTTTGAAATCCTCTATGGAACAGATTTTCTGGTTTTAGCCTTAATTATAACTCTCTGTTGAGCTTCACAAGCCTAAATATATCCATATTCATGAGTAAACACCTTTAAATGGTCTCAAGTAGGGACCAGTGTGTCTTGCTTTTTTTTTTTCACTCTCTGCCTTCGTGAACTGTAAATGTCAAACGTTGCATCATTTAAAGAGAACTGTAGGGAATGAAGCTTCAGAACAGCTGCTATATAATTTTAATATAAATATAATGTACAGCGGCAAAATAAAATCCACCAACATCTATCTTACATTGAATCTCACATTGAAATAAAATCCACTTCTCTGTCTTAATGCTTGGTCAATCATTGACTTATTTTTGCAAGCCAAAGGTGTTTCATCAAAAGCTGATATAAAATAATATGAAAGCTGAGAATTTAAATGCACAGAAGATACAAAAGTTCAAGTCATAGTTTTCATACTGAGGTCTCTAACCAAATTTGAAAAAAATGCAATTTTAGTCATTGCAAAAGATACAAAAATGGATCATGAAGACTCAGACTTTATCTGACTTACTCTTTTAGTATTTCTGTTATAGAAACATCTGGTGTAGGTGTGAGAAATTAACATTTTGGTGGATAAACCATTTATCAAAAGGAGAAACAAGCAGATCTGTAAAGCTTTTAAACTGCCTGGTCTCTGAGAAATCCAGCTGTGTTTCTATAGCAACTGCAATGGACCAATAATGATGTCACCTCACAGCAACAGCTAAAATGCTTATCTATCCTATTACAAATACTGGATGCAAATAAGCATCGAATCATCTAATTGCTAGTTATAAATAATGCTCCTATCTCCCTTAATAATTTACCAGAAGGAAGAAAAAGGCTGAAACATTCCCAGTCAAAATAGGACCTACAAAACTGTAACTACAATTTGAAGCGGGGGAAGTCTTTGTTGTCAAACTCAGTTATTTTAAAGTAGCGTACAATCCAAATAATTACCAAAAATATTTTTATTGTAGTCAGTTGGAATAACTTTCCTAGGAGCCATCTGTAAATCACTGAAGATAAATTGATTTCTCATGGCAAGAAGGCCTGTAGTAAGCAATCACTGAAAGTGGGGTTTTTTTTGGCTATGACAGCACTGCCATTATTATCCCATAGATTGTAACCTAGCATAGATAAGATGTCATGGGCACTGATTTGAAGGACATGTTTTTGAAAAAATGCCACAGTAAAGAAGGCAACATCAAGATAAGTGGTGAGGCAAGAACACAGGTTGTAACAGAATGACTAGGCAGCTACTCAGCAAAGTAATATACATAGTGGAATAGGTTTTCAACTATATACAAAAGCATCTTTACTAAATTCTTGCTAAGTTACAGGTGTTTTTTAATGTATACATTTGGATGATAATAATAAATATAATTGTAGGACAGTTGGGAGCAGCAAAGAAAAAAGCATGGAGCTGATTGTGGAAACCAGGACAAATGGGACACTGGCAGAAGAAAGAGGCAGAGGTAATGTGGCAAGAGACTAAGTATGATAAATCAGCACAAGGAAAGCTGTGAGATGCCTGAAAGCTTAACCTTAGTTCAGTAGAGAAAAGCAGTCACTGCAGGAAGGAAGCTGATATGGTTGGGTTGACTGAGTTTGACATGGGTTGGAGAAGAGCGTGTCATCAGGCAATAGTCAGGCTAAAAGATCATGAGAATGCTATTTAAGCTGTGTGGATAGAGAAGTGATTCTCAACTAGGATGCTGTGAGATCCTTCTAAGCGTGCAACGGGGTGTTGCACAATATCAGCCTGGTTAGATGTGCAAACACCTACACATGATTCACAAGATAAACCTAGATATTTCAAATAGAAATCTATCAAAGAACACCCTGATTTGTTTTTTGCAACAGAAGAACTGCTCTATTATTTTCTTTTATTTTTCAGTTAAAAAAACAAAATGCCACTATATTAGGAAAGTTATGGAAGGATGCCTTGAGTCTAAAAATATTGAGACCTACTGGGATAGAGAGACAAGGTTGAATCATAGAAATATTCATATGAGGAGGGAAATATTGGAAACAATTGAAAATGAACCCAGTTAAGGACCTGGGCAACAGGGAAGATGTGGATCATACCAGTAGTGGCAGAGAAAGTGAGGCTAGAAGAACATTTGTAATCAGACTATCATGAGTTCCACTGTTGGCCATGCTACATTTTGCATTGATGATGAGACATCCTGCTGGAGAGGTAGACTGAGATGAGGAATTAGGACAAAGGAATTAGATGATGATGATTTGTATCATTACATAGTTATTTGCATATCAGTAGTAATTGAAATATGCAGTCCCAGAAAGAAGCATACTCAGTAAATGTAGAAGAGAAAGAAACCAAAGACAGACTTGTAGGACCATCACTGAAAATGGAAAAAAGAACAGAAGGCCCACAGAAAATGATGCTGAAACAATTGCTGAAGCAATTGCCAGAGACCTGGGAGAAAGAGGAGAGGGATGACCATAAAAGCTAAAGAAGTATTGAGGAGTTTAGAGATCAGGATAGCAAAAGAATTAGTTTCAATAATGTACAGAATAGCAAAATAGCAAATATCATGCAGGATAGCAAAAGAGCAGTTTCAATAAGATGCACACCATGGGATGCAGAATGGAACTGGAACTTGAGGCAATATTGTTACAATAAATTTAGAGGCATAGGGAAGACAGGAAATGGGGCAGTTCTTACAGTGGCAGGTTATGTCAAGGGTTGAACTTTGAGCATGGGAGACCAGAGCAACCATTTTTCTTCATACCAGTATCCACATATTCATTCCATTGGGCATTGTGCATGTAGCTTAGGGGCAGAAAAGATCAATAACTGGCAATAGAGTGCCCTGCTTCTTGGTCCCTCCAATTTTTCAGTCCCTTCCTGTCCCTGGCAGTGGCCAGAGGCTGGACTTGACCTTTCTGCTGCACAGCTCTGCTACAGAGCTCTTCTGAGGAAAGTTTCAAGTTTTGTTCCAAATGTTTAACAACTGACCTCAGTGAAATCATCAGCATTGATTATACTTCATACCATCATGTAAAGCCATTCAGAAGATACTAGTCTATGCTTTTTTCCCTAGTTCACCTTCACTGAGTACAACAAACACCAGATCATCAGGTGGGATTGTGTGATCAATCATCATACACTTTTCAAAATGCATTCCCAACGGGGCACTCATGCCTAGCTAGTAGATGCTCCTCTCAGGCATATTGTTATGTGAATCATGTATCCATTGTTGGTGTCAGCTTTTATATTCATTGCAATAAATGCCTTTAAATGAACTTATCTTGCAAACACAGCTCATTCCTTGCCTAGCAGTAAAGAATAACCTCCTGTGCCACTTGCTCCTTTGAGCTGTCAGGCCCTGGAAGTTGTCTGCCTGAAGCACCCCGTCCTGTAAAGTCCTATGGTTCCAGTTCATTTCATAGTTAATGTCAAACTTCTGTGTTTCTCTGTTTCTATATATAATCTGCCTAATGATTCACCCCCCTCATTTCCCTCAGAACTCTGCATAATAGAAGACTCCCTAGAATATAATAGAAGACTCTAGCTAGCGTAACCCAGATGTCTACATGTGTGAGGATACAGGAGTAGATTTGCTGCTCCTGGCACCAGTTTGGTCCCACCCCCTCTGTCCCTGCACCTGCCTCCTGTAGCAGCCGGGGGCTTGCTGCTAGTTGCCCTGGTGGCAGATCAGGGCTGGGGGCTGGGACCTGCCCCCCACCACACCTCTTTCTAAGCCCCGTGCCTCAATCGCCTATTCGGGGCATCAGGCTGAGACCTGCCCCTGACCGGGACAGTTCCTGGCCAGCCCTGGGCTGTGCGGGGAAGTCAGCATGTGCACCTTGGAGCTGACTGGGGACTGTCTGAAACAGGACAGTCCCCAGACACTTCCAGGATGCATGTTTAGACTTCCATCTGCAGCCTGGGCCTGGCCGGAAACAATCTCTCTCAGGGCAGGTCCCAGCCAGCTCCCCTATTCCCCACCTCTGCTCCATGATCATGGAACAGAGGCTGGGAACAAGCTCCCAGCCTGTTCCCTGCCCCAGCTCCTCAATCACTGGGAAGAAGATCATTGGGAAGAAGCTCCCAGCCCTGGATCTGTGATCATGGTCAGGGAGCAGGAGCTGGGAACTTCCTGCTGCAGGGGCAGGGGGATATTGTTCCTACCTGGGCTCCAGTGCTGGAACCCATCCTGGCAGCAGGCAGCTCCTGGGGCCAGGGAGCAATCTCTTGCCCTCTGCTGCATAAATGATGCATGCCCCCAGAGGCTGGGGGGGGGGCATGGTGACTGCCCACAGGTGGTAGCAGTGGTGTTGGTGGTGGGGGCATGGTGGTGGTGAGCAGGGACAACCCACAGGTGGCCACAGCAGTTTCAGCAGGGGGGGGTGGCAAGCAGCGGACAGCAAGTAGGGACTACCTGCCATTGCCAGCGGCCGCGTTGGTAGCAACACAGGGTGTGGCCACCACCTGCAGAAGCTGGCGGCAGCTTCGACGATGGTCAATCTCAGGGGGAGCACGTATATACAGGTATATACAAGGTAGCAAATTTACTCATGATTAGAGCAAATTACTATACAGTAAGTGTCTAAACATGTAAATGGTGATGCTTACTGCACAGAAATTTGTGCGAGTTTCAAGTAAACCGTCTCCTGTAGATGTGTCCACTATCTCCTACCCATTTATGCTTCAGCTTGTAAATTCATTCTAAATTTGTTCTTAACTGTTAGCTCAGAGAACTTGCACTTCTTCAGTAGTCAAAAACCTTCCTCAAACTTTCCAGTTTGGAGGCTTTTCCAGTAAATTTCTAAATAAGTGATTTTCCTTCCCCCATGTAGAAAATCACTTGATAAGCAAGCTTTTCCTTTACTAAAACTTCCCTCTTTTTAAAACCAGTTAGCGATTTTAGGAATGTTGCTCCTCTTCCAGGCTTTTGCATCTGTAATTCCTGCAAACACTAGATGACTGATCCCTACATCCCTTACGTTGCAAAGTTTTCAGAAAGATTCAATAAGAACACTAAGAGCATCTATACACGTGCTCTTGGGTGATGGGGGGAGGGGCGTTTTAATTAGAATGGCTCAGAGCACTCTAATTAAAGTGCCTGCAGCACTACGTGTATTCAGCATCCCATGCTTCAAAATGGCAGTGCAGGTACTTTAACTAAAGCTCATTTCATGAGCTTTAGTTAAAGTACCCCTGAAACTATTTTCAAACATGGGAATGCTGAATATGCATGACGCAGAGGCTGCTGGAGCACGCTAATTAGCACACTCCAGGAGACTCACAGCATGCTAATTAGCACACATTGGAGCAGATCTCTTGTATAAGTGCCCTATGGGGTTATCTGATAGCTAGCATCCTGTTCCTTTACAATTTTCTTTACCATCTTGTCATCCTTTTTCCAGAATAGTTTGATTCTGGGACACGTCCACCAAATATGATGGAATCCTTCCACACTCCCTCCAACACTTGCTCATTACTGCATCACTTATATACTTAATTTTAATTGTGTCTTCTTTTCTACCTGAGCACATCCCTCTCCAGAGCCTAGTAGGGCTTTACTAGCAAAGGCTATAGGCTGCTGCTTTAACATCACTATTGCTCCTAGGCCATCTCCTGAGACATCACACTGTAAGATGTAGGTGTCTAATAGGGTATTAGGACAGGTGCCTGACTTAGAGTTTTTCTTTATTCTATGAAATGCCTGTTTTTTGTCTGTGGTCATTCCAATGCTGCTTCATTGTTTGCTATACCTCTCAATGACTTGCAGACTTCTGGTGGGTACATCTGAATCTGTACAGGTCCTGTCTAAACTCACGTCACATCTTTTGGTCTGGACATTTCTTCATGGCTTCATTTTCTTAGGTTTCTTCTTGGAATCCATCAGAGGTTAACAGATACCAAATTTAGAGGATTTCAGCTCCAGATTCTCTAAATTCAGCATAATATTCCACTCCTAACACCTGTTTAATACTTTCTGGGCACATCTACCTGCGAAATTAATTTGACGCAATGAACTCTGGTGCAGTTTGCACTGGAGTTTATTGCTCCTGGGCATAGCATTTACACGTGTACCCAGAACTGTAGCACATTGAGCCAGGGCAGCACAACCCCAGCTGGCAAGGAGCCTGGGGGGCTGGCTGGGGCATGCGAGTGCTCCCTCGTGCCCCAGACAGCCCCAGAAACCATCTACATGCATGTTACAGCACACTAAATAACTCTGCTGTAGAATAATACTTGTGTTGGTCAATACTGTCCTATGGTGGAGTGAATTTGTTTATTTCAGCCTAATAACACTGCTCATGTAGACAGTGACACTTTAGTGCAGAGCTAATTAGGCAACTCTAAAATAAACATCTCATGTAGATGCACCCACTATAATTTAATATCATGGTCCTTCCTGGATTTCCTCTTCTTGTAGGGTTTCCTTCCTTGTTCAACAATAAAAACATCACCAACTACAGTCTGAGATATTCCACTAACATTTGGTTTAAATTACACTGGGCATCTCTGAAGTTCAGCTAATGCTCAAAGGGCATTTTTACACATGTTCTGGGACATGGTGCCGGGTACTTTAATTAGTGAGCTGTACTAATTTAAAGCACCTGTGTGTCATGAGCATCAGTGTCCCTGAAAAAATGGTGGCAGGTTGCTTTGAACTAAAGTTCATTGAATGTGTTTTATTTCAAAAAACCCCACCACCATTTTTTCAGTGTGGGGACACACAGGAATGCTGATATACACAATGTGGAAGGCTGCTGGAACACGTCCGTTTCCACGCTCCAGCAGACTCGATTAATTGAGCCTGCTCCGACACTCTGGATTTCCAGCACATCAGAGCAGACTCCCCATGCCTCTCTAGGAGTGCAAAGTCATTTATATCCCCAGCAGTTCCTGCTGAAAGGTATGCTAGAGATTGTCAGATGTTACCAGATTTGCCCCTCACTTTGGGGTGTGCTCATTTATTAGGGGTATGTTTCTAGGGTCTTTGTAATTCTATCAATGTGCTGCTTGTGTTACTTGTGTTTCTATACAGAGCTGTATATCTCCCTTCTGCAAGTCCTCACCCCCAATGGAGCTATCTTGCAGGACTCAGTTTAAGTGGGGCTGGGTTCCTCCAGTCACCAAATCAGTCATACACACAAACACACACAGATTAATGTGACACACCTGACCTGGCCAGGTTGATCATCATGGACAGGCTGACACCCTCATATGCCAAGAATCAGTTCATCAGAGCAACAATAAACTGCAGTCAGACACAAGCACACAGGTAAATAGAATGCCTCTGAATCCAGCTGGGTGTCCAGCTGACACCCGCATGGGCCAGCATTCAGTTCATTAGGGCACGTCTGAGCCAAACTGGGTCAATCAGCCCTTATGTGTTTCAAACTCAGCACATCCCAATCTTTAGCCTTTTGATGAGCAGACTCCACAGTATTTTTGGGCTTCACAGGGATCTTTAGCTTAGGTAAAAGAAGCGTTGCTGCAGAGCAAGCGGGGAAGAAGTACAGAAGGAAAAATATACCCAGTTACTACCAGTTTGACTATAAAAGTTATTTATTGCTAAGTATATGAAATATATAATGGTACTAGTAGTAATAGACATGCAAAGGGAAAACAAACACAAACAATTACAATACCACCTTGGTTTCACTAAGTATTTGGGGAAACTTGGCTCAAGCTTAACTAATACAGTTCAGGTTCAGAAATCTATGCCTAAAGAGAAAAGAGAGAGAGAGAGTGACAGCTGGGATCTCACCAGTCCAAGGCATTCGGGTTCCAGTGCTGACAGGTAAAGTTCTTAGCACAATCCTTGACAATCTGTTTCTTCCAGCTTCTTGGGAACAACAGCGGATGGTGTCAGAGAGATTTCTCCTCTTGAAGCAAACACTTTGCTGCCTTTTTTTTTACAGATTTTTATACCCTCAGTTCAGCTTCTTCAAAGCATTTTTTTAATAGTGTAAATAATTGTCTTTTCTATTGACAAGGGGTTATTTGTTTTGGAACATCTCGAGAAACTGATTAACAACCAAGGAAAAACATATGTTTTTAAGGAGTAGCCAGACACAGGAGCCAGCTTGAAATTCCTATGGATAGCAGATATATTGGATGGGATACCTCATTGTTTCTTCAGAAACCATAGATAGCTTGCAGCATCAGGGTTTTGGATTTTTACCTGTTGTGAATAAACCTCAGCTTAGCATGACTTTTCTAGATCTTACTGTAGTCTTTTAACAGACTTAAGGCAATTATTGGAGTGTTCATAAACTTTCATGAGGAGGACTTCCACCAGTCATCCCAGGAAAAGTATGACAACATTTATGGTCAGGGCTCCAATGGGCTGGATGCTGTGGTGAACCCTTTACCATTGTTCAAATCTTGCCCATACCCCCTCTGACTCAGTCTCTTGCCTCAGCATTCCCTAACCCAGCGAACGAGTTTTAGTCAATCAAGTTTAAATAGGCCTCCCATAGAGGGACCGGGGAATGTACAGCCTGAGATGCCTATTAAACTTTACTTCTGCTTAGTTCTGGTTAGGTGAGATGTGGGGGGGGGGGGGTGGGGGGAAAGTCCTTTGTAAATCCAGATTAGAATTGGTCTGATAAATGCTGAGCTGGGTGTGTGTAAATGTGGGTTGATTAGCATTTGGAGCACAGATTCCCTATCATGCAGTGCTCCCCTGCTTCTCTGATCCCAGAATTCACTGCAGTCTTTGCTTCGGGCTTTCTGTTCTCCATCTCCCATGTAAATGAATTGTCATCTGGTTCCATCTTAGATGCAAATGAGACCTAGGGCAGTTGTTTCAATTATCTGGAAGGCTTTAGGTGTGTCTCCCAATGCATCTTCATTGTCTTTTGTAATCAGTTTTGTTTAGGTAGAGGAGGGGTAGGGGCGGAATTCTTTGTGAGTCAGACAGGCTGCGTCCTGTGCCAGGGTTACCCAAGAACATGGAGCTGAGAGGTAACACAGATGATTGGATACCTCATCTAGCTCAGTATGGACCTATTCTTGACACTCATCTAGCTCAGGGACCTATTCTTGACACTTCAAATAGTTAACACTTTTAGCACATTCAGTAACATAGTAATATGTAGTGAACTTTTTTCAATTTTCTGTTCAGTAGTTCTAAACCAATACATATCCCAGTTTACCTGAATCTTTCCCCATCTATACTAGGCTAATGAACTATGCTGTGTGAATTTCAGTAGGTGAAATTATGTCTGTCAGTTTCTTCTTAGTGGCACCCCAAGAACTAATGTAACTATATTTTGATAGTGTCAGATGCTGCATATCTGCAGTCCGTTCCCTCTTGTCCTTGAAGTAATGTCCTTACGTTCTGTTAGTATGCTGGCCAGAGCCCATGATGATTGTTCTTTCTTCTATTTCACATGGAGGATATCCTGGTGTGGTACTGTAATCAAATCCACAGTTTGCATTGCCCTGCTGCTAAGCAGTATATGGTACTCTTGTATATGAGCTACTATAAACACCAAACAAAAACATCTTGTGTTATAGGTTTGTTATCAGAAACCTACATTTGCCCTCTGACATCAGAAGGTTTCTGTTATATTTCTACAACACCACATTCTGTTCTCTAATATTTCTATTTTTTGGTACTGCTGAGATTACACTGGAGCTGGCTCCATGGTCCAGCAGGAATCAACCTAGTCAATGATCTAATAGCACAGTTACAAAAAGGAGAGTTTGATGTCCTGTTGCTAGCCTAAGAGAATCAGCAGCAAGTAGAACAGGGCCATGTCTGAAATGTCTAAGTGAGATGGCTTGCCTTCCACATACTGACATTGTACCAGTTTGGCAATTTTTATGTTGTACAGGTGGATAGCAGCTGTATTTTCTTTCTCCATTTGTAGTCATTATAATTTGATTTTACATGCACTCCCAGGTCTCTCTCCAGGATCATAATATACATGCTATAGGAGCAATAACACAGACTTTAGGAAAGACAGAAATTAACTTATTGCTTTCCAAACAATTTTATTTTCTGATGAAGGTTCTTTAGAGAAACCAGGCTGGACCCTGAGTGGTATGGTTCCCCAAATATTTTGAATTAAGAACAAATAGAAATATATGATGCCAGGAAAGTCAGTCAAAGACCTGGCATGATAAAAAATAGTATAGATAAAATAGTGTAGATATAGATATTGTAATAATATAAATAGTAAGATAGTATAGTTGAAATTGTATTGGGTATAAAGGTCTTGTAATGAGGTGCAGGTCTCAGGAGCTGGAACCTAGCTGCAGAGGGTTAAGGGGGTAATAACCTAGCTGTTTAAGAGCACTGGATCAGCTGACAGAGGTGATGATCTGGGCACAGAGGAACTTAAAAGCTCCCAGGAAAGGAAGCTGGGAGAGGAGAGAAGATTGGTGCTTAGGGAGAAGAACAATGACTGTATAATTCCTCCAGGTCTAAAGAAAGACCAGGGGGTTGATTTTGTGGTTGTTCTTTGCACTTGTGCTTGTAGTGTTTGCTGTGGTGAGAAGCTTTCTATATAGATAACAAAGGTGCTAGAACTAAGAACTGGTTTTATGAGCAAACTGGCTCCTGAGTCTTCCTAAGGGCATGTCAACCTGCTACACGTGGTGCCAACTCTAGCCATGGAGACAGAAGCCATGCTAAAATGGAAGTAGGGGCTGCAGCAGCAATATCAGCTGTTCCAGCAGCTCTAACTCCAGCAACTGCAGCAGTTCCAGAGGGAGCAGCAGTAGCAACTGTAGCATTTCTAGAGGGAGCATGTAGAGTCAAAACAGACTCCCATCCAAGTTGGTGAGTCCCAGACTGCACTGAGGATAGAGGGTTCAGTCCTCACTAAGATGGTACCTGCAGATGACCCCAAGGCCTTGCTCACAACTTTTAAGCAGGTGGTAGAGACCTATCAGTGGCCTCAGGATAAGCGGATTGTCAAAGTGGCCCCGCTATTAACTGGAGAGGCACAAGTTACTTACCAGGCCTTGTGGGCTGATGTAGCCCAAGACTATAAGACACCCAAAGTGGCTATGCTTGACTGGTTGGGCCTCACTGAGGAAGCCTATTGTCACAGGTTTAGAATAGAGACATGGGACCCAAATATACAGGCCCAAGCCCTGGCCCCAAAACTAAAAGACTTATCCACCCACTGCCTCTATCCAGACTTGTGGTCGGCTGGGGAGATTGTGGAACTTATGACTCTGGGACAGTTCTGTGTCGTCCTCCCTGTAAAGACTTGGAGGTGGGTGTATTGCCTAGGGAGATGTGGCTACCCAGGGAGGCGTGGCCAGCTTGGAGGAAGCCACCCAGAAACTGGAAGACTTCATGAGGATGGAGGTAGATTGCTGGGGGAGCCAGTAACTTTCTGGCCTAAGGAAGCCAGGTCTCTGGGGAAGACCACATTATCCCAATTTCCACTGAGACCCCATCCTAGGAGAGGGCCCTGGAGTGACCCCTCCAGAGAAGTGAGCCATTTCTCGCATCCCCTGCAGCCCAGGAGGAGGAAGAGAGACTCAAATAACATGTTTTTGGTGCAGGAAGAAAGGCCATCGATATTGGGATTGTCCACAGATAGATTGTTGGTACACTTATGCCTATGTTTCTGAGGTGAGGTGGGGAAGCCCATATTTGAGGGAATATGTGTTCCTCATAAAGATTGGGGATGTCCCAGCTGCCTGTGGAGGGTTCGGGATTGAGAGTATGGTCAGGGGTAGAAAGGTAAGAAAGATTTACTGACTTAACAAAAACACAACTACGTGTAGTAACAAAACAAAAGCAATTCATGTCGGCAACTTATCGGCAGTCCCCTCTGATGCCTGATACACAGCAAGCTTCTCTTTTCACAAAGTTCAGCAAAGTCAGGTGTCCCTGAACAGTGCTGTCTGGGGGTACCAGGAAGGACCCTGGAATGCAGTCCTTGGCCTCCTCGAGGTCCACAGGCCCACTGATCCAGACAACAGCTAACTAATCTTTTTCATAGAGATGTATCTTCCTTCTGAATGGTTTCCAGATATTCCAGCCAATTTAAAGCTTTTGAATGGTTCTGATAACGTACAACCACTCAGATTTCTTTTACTTCAACTGTCCTTATACTGACCAATAACAGTACAAGCCTTGCATTCTTTTGATAAGGTAATTTTAACTACGCTACAGGGCCTTACTACTTTAAGGCTTTGCTAAATTTACTAGGCCTTACTTTATACAAGGCCTCACTACATCTTAGACTTTAATTAGGCTTTTAGCAATAACATATAGCTTAATATTTAAACAAAAAGAAAAACAGAAACACAGAAAAACACTTGGTCTAATCTTCATAGGGCCTTCAGTAAACACCTTTATCACACAGACATAATTTCAGCTGTCACAGGGGATGCCTTGATGGCAGGGCTCATAGACTCAGGCTCTGGCCAGACTTTTCCCCAAGAATAATATGTGAATCCTGCAGACATCCTGGTTTGGGAATGTACATGTAACCCAGGCGGTACTCCAAAAGGTACCCCCTCTCCAACTGAAGGGATCAAAGCAGGTGCACAAGCGCTGTGGGAGGTGTAGGGACTCTCCTCCCCCTATAGAGCAGAGCCAGACCACCACTGGGGACTTAACCATATACCTTTTAATGAGGGAACAATACTGGGAACATAACAGGCATAATCAGGGGGTATAGTGGACACTACAATGCCCCAAGGGGCAGGATTCAACAAAGATTAGACACTTACAATCATTGACAAAAGACAGGGTTAACAAAATATAAAACACAAACAACAGAGCAAATAATACTGGTTGGAGAAATATAAAAAGGCACAAGATACAAAATGTAAAGGACAAAGAAATATAGGGCCTAGGTACCTGGAGGGGGAGAAAGAGGGAAAACACAATGGCCTCTTTCCACTACAAGAAGAATTTCTCCTTCTTAGTTCACTCACCCCAAGTCACCAAAGCTGGGACTTAAACTTGGATCTCCTATGTAGTAGGCAGGAACACTGCAACACAGCCACCAGTGCTGGTACTGCTCCAAGCTGCTAGGGGTCTTGACCTTCCTGGAGCCCCGGCCTCACGTTGAGCTGCTTGGTCTCTGATTGGAGGAGCTGGAAGCCGAGCTGGGAACCCCTCAGGTCGCTGCTCAGATCCTTGCTGAAGCAGGAAGCCTCTCCTGCTGGCCACAGCCTCTCGTAGGGGATCCTGGAGCCTAGTAGGAAGCCTCTCCTGGTGGCCACACACCGTGCTGCTGAGGGTCCAATTGCTGCCTGCAGGTCCTGCTCCTTCAGGCTCTTCTGGGGCAACTGCTTCCACCCCGCTGGCTCAGCTCTTGCCAGCTCTTCAAAGCTTCTTTCTCATGGTCCCTCGCTGGTCTCTCCCCTGAGTCAGCCGTGCTGCCCCTTTTATCCCCCTCCAGGTGAGCCAAGGGGCCAATCAGGGGACATGAGGGGTGAATCTCTGGGGCTTGATTGGTGAGGAAAGGGAATCCCAAGTCCTCCAATCATCTTTTGCCCTTTCAAAACCCCTGGGCTAGGTCACTGTCAGCCAGCCCATCACATATATATGTCACTTTTATTCATGGGGACCCCAGATCCTAACCCATAATACACCTGAGCCTGAATATTGGGGGGAAAGAGGGCCATGTAAGAGTCAGAGTGGCCTACCAGTTGGCTTACCCTGTGGTGGTAGGACAAAATCAGGGCTCAGTGAACAAGTTACTACAGTTGGCTCGAAGGATGGGAAAATCCCAAGCTGCCTCTAGTCCAGCAGAGCCATAGCTCAAGGACACATTTCCCTTTTCAGATGCTGAGCTCTTTGGTCCACAAGCCAGATCATGCCAAGAGTAGTGGCAGGTCAGACAGGAAGCACTTGTAAGTCAGAAGAAGCACTCAGGAAAGGGGGTTGGAGTGCAGTGCAATCTGAACACCCTGTCAGATTATGCAGAAGGTTAGAGAACCTCTGGAACCCCCTGGGAGAGGGGACTGTATCAGGAGGGGGAAAGCTGGGATTTGGTGAAAGATCAGAGGGAGGACCCAATATACCTCCCTCTGTATGGATGATTGGGGCAGCCAATGGGGTCAGAGTAGATGCAAACTTAGCCACCCAGGACCCCCATTTTGAGTTGCAAGGGGACCTCTTGATGTAGGTGCTCAAAGACAAGGCCACAGGGGCCTGGCAGTCCCAACTTCTAGTGCTGGAAGAGTACTTCAGACAGGTTTTAAATCTGGATCGTGATGTACTACTGTTGGGGGTGGGGGGCATCTGGGGATGGAAAATATGCTGGTAAGGTTTTTCTGGCCAGGGGTGTACCAAGAAATCAAGGAGTGTTGTCTATTCTACCCAAGTGCCAACTGGTTGTCCCCAGTGCATTCATAATGCTCCACTAGTACACATCCAGTAGTCAGCATACCTTTTGTGTTGGAGTAGTGTCACGGGATAGGGTCCCTAAGGATGGCTGTGTCACCCCTAGAACCCCTTGACCGTGCCAATACAGCCCGCTGGGCACCCTCTATTCTCGCCTGCCACATCTTGATGGATATATGATATAGGGAGGCTACCTTGGACACGGTCTTGATGAATTTCCTCGACCCCGTGGGTTCCTGGACCCCTTGTGGGTCCCGTTCCAAAATAGATGTCACAGGACACCCCAGCCTTATGGGTTGTATGCGTGACTCCAGCTGCTCCTTTACCACGCCCAAGCCTCACTGATGGTACTGGTGTTGTCTTGCCTAGGCCTCATTATAATTCGGCCCCTTGTCCTCATTGGGTTCTCCGCAGCCATGTCTCTGCACCCCTTGGTGCTGGGCTCTCTGCAGCCCTGTCTCGCGCCCCTTGGTGCTAGGGTCTGTAGACCGCAAAGTGCTGCACCCTCTCTGACGCCGGGGTCTGTGCCCCCAAATGCTGCACCCTCTCTGGCACTGGGGTCTGTGCCCCCCAAATGCTGCACCCTCTCTGGCACCGGGGTGCCCATGTTGCAGTGGGCCCCCAATAAGGCCCCCAAATAGCCTCACCCAAACCACCGAGCTTATAAAATGGCAAACACATCTAAGCCCTTGGGCTATAACATAACACAAGCTACATAACTTGTGCTCGGCCCCTTTACATTACGCAGAGCAGAACTTAGTCAGGCCTCTTCCATTCGCTTGCTCTCGGAGGGCTCCTGCTCCCTTGGCTGCCAGCCGAGAACTGACCTCTGAGTCCCCATCCTGGGGTTTATATGGGCCCAGAGCCCTGCTCCTTCTCCCAGCTGACCAGGTGCAGGTGCAGGCCAATTTCTTCATTAGCTATCTGCCATGGCAACCTGCACCTGGGCTCCTGTCTGGCTCTTTGGGCTCTCCCCAGGCAGTTTCTGCTCTTCCAGGAGCAGGCACCTAAGTGCCCTGTGACAAGTAGGCTTGGTGGAACCACTGGAGCCAAGCTCAAGAGGGTCTAGATTTATTCTGGTCCTGGTCAATTATGCCACCCATTGTCTCAAGGCTCAGCATCTCCACAAATGGTCACCTCAGAACTGCTATAGATCTTCCTCCTGGGTGGGAATTGCTTGGGAGATTTTAACTGACTAGAGCATGGGTTTTACATCCAGGTTACTACAAGAGGTTTGAGGCTTATGAAAAGTCCATTTGGTAAAAAGCCAATGTACCATCCCTAAACGGACGAATTCGTCAAGTGGTTTAATTGAACATTGAAGTGTATGTTGAAGATATTTGTCTCAGCAGCAAGGAGGAAAAGGACAAACTTGTCTTCTGTCTTTTCAGGGACTTGAGCACTGCAGAACAGAATTGCACTTGAGTGTCCAAGTCTGCTTACGCATCTATTAGGTGAAATAGAATGTAACCCAATAAGTCACTGAGGTCCTAGAACATGATTTTTCCCTTGGATGACAGAGTTGTTGTTTTGGTTGTGATAGTCAACATGCCTGATATGGTTTTCATAACAACCCTGAACAAAAACACGATAGGATTAATCTTTTCTTCCTTTTAAAGAAATACCTCCTGGTCTTGGCAGAGCAGTTTTCTATCCCTATGCGCACTTCTCACAAAGACAGAGACAAACAACAAGATTTAAAACTCTGGTCAGCTTTTACATTAAAAAATATCGTGCATAATCTGTTTGGTGGAGCTCTTTGCATCCAGAACAGTAAATAACATCTCCTGCAGCCTCTCTGTCTGTTAGGACATGGGCTGGAAGAGGATGAATTGCAAAGCCTAGCAAGGTCACTGCTATATTTCTTACCACTTTTGGCACTAATCCCCAGGATAAATATTCGTTTTCTGCCCTGCAGTAAAATCTAATAAGAACAAACACACATCATGGATCCCCACACTGTGGAATGACATCCTCATTTCAGGGGTGGTCGTGATGCCCCCTGGTGACCATTTAGCCCTTGCCACCTTGTCTCTTCTTGGACACTCCCCTTTTTGCCCACCCCGCTTTGATCTTATTTTTTCTAAAGAAAGGGATGCTGCCCCAGGGCTTCCCAAGCCTGATCTTATTCTTATGACCACAGGTGTTCATGATCATTGCCTTAAGGGCTCATTGCATGGCTCCGTCCATCCCTGTACCATGCCCCATGCCTCACAGGTGTTATCAGTCACCAGCTCTTTTGGGTCATGGCTTCTCTGCCTGGGTTCTTTACTCACTTCAGCTAATCCTGGGTGTAGTTTCCAAGTTCACCTGCATTCCCTGTGTGCTTCGTTTATCGTGGCTACTCCCGGGAGCAGCCTCCCTGCCTGTATTCCCCACCTGGGCACTTTGCCATACCCAAGCTACTCCTAGGCACTGTGTCCCACCCTACCAGGTTCCTAGCTTTGGCTTCTTCCTGGGCTTTGGGATATTGACACTGAACTATGGGCTGCTTTGCTTTTCCTCTGCCCCTCATTGGGCTTCAGGGTACTGGCCCCATGCTCTGGATTGCTTGCCCTTCCTCCTCCCCTTTCTGGGCTTTGGGGTGCTGGCCCTGAGCTCTGGGCTGCTTTGCCCATCCTTGTCCCTAGGCCTGTCTTTTCCAAGTCCTGCTGTCTTACTGGGCTCCAGCCCTGCTCCCAGGCTTCTGACCATGTTTGCACTGCCCCAGGCTTAGGCCTTCCTCCCTGCTCCCAGGCCACAGGCTCATCCGCCTCTGTTCCCAGGCCTATCACTTCCAAGGCCTGCCTCTCTAGGCTATGGGCTCACCTCCCCCCACCCCCTCCCCCCCGGTTCCCAGCCCTGCCCTATTCCCAGGCTGTGTGCTGCTTACCCCAGCTCTACTGTTCCCAGGAGCACTACTACAGCCCTGTTGTCAAGAGTTCCTCTCCCTGTGGATCTCAGAGCTAGGCTGCCTAACCAGCTCAGGCCTGAGGCTTATATATCTCAAGCCCAGCCCCCTTCTGGTCAGGTGACTTTCTAATCAGCCCCTGCTACACCAGGACACTGTTTTTCAAGCAGCTTCTTTGATCTTAAAGTGACAGGCATGCCAATTGCCTTGTCACACCAAAATCAATCAGAAGAAATTCAACAAGGCCAAAAGCAAAGTCCTGCACTTGGGATGGAATAACTGCATGCATAAATGCAGACTAGGGAATGACTGGCTAAGCTGCACTACTGCAGAGAAGGACCCAGACGTTACTGTGTGCCGTAAGCTGAATATGAGGCAACAGTTGGAAAAAAAAGCCAGCATCATACTTGGTTATATCAACAAATCAAAGGAAATGATTCTTCTACTCAATTTGTCAGTGGTGAGGGCTCACCTGGAGTACTATGTATAGGTTTAGATTCAACACTTCAAGGAGGCTGTGATATAGATGATTACACAGTCAGGTGGGTGGCAAATTGGTTTAGGAGTTTTACCCACAGAGTGGTGGCGGATGAGTTGATATCGACTTGGAAAGATGTGGGCAGTGGAGTCTCGCAAGGCTCAGTCCTTGAACCGATGCTATTCAATGTCTTCATCAGTGACTTGGACAAGGGCGTGGAGAGCACCCTGTCCAAGTTCGCAGATGATACCAAATTATGGGGCAAAGTTAACACACCAGAGCAGATCCAGGCAGATCTGGACAGGTTGGAAATATGGGCAGAATGAAATAGGATGCAGTTCAACAAAGACAAGTACAAAGGGCTACACCTGGGCAAAAAGAACCATCAACACACTTACAGGCTGGGGGATGACCTTCTCAGCAGCACAGCAGTGGAAAGGGATTTTGGAGTCAGAGTTGACTCCAAGATGAACACGAGTCATCAATGTGACGAAGTGATCAACAAGGCAAACTGCACTTTATCATGCATTAGCAGGTGCATGATGAACAGGTCCAAGGAGGTGATGCTTCCCCTCTGTGCAGCACTGGTCAGGCCGCAGTTGGAGTAGTGTGTCTAGTTTTAGTTTTGGGTGCTGCACTTCAAGAGGGATGCGGAGAATCTTGAGAGGGTTCATAGGAGGGCCATTCATATGGTCAGAGGCTTGCAGGCAGGGCCCCACGAGGAGAGACTGAGGGATGTAAATCTCTTCAGCCTTCGCAAGAGAAGGCTGAGAGGTGACCTTGTGGCTGCCTATAAATTCATCAAGGGAGGGCAGCAGGGAATAGGAGATGCTCTATATACTAGGACACCCCCTGGAGTAACTAGGAACAATGGCCACAAATTGATGGAGAGCAGATTTAAGCTGGACATTAGAAAGAACTTCTTTGCAGTAAGGGTTGCCAGAATTTGGAATGGGCTTCCAAGGAAGGTGGCACTACTTTGGGGGTCTTCAGGAGGAGACTGGACAAGCACCTATCTGGGGTCATCTGACTCCAGCGCTCTTTCCTGCCCAGGGCAAGGGGTCGGACTTGATGACCTACTGAGGTCCCTTCTGACCCTAACATCTATGAATCTATGAGGATGTGGACAGATGGAAAGAGTTCAGTGGAAAGCAACAAAATGATTAGAGGCCTGGGAACCATGACTTATGCTGAAAGTCTGAAATAATTTGTGTTATTTAGTCTAGAGAAGAGAATACTGAGATGGGATTTGATAGCAGTCTTCAAATATATGAAACATGATTACAAAGAGGATGGAGACAGGCATTTCTCTGTGGCTGTACGGGACAGAACTAGGAGCAATGGTCTCAAGCTTCAGCAGGGGAACTTAGGTTGGAAATTAGGAGGAACTTGCTGACCAGGAGTGTATTCAAACATTGGAACAGGCTACCTGCAGAAATTTTGGTAACTTCATCCCTGGACGTTTCCAAGAGGGATGCTAGGGAGACTAGGATGTTTTGGGGGGGAGGGAGAGAGGAGGGATGATTCTGTCTTGAGCAGGCAGTTGGACTACATGACCTTATGAGGTCCCTTTCAGCCTCATTTTCATATGATCCTATGAATGCCAACTGCAACTGTAATGGCAGTGGATGTTTTAAACCAGTGGTGCTCAACCTTTTTGCCTGGTGGGCCAGATGGACAATGCCTGATCTTCCTGTGGGATGGCCAAAGAGAGAAGAACAGGGCAGCCTAGCCTTCATTCAGTTGTGCAGTGGAAGAGGGCTTGGTTTGGCCCCAACCTGGCCAGGGAGAGGGAAGGGAGAATAGGTTGGCCTCTCAGGGAGGTGGAGAGGGAGTGTGGCTCAACCCAAAACCAACCTTGCAGGGGGAGTGAGCATTGCTCATCCTTGTGGGAGGAAGGGGGCATGGCCCAGCCTCAGTTTGCCCATGCCAGGGGAAGGTCATAGCCCAGCTCTTCCCAGCCCCATGGGGCTTTGAATTTTGGCAGTGAGGAAGGGTGGCAGTATGATCACTGGTCCCATGCTGCCAAATTTCCCAACTTGTAGGGAGCCCTGCAGGCCAAATTACATGGCTCCATGGGCTGCATTTGGTCTGTGGGCTGGAGATTAAGTACCCCTGTTCTAAACAGGTAAAAGGTTTAAACTTGGCCAGGGCACTAAGCACTAACAGCACTGTCACCAACCGAAATGGAATGAGATTACGAAAACGCTTACTCAAGAAAGGTATGATATTTTATAAATAGCAAGGATAGCCATATTGCAGCAAATTGCTATGAATTCTTCACTAACTTATCAGTGACTCCTATTACCTCTTTGATCCTGGGAAGGTCTGAAGAGCTCCTGGAAGATGCTGAGCTCCCTCAACTCACTCTTCTTTAATCATTCTCTTCAGTGAGCATTTAGTGCTTTCAACAGTTCTCAGGAAGTTTCCTATCTTTGTAAGCAATCACACTAAGCCCAGATGGCTACTTAACTGAGGGCGCATATACACATGCAATTAATGTGAACCAATAAGCTCTGGAGTTTATTGCCATTTGAATGTTTGCCTGGGACTGCAGCACATTGAGCTGGGGTGGAGCAGTCCCAGCTGGCAGGGGCCCCAGGGGGGGTCAGTCTGCCAGTCTGGGGCTGTTCCCCTAACTCTATGTGCTATGGAAGGCCTGGCTGGGCACGAGGGTGCTTCAGCAAGGGGGTAGCTAGCAGGCAGCCCTTGCACTGGAGCACCCTCATGCCCCAGCCAGCATGCACTGCTGTGGAATTTTTTTACTTCGCAGCAGGACAGTACTTGTATTTACAAAAGAGCTGCTCTAATTAAAGCACTGCCAGGTCTCCTGTATCAGCATCCCCTCATTTAAAAATGGCAGCAGGGGTGCTTGGACTAAAACTCATTCATGAAACCAGGGGTGATGTCTAGGGGGTGCACTCGGGTGCACATGCACCCCCTGAGCGTGGCAGTGCACCCCCTGCAAAAAGGTGCCATCAACACTGTCAGCGGGACCTGTGGGCAGCCACTGCTCACCACCCCGCTGTCAACACCGCCAGCAGTGTTTGTGGGCAGTCCACGATTGCCCCTGGCTGCTGCCAACGCTGCCAGTGGTGCCTGTGGGTGGTCGCCGACCCCTGGTTGACACTCGTCACCCCACCCCCGCCACTGACAGTGCCGACGGCATCTGTGGGAGCTCCGTGTTTACTATTGCCAGGCTCCCGCCATCGACACCATGCTCCTGTTGCCGCCATCGCAGCCATGCCCCACCAGCCACTGGGGGCATGTGCTGTTCAAACTTTAGTTCAAGTGTCCCTGCTGCCATTTTTAAGCATGATACATGAGACACAAGAGGCTGCTGAAGCACAGCAATTGTGATGCTCTGATGCACTGGAATTCCAGCACATTGGAGCAGCCTCTGCTCTCGTGTATAGGTGCCCTGGGATTACAGGAGCTAAACTTAATGTTCTGTAATTACAGCACATTAATGAATGTATAGACATGCCCACTATACGGCAGATGCACCAATACAGTAGACATACCCACTCTACAGCAGATTATGGTAGATGTATTGATGGATGTCAACTCCAGCTGAATTCTCCCTCCTGTCAGATTTATGCCAATACTTTCCAATTAATCACATCTCTCCCGTATGCATATTTGGCATCCAAAGAAATATGTTCCTTTCTTCATTTATTATTCTTATTGACAAAACTTAGGGAGTATTAATACTTAGCCAGTTACACAGCACTTTACATCTTCAAAGCACTTTACAAATATTGCTCCAAGTTATGAGAAGTCCTCTCCTCTCTAGTGACTGAGAAATATAATTCTTCAGTATTTTTTACTTATGTGATGTTCGTTCTCATTATTTCTAGGATTTTGCTGTCTCAATTAAGCTAAATGCTCCCCTATGAGTAACCCCTATATTGTCCCCAGTGATTTGAAAAAGGTAACAATATTTTATGAGTGTGGGGTTTTTTTGCTTAGGAAGAAGTGATAAAGATTTTTCAGCTGCACGCTTCAAGGGCTGCAGATGAAAAAAAAAGCCCATTAAATCAAGCAGTCCATTGCCCAGCTAATCCAGAAATGTTCCCCATACTCCATTTGCTATACTCGCCAACCCTAGTTTAAGTATCTCAAGGAATGGGTTTTCTGGTTTCTGCCACTTCCCTTGAACTGTTCCTCTGCAAAATAAATTGTACTGTCGGATGTCCATGATATACAGCCCAAATTCTGTTTTCCAATTTTGTTCCATTGCTCCTTGTTACTGCTACACTCCCTTTATTACTCTGATTTTTTCCTTTTCACTGTCATAAATTTGTTCTCTTCCCAGGTCTTTCCCATTCAACCTTAATCTTCTCTAAGTAAAGCTATTCACAATTAGCTGCTTACTCTTTCCTCACATTTAAACCCTTTCCACCCTTTCACCCTTTTGTGGCTCTGTATTTCCTGCAATTTTCCTATGGTTGAGATAATATTGTACGTACATCTGGATATAGTACTCCTAGTATGGACTCATTAAATTTTTATAGAAATTAACCATTACTGCCCTGCGCTGTTACTGTAATGCCTCTGCATATGGAGTCTGTAACTCAACTGCCTTGTACTTTCTGCCATTAGACATATTCAGAAGCTCATCACAGTCAATGGAAAATTCCCATTTACATCAATGAGCTTTGGATCAGTCCTGTATTGTATTACAAATATCACATCTAATTTGTTCTCCCCCATTTTCCCTAGATCTTTCTAATCACTATTATTTTTTTTGAGCTTTCCCTTCTAGTAAAATCTGTCACCTACATTTTTCCCTAATACATATATTATTCAGCATTGCTGCACCTTGAATATTCTTATTCTTTTCTGCCCATTTTATAAGATCTCTTTAGTTTCTTTTAAATTATATTTGTCTTCAGGTGCTTTTGCAACTCTCTCAATTGTATTATCATTTGCAAATTTCACTTATGTGCTCTTTACTTTCCCTTTGAGATCATTGAAGACTATGGTGATGAAGATCAGTCCTTGAACAGATTTATGTAACATCCTAGTTGTTATTGTCCTACAGTACACAATATGATGCTTATAGTTACTCTTTATAAACTTTTTGACAATCCTTGAGATTTTAATACAAGGAGGGGAAAATAGTGGATCGTTAGGTCTGCTGGTAAATGTGTGGCTTGCAGAATCTTATGTTCTGCAGTAATTTTAATAGAAAATTCAATGAGATATATTGGAACTCAGTGAAAGCTACAGTATGAGAAGCTAAAACTCACTGATAAAAAGCAATCAAGAAAGAAAACCAAAGTAATAAACTTTAGTGATCCAAAAGTGACCGCATTTGTTATCTATGTATTTTAATTTCTTTTTTCAATCCAGCATATTCTGCCAACCTTTTTGGCAGGTGTGCAACAATTTAACCCCACACCTTCCTTGAGAGCCACTTGATCCCTTTCCCCTGCCCCATCTGCTGCTCTGCTTTCTGTTCCCTGCCCAGTACTCCCTGTTTGATCTCATACTCCACTTTCTACTCGCTGCCTTTTCTGCCATTGTGCTGCCCATCACCTCTCCAATTAAAGTGTGCCACACACAATTCATCCAGAATAAAAATAAATAAAATAAAATTATTACTTCTTGGTGGAATGAACAATTCCTGGATAATTTAAAAGAATGAAATCTGCTGCTCTTTTAAGCTTTTTCTCTTAAGTCCAGCATTATCATTTATTTCAAACTATTGTACCTTTTTATTACTTGGAGTTATAATTTCCCAGACTCTTCCTTGTTTTCAGCCAAATTAACCTTGTGGAAAGAGGCAGAATGGCCAGAACAGCTATGCAGCTTGTTGCCTTTCAAAATAAAAGTTCTTCATTAAAACACATTTGATTTGTTTCCAATTGGCAGCATTTGCTGTATGCTGGTAATGATGTGTCCTGCTTAGATGCACTGGCACTGTACAAAGCACTGCTCATCTCAAAGTAAATCTTTTTTTTTCCTTTATAAGGTTCAGAAAAGTATGTTTAAGCATTGCCAGTTTGTTTTTTCTTTTCCAATGTTTAGCTGGCATCAGTCCCCATGGCCAGAAGCAGAAATGCTGAAATACTGCACAAGAGTTGGTGCTTAGGTTCATAGAAATGTAAGGTTGGAAGGGTTCTGACAAAGGCAGGATCCAGGTACCCCTGTGACTGATATTTGTCTAACTCCATGAACTGCTAGTGACAGCTTCTCCAGGTAGCCTGTTCCATGGCTGATCGTTGAAAGCCTTTTCCCTAATGTCTAACTTCAATCTTCTTTATTGCCACTTAATGAGATGATTTTTTTTTTTGCCTTTCCCTGATGGATATGGTGAACAATTCACCATAGTTCTTATAATGACTTTTCATGAAATGCAGTACTGTTCTTGTATTTCTCTGCTTTAGTTTTCTCTTTTCTGAACACACCCAAATTTTCTCCAACCCTTCCTCCTAGGTCATATTTATTACACCTCTTGTCATTCTTATAGTGCTTCCAGGGTCTGGCCAGTTTGCTGACATCTTTTTTAAAGTGTGGTGCCTAAAACCAGAGGTTGCCCTAGCACTAGTAGGGCCGAATTGTCATTGCATGTCTCATACTTTAATACATCCCAGAAAGTGATATGCCTTTTTTTTTTTGCAACAGCCTCACATTACTTTTTCATTTAGTTTGGGATCCACCTCCAGGGTCTTTTCAGGTTAACCAAATACTATCCAGTTTGTAGTTGTGTAGTTGATTTTTTGTTGATGGCATTTTGTGCTTGTCTTTTCAAAAAATCAGCCATCATCTTGTTGATCTTTTATTGACCATATTGTTGACCATTTATCTGATTTGGGATCACTTATACAATTTATCGACAACTTCTTGAGTCATCCTGAATTATGATCCCAAAAGAATTGCAACCAATCCCAGTGTGGTGACTTACTCAGGTTTTGTAAGTATATTCTCTGTTCATCATCCAAGTTATTAATAAAAACATTGACAGAACAGGAACAAGGACAAATCCTTGCAGAGCCCCACCTTAAATGCTATGGTTCTATATTGAACCACTAATAAATACTAATTATATACAATTACTAGTTGTGTGCCTACCTTTCTTCTATACCTTGTTTTTTGATCTTCTTATCCTTTTACATGCTTATAAATTGATTGTTTAATCATTTGTTCTCATATCTTTTTGGGTATCAAAGTTCGATTGATTGTGCTCTAATCCCCAGAGACCTCCTTTTTACCCTTTTTGCCCTTCTGTAATCCTCTGGGACCTCCCCCGTCCTCCAAGAGATTTCAAAGATAATTGCTTATGGTTCAGAGATTGCTTTAGCTAGTTTCTTAAGTACTCTAGGGTGGATTTCATCAGGCCCTGCTGAATTGAGTACATCTAACAGCTACATTTTCTTTAACCTATTCTTTCCTTACCCTAGCTTGTGGTCTTCTCCCCATTAAAAAAATTAGGTATCTGGTCACAGTTAACCTAGTTTGTGAAGACTGAAGGTATAGAAGGCACTGACTATTTCAGTATTCTTTACATTGTCCATTATTTGCTCTTCTCTCCTAATAAGTAAGGGCCTATGCTTTCTTTTGTCTTCTTCTCATTTCTAATGTATTGATAGAGCATGTTTTAGTTACATTTTATATGCCTTACTATTTGTAAATCATTTTGAACCTTAGTCATTTTGATTTTATCTTCACATGCACTCCTTTAGACAGATGTTTAGTCACAGGACCTAAATTTGCACTTTTACATTCCTTTTTTGATAGTCAGGTCTTCAGAGAGTTCCTCTTGCAGCCATAATGGTCTCTTATTATGCTGAATCTTCCTCTGCATTGGGATAGTTTCTTCTTGTGTCTTTAACATAGTCTCTGAACAAGTGCCAGAATACTTGTGTTCCCTTACCTTTATATTGCTTCTCAAGAGCCCCAGGTTTGTTGAAGTATGCTTCTTTGGTGGACATTCTGCTGCTGTTACTCCTTCCATTCATTAGCATGATAAACTCTCTTGTTACAGGGTCTCTTTCACCAAATCACTTTCCACCTTTCAGTCTTCAGTCAGTTTCTCCTTATTAGTCAGATCAAGCCTGAATTAGCTAGTTGCCTTATAACTTTCTCCGCTTCTAAAACAAAGTGTTTTCCCAAGAACATGATGGATTGTGTGCTTCCTGTCTTATTACTTTTCCAAAAGATATTCCAGATTTATCTGTTGTTACAACCAGGCCCTGTTGTTTGCTTGCTTGTGAGGCATTCCAAAAGCAAACAAAATTTAGCACAGTTCCTCCTTCTGATTAGATGTTCTGTAATAGGACCCTAACATGTTCTTACCCTCTTGCAATTTCAACCTAAGCTCAAGTTCTTGCATGATCATCAAATCAGTCTCTCCCCTCATCCTAAAATTCAGAGCAATAACTTGTAGTATTCTCAGCCGTATCAGAAATAGGACCAATCTATTCTTGTGATGGAACAAATTAAAACTGGTCTTAGATGTTGCAGTTCTTTTACATTAGATGTGCACAGGGCAGAATTTTTTTTTAAATGAAGTAAAACTCCCTTCATAAAAAAACCCCAAGCCAATAAAAACTAAATGGCTACTTGTACTCTTTCATTTATTGTTGTCTTACACGTTTCAGTGCCATGTATAAGCTCCACAGACTTTTTGTAACATTTCTGTACATTAATAACATTTATGCTAATATAAGGCAATTTCATGGTACACAGTATTTCAACAGCATGCTAATTTGTACCTCTTCTTTATAGCCACTAGGAGCAGCACATAAGGAGTAATACAGGAATCAGGATACTCTTTTTAAAAATACCTTACACCGGAGAAGCCAAAATGCAGAAATTAGGAAGAGCTACTATGGACTCTATATAGTATTATAATACACCCCCGTAACATGCAGTACTGTAATAGATCCCAATAACATGCACCCAGTAGAACTGTGCAGAAAAGGCAATTTCCATTTCTCAGAGGATTTGGTGGTTTCAAATTTGTTTTCATTCCAGCTAGGACTGAAACCTGAACATTTCAATTTTCTAAAAAAAGAAAGTTAAGTAAAAAATTAGGTGACTGGCACATTTTGTATTCCTAAGTGTTTCATTTTGATTTCCACTCTTTAAATGCTACATCGTTTTATAATACATAATGTAACAGAAAAAGAAAAAAATTAAATGAAAAGTCAGTTCAAAAGGAAAAAGCAAAAAAATTAATTAAAAAATGTACTGTTTCAGCATTTTCAAAACATTTTCCCTTCATTGCTTTTTCTTCTGGGGAGAAAATTTGTGGGGAGATACAACACAATTTTGCAAAGCAAAATATTGCAATTTTTGAGAGAAAATGGCTCTGTTGAGTTGTCCTGCTAGTCTACTTCATAGTGAATTAGGCAGAGCAGGTGTCCTAAATGTCTGCTACTCTTCTCCCAGCACAAAGCCTGAGAGCAGCACTGAGGCATGTGCTCAGGATATCTACTCTGGCTAATTGTAAAACTTTAACATGCACTGAAGTGGGGGTAACTGGATCGGGTTTCATTCTCTGAAGTATCCCCTGGGTTTCCAGGAAGGTAGGTATAGACAGGCCATTAGACACATGTAATTAATGATTCTTCCTAAATTAATGATTGAGACCAATTTCTGTCCAATTTCTGAGTGGTCTGGGGCCTCAGGCCCCTGGCCACATATTGTTCAGACTGCTCAGTCCCCAGGCTAGATCCACATGGGCTATATGCTGTGCCAGGAGCACCCCCCACCCATAGCACTATGCTTGTTACCCTAGCACCATGTGGGATCTCCAGTTGCCCCTGACTCATTGGCTGTGGTCTCCCTCAACCCTGCAGGTCACACCATGCCACACCACCCTTCTCTCCAGGGGCGGGGATAGGAAACAAAGGGAGCCTGGAGACTCCAGCAGCAGCAGCCAAAACCAGGAACCCAGAGGTTAACCCCTCAGGGGACAGCTACTGCCCATCAGTTAGACAGCCCTGATTTAGACTTATGTTTCACAGCTGCCAGGTAAAGGAACATTTATGCAACATTTCAATTCTAGTAGACCATTTATGGTAACCTGTGTAATCTTATCACCATGGTTGCTGCTGCTCCCCTCAGCACCTTCTTGTAGTCATGAAGGTTCTGGTTCTAGACTGACATTGCTACCTGTGAGATCACTTACATTTGCAAAATATCACCAAATCAAAGTTGTGCAATTATGCACCCACTTTGCATACATTTTAGGGAGGGCAAGAGATTCCTCACTAAGGAACCCTTCTCATGAATTACTGATTTGCCAAAACGTGAGGTTCACAAAATTGGCTTAAATTCACCCACCATTTTTATCTAAAACAGTGTCAAAACTGAGAAATATCAAATGATCTCTTTCAACATTTCCATAATGTTTTGTTTTCAGGCATGTGTTGTAAATGCTAAGGATACAAAGGGCTAGCTTGACAATGCAACCAGAGTAGGAGGAGGAGGTGCTGGTGGTGGTGATGGTTACCTGCTGGTCTTGAAAGCACTTTAAAAAAATGTCAACAAACTGGAGAGACCCTGGAAGCACTGTAAGAATGACAAGAGGTTTAGTAAATATGACCTAGGAGGAAAGGTTGGAGAAAATTTGGGTGTGTTCAGAAAAGAGAAAACTAAAGCAGAGAAATACAAGAACAGTACTACATTACATGAAAAGTCATTATAAGAACTATGGTGAATTGTTCACCATATCCATCAGGAAAAGGCAAAAAAAAAAAATCATTTCGTTAAGTGGCAATAAAGAAGATTGAAGTTAGACATTAGGGAAAAGACTTTCAATGATCAGCCATGGAACAGGCTACCTAGAGAAGTTGTCACTAGCAGGTCATGAAGTTAGACAAGTATCAGTCACAGGGGTACCTGGATCCTGTTTTTGCCAGAACTCTTCCAACCTTACATTTTTATGATCCTAAGCACCAACTCTTGTGCGGTATTTCAGCATTTCTGCTTCTGGCCATGGGGGCTGATGCCAGGGAAGCACTGGAAAAGAATAAATGAACTGGCAATGCTTAAACATAGTTTTCTGAACCCTATAAAGGAAAAAAAAAGATTTACTTTGAGATGAGCAGTGCTTTGTACAGTGCCAGTGCATCTAAGCAGGACACATCATTACCAGCATACAGCAAATGCTGCCAATTGGAAACAAATCAAATGTGTTTTAATGAAGAACTTTTATTTTGAAAGGCAACAAGCTGCATAGCTGTTCTGGCCATTCTGCCTCTTTCCACAAGGTTAATTTGGCTGAAAACAAGGAAGAGTCTGGGAAATTATAACTCCAAGTAATAAAAAGGTACAATAGTTTGAAATAAAAAACAATGTTAGTCTTAAAAGAAAAAGCTTAAAAGAGCAACAAATCTCATTCATTCAATATTTCCAGGAATTGTTCATTCCACCAAGAAGTAATAATTTTATTTTATTTACTTTTATTCCGGATGAATTGTGTGTGGCACAATTTGATTGGTGAGGGGATGGGCAGCACAGTAGCAGATAAGGCAGGTAGCAGAAGGTAGAGTATCAGATCAGATATACTGGAATCCATGTCTACCAGGAATGTGTGCTTTAATCACCATATTACATGGACACTGATAATCTTTCCTATTGGCACTGTTCCACTTCAAACTTTTCACTTAAATATCCATTGAATCAGAGAGAAGTTAACACATTTCCCTGGGAAGGTGGGTAATGTGGGTTCAGTTCTTGAGGCAGAGAAGAGAACTGAACCTGGGTCTTGCATATCCTGGGTGAGCACCATGAGTGATGATATATTGGGCACAAAGTAATGGAAGGCAAGCAGGGGTGGGGAGGATGAATGTGCTACTATTTCCTTGATTTCAATCCTTTTATTCTATCTGCTTATATATTTGGATCTTATTCTCAGTGCCAGGTAGCGCCCCAAAAATGATATTTTCCGTATTGACCAGGTAAAGACATTCAAAATGCCTGAGCTGGAAGTGATCTAAGTTTTGTGCTTTACTCTAAGCACCCTAGGTTAGGTTGGAAGCAAACAGAACTGACATTCAACCTTTGGTGGGGTGGCATGCTGACTGCCTGCACTGGCCAAGGCCAGGAGGTTGGGGGCACTCTCACACATTTCCCAGGGTGTCTCACAGGCTCCCCAGGTTGCTGGAGATTCCTGAGTGCAGCCAAATGGCTGAGCCATCCCAAATTGGCTGGCAGGCATGGACAACCCCACCTTCCCCTGCCATGTCACCATAGACTCTCCCCTGTGCTCAGGCCTAGGCTTCCAGAACAGCCCTTGAGTGAGCGCCTGCTGTTATGACTTGCATGTGTCTCCATGTTCTTGGCTGCCTGCACCCTGCCATGGCATCCCACTACACATGCCCAAGGACGGAAACCCAGGAGTTGCAGCATGTCCTGCTTGTTGCTCTGTGTGACTCTCGCAGAAGGCTGCAGGACATCATGGCTACTTGCAGATATTAAAAAACAAACAAACTGTGCTTTACGAGAAGAAGCAGTGTGGTACTTTGACCCAGCTCTGCAGCATCTGTATAGATCCAGCACTTCAGCAGGGCTTTTTGATGCTTTTAGGTATTAGATAAAAGCTCCAAAAAAGCCCAACCAAAGCGCTTGATCTATACAGATTGTCAGGCAAGCTGGGTACAAGTAATGTGCTGCCTCACCTGAGTATGTGCTGGGCTCGGTGTGGGAGCATGCCAAGTTCAAAATAAAGTGCCACTTTTTTTTTTAAATGTCTGCAATCAGTCCGTGTGTGCCCACTTGGACCTGATGTGGTGATGGGTCACGATAGCACATGCCTTGATGCCCATGAGCCAAAAGCCAGCCATCCCATGTGGGGCCACCCACCACACCCTGTTCCTACCAAGTGTCATGGACTGGTCCACCAACTTTAATATGGCTGATGAGGACAAGGCCACCCAGGACACCATGGTTGCCAGGATGTTCTGGCACCACCTCCAGACTATTGAGCACTGGTACTAGGCCTGTGCCACCAGCACTGACTGGTGGGAGTGGAGCATCTTGGCCACCTGAGATGACAAACAGTGCATCCAGACCTTCCACATATGCTGGACCACCTTCATGAATATTGTTGCCCAGTTGGTCTCCCACATCACATACCAGGATGTCAGCATGCGGGCATCCCTCACTCCAGATAGGTGGGTGGCCATTGCTGTCATGAAGCTGATCACTTCCACAGTTACCATTACATTGCTAGCTGATTTGGCATGGGCAAGACTATGGCTATAGATGCTGTCTGGGAGGTGTGCCTGGTCATCTACGACATCCTGGCCAACTGTTTCATCTGCCTCATCAACCCACCAGAGGTGGTCACTTGCTTCCACCACATGGGCTTCCATAGCTGCATGGACAGTTGTGGATAGTGAGGGCCGTAGACAGCACCCATATCCCTATTCACTGCCCAGCCCAGGCTGTCCAGACATTCATCAACCACAAGGGCTACTTTTCCAACATCAACCACTGGGACGACTTCACCCACATCTTTGTGTCTGGGTGGGCAGCTCCTATGATACCTGCATCTTCTGCAATTCCCAATTTCCTGGGCTGATGGAGAGCAAGCGCTATGCTCCAGGGGTCCCAGTTTCATCATTGTTGATGTCATCATCTCCCCTGCATTGTTGGGGACCTAGTTTACCCCTTCCTGCCCTGGTTGATGAAACCCTATGGGAGGAAGCTGGACTGCTGGAAGGAGCACTTCAACTACTGCCTGAGCAGGTGCTTCATGACTGGAGGACACCTTCAGCTACCTCGAGGTATACTGGTGGGCTCAAGGTGCACTGGTGGATTTTCAGCATGTGCCTCAAGATGGAGAAGGAGAACCTGCCACAACTCATCACCACTCTCTCACAACATCTCTGAGACCAGGGGGTAGGTCTTCTATGAAGCCTTGGCAGAGGAAGCTCTGTGTGTAGCCTGGACAGGGCAGCTTGAGCATACACAGCACAGTGATGGGAAAGTCATGGAGCTCCTTGCTGATGGTGGGAGCACTGGCCTCATACAGCAGCATACAGTCCTAATCCACGAAGTCCAGGCTGACTACAACCTCACCCTTGAGAACCAGGAGCCTGCCCTGGATGAGTAGGGCCAGAAGGCTTTGAGACCCCCATGCCTAATTCCAGACCTATAGGCCTAATACTCAAACATTTGTCTTGGCATCAACAGTACTTGATATCAAAAGGAATAAGAAAGACTTCTGCAAATATACCAAGAGGCAAATTAGCAATAAATGAGAAAAATCAGTTCCCAAACTGATAGAAGAAAAATGAGAAGTATCAATTTTTGATAATTTTAAATATTATTTTACAGTTATTCATATCTGAAAAATATCAGCCACATCTTCTGAATATTGGGAAACCAGATTAACATGGACAGTATCTAAAGAAAAATAAGATATTTTCCAGTGTTGTTTTTCTAAATGAATTCCAGCAATTGACTTTTCATTAATGCTTGTTACCAGGTATTTTTCCCCCACGAAAATTAGAAGTGTTTTAGGAAATTATACCTGATTTAGAATCATAGAGAAGTATGTCTGGAAGGGACTTCCATATGTCATCTAGTCCAACCCCCCTGCCTGAGGCAGGATCATCCCTATCTAAGCCATCCTCTACAAATCCATTGCCTAAGCACTTTGCAAAACTATAGTCAACCCTGACACAAAAACCATGACATAATACTGTAACCTGCCACAGATTAAGCAGAGGGACCATCGTGTCTAAAATCCTGCTGCTGCAAAGGTTGTTAATATACACTTGAGAGATCCCAGGAAGAGAGCTATGCCCTTACTACAGAGGAAGGCAAAACTCCCCGCAGTTCATACACCAATCTGACTAGGCTAAAATTCATTCTTGACCCCCAGTATGGTGATTGGTTTGACCCTGAGTGGAAGGGCCAGACCCTCCAGCCAGGAACTTCTGGGTTTAAGTCCCAGCAGGAACTCTGGCACACTCCAGTACCAAACCCCAGCCTTGGCTGCAGCCAATACTGTTTAAAATATAAACAGACAGAAAAAGATATATGTAGCAGCGGGAGGGGGAGAAGTGGTGAGGAGGAAAACTTCTCTCCTGGCCCCATGAGGCAGTGAGCAAAGCCAAGAAGCATGGGAAACATCTACAGAAGAGCAAAGGGATAGCTATGCCTAGGTCATCCCTGACCAGTGCATCTCCAACCTCTTCTTGAACACCTCCAGGGATGGAGAGTCCACAGCTTCCCTAGGCAGTCTGTTCCATTGCTTCACTTATTTTTTAACCAGTCAGGAAGTTTTTCTTGATATTCAGTCTAAACCTACTTTGCTGCAACTTCAAGCCATTGGTCTGTGTCCTACTCTGCAGTAAGAGTGAATAGGTATTTTCCCTCTTCTTTGTGGAAGTCCTTCAAGCATTTGAAGAGTACTATCACATCACCTCTTAAGTGCCTTTTCTGCAAAAAGTGCCTTTTCTGAAAGCTAAATATGCGTATCTCCTTCAGCCTCTCCTCATATGACTTGCCTTCCACATTCTTTATCAGTTTTGTTACTCACCTCTGGACACTCTCTAACGTCTCCATGTCCTTTTTTTTTTCAAATGTGGAGTTCAAAACTGCACACAATAGTCTCAATGACATCTAACCAATGCTGAGTAGAGCATCCTGTGTCTTGCACCTAATGCTTCTATTGATGTATTCCAAAACCATATTTGCCTTGTGTTGCAGCACACTGCAGAGTCATATTGAGCCTGTGGTCCACCAAGACTCCCATATCCTTTTCCACGAACCTGCCATCCAGCTAGGAGTTGCCCATTTTTTATTTGTGTTTTTGATTATTTTTCCCTGAGGTGTAGCACCTTGTATTTGTCAGTATTGAATATCATCGTATTGGCTCCAACCCAACTTTCCAACCTGTTAAGATCCTTCTGAATTGCAGTCCCATCCTTGTGTGTGTTTACAATCTTTCCCAGTGTCATGTTGTCTTCAAACTTGCTCAAGAAACTCTCAATTCCCACATCCAAATTATTGATAAGCATGGTGAACAGCACTGAGCCCAGGACAGACCCTTGTGGGACTCCATTTAAAACCTCCTGCCATCCATTTATAATTATCCTTTGCTTGTGGCTATTGAGCCAGTTGTCTATCCACCTTATTTTAGTTTTGTCCAACCCACACTTTTCCAATTTGTTTCTGAGAAGATCATGTGGGACCTTATCAAGTCTGAACCATACACTATTATATCCACAGCATTCCCTCCATCCACCCAAATAGTTACTTTGTCAAAGAAGTTTGTTTCATATAATTAAAAGTCACTTCTAGCATGAAAACACACTATTTATATCACATTTCTTTAATAATAATGTTGTTATTTATTAATTTTGCTATTATTTATTACAATATTCCTGTGTGACATGAAGCTAATCTTCAGAGCTATTAGTTAACGAAAAACCTACCTAGACAGCATGTATTCGTTCCAGGAGGTTTGTTTTAACATATGAATCGGAAAACATCATCTTTCCTTTATCACAGCACTCAAATCAGGAAAGGCACTTCAGCTATCCCTTATCTTCTCAAGATGACATCCACTCCTGTGCCTCTGGCCAGCAGAGAGTCCTCTTAATTTCTACTTAAGACTTATTGTAAGTAGGGCAAGTCCTGACCTTCAATGGGTGGATTTCATCTTAAATGGTATCTTCTCACATAGCTTTGTTAACATAGCAGAAAACATGTTTCTGTTTTCATAGTCATAAAGGATGGAAACTCCAGGAAAATTTGAAAAGAGTTAACACAGGAAGAACAAATGGCTCATGGAGCCATACTGATTTGTACCAGCTGATGAAGTGGCTCAACATTTGGATTAATGCTCAGTATGACCCACCATTGTGTTATTTCAGTTTCACAGCAATTAAACTCAATGAGCAGGTCCCTATGAGTGTGCATATGCAGGTGTGGTGCCTCAAAGCCATTTGAGGCACTGCAAACCACACACAGCGCATGTGCACTACAGTGCTATGGACCTGGGTTCCTTTGTAGTGTACCAGAGTATGTGTGCAGGGGCATACCTTGGGACAAAGGGCAGCAGCACAAATATGTGATGCTGCTAGTTATCCCATGGGAAACATGTGCCCCTGCACATGCATGCTCACGGGGACATGCCAAACTGAAATAATTGGAATTGCAAGGGTGTCAAACTGCATTAACTCTGCTGGCAAATGAGGCCATATATTTCAATCTGTATCTATGCCTCAATCATTATTTATTTTCTGTTAAATAAATCACGTTAAAATTTACTGTGTTCATAACTAGTCTTTCTAATAAAGACCATGGCTAGTAAATCAGCTGGAACCTGATGAACGTAGATGTATCTTGTTTCATTTCCCTTATCTGATTCTCTCAGGAAACTAGTCTGACTAAGCTTGTCATTACACTTTAACTGAGGAACTTGAACTGAGGCTGCAGGTTATTTATATCATCACACTTGATATTCTATTAACCTCCACCACTAAAGTAATCTGGCAGTATTAGAAGGATGTTAAGCAACTTTATTTGGATCCCTTCCATCTTCTTGACTAATGCATTTGAGCACTGCAGTCTGAGGCTCTGAAACATGAAAAGATAGAATAATAATTCTGCCTGTATAATTGTTACTCAGGGAAATACTGCAAAACATTTTTGCAAGTAGCTGCTGCAGTTTAAAAATGATTTGTACTAGCCACATTCTCTCTGCTGTTCATTCTGTGCAGACAGTTAGGCAATTGGAATTAACTTGCTCAAATACTCTTAGAGAATGTAATATACTCTTCTGTAGAAGACTAGCACAAGCACAACTTATGAACTTCTACTTATGAGCCTAAACTGAACCTTGGTGATGGGGTAGAATCTTTCATCTGGATCTCTACACTGGGAAAAAGTCCACACAGAAAACAAATGAATTTGCGCTACCTTTAAATGTGCCATGTTTCTAACCAAAATGAACATTGCCAGTGCAATATTCATAGATATTGTTTGAATATTGTTGAACGTTCTGAACTCAAAGATGTTGTTTCAGTCCCTTGACAAAGCCATAACTAGCAAGTTGGAAGCACTTTTTACTTCACTTTAAATATATAATTTCCCTTTCAATCAACAAAGCATAGTGATACACATGATCAGTTCTAGTTAGCCAGCCACTTATTCATGGGCTGAGATCCAGATTCTTGTTGGCAGTAAACATACAACGTACACATTTGCTCTATGAGCTGCCCAAGACATGGGATCTTTCTGAACATTTCCAAGAAACCATTTATCTGCTGAGGAGGCGGAAGAGAAAACAAATGAAAGTACTAGAATGTATTTGCAGGACATGTAAAAGGCTTGTTTGATTACCTGGTACTCACTAGTTTGTTTTCAGTAGGATCCATGTAAAGACACTTGCCTGAAATTGTGTCATGGAATATAAGTGATGCACAAGACAGACAAAAGAGAGGTTAATACTGCACAGGTATTCCAATTTATTATTTCTCTTTTTATATAATTATTCATATTTATATATTGCATTCATAAGGCAGTAGCAATGAAGAGTTCATGTTCCAAGTGCATAGACTATGTACACAAGTAGCAACAAGGGAGTTGTTTGAATAATTCAGGGCTGGTAGTGTGTCACAGCCTTCCAGTTCCAAAAAAAGTGGTTCAGTCTCCATAAGCCACTCAGTCACTGTGCTGTCTGCTGAAATAACCAGTGAAGGGCTAGTTCTGACAGAGACACGTGCAATGTTGTCATCAACCCCCCCGAACTCATTTTTTAAAGACAACTCATTAGTCCTGGTGACATTTTTCTATATCTGAGCAAGGACACATTTGGACTAGAAACCAAAAGATTCAGCATACCAGTGCCAGTGTTGAGTAGGGCTCTGCAAATGATCATCAGTTTAGAATTTGTTCACTGAAAAATGCGGCTTTGATGCACCCAAAATTCAGGAGACTTCAACTTGAATTTGATTTTTGATTTGACCAGGAGTTTTTCAAGCTTAGGCTCTATTCACAAAGCCAGTGGAAGAGAGCTGCTGCTTCTGCTCGTATTCCTTAGGCTAGGTACAGACATTCAAAGGGCATTTATACACATAAGTTTTTGTCCTATGACACGCTGGAGATCTGCGGCTTTGGACACAAGCTGATACAAACTGCGATGCACCACATGCAGTTGTATAAGTGGCAAAATGCAAATCAGCACACAGAAAATGGCACTGGTGCACTTTTGAACCACAACACCTTCTATATGTTTTAGTTAAAAAATGCGCCGCCACCATTTTCTCAGTGCTGACACGCATTTCGCCACTTATACAACCGCAAGCGATGCAGTGCTGAGAGCTTTTGTGTGTAAAAATGCCCCCAAAGCCCAAGACAGAATCAATCTAAGTTATGCAATTTTCTACAAGCGGTGTAGTTTAAATCAGTAGTGAACAAAACACACGTTCACCCTTTCGTTCTGGAGAGACAAATCTTAGACTGGGTTCTGCCATTTTTAAACCAGGCTGTGCGCGCTAAACTTCTTTTCTGTTATAAGCACAGATCAGCTTCTGATCACTTATACGAGTAAAAGTGTAATGTCTGTACCTGGCCTTATTGTCCATCAAGTATGTATGCTCACTTGCTTGCTGAAGCAGAGGTAGGCTTTGAACCAAAGCCTCCCATCTATCATGTGAACATTCAAACTATTGCACTATCAGATATTTTGGGGGCTGAAGGCCTCCAATTTTCTCCTATTCAAGCTGTTTTGTTTTGTTTAAAATACTTTAATATTTACTGCAAGACAGGGTGGATCCCAGGTGACCAATTTCCTACATGAATGTGCTAACTACTACCAGACTAAACCCTTTAAGTAGGTTCTCTCAATATCTTCTGTTGAAATTATTCCCTTGTATATAAAATACTTAGCTAATCACTGGTACAGAAAGCCTAGATCCCTAACTACTTGGATAATTAGTTAGACTAATTTGCTCAGTGAATATTTAATGAAGTAGAATAGATGTTAGTCTAGAAATCTCCAGTCTAGAATATCTTTTACCGCCATCACTAGAGAGTTCTTGTAGTCCATGGCAAGCTTTGGTTCAAATCCTCGCTCTGAATCAGAAGGAGAGGGGATTTGAATGCAAGTCTTCCACATCCTAATTAAGGCTCCTAACTGCTGAATATAAGGAGAATTATGTGAATGTAGACAAAGTCCCTTTACAGTTACTAGAAATACCCTAAAACAAATAAAAATAAAATTGAGGTAAACTTTCTATTTGACACAAAATGAATTGTCTGGATTCATCCAAACGCTGAAAATCTTTGGTTTCTTGATATCTCTTAAATGATTTGATTGAGATGAAATGATTTAGCTGTTATATTTCCATCTTTACATGGAATGTAATCAGGACAGAGTCCTTGACAACTGTTCGCAGAATGCAGAAATGTGATTTAAAGTCAGAAGCTGAGCTGTCCTCTAAGGAATTCATACTTATAGAAAAAGCAAAAAATGATCACATATGAGGAGAGATAAAATGACTGAATAAGTGATGATGGTAATATATGTATTTTTAAATACATATTCTAAATACCTTAGCAGATGCATGGAGCACAGCTGTTTTCTAATATAAAAAGTCTCTGTATCTTCCATGGACCAATCTGAGAAGGAGCTTTTCAATATACTGTTGATCAGCTGTCTCTTAACATAAATCAGAGTACAAATCACTACATGTATTATTAAGCGGTGGTTGAAAGCAAGTGACAAGGGCACATTGTTTGGACTTGATGTATTGTAGGTAGCTACCATTCATTTCAGCACCTAACTTGCACAGCAGTCATATCTGTAACAGCTAGACCAGTTTCCTCACAACAAATGAACAGAGGATTTTTTCTTGTTGATTTCAGAGAACTTGTTAAACTATGAGATGTTTTAGTTTACCATTTTTTAAAAATCATTTTAGTATTGTGAACAGACTAGGGATAGATGCAGGGGTGTGCAATTAAGATATCTTGAAGACTAGAATATCAGAGCTGGGAAGACAAGTGCAGTCCTGACATTTTCAAATATCTCTCTTGGCTACAGCAGCATGATCAGAGTGGTGTCATACTGAGAGTGGGATTTTGAGTGTCAGCTTAACTCTGCTCCTGGTAAGTCCAAAGGAGTGTAAATATTGCATTTAATGGAAATAAAATTAGGTGAATATTGAACACTTTTGAAAATCCTATCCTTAAATGTTTGACTGTGGTGCCTTCTCAGGAGCACCACATGCCAATACTTCCACTGACACTGGATGTTTTTAGAGAACGCTTACTTTTACAGTTGTGACCATAAAACTGATTTAAAGGAACAGCAGCCTTCTAAAAGTAGCCAAGTTTTAACAAAACCACAAATAAATACAAAAATGAGGACCCAGATTCTTTGTGTGTGAGAGCTGTACTGATCTCTACTGAATTCATGCAGAAACACTCCCTTGAAAAGAAGGGGTTTCTCAGGGGAGGTGTTTGCTTTGTCTACATGTAACCGCCTATCTCATGGCTATGTTCTTGCATCATGCTAACATGGTCTGAGCCTTATATAGCCCCTTTTAAGGCAAGAAACAGTCACTTAGAGAAGGTTGCAATTTAGGGGGCTGGCAGACATAACAATTAAAAAGTTTCAAAAGGCTTATAAACATTTTAAAGGGCCAGCTGCACACATAGGAAAGCCCTTTGAAATATTCTAAGAGTGGTGGAGGCATTCCAAAACAGTACCTCTTAACATGAAGTACTATTGGAGCATTTCACTTTTGGTTACATCTGCATGATGTTTCACTTTTGGTTACGTCTGCATCTGCATGGTGAGTACAGTGTTGTGTTGGAAGGGGGGGTTGGGGGAGGACAGCCTGCTTGCTGTCCAGACACTGGGTCTGCCTTAGGTCCTGGGACATTGTCATGTGTCCATACCCAAAGCTGGACTTACCCCCTTGTAACCCCCCTGACAGACCCCTACCAAATCCTGGGGCCCTTGCTGGTGCTGGATCCAGGTATTTTAGTCCTCTCTACCTCTGCTTACCTGAAGGGGAAGAAGGGAAGGAAGATGGAGTGTCAGAGCCCCTGCCACTCCCTGCTTAGTTTCTCACTCTGCTCTCCTCTCCCCTCTACCTTTGTCCATGTAAAGGGAAGGAGGAAGTGGGCTGCTGTGGTGCCCTCTGCAGTGGAGGCTGCAATGGTTGAAACCTTTCAGTCAGAGGCATACTTCTTTATTAGATGTTTCCAAATGTGTTTCAGTTGTTATGGGCAACCCACATCCTTAAGTGGAGATAATTTTACCACTATTGGCAGAACTTACCATGCTTCCCATGCCCTTGGCCAGGCGGCAGACTACTTTGCCACTTTTCTGGATTCTCATGAATTGATGAAATGAGGCACATTCTTTTTTGCAGTGTTCAATCTATAGTGCAATTGCTAAGGAGAAATTGCAACAATGAACACTAAATGCCAGATCATAGTCTAGGCACCTAAGTGGATGTAGGTGCCCACGAGTGGATCCAGGATTGGGGGTGGGGGGTGCAGCTAGACCCACTTCAGCTCACGGGCCTGTTAGTGGGGCTCCTGCTGGAGCTCTTCATGCACAGTGACCTCTGCACTCACCCACTGATCAGACTGGGTCCTGCCAGAGCTCCACTGGCTGTCGCCAGCTGAGGTCAGTGGATGTCCTTCCAGAGCTCCCCCAGGTGTTCATTGTGTGTGCAGAGCTCCAGCAGGACTTGTACTGCCCAGTCACTGAGCTAGGAGAGCTCACTGCATGCGGATTCAGTCACAAAAATCAGCAAGCTAAAGTTGCCTTTTGCATTACAAGTTTTTCAGGGATTTGAGCAGGGCAGAAGAGGCTCACACTTAGATGCCAGGGCACCAGTACTGTAGCAACTGGGGGCGAGTGGAGTGTCCCCGAAGTGGGGGTGAGGAAGTTTGGCACTCAGGATAAGCCCCACCAACAGGCACTGCCCAGCTGGGGTGGGGCATGGACAGAGCTGCAACTGGCTCATTTGGGAGGGGTATGGGGACAGGGGGAGGGCATCTCCTACCACTGCATGCACCCCTGGACAAGTACGGTGGGTGTGGGGGGGTACCCCCCGGATCTGTGCACAGGGCAAGGGTGGGCTGCCGCTGCGGACTTATCCTGAGTGCCAAACTTCCTTGCCCCTGTAGTCAAAAATAGGTTAGACTCCATGATTTTGTAATAATGCTTAAGCAGCAACTATATAATAGAAGTGTCTGATGACCGTCTTATGACCCCTTGAGTAAGATCATGAGGCCTACAACTGAGTTATGGTCTGCTTTTCTTTCTGCTTGCCTGGCATCCTGAAGTCATCTGTGTCTAGTGTTCTAAAATTACACCCAGACACCCGGAGTTACTAAAAGATTACTAAACTTTGCTGTAGTTCCTCTTTTCCTCTGCGCATGCGACAGAAGATTTCTGCCGCAGTTCTGCTTTTTGAATGCGCATGCACCAACCCTGATAAGTCACACTAACCAATAACAAGTTAAGTTCAGCCTACAAGATAAGACGTAACAACTAGGAAATTATAATGCTGCCAATGAGTGCCTAATACGTCAAGACTATGTTTATGTAAGCTATAAATATGTAATTCCGGGCCGGACTCGCGTTCGGCTCTGTTTTGGCATTAGCCTCTTAGCCGAACCTGTTTACGTAAACAATAAACGTGATGGACCTAGCCTGTATGTGTGTGTGACTCTCTCCTTGAGGACAATTGGACAAGCCTCCAGGGGAACTAAACTAGCCATTTGGGCAACACCCCCACTTCGGAGGCACCCCGTTTGCCCCCACTTGCTACAGTACTGATGCCCTGGGCTGCCGTTCCTGGGCTGGGAGGCTGGAGGCTTGGGGAAATAGAAAAGCTGCAGCTCCACTAAGCAGCCAGGGGTGTGAGAGTCCATAGAATAGGAGGGTGGGAGAGGAGCCACTGCATCCTGGGATACTGGAAAACTTCAACTTGAGCTGCACGTCTGTGGAGAATGGCTACACGGTAATGGAGCTGGGTTGTGCAGATCAAAGATAATTCTGCCCTGGAGCACTGTAACTTTGATCCACATAATGACTACTGTAAGTCACTTCAAGGTGTTAACATATCCAGGGGTTAAGAGCTACAGGAGCCGTCCAAAATTAATGTGTAACAAGGCCCTAAAACAGCTTATAATGAGTGCAAGTGGACTGTCAGGTCATTGCTGACTTAAAAAAATGTTTAAAAAGTTATATGTTAAAGATTATAGCAATGGTAGCTAAGACAGATCATCAGCTGGCATAAACTGCTCTAATGAAATGACTGCAGGGCACCTTTCTCCACCACTGCTCAGCCTGTTTGGGCAGGCAGCCACTGTTGGACTCCATGCCCTGCCCCCCTGCCAAGCCCTGGGGAATGGAAGAGTGTGGCCAGCACTAGAGATCCCTCAGGCCCAGCTAGGCTCTGGCAAGCCCTGAACTCCAGCCCTGTGGTTCCAGCAGAGGCTGCTCCACATATGCAATCCACATGCAGCCTGGAAGGAGCTGGCAGTGACTGCTGTGGGGTGGGTGCAGCCTGCTGTTGGGCAAGCTACTGTCTGGGGAAGAGTGGCTGCAGGTGGATCTGGGCTGCAGGCAAGGGGCTCTGCTGCTGCCCATGTGGACACAGGAGCTGGCTGCAGGCAAACTGCTCTGAGCTGTGGAATGAATCCAACTTGGGAAGGAGTTGGCCACGGATGCCACAGCCCTTGGTCCTGCCAGTGCCCAATGCCACTGCCTCTACTGCTGGCTTCCCAGGGCCACTACTTGTGCCTCCTCCTGCGCTGGGGTCTGGGGCTGTCTCTCTGCTTACCCCGTGTGCTGCTGGGCTGCCTCCACTGGGCCTGAGGGTAGCAAGGACAGGGTGGGGTAGGGTGGATGCAGGGCAGAGTTGAGCGGGGACAGGTGGGGAAGGGGGCAGAGGCAGGGGAGCAGCTGAGTGCCACTTGGGATGAAGTTGCCTGGGCATTGGGAACAGTCTGAGGGATGCACGTGGCTGGGAGATGAGCCCAGATGTGTGACAGTAAGCATGGAGCACGTGGGAGCCAGGAGCTGAAGCCAGAAGCCAGGAGCTTGGTGGGCAATGACCTCCCCATGCAGCCTCCACCAGTCCTGCAGGCCCTTTAGAGGAGGTTTCTAGACTGCTAGGTGTGACTGCTCCAAACTCCAAGCTAGCAGTAAACTGACTGACGTTTGTGCGGCTCAAAGTACAACATGTAACAAGGCCCTTACATGAGGGACTAGAAATGTCTGGCTTAAATCAGAACAGCATTACTCCACAACAGTTTCAGTTAGCTGGCCAAAGCTTTGATTATTTCCTCGCAGCTTCCTGTGATTCCCTTTCTGCGATGCAATGGGAGACATCTAATCAGAAGCGCAGGATGTCAGAAATTGGCTGTGCAAAATTTTTGAGAATGGATATCATGTCTGAAGAATTATACAAATTTTCCTTGTACAGTTGGGTTACAAGAAATCACCTGGCTTTAGAATTATGAGCCTGTGCCAAATCCCATTGATATCAATCGTCATGCCTTAGGTTTATGTGCTGGAGATCAAGTGATGTGATCAAGAGATTAACTTTCATCCTTTCTTCCATGGTAAAGAATTGGACAGTTGAACGGGAGCATTAACAGGGGAATTGCTGCTTTCCCCCAAATAGCTGATATTGAGTATTTCTGAGAGAGAGAGAATATTGGACTGATTGGACGATTGGTCTCTCCTGGGATTACATTTCTCTTTTCCTGTGAGTTGTGTTATCTTCATGTCATTTATTTTCCTGTGAGTTGGTGTGAGAGGTCAGTTCCACTTGGCTGCACTACTTGTGTGAACAATGGCTTCTAGTCACTGCAGGCTCTCCATTAAAAATCGTATTGTAACAATCAGGAAGACCTCGCGTGTCACCACCGTGTTTATATTATGGAGCCATTTACACTGTTATTTGGTGCAGTAATTACCTTATTCCTTTTTTGTTAGTCCTGCTCTTTTTTCTTTTATGTTTTTGTTTTAAAGAAGAAAGAAATAACAGCTTGTCTCTTTGAGAGCAAATAACACTCTTTAAAAGCAGTTGCCAGGCAACATACATTTACAGTTTGGGTGGGCTGCTGCATGTGTACTCAGCTCTGAACAAAAGTGAACCCCAAAATAAAAAAAATAAATGAGCTTCCTGCCTTGATAAATATGATCAGAGAGATAAAACTCGTCTTTTTAGTGTTCAGCCTTGGGTACCACCAAACTATCCTCCTGTAGCATGATGTGGCTCTACTCAGGACATATGTTGTCATATTTAATGTGGGAAAGGAAGATTTTTTTTTTCCATCAGAAATTCACTCGCATGTAACAACTTTGAGGGTGGAACCAAAGAAAAGTGCTGACACATCTCCATCCAAAAACATCCCACCCAAAAATGATGTGCCAAAACCTGAGGAATATCAAGAACCCGTAACTCCCACCAGTAACTAATAGTAAACTCTCATTACTTCTTAGTATTTGATCTGACATTTCTAAAAGCATAACTTTTATCTTAACAAAAATGTTAACACCTTACACACACATGCATTGCAGGTGTGTTGTAGGAACAGGCTGGGAACTACAGGTGGAAGGGAACAGCTCCTTTCTTGACCCAAGATGCTTTTGGATTCAAAAGATTTTTTTTTCAAGACCCAGTTGAACGGAAATATAAATAGATGTAGGAAGCTGCCCAAACACTAAGAAAAAAGCATCTGGCTTTTCTGTTTCCAAGAGAACTTGTGCATTGTAAGATAGAGGAATTCCAGGACTTGCAAAGTAAAAATTACACACTGAAGGCAGATGTTTGCACTATACGATCCAGGGAATGCTTTTTTTTCCCTCTTCAACTTCTTTATTTGCTTTGAATATTTAATAATACTATGTACTCAGGCTGATACGTTTTCCCCCCCTGAGAAGTAGAGCAAGAGGAATGGATTTCACCTCTTCCTCTAATTATAATTTATTTTGAAAGGAGATACCAATGTTCCTAAACATGTTAATTATTCAAAATGAGTTGTTGAATAATCTTGGCCAATGATTCTTAGTCTGCAGCATAGTCACAAGGATGTCACCAAGAATGCTGCATATTCAATATTTGAAATTCAAACTATTTTCAATGGATGCATTGCCTCTTACACTCTCCTACTACTTGTATTCATTAGGCCAGTGGTGTCAAACTCCCCCTGGACCCTAAGCCATATATAGACCCTAGGTGTTTCTTATGGGCCAGATCTGGCCTGGGGTAGAGGGGAGGCTACTACAAAAGCAGCGGGGCAAACAGCCATGAACCAGGCAGGCACTTGCAGTGGCAGAGACATGTAAGTAGTGGTGGGGAGACAGATGTCTCCAAGGCAGCCCAGGGCTGTTTTGTACAGCCCTTGTTTGCCACTCTTCTGCTGAGAGCCATGTCCAGTGGGGCCCCAGGCTTCTGTGGTACTCCACACCCACTGCTGCCCATGTCTCCAAACTCTATGGGTCACTGGTAGTTCAGCAGCTCATTTGGCGTGGATCTATAGTCCAGGTCCAGCTCATAGGCAGTATGTTTGACACCCTTGCATTAGAGAATTTCTCTCCAAGCAACAGAAACTATGGGGCCACTTATCCAGGGCAGGGCAATCCCAAGCTTGCCAGCCCACCTGTTCCCACTGATGTTCCAAATCCTGACTTTGCAGTGGTGAGGCTACTCTAGGCTGTCCCTGTGTGGCTCTTCTTGAGACCTTGGTCTCCATACTTGAAAGTAGCAGCTGCACCTAATCTTGGAACAGTCTCAACAGAGTATTTTCAGATTTGGAGCATGCTGGAGGGAGTGGGTGGCCTGGTTGTGCTCACAAACAGCAATAATCTGACCTGCAAACTTTGGGGGTTAGATAAGTCTATAGCACCCCTATAGACTGCTTTGGCACATGTGTCATAAGTTGGCCCCAACGTGAGGAGCTACATA